>NC_058375.1:131563439-132915439 GCF_018350175.1 Felis catus | reverse complement strand
AGCCCAATGCTCCTCCCCTTCAAGCCTCTCTTACTATGACAACTTGGTAGTTTTTGCACAAGGTGAGGAGTCTCTGTGGACAGCCCACATCATAGTGTCTTGTCAGATTCAATTCAGAACTTTTTTTTCTTTTATAACCCTTCTCTAGGAGTTAGAATACATTTTAAAAGTTGCTTAAAGGTACATGAAGTAATGGCTTTGAGATGAGAATCACATATTAGACCTGGAAAGAAGAGTAGAAATTATCCTGTTTTTACTTTGGGGACATAGAAACTGACATCAGATTTTAATTAAGTGGTTTGACCAAGACCACACATCTTGTGGGTGGAATTAATAGGACTGAAATCCCAAGTCTATGTCAATATCTTTAAATTATGTTGTCTCAGTCAATATAGCTCCTCAGATGTACTGGAAAGGTAGAAACGTGGTAGGCAGCTTAGGTAGTTAGTCATACTGCAAACCTGTATCCAATTACTGCTGCACGATGCAAGGAACTATAGAAATTTGGTATGAGAGGTGGTATTCCAGTTAGACCAGATTTTGGCTCTCCCTCTAACTGTGTGACCTTGGGCCAATTATATAACCTCTCTGTTCCTCAGGGTCCTCATCAATAAAATGGAGAGAATAAAACCTACTTCATAGGAGCAATCTAAGTATTGATGCATCTGTGCAGGTGTGGTTCATACAGTAATTACCTATTGACAGCTATTACCTTTCTCAAAGTTAAGCCATTTTTTTTTTCATGATTGCTTTTCTCTGCTTCCTTTTGAAAACGACACCTTAGATCATTTAATTCTCCTTGTATATTACTAGTTTTGTAGGGGTAACTTTTTTCCTCTGTCAGTTGTAAGGCTTTTCAAATTAGTGTAAACTGCTTTTTTATAAGCCTACTACTTACTCCCCAGTTTTAGATCACAAATACAGATACGGAATCAGATCATGTACAGTACATTACATGACAGTTCTGTCAAATAATTCTGCATTCTTCAAAATATTTTCATGTATTCTTACTGTCCGTCTTCAGCTTATGGGGTAGAGAATTGCATCCACTTCAACTTTGAACCAATTCTATGAAATAACCTCATAAGTTATCCCATCACATGCTTTGTTTAACTGTTTTTATTATCCACTAATTCTGTTACTACTGTAGGGGAAAATTTGTTGAATTTGGTTGGGTTTATTTTTTTTTTTCATAAGCCATGTTACTTTATTTCTTTTGATTCCAGTAGTCTCTTGGTAGTTACAGATTTTCTTTTATAACACATATTCATTAATCTACTAAGGTTTGACGTTATTCAGAGCGATTTCCACACTTGTTCTTCTAATGATGTTTGAAATAGATTGCAACGTTTGACCTCATATATTACCCCAATTCACTATAACTTCACAAAGAATGAATAACATTTCCAAATTAACCAACTGACATGTTCCCTAAAATGAATACTATAGGAAGCCTCATATTTCAGAACCTTAATTAAAAACATAGCATTTATGATATATTCTTGTTATAAAAGTAACATTATTGAAGTATAATTTGGAAAATCAAGATAAGGAAAACTTTTTAAATAAATCCCCTCTTACCCAGAGATAATTACAAATAGTTATAGTTCATATATTTTCAATTGTACGTATGTATATTCATATTTTTTAAAGTGATACTGGGATCATATATCTTATAGCATTTTTTTTTTACCTAACAATACATCATGAAAATATGTCAATGCCATTTAAATATTTTTTCTGACATGATTTTTAATGACTATTTAATGTTTTCTTGTACATAAGTCATAGTTACTTTAGACACTTTACCTTTTTAAAATTTTCTTTTTTATAAATTATGCTTTGTATAATGATAAATTGTAGCCTATGTACAGAAGAGTAATAACTTTTATTGAGCACCTATTATGAGCTAGGAATTTTACTTACATGTTCTTAGTTCACACAGATTCTTCAATTTGCAAAGAATTACTACCTTGCTATAGATGAGGAAACTTTACAGATTAAAAATAACGACATTGTGGTTTACAAATTAATCAATGCCAAATACTTAGAAAGTAGTTAAAATTCAAAATCAGGTAGGCAGATGACAAAGCTTAAATTCCTTGTTTCCTCAAATTTGCCCTTAGACTAAATCTCTAGAAGTAAAATAATTTAAAAAAAAAGGGGGGGAAAACCCATTCTAAATCATTTGTTGTATCACAAAGAGACTATTCATATTCTTGTCTACATTCCAAACTTACTTTTTTATTTTTTTCAATCTTATTTACCCACCCAAAAAATCATTTACCAAGTTGCAAAATCCCCATTAGTGCTAATAAAATTCAAAACTCTTCTTGGGGTGCCTGGGTGGCTCAGCTGGTTAAGTGACCAACCACCTCAGGTCATGATCTCACAGTTTGGGTGATAGGGTTCTGCACTTGACGGTGTGACACCTGCTTAGTGTTCTCTCTCCCTGTGTCTGTCCCTCCACCGGATTGCCGCATGCATGCACTCTGTCTCAAAGTAAACATTTAAAAAGATTCAAAATTCTTCATCACTTGTTGCAAGTTTAATTAATCACTACACTTTAATAACTTTAATGAACATTTTCTCTTGATTAATGAAACTCCTGAAACGTTTACCATTCTGACCTCTGATAACCTTTTAGTCAGCATTTCACACTGAATAGATTACTTCTTGGATAATCATTACTGGAATGACATGGCAATTCAGAAGATTTCTCCTAAAATTTGAAGAAACTAAGTTTTTTCTTAAAAGGCTGATTTGTAGTTAAAAAAAAAAAATAAAACGAAACCTTAAATTCAACCCATGGAAAAATGCTTTAAGATCGACTGTCAGTAATTTGCAGGGTATTTTTGTTTTCGTTTGATCTTTTAACCAGCAGTGTTAACAGTGCCAACTCTGACTTATATGTACTAACATAACTAAAAGGGTAACTCAAAGTTCAAGAATTTCCAATTACTTAAATTCAATTTAGGGATGAATTTTATGATACAGGTGTCAAGTTTTCTTCATAACTGTTCTTAAACTATATTTAATTTCCTGTAACTTATTACCAGGAGACCTAAAATGTTACAGGGAGGGCATGGGGAAGAGTTTATAGAGCTGGGGACTATCTTCCTATCTTGTCTAGAAATATAATTGGTTTAAAATTAGTAGTGTTTATCTCTTAATTCAACTTTTTAAATTAAAAGGAAGGCTCTTCTTGGGGTGCCTGGGTGGCTCAGTCGGTTAAGCAACCAACTCTTGGTTTCAGCTCAGGTCATGGTTTCGTGGGTTCAAGCCCTCTGGTTCTGAGCTGGCAGCACAGAGGCTGCTTGGGATATTCATTCTCCCTCTCCCTCCCCCTCCCTCCCCCACTCCTGCTGTTCTCTCTCAAAATAAATAAACTTATAAAAGAAGGGCTCTTCTGAATGTGAAAAGTACAAATGCATGATTTTCTTTTTTTTTTAATTTTTTTTTTTAAAGTTTATTTTTGAGACAGAGACAGAGCATGAATGGGGGAGGGGCAGAGAGAGAGGGAGACACAGAATCCGAAGCAGGCTCCAGGCTCTGAGCCATCAGCCCAGAGCCCGACGCGGGGCTCGAACTCACGGACCGTGAGATCATGACCTGGCTGAAGTCGGACGCGCAACCGACTGAGCCACCCAGGCGCCCCCAAATGCATGATTTTCAAAAGCATATTTTTTAACAAATTCAGAATATTTTGATGAATACAAGACAAAATAGTCAATCTAAATTAAACTGAAATCCATTCCTTTTTATCATTTTTACTCTTCTCCTATCCTGTCATTTTATAAGTTAAATGAAAAAAAAAAAAAAGAAAATTCCATTCTGCTTGTCATTGTATAAGGCAAATGAAAAAAAGAAAATTCCCAGAAAGTTTATAATTTTATACTTTTATGCATTATATGTATAAACTTGAGTTTTCAGTGTTACAATTCCTTGAATCACTTCAAATTTGTTGGTCCTTTGCCTGAAATTTGAATACTTTTCTAAGAGTTGTATTTCCATTAAGGAACCCATTAGTGATACTTTTGCATAATTTCTTGCTCAACTGTATACATTATTAAAATACAACTTTATTAAAGAATCTTCTATGTTAATTCTTCATATTACCAAATGTCATTAACAGGGTCATATTTATAAGTCAATATTAAGACCTTAGTCAAAATAGACATCTACCTTAAATCGCTCGTTAGTTCTTAGGTTTTATCCATTGTTCCTTATCTAAATATTCCTTTACCTCCAATTCAAAGGAATCCAATCTCTTATTTAACCTAGGTTGAGAGATACTTGCTCTACCTTATCCCAGACATTGTTACTTTGGCACTATATCAAATGTCAAAAGCCCCTCACCCTCTTTGTTTCAGCTTTCAACTCTTTGAGAAAGGGGTAGAGTTTAATTCTAATGCTCATTTTCACTTAACCCATGGCAGTCATTGACATCTCCCCATTTCCTGATTCTTTTCTTGTCCCTGACTTTCTTTGATACTTAGGGAAAACAGTTTCTCCTAACTAAAAAATGGTTAGAAGGAAAGATCAACTACACTGGTGACATTTAATAGCCTGAATGCCATCACTGTTTCCAAACCAGAAATTTTCTCTCCACTTCATTACTCCTCATCCTTGCTTTCCAATCTTAATTTGGTTTATTTTTTGTATTCCTTACTATCTGCCCTATATGTTTAAGAATTAAATATTTCCCAGTATCTTCATTTCCTCCACATTAATATATTTGAGGATTGTGGTTTGTTTTGTTTTTGTTTTATTTATTTATTTTTTTATCTTTTTAGAAAAACTATACTATATATTTGGTCTTTCCACAGCCACTAGAGCAAAAGTATCAGCCTTGGATTTTCAGGCTTAGAGGGTGACTTTAACCAAATTCACTAGACATTGAGTGTCTATCAGTTTTAGACATTATCTGTATTATAACTATTTGTTGTCTGGCACAGAGCAGGCACTAGATAAATGTTAAAGGATGATGTGTGGTGAAAAATTTCTTTTCAGTATTCAGACTTTTGGTTTTCTAAGTTTTACATGACTTTCATATGTAAAGATTCAATTCCTGATTTTGGTTTGCCTACTTTTACCTTGAATTCCATAGTACTAGGAATTATAACAAATCAAAGCTTCCTTTTTTTTTAAAGTTATTTATTTTGAGAGTATGTGCCCAGGTGTGGAGGGGCAGAGAGAGAGAGAGAGAGAGAGAGAGAGAATCCCAAGCAGGTCCCATGCTGTCAGTGCAGAGCCAGATGCATGGCTGGACACCAGGAACCATTGACATTATGACCTGAGCTGAAATTGAAAGTTAGATGCTTAACTGAGCCACCCAGACACCCCTGCAAATCAAAGCTTCTAAAAAGTAATTTATGTAGAAAACTTTATCTTTCCAAAAAAAGGTAAAAGGTGATTTTATCAAAATTTTAAGGCAGAGGAACAGTCATCTGTAGTTTTCTGTTAGTATATGTCTTTTTTTTTTTTTTTTTTCCTGTCTGGAATGGAAAACATGAGGACTGGCCATAACTGGAGGCTTTACAAAGATAAACTTACTTACTGTGTCACTTGGCCTGATGGCTTTTGACATTTTTGGTGAATTTTAAGTGGATGGTGTAAGAATGTGTTGTTGTTGTTGTTGTTGTTGTTGTTTTGTTGTCTTGTTGTCGTGTTTTGGTTTGCTTCTCATGCTTATTCATATTTTAGTCAATTAGGAAATTTTCCAGATGGCCTGAAGGTGATAATTTGAAGAGAGACATTAGGTCATGAAATATAATTCTAAGAGAAAAAGATAGTTTCTCTACAGAAGAAGTCAAGAGTCCTATCATTTTTTGTGAATACATTTTTATTTTCTTTTTTTTTAATATATGAAATTTATTGTCAAATTGGTTTCCATACAACACCCAGTGCTCATCCCAAAAGATACCCTCTTCAATACCCATCACCAACCCTCCCCTCCCTCCCACCCCCCCAAGTGAATACATTTTTCAGCAGGGCATTTAAATAATACTTTTAAGAAACAGCTTTTAAAATATATTTTAAAAAAATCAAGGCTACCCTTCACATAAAAGAAACATAGCTATCCCAAACTATTTAGTTTACCTTTTCAATTTAGTCTCTGTTTATTCATAAATACTTCATTTGGGTTAGGATACTGTTTATAATTGATCCTGGAGAATGTTCCTTAATTACACAGTTATATCCAAATGAACCCAAAGAGTTAGGAAAATTTGCATCTGTGCAACATATATTTCTTTACATTGTTTTTACCAGTTACAATGAACATGCATTGCTCTAAAGAAAAAGTGGTAAAGATCAGGAATAAAATAAACACATACACAATCAGCTAAGTATAAATCGCTTGTACTAATGTGATGTAAATAGGCAGGCACCAAAGATGTCTAATTATTGTACAACCTACATGAGACATCTGGGTATTCTCCAGAAACTTTGAGTTTTACTTAAAAATTAAAGGGAGAGCTTTTTTTTTTTTTTTTTTTTTTTAATGCAAGTAAAACCACAGGAGTAGATTCCTCAGGGCGCCAGCACACTAGGACCTGTGGCTGGTCTGCTGGAACAGAAAGATGGCAAGTCTGGTTTGGTTGTTGTGTTGATGGTCTGGATGGAAGATGTGGTTGACTCAGCAGACAGCCATATAGAGGGAAAGGGTATTTTGCTCTATGTCAGCGATTTTTCACGATTTGTTTGCAGCCTCGAAAATTTGGTAATCTCAGATCAGTTCAGTATTTTCATCATAGTTTTGCCAGGTAACTTATTTTGAACACATGTATGGTTTTGCTTACTTTTCCTGAGGAACAGAGTTCACTGACTTTGAAGGGGAAAAATAGTATTTTGAAGAATTATCTCTAAATTGTGTTATCTAAAATGGAAAAATATGGTTTTATATTAAGTGGTATACATTGATCAAGATTAAAAACAGTAACTTTATAGATTGAAATGAGAATATGCAACATATTGAAGTACAGGAAATCTAATATCTTAAAGGATTCTAGCTTATTTTGATCTTGTCCTGGAGACTTTTTATAGTCTGCCTGATCGTTAGGAACCCAATAGCAATAACTCAATCATTATTAGTGAATGAATACTAAGTAATAACTATTTATCTAAATATAGGAGTACTTGGAAACTTATTTAAGAATAAAATATAAGATCAATAATGACATGATAGATTATTTTGTCATGTTTAGAAATTATGCAAATTTTGGATTAAAAGCACAAGATAATTATTTTTGGTAAATAAACATGATAAATAAAACATTAACAAGAAACATACTCTTGAAGATTAATCTACAGTCAGTTTCAGCATCCTCTTGGGTTGTGAAGTATAATAGGTAAATGTTGGGTATAGACAGATGCCATGTGCATGATTGAATAGAGTTGGAATGGAAACAAAGAGGCAGCTAAGCTTAAAAAAAAAAAGTTCTTTCAAATAACACAATCAAAGAATGCATATTAATGTGCCTTATAGGTTAATTTCATTCTTTATCTTAGAGCGATGACAGGGTAGAAGTTAACAATGTAACAAATGTGTCTTTATGATCAAAATAACTTAGGAGTCTGATCAAATATTCAAGTAGATTTTTTTTTTTGTAAGAATGACTTTAAAAAATAGTGTAACCTTGTACATAGATGGGTACAGTTCTATCAGAAGGAAAATTCTGGGAGTGATAGCCAGTCTATACCCTGAATGCCTGAAAAACTAATGTAGCCTCACTGGAGAGAATGTGTCAAAAGAGTATCCACTTGATTTTCTTTCAATGACTTAATGCGATAATTAAACTGTAAGTTCACAGATATGAATTACCAAGCAAGAGAAATGTACTGAAAACAGTCTTCCAACTCACCATCGATTTATTACTATGCATATGGAAGAAGGGAGGAATATAAGTATTTACAACCCTGAATCAACAAATTTATAGTTCATGATAAAAACTGGCTCATTTGGTAAGTATTTTTTCAAGCCAACTGCAAATAAATCAACAACTTGAAGCCAAACATTGTGACAATGATCGACAGGATTGGAAATGAAGCTTGAGAGCTAGGTGATGAGGTCACATATATTCTAAGTCACAGGACACTAGCCATTTGTATGTGATTATGGTTAGTAATGATGGGAAAATAGGGAAAAATGTAATTAGCCATCTTTCCATACTGGAAAAAAAAGAGTCTTTGGATGAAATACTTAGTAAACGGAGCAGTGAAAAGTATAGGGTGACAGATTTGAGACAGTTTGTGTCCACTGAATAACAAGCAGTCTTGCCATTCAGTAAGAAACAACTTAAAATTGCCAACAACAGTAGTTCTGGAAATGTTCTACCGTACATTTCCCCCCTCTATTCACATCCTCTCTCTGCAGTGAAATAGTTTACAACACAGTTTTTAAATAGTATTGCTGTCGCCTGTTTCATGCATGTATGTAAACCAAGGTTCTAAAAAAAAAAAATGTACTACAGAGAAGAGTAGGGAACTTAACACTGCCCCGATTTTTGGTAATAGTTCTCTTTCCTCTAGCACAATTCTCTAAAATTACTTGTTCAGCATTGGAGGGAAAAAAGATTTCAGGGTTTTGTTTGTTTTTTATAGAGGTGATATGAAACACTTTATTTTCATACTCCAATATATTGAAGAGATAAATGTAAATTTTATGTGAGATATTAAAGAACTTGCCTTTCATTAATTCGGTTATTTTTGGCTTACTTCTTATTTTTCTTCCTTCTGAAATCACTGGGTCTCTTATACCATGGTGTAGACATATGTTGCTAAGTGCTTGAAAACATTGGCATGGTCCTTACTTAGCCTTTTATGAATGAGCAAAGCCCACAGAAGTGAAGTGACTGGTCTGAGACCTTAGGATTAGCCAACTGCTGAGTTGGAACCCTATTACATGTTTCTGGCTCACATAGTTTATTACTTTCCAATTCCTTCTCTTAACACAGAATCACTGGTAAGGCTAGATGAATTTTCAAACACTACACTAAAATTAAAGAGTGCCAAGAAACAGAGCAAAGAGAAATGTAGGATTAAGTTTAGGTTAGTAAACTGTTGCCCTTAAGTCTACCTTAAAAACTACTCAACTCCTCCAATTACACCTGTATACCCTTGTACCACTAGATTTAATGTTAGAAATAATAGTAATGTCTGCCTGAGGTAATATGCTGCAAGGCTGACTGATGTTGACTCAAAAACTAAAGAAAATCTTGGGGAAAGGATAGTTTATATTATTTTAATTAAACTTATTTTTGAACTTTGATTAAAGTTGCCTTAATTTCTTTAGTCCCCTAGGCAAAATACCCAATACTTTTTTTCTATCATATTGAAAATTCTAAACATATTTAGTCTTTAAGTCATTGACCAAATTCACCTTTTGGGTGTTTTTTTTATCTTTTTACTGTGTGCCCCTCCCTCAACTTCTTTCTAATAAGATAGACAAATTGTTGAATTTCCTTTTTCTAGAAGTAATTGACACAATGTGAAATATTTGATCATTTCTTATCATTGGTCACTCTCCTATTCCTCTACTCTGCTGGAAGGTAGCTTGTACCCAGACTAATGCTTTGAATATCAAAAGAAGTGTTCTTTCTCTTATCTCGGACCCACACACTATACTACAACAGATACAACACAGCTGTGGCATTTTGGACATTTCTTTTTCCACAACTCGGTGCTTTGGATCCCAAGTCTCAGCCCACACCATGAGGTTGAAAAAATGTTTTAATAAATGTCATTGAGTACCTGAGGGCACAGATAAAATTGTCACAAATGTTAGAAGTGCTGCAGGTGTGCAAGATCATCCCTATATGGAATCTGAGACTGAGGCCACAAAGATTTTATTCTCCCTTGGGCCACCTGGGTGGCTCAGTCAGTTAAGTGTCTGACTTCAGCTCAGGTCATGATCTCGCAGTTCATGAGTTCGAGCCTCATGTCGGGCTCTGTGCTGTCAGTTCAGAGCCTGGAGCCTGTTTCGGATTCTGTGTCTCCCTCTCTCTCTGCCCCACCCCTGCTTGCACTCTGTCTCTGTCTCTCAAAAATACATAAAAACTTCAAAAAAAAAAAAAAAGATTTTATTCTCCCTTTGAATGTATAGTTAGTGCCACACACTAGTCTGAACACATTAGGTAAAAGTGTATCTGAGATGGACGGGTTAAGCTATCCCCAAGGAAGTCAAGTAAGGAGAAAGAACAGCCAGAGAGCTAGGACATGAAAAGAGTGCCAATCGGCCTGAGGTCGAGGGAGGAAAAGGAGAATCGGCCCTCAGCAGTTTGTAAGGTTGTGGCCAGCGGTTCCTAGTTTCTCCTTTTATCTGAAAAGCTCCAGTAACATTCCGTCCTCTGACCATTCACCTCCACCCCCAAGATGCATGGCTGGGCTTATGATTTACAAGCTCTGATAACTTCTTACACTGTATCTCTTTATACTTCATCCTTGGCCGCAGCATCCATTCCTATATGTAGCCCTGACGGGATGATAATATCAGCATATATTTGTTTACCTTCTTTCTATTTTACCCCCCATCTTCTTTACTCTTAGGTGGACTCAAATGGTTTTCCTAAGAGGCTAAAAACTGTCCCCTATGTCTCCCAAAAGGAGCCAGATCAGTCATACCTTTGTTTTAACATTAGCCATGATTGTATCCTTTCTTTAAAGCCTTTATTTATTTTGAAATTAGCCATGATTCTATCCTTTCCTCAAAGCCTTTACTTATTTTGAAATCACTCATTTTCAATATTAACAATAGACCATATTCTTTGCTTATAATTAATAGTATACAGATATGCCAAAAGCAAATTGAAGTTAGTGTATCTGTCCCATGACCTGGGGCAAATGTGTTGATCAGCATCTCCTTTAGAGAGAGCAGCTGTCCTCAGTCCTAACCCAAGGTGACATTTAGCATTTGTGGACTCCTTTGTCGACAGTCTCGGAAGAGTGGCCTTAGATTGAATCAGCTTTTCACTGCTGTTTCCATTTAAGATCTACGGTGTTATTTTGGCAAACCAAGGTAACATGAGCTGATGCTGCCACTAAGTGTGGCAACTGGTATTTGAATACCACAGGGGTTCTGCCACTGGATCAGTCAATTCACCACTGATCAGCTTACAATGCTCTAGAGGAAAATCTATATTTTCCACCATAAACAGCAGTATTTGACATAACAGCAATCATTCAAGTACACTAGTCTTACCTATCACATAACATTTTACTTTTCAGCAACTTAAAAAAAGATTGCCTTAGTCTAGAATAATATTAATATTTAGTTAATAAAGAGTTACAAATTAGTTGAGAGAAAATTGCTTTCTGGGCCGTTAAGATAGAAAAGGTCCTTTGAGGTTGTACTGGTCAGAGATTAATTTTTGACATTTATAGCCTACCTCTGAGCTTTAAGAAAATAAAAGTGGAATCAAATCGGGTCAAGCAAGTACAAATGAGAAGATATTGCTGAGAACTGCATGAGCACCTAAAACACCTAAACCCAAATTAAACAGCAACTCTGAATTGCAACCCCACCTGTGAATCATGCGGGGGAGGAAAATACAGAGGGTTTATTTAGAAAGTCTTGGCAGTAGGAAAGTAGGGAGGAAAAGCTTCAAGATTGCTAATTTATTTTGCTAAGGGGCTCATCAAGACTAGTAGACACAGGAAAGATTTCAGACTGTCTCATAAAGTGGCTTACAATCAATTGCAGACCTAGACATATTAGTCTAGAATCAAAACATTATTGCTTTTAGTCACTGAACATAACTGAGCACAGCATGCTATATAGAAAGATTGCAGGCGGCCAAAACCACTTGGCTTTGGCAGATTTTTTAGCTTTTGCAAATGACAAAAACATATGCAGAGCAGTAGCCTTCCTTTCAAGCAAGTTCCTGTTAGCTGATCACCTTAAATTGCAACTTAAAACTTTGTTGCTGATAGTTTATTTTCCTCTTGATCCTTCCTGCAACGCTCCTTTATTACTTTAAATGATGGATTTGTCACCAAGCATCATATTCTATACTGGAGTTCTAGCACTAAAACAAGAGGCCTTTCCCTGGAGGGTGGGGTGTGGTGGGGGGGAACATACATATTGTCACTTTTGCAAAAGAAATTTTCATTAAAACCTTAGCATCCGTGACTCTCAAAAGTGAAATAAAATGTAAAGCTTGCTAAGACATAAAAATACCTGTTCTCCAAATAACAGGACTTAAGCACGACAATTTTGCTGCTGAGGCTGTTGAACGTTTTAAGGAGTACTTCTAATCCCCTTTATAGCTCCGTGCTGAATGCAGAAACACTGTTCTCTGGTGAGAGGGTGATCTTAAAAGTGTTAAAAGTGTTGGCTTTTGCAAGGTTATGGAGAACCCTCTGACCTTCTTTTATTATTCTGTGTTCTACCCCAGAGATGTGTGCTTTATCAGCATTGGTTGATGGATCAAGTGTAATTCAAACCCAGATTGCCATCACCGGAAGTGATCTCCTGAGTTCTACTTGAATTCAGTTTCTTGACTTTGACCATCAAACAAATAGTTCCTGGCTAGCTCTGCAGCCCCATACACAAAGTAAACTTTCCACATTGTTGGTAAACTCTTTTAGCAGCCCCTTTCTTTGAAGCAAAAACTAGTTCTTGATTGTAGTACTATCAGGGGTAGGTTGTTTGCTTGTAAAGGAAGAAAGCATGGAAATTGCTAACTTTGTTCATTGTGAATGAGACAAACACGAATATCTCTGAAATAATCTACTTGTTCACTTGGGTCACTACTATGAAGAGTGATTCCAGAAACAAACTCGGGTCATGCTAATCCAATATTCTCTATTGCACTGAAGCTATTAGTGAAGAATTGTTTTTCTTCACTAATAAGTGTTTCTTCACTAATAAGTGTGAAACAAAAATCATAAAATGCTTTGGCTACCTTGGAATTATTCAAGTTTGTTGAGACTTCTAGCTGCCTCTCTAAGTCAAGATGTTTGTTGTTGTTATTGTTTGTATCTTTATTTCTCTTTGTTTTACTACCATACAAAACCAAAACAAAACAAAACAAAAAAAAACTGTGTCTTTCACAAATATAATACATTAGTTAGAGAGGCAATACTGCCAAAATGTTTATGCAGAAATAGTAGTGAGATTTTGAATGTAATTGAATTCTTCATATAAGTACATTCTAGGTCATAAGTTCCTTTTTTTGTTTGTTTTATTATTGTTAAATATAATTTATTGTTAAGTTGGTTTCCATACAACACCCAGTGTTTTTCCCAACAGGTGCCCTCCTCAAAGCTCATCACCCACTTTCCCCTCTCCCCCTCACCCCCATCAACCCTCAGTTTGTTTTCAGTTTTTAAGAGTCTCTTATGTTTTGCCTCCCTCCCTCTCTCACTTTTTTTTCCTCCTTCCCCTCCCCCATGGTCTCTGTTAAGTTTCTCAGGATCCACATGAGTGAAAACATCTGATATCTGTCTTTCTCTGCCTGACTTATTTCACTTAGCATAATACCCTCCAGTTCCATCCACGTTGCTGCGAGTGGCCGGATTTCATTCTTTCTCATTGCCAAGTAGTATTCCATTGTATGTATAAACCACATCTTCTTTATCCATTCACCAGTTGATGGACATTTAGGGTCTTTCCATAATTTGGCTATTGAGAGTGCTGCTGTAAACATTGGGGTACAAGTGCCCCTGTGCATCAGCACTCCTGTATCCCTTGGGTAAATTCCTAGCAGTACTATTGCTGGGTCATAGGGTAGTTCTATTTAATTTTTTGAGGAACCTCCATGCTGTTTTCCAGAGCGGCTGTACCAGTTTGCATTCCCACCAACCATGCAAGAGGGTTCCCGTTTCTCCACCTCCTCTCCAGCATCTATAGTCTCCTGATTTGCTCATTTTAGCCACTCTGAGTGGCATGAGGTGGTATCTCAGTGTGGTTTTGATTTGTATTTCCCTGATGAGGAGTGACGTTGAGCATCTTTTCATGTGCCTGTTGGCCATCTGGATGTCTTCTTTAGGAAAGTGTCTATTCGTGTCTTCTGTCCTTTTTTCACTGGATTATTTTTCAGGTGTGGAGTTTGGTGAGTTCTTTATAGAGTTTAGGCACTAGCCCTGTATCCGATATGTCATTTGCAAATATATTTTCCCATTCCATCAGTTGCCTTTTAGTTTGTTGATTGTTTCCTTTGCAGTGCAGGAGCTTTTTATCTTCATGAGGTCCCAATAGTTCACTTTTGCTTTTAATTCTCTTGCCTTTGGAGATGTGTCCAGTAAGAAATTGCTGCAGTTGAGTCAAAGAGGTTTTTTCCTGCTTTCTCCTCTAGGGTTTTGATGCTTTCCTTTCTCACATTAGGGTCCTTCATCCATTTTGAGTTTATTTTTGTATATGGTGTAAGAAGTGGTCTAGTTTCATTCTTCATGGATTGGAAAAATAAATATTGTTAAAATGTCAATAGTACCCAAAGCAATCTACACATTCAATGCACCCCAATCAAAATTGCACCAGAATTCTTCTCTAAGTTCAAGCAAACAATCCTAAATTTGTACGGAACCACAAAGACCCCAAATAGCCAAAATAATATTGAAGAAGAAAACCAAAGCAGGAAGAATCACAACCCCAGACTTTAGCCTTTACTACAAAACTGTAATCATCAAGACAGTATGGTATTGGCACAAAAACAGACACATAGACCAATGGAATAGAATAGAGGTCCAGAATTGGACCCACAAATGCATGGCTGACTAATCCTTGACAAAGCAGGAGAGAGTATCCAATGGAAAAAAGACAGTCTATTTAACAAGTGGTGCTGGGAGAATTGGACCATATCTTTGCTTTTTAGGCAATTCTCTCATCTGAACCCATCACACTACTCTGTGTATTTCTAGCTTTATTTTGATTTAGGAAAGCAAGCCTGCATTTCATCCTCTGCTAATATTCTAGATGGTTTGTGCTCTGTCCTAGTTCGCCTGTCTGAAAGTACTTCTCACTTTGCTCAAACTCTGATCCCTGCTCACAGGGCAGCTTCCTGCCAGCTTGTCAGTGGTTTCTCAGTTTCTGCCTACAGAAAGTCATCTGAAGCCAGAAGCTAAAACATGAACATTTATTTGGAAAGAAAAGTATAAATAAATAGGTATATTAAGATCAAAAAGTAACAATAGGAAAATAAGCCATTTTACCTTTAAAAAAAAAAGTTTATATATTCTGAGGCGAAAGCAGGGGGAGCAGAGAGAGGGAGAGAGAGAATCCCAAGCAGGCTCTGTGCTGTCGACATGGGGCTCAAACCCATGAACTGTAAGATCATGATGTGAGTGAACCACCTAATCGAGTGAACCACCCAGGCGCCCCAACCCATTTTACCTTTCAGTGTGAACTTTTAAAATCTAAATACAATAGAATTAAACTGCCTAGGGAGATAAGCTACTTCTAGATTGATTTTTTTTTTTTAATGCCATTGAAGCAAAGGAAGCAGCACCACTTCTTAAGAGAGCACATTGTATTCTGAGTAGTAGTGGTCATAGCAATAACATTCCTCAACTTATCTCCTCCAACAAGTGCCTATTAAGAATAATTTTTCATTTTATTTCATTTAGTGCTTCCAAATATAATGGCTGAAACTTAGATGCAAAAACACAAAGTTCACATTCCTAGTGTAATTCACATTGAGTGCTGAGCTACTTTTATTCTACACTTTATCTTGCTTTCTCCTAACTTTATTCACATCTTTGGTGATTCCATAAGTTCACAGTGGTGCTTGCATACCAAAGGAGGAGGAAAAGAAACTGGAGTAACCTTGGAATGACAGTGGCCATAGACAGGCTCCAACACTCCACTGATAAATCTTACTGCTCCGTGTTAAAGACAGCAAATCAGGAAATCCTCATGACTGAATAATGTCTGGACCCAAAATCTCTATAGCTAATGATGCCAATATGGGAAAAGACATGGCATATGGCTGGGAAGGATAAACTAATTGATAACTTGATTGATCTTCAAACATAAAATAGGACAAAAATATTTATCATTTATAAATATATCACTAAAAATATTTTCACTATTTATATTTATAAGAATATAAATACATTTATTTGAAATCTATTCCTTTTTATTCTGTTTTTATATTGTGAAATCTCACTCTATTCAATTTAAAATTAAATGTTATTTTGGTGGCTTTATTCCAGCAATTTGGCAATTTACTAAGGTAATAAAAGAATTCATTTTAACTAATAACTGCTCACAAAAGGCTTTCTACATTAGAGCTGAGTTTTATTGAATTTGAACCTGGTCTGGCATTAACATTGCTGTTTAACCGATATAGCATTTATTATGCTATATTATACTCATTGTCTGAACATTAGCCCTACCATTTCCTCAGATGGACTTTGGAGAAGTATTTAAAGAAGTGTTCACTTACATAAAATGTATGTTTATTTCACTAATACTTCTTTCATTGAATTAAAACTATATTTTAATACATACACAAACTTAAGAATGACTTGGCTATTTCACAAACTGGTCTCTAGACCTCAAGAAAATTCGCAGTCAATTAAAAGCTGGATTAGAATCAGCCTCTTCTTAGAACTCATCACTTCTGTCATCACTTTGACTCTTAGAAAGACTTTTAAAAAATTGATAGTAAAAACATTTAAAAGAGTGTTAATAGTAAGATTTGTTACTCCAAATGAAATTAAGATAATACCTGTCTACATGTTCTATAACACCTTGAGGACATGTAATAACAATAGTTAACACCACTTATTATGGACAATCGGCTGTTATGTGATTTACATAAATTATCTAACTTAGTCTTTATTATATCGTAATGATGTAGGTCCCAATATTCCCATTTACAAGTGAGAACAATTGTTTATAAAAGAAGGCTAATGGTAGCTTGCTCAAGATAACATAGCCATACTTTTTTTGGGTGTGCTGAAGATAACATGATTTGTCCTTAGTACAATCATACATTATGTAAATAACAACTCTGTTTTGGCATTGTTAAATAACATTTAATTAAATTGACAAAGGTGTTATTTAGGGTAGTAACCACCTATAGGATTCCTAGGAAACTTAAATTTTCTGTTTATAAATTTTCTGAGTTCCAGTTGGCATCATATTGAAAATTAATGTTCCCAGAGACAGTTACTTTTCACATTAATTATAATAAATTAAAAATAAACGCCATCCATATGCATTTGGTTTTTAAGTGAATTTGGCAGTCCTATCTTTTTGTGTGGGTGTGGTAAGCAATTTTATATAGCCTATGATTTCAAAGGAACTAATTAGAGCTCAGTTTTTCCCCACAGTTCTAAAAGCGTGAGTGTGTGTATATGTTAGCTGCATTTAAAATGTAAATGCTCTTGAGACAGGTAAAGTTGGCTTAACTTCATATCAAACTATATCTGATAATGGATCGAGTATGTTTTAAATGGAGGAAAGGTAAACTGAATAATATGTCCCTGGGTATCTGAATGGGAAAATCTGAGGGAGAATTAGAAAACTGTGAGTGGGGCTTCAGTTCCTGAGAGAAAGGGACCTGGGAATATCACTAAGAATTTGTGTGGATTTTATATTCTTATCTAAGTTTGACATCTATGATAAGGGGAATTTTGTTTAAAGCTTCTGAGGTATTGCAGGGAATTTGATAAAGAACAGAGATCTCTCAAGGCCAGGGATGAGAGCTTGAGGCAGCTCCTTTCTCTGTCTGGTCTTGCTCTCTTACTCTCATTCTTGCTGTCTCTCTTTTTCTCTACCTGGTCTCTCCTCTGTTTTTCTCTGCTGTTCTGCTTTATCCATGTTACTCTGCAGGTTGGCTTTCTCTACTTCTGCACATTTGGTAACCAAAGTAACCCAGCCAGCAGAATTCATCAGTGGCTTTGTCAAGCTACTTAATCTCTCCTGGTTTTAATTCCAATATTTCTTGGAAAGAATGCAATTGGTTAGCTAGGGTCAGATGTATAGTACTTTTCAAATTAGCTATGTGTGGCTGGGTTGGCAGAGGTATTGGGTGGTGCCACAGTGCCCCCCCCCCTCCCCCCAAGGAGGTTGGGTTGCGGAAGTATCTCAGTATAATTTGCCATTGGTATTAATGTCCAGATCAAATCACAAGAATACATAAGAGATGGTAAGATTTGGATAATTGACAGGTAATTGTCCTAAAGACCAGGGATGAAAAGTTAGGAATAATTCCTAGGTCATCCTGGCAAAGACAGTCAAGTAGATTTAGTAGGTATAAATACGGCATAAACGATATACTTCCCTGGTTCTCCTGGGACTTAATATAACATAAAATTTAATGACAAAATATAGATAAAATATTTTCCCTACCTTTGCTGATAGTTTGAGAGTTTATTGAACATTAGATCAAGTCAGTCTTACCTTTGTGAAGCTCTCAAATTAATGAATTTCCAATTGTTCTGTTTGTAGCCATATTCAAAGATTACTTGTAGATTAATTCTGTATCCTCTGTAATCTGTATGTGTGGATCTCAGCTTGAGCTAGAAACTTTTTTACTTTAAATAATTACCAGTAAGCTTTATTCTAGAAAACATAAGTATTTATGATACAGGTCTTGTCACAATGTTCATGACTGTTGCTCTGGTTGTCTCAGAGCTGAGTTATTTTAACCCTTATAGCTAGAAAAACAGATGATGCAATTGAGTGGAAAAAATGGGTCCTGAAATATTTCACATTTCCATACTTAGAAACCACCTGGAATTCTATACTTTATTGTGATTATCACAGGATAGCTGCTTTTTGCTTTTTAATCATTGAAGGTATTTTGTAAAGAGAAATAAAGGTGTTTAGAGTTTTCTGAGAGAATTGTCTCATAGATTCTTTTTTTTTAAGTTTATTTATTTTGAAAGTGAGAGCATGTGCACGTGAGTGTGGGGGAAGGACAGGGAGAAAGAATCCTGAGCAGGTTCCATGCTGTCAGCACGGGTCCTGATGCAGAGCTGGATCCCAGGAACCATGAGATCATGACCTGAGCCAAAAACCAAGAGTCTGACGCTCAACCCACTGAGTCACCCAGGTGCCCCCTCTTTGAGAATCTTGTCAATGATCATCATCCATCTACCTGGTTATATTTAACAGATAGTGTAGAGGGAAACTTTTAAAAAATGATTTATTTTCAGATGAGTAAAGAATAGAAAAATATCCAATAGGCTAAAGAGGATCATTATAGTAGTGTAAGAAGAATAGTATTCAATTCGAATTTTAGAAAATTGCCAAAGCAATGCCAGTATTATTGAAAACACTCAAGTTGCAGAAATTTGCCTGCTAGCCTTTTGATGCCTCGTTCTCTTATCCTTTTAGGCCTCTTACCTCAACCCACCACACACCGTGATGGCAACATGACTGTCCACTTTCTTCTTTCAGGTCTTGTCCCATAAATCCAGCCTCGGAAAAGGATACTCTGATGTATTCAATCATAGCTTACCTATAATTTGTAATACTTTTCCCATCCCAGTACATGTCAATCAAAGGCTTTGAAATACAAAGGCTTTGGAATCAAAGCCTGAAACCAAAAAGGAACTCCAGTCTTATGTTTACCTATCAAATAGGTACTTTGAGAAGTTATTAGTCCTTTCTCAGTAGCTCTATAGAATGTATACCTGCCAACTTGTACCAGAACTATAGTTGAGATGAGAACAGAGAACGTTCTCATTTCCCAAAGAACGTACTCCAAAAGGAGTCACTTTTTGAACACTTTTCAAAAGTTACACATTGATAGGATGATGTATTAGCTTGTTAATGCAGCCCTAAAAAATACCGCACACTGAGTCGCTTAAATAATAGAACTTTATTTTCTCACAGTTCAGGAGGACACAAGTCTAGGTCAAGGCGTCAACAGGTTTGGTTTCTTTGGGCTGACTTGCTAATGGCCATTCCCCACTGTGTCCTCACATGGTCTTTTCTCTTTGTATGTGCGCGCCTCGTGTCTGTGTGTCCAAATGTCCTCTTCTTATCAGTTCACCAGTGAAGTTGGATTAAGGCCCACTTTGAAGATTTCATTTTAATATAATCACTTCTTTAAAGTTCCTATCCCCAATTACAGTCATACTCTGAAGTATTAGGAATTAAGAATTTTAAGGAGACACAATTCAGTGCCTAACAAGATGGTCATTAAAACCATGATGAAAAGCAATCAGAAGAAGCAGCGTGGAAAACTGGAAATATCATTTGGAGGACGGTTGATTCTTCAGAAAAGCTGTCCAGAAATTGTGTCATTTATTATTTTTAAGTAGTTTTTAAAACTGTGTGTAGCTCTTATTGGAGCCATGGGTGAATTCAACAAATGGTGCTCTGCCCTCAGGAAGAGCCTACTATTCCTGAAGACAGAAGCCAGCTCCTCCTGCTGGTTATTTGACCCCGGTGCAGTGTGGCTGTGAAAAAGGGGTCTTTCTGGCATCTTGATGAGATCTATGTTGTGTTTTTGCTCCTATGGTATCATCAGTAAAATGAGGCACTAGAAAAAATGGGAGCTAATATATTTTATTTTTTATTTTTTAAGTAATTTATTAAGTACTAATGTAAGTAATCTCTGCCCTCAACATGGGGCTCAAACTCACAACCCCAACATCAAGAGTTGCATGCTCTTCTGTCTGAGCCAGGCAGGCACCCCCATTTTATATTTTAGAGATGGTTGTTTATTCAGGGAAATATCAGCAGAAACAGGTCAACAAAAATGAATCCCCCCTCCTTTACCTCCCCATTTTATTAAGATTGAGGCTGAGAACTGCTTAAACTAACATACCAGTTACATCACAGTTTTCTTCAGTATTTCAAAAACATTAGTTGACGCAACACAAAGATTTTTATAAATGAGGGGAAAAAACTCCAGCAAATGTTGGAAGGTCTTCATTTTCTAGTATAAAAATATTTTTGTGTAAAATTTGGCACCTAGAACAATACATAACACTGTTAGATTTCCGTAAATACCTGTTGAGTAAATCAGCCAAGCTCTCTCTCACACTTCCAGGGGATTTTACATCTGTCTCTATCATAGCATCCATTTCATTGTATAACTGTTACATGGTCCCCATGTTTGTCAACATAGCTACACCGCAGCTTGGTTCATTTCTATATCCACAGTACCTAACAGACACTGAGTAAATATTTTTTCACTAAAGGACATTAACAAAAACATATTTTCAACAGCAGTGCTGACACAACTAGCTTTCCATGCATGGCTGTGTGCATACAGTAATTACAGGAGTGCCTCCAGGAACTTGACAAAACTTCTCTCTGACATCCCCAATCCTTTAAACAGGACATTTCTAGTATTAGAGATGGGTTTCAAGGACCAAACATTCCCAGGAATGAAAATACTGTACTATAAATCACAATAGGGTATAGATGATTGGTATCCAATCCTTTCTAGGAATGGATTTTGATGGCTCACTTCTGGGGATGTTGAGAATGAATGGTAAGACCTTTTGTGTCTAGCCCCTGACTGTTCAGAATGAGGAGCAGAAAGGCGTGATCCTTGGTCTTGGTCTTTGCCTTTCTCACTGTCCCAGTAGCATTTAGGATAGATAATGTCTAGCGTTGATATATATGAGACAGTGACAAATAAGCACAACTGCCACCATTCCAGAAGTGTGTATGTATATCTATCTTTATTAATGCAAATGCATTTTAAAAATGTTAATGTTTCTTTATTTCTTGTGAGAGAGAGAGAGAGAGCGTGCGCGCATGTGCGAACCCGGGAGGGGCAGAGAGAGAGGAAGACACAGAATCCAAAGCAGGGTCCAGGCTCTGGGCTGTCAGCACAGAGCCCTATGTGGGGCTGGAACCCATGAACCATGAGATCATGACCTGAGCAAAAGTTGGATGTTTAACCATAGGAGCCACTCAGGTGACCCTAATGCAAATACATTTAAATTGCACTGATTTTACCAATGCTGATATGTATTCAAAGATCTGTAATTTATGACTTATCCATATTTGTTTGGTCCCTATATTTCTTTTGTTGCTTACATTTGATAATCTATTTTCTGTTGATAATGGAATAGGATAGGAAAAGTAGAGATAATGGAAATTAAATCTCTACAGCATATGACTTAACCACTTAAAACTCTGGTAATCAAGGGTATATATTGACTAATTAAAAAAATAAAAATTATTTATAGAATAGAATCCAGTATTCTAAGCATTGAAGCAGTGTTTGGAGTTAAATGTTAGTATAATTGATATAATGGATTTAGAGGTGATTAAAAACATTTTCCCTAATTTTTTGAGGTTATGCAAATTTTACATAATGCATGCTTTTCTTAGCCTAATAGCATATTAGGAAGCAATGTCAAAAAATTGAAAATCATAACTGTTAGGATTTCATTGCTTTCTGTATTTAAATACTTTTCTTAACAACTCCAGGGATCAGCTAGGATGTTTTTCAGTTTAAGAAGTTGAGGCACAATCAAAAAGAATGAAATCTCGCCATTTGCAATTATGTGGCTGGACCTAGAATGTATTATGGTAAGTGAAATAATCAGAGAAAGACAAATGCCAAGTGATTTCACTCATGTGGAATTTAAGAAACAAAACAGATGAACATATGGGAAGGAGGGGGGAAGAGGAGAGGGAAACAAGCCACAAGAGACTCAGTGTTAGCAAACAAATAGTGTTGATGGAGGGAGGTGGGTGGGAGATGGGCTAGATGGATATTAAGGAGGGCGCTTGTGATATGACCGCTGGATGTTGCATGTAAGTGATGAATCACTGAATTCTCCTGAAACCAGTATTGCTTTGCATATTAACTAACTACAATTTAAATCTTAAAATTTCATAAAAATAAGGTAAAAATTTCATAAAAAACAGAAGTTTTCTTGAAATTAAAAAAAAATGAGGCACAAGGAATGTCATCTGCCCTTCTTGAAGGATGTGATGGTGGGGAAGACAACCCAGTCAAAAGGTACACATGGCCAAAGTCATTAAGACTTGAAATTGTCCTAATTTATTGCTCAGTGTTGGGGTCAAATAAGTATTCCATTGGAAATGGAAAGTAGTATGTAGTTGAAAAGATTGTGTTGTAGTTTGGTAGCATGAAAGATTATCAGAGTTACTTTAAAGATTTTGGACTTTATTCACTCAAGCACACTAAAATTTCAATATGAATATCTCCTGCTATGTACATTGCCATGTTCTATTTATTTATTTATTTTTTTTTATTTTAATGTTTTTATTTATTTTTGAGACAGAGACAGAGCACGAGTGGGGGAGGGGCAGAGAGAGTGGGAGACACAGAATCAGAAGCAGGCTCCAGCTTACGAGCTGTCAGCACAGAGCCCGACGCGGGGCTCGAACTCACAGACGGTGAGATCATGACCTGAGCTGAAGTCGGACGCTCAACCGACTGAGACACTCAGGCGCCCCTGTTCTATTTACTTTTAAAAAAATTGTTATTGAAGGATAGTTGACATTAGTTTCCAGTGTACAACATAGTGATTTGACAATTCTATACTCAGTGCTCACCACAATAAGTATAGTTACGATCTATCACCATACAACATTTTTACAGTATTATTGACTGTACTCTTCTCCATACTGTACTTTGCATCTCTAGGACTTACTTATTTTACAACTGGAATTTTGTACCTCTTAATCATATTCACCAATTTTGCCCATCCCTTACCCCTCTTTTCTCTGGGAACCACAAGTTCTTTATATTTATGAGTCTGTTTTTGTTTTTTTGTTCCTTTGTTTTTCAGATTCCACATGTAAGGGAAATCATATGGTATTGGTCTTCCTCTGTCTGACTTACCTGGCATAATACCCTCTAGGCCATCCATGTTGTCCGTTACTACTAAATTAAAGAAAAAATGAAGCTGACAGTGTAGCTCGGGGACAGGTGGTAATATGCCTTGAATGCCAGTTATCAGTTATATTATTTAGGTATCCATTAAACGTTTTAAGAACAGACCTGTCATGATTAGCTCAACAGAATCATGGTAAATATGGAGGAAGTTGAAAAGCATGGAAACTGTTTGGAGTCCAACAGACTTCTTTCAGTTCCTGCTTCATCACTTATTAGATGTGTAGCCTTGGAAGAGACACTGGAGTTCTTCAAAGTTTTGTATCTCATCTGTGAAATATAATATTTGAGTTAATGAAGAGTGCCTAGCACCCAGTAACCCACTAACTAAATGGCAGTTATAAAATTATCCTTCCTGAAGCAATACTGTGGGAATAGAGGAAATTGGTGGAAGGACTTACAGAAGTAGCATTACCACAGTGTTAGTAAAATGAATTTGAGTAGGAAAAACAATCCATTAAACACTACCCATATGTAGAGTATCTTCCAGTTTTGTCCAAGTCTCAGAAGGTTCTTGAGACATAGGACATTTAGTGCTGAAACTGGGAAAGTCTCAGAATAGGAAGGGGATAATCATCTGAAATAAGGGGCTTTCCTCATATGAACTCTGTAGGGAAATCTGATTATCCATAGTAAATAGCAGACATTAGTTTTCAAGCTCAGGTTCTCCTGATTATGGCAAGGAAGTTAAAGTGTTAAATACAGTGATTCCAGAGTCAAACTACTTGGTTTGAATACTGGCACAACTGTCTACTATAAATACGGCTTTCAGAATGCTACTTAACAGCTATGCCTCAGTTGTCCCTGTAAAATGAGGTTATGTAAGGCATTTTCTTGTAAGTTGTTGTAAGAATTAAATGAGATAGTATATATATAAGCACTTTAGATTGCTACTTAGCACATGGTAAACGACCAATAGAACAGGTGTTACGGTTAAGCAATATATTATGCTTTTACATAATCAGTGCTCTACACGATACATCTGTAAAATGAGAGCGTAAAAGGGGCTCTATTTTATGTCCTTTGAGTTTGACTTATCAAATGGGTATTAAATGATCATGTCCAATAGGCAATTGAAAATATGAATTTGGAGGTCATATGAGCAGCCTAGAAGAGAGATCTAACCCATTATACTAGATAATGGTTAATGACATGATAAGCTATGGGTGGATCCTTAAAGAGAGAGTCACGTAGTGAGAAGAGCCAACTGACAGGACAATAATGATGTTGGGAAGAAAATATCAATTGGATGCTTTCAGGCATCTAATCTGGAAGGACTACTAAGCTTATTTTTAACAAGGAAGATAAAATGCAAGCTCAATATGCATTATGCATGTTACATAATGCCTAGGGGATGAAGAGGTGGTCTGCAACTGGGTAGCAGTGGGGAGCAAGAAGCAGTTGAACTTATATGGTTCTCTAAGGGCCTTAAGAAAAGTTTAAAGCTTAAATTTCAAATTCAAGTACCTGGAGGGTTTTCTATGTTACGCTGAATAAAATGGATTAGATAATAAAAGTACACATACTTCCTGGATAATTCAGAAGGCACTTCAAAACATGGTATTGTGTTTCCAGTTGATTTTTTTTTTAATTTTTTTCAATGTTTTTTATTTATTTTTGGGACAGAGAGAGACACAGCATGAACGGGGGAGGGGCAGAGAGAGAGGGAGACACAGAATCGGAAACAGGCTCCAGGCTCCGAGCCATCGGCCCAGAGCCTGACGCGGGTCTCGAACTCACGGACCGCGAGATCGTGACCTGGCTGAAGTCGGACGCTCAACCGACTGCGCCACCCAGGCGCCCCGTCCAGTTGATTTTTTTTAAACCACTGTTACATGCTCAGTTTAGAAGTTCTGGTTAATAAAGCATTTTAATTGATAGCATTTTGAATAAAAGAAAAGTTAGTAAATGAAACAGAACAGAAATGTGATGGAATAAAATCTCAACATGTCATGGTACTACATGGACTTTCAAAAATATTCCTGATCTAAGCATTAATGCAAATAAGTTACTCACCAAGAACATCATGTTATCATAGGAGTTCATCATTTTTAACTTTCTCTCATCAAAAATGGACTATTTAACTTGGTTTCCTTTTAATTGAACTTGAGTGTCTGCCATTAAACTATGTGTAACATCTCTCATCAGAATCACTAGGGAACCAGAAGGAATTGGTAAAATACGGAGGAGGAAATATTAAGCAGTAGAATGGGTGTGGCAACTTCAAATATCCTTTGTAATGAGAAATTTTCTTACATCAGAGTATATCAGGATAGCTTAGGAAGAATAGTTTGAGGAAATTGAGTTGCTCTCCCCAAACCAACATAACCAGCTCTTTTACAAGTGAACATGGTGTTAGGTCAGTAGAACCCCATTTCCCACATTGTACTTTGTTATATGTGCATTCCCAGCAACACTATTGTGGGAAGTGCCAAAGGAATGGAATGATTTCAGTGTATTTTTCTGGCTGCAGAATTCATTTCAAGAGACCCAAGACAGGGATAAGTGTGTGGGAGTTGAATGAAAGGACTTCAAAATTAAAAATGATAACTCTCTCAAACTCAGGGAGCCAGCAAAGCAAAGTGCCTTGGCATACATCCATAATGGTGTTCTCCCTGTATTGGGAGCAATGCAAACCATTGAGTCGAATGATGTTCCTGTGAAAGTTTTAATTTCATAAGAAAGAGAATTACCCATAATCAGTGTGTTATTAATTCATAAAAAACAGACTAACAGAAACCATAGATTAACCATTGCTTTGTAATTTAACACCCTGGAGAAAGAAAGCCAGGTAATTATGCTTTATCACTGAAGAGTAAACACAGAATTGTCTTTTGTAGATGTCTTTGCAACAACATGCAAAATCTTTAGTCAAGAGGTCCCTTATAATACCTTGTATATACTCCAATATGATATTCTGCCCTTAGGTTGGAAATGATAGCTGCTTATTTGTACTCCTCTAACTTTCAAAAGCCTGAGTGCAAAGACTTTTACTGAGAATCCTAAGTAATTGTACTTACTCGAGTATATATAAGAAGCATTCAGGACTGCTTAGCATAGATGTTGAAAATGTTCTGTTTATCCTATTATGTGTAATCAGATTAACCTTTCCTTTTGTGCTATAATTATTGCACAAAATGGCAAGGTTCATTTGGTGAGACAGGGTTTCCTTTTAATGAGCTCACTTAGGTAAATCTCATGATTAAAGGAGAAATAAGAGAAATGGGAGCAATTTTTTGTCTGCCCAAGTTGTGCTAATTTGAATCCGTTAAAATTAGAGAGGGGCTTAAGTGGTTTGCTTTGAACCTTAGATCACTCTCTTCATAGTTCTGCACTAACACTGAAGTTTTGGCTGTAATACTTTGACATGTAATTTTCAACATTAATTTCTAAACTGGACATGTTGCTTGACTTTTTTCCCTCAGTAATCCATCTTACAAACAATTTCCTGGAAATATCTGTTTAAAATATTCCTGAGCATGTAACACTTCTCAAAAAACCTTTGATGGCTCCTTCCTAACCCGTGGATTATAAACATCTCCCCTGGCAATTAGACCAGGACATGCAACTTCAAACTTTTCCAGAGGTTACCAGTTGGCAGCTGAAGCCAGCAGTCTCTGGCAAGCATAATTTGTTTCATCTACACAGTGTTTTTTAAAATGTTAAAAAATAGTTGCTCCTATTTAAAAATTAAAAGGTATCTCATTTTTTTTTTAAAACACATTCTAGTAACATTGTTCTTCATCTCCATGAAACAATAGTTATAACTGGGGGTTTGCTGTTTCTGGTACTCAGAGGAGAAGACCATCTAGTTTGCCATAACCTCATATTCATGCCTTATACCTGGTCCATTTGACTCACTCATTTCACCTGCCTATAAGCATTGGCGTTCGCAAACCCTGAGTTTTACTGTTCTCCTATAAGAACCTTCATAAGCCACGTTGATCTTACCCTGATCGTCCCTATCTCCATGCCATTTTATCCAGTGTTGTTCACTTAATGCCTTCATTAATACATACCACCATTTTAACATCCCTTCCAAGGTCTTCTGTTCAAGAATATTCCCCAGTTCTTTCTATCCTTGAATATTGTGCTTGCCTTCACCTTACACATTGTCTTTAGTCTGTGGAACTAATTCAGCATTGGGTATTGAAATCAGCATAATTCCCAATGTTTTGTATGTGATTTACTTCCCCAAATACACTATAAGCTACTTAATGATTGGAACAATTTATCTTTTTATAAATTCAGGTGAGGCACCAAATTATGTAAGTAACAGGAATTCAATAAATGTTGAAAATTGAATTATGCCAGATACTGTTGTGGGTACTAGAAATCTAAAAGAAGAAAATACTGCCCTTTCCAATGTTATGGTCTAGCATGGAAAGACTAACAGGCTGAAAATTACAGGGTGATATGATATGAAAGAAGATGTAAATTATTTTTTAAAATATTAATGTCATCTATTAAATAGCTTCCAGGCCCTGCTCTAAGTACTTTCCTTGAATTAATGCCTGTAATCCTCACAATTCTATGAGGCATATTCTTGGGGAAACTGAGGTTTAGGTACTTTCACAAGAATGTCTAGGTTACAAATGATGGGGTCAAGATGT
Organism: Felis catus; assembly: GCF_018350175.1. NCBI lineage: Eukaryota > Metazoa > Chordata > Mammalia > Carnivora > Felidae > Felis > Felis catus. Next base: position 132,887,037 of record NC_058375.1, on the reverse strand, counting down.
GAATCCAGACTCTTTGAGTGAAGTAGCATACGAAAGGAGTGCATGATTTGTATTGTGAATACAAGGTGACTTCCTAGAAGGGCTGGCACATGGCTTTTCTCTTTTTTTTTAAATTTTTTTTTCAACGTTTTTATTTTTGGGACAGAGAGAGACAGAGCATGAACGGGGGAGGGGCAGAGAGAGAGGGAGACACAGAATCGGAAACAGGCTCCAGGCTCCGAGCCATCAGCCCAGAGCCTGACGCGGGGCTTGAACTCACGGACCACGAGATCGTGACCTGGCTGAAGTCGGACGTCCAACCGACTGCGCCACCCAGGCACCCCCGGATATGTATCTTAAGATGTGCATGGAAGTCAAATATCTAAAGGTTTAGAAATAGACTTATGTAAGGGGATTTGGCATACAAAATGTTATTTCAAGTTATAGTATAATTTTCCCATATGTATGTACATAATATCCTAGATTAAAGTAAAAATTAGAATAAATTTCTAAAGAATTTTTAGCTCAATATATTAGGCCATTTGAGGTTGCAATTTTAGAAAAACTAAATCTTAACACCAAAGGTAATGCTTCCTTTTGTGTTTTGCTTTATTCATTCAATGAATGTTTGCTGAGCACATGCTCTGTGATAGGAGCTGCTCTAGGCACTGGGAATATGGATATAAATAAAATCAACAAGGTATCTCTTCTTATGAGTTTATTCTGCTAGTGACGACAGGCAACAAAGGCCAGCCTTTGCAAGGGGCTTGAGTAGAATGTTGCAGTCATGTTGAAGGTGATGGTATCTTAATGTTATATTTTAGTATCAATAGAAATTTAATAACTCTGCTATTTTTTAAAAGTTTTCCCCAGTATGCTATATTCTTACCAAAAGTTGAATGAGGGGGCACCTGGGTGGTTCAGTCGGTTAAGTGTCTCACTTTTGGTTGCGGCTCAGGTCATGATCTCACAGTTCATGAGTTCGAGCCCCACATCGGGCTCTGCACTGACAGTGCAGAATTTGCTTGGGATTCTCTCTCTCCCTCTATGTCTTCCCCTCCCCTGCTTGTTCTCTCTGTCTCTCTTAAATAAACTTAAAAATTAAAAAAAAATAAAAATTGACAGGAGTACTTTAGATTGCAGGAAAGTTATGGGTAAAGCAATAACTTCAAGGATCTCTTTAGTTCTTCACATAGTAAACCACACATTTAGACACAAGCTTCAATGGTATAGTTCTACAATACAATGATTATTCTTTGGTTTACTCTTCTTCCTAACATACAATGAATTAGCAAGTGTCAAAACAATGGGCGCTAGAAAGAGCATATTCTTCATTTGATCCATGTAATAATGCCATCTTTGTTTCCGTTTTACCATCTCTAGTATCAAGTGTCATTTTTTCTATCTGTAACATTTTTAGAATGCAACGTAGTTCAAAATACAACAAAATCCGTATTCTTTCAAAAAAAAAAAAACACCACGAGAGATGCCATTTAACATTTCTGCCATTACTGGGGTGCGTGTGTGGCTTAGGTAAGCATCTGACTTCAACTCAGGTCATAATCTTGTGGTTCATGAGTTCGAGCCCTACGTTGGGCTCTGTGCTGACAGTTCAGAGACTGTAGCCTGCTTCAGATTCTGTGTCTCCTCTCTCTGCGCCTCCTCCATGCATGCTCAGTCTCTCTCTCTCTCTCAAAATAAAAAACCTAAATAAACTTTTAAAAAATCTGACATTTCTGAGTACATGTCAAGTACTATGCAACAGAAAAATATATAACCTCTCTAAAGCAGAAAATTTTTGACTGGTAAGCCATGCCACCATGTAAAAGCTTATCTCAGCACGGGAGAGGTGATCTAGGGTGGTAGCAGATTACAGGTTAAATATTTTTTAAAAAATCAAGAATGGTTTGTCTTGGGGTTAGAAACAAAACAAACTAAAAATAAACGAGAGCATTAAATTAACCAGCTCAAAATTATAATCCTGACTCTGTACCTTTTGAGTGATCAACCTTTAGGCTTATTAATAATACTATAAATGATGTGAATATTAAACAAAATAAAACTTCTAGTAAAGAAACTGTAGCAAAATGAATGCTGATCGGTTTCCCTTACCTTTTGCCTGTGTTTTGCTCCCCACCCCAACACCATACATATTAAAATCAGCACAGGGCAACTTAAACTACTGCTGGGGACCTACACAGACCAGTCTCCAGGGATAGAGCCAGAGTATCTGTCTGCTTTTATAACTCTCCAGGTTATTCTTAGGTGCATCAGGGCTTGGGAAGTACTGCTCTTTCTCTCTTTCCTATGAATAGGGTTTAGGGTATGTAAAAAGAAAGAGAAACTTACCTCAATTCCTATGGGTTTGCCTAGGACTTTGATGAAAGAGAGGAGAAAAGGAGTGAGTACATTGTCTCAACTTCTACCTCTATATGTAGCATATCCTCTCATTTCTCAAGGTGTGGATTTGGAACACACACATCAAAATAATTCTTAAGTTTTAGTGAAAAGTGCAAAGGATTGAGCCCAGCCCAGATTGCCAGAATCAGAATTTCAGTAAGAGTGGTGGTTTGAGATTCATGGCTCCAAGTTAATGCCCTGAGCCTTTTTTGAATAATTTTTTTCCCCTCAAATTTTCCTAAAATTTGGAAGATCTGCTGTGTGGGCACAAACATATTTCATTTACTATTGAATAATTTCTGATTACAATATGATCTAGCTCGGTGAAGTAATCAGAGAAATTTAAATAAGGTATTCTGTAGAGTATTGAAAGCCTCTAGCTATTACTTAAAGCTCAGAGGTAAGTGTATTTCATAACCCAGTTACCATCTGATTGGCCTAACTGGTTAAATATGTCCTAAGCAAACTCTGACGGACTTGTTAGAACAAAATCTGTTAGATTCAAACACATTTTATTTCCCTCCCTCGCTCCCTTCCTTCTTTCCTTTTTATAGTACTCTTAACAGATTTTATACCTGGGTCTCACTTCGACAGCCAGTGAGTCCTTTTGGTTTCTACTTTGTCAGCATTTTTTTTCAGGTAGGCCTTCCCTGATCTTTGGATTTACAAAGCTAACTTGATGTAGGTTTTTGAGCACCCTATACCATACTCATCATTCCTTATTGTTATCCTTTGTTTAATTGTCTGAACTCCCTACTAAGCAGGAAGATGTGTGAGTGCACATTCTCATTTGCCTTGCTCACCACAGTTTTCCCAGCTCTATGGGGGTTCCAAACCCCATGGAGGCATTCTTTGAATAAAAATTACTGTCAACCCCTACCAAAAATTTGAATGTGTTCAAAAATGTAGGCACAAAGTAAGAATGTTTCATGAGGCTGCTGGTATTTGAGCATTTCTGCAGAGAAGCCCCTATTCCTCTAAGAGAGAAATTACTGTCATTCTATGTAATAGTGTGCTATCTCTTCACCACATTCTGGGCCATTGTGGTTTTTGCTACTTAATCTTCTACTGGTTTTGAATGCCATTTGTAGCCAGTTTTATGTTAATTGTGCCAATTCTTTCTTGTAGAAGAATATCTGTAGTTCTGTAGTCTTATTGATTCTGGATTTTTTTCCAAGCATGGTTGATGGTCAGGTGGCCACAACAAACTGACACAGTCTGAGTTGTGTATTCGTGCAACATTACCAATAAGGCCTAAGGCATCCAGGAAGTAACCAGGTATATAAGCCCTGTGTTACATTACCAATTTTGCTATAATCTTTTATGAGAAGCATTTTAATTTGTTTTCACATTTCCCTTTCCATCAGTACTTTACAATACTACTTTGGGTAACTTAATATTTTTTGAATAAATCATAATCCCTACGTACATGTCAAATGCAATATGAAAGTAACAACTGCCACTTTTACCATCTCTTCCCAGAACATTAAAAGAGAGAGCAAATGAGAACAGAGCTAACAGCAACCCCATACCTCTGAGAAAGAAATGCTTGACTGATTCGGTGGCCTACTGTGTTTTATGAACCTTAGTTTACAAACCATTAGCCAATAGTCCAACTAGCACACCTTCATTTTTTTTTCCACACCTTCATTTTTAAGCCTAAATGTGAGGCATGACAAATTTATGCTGATTACAGTGTTTATTTGTGGTTTACTAAAATAAAGTAGAAATGAAATGGTCAAGTTATTATTAACTATAAATGTTTAATCTTGAAAGAATGCCATGTTAAATTTTAATATAACAAAGTAAAACTGTTAGGTGTAATGTTTATTTTTTTTTATTTTTTTTTGACTTTTTTTTAATTTTTTTATTTTTTTTATATGAAATTTATTGACAAATTGGTTTCCATACAACACCAGTGCTCATCCCAAAAGGTGCCCTCCTCAATACCCATCACCCACCCTCTCCTCCCTCCCACCCCCAATCAACCCTCAGTTTGTTCTCAGTTTTTAACAGTCTCTTATGCTTTGGCTCTCTCCCACTCTAACCTCTTTTTTTTTTTCCTTCCCCTCACCCATGGGTTTCTGTCAAGTTTCTCAGGATCCACATAAGAGTGAAACCTTATGGTATCTGTCTTTCTCTGTATGGCTTATTTCACTTAGCATCACACTCTCCAGTTCCATCCACGTTGCTACAAAAGGCCATATTTCATTTTTTCTCATTGCCATGTAGTATTCCATTGTGTATATAAACCACAATTTCTTTATCCATTCATCAGTTGATGGACATTTAGGCTCTTTCCATCATTTGGCTATTGTTGAGAGTGCTGCTATGAACATTGGGGTACAAGTGGCCCTATGCATCAGTACTCCTGTATCCCTTGGATAAATTCCTAGCAGTGCTATTGCTGGGTCATAGGGTAGGTCTATTTTTAATTTTCTGAGGAACCTCCACACTGCTTTCCAGAGCGGCTGCACCAATTTGCATTCCCACCAACAGTGCAAGAGGGTTCCCGTTTCTCCACATCCTCTCCAGCATCTATAGTCTCCTGATTTGTTCATTTTGGCCACTCTGACTGGCGTGAGGTGATACCTGAGTGTGGTTTTGATTTGTATTTCCCTGATAAGGAGCGACGCTGAACATCTTTTCATGTGCCTGTTGGCCATCCGGATGTCTTCTTTAGAGAAGTGTCTATTCATGTTTTCTGCCCATTTCTTCACTGGGTTATTTGTTTTTTAGGTGTGGAGTTTGGTGAGCTCTTTATAGATTTTGGATACTAGCCCTTTGTCTGATATGTCATTTGCGAATATCTTTTCCCATTCCGTTGGTTGCATTTTAGTTTTGTTGGTTGTTTCCTTTGCTGTGCAAAAGCTTTTTATCTTCATAAGGTCCCAGTAATTCACTTTTGCTTTTAATTCCCTTGCCTTTGGGGATGTGTCGAGTAAGAGATTGCTACGGCTGAGGTCAGAGAGGTCTTTTCCTGCTTTCTCCTCTAAGGTTTTGATGGTTTCCTGTCTCACATTTAGGTCCTTTATCCATTTTGAGTTTATTTTTGTGAATGGTGTGAGAAAGTGGTCTAGTTTCAACCTTCTGCATGTTGCTGTCCAGTTCTCCCAGCACCATTTGTTAAAGAGGCTGTTTTTTTTCCATTGGATGTTCTTTTCTGCTTTGTCAAAGATGAGTTGGCCATACATTTGTGGGTCTAGTTCTGGGGTTTCTATTCTATTCCATTGGTCTATGTGTCTGTTTTTGTGCCATGTTAGGTGTAATGTTTAAACATGCCTGATTATCAAGAAAGAGAAAAAATGTTTATTTATAAAATGACTGCTTATGAAATTGAGAAAACTTGACCCAGGCAAGAATGTTACATTACTCAATTTTAATTTTTTCTAAGTATAGTTTAACAACACACATATGAAATTATCATAAAATTACTTATTAATGATTTTTGTTTGAATGTTTCCTTTAATTTCTATTGCCTGTCACCATGAGGTAAACAATTTCTATTTTTTGAAGATCTTGTTCAAATATGACAACAATTACTCGTATCCCTCTCAGTTGTTTTGACTAAGCCAAGTTATACATGTTTAGTTTCTTAATCTTCCCTCATAATTTAATCTCTCCCAGTTGTTTAATTATTGTAGTGGCACCTCCAATTTTTCTGCTAAGAAGTGGTGGTGGTAGGGGGAATTAATGTATTATATCTTAATTGTCTTCTAAAGTTGCAGAATGGGAGGTTGAAGTGTGACTGTGTACAGCACGCGCGCGCACTCTCTTTCTCTCTCTTTCTATATATATATGGAGTTTCTAGTGTTCAGAGTTTTGAGCTTTCAGTTGCCTGCTCCCATCCATTAATAATTTAAAGTGCCCAGAATGCTGAACCAGAATTAATAATGTAGAGTTAAAAATCATAATTAAAAGATAATGCAAAATTAAACTTAAAGCAAGAACACAAGGTATGCTTTATTTATGGTTGCAGAATTATTTTTATAAAATAATTGCAATAATTAAAAGTAATATCAATTTCTGTTTTATATCATCACAATTTGCTGATTTCATGTAATTCTTATTATTATACATTCATATTTATATTTTAAACATCAGAATGCTCTGTATTTGATTCTGAGTTTAACAATATTTTACTCAAGTTCCAAACCTACTTTTTGGTAGCAATTTATCTTTTTTTTTTTTTCAGGGTTATACAGAGTCTTAATTTTAATAGAGGAAAAATAAATTAATAAAGTTGTATCTAGATCATGTATGCAAATAGAGCTTGAGTTGTGTTCTTGGATTTAAAATATGCATATATATCTCAAAGGGCATTTGTGAATTATAGCTTTATAAACAACAAGACTTAGATATAAGGAAGATTTTATTTATCAAAAGATGGAAATATATGTAGTTCAAGGAGAACTAACCACTCTATCTTATATCAATCTATAAAAACAAAAATTCTGTTTATAAACTGGGAGTTACTTTATTTATAGTACAAAATAAATGAAAGAATATACAAGCCACATCTTGTTTTCCCCCTAGAATTTGGCAGTAACTGAATCACTGTAACATTGGCTCAATAATTTTTGCAATGTTTTCAACAGACCTTGGTCCTGGGCCTTTGTATAGGACATTTAGGACCTCAATATGTATTTTTTTTTAACACAGTGGTATTACTGTTATCAAGCAGATATATGTACCTATCTAGTGAGAACAATCCCAAGAGGGGTCCTTGTTTGAGGCAGGTTATTCATAACATCTGGAGGAAGTTAGACCTAATTCAAACCACTGTTCCAAGAGCATGATAATGTCAAGTTAAAACATCTAAGACTTACTTTCTCAACTTCAAACTGGAGATGATAATGCTTACTTTATAAACTTGTGAAGATTAAGTAAAGTTGTACAAGAAATTTATTGTAGTGTCTGAGACTATATCATCATCATCATCCCCATCCCAAGACAGTGTTGCAGCGGTCTTTCAAGGCAGACCCAGTGTATTTTCTACTGAGCAATTTCCAAAGGGTAGAAGAAAGCTGGTCTTTTTCATGTCTTGTTAGAAGTACAATGGATTCATCCCAGAAGGCATCAGAAAAATGACAAATTAGTTTTTATTCATTATACACCTTTCCAAATGACAAGAACAGTTCTTAACCTGAGTTAGGTTAAATGGTAAATCATATAGTTTTAGAGAATTATACTCAGTAGGGATAGTATAGCATAATCATGTTGTTGAGGAAAAATAAACTAGACACAAAAAGAGATAATTTGTATGGTGCAAACCCAGCTATGAAGAGTTCATAGTTCATTGTTGACAGTCCTTCCCACATGTGCCAATACTGGCATAAAATAATCAAACATTGTTAAAAGTGTTATAAAATGGATAATCCATTTTTGTTCAATTTTGTTAAAAGACTCTTAAAAATATCAAAAGAATATCAAAGATGATGAGTATGCAGAACAAGGTGTATGAAAAATTGGCAAGAAAAATAAAAGGCAGAGATGTGATATAATCATCTACAGAAATATGTAGGCCTAGAAAAGAAGAAACAAGATGCTTTTCTTATCTTTCGTCATATGATATCTCCTTTCCTGTTCGAATTTTATGAGAATTGTATCTTTATGATTGTGGTTTCTAAAGAGCACCTCTTGTTCCCTAAGGATGTCTAGGAGAGAAGATTATGCTATTTTTCTTTGTTTTTCAGGAACAATTCAGTGGTAATGAGCCCATATTCTTCAGTCTGTAATTTTAGAAATTTCCTAATCCTGTAGACCCAGGACAAGCACGAGGTCAAATGGAATGATTTAAAATCCTGAATCTATCACTAGGCATGTCATTTAATTTCCCAGATCTATAAAATGTGGATGAGAGTAGGATTTTGGGGATGAGTAAATGATTTATACGTTAAGCTCTTAGAACAGAACCTCGTGCTTTTAAGCACTTGGACAGGTTTCCTAAACTATGGCTGGGGCAGTAGGGCCAGTCTCTGGTGCACATGGTTTCTATTTTGGCCAGGTCTTGCTCAGTGTTCTCCCTCCTTTCCTTCTAATTATCTGCATTCTGCTTTCTTCCATGGCCCAGTCTTTTCTAGTCTGAGAGGCAGGTAAGGAAGCGGAACATTTGCAAGAACCATGGAAGTTACAGAACACCATATGCCGAATGATGAATAGGAATTAGGCAAGTGAAGAGAGAATAGGAGCAAGGAGTTACAAGGAGAGAGAGTAGTTTATGCAGAGCATCTGTGTTGAACAAGAGCGTGGGGAATTCACAGGTTAGTGCTCTTTAACTTTAGAGTGAAGGGTAAGGATGAGAGATGAAGAGGAGCACAGATCATAGAAAAGAACCATGCAAGTCATTGATACAGATATACTCCTTTTATCCTGAAAGATTTGCAGTCATTGACTGAATGTAGGTGGGGGAGAGAGTTTATCAAATGTCTGTTTTAGAAAAAATTACTCTGTTGCTTTGTAGAAAAATCAATGGAGATGGCATTTTCATTAATCTGAGCAAGGAAAGATGAGTTGAATCAAGGATCTGATGGGGAGGTAGATAATTTGGATAAAATGCTGGTTGATGGCATATCTAAAAGGAAGGGATGAGGAGTCTGAGATAATGACTGTATTTTCAGATGAGAGAATGAGTTAATGTTCATAATGTTTGCTGAGATACCAACTCTAGGACACAGCAGTCTTATACAGAAGATCATGATTTCTATGTTAGAAATGCTGAACTCAGGTTGTCTATATGACATTCACATGGAGAGGTTCAGGAGTAGAAAGGATGAAAGAGTGTGGAGTACAGAAGACATTCATGTTAAGAATGGAGTTTGGGGAGGAAATAGAAGCCATGTGAGTAGAGAAGTTTGTACAGGTTGCCTGAAAACAAATTTGGAAACAACCAAAGACATACATCCAAGCATTCCAGTGCAGAGAATGATGAAGAGTTTCAAATGCTGTTAAGAAATCCAGTAATTCAATGGGGTGCCTGTGTGTTTCAGTTAGTTAAACATCTGACTCTTGATTTCAGCTGAGGTCCTAATCTCATTGTTTGTGAGCTCAAGCCCTGCATCAAGCTCTGTCCGTGCTGACAACATGGACCCTGCTTGGGATCTCTCTCTCTTTCTCTCTGTGCCTCCCCTGCTCATGCACACGCTCTCTCTTTCTCTCTCTCTCTCTCGTTCTCTTGCAGTCTTTCAAAAATAAATAAATAAAACTTAACAAATTAAAAAATATACAGTAATTTGAATACCTAAGTGTGTTCTGGTGTATATAGAGTTAGTGTAGGAATTGATGCCTGCATATGCATTTACTTTGGAAAAGTATAAATCCTCAGGATTAGTGTCCTGCCTTATTCTACGGTAGGCCTCAAAGTATCCAGCAAAATGCTTTGTGACATATACATGTGTGTGTTGGCTAATTGTTTGGTTGATTTTCTTTTTCTTCTAACTTGAGCAGGAAAGGGATTCTGTTTCCATCTGGTCACTGGAACAGTTCAGCTGACAACCATTGAGGCACAGAGCCATAAATTCTAGCCCTAAATCAGAGGGAAATTAGAGAATATCTCAAGTTTTCTTATGTTCCTATACTGAAATTCACTGTAGAGGTATACATTTTCCCCAAATAGATGAGTCATTCCTAGCTATCCAATATTTATTTAGTTGCCATCTCCTATGTGTATAAATGAACCAGGTTAATTAATGCCTGATAGTCTATCAGGTGAAACCAATGGCAACAAAGTCCTTTCAGCAGTTACTTACTGTCTTCCCTGAACCATGGGTTTTCCCATGTTTTATTTCAGAAATCAGTTTATTTAATATTCCATTCCTAGAAATGACATAATTTCATTTCTTGTTGTTGGCTTTCCTTTGAGGAACTTAAATTATCTTTACTCTTAGAATGTATCTTTTTCCCTCCATTTGTCTCATGTGGTCTTGATGGTGTACCCCATAGTAAACCAAACTATAATACAGGGGAGGCACCCTGGAAGGGGGAAAATAATACACCATTTCATTTTGTATGACAGAAGTCAACTGAATGCAAATGAACTTGGAATGAACTGCTAGGAACTGTTTGTTTTTGTTTGGTTAAAATTTGTCTCTAGAATTTAATGTTTGATATCAAAATTTCACACCATGTGACACCAGAATTCGGTATCAGAATTAGAGTTCTGTCAGTGCACCTGAGTGGCTCAGTCAGGTTGAGCATCTAACTTTTGATCTCGGCTCAAATCATGATCTCACTGTTGGTGGAATCAGGCCCCACAATGGGTTTCATGCTGTCAGCATGGGGCCTGCTCAAGATTCTCTCTCTCTGCTCCTCCCCTGCTTGCATGCATGCTCTCTCTCTCAAAATAAATAAACTTAAAATCTTTAAAAGGAATTAGAGTTCTGTGATTTTTATGCTCAAAAATAATTATGACATTTTCAAAAAGTAAAGTCCCTGGTTAGTGATGTCAGCTATGCAAATCTATGCCATAGTTACCTAGTATAATAGTTCTTAATTTATTTGCAACTGACTCCAATTTTACCATGCCTTCTTAAAAAAAAAAAAGTTTGTAAATTTGAAATACAAACTGCTGTTAAAAAAAGGAAAAGAAAAGGTAGAGTCCCCATGATCAATTCCATATGTAAATGTATAGATGTAATTCTTTCTCTGGATTTGGCATATTTTTCCTTGTAAAAATACAATTAACTTGAACATATGGGACACTCATCACAGCATGGACTAAGAAATTCAAAGGGACATAATTGGAATACAAGGAAACAGCATGCTTGTGTAAGCATAGTAAAATTCAAGATAATAATTTTAGCCTAATTTATGTTCTAAACATTTAAAAGATGAAGTTGAAAAAACCATTGGAATTCAAACTTTTGCCTCTAAGCAATGCATTGAAATTTATTGATAAAGCAATTCTTGTAAAGGTATAAATCATATTTATAAAATAGGAAAGAATGAACTAAATAATGGCAGAAATTCCATTTTTCCTATTGCATTACTATGGTTACCTTGTGAAAGACTTGAAGCCTTTTTAAAATTGAAGTCTTTCAAGTGTTTACAGGAGAAGATAATGCTGTTAATACCTCCATATTTTATATTTTTTGTGGCTATCAGAAATCATATAGAAATTTACATTTCAATCAGTCTTTTGTACTGGAGACAGGGATGATATTTTCCTAATAAATTTTCACAGCTGGCTGAAAAATAAGTCAGCTGACTGGTATCTATTCTATTGCTAAAATAGACATATATGAGGTAGAAAAACTGCTGGTTTAAAATTTAAAAGTGTGCTAACTTAAACTTTGATCAAAGGAGGTTTTCTAATTTAAAAGAAAAAAATTTTGTTCATTTTTGAGAGTGCAAGCAGGGGTGGGGGCGGAGAGAGAGGGGGATACAGAATCTGAAGCAGGCTTCAGGATCTGAGCTGTCAGCACAGAGCCCGATGTGGGGCTCGTACTCACGAACTGTGAGACCATGACCTGAGCTGAAGTAGGATGCTCAACCGACCGAGCCACCCAGGTGCCCCTTTAAATTTTTTTTTTATGTTTGGTTTTCCAAGTTGTTGAGAAATATTTCATTTCTAGCATAAATTGGAGCCATACACACACACACACACAAAGACCTATTATATCATTTTAAATCTGGACTTTAAAGATCTCAAGCTGTTTAACATTATAGTGAGTTTTGTTTTTCTAAATAAATTCCCTTATCTACACATAACCTATATAAGCAAATGATGTGCAACAAAAGTAATACATATCAAAGGATACATATCATGTGTGTGTTTTTGATTGATACACATACATTATCTTCAGCCTTATCTATATATGCAGAATGGTATGTGTTGGTGTTTTTGTGGAGCTGTGTGATTAAGTGAACATAGGATACTCTTTTGAGGCAAACTGACCTTAATTTGAATCCTGGATCTGCCACTTACTAGTCAGTCTTGGAAAACGTGCCTGTAATTTCCAATATTGCTTATACAGAAAAGGAAATGCATCCTTAGCTAGATTGTATGCTGAGTAAAAGCTATGATATATGCAAAGTGCCTAGAACAGTGATTAGCACATATAATGCATCTTAGTTATATATACAAAGGTGGCTTCTAAGAACAAGGCAAATAACAACAGAAGTTAGTTTTTGCCACACCTGTGGTTAGGCCAGGAAATTCCTTGGGGAAGAGCTGGGGTGCAAAGAGGGTGAGCCACTTTAAGAAACAGCAACTACAGTAGATTCTGACTCTATCATTTTTTAATGAGAATAGTCAAGGGAGAAGGAATTGGAAATAATCAACAGGCGACACATTATCTTGAAGTATATGTGTATTGGGTAATGGTTTGGCTGAGGAAGGTAATAGATTAAGATTTTATCATTTAGTAGATTAGCATTTAATCATTACTTGCCCAAAGGATGGAGAGGTATTTGACAGCCATGTTTCTTTCTAGGAGATCTCGATTGAAATGTTTTTTTGATACATAGACATAATGGCTTTGTGTAGTCAATGGTTCTAAAAAGGCAAATTTCTAACGAGGTGGCGATGTATTGAAATAGGACTGTGGTTTCTGGAATTAGATACCATGGACTGACATTCTTACAGCGCTGCATCCTAATTGTTTGACTCTCCATAAATTAAACTCTTATGTGCCTCAGTTTAATTATGAAATGAAGTATGTGCCTTCATTTTCATCATTGCGAAGATTAAATGACGACTTCTGTCTTCGGGTTGTTTTGGCTCAAATTCTTGTGGCACCAATTACTTTTTATTTGATTTTGGAAAAGTTACTTAATATCTGTGTCTCAGTTTTTGTGTGTGTTTTATTCTGTTTTGTTCTGCCAATCTATACAATTGAGATATTAATAGAACATTTGTAAGGAATGTACAAATGGGGACAAAAACATTTGTGTTAGGAAGAAAATTGACATGAGAAAAACTGAAATTCTTATGTTATACATCACAGTGTTTTTTAAAATATTTTTTCTCACATTTATTTATTTTTGAGAGACAGAGACAGCATGAATGGGAGGAGGGCAAAGAGAAAGGGAGACACAGAGTCTGAAGCAGGCTCCAGGTTCCAAGCTGTCCACACAGAGCTGATGCAGGGCTCAAACTCACAGGTCATGGTATCATGACCTGAGCTCAAGTCGAATGCTTAAGTGACTAAGCCACCCAGGTGCCCCTATATCATAGTGGTTTTTATTTTTTTATTTATTTTTTTAATGTTTATTATTATTTTTTATTTTTGAGAGAGAGAGAGCGAGCAGGGTAGGGGCAGAGAAAGAGGGAGATACAGAATCCAAAGCAGGCTCCTGGCTCTGAGCTGTCAGCACAGAGCCAGATGCAGGGCTCAAACCCACAAACTGTGAGATCATGACCTGAGCCGAAGTTGGATGCTCAATGGACTGAGCCACCTAGGCGCCCCACATCACAGTGTTTTTATAGAGAACTCACATACATAGAACCCAGTAGTAAGTACCTCTATTTAAAAATGTCTACATTCCTGAATCATTCTGTAACTATGCTTTAAATCTTTGAACCATGAACTGTAAATATGCCAAGTCAGTTCTAAACCAGAGGTCTTACTATTGACGTGTAATTGGTAGAACTGATCATTTCAGACTCTTTTTAAGAGCATTCTCTATCTAAAAGAGACTTAAATATAGAGAACAAACTGAAGGTTGCTGGAGGGGTATTGGGAGGGAGAATGGGCTGAATGGGAGATGGGCATTGAGGGCACTTGTTGGGATGAGCACTGGGTGTTATATTTAAGTGATGAATCACTAAATTCTACTCCCGAAACCATTATTACACTACCATTAACTAACTTGGATTTAAATAAAAATTTTTAAAAATAAATAATAATAAAAAATATACATAGTTAAGACAGAAAACAAATATGAGCATTATCCTTTAGAGTTGGTGAAATGCTTTACATGGAAAAAATATTGATCTGTATCTCAAAGGTAGAAATTTATATTTTAAGATATTAAATGGAGACATTGAATGGGAAAGGTTTACAATCAATATGTTGACACATTACTCTTCCACTTTAAAACAAACAAAACTTTATGTGATCAAGGGCCAACAGCTATGGAAATCAAAATATTCTAAAAGTACAAAATAATTTAAGACCTTTTCTGGTGAAAATTATAAGTTGAATGTATGGCTATGTAGTAAAAGAAGAATATATAATTACTTTCTCATAAGTTTTGAAACCATTAATTTATCTTTGAAATCAGAATGTTTGGCTTATTAGTCTCACAAATTGTTTTGAGATTTAATAGGGCAATTATTATAAAATCAGATTTTCTTTAAGAAAATGTAGAAAATCTTGAAATTGATGGACTATATTGTCCCAGCTATGGCTTCCCTTTCTATGACAAAATAGAACTAAAGTTTAGGACTGAGTTTTGTTGAGTGTCTTCTCCTATTGGCCCATAATGTTGTAGAACAGAATGAACATTGGTATATTGTTATGACATTTAATCACAAGTAGAGTGTTGATCTTTTTTTTTTTTCTTTAATTACACTCCTTATCCATATTGGGGAAAATACGAATTTTTTTTAGATGACAGAACCCCTTTCTCTCCAGATTCAGAGAGAAACAGCAAAATAGATAATCTGTGAGCTTTAATGGTAGTGGTCTATTGCTGACCACTACCATAGATACCTAAAGGCCACGAGAATATTACTAAAATTCCCTTTGTAACAGCTATAATATTTGTATTGTAGACCATTATTATAACTAGCAATAGGTGTATATATACCACAGAGAAATTTCTGGGGCACAGGAGTAGTCTTCAACATAATTATTAAAACCAGACTGGCCCAAACCATTCAAGTATTTTTTTATTTCTGCATTTTTATCTCCTATATATTCATACTACAACATGACATGTGGCATGTATTTATGCTATAAGTTTAGGTGAATTACAATGTTTTTGATATTTAAGAATCTTATTTTAAGATAGCTAAAATATTTGGGGTTCTGAAAATCAGATATAGGGTATTTCTTTTATAGGAGATAAAGAATATATAATCATAATGAAAAACACTTTAGATGACAGCTCAGAGAGTTAATTATTTAATGTGAACTTAAAAAATATATAGTCTGGTAATTCTTGATTCTAGATATAACTGAACCAATCTTCATTTATTTTTCCTTGTTGGACCATTTGATACAGATATCTTTGGGGGAGGGGGCATTATTCAGCCTAACATAGTCCATTCTCTGGCCCCCAAAGATTTACATCCATCCACTTATAAAATACATTCAACCCACCCAAACATTCTCAAAGGTCTCAATCCATTACAGCATCAACTCAAAATCTAAAATCTCATCTAAATATCATCAGTTAAAAAGATCCAAATCTTACCATCTAAATCCTCTAACTCAGGTATAATTGTGACTATGTATGATCCATCCTGGAGCAGAATTAAGTCTCCATCTGTGAACCTGTGAAACTAGAAAACAAATTATCTGTTCTCCAAACCCAATGGTGTGACAAAAGTAAGATACAAGTTATAAATATTCCTATTAAAAATGAAATAAAAGGAATAATAATAATAAAAAAAAAGGAGTCACTGATCCCAAGCAAGTTACAAAATACTAGTAATAAACTCCATTAGGTTTCAAGACCTGGGAATAATCTATGGCTGTTGATTCCACCATCTGGGCCCACAGCTCAGCCCTTTGAGTCATTCCTTCTTTTCCTTGAAGAATAGTGTGTGTTTCTAGTTGAGTAATTCTATCAGTCTTTTTTCTGTCATTATAATTTTGGGAGTTGGACCACCTTCCTTCATTTTATCCTGTCTCTGTCCCTTTTAGTTTAAGCTGGCGGAGTTTCTGTTGATATAACATCCTCAAAGACCTTGTGGGTCTCCCATGTATATCACAGGGATTCACTCCATTAGACAAGAGGCTTCTCCACAGATCTGTCCTGAAAAATCCCATCCCTCTTTCTGGCTTCCGCTGAGATGGCTGAGCCACATGCCTAATCTCTTTAAAGAGTCCTCTGTGTGATTTTATACTCTGCAAATTTGATCCTTCCAAGCACTAGCAAAACCCCACACCCTTGGCTTTCTCTTCTAGAGCACACTTTGCTGGCAGTTAATCTCCTAATTTTAGCATCTACTGAAATCAAGATAAGCTGATTTTTCCAAATCTTTTTATTTTATTTTTTATTTTTCCAAATCTTAAGTACTGGTTCTATTTGGCTAAACATTCCTTCTTCAATTTATCTCTGTCCTTTTGCATTTTTTAATATAAGCAGCAGGAAGAAACAAGTCATACCTTCAATGCTTTGCTTAAAAATCTCCGCTCAATATGCAAGTTCATTGTTGGAAGTTCAGTTTCCACATGATCGCAGGGCACAATACAGCTAAGCTTCCTGCTACTATATAACAAGGAGCTTCTTTTTTCAGATTTCAATAACATGTTTCTCCTTTCCTTCTCACCTTTTACCAGGAGCACATTTAACATCTGTATTTCTATTAAGTATTTGTGATGATTTAAGTATTCTCTAAGATGATACAGGTTTTCTCTAGTATACTCTTCACTTCTTTCTGAGTCTTTACCAGTAGCATCTTGAACATATTTCTAAGAGTTCAAGGAAACTGGAGCTTTTCCTATCATGTTTCTCAAAATTCTTCCAGCTTCTTCCTGCTACCTAATTTAAAGTCACTTGCACATTTTTCAGTATTCTAGTAACACCCCACTTTTAAGTACAAAAGTCTGTATCAGTTTTGGTTCTGGACACTCCAAGGAAGACATTTTACTTTCTCTTTTCCAGCTTCTAGGGCCTCCTAGGATTCTTGGGTTTGTGCCCATAACACACATGCAGAGTGAAAGACCAAGAAAGTATCCCATCCATATTTTCCCAGGAATAATATTTTGTAGGTAATATAAACAAACACTAAATCTGACTCAAAAAAAAAAAAAAAGGGTGTGTGTGCAGGGAATGGGGAGAAGCTACTGTAAAATCAAGTTTATCATTATTCTCATAACTTAAATGAGGAAGAGATTTCAGGTTTAAAAAAAATAATCTTCTCCCATGATTTCATATTTAAAATAGTTTACCATTGTCCTAATGTACTGATAAGCAGTACTTCTGTTACATATCCCATTAAATATATTATCAAATCAGCTAAGTTATAGAAGTAAATTCTATCACAAAAATCCCAAGACAAGTTGTATTCAATTATACCATTTTGAAATAATATATACTTTAAAAGTTTTCTAATCGTTCAATCCTTTTCTGACTTTGGCATTGAGCCTGGTTATATGACATCTGAGGGAAAGTTTTACATTAGTTTAATAGAGATATATTTTATGAAAGGGAGTATTATTTGAGATGAACGAAAATAGGACATGTATGATTATTTTTCTCATACTTCATTTAACTTATTAATGTCAGGTCAAATATTACTGTTGCATATCAACAAGGTAATTATAAGGCCAGTTGTATAGTGTTTCTTTAGAAATCCTTTTATGCCATCTACTTTTGATTTTCCCAACATCCTCTTCTATGATTTATCCAAAACTGTTTTTCTAGCAGATTAAATAGTAGTTGTAAGCAGTGCTAGTTAGTTGATAAAAAAAAAAAAATGTGAGCTAAGAAGACTGCAAACACTACTGCTTGTTGCCTCTCAATCCAATCTCTTGACATTCTAGTTCATTGTCATCTCTCTTTCAAGAAATTTACCCCCAAATGTGAAGGAGCACCCAGTGCTATTGATAGGCACCAAATTGAACACAAACACACATATTTTTCCCCTTTACTTCACTCTGATTTTTACTTTTTTCCACCTTTGCTTCTGATTCTTCTTCATCTGAACTTGAAAGGAAGGAACCAGGTTAGAGAGAACAAGCATTGAGAGTATAAAGCAGTGATGTCAAAGAGATGTTGTTAATCCCCCAAACAGCCTGGCCGTGTTGAGGACACCTCTCATTGTGTAGTTGAAAATTGGAAATATCTATGAGTTTATTACAACTCTTCTTTCCCAATTCTATTGAACTGAAGGAGAGTAGGAAGCTTAGAAATGGTAGGATTTGGGAGATCATTTAATTTAATCCTCTGCTTTTATACACTTACCCAAAATAGCACCAGTACTAGAATTTGAGCTTAATAATTCAATTGAGAGTTCTTCATGCCACATTGTATATCCTCAGTCAAGAATAAAATAAACTTTGTTCTGATGTTCCGCCTTAGATGATTTGTTCCTGATTCTTAAGGTGATCCAAATGTCATATATACAAGAACAGCTTGTTTTTTAGTGATCGATCTTAATGCTCTGATAAAACATACACAAGGACATAGGCTAGAATAAAGGAAAAAAAATAAATGGTAAAATAATAAATTATTAAAATATAGGTTTTTTTCTCCTATATTATTTGGAAAACTCTATGGTTAATTTGTTATCTCAGCTATGTTCCCAAGATTCACATTTCTTAAAGTTTAAAATATTATGAAACACTTCAAACTGAAAAGGAGAAAATAATATAACCATGTACACACTCTTGGATTTAATTAATGTTGATCCTTTGGCATATTTACCTTGGATCTTTTTTTTTCTCAAAGAAATATTATATTATGGATACAATTAAATCACTTCTCATTTAATACCCATCCCTTAATTCTAGAAGGTGGACTAATTAAGTGTATACCATTCCCACTCCAATTTTTATTTCATTATATTTGTATCCATTTATAAATTATTTATATTTGTTATTGTTTATCTTTTATATCTATCCTAATCATATCCAAGTATTAATATACTCTTGTACATGATGTGAATACATGAAGATAATGTTCATTTACATTAACTTTTTTGTTCCACAGCGTGAATATATCACAATTGATTCACCTTATATCAATGAGCATTTAGGTTGTCCAGTTTTTATTCTTGTAAACAATTGTGTAATAATCATGTCTGTTTATATTTCTTTGCTTTCAAAATTTTTCTTAGAAGGAGTATTGATGGCCAGAAGGTACAGCATCTTCAGTTTGCTAGGGGTAATCAATTGTTTATCAAAGTCATTGACCAAGTTTGCACCCACATCAGTAGAACATGCATATTCCCTTATTTTCCACATTTTTAACAGCATTTGTTTTAATCAGAATGTTAGATTACTGCTTGTTTGAGGCATACAAAGTGATTGTGGCTTAAAACAGCAAACATCTATAGTTTCTTATGAGTACAGACTTAGCTGGTTATCTCTGCCTCAAGTGTGTTGAGAGGCAGCAAACAGGTATTACCAGGGCTGTGTTTTTGTCTGAAGGCTTTATTGGGGAAGACACACTTCTAACCTTACTCATGGTTATTAGTAGGATTCATTTCTGTGCTATTGTACTGAAGTTCATGTATAATATTCCTCACTGGCTGTTGGTAAGAGACCTTCCTCAGTTCTTTACTACATGTGAGTTTCTATAGGGCAGCTGACAGTATAACAACTAGTTTCACTCAAAGCAAGCGAGAAAATAAGCATGAGTTCCAGGGAAAGAAAAGTCTTGTAGCCTTATCTCATGAAGGAGACATCTCATTACTTTGTCATATTTTACTCATTAGCAGTAAGTTATTAGGTCCAGCCCAGACTCAAGGGACTTGTACAGGGGCATGAACACCAGGAAGTAGGTATCATTGAAACTCATCTGAGAGGCTGACTGCCACAGTATTTCATTGTAGTGTTTACATTTTCTGATCATTACTTGGCCATCTTTTCATAGGTATTTGACCATCAAGATTTCTGTTTTATAAACATCCTGTTCAAATTCTTTCCCGTTTTTCTATTGCATTATAGGTTTCTTTGCTTTACTTATAATATACTACATACACATATATGTTCTGGGTACTAATCTTGGTTAATCTTATGAGCTGGAGACCATTCATTTCTCACCCAGCTTTGATCTGATATCCTTTTCCACCCATTTTCCTTACCCCCATTACCAGAACTGCTCTTGTGAGGTCATCATTGATTTTCATATTGTTAAATTCACTGGATGCTTTTCAGTGCCCGTCTTAATTGACTTGTTGGCAGCATTCAATACAGATGAGTAGTTTGACTCATTTATCTCAAAAATGCTTCTCGAGTCGCAACTTTGTCAGGTACACTATTTGTTCTTGGCTTTTGTGACACTATCATATATTGGGTTTTCACCTTCCACTATGGCTGCTATTTGTCATAGCCTTTTGCCAGTTTTTCTACCTTTACTTGACCTCAAGATGTTGAATTTATTGGGATTATTTCTGACATTCTCTCCCTGGTGATTTTCAGTCCTATGGATTTACATATATCATTATGCCAACAGTTCTCACATTTACATTTCCAGAACCGTATCATCAATCTCCTATATATTCACTTGGGTTTCTCAAACTTAATCAGTTTAAGTCTGAAATTTTGATCATTTTTGTTCCTCAGTTGCATCACAAATTTCACCCAGTCGGTGATACCAGAAAACCAGAAATTATGACACCTTCCTATTTTAATAAACATGAAGTCCTGTGTATACTACCAACCCAAACTTCTTATGGTCTCTCTTATCACTCTGTCTCTATAGCTATTACCCTCAAACACGCTACTTTCTTCTATCCCTTATGTTTCCTCACTTTTTTTTTAACATAAAATCCATAGCAGGATATTTTTAATATAAAAATAATAGCATAACTCCCCTGTAATAACTTCCTAAAGGATTTCTATTGAGTAAGATTCTGAGTCTTCAGTGAGAGATTTCATGGTAGACATGGCACACAGTGCTTAAGCTAGGCTTCCTGCCATATGTGTCCTGTTTTCCCTGTTGGTCTAGTCATACTGGGTTTCTGTCTTTTTCTGTAAAATCCTAAACTACTCCCAGTGTCAATTTTTTTGAACTCACAATTCTTTGCACATGAAGAAATCTTCCACTCTGCCTGCCTAACTTGTACTCATTCTTCAGATTTCAGTGAAATGTCACTGCTTTGAAAAAATTTTCCCTGCTTTTCCAGTCCAAACTTAGTTTAGTTTTCTATTTCATGACATTATTTTTTATAACACATCAAAATTTTAACAATACAGTGATTTACAGTTATTTTGGTAATTGTTTACTTAACATCTGCTTCATCCATAGACAATTATTATATAAAAGCCAGGCATATATATGTAGTGGTTTTGCATTTCTAGATTCCAGAATATTGTTTGGCCCATAGTTGGCACTTAATTAATGTTTGTTCAATGAATTGCTGAATGTACTGCTAGCTCTAACTCCAGAGGAGCTTTTAATCCCATTGGTACAAAATTAAAGAGAAATACAAAATTGAAAACTAAAATATGAGCCGTGGTCATTAAAAATACTCTGAGGGGAAGTTTCATAACCTCGTTAGCCATTCGGTTCCTCATTATTAAATGAGGGGTTTAACCTAGATCAAGTCTAAGATGGATTTTACCTCTAAAATTAAACAATTCTAACTGCTGGTTCAGGAAGAAAGATCAATGTGGTCAAGGAAAATTTCATGAAGTTTTGATGATAAAAGCTATAACAGAGAAGAAGTAGAAATCAACCTATGTATTCTGAGATAGTGAGATGGACCAGCTGCCTGGAGTAAAGGACTATTTGGGGTTTTAGTAGAAGAGAAAATTACATGAAGCTATTTTCTAAGGTATCTAAACATGAGGACAAGGGTTTGAAATTTGAAAAGCCACAACACAGTGCAGGATTTTGACTGCAATGTGGACTGCACATTTATTTTATTTTATTTTATTTTATTTTATTTTATTTTATTTTATTTTATTTTATTTTATTTTATTATTTTTTTAATGTTTTTATTTTTGAGAGAGAGAGAGAGCGAGCGAGAGCGCGTGAGCGAGCATGAGTGGGAGAAGGGGCAGAGAGAGAGGGAGTCACAGAATCCTAAGCAGGCTCTAGGCTTTGAGCTGTCAGCACAAAGCCCGACGTGGGCTTGAGCCCACAAGCCTTGAGACCATGACCTGAGCCAAAGTCAGACTTCCAACCCACTGAGCCACCCAGGTGCCCCTGTACATTATTTTAAAAATAAAATTCTATTTGATTCAGTAAACATATTGATTTTTGGCTATGTGCTGGGCCCTACTAAGCCCTAGGAATACAAACATGAATGAGACATGGCCTTTACCTTTGTGTACCTCAGAATAGTGGGGTGACAGTCTTAAAAATGAATAATTATAATATTTCATCAAAAAAGAATGTATAAAAAAATATATACATAACTGAAACCACAATGTGTTCATGAGTATTTTGTAACAAAAGGCAGTATTGTTTGGTGGAAAGATTATGTTTCATGTGTGTATACTTTGAAGAGGTAAAACCAATTTTAGGAACCTAGCCATTTTGGAGAGGAGAAATTATAAATCCAGGATCATTTACAACTGGGTAACTTTATCTCCTTACAACCCTTCTCCAGGCCTGTTTCTTCACATGTAAGATGGACACACATACTAAAAAAATGATGAAAGAATTGAAAACATAAGTATTTCTAATGTTGGAAAACAGCCAGTATGCAAAAGGAATTTGAGTATACAACTGATGTGAGTCAGTGAGGAAATGATGCAAAATTTAACTGAAAATGTAAGGACAATTGTGTCCTTGTTTCAGAAAAAGAATAGATTTCTAACTTAGGCTAAAATGTGAATATACAATGAATTTAAAATAGTTAAAGGCTAATACTTGAGTGCTTATTCAGAGTCAGGTGTTTTAAATGCCATATGTGCATTAATTTCATTTAATACTCACAAAATCCCTATGATAGGTGCTGTTATTAGTACTATTTTAAATACAAGGAACTGAGATACTTGACAGATTGAATACCTTACCCATAGTAGCCCATCTCTTTGTTATAGGAACTCAAGGACTCTGGATGATGAACATGGCTTCTTAATACCATGTTCTATAGGCTCTATAAAGATTGAATTAGAAGTCTATAAATGTTAGATTAAAAGCATAACATTAGAAATAATCTTGGAAAATTGTTTTCATAACTTTGTGGATGAAAACCTCCCTAAAGCAATAGCCAAAGCCACAAGTAAAATTATGTATTTATACTTTTATATAAAAAATACAATTTTTAATTTTTTTTAAATTTAAAAATATAATTTTTTATTATATGTATTTTCAAAATTCAAAAAGTATTTTGTTATGATGCTAGAAATATAAAAATTCAAGAAAAAAGAAAATATTTTCAGTGCATATAGTATAAAATGTATTAATATACAAAGAGTTTCCACAAATCAATAAGAACACAAATCTCCATGAGAAAAATAGTGAAAGAACAAAAAGGCAGCAATTTGCAAAAAAAAAAAAAAAAAAAACCAAAAATTCCTGAAGTTATTTTAAAATGCATGCTGAAATTAAAGTGAGTAAAAATACAAGTCAAAACAAAAAATGATTGGCAAAAATAAAATGTTAACAGTAGCCAATGTTGTTGAAGGCACTAACAAACATTACTGATGTGTTTATAAATACCCCATGCTTTCAGGAGGGCAGTTTGTTTTATCAAAATGTTTAATGCAAATTTTCTTTAATAACGCAAATTTTTTTTTTAATTTTTTTTTCAATGTTTATTTTTGGGACAGAGAGAGACAGAGCATGAACGGGGGAGGGGCAGAGAGAGAGAGAGGGAGACACAGAATCGGAAACAGGCTCCAGGCTCTGAGCCATCAGCCCAGAGCCCAACGCGGGGCTCGAACTCACGACCGCGAGATCGTGACCTGGCTGAAGTCGGATGCTTAACCGACTGCGCCACCCAGGTGCCCCTAATAACGCAAATTCTTTACAAGAAATCTACCCAGTATGGCATAGTGGTTAAGGACTTTGGTTTCAGAAAAACGTGGATTCAGTTTCCTCCGATACCATTATTGTATGTGTACCCTTGAAGAAATTCCTCACTTTCATAAGCTTCAAATTACTCATTTGAAAACAAGATAGCGATAGCAAAATTGCCTCACAGGGCTGTTCTGTAGATTAAATGAAATCATGCATGTAAAGCAATTAACACATTTTAGGAGTTGATAAATGTTAAATATTACGATTATTATTAATTATACTATAGATAGGTCTCCAGTGTGAAGGGATAGCTTTATGAGAATGTTTATTGTACTATAAAAGCAATAATTTCTATTAAGTGTTTGACACAGGCTCAGAATCACTGCAAGTAGTATTGTAAAATTGTGGAGAATAAATTGGTCCTCAGAAGACAGGAGATAGGGAAACATTGCTCTGTGTGAGTAAAGTAACATATGCAATGGGTACAAATGCAGAAACTTTGTAATAATTGATAATCCTTAAAATGGTTATTAGGTAGATACCTTTAAATCTAAAAGAAAAGAAAAAGTCAACTTCTCTCTCTACATGAAAGAAATTTGGGTTGGCATTTTAAAACCTCATTTACTTGTATTGCAAAAAAAAAAAAAAAACATAGGCCATTTTTCCTGTTTGTGTGTAAGATTGTGAAATACGACTGGGCAACAGTATGCAATGGGGACTCCGATGTATTACTAACAATAGAGAAGATGGCATTTAAACACATGGCAATTAGTTTGAATGTCTCATGGACTGACCAAAGGTTCTGCTAATGGATACATCTGCTTAATATTTTTATGAATGATTTAGGAGTTATTAGAAGTGTGATTCCTCAATATGCAGATTTCACAAAATTGCATAGGTAAGTTATATAGGTGATGTGATCAAGATTTGAAATGATCTAGGGAATTTAAGTCACTTTATTAAAATCAAGATACTAGTTAACAAAGAAAACTAAGTTGCTTCAAGTTCAAAATACCAACTGCATATAACAAATTATTAAAGAAGTTCATATAACAAATTATTCACAAAAACTATGATCCAAAATTATGCAATTTATATATATATGTATATATACATCTATATATATGTGTGTGTGTGTGTGTGTGTGTGTGTGTGTGTGTAGTTTTTCAGTGTTCAGATTACTGTATTCCATTTTGGATAGCATATTTTAAGAGAAACATTGGCATATTGAAATAATGTCTAGAGGGCATGAAAATATTTTAGATTTCACAGTCGAAGGAACTAGGGATGGTTTCCCTAGAGAAAATGAAATTGAAGGGAGACATGATTGGTCTATTCAAGCATCTGAAGGTTTTCCTGGAAGAACGGGGAACAGTATTGTGGTACCTAGTTTAGAGAGCATCCAAAAGCTGCAAGAGGGTGAAATTGATTTTAGAACATACTTTCTCACAATTAGAGATGTTCAACACTGCAATGAACTTTTGTTTTCTGTATTAAAATCCTGGGTGGACTTGAGTAGGAAAACTGCCTTTAGAGTTGTGGAAGAGACCTTGTTTACCAGAGAAAGCTGGAATAAGTTACTTCTAAGATATCTAAAAAAAATAAGCATGGGAAAAAAATTCATAAAAAAAATAAGCATGGCAAAGTGAAAAATAACAATAATCTTGAAGGCAAAAGACTTCCAGGTGAAACTTACTGTAATACTCACCTGTATGTTAAGACACTTTAACTTAGAGTCCTGTGTAAGATTTTGTTTAGAGTAAGAGTAGGTAATGATACCCAAAAGAAAACTGTTACAGTAACTCTGCAAAACTAGCTTTTTGATCTAGAGTGTCCCACAGGACTCTTCTTAACTCAGGCGAGAAAGGGAATTTCAGAGACAGGAATCGTTCATGATGAACACAACTTCTTCCACTGTTGTATCTTTGGTTAAATTTTTTTAGGTCCTATTCATTTCCCCTCAGCTGTGCCCCGATTATTTTGTAGTTTTTTTAATAGTAAGATCATAGAATCAAAGGGATACAAAAAAGTTTTTGTGGTTCAACTTAATCTCATTTCAGTCATCACCCATCTTATTTTTAAGCATTTTTCCTGAGTCTGTGCACTTGTTAAGCTTTCTCTAGAGAACACTTCACTGGCCTGTGGATATACCTAACTGATATAGAATGGATATACCTAATTCTAGATGTTTTTACAAATGATCTTACGTGAATCTAGGTATAGAAAATTTTCATGAGACCCAAGCATTATTTCAGCCCTTAAATCACAAAGAATTTTTCCTGTTTGATTTTGTAACCTCTGTTTCAGAAGGAAGCTCAGAAAACTGGAAATAACATAGAATGGGCTAAATTTGAACTGTAAGCACCTTCATCCATCTCATGATGACTTCCCTTACCTTTGCGACCACTTGGTTCCACCCCCCACAAACCCTGGGTGCCCCCCAACTGTATCAAAAATCTTACTGAGTAGTTGCTGGGATGAGAAGCAGAATTATTTTTCAACTAAAGCTTGTTTCTCTTTTCTTTCTTCATGTAAACTTTGCTATTCTCTACCTCAATATAGTAGAAGCTGCCTCAGACCCTGAAACACTTGGAGTTTTGAAAATTGAGAGAATATTCTTAGTATTTCTGAAGGTCCTTCTGTCACCTTTTGTACAAAGCTAGGTCCTAGTTCATTATAGGCCCTCGTCCTATACTCTTATTTTTAGCACTTAATTACAACTAGATTTTATTAGCTGTTTATATCAATATTTTTAATATCTGCATCTCTGCATTGCATAAGTGTTTAATGGAAACAGACACTGTTATCTGGCTTAATGCTATAATTCTAAGATCTATTCTATGTCTGGGACACAAGAGACATAGAAGATACTCAGTGGTCTTTTTACTGAATAAATAGCATTTTGCTTGTGAAAAATATATTGGATTGGCTAAGAAAGGAGTTGTATGTTTACTGATACCATTCACTTGTGTGTGTTGGGGGGGTATATTTATTGACTATTTTATGCCAGGTACTGTTTTATTTTATGCCAACTACTGCTAGATGTTAAGAACAGAATATTAAGTAAGTTTTTGATTTCACCTCCTTAGTGATGGTTTAAGATCAGGTTCATATCAAAGAATTCTAGAGAAAACACAGTGGCAAATCAGTTTTTAAGTATATAACACCCAGAAGTGTCTTATTACTTTTTCCCCGCCCACCACACACTTGCAAACCCCTATCCATACCCTTAACCACTGACAGGTATAAGTGAACCTCAGAAATCTTGCCTTGGATAAACATCACTTGAGGCTTAACTTAGATTTATGAATTCCCCTGCAGGACATTGTCTGAGAGACACCCTTGCTTGGCTTTCTTCTCCCCTTCCCTTCCAACCTCCTTCACTTTTACCAGTCTCCCAAGGGAGGACTTCCTCTATCAAACATTTGGACATGGATCCTCATCT
The DNA here is from genome assembly GCF_018350175.1 of Felis catus. Classification (NCBI taxonomy): domain Eukaryota; kingdom Metazoa; phylum Chordata; class Mammalia; order Carnivora; family Felidae; genus Felis; species Felis catus. The sequence continues at coordinate 132,859,457 of NC_058375.1, read as the reverse complement.
CCTGATCTGCTTCTAGTATCACTGACCTTAGATGAATCTTTTCTCCTCCTGTTTGCAACATGTTGATGATTACCTTACACTCAGTTGTTTTCAGTAGCAATTATGAATAAAATTATTACCTCTCAAGGACCATTTTAACTCAAGAAGTAGATTTCAGAATTCCTAACCTCATTAATTGTTCTATAACCCCTTTAAATCCCAAGTATTTCTATAGTTCTATTTGCAACACTAGACGTTGCAAAATTAGTAGAAAAGAGTTGATCAAGATTCACCTTCTGTTAAATTTGAAGCCCTCAAACTTTACTGTGAACAAAGTATACTAACCATAGCACATGACAATATTATGTATTAGTTTTAGTCTAATTGAGATACCTTTTAAGAGTCCAATTATGAATAGATTTGGACAGTAATGTTGAAGTATGAGACTATAATACTGCAGATATCCTCAACCATGGTTTTAAGCAGAGTCTAACAAGTTTATGAATTTATGAGAATAAGAAATGATCCATTGGAACTGAATGGAGAAACTTCACACCTAATTTCATTTGGGAAGTAAATGCCAATGATGCCAAGTACAAGATTTATTTTGTCTTCCACTATGAGAACAAGCTGAACTTTTAATTGGAAAATATTTAGTGTTTCAATATATCTGTAAAAAGCTTTGATTTTACCAAAAGAGTCCTGCTCTTCATCCAAAATATAAAAGGCATACTAGCTAATCACACCAGTAGACAGGATATTAAAATATTAAAGGGCTATTTCCAATCCATTATGTCGACCCCTCCCGCATCATCTCCAGTCACCATTTGTCCCCAACCAATATCAAGTGAAAATGATCTGAAGCCTTTGGCATGAAGCTTTAGAAAATTCTTCCTATAATCTACCTACCTAATTTTTTTGCATTACAGAGGATTTACATACATTTTTAAAATCAACTATTCTGTTTTCTCATACACAATTAACTTGTGCAGTTAAAAAGTCATTTACTCACTTATTTATTGATTCAATACCAAATATTTTGTGAACACCTACTAAGTTCCTTGCACTGTGCTAGGTGGTGGGTTAAAGTGATATAAATGAGACACAAAGTCTACTCTCAAGGAGCTTGTTTTTATTTTTGTTTTTTATTTGAGTATAGTTGACACAGAATGTTACTTTACATGTTACAGGTATACAACATAGTGTTTCAACATTTCTATATGTTATGCTATTCAAGGAGATCAAGGTTTTTATTTTTTTTAAGTTTTATTCATTCATTCATTCATTCATTCATTCAAAGAGAAAGAGAGCACAAGCCAGGGAGAGACAGAGATAGAGGAAGAGAGGGTGTCCCAAACAGGCTCTGTCTGCATTACTAGCACAGAGCCTGATGCCATGCTCCAGCTCACAAACTGTGAGATCATGACCTGAGCCAAAACCAAGAGTCAGCTGCTTAATGAGCTGAGCCACCCAGGCACCCCTTAAGTTTTAATGAAAAGGCTGATGTGTATAAAAGCAACACAAAGACTGAATTAAGAAAAAAATATATATGTATATATATATAGAATGCATGCAGACTACAGATTTGTTGTTTATCCACTGAAAGTAGATATATTGAGTTCTTTTAACTTGGCCGATTAATGTTATCCAATACAAGAATGGCAGTGAACACATGACAGTATCTTATAACCACCGAATTATACTGGATATATTATAGAAATAGTGCTTTTAAAGCAATTTCTCCTCTTTTACCTGGAAGTTAGATCTCAGGCCTTATTGTGGAGTTCAGCCTGATTGTCTTTAGGTAAATGGATAATTACAATGAAACACAGTAGGTCTCATAGTGGTGATAAGAACAAGTGCACTGGAGACTAGAAGATGGTAGATCATCTTCTCTGCCTAAGCACTGACTTCCCAGGGGAGAATCGTGATTTGGGATTTGCAGGATATGCATGTAGAGCTATAAGTCAGAAGATGGGCAAGGATATTCCAACAGGAGCTACAGATTGTGCAAAGATAAGGCGAAGTAAAAGGGTGTATGTATTCAGAAAGGGTGAAACACTGAATGCTGGTGAAGCCTAGAACTGTGGCTAAGTGACATTCCATAACTGGCATGAAGCTTTGAGTCAGATGATTTATTGAAAATACATGTCATGCTTCATAGCTATCATTTTAACCACATTTCGTGCTAAATGCTTTCTATATCATCTCTAATACCAAAACGCTTCCAGCTAAGTTTTGTTTTCTCAATTTAGATAAGGGAATGAAAGCACAGAGAGGTTACTTTGTTTTCTCCTTAATTTAGATAAGAAAAGGAAAGCTCAGAAGGGTTGGTTCATCCGTCTGTCCATCCATCCTTCAACAAATATTTACCGATGCTTTGGTGCAGGTACTAGATGATGGTGCTAAAGTAGAGAAAAGAGAAGTGCTTCCCCTGTTTTCACAGAACTTAGGCGCTAGAGCAAAAAACCCAATATTATTAAATAAGTAATTCACTAAAATGTGATGTGATGAAGAGGAAGTGGAGATTTCTATGGGTAAAAATAGAAGGGTCCAGTAAGAAGTGAAACTGAGAACGAAAACATGTTTCTCAGGCTTAAAATCTGTTCTCTTTCTGTAATGCTGTCCATCTCAGTTCCCATAAGCAATGCTTTGTTTCTGAATATGGGGGCCAAGCATTGTTAGGTGGTACCAAGAAACCCCACAAAACTTGTTTTTAGTAAGCACATACTCAATTTACCTTCTATTTTTGTCAGGTGATAAATGTTTTCCATTTATGGAGGTAATATAATATCTTCTTCAAAAATACATATATTTAAGCTAACATAGTGATCCAGTTTAGAGAAACATACTAAATAAATAACAATCCAAGAATACACATGACTCTAATGGAAACCCTAATTGAAATATAAAAAATTTCTGGTCCTGCCAATTGTGTAGAAGCTGTAGTTCGTTCTCATTCTGATCATTGCTTGTTTCGGATTCCTAAAATGAGACCTCTACTATTGACCCACTAAGCATTTGGTAAGTACAGTGTGGTAGTTCATTAAAATGTAAATTATGTTAAGTGTTTCTTTGGAAACATACAGGGGAATATGTAAATAATGAAGAACAATGAGAAGCGGCCTCTTTCCCTTAGGAACTTTGCTTCTCTAATAGTTTGAACCTTATCCATAGTCATGAATCTAACGAAGAAACCGTCTCAGTATAAAAAAAAAAATCTGGAAGTAAAGCAAATGAGCTGAGGGCAGCAGTGTGAGACTTCAAATGACATCTAACTTAGAAGAAAGCCATCAAGGAATGCTATTGTATTTAATGAAGAAAACTGTACCAGGGTTAAATGGCTTCAGTGTTTACCCCTAATTGGATCTTGTGGCACATTAATGTGTTTCTCGTAGAGTTTGTCTTTCTGGAGATGTACAAGTCAGGGTTAGATTACTTCAAGAAACAGAAACTTGACTACGGGTAATTTAAGCAAAAGAGGCAATAGAGTGTTCCCCACTGGTTTCAAAAAAACATTTCCAGGAAGTATTGTTATTGGGTCATACAGCCATATCTAGATCATTCCCTGAGACCAGGGATTGATTTGTCTCAGCCTGGATCACCCGTTACATAGACAAATTGAAAGGTATTAGTGGAAGGTCATGGAAGTATATTGGCAGATTAAAAGGAAAAGTTCCTTAGATAAGTCAATTATGAAAATAACTAAAAAGGATGAAACAACTGGCAAACCATGAGATTTACCACCATGAGATAAAGTTTCAAATCTGTGGGCTTGGGTTATAATCAAACCCCCATTCTTCTCACAGTGGTCTTTCCCAAGTCATTCAAGACAACACTGTTGCCTACAAAGAGCTTGTCTCAGGCTTCATCCTATTGGAATCTTCCATAGCATTGGACATCAACATATGTCCCTTTTTTTTTAAAATATACTCCTCCTCCTTAATCCAGGATAATATTTTCCATGGGGAAAACTCTGATAACTCTTCTGGTCTCTTCTGATTTCTTGTCCATGCCTTTACATTTTAAATGACACTTTCCTCAAGGGCTTTATTTTCAATCCTCACATTCTCTCATTCAGCACTCTCCCTTACTGTAATATAATTAAAACCACAAGCATAGCTGACTTGTGATTTTTTTTTTTCTTTTGCTGTTGAGTACTTCCTACATACCAAGTATTATAATAGCAGTTTAGAAAGCTGATTTGATTTTTTTTTTTTACTCTTGGCTTTAAATTCCACCTATATGTTATTGACTCCCAAATATATGCCCTGAAGATCCAGTCCTGAATACTTACATTTCCAAGGAAGGAGTATACTCCTCTCACTAGTGGCTTACTTCAAACTCAAATTGTCCCAAACTAAACCTACTCCAAACCTTCTTTGTCCCTGTATTTCCTGTGTCAGTAACTACCAGTGTCATCTGCTTGATCATCAAACTACTAGTCATCATCAATTCTTGCTTTTTCCTCACTGGCCACTGCACATTAATTTTAACTACAAATGTTATCTGTCTTTTATGTTTAGTCCCTCAGCTTTTTCTTGAGTGTAGATTGAACCCAATGACTGTTTTTGCAAATATAGTTTTATTAGAATGCAGCCACACTCATTAATTTATGTATATTCTATAGTAGCTTTCTTGAAACAGTAGCAGAATTGAGTATTTGTAACAGAGACCTTATAGTTAGAAAATCCTAAAAAAATTTACTTATCTACCTCTTCACAGGAAAAGTTTGTTGAATCATGCTCTGGATAAACACTCAATATCTCTTACCTGGACCAATGCATGGGTGTTCCATATTGTTTCCCAGTATCCATTCACCTAAGCCCAACTTGTCTTTCACGTCTACCACCATTAATATTTGCCATATGACAGCCCTAGTTTAAAAAGAGGTAATGCAAAAACTTTGACTATCCATTGGCCAGATGAAAATTGTTAACCCCCACATAAGTTATGTGTTGGTACATAACAAACTACTCTAAAACTTAGTGACTCTGTGGATTGACTGGGAAGTTCTAGTACTATTCTCACATGATGGAGCTTGTGTGTGTGACTGTACTCACCTGACAGGTAAGATCAGAACTAGGATGCTAGGATACCTGAATCCATCCTTCCATGTAGTTCCTACAAACAGACCAGCCTAAATTAACAATGGATTCTAAGAGGTGAGCCTTGATGCACATTCATTTATTAACTCTAATAACATACTTGCTAGTGGCCCAATGTCTAAAAGAAGTCAGATGGTCAAGTCCAGAATCAATATGAATGACCATACAAGAGTGACAGTCCCAGGAGGTACAATTGGGAGATAGCCAACATTAGTCTGCTGTAACCCCTTGGCATGCTTTCAAGGATTTTCCCAATCTGGCTCCAGATTATAGTTTTCAGTTCCATTTATGATTTATTCTACCAAGCATTCATTTTTCAGGGGCTATCAGCTCTTATTTAAGCAAAGTCCCTGAATATGTTATGCCTTTTCTTACTTTCATGCCTTTACTCATTGTCTCTTCTTCCTTGATTTTCTTTCCTCCTTAGAGCTTGCTCTCACGTGTCATGCCTGCCAATCCTAAGAATTCTTCAAGACATACTTCAAATCTCCCTGCCTCTCTCAGGCCCCTTCTGATTGTCTGTGCAGATGTGATCTTGTCTCTCTACCAGCATGTAACCACTCATAGCAAAGCAAGACAATCATCACCTCTTATACCTTTCTATGTGTCTGTCTCCTGCTACCTTGTGAAAAAAACATTCAGGAAAGTAACTTTGTCTCAATCAAAATTTTGTATGTTCAAAACCTAAAATGATATCATCTATTTTAACACATCTTGAATGCTCCATTGGTGATTGGGTCAGGAAGTGCAGTAGGGACCTGACATTAAATCATTTAACATCCTGAAGACAATATAGAAAAGAAAAATTCCAGTTTCTCTTGCAGAATAATTTCTAATTATGTTGATTTTTTTTTAGGGTATATAATACATGGTGGTGACAGAGGGTAAAATTCTCAGCTTTATTTCAAATCTCAGGAAACAGAGATGAGGCCAAAAGCATTTGCACATAAAGTAGAACGGGATTATGAGCTTATTCGAGCAGGGAACAAGGTTTTACCTGTGATAATGCCTTAGTGCTGAGGAAAATAAAAGTGATTTCTTGTTAAGCAACATGGACATTGAGAAAGCATGGTATTTTTAAACCCGTAGTGGTTTCTGCTTTTATTACATTAAGTATGAGCAGATAGCTTCAACTCAGCAAGTGTTGTTAAGCACTTTCTGTTGAGTGTGTGGCAATGAGACAATGCCTTGGACAAAATGAAAGTGTGCTTATCTATGGTCACACAAACACACTCATAGAAATCTAAAGTTTTCTTTCTACTTAACAGTTTATCTGGGAGAGAAAATATATACGTATTAGATATGACACAAAGCAGAAGGTGACCAATTATTGCCTCAAAAGAGCAGCAAGTTTTGAGAACAAAGAGGAAGGAAGAAGTTCCAGATAAGATTTATTAGTCAATGTATGCATTTCTAAACATCTGACTTTAAGAGTTGTAAAAACACAAATTATGACATTTTGGCTGAATAATAACTTTAAATCAGATCTCATACATGATCAGCTTTCAGGTCAAATATAGTCTAAAGACATGTCTGGCCTGGATAACTTTTATCCATTTAATTGCTAACATTTAAAAACTAGGAAATTGCAGGTAAAAACGTAGACTTCTAAGTTACTGCAATGTATTAGAAAATTTGGAAACACAGCAGCTACGTTACGTTATGCCAATGAATAGCTTGAGCTGAGTGTTAGTTGTCTTCAGGCTGGACATGACCTGCCCAGCTCCCCTCCTCCACTACACAATTATACCTGCCCACAATTATATGCTGTCTGTTGAGGTCTTATAAACATTGGAGTTATTAGCAAGCCCTGAAAGGTTTAAATGTAGTCTGTTTTGACAACAGACTAACTCCTGGGGATACTGACATTAACAAAATCTCTTATGTTGAAACACTCTCGACTACATTTCCTTTACTAGTTAACTGTTGTCTCCAGTGTTATGTATCCAGTTTACCAGAGCTGAGAAGCTGTTTATTGCCAACAGGTTTTTTTTTTCTTTTCTTTTAACTAGTACCTACTAAATTTTCCTTCCCATGAAATGAAATAATTTCTTTGACTAGTTAGTTGCTCGGGTGTGATGTAAAAAATAGAATCATACCGGAAGAAGAAAATTAGCGTTTCAACAAGAATATTTTCACTTGTACTGTATTCAAGGCAGTTGCTAGGCAGATTTATGGGCGATGAAATTTTCTAGGACCTCATTTAAACCCCAGTTAATGGCAGGAGTTGGGGCCGAAGGTATCATGTGAGAAGGTAATTCCTAGAATGCTAATTTGAAAAGGAGGATACTTTGCTAACAAAAGATTATTTCAGAAAGAAAATAATACATGGAAAGTCATATGGAAACTTACAGTGCTTTTAAAGCTACAGATGGATCAGTTTCCCACAGTAACATAAATATATAGCACACAGGTAATTCCTGAATTCACCAAAAATGACACTACTTTTGCATAGCCTCCAGTGATGTTCAAGTTGGACTCATATATGCCTTTAAAATTTGGCCCTTGTTTCAGCTCAAATTCATTAGTTATAAATTACTGAAAAGAGAGACATATAATTGAAGCAACGATGACAGGCTTTTACTAACAATAGTGTGAATAACTTAACAGAGGCCCTTGAAATTTAGTTAATTTGAACTCTAATGGATCATCATACCTATAGAATATAATTCATTAGATGGAAATTGCTATTCATAATAGGAACTCTTTATGAAAATTGGATATTTGAGGTAAAGTACATTCATAGCCAAGAATAAAATTTATTTGATCCATAAGACAGACTTCATCAAGAATTAAATGTTCAGTCCTGAAAAATCTACATTAGAAGATGAATTATGAATGGTCATTCAAGATTGAATGTATTATCTTATGTTTAACTTTACATTTCTTTTGGCCATTTCCTATGTAATTTCTATAACCTTAGATACCAACATTTTGTGTTAAATAAAATGTGTATCTCATTTTAGTTAAGTAGTACACTATAATTATTTGGGGGCTCAAAGAACTTCTTCCTAAAATTAGTCGAACTACAAAAATTTACTTTGAAAAGTTTCCTTAAAACAGCAGTATTATATAAAGAATACTGGGCTTTAAGTTCATTGTCCAAAATGGCTTAGAAATCCTGACTAATTTGGTATTAAGATTTGTAATATTTATATAAATTGTTTTTGTCGTACATTGAAGTACTTTATCTTTGTGTTGAATTATATATGCTTCTAAGTCCCCATTCTATTACTTCACCCCTGTATGAATTTAAATTATGTATCTAGTATTCGATTTATATGAATATGATGCATAGAACCAAGCACATAGTAGATACCCAAAAGTGGATTGTCCGAATTCAATGGCTATGTAGTATGTGCTTTATATACGTACATATGGATTTTGTAAAGTTCTCAGCTCATGTAAACTTTAATCACATGTTAATGAAATATGAACAATTTTGAAATGTTATTTAAAAGCAAACATTGATATTTAAAACTTGAACATTAAATAATTGCTCTGCTTTGCACACAATGTAATCTGGTAATTACTGAGAGGATAAACTGTCCTTTAATTAGCAACATTTAAGTCATTACTAGATGTAGAAAGAAAAAAAAATATTCTTTGAAATGCATTGATTATTTCTCATATAACATCTGATGTTCAAGTTTCAATGTTGAGATACACATGTTTGAACAGTGCCCAAGAATAATTTTAATGATGATTACAATACTTGCAGTCTGTGGATCAGAGATAGAAGAAACATTTATCTGCAATATCCTATGAGGGATACCTTCATATAACAGGAAATTAAACTGAGTAATACTTCAGTGTCCTCCAACTTGAACCTGTGATAGGAAGAGTAGTTGTATCCAATCACCATTATTTATATGACATCCACACATTGCAGCTAAAAACTGCTGTTTAACATTAAAGGAGGCAACATCATGTTGTGTTGAAGACTATAGTTTCTGAAGCTAGAATGCCTGGCTTCAGTTCCTGGCTCAGCTTTGTATTAGCTATGCAACTTTAACAAGTCACATAACCCCTTTGTGTCTTGCTTCTACATTTACAAAATACATGTAAGTTTCTCATAATAATTAAATTAGTTAATATATGTAAAATTCTTAGAATAGCACTTGGTCATTACTAAGCTCCATGGAAATGTTTCATGAAAAAATAAGTTTTTTTGAATTCTATATTAGTATAAATAGGACCAATTTTCATCCTCAGAACTGTATATGTGTGTATGCATACAATAATTTAAAAACATCTCCTACTAGACGGTAATAATGAAAGCCTTAGGGCAAATGGCTATGTGTCCTTGTGCAAGTCCTGACCTGCATTTCTTCCAGCTATGAAGTGGCAAAGTCAGTCTACATGATTTCTGAAGAAACTTCCATCCTCATAAAAATCTATGGTTCCATAGATTTGTTCTGATGCATTAAAGCAGAATATTTTATTTTGACAGTAGACCAATACAATTAAAGCAAATAAATAATAGATGATTAAACCTATTGAAAGGAATATCAGCTCATATCTATCTTTGTTTTCTTACATTTCAATGTCCCTAGACAGGGACCCCAGATCATGTGGATTAATTAGGTATAAAACTGGGCCCAACAATGTATCGATTTGAATAGTCATTAGTTTTATGCAAATTGAAAGCTTTCAATATAGTCTGATAGCATCAAGAGGGCTCTGTAAAATTCACATTTGTCTTAGCTATAATTGCAACTTCCCTTCGTTATTACTCTATGAACATGTATACTAATGGGAGTAAAAGATATCAGATCTTGTAAAAATCTGGTTTTACTTTATTTTGTTTGGTATAAAAAGGCTGAATATAAAGATATTTGAGAAAATAGTGGTGAATGAGATTATATTTAGAGAATGTGATAAACATTGTAAATATATTACTCAATATACAATAAATCCAGATCCTTGCCTTCCAACTTATTGATACATAGGATTTGGAGTTTGGGTTATTAACATTGGTTATTAGTAACAGCACAACCTTGTATTTCTATAAAACTCTTTTAGGTCATCTCCAATCTAGCTTCTGCACTGAGAATATTATTGCATTGTAGGTTTGTAATTTATCAGCATTGAATATATCCCTAATATGTAACTGTTTTATTTTGATACTTACCTATATAGAACCAAAACAATCTATCATAACTTAAAAATTGAAAGAGAAGCTTGATTATACTCTTGTAGCCCTGCATGTGGGGGGAACAGAATTAGGTAGTAATTCTATCCTTAGAATTACAAAATATGATAAGTGTGTGTCTTAAAGTATGATGCTTAATGACTCCCAAGAGTACTTTAAACCTGAGTATACATTGGTCCAGGCCTAGACTGACAACATCTTTCCCAGACCTAGTGAACTGGGAGAGCACTAGATGCAAATGGTGGTTATGTTCCACTCTGGGCCTGAGAACAAATGCAAGTAAGATGGAAGGGGCAAGCAGCCAAGCATAGGAAACACATGTGACAGATGGAGAGAGACTTTCTCAGGATCACTGGACCCCTCCAGCCCCTGAATATGCTCCCAGCAGCACACCTGTTCCCAGCATCTTTCCAATAAATTTCCCCTTTATCTTAAGGCAGCCCAAATAAGGTTTCCGTTACCTTTCAATCAAAGGAGTCCTAACTCGGGTCCTATTTGTCAAGACACTACTCCTTTGAGATTATAGGGACTTTGTAGCCTCCCCAAATTTCTGCTTTTTGTAAAACTATCAAATGTCTGATTTATATATTCTATGACAAATACATAACCCGTTTGACAAAACCTAATGTAATAAAATACTTAGGCTTAACTACCTTTTCCCCCTTGCAATTTAAAGGCTTATTTCCAACTTTATACCTCATCCTGCCTACAATAATTGTAGGAGTTTGCATGCCGGTTCCTGTGTCGAGTGGTTCTAATTCTCAGGGGGTATTTCAGTTCTTTCCCAAAAGGATTTGACTGACTCCTTTCTATCACAGTTGGAGTATCTCTGTGAAATAGTCACAATGAGGATCCAGTATTCAAAAGGAACTCTCTTTTTGTTGTAAACTTTAAGAATATATGATGTCTTAACAACTGTACGGAGATTCTTGTGAGAAAGCCTGGTGAAAAGTAGCTTTAAAAATTAGTACAAACTACTAGTGCTGTGAATTTCCCCCTCGTTTCTCTATGCCTAGTACTCATTGGATTCTCAGTCTTCGTTTATTGATTGATTGACCTGAGGCTCCATCAAATGCATTAGTTATCTTGAGGTAACTTAGCCTCAGCCATCTGAGTTTGATTCACTGCCACAGAATCAAGATCACTTAATATCATGAGAACTGCCTGGGATATCTTGAACTTCATTCAAATTCACAGTGTAATCTCAGTGGTACGTTCCTTTGCAAAGCCTGTATACTAGCATATGTAAGTAGAGCTTCTGGAATTTGACAAAGAATTAATATGTCTGACTGAATCTGTAGATATTACAGAACGTGCATTTACAGTGTTCTACTGATTCCAAGAGTGCTCTGCCTGTGTAAAGAGCAGAATTCGTATTAGAAGTTGCTGCTTTCATTTCTATGACACATACTGATACAATCTCTCTGGCCTGGGCTCTTTCCTGGGTCATTATAAATTGTCAATTTGGTTCAGTCTCTAGTCCCCATTGGAAGGCTTCATCATGACTCCACACACGATGATCTTGCAACATGCCTGCTAATAAATCCTCTAAATTACAGCATTAAGAAAAATGGCACAGCTCTGAAATATCAGCAGCAATGTCTTCACCAAGCTGAGGATTCAGTTGGTGGAATTTAAGTCTCAGAACAATAACTAATAGTGCTGCTTCAGAGTGAACTTCCAATAACCTTACAGATTCATCAGATGCCTTATTCATGATATACCTGAGGCAGGGATATTGACGGATCATGTTGTAACATTGTACAATTCTGATTAAAGCTTTCTATTTTCTTATTATATAAACATATTATTAAAAAATAGAGAAGAAACACCAGTTCTCACAACCTAATAAGTATTCCACTTCCCTGCAGACACCTCTGGCATTTTGTATATAGTGTCCTTTAGCATATAAAGGAACTACAGGAATCCATCTGTCAAGAAACCCTTATACATGACCAAAAACAAAACAAAACAAACAAAAAAAGCGTCATTTTTTTAGATTACACAGTAGTTGGAAGTGTAATGAGGTAGTGACAAAATGGTGGGTTGGGAGGTTTGGATTCTACCTGCCAATTTTATGATCTCAAAAAAAAATTACTTTGGATTCAAACTGGCTGTCTTAATTTAAAAGAAAAAAATGGAGTTGAAGATTTTTAAAGTTTTCTTCTAACATTCTGTGAATAGAAAAATGTTAGCAGCTTGATAAGTTGTCATCCTCCTTAGACTCTATGTCTTGTCTTAATCTGAATCCTACTCATCAATATGACTAAGCCTCAATAGTGCTTGTCTATCAATGACACTGATAAGACATCAAGGAAACAAATGTGTCACTATGTTTATCCATATTCTGTCTTGAAATCCATTTATCCAGTCACATACAACACTATTCTAATAAATCATATTATCAAAACAAAGGCTAGAGTAAATAACTACTTTTTCTGTTTGCATCCCCTTCATTAAAATTACCATGCTTTATTTATGTATATATTTCTCCAAGAAATAGCTTCCAAATTAAGTATTTTTTTCTGGAGTCAAATTCTTCTTTTTAATTTCTCTTTTAAGAAGTTAAAGAGAATGTTCTCAATGGGAAAGCAAATGAAAATTCAATAAGGAGACTGTAGCCAAAAGCCATATAATGTCACTGTCATGCTAAACAGAACTCAGATTGAATAGGTGGAGAGATATCTCCTTGGGACTTGTATTTGGTAAAATTGAGGGAGGTTGTATGTTGTGATGTTATGTTCATATTAATATATAATGGAAATAAAACCTGACTTAAAATATAAATGGAAGCAGAAAACACTTTAATACTGATACTTTAAACTAGTATATAAATACTACATACTTGTAAAAAAGAATCAGCTCTCGGCTTGATTTTAAAACATGTAACATTTTTTCATTACATTTTTCATTACACTCTGCATGCTCAAAATATTTAAAATGTCATTTGATCAAAAGTATTTTATTATGCCACTTTTAAATAGTATGTCTATTGTGAAAAATTATACAGACTAGTAATATAAGGTAAATATATCAGTTAAATACTTTAGTCATATTAGGGTTATCATATTTAGCAAATAAAAATCCATGACACCCAGTTAATTTTGAATTTCGAGTAAACAATAAATAATTTTAGTGGAAGAATATATCACGTAATATTTCTGAAATTCTTATACTAAAAATTGTTCTTTATCTGGGATTCAAATTTAGGTGTTTTGTATTATAAATGACAACCCTTCTTATATTATTTAGAGATCATTTATTTTTTGTTAATTTTACTTTTATGGATTCATGTATATAAAAATCTTGGGAGTTATGCATTAGCTTTAACACCATAATACAGTAAACATACTATCAACAAATCAGATACTATGAATAAAACATGAATTTAATGAATGAAGATTTTGGTTTTTGAGAAGGGAATATTTGTTGGATATAATGTTCTACAAGTCTTGGAATTCCAATTTAGTTTCTCTTCTCCATAGTACAGTCTAGCATTGATAATATTTGAACAGTTAATATCATTTAAAACTATAATCAATAGCTCTTGAAAGTGCCTAGACCCTACAGAATGGCAGGGATAAGCATCTATCTGCATGCCTAAGTGGATTTGAGTGGACGGTCAATATCCATATTTGGAAATATTCTCTTACCCTATAAATCAAAGTAGAACATTATGGGAGATATTTGAAGAAATTAGAGATTAGTGCCAAAACAGAACAAATCTGAAAGACATTGAAGGTTACATCTTATGAGTGTGGTTTTGGAGTATGTACTTTTTCAAACTGGCTCACTGGATGTTTGTCTTAATCTCAATATGTTTCCCATGGTTTTATTAGATTCTTTGAATATGTTCTAACATCAAATGTTCTTGGAACATTTTGCTCTTAATAATTTCTAAGTTGGATGAATTGAAAGAACCATTGCAATAAAAATCTGTTTTTCATGTCCCCCCCGCCCATTACTTCCCCATCCCAGTCCCTTTTATGCATGGCAACCATAGTAATGTTTGAAATACCCAAATATGATCTTGTTAATACATTACTTGAAAGTCTCTCAAAGCATTCTTTTGTTCTTAGGACAAAATCCAAAGGTTTAACATGACTTGAACCACTTGGCTGTCCTGTTTCTCTAGACTTATTACCTGTACCTCTTTTCTTCACTGTGTCCACTCCTATTGGACAACTCTCCATAGATGCCAAACCCACCAGGAAGCTGACTAAATCATCTCCATTTCCCCATTCTAGATTGATACTAGAATCTCAAGTCATAGTGATTTCAGCAATCAGGGTTATGCCACAGGTAACGGGATGGGGATCTAGGCAAGAATGTACATGAATGCTTCTTAATAGATTTCATCTTGAGAAAGAGTGACAGTATGTCTTCTGCATTGACATTATTGATTCCTTAATGCATTTGCTGCATTCCTCAATTCTTTTTTTTTTAAATTTTAGATTGGCCACCTAATTATTGTATCTTACTATTTATTTTGGTATTCTTGATCTCAGATTGTTCTCTAACTCAGATTATCTGGTCAACTATTTGGCAAATGCTATTTTAGGCAATGAGGCAATGAGGATTCTCCTCATGTGTAGTTTTCCTTAAGACCAAGGTTTAGCCTAGCCTAAACAAGTGGTTTTCAAACTTGAGCATGCATCAGAAATAAATGGCCTGTGAAAACGCAGATTGCCTGCCTGTACCCCCCAGAGTTTCTAATTCCACAAGTGTGGATTAGGGCCTGAGGATTTCTAAACTCCTGAGTGATGCTAAAGCCATTGGTATAGGACCAGAATTTGAAAACTTCATTGCTCTAAGTAAATTCAAACCCAAGAAGTGTGAGAAGGCAAAATATCTCCTTAGCATAGAACTGATTCACCAAACCTTATGTTTTTTTCCTTAGATACCTAAATTCCATTCAGAGAATGCTTAAGATACCTTAAGTAGTATTAATGCCCTTTTACCTGCAACTGTTTCTATAAGATCACTTCTTTCTACTTTCAAGTGAACTTATGGGAATGGATGCAAATATCTCTATGCATATGGTCAGCATTTTCACCCTTTTACCTCATCAACTTATTTTTAAACCTAACTGACATCCTCATGCAGTACAGGGCAAAAAAAGCAAAATGGTGCCTTCTGCTGCTTCATCCTCAGCAATCCCCACCTCAGATCACATGCAACCTCCCTCTCAGTCTGTCTTTCTCCCACCAGGCTCTCACTTTTCCTCAGGATAACTCTGCAAACACAGTCCTAAATTCAGTTTCGAATTGCTATAAGTGATCTGCAATTTGTGTCAAGAATTGACCCAAGAATGAGTCCTAGTTAAACACCATCCCTCCTGGAGGAATGCATTAGAATTTTAGCCTACCCTTGCTTTTCAATTAATCACATCTGAAGACTTTATCTGCCTACAACTAAATTCCTTTGTTTCTAATTCTTAGGTGGTTTGGTTTTCTTTGTCAATGACTCAAAAAACTAAAAAGTGGGAGGTAGAAATCATCATTGAAAGACTGATTGAATGCTGCTGCTAGCAGAACTGGGTAGAGCAGGAAATGGCAACAGGAATCCAGTCCCTACTCAGTTCAGGCATGACTAGAATTGATCCAAAGAGACAGAACACATCCAGGGAGAGAGTACCTGAAGGCTTTGGCAATCTTAGCTGTATCCAAGGATTTCTCCTCCACTCAGCTCCCACTTCCAAATTAATCTCTTTCTGCCAAACCTACCTGCTCAGCTGTAACATCTGAATAAGCACATTCAGTCATTCTTTCACCTGACAAAAATATATTGAACACATTCTATGCCCTACAGAGTAAACTAGCAACTTGTAATATAACAACTAGATATGATCCTTGACTTCAAGAAACTCACCGAATAAAATGGGGAACAAACATATAAAGAGATGAGATGCCAAAATTTAGTGCTATGATAGACCTCTGAACAGGAGAGTGTAGGATCATAAAGGAGAGGATAATTCATTTTTTGGGGGGGAGTCAGGTTTCAAGCAAAGAGGGTACTTGTACAAGACCTTGAAAGCGGGTCTGCTGCTGGTAGAGGGAGGAGAAGGGGTGGTTACTATAAACATCACAAGGTAAACAAAGCAAGACATATATAATATATGAGAAAGAGGAGGAAAGGACAGAGGGGTAAAGAATGGAGGAAGAGAAATACACACACACACACACACACAGTATGGGAAAAGTGAAATACCTCGATACTGTAAGATTATTCTACTCAACAGATGTCATGAGCTTAATTAGTGATGGTGTTCTGTCAAGAACTCTGGCATTCTCATTTCAGGTCCAACCTTGTTATACAATCCCAAGTTGGATGTTTTCTCTCAGCACAAAAGTCAAGATTATCGTGTTTAATTTAGAACTTGCTGGCTGCAGAATTCTGTTTTTTTTTTTCCCTGAATTGGATGATTAGTTGTACTATAAAATCTTCCAAGTCAAAGATGAGCAATCTCTCAGGATAGTATGCCAGAATTTCACACATCTTTGTATTTAGGCACTTTTTAGTTAGAATTTCTGTTTGCATAGAGGGAAGAACATTTATGTATGTATATTTATTTCTTGTCACTTAAACCCACCTATGTTTGTTCCATGAGCTCTTATTTGCAAACTTCAAATAATAACCTGGGATTAATTTCCTATTTACATTAAAATGTTGATCATTTCTAACTGGAAAGTTTCATACTTTTACTTCAGGCAAAAATTTTAGCTTATGGAAACCAATGATAATTAAAGATTACCATGAAGATACTTAGCCATGCTGTTTAAGGAAGAAAATTGGAGCAGATTATTGTCTGTTCTAAAACTCTGAACTTTTCAGCTAAATGCAGTTATCATGAACTCCTAGGTTTAGTTACAAGTGAATAGAACAATAAATAATAGTAACACAAAGTAAGACCTTAGAAGGTAGAACTTGAGGGTTTTAATAGTTATACTCTGTTAGCATAAATGACTTTGCATGCCTGTTTTCAACCATAATAAACCTTGCTAAAATAATCTTAGTAAATAAGTTCACTAGAAAAGCAATATTGCTTTTAGAAAAGACAACACTAGATTGTAGAAACGAATTAACCCCCAACACTCAGTGACTTAAAGGCTTTCTCCTGGTGTGATAGGCTTCATCTGTCTTTTAGCTATATTATAAGGAACACTGGGCTTCCAAGGTAGCTAGGTCAGGGAAAAGAGGTCTGGAGGTTTCCTTGGACATTTTTTAAAACTATGCAACTCTTCTGCCCACAGGATTGACTGGAATGCAATCTTATAATTCCAACCTAGCTTCAAAGGAATGTGGAAAAGGAAAATGGTTAAGTACATAGCATTCTCCTAGCTAAGACCTTCACTTAACAATGGCACAAAATCAATACCCTTCTCATACTCACCCCTTCCTCTACTTGGGTCCTTCTTCCCCAACGTACAACTTGTCTTCACTATTACTTGACTACCATAACCTCTTTGAAGATTTATCAACAATATTAAAGAGAAAGAAGAAGAAAAGGACAGAGGGTTGAGGGGAGGAGAAGGAGGAGAAACAGCTATATTAAAATCAGAATCTTCATTGCATTTTCTCATGATACCCACTGCTACTATCCTGATGAAGGGAGTGCTCTGTTACCTTTGGGGGCCTGACTCTAGTTTTCCTGCATGATCCTTCACTAACTGTGCCTGATGAATTTTAATCTTCTCTACCGTGGTTCTCTTTTCACCTAATAAACAAGTCAACCTATTCTTACAGCCTTGTTCAGGCTTCCCTGATTTGTGAAGCCTCCCTGAATTTTAGGGCTGACAAGGAAGTACATTTCTTATTCTCTTGATTACATGACCTTTTTACTACCTAATTATTGTTGAGATTGTTCCCCACATTTCTCTGAGTTCTCTTCAGAGCTGAATTAATAGACTTCTTCATGAGTTGTAACCTGTCCTACTTAATGCTATATTCCCAATGCCTAGAAAAGTGCTTGGTATATAGAAGGTGGTCAGTAAGGATTAATTAATTCATTATTTTACACAAACCATTTTCCTCCTGTCACCACAACACTGTGTATATAACATGGTCTCCATGAGTATTTCCAGATTGACTGGTTCCCCTTTTTAAGTGCTTCAAGATAAAACAATGCCCACGGAAGGGGATGTGTAGGTTGGATCTTAAACACATTTTATAATAGAAAATTTTTGTTTTATAATTTGAATTTACTCATAATGAATCATACCTCCATTGTACACATTTGGTTTTCAAATACATCTACACAAATTTTCAATGCAAACATGGAATTCTCTTCTGCAGTTTGGCAAAATAAATATAAAAGCTAAGATGTGACTCCTTGGAAACTTTACCCTGATTTTCCATCATAATCATTTGCAAACAGGAACACAAAAAATTTGGGATATTTTAGTTGATGTTAAAAGAATTGTACAAGTTAACAGCACAAACAAAAGTTACAGTGTGTTGCATGTAGTATGTATAATGCCAGCGAAAAAATTTAAATGTGTTTAAATCTCCAGGGGTTATATCTCTTAAATTGATAAAAATGTATAATTCCAAACAACTTTCTTGGCATAAAATTTCTTATTTTTTTAACTAAAATGGACTAAATATTAGTAAATATAAAGCTGTGTTCTAGTCATTAATTTATATACATATGTGTGTGTGCTTTCTCTTTTTAGTATTTATCTCTGAGGTTGTCTGGAGACAACTCACTTTCTGGAATGTCTTGGAATCCATATAGCGGAGGACTCTAAAACCTCAGTCTCTAAGGATTTATCTATAGAAGACATATGTAGTAGACTCAGATTATCAAAGAATTTTGCTAATAAGACTTGGAAAAAATCATGTTGATGTAGGGTTTGTTAGGAATTGATGTTTGCTTCTTGGAAGATTAGTTGTTTCAAATCTGATTCTTAAACCAATAAGTGATAGTCTCACTGTAGAGAAATACAGAGTAGTGATGATACAATAAAGTTAAAACTATGAAAAAAAGCCTGTCTTCTCTGGAGAATCCTAATGATCTCATGTCTGCCAGTGACTACTTTTCTTTCTGCATCTGCAGACGTTGTCAGTAACTATCAGGCTCAGACCTGGGGCTTCTAGTGCTGCGGGAATAGATTTCCTCTCACAAGGAAATCAATCCAAGGAAGTTTGGAGTCCAGTCGAAGAGTTCTAGAGAAGCTGAAGGCAATGCAGTTCACTGCTCTCTGCTTTCTATTCAAAGAGTAAATTGTCATGAAAATCAAAAGGGGGGTTATCCTAATCCTAAATCTTCCCAAAAAAGATTTTTTTCCTTAGCAACCTACTGCAACTTTGTATAGTCCTCACTTACTTACAGCTCATCTTGAAACCTTCTACCCCATATTACCCACTGTGTGTAGTTAACTTTTAAAAGAGCACTTACGTTTATTTGAAAGGTGGTCATTATATCACCAACTTAAATGTTCTCTCTTTTACACACTGAACACAGTTTACTTCTTTGACTTTCTCTTAAAGGCCATATGATTTCCTAAATTTGCCCTGCCCCCTTTAAATCCAGCCAAAGTACTGTATTTTCTGTTAAAGTTAGTACTGTCTCTAAATGATTGTGCTGAGTTCAGTAGTGACATAAATGGATGTATTGGGAAAAAAATGAGTGTCAGTAGTTTTTTTTGTTTTGTTTTGTTTTTTTTTTTGTTTTTTTTTTTTTTTTTTTTTTTTTTTTTTGTCTCCTCCCTGCCAGGGGTGGGAAAGACTTCTTCCTTCTGTGACTTATGAACATTTATCAGGCAACTGGTTAGTTTCATACTGACTGTGGTCAAGGAAGACATGTCTTTTCTGTGAACAGAAAATAGCCCTTGAGAGCATGGAATTTATTATGACTACTAAATGCCACACAATAACATAAAAATATATAAAATCTTTCCCAACAATTTCAATGTATTTATTATAGTAAAAAATTGCCAATAGGAAGAAAATGATTTTGTGGGAGATGTGTGTGTATACATATATACAAATATACACATACACATATATATACATACATGTGCATGCATACACACACACAAGTATTTACTGAGCCCCTATCATGTACAGTGTGCCATAAATTTTCCTGGGAACATATTTAATCTTTTAAACTGTTCTAATCCTTCCAATAGCCATATGAGGTAGCTGTTGTTGTTTCTATTTTGCTCACAGTTAACCTACAAATCAGAGAAGTTAGATATTTTCCTAATGTCATATAACTAGCTTGTGTGCAAATTAGGGACATGGCAGTGTCCCCTATCCAGTACTCACCCCACCACATCAAAAATACCTCCTGATAATCTCTGTAAAAGAAGTATGAATTCAATAACTAATGCATTCCTCTGTGATCCTTTTAAGCTCAATTTTCTACCTCAGTACTTTTGTGGGAGAAAATACTGGAAACTTCTCTTTCCTGGGTATATCAATTTATGATTTCCAGTACCTTGCACATATGTGTGTATAGGTAGTTAGAGACCTAGATGAAAGAATGAACAAGTTATGATATTGAGGTGGCTTTTCCCACAAACCTACACTTATGAAAGTGGTTTATAATAGAATTTCCATGTCCATCTCTTAAAAAAATAATAACAGTTATAGACCACTGTCTCATTATCTCAAACATTTGTGTTCCCCAGTTTACACATGTGAATGGAATATCCTTTACTGCTTGACTCCTTTCTTTTAGCCAACCTGTAAGATGCATCCTGGTAAATACAATTTTCTGAAGTCTGTAGGCTGAGGAAGGTACTTCTGCTACCGTAGTTATTGCCATCATCTATAAATTAAAGTAATTTAAAGAAGGCCAGCCTTCCAGTCATGCCATTGCCGAGTTCCAGATTAGTGGTGCTGCAAGTGTGGCCAAATAACGTGGCAGATGTTAGAATAATGTGTCAGCTTTTGCTCAGCAAATTGATAATTGTCAGATGTCTACTTTTTAATTTCCCATACATTTCAGATCGACATTTTCCCCCCTTAACACTATTCTTTCAGCAAATTTTTCATGTCTTTTTCAATAACTTGACCCTTATGTTTGTCTTCTAACTGTGAGGTTAACATTGTTCTCACCTCACCCTTTAATTGTAGTGCTGATCAGTGCTTTTACTGCATGATTTATTTAGGTTTTATATGGCCTGAACTAGACTTGACTCAGTTTAGGTAGAAAAGACCTGCTACAAAATGGACTTTGTCATTTTAATCTCCCTAAGAACAGTTTTATTATCTGCTATTTCATTTTGTGGTTAGTGCCACTAAACCTTATTTTGTGTTCCAAGGGACTTTGCTTATCCTTCCCATATGAGATGTGAGAACTACAAAGCACTGCCTTTCATTCTTTATTTTTCCTTCAAGTTTTTCTCATGCCATCCCTCTTCTTTTTCACAGTCTCTATGATTTTTTCTTTCTAAAATAAATAGCTTGCCCAGGATTGTGCTACCTAGGAAAATATCCACCTCCAAGTGATTTGAGAAAGTCTATATATTCTGTCCATGACACTTCTATTAGGATTGTAGTCCCTTTCTTATGTGGACATTGTCATGGAGGTAATCAGAATAGTACCCCCCACACGCCAATTTCCTTTGTGCTTTATCTATAAGCATATACACCCAAGTTGATATGCTTGGAAATTTGTAGACCCTCTTGCAGTCTGGAAAACACTTACTTAAATGTATGTAATCCCCACAACAACACTTTGAGATTGGCAAGAATATGCTGCTTCCTTCATTTTGTACATGAGGAAACAGACTCAGAGTGAAGTGAACTATCATCTAGGGTCACATAACAAGTAAATGGCAGAGTGGAAATTCTGTTGTGATTTCAAATCTGGACTTTTTTTATGCTACATCAACAGATTAGACTTGTTAAAATGATCTTCTAGGTTGAATTGAACACATATTTCAGGAATCTAGCTTCATATCAAAGTAAAATAATTCATTATTTTAACCTAAAACAACTTTTCAGTAGTAATACAGATGGGGCATCTGGTGGCTCAGTCAGTTAAGTGTCCAACTTTGGCTCAGGTCATGATCTTACAATTCAGGGGTTTGGGTTTGAGTCCTACGTGAGGCTCTGTGCTGACAGCTCAGAGCCTGGATCTGCTCCGGCTTCTGTGCCTCCCTCTGTCTCTGCCCCTCACCTGCTCACACTCTGTCTGTCTCTCTCTCTCAAAAAGAAATACACATCTTTTTTTTTTTTAAATAGTAATATGGACAACTAAAATGTAAGATCATTGAACGGTATTAATTGATTCTTACCTAGGTCACCTGCACAGGAATTCGGGGCAAGATAATCGCCTGTTTCAATTTTGCCATTTTTCACCCAAGCATGTTACCTTTCATTGTCTAGTAATATTAGAGGCTGTAGCATGTACATGAAAAATGTCTATGGAATATAAGCCTTCATAATGCCACTTTATAGGGTAACTTCCTTGGGAGATAGTTAACTACTATGTGTTATTAGAATTATAGCACTGCATTTAAAAGTTGAAAGTGAGTTTTAAAGTGTTTGGGAAGCATCCCTAATTCAAAGGCAGCTTTATTATGTTTTAAAATAGATGCTACAGTTCACTAATCTAAAATACAAACTACATACTCTAGTGAAAGTAAAACGAATATTTAGTGTAGTACTTAATTTTTAAGTTAATTACTGCATATTCATTCCTTTTTAAATAATTATCAAACTATGTATATCAGTGTTGGGGACAACTGAAAGTTAATGTCAGAAACTCCAATACATAGTATCTGAGTAGATTTCAGAAAAAAATGAGATGCATTAGATCTCCGTAAAATACATTTAATGCTAGAATTATTATTCCTGGTACTTTAAATAAATGGAATTTAAATTATTGCAGAGGACTCTAATTTTCTCCATAGTGAGGAGGAAAAGATAATTGAAAGTTAATGAATAATAGAAAGTATACCTCCATGCAAAGTGTTTATAGCTATCATTTGCCTCAGTGGATATTTAGTAAACTAACTTCGCTCTCTTTTTGACTAACAATTTAACAAATATTTGTTGGGCAAATACTACTAGGCACCAGACCCTGAAGATACAAAGACAAACTCTGCTCCCACCATTAAAAACAAAACTAACAAACAACCCCTCTTTGGGTCCCCAGTAAGGTCTGTATAAAGAATGAGATGAGTGAAATATACTGTGAGGACACCAATGGAGTACAGGGATTCATTCTGATTATATTAGCAGTGGGTTGAGGTATTTTGGGGGGGGGGGGGGAATATGGAAGGTATCATGTGATTGAAGCTGAAGGATGAATGGGAAGGACCAGCATGATAGAATGGAAAGTTAGATTTCGGTATCTGAAAGCCTGTATAAATCCATTTTTCTTCATAAGGACATTAACCCTTTTGTCAAAAGCAAAGTATGTTTAGTATACTCAAAATCAAAATAGTTATATTAGTACCATATTTAGATATTTGGGGGTCTTGGATGACTATGTCTGTAATTTTTGTGTTTGTCAGCCACTCATCAGGGAAACACATTGTTGTTTATAGAAGCTTTGTTTTGACCTCAGGAGGGAATACAGGGTTAGGAGCGCATGGGGTGGCTCAGCTGGTTAAGCATCTGATTTTGGCTCAGGTCATAATGTCATGGTTCATGGGTCCAAGTCCCGTGTTGGGCTTTGTGTTGACAGCTCAGAGCCTGGGGCCTGCTTCAGATTCTGTGTCACCCTCTTCTCTCTTTCTCTACCCCTCCCTACCTCTCAAAAAGAAACATCAAATTTTTTTTTTTTTTTTTTTTTTTTAAGGAGGGAATACAGGGATATGGGCATGGATTTCTCTGTGGTGTTCTGTTTGTGCTGTGATTGATGCTGTCAAAGCCCAAGTAAATTATTGCAGGTAATTAAAATTATTAGTTTACAATTCAATTTGGTTCAAAGCTTTTTTCCTGACTCATTTAAAACGTTAAAAAAAAAATCATTGTGATTTTCCAGGACTGGGAACTATGGTTGCATTTTCCTTTCCTCATTGCATATGTTTGTCCTGTGAACTTACAAGGCAAGACTTAGAATGTAAATTTGTAGCAGTGTAAATATGTAACAGAAAGGAGATTACAAGGGAAGGGAGCTTAGTTAAAGCACATTGTATAAAAAATGTTGCCTATTAAGAATTTTTTATTTATTTGCTTGGATCTTTACTATAGCAAGTAGGAAGAGGATGTTTTTCTGTAATAATCCTGAAGGGATTCTTTAGTTGGAGAGGTAAGAAAGATAACAAAAGGATCATTTGAGAATGACAAGCCACACAATTAATTGAGATAAAGCAAGCAATAAATATATTTCAATTATATTTAACAAGCAAAAATAGATGAAAAAAATTTAGGAAATTGTTCAATAGAATTCTGGTATTGGGATTCCTGGTCAGTTAGAAACCTGTGGGGGCAGGGGGAACTGGTTTCAAAATATGACTATCATAGAGTCTCCCTTTTGATCCAGACTATGTTCTTGCTCCTCTGGTGTTGTCCTACTTCCACTGATGCTGTCCCCTGTCTAGTGCTAGTACTATCCCATTCTTACCTAAAGTTTGCTTTAAATAAATTTTATGTTTTCAGTATCACCTAAGCTTTCAAATTGCTCGCTGATGCTGACTCACAAGCCCAGGAACCATTGCTCTGTGTCACTTTGCATGTAACTTCTCTGCCTTTGTGTGGCCTTTGTCTGTTGTGTATTGCCTAAACTCTAGTCATTTGTTCATGTCTTCAACTTTCAAAATGTAGAAAAGAGAGTCTCAAATCCACCTGCATTCTTCTGCACAAGAGTCACAGTAGATACTTTGCTGGCCCAATGACTTCACCCTTTTATCATCCACCATATAATGATTTGTATGTTTCCAAATAGCGTATCTTCTTTTTTTCTGTTTTTTTTTCTTTTTTTTTAATTTTTGAGAAACAGAGACAGAACATGAGTGGGGGTGGGGCAGAGAGAGAGAGTTAGACACAGAATCTGAAGCAGGCTCCAGGCTCCAAGCTGTCAGCCCAGAGCCCTACATGAGGCTCAAACCCATAAACCTTGTGAGATCATGACCTGAGCTGAAGTCACATGCTTAACTTACTTTGCCACCCACGTGCCCCCGCAAATAGCTTAACTACCATATTCTTTTACTTACACTGAAGACCTAATCTCTAACAGTGGTTTCCATAATTTTATACAAGAATTATGTGCATTTCTTGATGCTCTTTTTTGATTGCCTTAGATTTTTCGTTCTCAAAAAACTTGTGTCCTATACATAATATTTCTAATTATTTTGATAAGCTTTTTATTTTTCCTACCACTGAATAACCCATAATCTGTCTCTCATTCTTACCCCAATACTTTGACCATGTGACTTTATCAATTCCATGCATTCTCTGTCATTATATACATCTTTGCCTTACAAACAAGTTGACTTGAATAAATACACAAGGCAAAAATTCTAAGCAGTAGGGAGTTATACAAAACATTCCAGTCTCCACCTCTTTCCAACCTCTTGTTCCCTTTCTCAGAACTAACCATTTTCTAGCTTGGAATATGTTTCTCCAGACATCTTTCTGTGCATTTGCATATATACATATAGATGCAATATGAAGTAGACACAGACATGTTAATTTACATAAACATATGTATTGTTCTGCGATGTACTTTATTCATATATCCATATGCTTGTTAGGTGATTATGATAATAGATTAATTTCTGCTTCACTCTTTTCAACAACTTGAAATGTTCCATAATAGGAATAATGCATTTTTTAGCCACTTTCATACTGTGAGATCTTTAGCTGGGTTCACATTTTTTGCCATTTATATGGTAAAGTGATGAGCAGTCTTGTCAGAATATGTTGGTATTGTATATGACACACATTCTGATAATTTCAAAACTAAATCCCTACAATTGGAATTCCTCTGTCAAATAATCTATAATTCTAATTTTGATAGACACTGTCAGTTATCTTCCAAAAAGACTTTACCGATTTACACAGAAACTGTAGGTTTCAACATTTGATGTTATTAACCAGCTAATCTCAGATTTTGCCAAATTTGTGAATGAAAATGTATTTATTATTCACATGTGCATTTTCTTTGTTGTTACTGAGGTTGAATTAATTTGTTTTTGTACATTCAATGTATTCTGTGAATTCCTTAAAACCTAGGTCCTATTTTTCTACCTAGTTGGTTCTAATTTAATAAGAGTTTATATATTTCTAATATTTATTTGTATATACCACCAATTCAGTGGTGACTTCAAAATAGTAGTAGGTATTTATGACTTATTTTTATATTTCTTCTTTACACAAGTAGAATTTAAACTTCATTAGTTTATAGTCCTTTTATATCTTTTGTAACATGCTCAATGCTCAACATATACACAAATAGGCACTTAATATTGTCAATTGACAATAAAGACTGCAGTGGAAAAATTAAGACTCAGCAGCAAAATGCTGCTGGCTCAATGTAGCTCTGGGTTATCAGGTGAGTTGTCAGTCCTGAATGTGTAAGACTAGAGGAAGGGACCTGTATACCCAGAAATATGACTACTCATTTGGTGTGTTCAGTTTATTCGTATATAGTTCATTAGTTTGCACACTTACTTATCAATGTGTTTATCTTTACTCATTTGGTTAGCTATTCCCCTGATGATGCACATGGAAAGGTGGGTTCAAAAAATACTTCAATGGCTTTTCTCAGGAAGCCATGCCCTGAATGTTATTCTATAAGGTGGCATGCAAAAGCCAACTAAAACATTTGGAGGCATTTAATTTCTCAAGTCACTTCTTTTGCATAGTTTTTTTTTTTAATTTTTAATTCAGCCTTTATTTAATAAAACTTCTCCTCCATACATATTTATAAGTACATGATGTTATGCAGATGTTGCACATAGATGTCGAGATTAAGTGAACAGAGAACTAGTTTCCTCAAGAAGGAGGGATATATTCAAAATTCAAGCAAATATAGTAGTGGCTTTTTTTATACGTCACCATTTCTCTTACTCTCCGCTAGAATATACGTCACTTCTGAAACCTTTAATCACATATTTGCTGGGTTCTAAGGTAATACCTGATGTGTTCTATCTCGAGTCAAGGAGACCTGGAAGAATATGGTTTCCTCTAAATTATGTTTTTAAAACCTTTTAATAGGTATTATCATGTAGATTGCCAGAGGAACTATCTTTCTCACCCATCTTGTCACCTACAGTCCTAAAGCAGTGATTTTTTATTTCTTTTTCTAGGAGGGGAAGGAGGTTGGGAGATGAATGGAAGTACATTTTTCTCTCACAGCCATACTTGATAGTGCATGTGGTGTGCGGTGTGCGTGTGTGGTTTTGGCTAGAGAGAGCTAAATACATGTTCTACAATCAAGTTCAAGTCGGTTCCTCTTAATTAAAATCTTGAGAGATATTCACAAATATCAAGACACTAAAATGGTCATTTTACAATAGTAACAATATATTAATTAATGAATGATAAATGTTTTAGAATGTTTCTACGTTCAATGGGAAATCTATTGACAGGAAAAATCAAGGATCCAGTCATACTTTCCTGGGTTATTCGTAGTTAAAATGGGCCATTCCGGGGGCGCCTGGGTGGCGCAGTCGGTTAAGCGTCCGACTTCAGCCAGGTCACGATCTCACGGTCTGTGAGTTCGAGCCCCGCGTCAGGCTCTGGGCTGATGGCTCGGAGCCTGGAGCCTGTTTCCGATTCTGCGTCTCCCTCTCTCTCTGCCCCTCCCCTGTTCATGCTCTGTCTCTCTCTGTCCCAAAAATAAAAAAATAAATAAATAAAATGGGCCATTCCAATCATACCACCAAAAGTCTGTCAAAATTCGAGAAAGATAAGCACTTTATTAATTTAATATAAATATAGCAAGAATATTAGTTGTATACAACTTTTATATATGAAAAGTACATTTCTATTGCATGTATACTCCATTTAGTATTTATAATGTATAATTGATGTAAAACCATAATTGCTGAAATATTAAAAGCATTGAAGTATGTGGGAGGGATAATAGATTGAAATGAAGAAAATCTTCAGTTCTTAGTGCCTATTGCTATAAATTACTTTAGTGCATTAAAAGAGTGTCACTCATCTTTTCTAGACCGAGGTTTTGGTTTTGTTGTTATTGTTGTTTTTCCATCCATAAAAAAAGGAGCTTGAACTTGGCAGTATTCTCAAATCCCTTCTAGTTGTTAACTTCTATACAGGAGTATAATTTTACTATTTTAAATGATTACAAAGGTTTATAGTTTTTATAGCTTTGCTTTTATGATATCTTGTTGGTCATATCTGTGATTTATTCCATGCAAAGTCCTGCTCAGGAATACAACTCCCCAATTATAACATTGTTTTGATGGAAAGAGAACAATATGTTTTAAGATGCACCTTTTTTTTTTTTTTATAAAATTTATATGAGCACATTATATAAGAATGGGGACTGCTAGTGTATTTCAGTTTCTCTGAGCTGGTTCTCCCAGTGGGCTTATTTGTTTTCTGAATACTCTTTATCCTGAGAATGTGTTGGGGGGGGGGGGGAGGAAAGTGTATAGAAAATAATTACTCATGTTTAATGACTTTAACCAAAGTTCTGTAGTTAATCTCTTTGGGATTGTGATCAAGGGAATTAAATTATTGGTACCCTTTTCCTTTCTTTTTCTTTTTTTTTTCTCCCTGACACAAATGTTTAAATGGAACAGTGTGTAACATGAATTCTATATTGCTCTCTGCTGTGCTAATCCAATAACTTTAGCACATGTGAATAATTTTTTTTTAGATTGCTTGTTTTTTATAGTTTTCCTGCAGACCTTCAGCAGTCATCTAATGTAGCTTGAGTGTGCATGTGAATATTCATAAAATAAGTATATGTTTAATGGGTACAACATTTCTGTTTGAGATGATGAAAAAGTTCTGGAAATGGGTAGTGATACACAACATTGGGAATGTACTTGCTCCTACTGAATTGTACATTTAAAAGTGTTTAAAATGATAAATTTTATGTTAGTGTATTTTACTACAATAAAAAAAAGTATAGCAAGACCATTGCATTAATTATTTCTGGAGTTATATTGGTGAATTTAAAGGAAAGCACTACCCTGGAAAAGAAAGACTCAGAAAATACTTCATATTTAATAGTTGAGGCTAACTTTTTTTAATGCTGGATTCTAGATACGTAACTATCTATCCCCAAGCAAGTCTGCCGTAATAATGATTTGAAAGTAATATCTCTGTCTCAAGGGTGTGATGACCTCTGTGGGGCTATTAATTCCATATCCATATACATGTTTATAGTTCTTTCCTTATAACCAGAATATTCACCTCTGTCATTTTGATGATATGGATGTGAATGGAATACACAATTAGAATCGCTAGAGCAAGAACAGACCAGCTCCTCCTACTAGCATCCCCACAGTTTTGCAAAGCTTTCTCCTTTGAGTTATGTTTTACACAGTTTTCCTGTGTTTACAAGAGGCTAATCATCACCTTCTTCTCAGGGATGACAAAAGCAATAAATATATAAATGAAGGGGTGCAGAGGAATATCCAAAATACTGTTCAGGTGGAAAGTTCTTAATTTGAAGATGAAAGTCAATTTGATAGTGGGAAATGTCAAAATCATAAACAGATTTGATCCTTATTAAACCCAGAACATATTTAGAAGTTTATGGTGTAGGCTACTGTTTTCCTGTATGATGATGTGGAAAAAGCTTTTATGTCCTGTCCAAAAGAAAGGCTTTATGCTATTATTGAACTCCTGTAGCATTTAACATAATACATTATCATAGTACACTGTACATGCTTCATTATTGAGACTAATTGACACAGAGCTAGACCAACATTGATCAATTTTTATGTCCTGGCTGACTGCTGTCTCCCTAACTTCATTAGTCTTCATCCTGCATTAGATGCCCAACTCTGGTGTTATGTCCAATAAAAAAAATATAATAATTAAATTAAAAAAATATTTTTATTTTGGGAGAGAGAGGATCCCAAGCAGGCTCCATGCTGTCAGCTTAGAACCTAACATGGGACTCAATGCCATGAAATATGATCATGACCTGAGATGAAACCAAGTTGGATGCTACACTGACTGAGCCACCTAGGCACCCCTAATTTTGTTTTTTTTTGGTATTAAAAACCTCCCTCTGCTCTCAAGCAGCTTATTTGTAACTCAAAAGTGTGTGTTTTAAACCAGACTCGGGAAATACTTCCAAATTAAATTTGTATTTTGTGTAAATGTAGAATAGTATGGCACTGACAATTCTTATCAGTCTGAATTTCTTCAGGAAGTATTTAGGATATAGAAATAATATAATGAACAAGTCAGGATTTCATTGACAGATTATAATAGAGTAGCCACAGTAGGAGAATCATTCATAAGAAGTGCATTGATGGTAAGGAGTAATAGATACTAAAGAAAATAATAACATAAGCCAGATGTCTGAATTGAGTAGTGGAGAATTAGAAATACTCACTTGCTAATAATTCACTTGCTTTAAGTGCTGGGTCTTTATTCATTTTATAAATACTAGATAATTATTTTTTTTTCATTAACAAATTTTCTCAAATATTTCGACAGTTTACTACAATGTACTTACAATTTGGTATTTGTAGCCTATAGGTAATATCAAAAGATAAGATAGATGATGATTGTAATATATTAGTAACTATTTAAGAGAAGTAGAGTATTGTATAAAGGCATCTCAAGAAAAAATGTAAAGATGCAGCAAAGTAAGGCATAATTAGGAAAAGTTAAAAGAGATTTGAAAGCACTTCAAAAAGGTAATACAATAGGCATGTTTGATAGTAAACTGCACAGTAGGGGAAATAATGACTGGTAATTCAAAACGTGTCTGGAGATAGTGATTTCAACATCCCTACTTTGTGTTCTGTCATGGTAGTTACTAATTAACCAGTGACTTTTTCTACTTTTGTCTTGACAGTATGATTTGCTATAGCTTTTAGATTATATTTTACTTGATTATCATGGGTAGGGGGTTGGGGGAAATCTTTCCTAATTTAAAATGAAAAAGCAAACAAAAACTATAAAAGACTAGGTTGGAATTCAAATAGGAACTGGTAGTTCAAGATGTAAGGAAGTTCTGAGTATGACAGTAAAAGTGTGTTAAAGGCTCCACTATGAGGAATTTTGTCTGGAAGTTTGATTTTATTTCTGCAGGTTTGCTTAAGAGACTTTCTGTTCCTTTATGCTAGTGACTTAGTATTTTTTTCTAACAGTCTCCTTTTCCCCTTTGCCTTTGAGCACTGTGGAAATCAATATAGTTGGCACTCTCTGTTCTGTGCTCAACACCTGTAGTTTCCTGCATGTGATGGTTTGAGATTCTGTAGATGCTTCTTAATCCGATAGCCACAGTGTGGCCCGTTTGTCCAATATAACATTTTCCACAGCAGCGGGGAACATTAAGCTACTGCTGTGGGTGGTAGAATATTGCCTTTTGTTAGCCATAGGGTGCAAGAGAACTTGGATGAGTTTAGAATATTATTTTTGTTTTTGTGGGTGCTTTTGAAGATTGTATTGATCCAACTTATGAATGCCTTGACATGGGGTGGGATTGCTCTTCTCTCATGCCGTTTTTCCTTAGCTTGTTAGTGACTTCCCTCTTGGTGGGAACAGAGGATTTAATCAAATAGCTGGCTGGGAATCCATTCTCTGCAAGGGTCATATGAAGGATATGGATTGTCTATAGGAAGAAAGAGGATTTGGCCATAGCCTTGGTTTGATATATTAACCTTAGATTCACTTCTCTCAGTTTGAAGTCCAATTACCAAAACGGTTGGTTAAGCAGACCTAGGTTACATTTAGAGTTAAATGCTAAAAATATCAACCATGTAAGATTTGCAGAAGGTAGAATGGATGGAGGCAGGGCAAAAATCTTGCTCAGAACATATACTAAAAGTGGAGGCAGCACTACTTACATGACTACAAATATTTATTTATTTTTTTTATTTTTAATGTTTGTTTATTTTTGAAAGAGAGAGACAGAGCACAAGTGGGGAAGGACCAGAGAGAGAGGGAGGCAAAGAATCTGAAGCAGGCTCCAGACTCTGAGCTGTCAGCACAGAGCCTGACGCAGGGCTCAAACCCACGAACCATGAGATCATGACCTGACCCGAAGTCGGATGCTTAATGACTGAGCCACCCAGGCGCCCATGATTACAAATGTTTCTTATTATAGTACCAAATATTTAGAAAGTGTTCCAGGTACTGGGAATAAAGTCATTGGTGGTGGATTTGTGACTTCATGGAGGAGTCTTGATCCCTCACCTCAAGAGTTACTACTTAGAAAGTGCAGTTGCCAAACAGCACTTGAAAGTATTGCAAGGGAGTGCTGACTAACCTAGTCTGGGTGATCAGGGAAAACTCTACGAGAAATGATGTTGAAATTGAGAGATGTGGATATGGTAGGAGAATTTCAAGTAGCTTACTGCATTTAGTTTTGGTGGTTTCCTACCATTTCTCTCATACCACCCTCTCCTTTTTTTCCCTCACTGAAAATGACTTTAGCAAATGGAGGATAAATGCCACTGGGCATGTAATATATTAGGAAAATGTGAATCTTGGTTTTCCAGAGGACTTCAAAAGTCATTGGTCATAGAAAGTTTGAAAAAGTTTAGTTTTCACTTGGAGATCTAAGTCTCTGATGGAATATGTGACCTTTGGGCACCATGTTTCTCATCTGTAAATGATAGTAATACTTCTCTTAATGATTGGTTAAATGAGATAGTCTGACATTATAAAATACTTGTTCATGATAGACAATTATTATAGATTCTGCCTTACCTCTCCCACTGCATACAACCTTGTTTGAGCACTGAGGGATACTTATCTTACCCTGTTCACATATTTATTATCCTTAAAGGCCAGCCTCTTAAATTCTGATGGGTCACCCAGCAGGAGAGTTCTGTTGAAAGCATCAACTTTCCTATCAAGAAATTTGTTTTCTTAAGTTCTAATCATCTCATACCTAATATTAAGGAAGTGAATGAAGTTTACTTTTTTAGTTACCAATAAGGAAATAGAAACACTAAGCTCAAGAAGACTGCTAATGACATTTCTGAGACCCATATTCTGAGTGCTAATGTCCTTTCTGAATCCCATATAATGTTTATCTCCATTGATCCATTGAATCAAGCAGAAAATTAAGTTGTATGGACAATTTAGTTTCCATCATCTTTTCTTACCAACATCACAAAAAACATTTAAAAAATGGCATTTGCTTGTGGTGCTTTGACTCTGAAATCAAGATGAGTCTAGATGAAGATTCTTAAGTAAGTCTGCAGGTTAGAGTCCTAGAATCCTATTCCCTGATCGTACCTTTGTTGTTTTTTTTCTTCTAGCTACCTACCGTAGGCTACCTCTAAACCATCAAAAATATCACATTGTTGCCATATTGCCTTATAATTTATTTTTTAAATAGACTTTATTTTTTAGAGCAGATTTACGTTTGTAGCAAAATTAAGAGGAAGGTGCATGTACTCCCTACTCCCAGATATGCATAGTGTACTCCATTATCAACATTCTCCAAGAGTGTGGCACATTTGCTAGCATTGATGAACCTGCTTTGACTCATCATCATCCCCCAAAGTCCATATTTTTCCTTGGGGTTTACTCTTGGTGTTATACATCATCCGTCTGGCTTCCTTCCTTCCTCTGTTCCTCCCTCTCTCCCTCCCTCTCTCCCTCCCTCCCTCCCTCCCTTCCTCCCTTCCTTTTTAATATTATTGTATGGGTTTTGAGCGATGTAAAATGACATGTGTCCATTATTGTATTGTCATCTAGAATAGTTTAACTGCCCTAAAAATCCTCTCTGCTCTACCTTTTTATCCGCCACCCCCCCCCCACCACCTTACCTATGGCAGCCATTGATCTTTTTACTATCCCCATGATTTTTAGTTGGAATCATACAGTGTATAGCCTTTTCAGATTGACTTTTTCAGTAAGAGAATGTTTGATTGTATAAAGACAAAAGTTTGCCAAACTGTCTTTCAAAGTTGTTGTATCATTTTGTGTTCCTAGCAGCAAAGTAAGAAAGTTCCTGAGAATTAC
Source organism: Felis catus (assembly GCF_018350175.1). Lineage (NCBI taxonomy): Eukaryota > Metazoa > Chordata > Mammalia > Carnivora > Felidae > Felis > Felis catus. The sequence goes on along the minus strand of NC_058375.1, from coordinate 132,825,167 downwards.
TTCATATCCTCACCAGCATTTGCTATTGTTGGTGTTGTAGATTTTGGTCATTCTAGTACATGTGTAGTGGTATCTCACTGGTTTAATTTTCAGTTCCCTAATTATGTATGCCATGGAGCATTTCCCTAATATCCTATGCTTAGTTGCTATCTGTGTATTTTCTTTGATGAGGTAGGTGTCTGTTTGGGTCCTTTGCCCATTTCTTAAGTAGGTTGTTTGTTTTCCTATTTTTGAATTGTAAGAGATTTTTGTGAATTTTGGATTAACAGTCCTTTGAGATATATCTTTTGTGAATAGTGTCTCCCAATCTTTGGCTTATCTTCCCATTCTCTTGATACTTTCAGAGAGCAGATTTTTTTTTTTTAAATTTGAATGAAGTCCAACTATTTTCTTTCATAGATTATAACATTAGCGTTGTATCTAAGACGTCATTGCCATACCCAAGGCCATCTAAATTTTCTCCTATGTTGTCTTTTAGGAGTTTTATAATTTTGCATTTTACATTTAAGCCTATGATCTATTTTGAGTAAATTTTTTAAAAAACAAATTTCTGTTTGAGAGAAGGTGAGAGAGCATGAGTAGGGGAGGGACAGAGAGAGAGGGAGAGAAAGAATCTGAAGTAGGCTCTGTGCTCTCAGCAGAGAGCCCAATATGGGGCTAGAACTCACGAACCATGAGATCATGACCTGAGCCGATATCAAGAGTTGGACGCTTAACCAATTGAGCCATCCAGGCACTCCTTATTTTGAGTAAATTTTTTTATTGAGTGTAAAGTTTGAATCTAGATTCCATATTTTTGCCTGTGAAAGGCCAGTTGTTGAAAATAATATCTTTGTCCCATTATATGGCCTTTGCTCCTTTGCCAAACATCAGTTGACTGTATTTATTTGGGTCTGTTTCTGGGCTCTCATGATTTATTTTTGCATGTTTGTTTTCTTCCTGTGTTGTGAGTTTTATAAAGCCTCATACCATGCAATAAATCTCTGTATGCCTAGGACTCTAATATAGGAACTAGATAAATATATGTGATATGAATCTCCGTATAAAATTAGAATACATGATTAATTTCTCTATTCAGAATATAAACAATATAAATTTAAAAGCGTTTTCTTAATGTTTTTGAAATATGCAACATCGACATGAAATTTTGTAGATTATCCCAGACTACCTGATCACACAAAACTCTCTTGGGACACTTTTGATCTTAAAGTTTCCCAAAACTGCTCAAAGTTGGGTGCTGGGAATCTGTTTTCTTAGTAAGAATCCTAGGTGATTTTTATGCTCATTTACAATTGGGTAACAATGATGAATGTGAAAAGTAATTGCAAAGTTCAAGATACCTAATGTTGCATGTAAGGGAATACTACACTTATTCAGTTTATTCATTCATTTGCTTAGCAAACATGTACTGAGCTCTGAGTACATCAAGTACTATGTCTGGGGAGAAAAGGTAAATTATAGTGACAGGTAAACAGTTAAAAGAAGTGGGCAAAATTAAAGCACAGAGGAAAGAGTCTTTGGAAAGATTAGAGAAGATTGCACAGATTGGATAATATTTTTATAATATCCTTAGTATGTTCTTCATCTGACTTTCTTCTGACTTTTCCTTAGCCCTAATTAGGATGCATATATGATCCAACATACTTTAAAAAAATCCATTATCTCAGACAATTGAAATATCCTATCATTGAGTATAACATTAATTACATCACTCAAGGTACCATTCCAGGTTTTAATAATTACATTTCTGCTGAATCATGTTGGCATTGCCTTGGTGCCCTGTTGAAGACTTAATCAGCTGAATAAATTCTCTGACTTGAAAAGGGTGAAAGGAAGGGCCAACAAACAACATTTTAATTTGAATTACTATAAAAAGAGCTAAGAAAAAGAAAATTGCTACTAGGAGCAAAACACTTTTTTTTGGGGGGGGGCTCTTTGATGAGTTACACCTTTGAAAATGAGATAGAACACATAATATTGAATTAAACTTTGACTTTGAAAATCGTAATTATATTTAAATTGTAAATTTGGCGATATTACCCGACACATACGTATATATCAAACATATATATATATTCAACACACACATATATATAATATTCTTACATATTATCAAACATATATACATACACACACAAGAAAATTAATTCACCAACAATATTTTTATTACTGTTTCATTACAAAGGTAAGAATCTTCTACATAGTTCTAGAAAGCATACATTAGCTACCTCCAAATGAAGACAAATCATGGTTTTGTGGAAAGACCATAACATCAGTAGTCTAGTCCTCTTCTATTAAACTAGTTGTTGATACTTTTGGATGTGTTACTTAACCTCCCTGAGCATCGCTGTTTTCATGTATAAAATGTTATCAGATTGCTGACATTTTTCCTGCTTCGAAGTTCTATGATATGATATTTACTGAGTATGTATGGCATTATGCATATGACTGGTCTTCAATAAAAATTCTGTTTGAATGAATAGAAAGCAACTTATGCTCTACTCGCCATCTTTAAGGCATCTTGAATGAAGATTTACTGGGTAGATAACTTCCTGTAGACTACATACATATATATTATACAAATTTTATTCCTTACATTATGTGTATATATTATGTCCCAATAGTGTTTCTGTATGCATTATACATCAAACGTCTGTATATAGCCCTATTGAAGAGGGAATCAGAACTGTGTTACCATTTGCATTGCACACTGAGTTGGGGAGGTCTAAGGTAAAACAATGATATTTTCAGGTAAAATTGGTATTTTAATGTGATTCTACCTGAGACCAAATTACAAAAAGCTGTGCTGCAGGAAAAGAGGGGATCACTACCACAAGATTAGGAAAGATAAAACATAGGCAGTGTTTAAGCAATAACAAGAGATGCATGTGTGTGTAAATTACTCCTTTCTCAGGGTATTCCTTTCTCTGGAATTCTCCTTGATTCAAATAAAAAGAAAGGATTGCTTACATTTCTGGGTGCCATTATCTACCACTACTGTCTTATTTTTACCATCTTCACAACAACTTCTTCATATCAGTCATTCAGTTTATTAGGAAGAATTTATTGGAATAATGTGGCACTTCATTAATTCAGAATTTATTTAGACATGGCCAAAGTAAGTTAGCATTAATGTTTTCCTAAAAAGTAATTTAAAAAATTAAGTAACCATAGTTTTGAAAATAGATTTTAAAATGCATATTCTTGATTGTTTGGTAAAGTATCCTTAGAAAACTGGGAACTTGCATTTACAGTTGCTTTTTTGAGTAATCTTTGCCAATTCCAGCTGGACTTGCCATAGTCTTCAAGGGCAAGTTGATGTCACACTGAACTGTATGTGTTATGCCGATAATCAGCATCATTGGACCTGAAATTCTGCCATCTTTCTTTTGTGTGATTGACCTTGTTATTTTAAAGGTGGCAGGGATAGGAGGAGGAATTTGGCAAAGCATTGAAAAATCAGAACACTTCATAGCTCAGCAGTTCATTTTAGACATTAAGGTCAGACCAGGTGCCAAATAACCTGACAAATTTGGAATGAGCAGCAGGACAGCTACCTGAAGAACGTCAGAAGTTCACAATGTCATCATAGCAGCACAAAAATAGGATAGCTACTAGCAATCCTTTTCATGATTTGGCTAATATTGCTTGTGGAAACAATGAACTCTTCCTGTTTACTTTCCAAAGAGACTGTATGGATATAGATCATGTCAATAAAAATGGATTCTTACATAGTCTGGGAATAGTAAATGCCTCCATTTGTAATGGGAATCACTTTACTGATGTGATAGCAAGAAGTTGAAGTTCAAAGGGCAGTTTCTAAGTAGATATATTGAAAGATATGCAGCAGAACTCCATACTACCTGCTGATGTGCAAGTTCTAACAAGGAAGTTAAGTACAGTAATTGACATGAAAGTCACACAAATCAAAAAGAATCCATTGTATCTTTATTCAACTTTTTAAAAAAGGTACCATTCTAAGGCCTATAAAGGTATTTTAAAAATTGGGTACTTGACCGTGATGTTCATGGATGAGCAAATTTAAACATATACGTTTGAGTTCACATTTTTTTTTCTAAACAGAAACATAGTGGAGGTCATCCATTATTTTTTTTTCATATATGAAGTTTATTGTCGAATTGGTTTCCATACAACACCCAGTGCTCATCCCAAAATGTGCCCTCCTCAATACCCATCACCCACCCTCCCCTCCCTCCCACCCCCCATCAACCCTCAGTTTGTTCTCAGTTTTTAAGAGTCTCTGTCATCCATTAATTAAATCCTTTGATATGAAATGAGGCAGATGAATATTTCAGTTATTTGGGGGAACTATTGATCCATCCCCATGTTTGCTTCTTTTTCATTCCCCTAAGTATTTTCCCCATTCCTTCATTTTCACATCAGCTCCACAAACTCAAAATTGTGAGAGGAACACCTTTCATAAATTGTCAGAGTAACTTTTTCATTTTCTGCCCTCCCCCAGAATAAAGACCTGACTAAACCTAAATATTTAATTTGGTAAATATTTCACTAGTCTAGGGAAGTATTGAGATTTATTAATCACTGTCCAAATAACACTTAATTTTGACATAACTGAAGTAGTTCTACAATTAAATCGTACTTGTAGTTTGAGAAAATATGAGATAGTTAATATCTGGAAAATTCACTTTATGGAACGAGACTTTGCATAATGTTCATGATAAAAAAAATTTGCCTAAATTCATCTGATCATATAATTCTAACTTAGGTGTTCTAGTATTTTCTTCCTTGTCAAATCATTTATGGACCATATGATAGGAAATGGTCAGAATTGACCATTATTTATTTTAATTGTATTGCCAGAAATAATTACAATTATCTTAAGGTCATAAATGTTAGTTTCTCCCCTTTTGCTTAATCTCTGAGAAAGAACCTCAAAATACTGTATTGACTCAATGGCATTGTTGTGTGCACTAATGATCATTATGGAGTATTATAACATAAATACTTGCACACGTATATGAAGGTATGAAGGATGGCGGTAACCATTTATTGACTATAGAGACAATCCCAACATTTTATTTTTCCAAATATAAACCTTGATGTAAAAAAAGATCATTGTGCTATGGTCTAGCTATTTTGTTCCTCTGGGAATACATGGCCTTAGACTTGAACAAATGAGAAATACACCTCCTCTTACTGAAAGGTTAATGAAATTCTTCCTGACTTTTTGGAGGAAAGTTCAATTTGGGTTTTTGCCAAGGTCTGGAAACTTTCCCAGTATGTCCAACTAACCTAAATGATATAAGTCACTTTAAAAATCAATATTATAACCAACAGTTCAGCTGAATGGGTTCTCAAAGGGTGTCTTCGTTTAAATGTGTCAAAAAAAAAAAGTGGCAAAACTGGGGTAGGAGAAAGAGAGATAATTATGAGTGCAATAAAGATTCTAAGTTTTTATATTTCTAATAGTTCAGTATATTTGAATTTGTGACAGTGTTATTGTATCATGAGTGATTCCAACACAAAATAATTCCATCAAATGTGTAAATATATTCAATGTAATTATTTATGTAAAGTAAGAATTCTTTTTAACTCACTACAGTATTTTAATAGTAAAAAAAATGTGTATAATGTATTTCCCTCTAGTATCTAATGTGTCTGGAATGAACTTAAGGGAAAGAGAAATTTTATTGATTCTTCCATGTGCCACTTCTGTTTGTTTCATGGTCTAAGGGAATTAAAATTATCATCTTTAAGGGATGCAGCCAGTCATGCCTTTATCAATTCAGTTGTTAGCATAATCAATATTACATAACAGCTGTTTGAGAGGCTCCTCCTAGAAAGGCAAAGTATATGTCACAAATTATTCCTCTGCTAATCTTTACTGTAGTCCTTTCATGGATATATAAGGTATATTGACTTTGAATAACAGCCAATTATAAATAGCTTGAAGTAATTATGTTAGACAGTCATCAACGTTAGCCCCTTAATCTGCTAATAGGATGGTTTTAGAGTGGGTGTCACTTGTTCTCAGTTTTAGGGTACTAACAGAAGTTTTGTTTCCCTAAGAGAGAAATAAAAGCTATACCTCTCTCTGTTCTACCAGTTTAATCTCCTGTCCCAAAGGAATCCCTCCATCCTCTAATCTTATATGGTATTTGTGGAGTGAAATTTCTGTTTTGCCACTCTTATTGAACTAAGCTCCAGATAATTTGAGATCATTAATTCACAAACCCTCTTAGGGTTCTTAAGAACTTATATTTTTAATATGTGGCAGATTATTATACTTATTAAAAAGCAGGAAATTTCCTAATACATATTTAAATGAAACCAATCAGTCAGGTTATAATGCAAATTAATCATATTGCAGAATCATTTTTGGCTTCTTTTCATCTAAATATCATTCCCCCTAGATTCTATCTCCCCAGTGTCTCTCATATGCATTATTTATTTATTAAAGATTTAGTATGCCCAGTAATATCCCAATCTATAAACTGGATGTAAGAATGCAACACTACATGCTAGCCCCTCTGGCTGTTAAAGAGTTCATAGGTTACAGGGAGAAACAACTATGAAAATAAATGAGTACTAAGTACAGTAGCAGAAGCAGATAATCAGTTGAGCAAATATTGTCTATTGGAACCTAGGCTTTTTGATTGTAAGAAATACATTCCCCTAAAAGTTCAAAAAAAGGTCGAGGTGAGGGGTAAGGTGAAGGTTGTAAGTATTCAGAAGTCAATCGAGACAGGAACCCCTAGGAGAAAATAAGTGGGGTTCTACTTAGGAGATTAATTCTGGATTCAGGACCACAGAAGATGAAATCCTTGAATGTTTCCTATGATAATTACTTTAAATTCAATTTACTTGAACTTTACAAGTTTATTTTTGTTATGCTACCTATTCAAATTCTAGAGAGAAAACAAAACAAAACAAAAAAACTGGCATAGCTCAGCCTCTAGATGGATGCCCTTAATTCAGATGCCCAATTTAATCCTATTGTACTGGGTGAAGAGTGACATCAGCCACCTAGATCCATACATTGAGCTATACAGGCTATGTGGGCGGAGCTCAGGTAAGCTTAGCAGGCCAAAATATATCAAGTGTAATATCCTTTCCACTCCCACTGTTATTCTCATAGTTCAATTCTTATTTTTAGACTATCATAATAGCATCCTACCATAGACAGACATCAAAGAGCATGCAAATAATATTAATTTTTATAGATATTCTCTTGGCACTTACTTTTGATTTCTGTTATAGTGTCATTAACTAACAAGCCCACTGTGAGATGAACCTAAGGGGAGCTAAATAAATATTGAATGAATGAAGGGATGGAAGGAATAACTAAATAATGAAAATGATTTTGCTTGCCTTGCAATATGAAAGGCATTAAACTACTTTTGTTGTAATTGAAATAATTAGAACTTTCATTAATTACTGAATCCAAGGCAGAGGGGATATCCCACTTTTAGAGGAACGTGGAAGGCAGTAGGCCTTGCCAATTGTTTCTTCTGATAATTGTTACCATCACAGATTTGCTAAAGATGTGATGCGGTGACAATTATTGACTGGAGGGAAAAGTACCAGAGAGAGGGCAATAATTTCATTTTTAAGGGCAGGTCCTGATCATCACTCTGTAGACTTGAAGATAAATGCATGCCCACAGGTGCATGCATACCCCCTCATGCCAGGCAGACACATGACTTCCCTCTGGGCCTTAAGCAAGCTGGTTTTATTTCTCTGACGCTCACTGTAGCAGGTCTGAAGCAGGTCTTTGCTCTCTTAAAAGCCTATACTCCCTATAAGGCTACTAATAATTACCTTTTAGTTATTTTCTGCTGTGTTTGTTGATGTTATTTAAGCTTTATTTAAAAAATTTTTTTTCATGTTTGTTTATTTTTGAAAGAGAGAGTGTGAGAGGGGGAGAGAGCAAGAGGGAGACAGAATCTGAAGCAGACTCCATGCTCTGAGCTGTCAGCACAGGGCTTGGCGCAGGACTCGAACCCACAAACCGGGAGGTCATGACCTGAGCCAAAGTCGAGTGCTTAACCTACTGAGCCACCCAGGTGCCCCTGAGCTTTACTTTAAAACAATTAGGGTAAAACATTAGAACACTAATAATTGTTGAAACTAATTAGTGGTAGGACTTTTTAATACTAATCTCTCTATATTTGGAATGTTTAAAATTTTACATTAGAAAGTAAAATAAGAAAAATGACAAAACAAGTGTAGTAATTAACTTTAAAAATATTTAACTTTTGGGGCTACTGGGTGGCTCAGTTGGTTACCGTCCAACTTCAGCTCTGTTCATGATCTCACAGTTTGTGAGTTCGAGCCCCACATCGAGTTCTGTACTTACAGCTCAGGGCCTGGAGCCTACTTCAGATTCTGTGTCTTCCTCTCTCTCTGCCCCTCTGCCCTGCTCACACTCTGTCTGTCTCTCAAAAATAAATAAAACTTAAAATTTTTTTAAAAAATTTAAAAAGTAAAATTGTTAACATTTTAAATTGACCTTCCCTACCATGCTAATCCATCTATTAGGATTGGTTTTCAACCCATCTTACTGAAGAACTTGTATTATCTGAAAAGAAAAGCTCATATTCTCTTAACATAATTGTATGAGAGAAGACTAAGAAGAGGCTGGCTAAGTAAGGAAAACATGAATGGTGTGAGAAATTTAGGGAGACTTTTAGAGAAATAAAAATAGCCACATTAATTTCTGAACATCATTTAATTATTGCTTTTTTTTTTTTTTTTTTTTTTTTTTTTTTTTTTTTTTTTAGAGAGAGAGAGAATGAGAGTGTGTGTGAGCAGGAGAGAGGGGCAGGGGGAGAGACAGAATCTTGAATAGGCTCCATCCAGCTCATCGGGGAGCCTGACATGGGGCTAGATCACATGATCCTGAGATCATGACCTGACTTGAAATCAAGTCAGACAGACACTCAACTGACTGAGCCACCCAGGTGCCCCTCTGCAGATTACTTTATAGGCTAACGTGCAAAAATCTCTTCTGCACTTCTGCTAAATGTTATCTCACCATATTAAAATAGATCCCAAAAGTTGCACCAGGAGAAATAAAGATGATTGTATAAGTCTATTTTCCACAGTGCTTTGACTTAGTATAGTAATACCACAAATAACTACTGACTTGATATTTCTTTTTGCTTTTTTTTTATTTTTAAAGTTTGTTTATTTTGAGAGAGAGAGTGCATGCGTACACACATATGGGGCAGGGGCAGAGAGAGAGAGAGAGGAGAGAGGGAGAGAGAATCCCAAGCAGGCTCCACACTGCCAGCATGCTGCCAGATGTGGGGCTCCATCACATAAACCTTAAGATCATGCCCTGAGCTGAAATGAAGAGTCTGACGCCCAACTCTCTGAGCCACCCAGGCACCCATTCCTTTGCTTTCTCAACTTCTCTTATTTGGTATGTTCATTAATACTTACTGAGGCTGTAAGTTGTGTCAGGTATTGGTCAAAGCCCTGGAGGTGAAAGTGTAAAAAATTACAGTCCATGCTTTGGAGAGTACACAATTTTATTAAGGAGGCAGTCCTCCAAATGTAATTTTGATACAATAAGCTTTTCACAAAGACATGGCTCAGATGCTAAAATGAAAATAAAATAAAGGGAGGGAGTAACTCCACCTGCAGGAGTTGGGGAGGACATGGCAGATGTAAGAACATTTTGTAGGACTTGAGGAATGAGTCTGATTGCCCAAGCAGGAAATTGGGGAGAGGCCCGCTTTTGAAACTCAACTTAGGGGTGATGAGTAGTGGGGAAAAGAAGGCAGAGAGATTAGTGTGACGACTTAATAGCCTTCATAAATGATATATGCAGGTGATAGTAAGGCAGCAAAAGCAGGATCACAGAGAGCAGAGGTATATAAGAAATCTGTAAAGAGATTATTTTGAGAAGTCTTAGCATGTGAAACTGGAAGCCAGTGAGTGGCGTAAAGCATGTGTATAGTAAACATTAACTTGATATCTTGTATTTGCAAAAATTAAAAAAAAATAACTTGGTTATAAATCAGGAACATAAGGAAATGTTTCCTAGATGTACATGTTTTTACATGAATTAAAATTATAACGACATTTACTTATTTTGCATCTATAAAAATACTTTTTAAATAGTGTATTTAAAGATCTCTATTGCCATAAAATGGAATATATGCAAATATAATAATGAAGAGGATGATAAAACTTTTAACTAATTGATAGCAGAGTATCAACTATTCTTAAAAGACTAGTTGTATGGAAACTGAGCAGAGAAGGGGGTGGGCAATGTCAATTTGGTTATTGTTTTCATTGCCTAACATATTGGATTGTTCAAATAAAGTCTATATCATTTTATGCAGCATTTTAAAAACAACAGGGATTTAAGGTGGCAGTTTGATTAACTTAAAAATAAAGGCAGCCATCATTTTTTATGGTTTTAATGTATTCTTTGGAGGCTTAGATCTTTGTTTGCCATTACTGTTTATAGGATTTATGCTATTAAAGTCTACCCAGCTGTTACCAAATCTCATCCTAAGAATAAAATGCTAAGACCTTACTTGAGAACCAATTTCATATGTGGCCTCAAATTTGCATCTGTAGAAAGTAAAATGTTCTTTATCTGGAACTCCTTAATTGTTCTTCAGAAAAGTTAAATAAAAGTCCCTGTTTTGAGTCCTGTTATCAAGTAAATTTTGATTTATTTTATGTCGATTTTTCTGTGGTAATACCCAGGATAGTCATATAAATAGTTTTCATTTAGAGATGAGGATATTAAATTTTTCTAATTACAAAAACTAAGAAGTATGAATCTTTTATAAGCCTGTTGGAAAACTTAGGCATGAGAATACTTGGGGCTAATTTGAGATTTTCAGCCCCATGCATTAGTTTTATTCATTCCTTAATGCTTATTGAGCATCTCTGAGCATCTGAGCAGTTGGGAAATATCAGCAAACAGAACAGACTAGGATACTTGCCCTTGTAGGGTTATATTCTAGTAGAAGGAAAGAGATCCTATACAATTAATAATAAACATGGTATGTTAGGCTGAATTTTGAGGTAATCTTGAGACAGAATTCCTTCAATGCCTCTCTTTCCTCTCACATTTGCTATAAACAGCAACAAGAAACCAGGTTATGCCTTCCACACTTTGCCTGGAGACCTCCTCAGCTTAATTAAATACCTAAGTTCATCCCTGATAAGTGTGACTTGCCTCCCAGCAGTAAAAATAACTCAGTTGAGTTCTCTGCCATTATGTAACAAGGAATGCCTTTCTTCCCCTTTCTGATAATAATGCATTCCTCATTTTTGTCTGAGTTACCACCAAAAGCACCTTTCATATCCATATTTCTACCAACACTTTCTTTTTTTTTTTTTTTTAATTTTTTTTTCAACGTTTTTTTATTTATTTTTGGGACAGAGAGAGACAGAGCATGAACGGGGGAGGGGCAGAGAGAGAGGGAGACACAGAATCGGAAACAGGCTCCAGGCTCTGAGCCATCAGCCCAGAGCCCGCCGCGGGGCTCGAACCCACGGACCGCGAGATCATGACCTGGCTGAAGTCGGACGCTTAACCGACTGCGCCACCCAGGCGCCCCTCTACCAACACTTTCTTAAAGGCAAGCTAGGCTCTTTCTATTAAGTATGCCAAAACTCTTCCAGACTCTTCCCATTTCTCAATTCCAGAACCACTTCCACATTTTTAGATGTTTGTTACAGAGGCACCCCACTTCATACTAGCAAAATCTGTATTCATTTCCTCTGCCAAAGATGACAAACTGAAATTTTGATTCTGAAAGAGGTGCAGCTGAAATTCATTCTGTCAATCTTTGAGGTTAGACATCGCAAATCAGGGTGTTAACAGTTCTGATTCCTTCTGAGGAAGAATTTGTTTACTGCATCACTCCTAGCTTCTGGTGGAAGCCAGCAGTCTTTGATGTTCCTTGGCTGGTAGATGCATCACTCCATTTTCACATCATATTCTACCTGCATGCCTTTATGTTACTCTCCTCTGTGTGTGCCTGTCTCTGCATCCAAATTCCCCTTTTCTTACAAGGAGACCAGTCATACTGGATTAAGACCTACCCTAACAACCACATTGTAACCTGATTAAATGTACAAAGACCATATTTCCAACGAAGGTCACATTTAGAGATAAGGTACCACAGGACTTCAACGTACAAGCTTACTTCAGAGATAGAGCAGGTTCAGTTTCAGACCACCACAATAAAGGGAACATCACAATGAAGCAAGCAAAGGGAATTTATTGGTTTCTCAGTGCATTTATATGTTATGCTTACACTATACTCCAATTAGGTGTGAAATAGCATTATGTCTAAAAAAATAATGTATATACCTTAATTTAAAAATACTTCATTGCTGGGACACCTTGGTGGCTCAGTCGGTTAAGTGCCTGAGTCTTGAGTTCAGCTCAGGTCACAGTCTCACAGTTTGTGAAATGGAGCCCAACGTCGGGCTCTGCACAGACAGTGTGGAGCCTGCTTCAGATTCTCTCTCCCTGTCTCTCTGCCCCTCCCTCCCTCCTTCCCTCTCTCTTAAAGTAAACTGAAAAAAACACTTTGTTGCTTAAAAATGCCAACCATCATCTGAGCTTTCAGTGAGTCATTATCTTTTTACTAGTAGAGGGTCTTACCTCTGTGTTGATGACTGCTGACTAACCAGGGTGATGGTTGCTGAAGATTGGGGTGGCTGTGGCCATTTCTTAAGATAACGGTGAAGTCTGTAGCATTAACTGACTTTTCCTTTCACAAATGATTTCTCTGTAGCATGCACTACTGCTCGATAGCATATTACCCACAGAAGAACTTTTTTCAAAATTGGAAGCAATCCTCAAAAACCCTGCTGCTGCTTTACCAACTAAGTTTTTCTTATTCTAAATGCTTTGTTGTCACTTCAACAATTTTCCTAGCATCTTAACCAGGAGCGTTTCCATCTCAAGACAACCACTTTCTTTGTTCATCCATGAAAAGCAGCTCCTTGTCTATTGAAACTGTATCATGAAATTGTAGCAGTTCAGTCTCATCTTCAGACTCCATTTCTAATTTAGTTCTAATTTAGTTCTAATTTCCACCACATTCAGTTACTTGTTCCACCGAAGTCTTGATCTCTTAATCATCCATGAGGGTTGGAATCAACTTCTTCCAAACTTGTGTTACATGTTGACATTTTGACCTCTTCTCATGAATCATGAGTGTTCTGAATGGCATCTAGAACAGTGAATCCTTTTCAGAAGCTTTTCAATGGACTTTTCCCAGATCCATTAGAGAATTACTACCTATGCCAGCTTTAGCCTTATGAAATGTATTATTTCTTAAATAATAAGACTTGAAAGTTGAAATGACTCCTTGATCCATAGACTACAGAATGGATGTTGGGTTAGCAGGCATGAAAACAACATTAATTTCATTGTTCATCTCCATCAATGCTCTTGAGTGACCAGGTACATTGTCAATGAGTAGTAATATTTTGAAAGGAATCTATCCCCCTGCCCCCACCCCCCAGCAGATCTCAACAGTGGGCTTAAAATATTCAGTAAACCATTTTGCAAACAGATACACTGTCATCCAGACTTTGTTGTTCTATTTATAGAGCACAGGTAGAGTAGATTTAGCATAATTCTTAAAGGTCTTAGGATTTGGGGAATGGTAAATGAACATTGGCTTTCACCAAATGTCACCAGCTGCATCAGCCCCTAACAAGGGATTCAGCCTGTCCTTTCTTTGAACCTAGGCATTGACTTCTCCTCTTTAGCTATGGAAGTCCTAGATGGCTGCCACTTTCAATAGAAAGCTGTTTCATCTACATTGGAGGTCTGTTGTTTAGCGTAGCCACCTTCGTTAATGATCATAGCTAGATCTCTTGGGTAACCTGTAGCACGTTCTACATTAGCACTTCCTGTTTCACTTTACACTTTTATGATATAAAGACAGATTGTTTCCATAACCTCATGAGCCAACCTCTGCTAGCTTCACACTTTGTCCTGCAGCTTCCTCTCCTCTCTTAGCCTTCATAGAATTAAAAAGGTTCTAATCGAGCTGGATTAGGCTTTGGCCAGAGCAAATGTTGTGGCTCATTTTATCTACTCTCCAGACCACTAAAAACTTTTCTCCATGTCAGCAAGAAGGCCTTTTGCTTTCTTATCATTTGTGTGTTCACTAGAGTGGCACTTTTAATTCCTTCAAGAATGTTTCCTTGGCATTCTCAACTTGGCTAACTGGCTGCAGGAGGCCTAGGTTTTGGCCTTTCTCAGCCTTTAGTGTGCCTTCCAAACTAAACTTGATCAATTTTAGTTTTGACTTAAGATGAGAGACGTATGACTTTTCCTTTGAGCACTTACAGGCCAGTGTATGGTTACTAATAGACCTAACTTCAATGTTCTTGTGGAAATAGGGAGGCCAAGGAGAAAGAGAGAGACATGGAAATGGCTATTAGGTTGACAGCTGTTGGAGTTATCAAAACACATACGTTGGACCATTGACTTTGTCTTACATGGTCATGGTTCATGGCACTCCAAAACAATGATAATAACATCAAATATTATTGATCACAGATTACCATAAAAATAAAACAATAAAAGGGGCGCCTGAGTAGCTCAGTCGGTTGAGCATCCAACTTCGGCTCAGGTCATGATCTCACAGCTTGTGCATTTGAGCCCTGCTTCGGGCTCTGCTGACAGCTCAGAGCCTGTAGCCTGCTTCGGATTCTGTGTCTCCCTCTCTCTCTGCCCCTAACCCACTCACATTCTGTCTCTATCTCTCTCAAAAATAAACATTAAAATTTTTTTTAAATATAACAATAATGAAGAATTTTAAAATATTCCAAGAATTTAAAAGTGTGACACAAAGTGAACAAATGCTGTTGGAGAAATGGTGCTGATAGATTTCGTTGATGCAAGGTTGCCACAAACCTTCAATTTGTTTAAAAAATATATATCTGTAAAGCAATACAAAGTGAAGCACAATAAAATGTGAGAGCCCAATTTAACCCATCACATGTGATATATTAGTGAATTTAGCATATTAGAAGTGAGGAGAGGATACAATGCTTTTACCCTCCTCAACACAGCCTGGTCACACTGATTTTTACCAGAATACTTGCAATGAAGTAGAATTTTCCAAAATGTGTTATGTGTGTGAAGAACTGGTGTGTAAAATTATTGTTAAAGAAAGATTCCATGATCAAGTAAATTTGTTTTATGTGGGATTCTGTATTCCCTCTAGTGCCTCACAACGTCCATTAACCTATTAAGGATTCTGAGAATTCCTACAGTAAAGGAAAAAAAACCCAAAACTAATTTTCAAAATGAATTTGGCCATGGGACTCTTTATCTAAACCCTTGTTGAAAGTAGTCTATTACTTGGAAAATACTTGATACAAACACTGCAATAAAAGCACAGATTTTATTTTTCCTAATGTGTTGTGGGCATATTTAAGAAGGTTAACCACATGGAAAACAGAATGAACTCCAATGTACAATTTCCAAATTAATTTATTATTGATAGTCAACAAGAATACAGGTACACTTTGCTGTAGAGCTTACCAGAATTTGAGTCCAGAATTTCCAAAATCTATATCTCAAATCCATTCAGATTAATAATTAAAAATAAATGAGCAAAAATATGGAAGTGCTTGTAGGGGTGTAAAAATACGGACTCATTAGGCAATCCAGGATTATTATAGGGATTTTTTTCTTAAAAAAGTTGTGTAACTTTCAGGTCACTTCGTGGTCACTTTCCGAAGGTCAGAGCAGTATTGATGTTAGTATCACAGAATGGGGTCATGTTCTCCTATATGCTGAGTACCACTGGAAAGAAAGACAATAAGTGGGCAGGCAAAAAAAGCTGAGAAATGTAGCAGCTGATGGTCACCAGAGGAGTAGAGAAGGGTAGGAAGGCAGAGAATTTCCCTATAAAGTAAAGAAAAAAACAAAAAAACAACAAACAAAAAAAACAAACTAACACCTATAATGGACTACAGACATTTTCTAACCTTCGCACTCTTCCCTGAGAAAGGCCGACTAAAGTAAAGGAGACTTTATGAGTTGTATCTATGGTACCTGCGAATCTGATCCTCATTGGTTACCTACTACATTACCGTGAAGAATCTTTCAGAAAATGGAAAACTTCCCTTTACATATCCCATGGGACTGTGAAACCTGTGATATCCTTGGGTGCATTACTATAAACCATTTCAGGGATCCCTGGTACCATTTACAAATATCCCAAATGCTGATAATTAGTTAGGAGTGTTATTTCTTTGAGTTTAAATCCCGAGTATTATCACCTATAAAAATACGTACTTTGTACACATCTCTGCCTTCAGCTTGTCCTGTGCTTACAACTTTATCCTACATACTTTAATTTTTAAGAGAGAGAAAGAAAAATGTCCAGGGTATCACTGATAATGTTATCTCATACCTGAAGCTTGCTTTGAGGACAGAAACAAGATCCCTGAAATGCAGGCTCCTACTTAGCCCATTTTATACAGGCACTTCTAATCTCATGGCAATTAGTAACACATTCCCATTTAAATCTGCTTTAACATGGAGTTTCACCTATTATGGGTGGCTGATTCTAAAGCAGTCATTTAATGAAGTCTTATTTCAGGGGTAATAGAAAGCTTGTTGTTTGTGTCTTAAAAATTCTACTTCCTGTTCAGGTAGACAGTTAAAGCTACAGGTAATAAAATGTTACCATTCCAGTTTCATACTTTCCTCATCCATTTCCCTCAGATAACCTAGGGCATGAACTGCATTTGGAAAAGAAGAAATCACCAAAATGGCTGATAATTATCCAGTAGCTTACCAGTTTTACCAATCTCTGAAGAAAATCCCATTAAATAGGGCTGTGCCCTGTTTCCCCAATAAAATAATACCATCCAGCAGAGGCTTATCAGAGCTTACCATTTTGAGGCCATTAATTAAGCAAATTTACTCCCAGTAAAAATGTTTCCCAGAAATCTTTCTTGGATTGACATTTATTTTGTGTTAACCACTCTGCCTGGCTTGGCTCTGCACCACATGTAGAAGCCATTTAAACAATATTAAGATAACAGCATTAATTCACTGTTCTTCCCTTAATCATATAGAAGCAGATCTGCTTGTTATAAATAATGATCTTTCCTTGCCTGAAGCTCAACTCTTAGCACTTGTTCTAATGCAAATCCCTGTCCTTTTGTACTAGCTGCTAGTAATAGTATTTAATAGTGTGCTGTTCTTTTCTTAGGATTCAGCACTGTAAGGAGAGGAGAAAGTGGCTTCAGTTTTAAATTTCAATAGAATTGCCTTCCAAAAGAATGCGAGGAGGAGGACACAACCTTTTTGACTTGCTTTGATCAAAAGCATCATTTTTCTCTTTTCCAGTAATGGTTACCGGAATAGAGATTCAAATTAAGCAGTGTGTCTGACAGATGATGTAATGTGTCGTAACTTTTCCTTATCTACAAAATAAGTCTATCAGGTTGGAAAGTCAGGAAGTTTTGTCAAGATTTCATTTATTTTCACATCTGGCTCACACTCACTACGGAAGAGAAGTAGCTACTTTATTCCTGGCAAACCGTGGTTAAAAGACTTCTGTCATTAGCTTATGTGGAGTGTTGGGATTTCTCAAGCTGATGGAATAAGGCAGGCGAATGTGCCATTGGATTCTAGTGACTCCAGAGCCTTCTTTGCTTGCTTGTATAATTAGGCATGGCTTTTTAACAACTTTCTGTATCCCCTGGGGCACTTTCAGGAATATAGAAGGTAGTGTTCCAGGAAGCCGGTTCTGCAGCAGTGTATTAGTTGTTCCTCCAATCAAATTCAGTCAAGTACAATGTATCTTCCTTAAAAGACCTTCACAATAATACAGTTATATCCTGAGGGAGAAGCAAACAGACAGCATGTTCATCCTATCAGTGCTGTGGTTTTTCCTCCCCAGAATCATCATCAGCATGGAGATCCCAACCACTATGTGCCCTGGGGCACCAAAGTGCTGGGTGTTGTTCTATCAGAAAACGCTGATGAACAAAGTAACCTCTGTTCCCTGTGTGTGTGTGTGTGTGTGTGTGTGTGTGTGTGTGTGTGTGAAATTCCCAGCCAAATGGTGTAGAAAAGTTACAACACATTTACAATCAAATGAGACAAGAATAAGCACAGGATGCTCTAAGGTACCCAAGAGGGGCTTGCGAATTCAGAAAGAGGGGAGGAAGGGTGGAAGATGCGGGGGGGGGGGGGGGGGGGGGGGGGAGAGGGAGGGAGGTTTCTCAGGGACAGTTCTTGCTCACCGAACAAAGGAATATCTGAAGCTAAGCTCAAGGAGTAAGGATACAGAAGGGCCTTACTGTAGGTAGAGATAATAATTTAAGCAAACACTTGGAGGCTAAAGGGAACTTGACATTCTTAGGGAAATGTAGCTCACAATGGCTAGACCACAGCGAGCAAAGTGGAGTAATGGTGGAATGGTTTTAGAGTGGATTAGTAAAAAGAAGATTAATTACTTAGGATTGTTAATTCCAAAGTTATATAAGAGATTTGCAAATACTTATACCAACTATCACAGAATATGCTAACCACAAAAATACTCATATCAGGTACATGATATAATCTGAAGGATCTGCCCCCAAAATCTTTGGTTACTGGTATACCGTTAAAATTTTGCCATTAGAGATTGATTTATTTGGAGTCTTATTATAACAGTTATTGAAGAGGACATAAATTAGCTAGTGTTGACACATACTACACTAGTGTGAACTATATTATGTTCTTTCTAATGTTATCAAGATCAGATTGTGGAAAGACTGAGAAATGCAGTCAGAGAAGAACATTTTGGTAGAAGAAACGCTGGAAGAATTACTCAGGGGAAAGGTGGAGTTGTGTGGACACTAGAATAAAATCATCATGAGAGAAGAGAAAAATAGTTTGAAAGAAAAAAGGTGCCTGACAGAATATTGGGGTGTTAGGCCATCTTATACAACTCATGAGAGCTGATTGTGTTAATTTCATAAATTTTGAGAGCCAATTGTTAAACACAGTTATAGTTAAAAATTTACACACATGTAAATTTGCAGTTAAATTATATGAAAACAAAGGTAATATTCGAAACATTACTTTCTATTTGCTTTATTACATTTACTAATTATGTTTGCCCTTGGAAATATTTAAGCCTTTGGTAATTTCATGGTGGAAATACTATAGAGAATATTCTCTTGGGGTGGCTGGGTGGTTTATTTGGTTAAACATCCACCTCTTGATTTTGGCTCAGGTCATGATCTCACAGTTCACGAGACGGAGCCCCACATCAGGCTCTGACAGCACAGAGCCTGTTTGGGATTCTCTCATCACTCTCTGCCCCTCATCCCACTTGTGCACAAGTATGTGTGTGCTTGCTCATGTGTGCTCGCTCTCTCTCTCTCTCTCTCTCTCTCTCTCTCTCAAAAGAAATACAATTTTTAAAAATCTTAAAAGAATATTTTCTTGTGTGTCTCTTACCAACTGCTTGTTCAATAACATCATATTGGTAACTTAAAATAGGCCAGATGAGAGTATTTATGCTATGAAAAATGGCAAACCAAAGAAAGCAGAATTTGGTTTATTGCTTTGTTGATTGTCTACTGTAGACTAAAGAAAGTCGTAAATAAGAAACATTAAAAATGTAGATTGAGGGGCACCTGGGTGGCTCCGTTGGTCAGGTGTCAGACTTCGACTCAGGTCATGATCTTGTGGTTAATGGGTTCGAGCCCCGTGTCCAGCTCTGTGTTGACAGCTAGAGCCTGGAGCCTGCTTCAGGTTCTGTGTCTCCTCTCTCTGCCTTTCCCGTGCTTGTGCTCTATCTCGTCCTCTCCCAAAAATAAACATTAAAAAATATTATTAAAATGTAGATTGAACTTAAAAGTGTGTCATGGTTGTAACTGCTATATTATGAATAGCACAATAAATGGAGAAACTTTTTCCAACACTCAAAAATTCCTGTTCAATAAAGAAAACTCCAGTCATTGACAAACCAGTGAAACCAACATGTACATTTATTGTTACACTTCTGTGTACACTGTTTTCCAGAGTGGCTGCGCCAGTTTGCATTCCCACCAGCACTGCAAAAGAGATCTAGGGGAAATGTTTTTAGATGCGAAGTCTAATGTAGTGAAAGCAGGATGGGGGAGAGATAGGGAGTGATCTGTAAAGAAAATAGCACTGCATTCCTAGAAATAATATGTGGCTGCTATTGCCTAATGATCAGTAACTTTAATTATTGTTCAAGTGTACCAAAAACTTTAAGGACTTATGTCACAAAGTGACCTGAGATGGTCTCCTTGGGTTACACATAACTTTGATACAAGTAGCTTTAAATCAAACTGGAAAACATAAAATGTCCTTTTGTTATTGTAGGAATAATTAGCAATGTTTTTATATAATCCCTACTGTGTGTGTGTATGTGTATTGGGAGATGTTGAGATGGATTTTTCCATTTTTCTTCTTTTGTCAAAGTAACTCATAGTTAACGTCTACCAGATTTAATTTTGTAAAGATAGGAATCAAATCATGCTTTGCCTACCTTAGTACTTAGGTATTCACAAAACTGTCCATACATTAGGCCCTCAAACTTTTTTCAAAGAAAAACAAAAACGGAAGGAAAAGGGAAAGAAAACAGAGAGGTGGGGTGAGGGATTAGGGAAAGTAATGAGTTAAGTAGAATAAGTATAAAGACATAAAACTCAGGCATAATTTCACCAACAAAATATTATAATATCATATAATATTTATCTTATTCATTTGCTGGGGCTGCCATAACAAAATATCACACACTGGGTGGCTTAAACAACAAAAAATTTATTTCTCATAATTCTGGAGGTTAGAAATCCATGGTCAAGGTGTAGGCAGGTTTCCTATACCTTGAGGCTTCTTTCCTTGGTTTGCAAATGTCTGTCTTGTCCCTTGTCCTCATGTGGTCTTTCCTTTGTACCAGAGCTCCTGGCATCTCTTTGTGTCCAAATTTCCTCTTCTAAGGACACCATTCAGGTTAGATTAAGGCTTACCATAATGGCTTCATATTAATATAATCACATCTTTAAAGACCCTGTTTTTAGAAAATCACATTCTGAGTTACTCAGGTAAATGTTTCAACAAATGAATTTGGGGCAGAGGGTACAATTCAGCCTATATGGGCTGGTTTCAGTGCTTTTTTTCTTTTTTTCTTTTTTTTTTTTTTTGAGCATGCATTTTTTTTTTTAATTTCAGTATAAATAATGTACAGTGTTATATTAGTTTCAGGTGTACAATAGAGTGATTCAACATTTCTATACTCCTTGCTCATGGAGATAAGTGTACTCTTAATCCCTTCACCTATTCCACCCAACCCCACACACACCTTATCTCTGGTAACCACCAGTTCTCTCTATATATTCAATGTTCTTTTTCATAGCATAGTTGACATATAATTTTTAAACTTTGTTATTACCTTAACATTTTTATTTTAAGTATTTTACCATACCACTAAACATTTTGCAAATACTAATGTGACAACTTAAATACTGTTAATTACATACATTAACCAATTCCCCCTTTTGGTCATATAAGTTCTCAGTGTTGACTCATAATGATACAACGTGTATCAGTATTTGCTGAATTTTCATATTCTTGATGCTGGGGAGAGGTTTATTTTTTCTTCCCATCAAGGAGCATTATGATATTCTTAATAAAGCTGAAATATGGAAAGTATCCTTCTCTAACATAGATGTGTGTGAAAGAAATAAATTGCTACAGATGTGTACAAAGAACCATTCAGAGGCTTTTGATGAAGTAATATCATGCTGAAGGTTATTTACTTGGGTTCAATTTTTTTTTCTTTTACATTTTACCACCCTGAAATTGGACTTTATTATTATAATAAAAATGAAAGGAGTTGAATGATGTGGCAGCTTTAAAAAATAAGAAAAACATAATAGACTATCTTCTGACATTGAACATGGGTATAGCAAGGACAGGATATATATTCTATTTGATGCACCAAAAAAAAAAAACAAACAAACAAAGAAAAACAAAAAAACCCACAAACAACATTTCTGAGCTGGGCTGAGACGACCTTTCCAAAGTCTTGCTTGGCATATTGAAAGTGTATTTTTCTATTTAGCGGTAACAGCTGCTGAAAATGTGCTCGGCCTTTACCTGTGTGTTTATGGTGGCAGAGCTCACTGGATCATGTAATGGGCTCAGTGTTGAGCTACAAACCTATCTCTGCTTCTCTAGGCTATTCTTTTTAAAGGGACCTGGCCTGAGGCCTAGAGTTCCAGGTGGTCTTACCTGATTTAGCTAAAGAGGTGTCAGGTCTTTAATGATCCCATACACCTGAAAATACAGAGGAAACTCCAGGCTTATCTAATTCTGTCCCAAATTAACCATGATGAATCCATTCAAATAGGATATTATTATTATTATTATTATTATTATTATTATTTATTTTATTGTCAGTAAACTTTTTTTTTCTGAAAAGGGCTAGATAGTAAATGTTTTAGGTGCTATAGGCCACATATGTATCAGTTCAATATTTCTTTTTTTCTGTTTGTTTTTAAACCCTTTAAACCTGCAAAAACATGTTTATCTCAAGTCACAAAATAGTCCATGGGCTAGATTTGGCCAGTGGGCTATAGTTTTCTTTTGTCCTCCAAGTTGCACAGATAGAGACGGCAAATCTAGATACCCTCTATAGTAGTGTTTTGTTTGTTTTTTTTCCTTTCCATATTTAAATCCGTTGCTTACTTTATTTTGGCTAGACCATGTCCTTTGTATACAGACCTTGTGTTATAAAGGAGAACAAATTTTCCCTCTGGCATAACATTTCAGAAGTTTTGAAAAATACTTAATTGAAAAATTACTTAATATCATACCAGAAATGAATGGATGCAACAAGCTGAAATGGACCATCCATTCGTAATGTGGTAGCAGAAAAACAAAAATGGTGGCTCAAGTGACTTGTGTTTGATGTCATCAACATTTTCAGAAAATTCTACAGTGTAGAATGTTTTTGATACTAAACTGTGCATTATACAGAGTTTTAATGCATTGTATTAACCACTAATATACCTATAATGGTAGATTGTGCATTCAGACTTAAGCACTAAAGCATAAATCACTTCTAAAAAAAGTCTAAAAACCGTTTCTTCATCTGTCTTATCTGATCATCTGCTCATCTGTCTTATATGAACAGCCATTTAATTTATAAAATTTATATAATGTCAATATATAAAATTGACATTATATAACAAAAGGTTTTAATCCCTTTTTTTAAAAAGACATTTCTATGGAAAGCTAATGTTAGCTGTTTGCATTGGAAAGTTAATCATCTTCAATGCCCTTGAGGGCAGTGTCTACAAGAAATTTCGGTATGAACAAGAATAACACCCAGACTGATCAGGAGGCTGAGGCATAAAAACCACGTTTCTTCCATGTCCTCTTCTTCCCTAGTGTGGGTGCCCTTCTTTCACATGAGTGACAGTGGCCTCACCAACAATTTTCAGTTATCTACCATATATCTGTATGTGTTTGTTCACACACATAGTTTTTGTTTGCTTACTCTTTGCTAGCACTTTCCATTTAGAGTTCGAGAGATTGTATTCATTTGAAACCTCTGTGAAAAATTAGGAAAATGTAATGCAATTACCTCACTGGAACCTAGCCAAACTCCTAAGGCATTCACCTTACAAAATTGGATCTTAAAATCTGTAATGGCCATTTTTGGTAAGAACTTCAATTTTAGGCCTCATCGTAAAGAAAATATTTTAAATTGGAGAGTTACCCTCAAGGAGTTTTTTGGTTTTTTTTTTTTTTTTTTTTTTTTTTCCCAAAAAACATGTTTTCCAATTGATCTTTTTGGGTAAGTTTTGAAAAAGGAAACTTACTTAACTGGAACTATAGAAAGATCTATTTTTAGATAAATAATGGTATCACAACTATGAACATAAATTATTGACTCATAGTATTTTACTTAAAAGCAGCATGTATCCTGAACTTTTGAGTAGAATGCATTACTTACAGGTCAGTTATGATATTGTAACATGAATATATTAGCTACTGAATATATCAGCTCAGTAGAATATGTAAGTGAACTAAGTTCTAAGGTAGTCCATTACAATTTTTTGAAATTGGAAAATTCTATTATGTATACTCTCTGATGCAAGATACGGGCAAATGGAATTATGGAAATATGAAATACCCCATCAAGCATAAAACTCCAAGCAGGACACCTTTAAGTGTCAAACCTAAGATTGACTTAAACATTAGTAACTACTTTAACCTTTTACACGAATATACACACATTCAGCTGAGCTTATTGGGACTACCATAATTTTTTTCAAAAGTTCAGTAACACACCCTTTTTTCTGAAATGATAGGTCTCTTCCAGCAGACCATTTTTTCATCTCTTGCCTTCCAACGGAAATATTTGAAGAATATCCTTGGGTTGTATAAACTTACTTTAGTCAGGTACTGGTTTTATTTCCAGACGTCTAAAAGTGACACAGCTATGCTTTAACATAGACCACTCATAAACCAGAGCATTTGATCTAGATTATTCCATGTCTTTTACATTTCTGGAATTTGTGCAACAGAATTAAGTTTTTCAATTTAATGTGTTTCAAAATATGTTAGAAACAGTGAGATAATATTCAGTACTTGGTACATGGAAGTTTCCCAATAAATGTTTATTGACATTTTAACCCATACTAAAATGGTCAATATATTAATATTAACCAATTAGTTTTAGGACTGCCAGACCTCATTTTAATCTGTATTTCTTTATGTGTATTACCTATAGATTGGATGTACCGATTTCCTTTTAAAAGTAAAATAGTTAATGTGAGAACAGTGTTAGGTTTAGACCTTGCCTGTTCTTCCTTTGAACTTGACTATATTAGGAGAAACCAATCCAAGTAGAATGTCCAAATGGATTGTTTGAAGAGAGAGTTTTAGGAAGTTTAGAGTGAAGGAGAAATATTTTGGGAACAACTACTGTGAAAAGATGACACAGATTTTAGGAGTTGAACAATATATTATGAATAAGATCCTCTTTATAATAGTCTGAGAGGATCATAAAATGCTCAGATTACTTTATAAATATATTTGCGTGTTTGACTTGAGCCAACATAGGCCTGGGAGGACGTTTGACTAACTCCATATGGGTAATGTTTTTGGAAGCTAGGCTTTACAGTTCAATACTCAGCTATATTTCAGACAAAAGTCAATTACCAAAGCACATTTTCATGGTGGTTGCAATGCCACTAGACTCATGGTGCAAAGGGTAAAGATCTACCTTAGACCACTGCACAGAGAAGCACTAGAGACCACTCAGAGACCTAATGGACTTCCTTGTGAAATTGAAAACTGGAAGCATGTTTAAAACTCAGCCTTCATGGGCATAGACTGTCTCAAATTGGCCCTTTGTGGATGATAGAATTCATAATAGCCATGTTTAGTCTAGTTCAAGGCATTTGTTCAGATCCAATGATGGAAGATTCTCTAGGAAATTGGCTGGCACCCTGAATCTTACTTTAAAACTACTGACACTGGGGTGCCTGGGTGGCTCAGTCGGTTAAGCGTCCGACTTCGGCTCAGGTCACGGTCTCACGGTCCATGAGTTCGAGCCCCGCGTCGGGTTCTGTGCTGACAGCTCAGAGCCTGGAGCCTGCTTTGGATTCTGTGTCTCCCCCTCTCTCTGACCCTCCCCCGTTCATGCTCTGTCTCTCTCTGTCTCAAAAATAAATAAACATTAAAAAAAATTTAAAAAAAAGTAAATAAAACTACTGACACTGGCTATTTGCTATTACAAACTTGAGAAATTTGGGTGGAGTTCTTTGTAGATGCCACTAGAATAGTGGTACTCATGGTCCTGATTAGAGCATACTACTAAAATGGCCTAGATATGATGGTATGAAAGGCAGGAGGAAAAAATAAAAAACAAAAAACAACTAGGTGAAGTTCTCCAGTTAAACAGTAGGGATAACTTGTCATCTGAAAGTCACCCACCTTCTGTTTGTATTACAACCTGCTTCACATTGGCATTAAAACTAGTGCAAGGTTATTTGTCTTTATTCATACATTGAATACATGTTTGCGTGTCAACAAGATAAGGTACTTAAATGTAGAGAATGGAGAGGTTTCAACAATAATCTGTGAGGAGAAGGTATAGGTACTTTGGTAATAAAAGTAAGACCACCCATCATAATCAACAAAAGCAGGCCAACACCTATGGTAAATTAATTTGCAAAATATAGCAATAAAGAAAAAAGTAAAATCAGCAAGGGAACTTTTAAAGGAAGAGCCCTAAGGCTAGCCGCAGATTCCTCCACAGAAACTTTGCAAGCCAGAAGGGAGTGGGATGATGTATTCAAGGTGCTGATGGGAAAAATCTGCAGCCAAGAATACTCTATCCAGTAAGGCTATCATTCAGAACGGAAGGAGAGAGAGTTTCCAGACAAAAACTAAAAGAGTTTGTCCATTAAACCAGACCTGCAAGAAATATTAAAGGGGACTCTTTGAGTGGAAAGGAAAGACCAAACATGACAAAGACAAGAAAGGAACAGAGAAAATCTCCAAAAAACAACAAAGCAAGTAATAAAATGGCACAAACTACATATGTATCAGTAATTACTCTGAATGTAAATGGACAAAACACTCTAATCAAAAGTCAGGGTGTCAGAATGGATAAAAAAAGAAGACCCATCTATATGCTGCCAATTAAAGAATCATTTTAGACATAAAGACACCTGCAGATTGGAAGTGATGGGGTGGAGAAACATAATGCAAATGGACATCAAAAGAAAGCTAGGCTAGCAATACTTGTATCAGACACAAACTAGATTTTGAGAAAATCTAATAATTTCAAATATTTATGTACCCAACTTGGAATAACCCAAATATATAAAACAATAACAAACATAAAGAGACTCATTGCTAATTACACAATAATAGTAGAGGACTTAAACACTCCACTTACCTCAATGGACATATCATCTAAGCAGAAAAATCAACAAAGAAACAATGGCTTTGAATGACACACTGGACCAGATGGACCTAACAGATATATTCAGAACATTCCATCCTAAAGCAGCAGAATGCACATTGTTTTCAGGTATACATGGGACATTCTCCAGAATAGATTGCATACTAAGTCATAAAATCTGGCTTCAACAAGTACAAAAATTTCCCAACAAACAAAAGTCCAGTGCCAGATGGCTACACAGGCAAATTCTACCAAACATTTAAACAGGAGTTAATACATATTCTTCTCAAACTGTTCCACAAAATAAAATGGAAGGAAAATAACTAAATTCATTCTTTAAGGCCAGCATTACCCTGATTCCAAAACCAGATAAAGACAACACAGAAAAGAGAACTGGAAGCCAATATCCCTGATGAACATGGATGCAAGAATTCTCAATAAAATCCTAGCAAACCAAATGAAACGGTACATTATAAGAATCATTCACCA
Source organism: Felis catus (assembly GCF_018350175.1). NCBI lineage: Eukaryota > Metazoa > Chordata > Mammalia > Carnivora > Felidae > Felis > Felis catus. Next base: position 132,797,718 of record NC_058375.1, on the reverse strand, counting down.
TGATCAAATGGGTATATTGCTGGGCTGCAAGGATGGCTCAATATTCACAAATCAATCAGTGTGATATACCACTTTAATAAAAGAAATGATAAGAACTCTATGATTCTTTCAGTAGATGCAGAGAAAGCATTTGACAAAGTACAACATCCATATTGATAAAAAACCTCAACAAAGTAGGTTTAGAGGGAACATACCTCAACATAATGAAGGCAGTATACAAAAAACCCACAGCTAATATCCTCAATGGGGAAAAACTCAGAGCTTTCCCTCTATGGTCAGGAACAAGATAGGGATGTCCACTTTCTCCACTGTCATTTAACATAGTATTGGAAGTCCTAGCCACAGCAATCAGGCAACAAAAAGAAAACCAAAAAGTGGCAAGGAAGAAGGTAAACTTTCACTATTTGAAAATGGCATGGTACTTTAAATAGAAAACCTGAAAGACTCCACAATAAAATTGCTAGAACTAATATATGAATTTAGTAAAGTTGCAGGTTACAAAACAAACATATAGAAATCTGCATTTCTGTACACTAGTAATGAAGCAACAGAAAGAGAAATCAAGGAATCAATCCCACTTACAATTGCACCAAAAACCATAAGATACCTAGGAATAAACCTAACCAAAGTGGTTAAACACCTGTACTCTGAAAAGTTTAAAACAGTGATGAAAGAAATTAGAGGACACAACGGAATGGAAAGACGTTTCATGCTCATGGATTAGAAAAACAAATATTGTTAAAATGTTCATAGTACCTAAAGCAATCTACACATTTAATGTAATCCCTATCAAAATACCAACATAATTTTTCACAGAATTAGAACAATCTTGAAATTTGTGTGGAACCACAAAAGACCCCCAAATAGCTGAAGGAACCTTGAAAAAGAAGAGTAAAGCTTGAGGTACCACAGTTCTGAAATTCAAGTTATATTACAAAGCTGTAGTGATCAAGACAGTCTGGTCCTGGCACAAATTTGACATACAGATCAATAGAACAGAATAGAAAACCCAGAAATGAACCCACAACTAACTGTATGGTCAATTAATCTTTGATAAAGTAGGGAAGATTAAGGTCTTAAATATGAGATGGGAAGCCATCAAAATCGTGGAGAACAGAGGCAGTAACCACTTTTACATCAGTCATGACAGCTTCATACTAGATATATCTCCTCAGGCAATGGACGCAAAAGCAAAAATGAACTATTGGGACTTCATCAAAATAAAAACCTTATGCACAGTGTAGGAAACAATACACAAAACTAAAAACACAACCATCGAATGGGAGAAGATACTTGTAAATGATGTATCTGATAAAGGGTTAGTATTCCAAAATCATTAAAGAACTTACCAAACTTAACATTCAAAAAATGAATAGTCCAATTAAAAAATGTTTAGAAGACATGAATAGACATTTTTCCAAAGAAGACATACAGAGGCCACCAGACACATGAAAAGATGCTCAACATCACTCATCATCAGGGAAATACAAGTCAAAACCACTATGAGATACCATGTCCCACCCGTCACAATGGCTAAAATTAACTCACAAAGCAACAGATTTTGGCAAGATGCAGAGAAAGGGGAGCCCTCTTGCACTGTTGGTGGGAATGCAAACTGGTGCAGCTACTCTGAAAAATAGTATGGAGCTTCTTGAAAAAGTTAAAAAATAGAACTACTCTACCATCCAACAATTGCACTACTAGGTATTTACCCAAAGGATTCAAAAATACTATTTTGAAGGGAGACGTTAACCCTGATGTTTATAGCAGCATTATCCACAATAACTGAATTATGGGAAGAGACCAAATATCCATTGACTGATGAATGGAGAAGATGTGATGTGTGTGTACACACACACACACACACACACAATGTGGAATATTAGTCATAAAAATCAATAGATATTTTTCATAAAAAGAAATTTTGCCATTTGCAATGATGTGGGTGGAACTAAAGAGTATTATGCCAAGTGCAATCAGAGAGCTAAAAATACCATATGATTTAGCTCATATGTGGAATTTAAGAAACAGGACAAATGATCATGGTGGTAAAAAAGAGGCAAACCAAGAAAGAGTCTGTTAATTATAGAGAACAAATTGATGATTACTAGAGGGGAGGTGTGTGGCTCACATGGGTTAAATAGGTGATAGGGTTAAGGAGGGCACTTGTGATGAGCACTGGGTGTTGTATGTATGTGATGAATCACTAAATTGTACACCTGAAACTAATACATGTTAATTGGAATTTCAAAAAAGGTGCCTGAGTGACTCAGTTGGTCAAGTGTCCGACTGTTAATTTTTGTCATGTCATGGTCTCACAGTTCATGGGACTGAGCCCCATGCTGGGCTCTGCACTGACAGCATGAAAACTGGTTGGGATTCTCTCCCTCTCTCTCTGCCCTTCTTCTGTTTGTGCTCTCCCTCTCTCTCTCTCAAAATAAACATTTAAAACACACACACACACACACACACACACACACACACACACACACACACACTAAGACCAAAGTATAGAGCTCATAGTTTGCTCATAGCAGGAAGATAGATTGAATGTGTCTGTATGGATGCCAGTGTGTTTCTGTCTCTTGTTAGTGAATTATCAACAAAAAAGTCTCTGACTTGTGTGGATAAATGGACACCTTGACCTTAATCAGGAGCTTCCAGCAGCTAACCCAAGGTTCTGTAGGGAGGTCTTGCCAACTTAACTTTTTCCCTGTAACAGTATCAGACAACAGACTTGCTGTAACTTCCTGATCTTCTAAGCCCTGGTGTTGTGTAGGCCCAAGCAGGAGTGCACATAGACCTATGTTGCTGGAAAAACATCTAGTTGCAATCTTAATACCTAAGGAAAAAAAAAATCCAGTGAATGACAAACCTTTCTTAGTTTTTGTAGAGAGCCTGAAATTAGGTGGTAGGTGAAAGAGTTAACTGATGCTTTTCCTTCTCAGAGTGCACTAGTTGGAGACTTGAGGTCGCCCTAGAGTCTAATAATGGCCAAAGTGTGCAGGGGATTCAGGTTACAGGTTCTGCTAGTTTACCCATGTGTAAACCCATAGTTTACACTTTATATACCCACCCATGACTGTCACCACTCACCTACCCTCCTCTTCCCAACACTATCACCATCACTCTTCTATGATCAAATCCTTTAGGAAAAAAAGAAAATATGGTGCCTGCCTTCATGGAACACAAAAATATCCAGAACAGTGTTTCTCAACTTTGGCTGTGATTAAGTTTACCCAGAAAGGGCTAAATTGTCCGGGCTCCACCCCAGATATACTTTATATTGGTTTGGGGCTCCAGCATTGAATCTTATTAAAAAGCTCTCCGAGTGATTCCAAGGCGGACATAAGACTGCTCTAACCAAAGCACTTAAATGGGAAGGGGGTTGGGGCTGGGGAGGAGCTAATTATTGACTATTGAAATCTTTTCTGCCTCCTTTACCACTCCCTACTTGGCTCTTGTTTTTCTGTGATGTTAAATCAGAGTCCTAGGTAATGTAGGAAATTAGAAATTTTAGAGAAGACTGATTTGCACTGGAATGTGAAAACTGCTCTGGAGAAGCAAGAACGAATAGATTACAAGGTGGTTGGGAAGAGGGAAAGCTAGAAAATACCATCACGGAAGTGGTCCAGGCTAGAGACTTAAGGAAGTTTAGATAGAAGAAACAGAATTTGGGGACATCTCGAGGTAAATGAGTTACAAGATCAGGAAGTCAGATTACAGAAGGATTTATTTTGTTTTATGAATCAAACTTCCCTAAGATATTTTTTGTTCTTTTGTTTTGTTTTTGAGAAACTAACAAAATTAAATTGGTAGCCTAATGTTTCTTTAATGTGACACAGACCTGACATGGAGCCATAATGTAATTTACATTTATGTAGCTTATATATTTGTAACATTTATCTCTGGGTCAGTTTGTACATAGTCTAATATTAGGAGATTCACATTAAATGTTAAAAAACAAAACAAAAGAACCTTCTATTTGACCAAGTGCTCTGATTGTTAATAGTTGCAAGCCCCAGCCAGAGTTATCCTAAATGAAAGGTTTAAGTGAGCATTCAACTGAAATGCTATTTATGTTCAAGTTTAAAACTTCCTGCAATGGCCAGGGTTAGATTTTATTACTCAGAAGGGAGTTTTTGGATCTGGACCTCCTGAAATCTGCATTATCAACATAACCAATAGGGAAATCCTTTTCTGAGGCAAAACAAGGTATAGATCTGAAATGAAGTAGATAATCAAAACGCCGAAGAGGGAAATAAAAAAGAAAACCAAAGGGAGAAATAGGATTTTTTTTCTTTTCATGAGCGATATCTCCAATGCTGTTTTTCAGTATCCAAGACCAATTTGAAAGTAACACAGTAGCTATGAACGAAAGTGGTATGACTTCTTGAGTTGCTGATTGCAAAGTGACAAAACACAGCCCTCTGCGGAGTTGATCTGAAACAGCAACCTTCCAAAATTAGAGCACTTGACAGGAAAGCTGAAGAGAAAGGGGGGAAAATTGAGCAAAATAAAAGCAAGTCAATTTTTATGGACTTCGTTTCCCTTTGTAGTGGAGAGTGCCACAGCCAGAAGGGCTATTACGAGGGTGGCTCTCACATCAGATGTTGTCTGATCAGCTATCTTTTAGTTGAGTTTCTGCTTCTAGGTCTGATACTGCTCTTCACCTTCTGGGTTGCATGGTACTGCAGCCTCTTGAAAGAAATTGTGTCGTGTTTTCTCTTGCTTCTGTTTACCCCTGTAAGGCACATAATCTCATTTCATCTTCCATTCATTCAGACAACCATATTTAAATTGGATTCACCGTGAATGTACCATACACTACTGCTATGCTTAGTTTTTAAAAGCACAATAACGTAAATAGCCAATTCTTCTTTTTTCTGTTGTCATTTGCCTTTTCTTGATTGTCTGTTATCCTTTGCACATTTTTTTAATCCTTTACAGGATTAATGCAGGACACACTGCAACAATTCAGCAGATACAAAAATACATTATATCATTACTGTCCTGGTAGAGTTTTCAATTTAGAATGTGAACTAAGGCAAGAAATGAAGAGCTCAGTAAACTACATAAGCTTTTCAAGGACCTGTAAGCTATGCAATCAAGTCCTAAAAGAGTCTGCTTGTAGTATTTTCACATTTAGAAATAATCATTTATTTGATTTCCACAATTGTTTTCCATTTCAGATTTTGTGGCTGTTTAGACAGTCTTATTACACTTTATTCAAAGTCTCAAAAACATGTGTTAAGTGCCAAATATGTGTAAGGTACTACTAAGGACACTATTACATTGAGATGAATAGTTCACCTTCCTGATTATACTGCCCATTAAAGTAATGAAACAAAAATATACATAAGCATAAATATGCAGACTCTTAGCCATGAGTTGGGTCTTAAGGGCAGTCATTAATGTGCTAATCATGTAAAGATCATCTTTTAGAATTTCATAAATTGCTCCTGGATTGCTGTGTACTTGGGTTATGTGTGTTGCATACTCCAAATGTAGTCCATTGTCTTTTGAATAGAATGTTATTTGTTTGGTTGGGTCCCAGATAAGGTCGTTGGCTTGTTTATAAAGTATTTTAGTAACAAAACAAGGCAAAGTAAAATAAGACACTAAAACAAACACAAAACTATTCTTGCTGTTAGGCCTGATGTGTTTAATTGAATACTCATAATTTAAATGCTATATAATGTACCTCTACTGTATTAAAATACTAAGATAAATACCTTAGCAGAATTAGAAACACAGGCTTTGGACTTTAAAGGAGAAAAAGCTCCTGCCATAATAAAGGGTTCAGAAAGAAACTTGAGAAAATAAATTGAATTTCATATTTTGCACTCTGGGCAGGGCACACATAGTACAAATAAAATTGAAATTAAAATATGTTTAAATGAATTGTTAAGCAAGCCATTCTATCAGTAGTTTAGAGTATGAGTTGGGCATTAGGAGGTGATGGTGTCCAGAAGGGCAGGTTGGACACTGCTATAAGGGCAAGTTGCATTTAACTGCGAAGTCCACTGAGCCAGAAAAGCGATTGGGAGCAGAACGTCTTAGTTGTGGTTTAATTGTATCAGTCAGCCGTGGTCTCAACAGAGACTCAAGAAGAGAATGAATTTGAGACAGAAGCAGAGTGTGGTTGGTAGATTATGAAGGTAATAAAAAGAAATGGAACTGGGAGAATGATATTGGAAACAAGAAAATAGACAAAAGACCTAAGAAATATTGTTGTGTGCATTTTGCCTCATATTGATATAATTGACACAATGGGAGAAAAAGCTGTGTCTGAATCACTTTAGGGTAACTAAAGTTTCCAGAGTAACGGCAAACAATTATTTGGATAGGTAGATACATATATGAACAGATAACTACTAAATTTGGTAATAGAGATTAACCTTTCTTCATAAAACTTTTCCCTTTACCTAGAATTCACTTAAGACATGAATTAAGTAATGTTCCAAATGTTTTATCCTTAATAGCATATAACACATTCCTTTTGCCATATTATGAGAATCTCATCTAGAATTATCTCAGCCCATCTTATATCTGCACTGTATCTAGGTTATGTGGTTTGCACTACAGTTTCTTCAGTGAAAGGAAGTTAAATTTCTACAGAGACTTAATCCTTCTTATGTGATGAAGTTTGTTAGCAAACCTTTCAAATCTAGAATGTAATAAGTTAATCACAATTACTTTAGATCAGTAATTCATCTTTGAATGTGCTTTAGGAATGTATTGTGACATTATTATTAATAATTGTATATATTACCTGGGAGAGAAAGAAAGTCATTATGAATGCATGCTTGCATACATTCATCCACTGGTTCAAATTTACCTCATCTTTTCACTTTTGATCAAATCAGTTGTATTTGGAGCTTTCAGAACAACAACAACAAAAACCATACTCATTTAAAAAGAGCAGTCTCGGGGCGCCTGGGTGGCGCAGTCGGTTAAGCGTCCGACTTCAGCCAGGTCACGATCTCACGGTCTGTGAGTTGGAGCCCCGCGTCATGCTCTGGGCTGATGGCTCGGAGCCTGGAGCCTGTTTCCGATTCTATGTCTCCCTCTCTCTCTGCCCCTCCCCCGTTCATGCTCTGTCTCTCTCTGTCCCCCCGCCAAAAAAAAAAAAAAAAAAAGTTGAAAAAAATAAAAAGAGCAGTCTCTTCCCATTATTTATGAAGATTATAAATTCTTACATTTTTATTAAGTAATTTTTTTCAGAAAGTCATTTCAGGTGGTGCCTGGGTGGCTTAGTCGGTTAAGCCTCCTACTTCGGCTCAGGTCATGATCTCACACTTCATGAGTTCAAGCCCTGTGTCAGGCTCAGTGCTGACAGCTCAGCTCAGAGCCTGTTTCAGTTTCTGAGTCTCCCTCTCTCTCTCTGCCCCTCCCCAGCTCAAGCTCTGTCTCTCCTTCAAAAATAAATATGGGGCGCCTGGGTGGCGCAGTCGGTTGAGCGTCCGACTTCAGCCAGGTCACGATCTCGCGGTCTGTGAGTTCGAGCCCCGCGTCAGGCTCTGGGCTGATGGCTCAGAGCCTGGAGCCTGTTTCCGATTCTGTGTCTCCCTCTCTCTCTGACCCTCCCCCGTTCATGCTCTGTCTCTCTCTGTTCCAAAAATAAAAATAAACGTTGAAAAAAAAAATTAAAAATAAATATAGCATTAAAAAAAAAAATTAGAAAGTCAATTCAGGATCTTGAGTCTCACTCAACTCCAAACATTGTTTTTTCATTATTGACAATAATGGTTTGTAGTAACTTTAAGATATAATTGAATAAAATCAACTTTTGCCATTATTTTTCTTACACAAAACTCAGTGAAAGTCAAATAACCTGGAGAAGTGTTAGAGCAGTTGACAATAGAATTTAAACCTAGATAAGATAAACCAAAGTTTTGTCATAGCTCACTATATAAATTTCCATTCCCTATGGTTTGGTAAGTCAGGAAAATGCAGTCATTTTTATGTATGAAACATCTCATTCTGCAAATACCTGTTAATAGTTATTCACTTAGAAGTACTGCAATACCAGTGTTCACATGAAAAACAAAAAAATAGAATAACCTGTAAATGATGTACTAGTATATGTAGTACTTTTTTTTTTTTTACCATTATCTCAGTAAATACAGATCATCTACAGTTGGATTCAAGCAATGTGTGAATTATACTTTACTATTACTCCAGTTGTATCATCTTTTTTTTTTTTATGTTTATTTTTGAGACAGAGGATGAATGGGGGAGGGGCAGAGAGAGAGAGAGAGAGAGGGAGACCCAGAATCTGAAAAAGGCTCCAGGCTCTGAGCTGTCAGCACAGAGCCTGACGCGGGGCTTAAACCCATGGACAGTGAGGTCATGACCTGAGCTGAAATCAGATGCTCAACAGACTGAGCCACCCAGGTTCCCCAATTGTATCATCTTCTAAATGGATAAAGTAAATTTTGATTAACTTTCAGTGGCTAGTGTTTTCTCCATGTACCTCTAGAGCTCACCACGTAACATGGGATGTTCTTCCAACATGAGCTGAAGTTTCTAATATATGTAAGGCACTTAAATAACATATTTTCATGAATTTGATAATTTTCCAGTGCTGTGATGGCAATGGAAACCTGTGACTTCTGTTTACCCATATGGCCCTTAAGTACCAGATGCTTAGAGAAAGTGATGAAAGGTGTGAGTCATATTATCTGCAGGATTTTCCTAATTTTTTCCCCGGTTTGTCAAAACATTACATAAAAGGACGATAGTTTATGGGTAACAAAATAAATTCTGCATTTCAAAAGTCTGTCATATTTTTTTATGCTTAGTATAATAGCTCTTTTCTGCCAAAGGCTGTTAACACTTAAATTAAAAAAACTGATAGGGTGTTGTCTCATTGTTTACAACTGTCTAATATGTGAAACAGTCTTAGTTATTTTCCCATCTCATTATAGAATTTCACGTAAACAAGTCTAGAAACCAGCATCTTGAAAGTGTATTACACTGTAACATAATTAAACTAGCTCTTAAACATTGTGACTCTCAGTAAGAAATATATTTAAATCACGATCCAGTTACTACAGGTGTACATTTTCTTTTTTTTATTATTTTTTTAATGTTTATTTATGAGACAGAGACAGCATGAGTGGGGGAGGGGCAGAGAGAGAGAGGGAGACACAGAATCAGAAGCAGGTTCCAGGCTCTGAGCCATCAGCACAGAGACTGACAGGGGGCTTGAACTCAAGAACTGAGATCATGACCTGAGCCAAAGTTGGACACTTAACTGACACAGCCATCCAGGTGCCCCTACTCTTTTGTGTTAATTTTTTTTTTTTTTTTTACATTTATTTATTTTTGAGAGAGAGAGAGACAGAGTACAAGTGGGGGAAGGGCAGAGAGAGAGGGAGACACAGAATCTGAAACAGGCCCCAGGCTCTGAGCTTTGGATTCTGTGTCTCCCTCTCTCTCTGCCCCTCCCCTGCTCACACTCTGTCTCTTTCTATCAAAAATAAATAAAATGTAAAAAAAAAAATTAACTTATTATTATGAGATAAAAATGTTATTTTACTTTATAGACTTCTATAACTCATGGAAACCCTGGGCTTCCATAAGCAGGATGTTCAAAGCTAGAGATCTTGACATTAATATGCTATGGATTTCTTTTTGTGTCTGTTTAAGATTGTGTGCTGCCTATGTTGTATCAGCATGGTAAACAATCTAGAAATCAATTTAAATATTTATTTTTTCTTTCTTTTTGCCTTCTATCCAATTAGAATAAAGTAGACTTTGAATTTCTAAACCATGAAATTTATTTGACAGAGTATCTGGTCAGTGTAGTCAACCAAATGACAATTTTGATAAGTTGAAAACCGTTCTCTCCAAAATACCACTTTGTAATTTCATTTTTTACATTAGTTATCTGTAACTGAGTTTAGTCTGATCAGAAGTATTTATGTTGGTTAGACACTTAGGAAAAAATTACAATTCCTTTCCTGATTTAGCAGTCCTAAGGTTTTAGTCAATGCTAGACTTGAGGAATCTTTGGACATCATAGAAGCTTTAATCCTCTCTGCAAAAATGTGCATACTTTCAGTGTTTTTCTCAGTGCTTTCCATTTATCAACCAGGCTACTTTCTCTGTAGAATTAGTAAGTTTTACCTTCCTACTCCAGGTGACTGTTTTCTTCTTTCCATGTTTTAAAAAGCTAGACATGTTTCTTAAGAAAAAATATTCAGAATATCTCATTTACCACAGTGTGTGTTTGTTTGTTTGTTTTCATAAATTGGAAAGAATATGGGTGCATAGGTGGCTTAGTTGGTTGAGAGTCCGACTCTTGATTTTGGCTTACGTCATGGTACCAGGATCATGGGATTGGGCTCTGCGCTGAACGTGGAGTCTGCTTGGGATTCTCTCTCTCCCTCTGCCCCTGTCCATGCTCACATTCTTTCTCTCTCACATAAATAAATAAACAAACAAATAAAGGAAGGAATAAACACATTTTTATTAGGCAAATTATATCTATCTATAAATGTATCTATGTAAATAAAAAGTCTCTCTCTCTCTCTCTCTCTCTCTCTCTCTCTCTCTCTCTCTCTCTCTCTCTCTTTCTCTCTTTCTCTCTTTCTCTCATTTATCTAACCACTGAAATGAAATGTTCCCCTGGCAGGAATACCCTGAGGATTGTTCATCTTTCACCCATCCAGGTGAAATCTATGCTTTTTCTCTTCTAACAGACTTAAGGGTTTCATGGATTACCTAGAATGTAAAATTTCCTTCACCCTCTGAAATCTCTAATAATATTTATTTCCAGGAATATTGTTAATCTGGTCATGTTACGTTATCTGTGCTCTAGAGTTCTGCTTATACATTTTTTCCTTGTTTCATGTATTTTGGTAAAGCTTAACTCCAGAAAATTGTCCTGAATTGACTTTGTAACATTTCTACATACTAACAACATTCCAATTACAGGAATAAAGGAGACTGCCTTAGGATTTTAAAGGAATTTTCTATTATACACTATGAATGACTTGGTTCATCAGAAGAGTTGTTGATTTAAATAGGCTTTTCTTGAACACTATAATATACTTCAAATCACCAAGGATTCTTCCTACTTGTAAAATAAGTTTGGGAGGAATAAAGAAGTTTCATAAAGCAGCATTAAAAGTATAAAATCTATTTATTTATTTATTTTTAATTTTTTTTTTCAACGTTTAATTATTTTTGGGACAGAGAGAGACAAAGCATGAACGGGGGAGGGGCAGAGAGAGAGGCAGACACAGAATCGGAAACAGGCTCCAGGCTCCGAGCCATCAGCCCAGAGTCTGACGCGGGGCTCGAACTCACGGACCGCGAGATCGTGACCTGGCTGAAGTCAGACGCTTAACCGACTGTGCCACCCAGGCGCCCCAAAATCTCTTTATTTTTAATGAGTCATCTGTCCACAACTTATGCCATGGAAGTTCTAAAGCACAATAAGCACAATATTACACACACACACTATACCATATATATATATATATATATATATATATATATATATATATATATATCACTATGCCATATATATGTATATATATATGAAATATACATATGAAAGCAAAGCTTAAAGCTTTCAGGTAAATAGATTCCCTGTCTTCAGGAAGCTTATAAATCAGATGGAAGAAAGTCTGAAGAAATGAATGAGTGGTTGGGAGAACAGAGAGTTACACTGAGTATTGGTGGGAACACTGTTGGATATGGGGTGAGGGGAGTAGTAAAGGCATCAGAGATATTCTTCAGGGGGAAGTTGTAATGAGTTGTGGTATAGTGAGCATTCAAGGTCATGCAATTTGAAAGTGAGAATTTTTCATTAATCTACATAAGCCCTCAAAAGTTGAATCACTAGAAGATTCTGGACTATGTTATTTCAGACATTTTTACCTGGTCCTGATGTAGAGCTAGCTAAGCAACAGATGGCTTTTGTTTTCTGAATACTCTTGTGTTCAGGGACTCTTGTATTCTAGGGACTCTTGTCCCTAGGAAAAAAAAGGGACACCTGGGTGGCTCAGTAAATTGAGCATCCAGCTTCAGCTCAGGTTATGATCTCACAGTTTGTGAGTTCAAGCCTCTCTTCGGGCTCTCTCTCTGCTGACAACTCAGAGCCTGGAGCCTGCTTCAGATTCTGTGCCTCCCCCGCTCCCTGCCCCTCCCCAGCTCACACTCTGTCTAAAGTTTAAACATTAAACTTTAATGTTTAATAAACATTAACAAAATTAAAAACAAAAAAGAAAAATTACTAAAAGGACAATATAAACTATGTAGTCAGTATTCTTTATGGATTTGATTTTTCTTATCAAACCAAATAAAGCCTATAGACATTTATGTGGTATGAACTGAGAACTGTGTTTAGGTCTACCTAAATTGCCTCATATCAAATACCATTCCCCCACACACAAACACAATGGGGACATTACACACACACCACTCAGCAATGGCCTGACAGTAACCTTAAAATTTCCTCCTTAATCAAAATCTCAATTAAAATATTATATTGCTGGATAGTATCTGCTACAGACATCTGCATCACCTTGGAGTGGTGATTCAAAAATATATTTTCTCTCTTAACATGCAATTATTAATAATTTCCTTTTATTTGTATTTCCTGGTCAGCAGCTTTCCTACCTGACATGAATGAAGGAATGAGAACTAAAACCAAATTTTTGATAGCAGGTAGTGTTTTAGGACATTTAGATCTTTCCTAAAGAGAAAACCCTGAGTGTGCAATGCTCGAGTTAGAGGCCTGGGGAAACAGGAAGCTCTAAGAAAATTTGCAGCAATTAGGAAGCATAAGAGAGGAGAGCAAAAATGAGCCAAGGACAACAGGAGATACTGAAGACCTACTTCTTGGAGCCTTTCAGTTTAATCCTTTATCTACTTGGCTTCAGAGAATCACTGCCAGAAATATAATAGGGCAGAGGTGGGATGAGTCAAGCCTTAGGCTATTTACTGTGGCTGAGGCTTCATAAACAGCCAAGTAGGTAAAGAAAGGAGAAAATGTGTCAAAGACTTTTTAAAGGGATATGCTTGTGTGAGGACACAGAGCCTGAGGGGAGAGACAAAAGGTAGAGGATCATTGGAAAGGACTTCTGTAACTTTTAGTTGGTGTCCTTGACTGAGGAGCTGGAGAACTGCAGCCCTGAGCAGTCACTGTCATGTGGCAATGATTTTACATCAGCAGCCCGACATATCTGGTAGCAGCAGGAGGGCAAAATAAAATATCTCCTCTGATTGAAACTGTTCGGGGATTCATGGAAGAGGAGCACAAGTGCCTGAATTGGAAGGAGACAGAGATCGTCAGTTGAAATTTGTTCTCTTTAGGGAAAAAAAAAATTCTCTGATGAGTGCAAGGAACTGGGGCCTTGCTTCACTCTTTTATAGCTCATCTTAGAAATGATACGCTTGCTTGCCTATAAAAAAAAAAAAAGGCGTTTGAGGCTTAATTCAGAATGACATCCCCATTTAGGCCATAAATGTTTGAAGCTTAAACTTAAAATCAAACTCGTCTTCCGTCTCTCCGCAACATGAACAGCCCCTAGGGCACTCCAAGTATTTTTATATGTATAAATTGCATTTGCTGTACAAAAGTTTTTAAAATTCAGCCTTTGTGTCACAAAGGAATAGGAGAAGGTATTAAAAGGGTGGTAATCTCAGCAAGAGCTTTAAATTCAGCTTATGTCAGGCAAACACAATTTAGTTCGTATGTCTCATGTATCTAAGTCTCTCTCTAAAAAAAAAAAAAAAAAAAGGAAAGACGAAAGAAAACTCATTATGCCCATGGAAAGCAATTTATAATGAGACCATCACCAATAATTGTTTGTTTTAGCTGTGAAGTGTTGGGGCACTTTCCTGCCTGAATGGAATGAACTAAAAATAACCATGCTTTTCCACACTTGCAAACAGGATAGGTTGCAGCGAAAAAGCTGCTGATATAAGCCCTTCCATTCCAAAACAGGCATTCAGGTGAAGTAATAACATGGAATATGGCAATGTTTTTCAAGTTCGACAACTAGGGCAATTTAGTCACTATTTAAATCAAATATCAAAGAGTACTATTTATTTTAATAATACTGTTTAATTTTGAATAATTTTATTGCCTTCCTCCAGCTGGGCATCCCAACTTTTCCAGTCATGACCTACCTTGTCTGATTAACAGTGGCTGTGGCCAGCTGTCTACATAATTTAATAAACAGTTCACATTCCACCTCTCAGGACTCAGCTATCTGGCAACCCATCTTTCTTGCCAGGACTGAGAAGCAAGATTTAAGCAATAAAATATGCACAATCAAAATCACAACCACAAAGCCCACGAAACAAAGTGGATACACTTTTCTCTTAGGAGTGTTCCCTTAGAACGTACAAAATCTTATTTTACTGACAATTTTAACAGGCTTAGTTATCTGGTTGCCAAACCCACTGCCTATTAGGAAACAGCAAATTAGACAAGGGAGTGGGCTGTTAGTACTGGCACAAGGATAGCAGTGAAGAGTGACAACAAGGGAGTTGACAGGTAATCTATAAAAAGCCCACACAGAAACTCAAAAAGCGCAGGAACCTAGCTATTTAACAAGGGTAAACAGACCTACAAACTTTTAGAATCCCTGAGGGCATCACCATACAATAATTGGTACTCCTAATGATGGGCATGGGTCATTAAGGAAATGTTATATTAGGTTCTGTAGTTTGATCAGTTAAAAAAAATATATATGTATATATATGTATAAATTTACTTTAGAAAGATTTTCTAAATCTTTCTAAAGCTGGAGTAACCATGTTTAATAAAAACAAAAGTTTGGAAGGCTAAACCTTTAGCTGTCACGCTGTTTTGTTCATTTCTCCTACTCATTATCCAGTATTGCCGGTAAAAAATTAAGCAGCTAGCATAAACATATATGCTAGCATTATATATATATTGAACATTTTACATATATTAACATATATATATGTTATATGTATATATATGTATATATATATGTATATACATGTATATATGTATATATGTATATACATGTATATATATGTTAATATATGTAAAATGTTCAATATATTTTATATATTTAATATATACCAAACTTCAAAACCATCATTTAAAATTGTTAATAAATGTCTTAACATGGCTTCTTGTGGTGGCTTCTAGGTGACTATAATATTTTTTCTGGCATGACTAAGGTTGCAGGCCCAATTCCCCTGTGAGCCTTTTGTCCTAATCTTATATCTTGACCTCCATTTATCACCCCAAATGGCACAAAAATTAAATCCATCTCTGCTTCCAGAGGAACAAACAAATAATTACTGGAATGACATTATGTGTGTATTTTAAAACATAATAAAATGGTAAACACATTCATTCCATGAGTTATTTTATATCCACAGTGAAGAGAGAAAGAAGTGGCCCCCAGTTTGCACCTACTTGTGGCAAAGGAGCACAGTGCTAGTGTCACACTTATATTAGCATGCAATAAGTGTGCAACAAACCCAGAAGACCAATTTTCATATAAAGAAATCGAAGCCCACAGAGGGAGCCTGTATCAAATGAAGGATGTTCTTATTCCCAATAACTCACTGCTAGGGAGCAGCTGAAACAATCCCTATAAATATTTGTTAGTTGTTAACATTATGGTAAAAATTAACTTGAGTGAGTTTCAATATGGTGCTCTCATCCTATTTCAGTTGATGTGGTGACTGAGCCATTGAAATAAAGGGGGAAAAAGAATAGTCATAGTTTTAGTTTTATATCTAACTAGCTCCAGGATCTTGGGCCAGTATTAAATTGGGCTTTTCAGGCCTTTGGTATCCTCTTTTTTTTTTTTTTTTTTTTTTTTTGCCTTTTTTTTCTTTTCTTCCCCACTTCCCCACTCTGAGAGAGATTACGCATGTGGGAGAAGGGCAGCAGAGAGAGAGAAAAGAGAGAATCCCGAGCAGTCTTGATGCTCAGCACAGAGTCCATCGCGGGGCTTGATCCCAGGTGTCCTGGTATCTTCTTTTGTAAAAAATTAAGAGTAGCTTTCACCTACCTCTTCCTAGAAGCAACACATTCTTATATTATTATAAACTGTGAGCATAGGTTCTGTAATACCATCAGTGATTACTAGAGTGTGTCTGAGACAATGAAGTTAAAATCAAGCGAAGAACTTTCTTTTTCTTAGGTCACTCACTCCTGCTGTAGCCTTCTGTGTCTGCCCACTAGTCTTAGCGGGGAGGGGGAGGAAGCTGTCCAATGGAAGGGGTTAATGAATGTACATTTTGACAACTTTGTTTCTTAGGGTGTTGTGAATACATTTTAGTGTTTGGACAGGGATGTGTATATTGAAAGAAACTACATTTTTGATTTTCCATAGTTAAAAGCTTTGGGAAAGAGATTTATCAGATTTCAATTGTCAAATTCTAAGATAAGCCCAACTTAATAAAGAGTTTAATATGTCTATTTCAGTTTAACAAGGTATTAGCATTTAGAGGACCAACTTGGATTTCCCACATCTTGTAAACAACTGAGCACAGAGAAAGGAATGAAATCTGGTGTATGTTCAGTGTGTTATGATTTACATTTCTTATCAAACACTATTGGATAGATAGCTAGTTTATAATAGTGATAACTTAGTACGTCACCTACATTGTTTCCATTTATTTCTTTTTTCTTCCCAGTGTTTTGTTTTGTTATACATTTCAATTACTAGAGTATTAACTATACCACATGTGTTTTAACTATTAAAGTAATTACATACCATTCTTCTGAACCATAATTATGTTTTTAAATTCTAATAATTGCCCTAGGTATTCCAAGACTGTATAGATATTTCAGTGTGTATTTTAGTATGCTGTGTTTAAAAGGAAAGGAATTTCACATATTATTCATAGAATAGCCTAATTAGAGAAGGAAAAGTTACTGATATTTATTGAGAAACTACTGTGCACCAGATACTCTTTAGTTGGTTTACAGATGCTATTTAATGTTTTCATCGTAACA
The DNA here is from genome assembly GCF_018350175.1 of Felis catus. NCBI lineage: Eukaryota > Metazoa > Chordata > Mammalia > Carnivora > Felidae > Felis > Felis catus. Next base: position 132,780,740 of record NC_058375.1, on the reverse strand, counting down.
ATTCTTTGAGATAGACATTATCCCACTTAAAAAGAAAGACTAAGAATCTCTATTTATAGAAAGTAGCACACTTAGGATATAAGGCCATGTCTGTCCCTAAAGTGGGTGCTTTTTCAACTATATGATGCTGTATCCTGGCATTAATTGTTAATTATCCTATGTGGTAGACTATTGACTAGCATAATTTAAATTATTCAGTATCTCTTAAGTCTGCTAGATACAGGAAATGGGGTTAGATGACACATACATACTTTTTACTCAAAAATAATCAGATATATTATTTGCTTTACAGTCCAAGTTCTTTGCATATTTGTTACTAATTATATATTTCTCTTTATTTTTTTTCCAGAATACACAAATAGTTGTAGGTGCATATTGCAGAATGAGTTTGTTTACCTGCCATTTTTACAAATTGATGAATTTTTACATACAGTCTGCCATACAGGACCATTTCCTCTCCCTTTCTGTCTTTAATACATACTTGGAATTTGTCAATGGCATTTGAGCATGTTTTTTTGTGGAGTGTGGATACAAATATCATCCTATAGCTAAAATTTTCCATCACTTCATTTGTTGTAGAGTGTACTCAACTGTGATTTAATGGGAAATTAAAATGCTTTCTTGCTGGTTTAACCATTAAATGCTTTAGATTTATTTCAGGGCACAGCTAGTCCTGGACCAATGTTAGCTCCAGTCTAATGGGAGTCCAGCCTTTCATTTTATTTTCATAATTTCTCCATATTTCTACAAAATAGAAAAAAAAAGCTAAGTAGTGCTGCAAAGAAAAAAAAAAAAGGTTATCTCTGTAAGACCATAACTGATGTTAAGAATCTATCCATAAGTGGGTACCAATATTAGTTCTGAAGGCTTATTTTTTTTCTACGTAGTTTAGATATGTTTGCAATGCAGAAATAAAGGAATCTTGATAAACTAAAAGGTTCTATACCATACATTGGAGTTCACATCCAACATATTATAAAAACAAAAGAAAAACATCATGGATTAAAAAGTTTTAAGATTTAGCCAGACTATTTTATTTCTAGGACATGACTAATTCCTCAGATGAATTTTATGTTGTATCAAAGCCCATTTTTTTTTAATTTTAATTTTTTAGTGTTTCTTTATTTTTGAGAGAGAGAAAACATGAGCTGGGAAGGGGCAGAGAGAAGGAGACAGAGAATCCCAAGCAGACTCAGCACTGTCAGCACAGAGCTGGACACGGGGCTCCATCTTACCAACAGTGAGATAGTGACCTGAGCGGAAACCAAGAGTTGGATGCTTAACCAACTGAGCCACCCAGGTGCCCCGTATCAAAGCCTTTTTGTTTTTGAAATGTAAAAATGTATTGCTAGAAACACAAATTAATGCTTCTATGTTAACTTAAGGAGTGGACACAGGAATTTTAAATATACCTAAAATCAAAGCCCATTTTAAAGTTACTTGTTTGGAGTAATGGAATTGACAGCATTTCTCTTAAAATATCTTGATGATTATCTCCTTGATTTGAAAGGATTTCCTGATGTTATATTTGAATTATTTTATTCTAATTTCAGAATTAGGGGTTAAGAGTAGCTTCACTGTCATCATCCGGGACAGTAACATCTCCCCCACTCCCACCCCAGACCCATCCATAAACATTTAGAAGGTAAACTCATATATGGCTAGCATTTCTTCAACTGCTAACCCCTACAGAAATAGGATGTCTAATTTGAACCTTTTCTTTCCAAATAAACTGACTACTCCCTTTCTCCCAATTCCACTCCATTACACACTTGCTCAATATTGTGAGATACTCACAAATACTTCTCTACTGCCTGTTGTTATTGACATGAGTATTTTTTGCATTGGGTAAGGGGTTCTTCTTCAAGAATCCTTTGTGACAGGCTTATTCAATTAAAGGACAACATATTGAAAATTTATCTTAGGAAAATTGGTATAGGAAAAATGTCTTGGTATAAATGCCTTAGTAAAATCAATGGGTTATCAATCTATAAGACAATTGTATTAAAAGTGAAGAGATCTTGCGTTAGAAAACTGGAGACAGATTTATCATACAGGCCTCCCTAGAGGAATAAAGGAGGGCTGTATGGAGCCAGTAAGATGAAGGGCAAAAGGATAAATGAGGGGATTGGGAATCTATTGTGCCTATTTGCAGAGATTAGCAGAGGTTGCGAGTGGGAAAACAAAATACACATCGAAGATACTTAATTTCACAATCTTGTCTATTTTTTTTCTTTTTTAAATTGTGGTTAAAAAACACATCTTAATTTACCATCTTAAACATTTAAGTAAGTATATTCATGCTTTTGTAACAATAGTTCTTTAGAATTTTTTGATCTTGCAAAAGTAAACCTCTAAACCCTTTAAACAACCTCTGTTCTTCCTTTTGCCAGCCCTTGACAATCACCATCCTACTTTCTGTATCTCTCAATTTGACTACTTTAGGTACTTTATATAGGTGAAATCATATAGTATTTGTTTTCTTATGACTGGCTTTTTTCATTACTATATGTTCTCAAGTTTTATCCACATTGTAGAATTTTGTCTAATTTTAACATTAGCTATACCTAAATCATCTGACTTGACTTAAATCTTGTTAAACATTCCATGGCAGGTGTGTATGGGTGTGTGTGTGTTCACGCATGGGTGTGTGCATGTGCTGTACATTTTAATTAGGATAATTTGATTGATAATTGGATTATATTGATAATTGGATTGATAATTTGGATTATAAAACTTTCCACTAGGAAAATTATACGTATATGATAGTATTAAAAGTTATAAACACTCAACAGACTTTTCCCTTCTAATTTCTGAAATTTTCCTTGTGGATAAAGCAGGAATGGATTGTGACTCTTTGTCTAGTATCATCAATTCTCAGCATTATTGGTCCTTTGCCTAACATGGATCTCTTTTTACAAATGTGGTCCCTTTTTGTTCTGCAAGAAACATTAAGGAAAGACTCTATCATCTAACTTTTATGTAATGACTTGGCTATTCCATCCCCGTTCTTTCCTAATCTGTAGGCACAAACTTTTTTTTTTTTTAATTTTTTTTAACGTTTTATTTATTTTTGAGACAGGGAGAGACAGAGCATGAACAGGGGAGGGTCAGAGAGAGGGAGACACAGAATCTGAAACAAGCTCCAGGCTCTGAGCAGTCAGCACAGAGCCCGACGCGGGGCTCAAACTCATGGACCACGAGATCATGACCTGAGCCAAAGTCGGCCGCTTAACCGACTGAGCCACCCAGGCGCCCCACAAACTTTTTTATAATGGCTTAAGCTCCTCAATAAGCCTACTCTCACAATATTTTTAGATTTAACCTGAAAGCTGTTTCATTAATCTAGTTTCATTTATGTTTACCTGTTATAAAAATGGAAATGCAATGCCTTTAGTAGAATTTATCAGATTACCTACATTGATAACAGTAGTTTTATTTCTGTCTCATCTTTTAAACTGCCTACTGATTTTTCTTATACTGGTCTTCTTAGGTCCCCTATGATTTCTTCATTTCTTGTTTCTTCCACCACTTGAATATTGATATTTCATTGATTTTGTCATGAGCAAACCCTCTTGTATTTTTCCAAGTACCATTTCATTCTGTGTCTAATACCTCTGTTTACAACTCCTTGGTCTATAATTATATGTAATTTTTTTTTCTCAATAGTTAGCCTTTTATCATTTCCTAAACTAAGTTGTATTCAGCTTACTACCCATTCTAGGTTTCCATTGCCATTTTTAAGTTACTACTAAGGCTTCTTTTCTTCAAGCTGTATAACATTAGAAGTTCACTCACTTGACTTGAGTTTATAAAAATGATTATTGTTAACAGATTATCATCAAGATTTCAGGTACTGGTTTTGATTAGAAACCTCAAACTAATTTTTCTGAAATGATTCACTATGTTTTTTTTTTTGTGCTAAAATTCTTACCTTTTGCTACACAATTATTTACTTTAATGATTTTCACAATTCTCTAACATGTATAGTATATTTCATCTTTGAACCTTCCTAGAATAAAGTTTGCAGGAAAAAAATATCTTTGAGGACTGTGTCATGATAAGATTTTAGAGCGTAACTAATATACCTACTTGCTTTCTTGTTGAGAATTACTTATAATTTTATCTCATGTAAAACTAGCCATCTGTTTGCTGCTCTCAACTATTCATCTTTATATGCTGTCCACTCATACTAGAAAGCATGTGGCCAATTCAGAACACTGTATTAACATCACAACACAACACGACCATAACAGCCACACAACATTACCCATAATGACAGCACAAAGAGCAACATAAATACTTGCGGATCATATTAACTGTGTTTCTCTTCAGGTTACTTTAAGTTAATTCTTGAATGCAAAAACCCTATCATTGCCTCAGTAGTTTTGTCAGTCACTGAGGCACAGGACATGAAATAGACAAAGATAAGGAATATAAGCTTACCTCTTAGATTAAAATCATTTTAAAAAATCTAGGTAGGATGATAAACTCCTAAGATGAGTTAATGAGGAAATCTTAACTTCCGTTTCAGAACTTATTTAATTCTTAGATTTCTCTTTTGGGAAAAAGGGTTGAGGAATAAATGAGGTTCATATTTTTTGACATTGTTATTTTGAATCAGAAACTTACAACAATGACTGCAGTACATATTTTCCATACTATTTCTTTATCTTGGGCCATCCTTTTGGTAAAATTTTAGCTAGCAAATCAAGGGATGAAATATTTAAAAAGTAAAGCAGGAATTGCTATAGAATAGGCACATTTGGCTTTTCAGAGCTAAGAATAATTATAAAGCCAGTTGTCCTACATAGATTGTAGGACACAAATGTTTGGAGTGTAATGAATGATAAAGGGAAAAACTGCTGAACCTAGTGTCTCTGAATGTCATTATAAAGACATGATATGCCAAGCATATGAATTAAAAGCTTGAGACTCCTTGGAGGTTTGAAACATCGTAATTATCTATAACCTAGTGTTGAGAAGACTGTTTTTCAGACCCAATTTTTTGGTGAATAGATTATTTTTAAAGATATATTTTATGTTTTAGAGAAAGCTATTTTAAACTGTGTTTGCCCACAATTTGGTAGTTGAACTGGAAATACAGTTATTTGCTTTCTTTCTCCCTTTGAAGATATTTTACTTAGCCATTATTTTAAAGGTTAATCTATGTCCACCCACCCAAATGGGTTATTGATGTAAAAAATATCAGGTAATCAATATCTGTATGTATCAGAAAAATAAAACTGTAAGTCAAGAAACATGATGGGATAAGTTATGTGGGGAGCTTAAAGCATATTAGATAAGGTAAAATTGTTTCAAACAGTTTTCACAAGGAAATAGGTAAGCTACAGTTTGTGGAGATTATCCTCATCAGTAGAAATCTTTTCGATTATTGGAAGCATTTTTAGGGAGATAACTGAGGTTTCAGTAGAAAGAAGATGCAGGTTTCTGAAAGTTCATAGAGAGTGCTGTACCCTGGAAAATAAAAAGCCTTATTTGCCTACAATGCTTGTCTGAGACTTTGAATATCATACAGCCCATGACCATGATCGGTTCTCAAGCAGTTTTATGTGACAGGTATGCTTTCATTAGACTACCTCTGGTATATTTTATGGGAGATACACTCGCATTTGAGCAGAAGCATCCCAGTAACCAATAAGCAGTAATTCCTGATGAGTTTATCTCTGCTCTGGGAGCCCAAAGGCTAATCTTTTCACATTTCAATGTATAATCACTGCCTTCTCCCATTTTGATAAGCATCATTGAGAACTGGAGAGCAATTCTTTCTCTTTATCTGTGAAACTTCAGTGACTTCAGTATAAACAACAAATGTCTTATTTTCAAAAGTCAATGGTGTTTGTTTGGTAGTAAAGTTTTGTACATTGTGCAGTAAGTTGTGTTTAAGGTTGACTTTATGTTTAGAGAATCCATAATAGAAGAAGTGAACTGGGTATGTTCAAGAAGTGTTCTTACCACTCTTAATGTTCCCATATTTTTTATGGCCTTTAAAAGGGCCTGAGAATTTGTAGGTATCATTCAGGGAATGTTAGAACATGGGAAATTTCTTAGCTTGCGAAAACCCAGCTTTGTCCTGACATACTTGGGCCATTATGTCAGTAGATATCAAATTGGGCAGTAGATATCAAATTAATTTGCAAATACTGATATTTTTCAGTCTGTGCCAGAATACTCTAAAATGTTGGTATAAGGATAACAATGCATATTAAATAAATCATAGTATATAAAGATCACATATTTTTGCTTCTATTATAAGCAGGTAATGTTCTGCGAAATTGTGGTTTTATTACACCTAAGAACTTACCTTTGTAGTTCATGAATGACATAGTTTCTGGTTCATCATTTACTGCAGAAGAAACGGTCAGGTCTTTCTTTAGGACATCCATGCAGTATATTTTATTTTACCTTTCAAAAACTGTTCAGGTATGTATTACGTATATAGCAGGTCTAAATCAGTGCCTGGAAATAACAGTTTTTAAAATTTTTGACATTTCTAATTGTTGGAGTTGTGGACAGTAATTGAGGTTTCCTAGGCAAAATATCTTGACCACTGTTGTTTGAAACCAAAGGAATTTGATGAGAAAGTCAAATGTTTCCTATTCCTAAAATGGAAACAATAAAGAGAAAGAGGCAAAACTGATTGTAAAACCTGATTTGTTTTTCCCACGGGCTTAAGAATACACTTAAGTAAACAACAAGTTGTTGAGGAAGAAAATGACTAAATTCAATTCCATGTTAAAGTCTAATTGCTTGTCCATTGATTTCAATCTTATATAGAAGAGATGATTATGATAATGTGCACATAAACATAAACGTGTAATAAAAAATCGTGAGTTGAGAACTATATGAAAACAACAAGTTATTTAATAGTTTAGCTTGTCTTGTGTAAGGAAAGAAGCACAAAGACTGAAACTAGGCAAGAGGTGAACACTGAGTGTGACCACAGTTGAAATTTAAAATCGTTCCCAAAGTTTTATTTAATGCCAATCTGTTCTCTTAGTCCCATCCCCCAGGTTTTGGTTTATTAGCTCATATATGCCATATAAATGCAGTCTTTAAGGATGCATAATGCCCTTAGGTCTGAATGTACTATGGAATTATCTTGAAACTGACCATTGACTTCTCTAGACTTTCGACTTTCCTTCAAACACATAGAGTCTGGAAAGCCTCTTCTTAAATACTTGAAATGTTCATTGGCTCACTCTCTTGGAGGAAAATGAGGGAGTCAGAGTCCCTTTAGTTGATGATTTCATTTTACTATGGTTGTGAATGTGATAAATGCACCTGTCTCTAGAGAATGAAATGCCAGCTTTGGGGAGAGCAAATGTGACTGTAACTGCCTCAATTTCAATGAGTTATTATTCTCTGAATCTGTTCTTGTACTGGGATAGTTGGTACAGGGATTGTTTACAGCTATATTTAGTAATAAGAGGAATAAATAAAATGGCATCCATATAAGGGAAAAAATATGACCTATGTATAGATAGATCCGAATTAGTTTTGTTTCTAGTTAATATTCAGAATGTTCACTGATTAAAGAAAAAAATATATAGGCTTACAGTTAATAACTTAGATTATTTCATGACTACACCATAAAAAGGATCTCATGAGACTGGTCTGGGTTTTCTGGAAACTCACACCAACATGTATCACAAACAGATTGCTTGCAAACTTAGTTCCCCAAAATGTTGCCCTGGGAATTACAGAATTACATTACAACGCACTGGTTCATTTTACTTATGGGTACTTTTGCACATACACAGAAACCTTAACCTAAGTTCTTTCTTGTCTCCAGGGCTTCCATTTCAAATGTTTCTTACTTATTACTTCTTTAGGCAGGGTGTGCTTTGTTCTTCCTGTTATAATCTAAAATTACATCAGTCAATAGGGAATTGAAGTAAATGAATTTGAGTTCCAAAATGAAATATTTTTAGTTTTGGAATTTTTCATTTTTCCACTATAGCTTTTGAGTATGTATAAATTGGGAACATTTCTAATATTTCATTTATGAACTCCATATCAAGTACCAGTGCCTAAGCCTTTGGGTACACACATATATAAGAGGTAATGGAATATACACAGTCACTTCTGATCTAGCCATTCTTTGTGCTCTGGGAGATTTTTCTAGCAAGCATAGTGAGCAGTGATTGATTTGTTTAGAGTTCTTTTCATTCAGCTAATCATTTGAATAGATGGCTTATTTTCCCCCTTTTTATTATGCTATTAGCACGAAGGAAGTTCTGAGTTTCTACACTTGGTAGCATGGACAGAAACTTCATTTTAAATATGTGGGCTCTGAGGGATAAACTGTAAGATCCTGGAAATCATTATGCATAAGGCTGGGAAGTCAGAAGATTCGTAGTTCATTCCTACCTTGGTTTTACTAGCTGTAAAAGGAGCATAACAATGGTAAAGTGATAGGAAGATTTACTAAAGTACTACTTATGTGCTGCCAGGAGATTATGTTAATGATGCTTTGGAAACACTTTATTCTTTGAAGTTGCAAAATTACAGTTTAATTCATGGATGTAGTATGTTATTAAATGATGCCCTTAAATTTTGTAAGATGTAGTATGTCCCAGGTTTTGATAGGAAAAGAATCCTAGAATCTCCTGGGTGAAGAGAGTAGAGGGAATCTGTATGAATGTGTCGTTCAGGTGCTTGGATCCCCTCCATTCCATCCAGTCCTGAGACTCTCTCTCCAGGTATGGAGAGCAGTACTCTTCAGGGCAACTCAGTCCACTTTTAGAGTGCTCTAATCATGAAATAATTATTTTCTTAATGATTCAATTTCCCACCTATTTATTAGTTTATAAGAGATGTATTAAAAACTGACCATATTCTAGGAACAGGGCTTAATGAAGAGGAGTAACACACAATGCAAATATAGTCATTGACTTCATGGAATATTCGTTCTGCTAGTACAGGTCACACCTGTTACAATAATTCTCCTAGGCATATATCAAAAAAAAAAAAAAAACAAGTCCTCTTATTCTTTCTTGACTGCTTTCCTTCAAATATTTGAATGATCTTCTTGTCCCAAAAGAATCAGAGATAAACCTAAAATTTTCTTTGTTCATCCTATGAAGTCTGGGTTATTCTGCCACTTTTAAAGTTGAAAATATCTGTTAAAAAACCTCAAACTTTGAATAGCCATCGATAATCAATATTCCAGCTGCAAGTATGATTAGGAATTGAAGGAGACACATGTAATTTAAATTTACCATCCGAATCTTACATCTTGAATTGGAATAAACATTATAATAGGTGTGTGATTAGGTTCTATATTATTAGAAAATATTTTCCTCAATCATTTACTTGAACCAAAAGGCTATTACTTTTTAACATAAGCAGATCTTGTATTTATTTGGGTTCCAGAGTCTCTATATGAACTATAAATGTTTCTTGAATTTATTTCTTTCATATATCACATTGCTATTTTTGCTACATTTACATACTACTGGTATAATGCATTTCTACATATTTTTTATTTAAATCCATTTATTTTAAAATAATGGCATATGTCACATTAAAGGTTTAAATTACTATTTATATTTTTTTATAAGACACTTTAAAATAATATGACTATAAACATTTTAAGATTTCTCTTTTATCACAGTTTGTAAAGCACTGAGCAGGACACTTTCTAATTCTATTCCTTCACAGGTAGTCAATGACTATTTTTCACTGTTTCTGACTCTTTCCATTTAGGTATTATATAATTTTGCAAGTTATATGGCCTATAAAATATAGTGCCTATATTTAAAAGTATGCATACCTATAATTGTCTGTATAAATCCAGTCATTTTATCTCATATTAGGCACTTGAAAATGCGTGTGTTGTGAAGTCACGTGCATGTGCGTATAAAAGGGATATTATTAATGATACCAGAAGAAAACAAAACAATTTGTATTTAAAGCAACTTCCTTTAAATGATTGAGGGTTAATGTGTGTTTTGGGGTCAAACTACTAGATCAAAACTACTTTTTAAAAAATACAGTTAAAATGTTTTAAAATACCATCTGTAAGGACATATGTGAAACATTGAACCGGGAGAATTGTGTTCTTAATTTCTCTCACATTCTTGGGTATGCCTGATCTCACACGCTTTTCAGAGTAGCCCTTGATTAAAAAAAAAATAGAAAAATGTGATAACATCAAATAAGAGGAGATAAAGTTCAAGCCAGACTAGTTAACACTTGTTACTTTGGCATTTTCTGCCCAGCCAACTTAAAAAAATGCTTTGAATTATTAGTCAGTCTAAATATCTTCAGCATAAAAAAGGGAATCTGAGCCCAACTTGTTCTGGTCTAGTACTTTAATGTTGCTTAAAAAAGACTTCCATTGTATAGTACATAGGACATTGTTCCATCAAACAATAAAATTAGGACATTACCGAAGCTAAAATTTTGGCCTACTTTTCTATAATTATCTATGTGATCAATCCCTCCCTCCAAGACCCAAATAATCCTTACCTGACATTTTAGGGATATTTTGAGGCTTCATTAGATAATAACTGTTGTTTTTCGAATATATGACTTGTAATCTACATTTTATTTTCTCTACTGGAAATGCTTTCTTTTCTTTCTGAATATGCACTTTTCTCATCCTTCTAAGGCCTGCTCAAAACCTATCTGTTCAATTGTCTTCCTTAATTTCCCTGTCTTAACATAAGTTAGAAATAGCCTCCCCCTTTTTGAGACATTTAGCAATTGATCTCTACCTCAGGTAGAAATAGATATATGCTAAATTTCTTACAATAGTATCTAAACTTCCTTTTTTAAACAGTCACATGTATAGTGGTCTTTTATTTAAAGACCGTTTTTAACTCATGAGAAAATGTGTGCAAGATTATTTTGAGAGATTCCTGGGTGTCTCAGCCTGTTAAGTGCTGAGCTCTTAATTTCTACTCAGGTCATGATCTCATGGTTGGTAAAATCTAGCTCTGTGTTGGGCATTGTGCTGACAGCTCAGAGACTGTATAGGATTCTCTCTCTACCTTTCACTCTCTCTCAGAATAAATAAACATTTTTTAAAAAGGCTATTTTGAAACTTATAAGTGCCATAAAATCATGATATCATTCCTTCCTGAATACTCCAGATTTACCCCATACTTAAAGCTTCACTCTTTATTTAGTTACATTTTTGTTTGTACATATATTAGAATGGGAGGTCCTTAGGCAGGAAGCATGTGTTGAATATTTGTTTTTGTGCCTTTAACAACATGCATAGTTCTGGGTAACTGGTCTGCTTTCAGTAAATGCTGGTTGAATGCCTGGATAATGAATAAATGTATGTGGGATTGGGAGGAATAAACAACTAGACCAATACCAGGCACAAATTTGGACAATCATCATTGGTTCCTCTATCATTCACTTTGGCTAAAGCTACAACAGAAGATGAGAAACTGTCAAAGAGAAAGTTTTACCTCCTTTAGTGCTTCCTATTATAAATGCAGGCCAAGCCTCTAATGGGCAACTGATTTCCCAATGTTCCTTCCAAAATTAACCCTTGAGAGGTTTTTTTTTGTTTTTTGTTTTTTGTTTTTTTTTTTTTAAACCAAGGCAAACTTTTAATCCTCCAGGCTGAAGGGTATTTAGTTTCCCAGGTAAAAATGACTGACTCTGAAAGAGTTCATCTGCAGGTTCAACACATACCTAAGGTATTCTCCGAGAAGAGTGTAAACACAGTCTTTTATAACCTATGGTAGTAGTCACCTATTTTCTTTTTCTATTACTTATCATGTGAAAGTGAATGACTTCACAACAGGAGTTGGTTTTACTTGTTCAAATCTGAAAATTAATCCAGATTATATTTTGGATGCTTTAAGAAATCATTATGAAACGAGAAAGAGTTAGAAATAAAATCAGAAATTTAGTAACTGGATATCTTGAAGATTATTCAAAAGCAAATGTTTTTCATATTTATTTTCATTGTTTGAAAACAAAAATGTTAACTCATGAATTAGGTAGTTATTTTTAGGCAAATTTTTTCTTCCCTGAACAATTTTCCAAACAAGTATTGACATTCTCCTTATATAATATTATCTTCAAAATGGAAAAAAATATATATATATATATTTAAGTTACAGCAGAATGGGCTTATTAAATTGCCTTTATTTAGGCCTATGATGATATTGGATAGTCAGGTGATCAGAGGTTTATTCAATCAAATATGCTTCTTTAAATACTTTCATTTATAATAACTAAGTGGATTTAATATTTAATTATACTTAAATTGCATACTCTTTCTCTAATTCTCAGGGTATTTTTATCTTATCTAAAAATGATAGGTATTACTGGACAGGCTGATTAAAGCAAATTAAGATGACTTTTTCTGAACTATAATTGTTAATAATGATGCTATGACCTTAATGTTAAGTAAATTTCTTTCAACATGCTTTTGTATCTAGAAATTTATTTTTCATCAGTGAGACGTATGAGAAAAGGGTTTTGATATTTCTGTTTCCTAGATGAGAAAACAAAAGCAAAGAAAGGTTGGGGAATGTATATTTATAAGATAGTCACCTTTTTAAAAAATGTTTATTTTTAGAGACAGAGTACAAATGGGGGAGGGGCAGAGAGAGAGTGAGACACACGGTCCGAAGCAGGTTCTAGGCTCTGAGCTATCAGCACAGAGCCTGACATGGGGCTCAGACTCATGAACCACAGATCATGACCTGAGCCGAAGTCACATGCTTAACCAATTGAGCCATCCAGGCACCCCTAACATGGTCACTTTTTAATGCAAAGGTACTCATACTAGAAAACTAAAAATAATTCAATACAAATATGGATGAAGAATAGTGGATATATTTGCATTCCAGTTAAGCTGATAGGAGATATCTAATTATCCATAATTCAGGCTTTCAAATTTAAATTATGCAGTTATATTTTTATTTTTTTAAATTTTTTAAATTGAATTTACATATGTTAAAAAAAACTGACTCATTTTTTTCTATCTTCCACCTCCCACCTCTGTCAATCACCAATCCATTCTCTGTGAGCTTGTTTTTAAATTGATCACATGACTAAGATTACACAGAATTTGTCTATTTCTTATTTCACTTAGCATAATTCCCTCAATCCATGTTGTTGGAAAGATTTCATTCTTTATGGCTGAACAATATTCCATTGTATATATGTAACACGTTTTCTTTGTTCATCCCTCTGTAGACCCTTAGGTTGTTTTGATATCTTGGTTATTGTAAATAATTCTGCAATGAACAGGAGGGTACATATGTCTTTTCAAGTTAGTGTTTTTTCTTTACTTCAGATAAATACCCAGAAGTAGAATTGCTGAATCATATGGTAAATATATTTTTAATATTTTGAGGAACCTCCTTACTGTTTTCCATAGTGGTGAACAATTTCACATTACCACCAACAGCATGTGAGGATTCCCTTTTCTCTGTATCTCCACCAACACTTGTTTTATCTAGTCATTTTGACAATAGCCATACTAACAAGTGTGAGGTAATATCTCATTGTGGTTTTGATTTTCATTTCCTTGATCATTAGTAACGAAGAACATATTTTTATGCTTGTTAGCCGTTTGTGTGTGTTGTTTGGAAAAGTGTCTGTTCGGATATTCTGCCTATTTTTAATTGGATTTTTGGGTTTTTTTAAATCTATTTTGTTGTTTTGCTATTGAGTTGTGCAAATTTTTTAAAAAATATATTTTGGATATTAGCTCCATACCAGACATATGATTTGCACATATTTTCTCCTATTCAGTAAGTTGCCTTTTCATTTTGTTGGTGTTTACTTTGCTGTGCAGAACCTTTGGAGTTTGATGTAGTCCTACCTATCTATTTTTGCTTTTGTTGCTTTTGGTATCAGATTAAAAAAATTATCTCCCTGACCTATATCAAGGAACTTACTGCCTATGTTTTTCTTCTAGGGGTTTTATGGACTCTGTTCTCCATTTAGTGATTAAACTGCCATTTCCCTATTGCATATTCTTGGCTCCTTTGTCATAAATCAATTGATCATATATGTGTGAATTTATTTCTGGGGTTTCTGGTCCATTGATCTCTCTGTTTTTATGTCAAAGCCATACTGTTTTAACTACTATTACTAAACTCAGGGAGTGTAATGCCTTGGGCTTTGTTCTGCTTTGTGAAGATTTCTTTGGCTATATTGAGTCTTTTATGGTTTCATACACATTTTAGAATTATTGGTTAAATTTCTGTGAAAAATGTCATTGAATGTTTCATATAAATTGCAATGAATCTATAGGTTGCTTTGGATAGTGTGGACATTTTAACAGTATTGAGTTTTTTAATCCACGAGAACAAAATATCTTTGCATGCATTTTGTCTTCAATTTCTTTTATTAATGTCTTAGAGTTTTTATGTCATCTGCTGGTAGGGACACTTTTACTTCTTCCTTTCCAATTGGGAAACTTTATTTCTTTTTCTTGCCGTAATTTCCCTGGTTATGACCCTAATACTATATTGCATAAAAGTGGTTGAAAGTGGGCATTCTTGTCTTATTCTTTATCTTAGAGGAAAAGCTTTCAGCTTTTCACCATTGAGTATGATGTTAGCTGTGGGCTTGTCATGTATGGCTTTTACTATGTTGAAATAGCCTCTGTACCTGCTTTGTTGACAGTTTTTTTTTAAATGAATGCTGAGTTTTCTCAGATGCTTTTTCTGCATCTTACAATATCATATGATTTTTATCCCTAATTTTGTTAATGTGATATATTATATTGACTGATTTTTCAGATGAACCATCCTTGCATCCATGAAATAAATCCCACTTCATCATGTATTAATGTATTGTTGCATTTGGTTTGCTAATATTTTGTTGAGGATTTATTGTATCTATATTCATCAAGGGCATTGGCCTGTATTTTTAAATTAGGTAATTCTTGATTAATTTTTAAATATTATTGTAATGATCTTAATTCTGTTTGTATGTACAAAGCTAATAGTTCTATGTTTTTTCCATGTCTAATTTTATATCATTTATTTTTGCTATAAGTATAAATTACATTGTTAAAATTATTCCTTCTCTTCAACTTCAGTGTGTATTTGGGCAAAGCTCTAATTTCCTAATCTGCCCATTTATTTTTTGTGATTTATCAGAATCCAGGCAGATGTTGATGGACTCACTTTACTAGTTCCTTTTTTATTGAAATATGTCTCGGTGGGTGGGCAAAGAACACTGAGTTTCAAAGTATTTAAATATTATTTTTTGCCTAGCATGTTACTAGTGGAAAAGACACTTAGTACCAGAAAGACCTAAATTTGAATCCCTGTAAGGTTACTCCTTAGACTTTATGCAAGTTACAGCCTCTCTATAAAGTAATAAAAGCAACTCATGGCTTGGAAAAGTGTTGGAGAATTTAGATACAATAAAAAAGCATAAAGTACCAGAAAGAGTACAAAAAAATTGGTGCTTAATAAAGTTAGTTATATTTTCAATTACGCTTGATCTTAAAGAACTGGTGTTTGTGGAAGCAAAGCAGGGAAAAAAATGTGATGAAAGTCAATAGTCATTGAATCTTAAATGAATTAAGATTTCATTTACTGATTAAGTATAATAAACTGTGTACATAATTTATCATTATGTAACTTAGTATAATCTTGAGTTCTGTTTACCCCTGGATTGTTATATTTTCTCATTTCATACACACGTATGCAATAAAGCATAAAATAGTGCAGGGACGTTAAGTGTGGAATGCCATTAACTTTATTACTAAAAGTTTGGGATAAATGAACTATATAGGTAGAAATATGAGTAAGATAGGGTGTTCGTCCCAATAAAATAATAATAAAATCTTTATTGCATCCATATCATTACTTGCTATATTTTGCTTATGTTAGATATAAAGTAAAAAAAAAAAAAAAAGATACTGCAGATTTTTATCTCTGTAGCTCTTAAAAGCATCGATTGATCATTTTTTGCCCCTTACCACTTACAACGTCATGTTCTTTAGGCTTCAGATGAAAGGACAGAAGATAAAAAGGTAATGGAAAAATGTATTCTAATTTAATCTGAATAGTATCTCCTGGGATCGGGTAAAGAAGCTAAGCCCTGTAGAATATACTGTAGCCATAAGCAACCCAGAGACACTATACCAGAAAACAAAACAAAACAAAATGTCCTCTTTCATTCTTGCTATGCTGTTGCTTGAACTCCCAGTATCCTACATAAGTGTACTCTTGCTAAAACTCTGGACCTCAATGGATTCTTAAATTACAGATGTAACTAACAATGATTTAGGTAGCTCTAATAGTGGACCTATGCAATAGAGCCAAGTGCCGCAGCTTGAAAATGACAAGCTTTGCTCCATACCAAAAAATGCCTTTCTGGACCACCTAACCATTACCGTGGTGAATATAAATGAATTGTTAATTTAAGATGTTTTGGCATCTTATTCTTTCATATTCTTCTATTAGTTATAAATGATTGCATTACGCTTGTTATAACATCCTTATTGGTAGGTTTGACTTAAAAAATGTATTACTTCAGAGTACAAGTCACTATTCTTAGTTATTTACTGAAATGAACTCATGCTTCTTTTTTTGACCTCTTGCCACAGTATAAATTATTAGAGTTGCACTACTTTCCTATTGCTCTCTGCTTGATGAAACATAGAAGAAGCCCATTTGATTAAAAAAAAAAAAAAAAAACTTTCTTCCTTCAGTCTCTATCATCTCTCATGTCCTTTTCCTGACACACAGTATTACCAGCAGCTTCTGGTCCTGATATCCCATCTTCCTTTCAAATGTATTGTGAATATCCCTTTAACACACATGAAAACCACCAGGGCCATGAGAGGACAATTAACAGGGATAAAACGATGATTAAACAGGCTTAATGATCTACCAGATGGGTCACAACACTTTGGTTCAAATCCCAATATTTTCTACTCTACTCATGCCCCAATCTAACTCACTTAGAGAAGTTCATCCCTTCTCACTCATTCTGAGCTAGTGGGCTGACTTGTTACTTCTTTGGAACAAAGGCTATCCTGAATAAAATCCTCAAGCTTGCCCATTCTCCAAATGAACATTGTTCCATATCTTGACTTGTTCTTTCCTTTTTTCTTCTGGTTCAGAGAAAAAGACATTCGTTTTGTTTTCCAAATGTAGCCCCTAAACTTGCATCCCTTGTTCCAGGTTTTTCCCATTATTGCCTTAGGAAACATGTTCCATATTATCTCCTTTATATTCATCATTTTCAGGTTTTGGTTATTTACTAGATCATTCTGCAGAAACTGTTAACACACTCAAGACCCTCACGTATCAAAGAAAGACTTCACTCAGTGTTCTATCTAGATATATAATTCTCTTTTATTTCCTGAATTCTGCAAATTACAACATATATTTCCTACTCCATTTTATTCATCACCCATTTACTGTATATACTCAACTCTAAATCTTGGTCCTACCTATCCTATTCTATAGAAGATACACAGGTTATTAATTTCCCTCATACTTCTTACTTCTTCAGTCTGTCATATTCGAAAATGTCAATTGCCCCCTTGTTTTATCCTTTCCTTGTTGATTTGTCTGCTGTCCTTTACTCATTGTCCTCTGGTTTCCCTGATTAATATTTTTTCTGTTTCCTTCATGGATTTCTGTTATCTTGCTTTCCTAAAGTTAGGTGTCCTCTGGGTTTTGCCTCATTTCTATTTTCTCTCGCATTTTTTTTTAATTTACTCATTCCTACTGCTATGCAGGAAGTTATCATTGCGGAAGCCCAAGTGCTTGCTTCTTCCTCCAGATTCTAGATGAATGTTTCTAAATGAATGCTGAACTTTCCACCTGGATATCACATACCATAGCCTAACTACAACTTGTTTAGAGATAATTAGTATCTAAACTAATTGAACTGTTCTGTTATTTTTGCTCTATTACATGCACTGGGTTTTTTTTTTTTAAATTTTTTTTTCAACGTTTATTTATTTTTGGGACAGAGAGAGACAGAGCATGAACGGGGGAGGGGCAGAGAGAGAGGGAGACACAGAATCGGAAACAGGCTCCAGGCTCTGAGCCATCAGCCCAGAGCCTGACGCGGGGCTCGAACCCACAGACCGCGAGATCGTGACCTGGCTGAAGTCGGACGCTTAACCGACTGCGCCACCCAGGCGCCCCCATGCACTGGTTTTATTAAAAGTTCTAACAATCATCTATCCAGGCTTATTTAAAACCTCTTTAACTTCCCTCCACCTCATTATCCAATTTTGCTCAGCCAAGATTTAAAATATTTTACGTCCCTTCCTCAAGCCTAGTCTCCATTCCTACTACTGTTATATGAATACTATTCATATTTTGATCGCCCTATCTTCCTAATTGGTCTTATTATTTATAGTCATTTTCTCTAATGTTTCAGGATGGATACTTTTAGAAAAAATATCCTACCTCATATTCTTAATGATGAAATTTCATTTTCAAGAACTATGCAACTTCCCCCTATTGTCTAAAGAATGGAGCTTATTCTCCTTGTCCTGAACTCAATGTAACTAGACTATTTGAAGTTCATTTTCTTTATGGTCTAAATTGTTATTATTCTCATATATTTACCATAGTTTACAGACCCAAAACCTCTTGAACAAGAGAGAGATCAGGTCCCCTTGTGGAAGGACGCCAATCACTATCAAACATTATACTGTTAATCATTCTCCTAGCCTTCTCCTAAGGAACCTATGGCCTTTTATCAGAGTAACTGCATTAGGGCAAAGGAAATAATCAGAATACCTGAGGACTGCTAGACACTTGTCTCTGAACTGACACTAATTCCAAAATGTCACTTTGGCCCACCAGTCAGAGTAAGGGCTTATAGAGGTCAGGTGATCAATGGAATTTTAGCTCAGATCTGTCTCACAGTAGCCCCAAACTCATTCTGTGGTTATCTTCTCAATTCCAGAATGCATAATTGGAATGGAGATGCTCATCAGCTGGTAGAATACCCACAGCTTTTAAAATATTTCTTATCAACTTGGGGCCAGTGGTTGTGCAGTTTTATTGCCTAAAATGCTCTTTCAGGTCCTCGTAAAGATGCAGTCTACATTTTAATGTCTGTCTTGCCTTTCCCATAATGTAGAGCTATGTAGAGATTGCCAGACATAGTATCAGGTATGCAAAAACAGGCTTCAGGTTTAGTGAGTGATCTGGAAAACAGAATCCTACACTTGAAGCAGCAGGTGGGATAGTGAGTAGTAGAGCCATATGGTGGAGGTGAGAAAAGTATAGTCCCTTAGTCACTGAGTTTGTTACTCATGAAAGCAGACAACTGCTAGAGATGGAAAAGAAATGCCTGTTTGGGTCAATTCCAAAACCTTTCTCCATATCACTGGAATATTGTCTAGTTTTCTCAAAAGAAAGATGCTTTTTAGTCCCAGACGTAGTTCATGAGTCATTGTATTCACAAATCCCTCCCTGAAACCTCTCAGTTCAGATTGCATCCACTTCTCAACCTCCATAATATATCATTTTTTTCCTCTTTAATATGACTGATCACCTTGATCCAATGTTAAAAGTAATTCTGTGTGTTACTCTTCAATTATATTGAGAACTCTTGGAGATTGGAAGCTTTGTTTTATTTACACTTGTATCCTCATTTATACCCTGTATAATCCCTTGTTGCAAAGCAGAAAGGCACTAGTAAACATTTATTACATGGATTTATCAATAAAGCATAGAAGACAATTATATCCTACTGGCAATCTATTCTGGAAATAATAATAATAATAATAATAATAATAATAATAATGGTAAACTAATAGTTACTATGAAGTTTAAACTTGCAGTGAGTAAATATTCAAGAACTCACTTACTCTTTTTGCCTAAGTTTCTAGATAAGACAAATGCATTCAGGTTATATTAAAAGGAGGTTGTCATTGCGCTATAAAATGTAGCTGTTATCACTTTAATTACAGATTAGAGGGAGAAGGGAGGGTTTGTGAAAGGTGAAGAAAATTGACAATCTGTGTTTTCAATCTCAGGCTAAACTCTGAAATGTTTAAACAAAGACATTTATTTTTTCTGAAATAATTTAGCGTGTGTGTACTTGGGAGTGAAAATGGCCATATCATTATAAAAAGGTGAAATTGATAATGCAGCTGGTAATAAATGGGGATAGTCACAGAGACAAGATGTTTAAATTGCCAAGATTCACATCTTTGCTCCCTTCCTGCCCTGAGGCACAAATTGTCCTAGTTTGCTACATAAACTTTTAAATTAATTTTAAACACAGATAAACCGACATATTGACATACAATAGGCCCAGATCTTTCTCTATAAATGCTAATGTATTTGAAAAAGCGTTTGGGATTTATGGAAATTGGTTCAAATTCTGGTGTAGGTCATTTCAATATTAGGAGATGCTTTATTACATGGAGTTCCATTTCGGGAACATGATGCCATATGGCATATTTGAATCATTGCCACAGCAAATAATGCTGTGGATATCACCCCACAAGAACTGTATTTAACATTTGTTGTCTGCTGTGGTCTATGGTGTTAGCAATTTAAAAATAAAGCATTACTTTCCTCATTTCAAAAAGCTTATACTCATTGACCAAGTTCTATCCTGCTTATAGCCCATAAACTAGACCAGTAATTCACAGTCTGATTCATCAGCTTGAATTACAAATGCCCACCTTTTTCTGGAGGTCTTAGTTATAGCAAACTTATCATAAGTGAGAAGAAAAAGAAGTAGTGGTCTCCATATTCCGAAAACACTACAATGAGTTTCTTGTAACTCAAGAGTTAACGATTATGAGTAAAGTATAGCTTATATTCCCTGACACTATTTCCTAACTCATATTTAGTTCTATAGATTATGCTTGGTTGTTAATCTTCTGACCTTCAACTAGTCAATGGGTTTTCTATAGAAAGTCTTAATCTAAAGGCACTTATTTTTTTAAGGAATGTATAGGTTTTTTTTTTTTTTTTTTAATGTCCACAATTTATCAAATCATGTTGATTGCATCACCTATAAAAATCTTCCTCCTTTATTGCCTCCTCTAAAGAGTAATCCGTTATCTGTGTGCTAAAACATAAACAGACTTTCATCTAGACTTAGGCCTAAATTCCCTATAATCCACTGATCCAAGCTAGCTAAGCGAGCCACAGAATGGATCAGTTGAATTATTATATAAATTCCCTTTGGAAAAGTTGAATAAAATGCAATGTCTCCAGGATGTGTACTCTGCATGAGCCTTGTAGAAAACCCACAAGCCTAGTAAATTGGAAAAGCAATCCAGCGGCTTAGCAATTTAAGTACTAATGCAGAGATAAGATTGCTTTTAAAAAGTATCACACCCTCTTCCCAAGTGCACTTTTGTTTATCCCCTATTCAGGCTGCCTTGGGGAAAGGAGAATGAAGTTAATGTTCCTTTGACATAAATGCACCATAATGTTGGATACATTAAATATCTGAAAGTGGATGGAATAGTTAGGTAGCTAATTTAGTATATCGTGAATGGTTGTAGATAATGCATCTTCTAGTATTTTTCTTAACTATCCTTTTGCCTTTTTGCATGTCTCAGGTGTCAGAAGAATAAACACAAAGATTCAAAGCTGTTAAGAATAAGAAGACAGGATGGTTGAGCAAAGAAAACTTAGCCAAGTTATGGTTATGGTTCAAAGTTTTGACCTGAGAGTCTTTTATATTCTCTGGGATCTCTTTTTGTCTATGTGAAGTAAGGGAGTTAGACTAAATTATTTTGTTTCCACCTTGAAACTGCCATGTATTTATAGTGTCCTAAATTTAACAATAAAACAAACATTAATACTGCATAGTATTACACAAGTATGTAGAAAAATGTGGTTTTCTAATGAGTTTATCATAAGTCCTTAGAAGGTAGTTGAGAGCAATTATGCATCTAGTTCCAATGTCTTCCTTATCCTCATGGTCATTAAAATTTATTATTTATTATGTACCTACAGTGTTCACTGTAGTGTTTTGGCAATAATAATACTTTTTCCTTTTGGAACAAATTTGCTTTATGATACCAAGGCAGTTCATCTTAAAATTACAAAAGGTATCTATTATCCAAGTTAAGGTTGACTCCTCACCATAGAAAAGCATTTCAAAAATAATAATATATACAATAGCACAAAGTGATATTACTTCTAAGTGGGATCTGGTAATGAGAAGAGGCACAATCTAACTTGACAAATAGTGACACCTCATTTTATCAGCATCACTTTCATTTGGCTTACATATGTCTTCTCAGTTCTGATATTGGGCATGTGGTCAGGATTCTTACTCACCGACAAGCTAAATAACAAGGATGTTGTCAGATGTATTGCTGATGGAAATCAATCAGAGTCTGTTGATAGAACTAACATTTGTCTCTGAGAGTGGACATTTAACAACTTTCTAGGGAAAAAAAATCACCATTCTTGAAAGAAGTAAAAAATATTTAAGTTTGAGAAATGAAATGACCATAATAGTGATGGAGAATAATATTTTTAAATCACTGTTTAAAGTTTGACCAAGCTTAAAATATTAATAGCTAATTAATATGCATGAAAATAATCTATCAAAACTGCAAAATTTCAGATTAAAAATAATCACTTTTTTCTATCAAGCTTCTTAAGATCAGTAATAGGTAATATTAAGAATTTAAGGCTAAAATTAGGAGGAAGATTTTTCTTAATGTGTTTATTTTGAGAGAGAGAGAGAAAGAGAGCACACATGAGCAGGGGTGGGGGAGTAGTAGAGGGAAAGAGAGAAAGAGAATCCCAAGCAGTCTCCACTGTGTCAGTGCAGAGCCTGATGTGGGGCTCAAATTAACAAACTGTGGGATCATGACCTGAGCCAAAGTCAGATGTTTAACCAACTGAGCCACCCAGGTGCCCCAGGAGGAAGAATATTAATAAAAATACTCAGATTTGTAAACTTGAGACAAAATGAGTTAGCTCTATTTATTGATTCTTAATATTTTATCCCTATGACCTTGAATTGACTCATAGAGCACTGTTAAAAATTTAAGAACTGAACAGTGTATTGATTTTTGATATTTTGATCTTATGCTGAGGACGATTTCCTATTTTTCATGCTGTGACCTTCTTAGGTCTTGAAGATATTGAATAGAGATTGCCTGTATCCATTAGTGCATAAACTTGGTCTAAAGTTAAAATTGACCTTAGAAGAGTTACTTAGTTGCATTGCTATTGTGTCTGTGCTTTAATTTTGGATATTGTAGCCATGTTATAACAGAGCAAAGTGTCTGAGATTTATACATTCAAGGTGCATTTAAATTGCAGGTTAATATACTGTATAGGGCTAGCCAAGACTTGGTTTACAAATTCACTGTGAAGTTTGTTGTTGAGGAAGAGGTACAGAGAGCCCCATTTTATGTGAAGAGGAGAGAAGTCAATGTGATTTAATGGGGGGCGGGGTGATAGTATGGTTGATCCTTGACCAACTTGGGTTTGAGCTGCATAGGTCCACTTATACATGTATTTTTTCATGATACAGTACTATAAATGTGTTTTCACTTATGATTTTCTTAATATACCTTTCTCTAGCTTCATTGTGAGAATACAGTATATATAATACATACAATATACAAACTACGTATTATTCGACTGTTATTGGTAAGGCTTCTGATCAAGAGTAGGCTTTTAGTCGTTAAGTTTTTGGGGAGTCAAAAGTTGTATGTGGCTATTTGACTGCATGGGGGTCAGCACTCCTTACCCCTATTGTTGTTCAAGGGTCAGCTGTACTTCAATTAAGAATTATTTTGGCATTTTGTGACTGACCTATTTTAGCTTGCTCAGGGAAAAATTATCTGCCTCATTTTCCTGATGAGGCCTAAATGATTGAGAAGATGTCAAATGACCTTTCCTAAGATAGCTTCACCCCAATATAGGTTTCTAACGAAGCAAATTACCATCTTAAGGTTAGGTATCTCCTACTGGTTCGTTTCTATTGAACCTTGGAGACCTACTAGTTCACATCTGCTGCTCACATTTAAAAGTACTCTAAAGGCTTAGTGAATAGAAGAAGGCTGATTAAAAAAGAAGAATTTGGATTCCAAAGAGCAATGGACTCAGGGAAGTGAAGAGTTTTGATGAGCAACAAGTCATAACCTGCAAACCCTCACATTTCCAAATTCCTGGTTAATTTAGGTTAATTTAGGTCATGAGTAGAGAGTACTCTTTTCCAAATTCCTGGTTAATTTAGGTTAATTTAGGTCATGAGTAGAGAGTACTCTTTTAGGGAAGCTGTATCCATTCCTGTATCTGCTTGCAAGCAAGTTAATTTTTAATTCTTGCCCGATTTTATCTGAGACTCGCTTAGTAAGCAGCAAGTGGAAACCAACACACTTCCACATTCTGGTCAAAAGCAGCTGTGTTACTGTGTGTGTGGCCATGACTGAATAGAGATCATTGTTTTCTCAGTGCCCACAGCCCAACTAATACTAAGTTTTGGTTTTGGGAGTTCTCCATTTGGAGGTATCTTTACACATTAGTCATGGTATAGGTAAAACTGCTGTAATGAAAAGGTCCAAAAACTTGAATGGTTCAAACAAAATAAAAATTTCTTTCTATGCAACAATCCAGAAGTATGCAGGCTCTCTGGAGGAGATAGGTTTGTCATGTAAGGTTACCCTTTGTTCCTTTTGTCAAGGCTCAATATTTCTGAGGATTTCTAGATCAGCTCTGTACCATATCTGCATTCCAGCCCATGGCAAATGGAGGAGGAAGCTTTTGAAAGACATGGATTTTCTTTTAAGGAACTGATGTGGAAATTCCATATACCACATTTGCTCACATTCCATTCATGAGAACTTAGGTTGCCACATCTAACTGCCAAGGAGACTGGGAAATGTAGTGCCTCTCTGCAATTATTTATAAATACTTGATATAAAAATCTTAAACTTCAAGCACTCAAGGTTTTCCCAGTATATCACTATAGTAACCCATACAATACTGAAATGTTGGTTTATTTTCTTCAATGAATTATCTCCATACGATGTAGACTTTAGCCGAAGAATTACTTTTTCTTTTTGTGTACTGTCTTCTCTTTTGTTTTGGGTGTTGTTTATTTGTTTAATCTTTTAAAATTTTATTTCTTTAGTCAGCTCAGGCATTTGGTTAGGGACAAAATAAGGGCTTTCTACTGCATAGAAATCAATAGGTGTATGAAACGTTCTCTAAGTATTCCTTCCTTTATCACAGGTATTTGCTACTTAAACTCTGTTTTTGTTGTTGAGTAACATCAGTGGAGAGTAGTAGAGCGGTTGGGAAATAAGCATATTATTTACAGCCAATCCTCTGGAAGAAGTAATGGAAGAAAATAGAGAAAGGAGTGGTACTGAAGAAAATGGTGGGTACAGAGCAGTATTGATCTGACCCACCTGTTAATGGAAAAGGTCTAAAGATGTGTACTTCAACCTAGCAGTGGTGAGTGAAAAGAATAAGGACAGACTTTCTTATCCTGTTTTACAAACCTGTTGGTTGTTTGGATATTTTCAATGAACATGCACTATCTTTTTCATTTTTAGAATATCAGTAATTTAAAACAAATGAAAATCAAGTAGCCTGGTTTCTGAAATATGGAAGAAAGAAGACACAGATTCCAAATAGCTTCCTACACCATCTTTTTCCCTAAATGTGGTGGTCACATTTCTTCTTTGATGCTTATTCAGTATCTGTTCATCCTTATTTTTATATACTTCTTTCCCCTCTTTTTACATCTGGTGTTCAGCACAGTGAGATGAGAGTAGGAGATAGAGCCAAAGTACATTAAGGAATCAGCTATAATAGGTTTGTGGCCTAGAACTTCTGTTTATTTACTATGGGACTTGGAACAGATTATTGAATTTCTCAGACTTTGGTTCCTCATCTGTAAAATGGAGATACTGTTGAGTGTTTACTTCTGCTCATCTGATCCTTAACAATACCCTTGGATAGAAATGAACCTCTCCATGTACAGCCAAGTAAAGAACAGCACTAAAAATTGAACACATCTTATCTGATTCCAAACTTCATTTGTTTAATGTCTGAAAGTTTTCTGGAAATTCGGTATTTGTTTCTGAAATATATCACGTTCTATTCTCATCTCCATAAAAGAGTTTCTAGTAGATATTTGCACAAACCTAGTAACCACCATCCCCCCATTAAATCATTCAGATAATACCTGGATTTGGTAGAGATGTAACCAAGTCTCTATGAGATTAATTCATTATCCTACAAATGGAGAATGTACCTCATTTGGAGAGATTCCCTATTTTTGAAAACTCAAAATCAGAACATTTACAGTGATCAAATTTTACTAACAGTGGATGCCCTATTTCTAAATTCTTCCTGGAAAATGGCTGCTTTATCAAAAGATACTTGCCAAACTGGCATTATTATGAATTTGTTCTGTTCTTCATCTTGGGTAGCTTCTGGCAGGTAATTCAGTGTTGATGCTTCAATGCCTGTACATTCTTACAAGGAAGTACAGCTAATTGTCTTCATTTTTACCTAATGTAATCCTGGCAGCAGACACATAAACCTATTTGTGGTAGTCCCAAGTGAACCACAAGAATTAATATTAATGGATATCATGAAAGCATTGAGTTTATTCTGGTGCACTGGTCATCACCAATAATGATTATTATGATAAACATTAGTTTAGATAAAGATGTGGATTAGGTCATAAAACTCTAGAATGTGTGCAATAGCCACAAACCAAAAGAAAATGGAATGGCTTAACAACAACAACAAAACATTGCAGAAGTAAGAAAATGAAAAATTGGTTTACTTATACTTTAACTCACTTTAGTATCCGGTATAGAAAATGTTTTTAGAACTGCCTATTGGGGCGCCTGGGTGGCGCAGTCGGTTAAGCGTCCGACTTCAGCCAGGTCGCGGTCTCGCGGTCCGTGAGTTCGAGCCCCGCGTCGGGCTCTGGGCTGATGGCTCAGAGCCTGGAGCCTGTTTCCGGTTCTGTGTCTCCCTCTCTCTCTGCCCCTCCCCCGTTCATGCTCTGTCTCTCTCTGTCCCAAAAATAAATAAACGTTGAAAAAAAAATTAAAAAAAAAAAAGAAGTGCCTATGATTTGGAATTCTGAACTGCCTTTTTGAAGACTATTGTAGTCTACAAAAATATATGGAATATATATAAAATAGTGTCCTATATCCAGCAAGAACTTCAAAAATGATGCTTGCTATAAACCAGTGTAGGAGGTTTTAATAAGAGATTTTAACAGGTATTCAGAATTTTATAAAACAGGAAGACAATTTTTCACAATACACGAATAATTCAGATGATGGCAAGTTTATCCCTCTGATTGTAGAAATTCTAGGCAGGATGACATTTTAAAACTACTTCTTTTCTATGAAGAATTTAACCAAATATATGGTATTTCCTTATTTATTCATTTATTGAACCAGAGATTTAGTGAACGCCTAGGATGTGCTTGCTATTCTCCTTTGACCTAGAAATGATTATCTTGTATCTTTAGGCATCGGGGCCCAGAATCACGGCTTGGTACATAATAAATGCTCACTAAGTATGGGCTTTGCTTTTTCAATTTATTTTTATTACTTTCACACAGAGTGATTAAAAGTTTTAACAATACTTGCTTTGTATGTCACCACTACTTTGGAGCATTTACTGACTTCCACTGATTAACCTGATTGCTATAGCTTCTGTGTGCTACCAGCTCCTTGTTTGTAGTTTATTAAATATATATATGTGTATATATGCACATATATACATACACCTATATAAACACACATTTGCTTATATATATATGCAAATAAATCTTATAAGTTGTACACTTTTTCAGAGAGAATTTTGTGTACATCTGTGTGGGTAGGCATCTTTCCATCAAGCATTCTCTTCAGTCTTTAACATGGTACATGACAATTGATAGATATTGCATACCTGGTCATATTCCCCTTGGGGGCTTTGTGTCCTGGTTCTGGGACAGTCACTACCAACAGATGGTGCTGTTAGGTTGTAAAGTTCTCAAGAATAAAACTTGAGAACAAGGTTTCTCAGACTTAAGTATGCGTTGAAATTGCCTAAAGGTGATTAACTATGCATTGAAATCGCCTTGATATAACACAGATTCCTGGGTCATACCCCTAAATATTCTGATTCAGTAGTTTTGGGTGGGGCCCAAGAATATGCATTTCTAACAAGCATGGAGGTGCTGCAGTTCTGTAGACTACATTGTGTTAGCATGACTCTAGGACCACTAAGTGTTGAGGAATAAAGGGGTATTTATTCAGAGCAGTCTATTTTTTTTAAGCTAAAATAAACCTAATTAGGTGTTTGTAAGACTATACGTTTGGTGCTTAGAAAGATTATAGGTTATAGTAAAATATTATCTTTCAGAGAAATTTAAGATACATAATTAAGCCAATTTGAAATTCCCTGGCAGTGTTCCTGCTTTTATCCATATCATTTGTCTTAATCTAAGTATATGTTTCCTTTCACATACAAATGGTATAAAGTGATAGGAAAAACTTAAACCCAATTCTCCATCCCATTATTCAAGAAAACCACTATTAATAGTTTCTTATTTGTTCCATCAGCATTCTATGCAATACAAATATATTATTGATTCTTTATACAGATGGGATCTGTATATTTCTTACACTAAATATGTCAGATCATTTTCCATATATGTATTTGAAACCCTTGTAAATAAATTAATTTTACTCAGTTTTGTTCATGACTTCTGTCATACAACAAATATTAAGCACCCTGCTAAATGTCAGATATAGCTGGGTACTGGGTAAAGTCATATAGTAAGATGAATAAAATATGGTCTGACTTCCAATGCGAGAGATGGATTCATCCCTCCCCTCTGTTCCTTCCTTTTTTTCTTAGAATATAAATATATATATTTCTAAGGAAATATAAATAAATATATATATTACATATATTTATGTAATATAAATGCCAGGCACTCTGTTAGGCATCATGAATACAATTGAATAGGCTGTTGACTGTTCCTTCAAGTAGGTCCCTAGACAGTGGTAGAGACAGAGAAATGTAAATAGTTATAATGCAGTGCAATAAATGTATAATATAGCCAGGTGCAAGCTATTCTAGAATGGTCAGCTCAGCTTCAGAGATAAAGTCTACCAAAAAGGAAAATTATCTGACATTGCACTCAGAAGGTGAGCATGGAGTCCTGACTGTTCTATGTGGAATCTCAGAGAGAATTCCCTTTGGGTTGTTGGTGTAGATTCCCTTTGGGTTGTTGGTGTAGATTTCAAAAGGTATGTGGTCCTTGTACTATACCTTAAAGGGCAAGTGGAATTTACCCAGATAAAGAAGTCAGTAAGTGAACTACAAGTAGGAAAAAAGAAGAAGAAGAAGAATTTTAGGTAGAGGCCAAGTTACAAAGAATCTTAGACATTGCAATGAAAAATTTGAGTTTTACCCTTAGGAAGCACTAGCCTTTTCAAATAGGGAAAGCCTGTTAAAATTTTTGGTGGTGGGTTTGTTGTTGTTAAAGAGTTACTTCTTTCAGCTTTGTAGAAGATAGACTGGTATAGGGAGCACTTGAAAGAATGGAGATTGGTTTTGTAGAGATGTGTGTCAGTAATAGAAGCAAGAGAGTTTGAGAACATGAACTAGGCTGTAAACACTACAAATGTATGGGTGGTGGGTCTCTTCTTGCTCACTCAATCCCTAGTGCCTAGCACCTAAACTGTCACTTAGTAGGTACTCAGGAAATATATGTTGAATCAAGGGTTGGTGATTTACTGTTGCATTTTGAGAAACAAACATACATAATGTGATAGAAGGGTATTTGAAAGAGAAGAGAATGGACTTGGTCTTGGCATCTAGGTACAGATGGCTTTAGAATGGATTCTTCAGCTTTTATGTGACAAGCTTCTGGGTTTCAGAGCTTCCTTCTCTTTTGGACTGCCTTCTGTGGTATAAACAGAAAATTTTATCTATACTCTTAGTATGATTTCTCACCAACATGTCTTAGTGTGAATATCACTCTTACCATTATTACTTATTGATTCGGTTAGTGAGACATGGCTCAGTTCAAAGTCATGGTGTCCACTCTTATTTGTTGTGCATCTAAAGTTCTCCTTAGGCCCACTCATTCTTCCTTATGAAACACATCTACAGTTTCACATCTGTAGATTTGCTAATCACACATAATAGGACCACTTTCCTCCCAGAAACTTGGCTTTTGAAACCCTAGTTTCTAAAAGAAATTATTTTTAAAAAGAGTTCTTTTAAGTAAACATCCTATTTCAAAATGAACATGGTACCTGATTTTAAAATAGCAACATGAAAGTTTTCTCAATTCTACT
This sequence comes from Felis catus, assembly GCF_018350175.1. NCBI lineage: Eukaryota > Metazoa > Chordata > Mammalia > Carnivora > Felidae > Felis > Felis catus. The sequence goes on along the minus strand of NC_058375.1, from coordinate 132,750,460 downwards.
GTGCTTTTTATCTAGGTTTTTACTTGTTGACTGAGAAAAAAACTTGGAATAATTTGTCAAATATGCACATATGGTTGAGACTTTTTGTATACTCAAAAGAGAACTAATGAAGATACCCTGGAGACTTACTTTTTTTAGTATTCTCCTTTCCCTATACCTCTTTCTTTGGTATTCATATCTTAATACTGAATTTCTCATAAAGCTCAGGTACCCTCAAGATTTTAATTACAAAATCTTTGCTTGATAACTTGCGTAATTATGCAACAACATTACATTTCTTAAATTGAAATAGATTTTAGAAACTTGCCCTGTTCTTATCCCTCATTTTGCCTTACCTTGGACATTGTCAATTATAGGTAGCATTCTGCATCAGAAGGGAAGACAGTCATTATCTTGGGAAGATAGTCCTCATCCAGTAGACAAGGTAAACTTGACATTTCTGAGGGAAATCACCATGTCTGCCTTCAACTCATACTAACTCTCCTCATTGCTTTTTGTACATGTTTACCTTACTTTGACCTTCTCTCAAAGTTTTTCATGTGACATCGTTTCTGAATCCCTTCATCATCCAAGTATTCTTATTTGTTCTAATATGTTAGTATTCTTTCCATGGTATCATGGAAACAGGGACTTTCTTCTCTTTTTTAAATGTTGTCACTTCTCCACCATCCAACAGACTTTTTCTATTAAACAACCAAATGAATCTGAGAATACATTTTCCCCATGATCTGACAAATAATTTTTTTCAAGTTAGTTAACTGTGTGTGTTTTCTTAAGAGCTTCTGTTTACTATGAAGGGAATTTTTAAACTGCTACATGATAATTGCTTATTAACATTATTATATGTTCACTAAATCACAATGTGAGTCTCCTATTACTAGAAGTGTTAAAGCATGGCTGTACAGCCAGACGTTAGATAATTTAGGGAAGAACTTTGTGTAGCTAGTAGTTAGTTCAGGTAGATAGCCTTTAATTCCTTTCATGGTCATTTCTGCTATGATTATACTTCAAATTAAATTTGAATTTTTCTTTTTTTTTTAAATATGAAATTTATTGTCAAATTGGTTGGCATACAACACTCATTGCTCATCCCAACAGGTGCCCCTCTCAATGCCCATCACCCACATTCCCCTCCCTCCCACCCCCATCAACCCTCAGTTTATTCTCAGTTTTTGAATCTTTTATGGTTTGCCTCCCTCCCTCTCTAACTTCCCCCATTCCCCCATAGTCTTCTGTTAAGTTTCTCAGGATCCACATAAGAGTGAAAACATATGGTATCTGTCTTTCTCTGACTGACTTATTTCATTTAGCATAATACCCTCCAGTTCCATCCATTTTGCTACAAAGGGCCATATTTCATTCTTTCTCATTGCCATGTAGTACTCCATTGTGTATGTAAACCACAGTTTCTTTATCCATTCATCAATTGATGGACTTTTACGCTCTTTCCATAATTTGGCTATTGTTGAAACCACTACTGTAAACAGTAGGGTACATGTGCCCCTATGCATCAGCACTCCTTTATCCCTTGGGTAAATTCCTAGCAGTGCTATTGCTGGGTTATAGGGTAGATGTACTTTTAATTTTTTGAGGAATCTCCACACTGTTTTCTAGAGTGGCTGCACCAGTTTGCATTCCCACCAACAGTGCAAGAGGGTTCCCGTTTCTCCTCATCCTCTCCAGCATCTGTAGTCTCCTGATTTGTTCATTTTAGCCACTCTGACCAGCATGAGGTGGTATCTGAGTGTGGTTTTGGTTTGTATTTCCTGATGAGAGTGACATTGAGCATCTTTTCATCTGCCTGTTGGCCATCTGGATGTCTTCTTTAGAGAAGTGTCTATTCATGTTTTCTTCCCATTTCTTCACTGGATTATTTGTTTTTTTGGGTGTGGAGTTTGGTGAGTTCTTTATAGATTTTGGATACTAGCCCTTTGTCTGATGTGTCATTTGCAAATATCTTTTCCCAATCCATCGGTTGCCTTTAGTCTTGTTGATTGTTTCCTTTGTAGTTCAGGAGATTTTATCTTCATGAGGTCCCAAAAGTTCATTTTTGCTTTGAATTCCCTTGCCTTTGGGGATGTGTCGAGTAAGAGATTGCTACAACTGAGGCCAGAGAGGTCTTTTCCTGCTTTCTCCTCTAGGGTTTTGATGGTTTCCTGTCTCACATTCAGGTCCTTTATTCATCTTGAGTTTGTTTTTGTGAATGGCGTAAGAAACTGGTCTAGTTTCATTCTTCTGCATGTTGCTGTCCGGTTCTCCTAGCACCATTTGCTATAGAGACTGTCTTTTTTCCATTGGACGTTCTTTCCTGCTTTATGAAAGATTAGTTGGCCATACTTTTTTGGGTCTAATTCTGGAGTCTCTATTCCATTGGTCTATGTGTCTGTTTTTGTGCCAATACCTTTCTGTCTTGATGATTACAGCTTTGTGGTAGACGCTAAAGTCTGGGATTGTGATGCCTCCTGTTTAGGTCGTCTTCTTCACAATTACTTTGGCTATTTGGGGCCTTCTGTGTTTCCATACAAATTTTAGGATTGCTTGTTCTAGCTTCGAGAAGAATGCTGGTGCAATTTTGATTGGGATTGCATTGAATGTGTATATTGCTTTGGATAGTATTGACATTTTAACAATATTTATTTTTCCAATCCATGAGGGTGGGATGTTTTTCCATTTCTTTGTATCTTCTTCAATTTCCTTCATAAGCTTTGTATAGTTTTCAGCATACAGATCTTTTACATCTTTGGTTAGGTTTATTCCTAGGTATTTTATGCTTCTTGGTGCAGTTGCGAATGGGATCGGTTTCTTTATTTGTCTTTCTGTTGCTTCATTATTAGTGTATAAGAATGCAACTGATTTCTGTACATTAATTTTGTATCCTGTGACATTGCTGAATTCTTGTATCATTTCTAGCAGACTTTTGGTGGAGTCTGTCGGGTTTTCCACATATAATATCATGTCATCTGCAAAAAGTGAAAGCTTGACTTCTTCTTTGCCAATTTTGATGCCTTGGGTTTCGTTTTGTCTGCTGATGCTAGAACTTCCAACACTATGTTACACAACAGCAGTGAGAGTGGACATCCCTGTCGTATTCCTGATCTTAGGGAGAAAGCTCTCAGTTTTTCCCCATTGAGCTTTTTGGGCTTTGTGAGCATTGTGGGCTTTTTTCATAAATTGCTTTTATGATGTTTAAGTATGTTCCTTCTATCCCGACTTTCTTGAGGGTTTTTATTAAGAAACAATGCTGAATTTGGTCAAATGCTTTCTCTGCATCAATTGCTAGGATCATATGGTTCTTATCTTTTCTTTTATTAATGTGATGTATCACATTGACTGATTTGTGAATGTTGAACCAGCCCTGCATCCCAGGAATGAATCCCACTTGATCATGGTGAATAATTCTTTTTATATGCTGTTGAATTCGATTTTCTAGTATTTTGTTGAGAATTTTTGCATCCATATTCATCAGGGATATTGGCCTGTAGTTCTCCTTTTTGCTGGGTTTCTGTCTGGTTTGGGAATCAAAGTGATGCTTGCTTCATACTATGAGTCTGGAAGTTTTCCTATACTTACTATTTTTTGGAAGAGCTTGAGATGGATAGCTACTATCTCTGCTTTACGTGTCTGGGAGAATTCCCCAGGGAAGCCATCTGGTCCTGGACTCTTATTTGTTGGGAGATTTTTCGTAACTGATTCAATTTCTTCGCTGGTTATGGGTCTGTTTAAGTTTTCTATTTTTTCCTGTTTGGGTTTTGGAAGTGTGTGGGTGCTTAGGAATTTGTCCATTTCTTCCAGGATGTGCAGTTTGTTGGCATATAATTTTTCATAGTATTCCCTGATAATTGCTTGTATTTCTGAGGGATTGGTTGTAATAATTCCATTTTCATTCATGATTTTATCTATTTGGGTCCTCTCCCTTTTCTTTTTGAGACACCTGGTGAAAGGTTTGTCAATTTTGTTTATGTTTTCAAAAACACCAACTCTTGGTTTCATTGATCTGCTTTACGGTTTTGTTAGATTATATATTGTTTATTTCTGCTCTGATCTTTATTATTTCTCCTCTTCTGCTGGCTTTGGGGTGTCTTTGCTGCTCTGCTTCTATTTCCTTTTGGGGTGCTGTTAGATTTTGTATTTAGGATTTTTCTTGTTTCTTGAGATAGGCCTGGATTGCAATGCATTTTCCTATCAGGACTGCCTTTGCTGCATCTCAAAGCGTTTGGTTTGTTGTATTTTCATTTTCATTTGTTTCCATATATTTTTTAATTTCTTCTCTAATTGCCTGATTGACCCATTCATCCTTTAGTAGGTGTTCTTTAACCTCTGTGCTTTTGGAGGTTTTCTAGACTTTTTCCTGTGGTTGATTTCAAATTTCATACAAAGCATTGTGGTCTGAAAGTGTGCATGGTATGATTTCAATTCCTTTATACTTATGAAGGGCTGTTTATATCTGTCAAGTCCATCTGATCCAATGTATCATTCAGGGCCCTTGTTTCTTTATTGACCGTGTGTCTAGATGATCTATCCATTTCTGTAAGTGGGGTGTTAAAGTCCCCTGCAATTACTACATTCTTATCAATAAGGTGCTTATGTTTATGATTAATTGTTTTATATATTTGAGGAGCTCCCATATTCAGCACATAGACGTTTATAATTGTTAGCTCTTCCTGATGGGTAGACCCTATAATTATTATATAATGCCCTTCTTCATCTCTTGTTACAGCCTTTAATTTAAAGTCTAGTTTGTCTGATATAAGTATGGCTACTCCAGCTTTCTTTTGACTTCCAGTCGCATGATAGATAGTTCTCCATCCCCTCACTTTCAATCTGAAGATGTCCTTAGGTCTAAAATGAGTCTCTTGTAGACAGCCAATAGATGGGTCTTGTTTTTTTATTCATTCTGATATCCTATGTCTTTTGGTTGGAGCATTTAGTCCATTTACATTCAGGTAGTTTGTGGTCCTGGCAACATTTCACTCACAGAATCCCCCTTAGGATCTCTTGTAGGACTGGTTTAGTGGTGATGAATTCCTTCAGTTTTTGTTTGTTTGGGAAAATGTTTATCTCTCCTTCTATTCTGATTGATAGACTTGCTGGAATAAAGGATTCTCGGCTGCACATTTTTTTTCTGTTCCTCACATTGAAGATTTCCTGCTATTCCTTTCTGGCCTGCCAAGTTTCAGTAGATAGGTCTGCTACTACACTTATGTGTCTACCTTTGTAAGTTAGAGCCTGTTTATCCTAGCCGCTTTCAGAAGTTTTTCTTTATCCTTGTATTTTGCCAGTTTCACTGTGATATGTCATGCAGAAGATTGATTCCAGTTACGTTTGAAGGGAGTTCTCTGTGCCTCTTGGATTACAATGCCTTTTTCCTTCCCCAGATTAGGGAAGTTCTGAGCTAATTTGTTCAAGTACACCTTCAGCCCCTTTCTCTCTCTCTTCCTCTTCTGGAATTCCTGTTATACGGATATTGTTTTGTTTGATTGCATCACTTTGTTCTCTAATTCTCCCCTTATACTCCTGGATATTTTTATCTTTTTTTTTCTCAGCTTCCTCTTTTCCCCTAATTTTATCTTCTAATTTACCTATCCTCTCCTCTGCCTCTCCATCCGTGCTATGGCCAACTCCATTTTATTTTGCACTTCATTTATAGCAATTTTTAGTTCCTCATGACTATTTCTTAGTCCCTTGATCTCTGTAGCAATAAATTCTCTGCTGTCCTCTATGCTTTCTTCAAGCCCAGCAATTAATTTTATGGCTATTATTCTAATTCTTGTTCCATTATATTGCTTTAATCAGTTTTGATCAATTCGTTAGCTGTTGCTATTTCCTGGAGTTTCTTTTGAGGAGTGTTTTTCCATTTCAGTATTTTGGTTAGTCCCTGCAGTAGCTCCCAACTGCAGGGCACTTTCCCTGTGCTGTTGGGAGTAACTTGTGTTGGTGGGCAGGGCCGCAGTCAGACCTGATGTCTGCCCACAGCCCACCACTGGGGCCACAGTCAGACTGGTGTGTACTTATCTTCCCCTCTCCCAGGGGCAGGACTCACTGTGGAGTGGTATGGCCCCTTTCTGGGCTACTTGGACTGCCAGGCTTATGGTGCTGCTTCAATAGTATCTGGCCAAGGGTGTATTAGCCTGGGTGGATCACAAGGTGCACAGGGGCTGGATGGGCAGGCTTAGCTTGCTTTGATATGGGTGGTCCCTGTGGGAGGGGCCATGCAGCACCCAGAGGGAGGCACGCCCATTTTGGAGGGATGGATCCTCAGAAGCACAGCATTGGGCATTTGTTTGGTGCAAGCAAGTTCGGTGATGGGAACTGGTTCCTTTTGGAATTTCAGCTGGGGGATGGGAGAGGGAAATGGCGCTTGCAGCGCCTTTGTTCCCTGCTGAGCTGAGCTCTATCTTCTGGGGTTCAACAACTCTCCCTCTCGGAGTTCTTTCACCCTCTCCGCTCTCTGAGAGCAGAGCTGTTGACTTTTAATATCCCATATGTTAAGTCCTGCTGGCTATCAGAACTCATGCAGTCTGGCCCCTCCACTTTTGCAAGTCAGACTTGGGGCTCTGCCTTGCCGGTGGGCTGCCCCTCCACCGCCCCAGCTCCCTCTTGCCAGTCCGGGTAACGCACACAGCCTCCCCGCCCTTCCTACCCTCTTCTGTGTGCCTCTTGTCTATGCTTGGATCCGGAGAGTCCATTCTGCTAGACTTCTGGTGGTTCTCTGGGTTGTTTAGGCTGATGTGGGTAGAATCTAAGCCATCAGCAGGACACAGTGAGCTCAGAGTCCTCCTATGTCGCCATCTTCACACCACCTCTCTAAATTTGAATTTTCAAACACATTATCAAGACTGTCTTGAATTCATAAAACTGTGTTTCACTAAATACTGACAATGCAAGAATGCATTGTGTCACTCAGAGATGCTGAGACACCGGACCTCTTAGGCTCCAAAAATGTAAGTGGTAGGGAATGAAGAGATTTTTATTTTCTAGAAGAGATAATTCTTGGCACCAATCTAGGACTTAAGTATAGTTAGGGGAAATTTAAAAAAATCTTTGTCCTCTAGCCTGATTGGTTTCCTTGATAGCAATGATAATGTATTCCTGAGAAAGAAAAAAAAATGATAGGAATGTAGTTATCCTGATGATAGGTTTCTAATGAATTACTGATATTTTTATTAAAAATAAGACTTAGAGTTTTTTTATTAAATATCATACTGTGATTAGACTCACAATAATTATAAAACACATTGGAAACCCAGTTGGTGCCAATAGTCAAAAATGAACTATTTAAAGGGCACAGACCTCTTAAGTTTAAGTACTTATTAATTATTTATAAGTGCATGAAATCTATAATGAAAAAAACTGAGGGATATTCATGAATAATAAATTGGTTCAGAAAGATAATGGCGTGTTTGTCATTTTTATTAAATGAGAGCATTAGGATATATCAGTCCTCAGATTGAATAACCAGTATCTTTCCATGGGATTGTCATATTTCACTTAGGTATTTTAAATAGGGGTAAACTCTGGGAGTCAAACTAGGGTTCAGGGGTTGTTATGAGCTATGTGGCTTCCTTCTGTGCATTTGAAAGTGCTCTAGCCAATTACGAGTATGGTACAGTGGAGGTTTGAATATATTCCAGGGAAAGGAACACAGGCATCTTTTGTTGTGCTTAATCTGAATAAAAATTTTTAACCAGTAAGTTTGTATTTTGGTGATTTGGGGACTTCTGATATATGAAAAAAATTCTTAATGAAGAATTCAATAACATGAACTCATTTAACAGATTTTTGGTATTAACTTGGATGGTATTTATTCATTTCTACAATGGATAATCAAGAGCTAAATCTAGTGCATAACAGTATCATTCACTGGCAGTTTGTAGAAAGAGAAAATTTGAACAAACTTTTTAGAAACCTTTGGGTATCTATTGACCATGAATTAGCCTTAGCTTATTGGAAGCCACACTTAAGAAAAAAAAAAACAAAAGTCTCTCAATATGTGTTGTCTATACACTTGTTTTTATTTCAAATCTCAAAATTAACTACTAGCTACAGTGTCCAAGGGCACCCTTATCAACAAATAAAGAGCTATGTAATATTTATCTGAAATTAGCATATAATTGCTAAGATTTCAAACTGTAACTTTTTTGCTGTCTCCAGCACCGAAGCTTAAAAGTAATATAAAAAAGTATTTGCAATGTGTTTGTAGGTAAAATGTAGTTATTCAGTGTGAGAATATTAATAGGAAGTATGTTTCTGCTGTATTAGATTGTGTGTTGATGAATAACACGTTCTCCTGGCAAAATTCTATTCCAAAGGGTAAATTAATAAAGTATGACATGAAATAGATCATACCTTTAAAGCACTCTAAGTGGCACATATGGGTCAGGACTTGTTTCTGGAATTTGAGGGAATGGATGTAACACAGAGAAAAATTGTTAGAGGAGTTAGATTATACACTCTAATTTTATTGGGATAAACAACCAGTTTAAATTTAATATGTGTGTGTTTGTATGTTAAGCATCAGGAGGTTTGAGGGAAAATTGTCAGGCAATTTAGAAAAAAAAAGCAACAGGATATCTAATTTAAAAAGTAGAAAATTATGGAGTTGGTGAGGTTGAAAGAAGATCCAGAATACATCCATACTGAAGGGTAATTTAAAGCTTTTGGATAATACAGAGCCATTAATTCTAATTCTAGATTCACTCTTCTCCATCTTTCTCTCTCTCTCTCTCTCTCTCTCTCTCTCTCTCTCTATATATATATATATATATATATATATGTGTGTGTGTGTGTGTGTGTGTGTATATATATATATATATATATATATATATATATATTTATATAGGTGAACCACTCTTTAAAATATTGTGAGAAATTCCAAAAAATTTTGCATATGATACTCTAGTGGAGGAGCTAAAATTGTTTACAAATGATAATGTTTCTAAATAGTATAAAATGAAAAGGATTAAACTCTGGATTCAAAGAATTTTTTCCAGTAGGTGAAATGAGGAAGATTCACTTCTAAAGACTTTCAGGAATGTTAAAAGTACTTTTTTAAAAAAAATTGACTATCTTTTTCCTTTTTTTTGTTATAAAAATTTCATAACCATACATGGTTATGAAAAATTATAAAACATAGATAATTCAAAATTAATAAATTAAAACATCTTATAATCACACAATTCAGAATAGGTTTAGGTTAGAGTTTGACAGTCAGTATTGAATGAGGAGATTCATTTCAAGCCAAACACAAAACACATATCAAGTAGTCAAGGACAAAATATATGTATAAGTATTGTCCTGTTTAAGTTTTAACTCAAATTTGTGCATTTAAAGGTAGTTTACATAAGATAGGAAAGAACATTGTTTTTGCTTATTGAAATGATGGCTTTCCCTTGCTTTGAAGTCTCAAACAATAGCTACGGAGACTGGTCATAAGATTAAAGGAAAACAAGGGAGTCCAATTGCATAGAAAAAGATAAAACTATCAGAAGATTGTGCTAATGTTGAAGATGTAACTAAAATGAGAAAGGGAGAAATCTACCTGCATGTCTAGTGGAAAGAAATGTCCATAAATTAAATAAGGAACACTAAACTTCTGAAATAATTCAAAAATTAAGTACATGTTCAAAAATGTTCAACTCACATAAGTAGTTTATTTTTACTTTTTTGTTAGTAAAATAATAATAATCAATATTAGAAATGCTCCTTGACTTGAAAACTGCTACTGCTTGAAGACAATACAATTTTTAAACACTCTCTCCCAGAAACAGCCCAACTTTGAGTAGAAGGTGAATGATGCCAAGATGTCATTTCTACTGTATCTTCCTCACTGAACAATTAGATTAAAAGATAAAAATGAAAAAAAAAATGAAATTATGTAATAAGGGAAATGTTAGAGTTTAGAAGAAGTAGTTTCTTACCACATTGTAAAATTTTAACTAGAATATCCACATCAAAGAAGAGGCATGCAGTTGTTGGAAAAAAGTACTTAGCATGAAGGACTGGGAAAGACATAGTCTAGACACAAATGCCTGGTCAGGATCTTGCAAATTAGCATCTGATATATCAGTCATTTGGGGTTAAAAAGATGATCTCCTTGGGGATTTCTCCAAAGTAAGTTTTAACAATTGTAATTATTGCCTTCTGTTAAATATATAATGTGATAGTACTCTATTTCTATATATCTTGCCTTAGTCATAGCATTAGCTAATATTGAGGGCTTACTCTATGCCAGATTCTTTTCTAGGGGTATAATATGTAATGTCTCATTTTATGTTCATAAAAGCCTCATGAAGTTGACATTATTATCATGCCCATTTCGGGGCGGATGGATACTGAGAGTTGGTGCCCAAGATCACTTAACTACCAAGTAATGTAATCAATCAAAATTTGATCCATTGCTGTCGAACTCCAAAGCTTGTGCACTTAACTACCTTACTATATTTCTTCTTCTAAATGAAGCAACTGATGCTATATAACATATTTTCCAGTTGAATATGTGCTGTTACATCTTTCTCAAGTACATGATTTGAGATGAATCATTGCAATATACCATGTCCTACTGTTAAAGTTGGTAACTATATATTTTTATTTTTTCTTTGTTTTTAATTTTCTTAACATTAATTTTTTTGAGAGATAGAGACATAGTGTGAGTGGGGGTGGGTCAGAGAGAGAGAGATAGAGAGGGAGACACAGAATCTGAAGCAGGCTCCAGGCTCTGAGCTGTCAGCACAGAACCCAACCTGGGGCTTGAATTCAGGGACTGTGAGATCATGACCTGAGCTGAAGTCAGATGTTTAACCAACTGAGTCACCCAGGTGCCCTATATCTTTCTAATTACATGCTGTCTTTTTTTTCTTTTTTAACCCACCAGTGCTTTAAAGGATACTAAATACTTCATCTTTTAGTAGATTATGCAGTATCATTTTAAAGACTGGACAGAAATTTCTAAGATTTTAGGGCGTTCAGTCCAAAAATGTTATTTCTTTGCTGCTGTAAACAAGTCCATAAATACAGAATTCCTTATTATTCAGCAATAGCATGTGCACCGTTATCAAGAAGTATTTATATATGTACCTATCTAATGAATGCACCCTTTTGGTACCTAAACAATATGGCTTGCTAAGTCAGCGTGGTGATATGGATTAACAATCAGGCAGAACAAGTCTGGGGTCATGTTCCAAAGAAATCCTATCCAAGGTCAAAGATCTTTATTGGAAATACTGAGCTGAAAGATTTCACTGAATTTTGTTATCTCAGCAGTGCACTAACAATGAACACAAGACAAAAACCTCAAAGGTCAGCATGTCTTTTGGGTAGCTAGCAAGCAAGTAAGCATTTCCGAAGCAAGATAGATGGCTCCAAAGCATGACCCTATCTAATCCACTTCTAATTCATTATGCTTAAGTGCCTTTGCACATGCTGCATGAGACAGAGTCCCCTCCTTTTTATTCACCTGTTTAATTCCCAGTCATCCTTCAGTCACAGTAACAATATGATAGGGATAATAATGACTATAACAGTAATATAAACCCACATCTTTGAGCACTAGTCCAGATGCTTGCAAAGCAACACAACATCTCATGGAAATTTCATAACAACCTAAAAGACAGATATTATTATCATCACATTTATGAGAAAATTGAGTTTAGTAATGATAAAATAATTCGCCTAAGACTACATAGCTAATATGTACCATAGCTGGATTTCAAATACAGTCCTCCTGTGTGTTACTTTGTATCTATTTTTCTTTCATGTATATTCAAGACATGAAAGCAAATATTATCTACTCTATAAAGTTTTCCTTAATCTCTCCTTCAGGTTTCTATTATGGGAACTGCCCTATTCCTCACCTTTTGTGCTCTTTGTTCCTAATACATACTGATATTAGGAAATATACTGTATATTGAGACATAATTTTTCACTTCTATCTCTCTACTAAACAGGTCCCTTGAAAGCAGGGACCATCTCTTATCTTTGATCTTTAGTTACTATAAGTAAAGAATGGATGAAGAGTAATTAGAGTGGAGGAGTTAAGGTCTGTTTTAAACAGAGCCTTGAGAAGAGCATGGAGGTAAAGGTACAGGGAAGTTGAGGTAGGAAGGCAAGCACAGGAGCTACATGGAACACATGAACGAAAGCCTAGGATCTTGAGAATACGTTGTGCTTGACAAGTACTAAGTAGTCTTTGGTGATTAGAGTCAGAAGCAGACTGATGAAAATGATAATTCTAAGAAGTAGAGCTGGAAAAGTAGCTTGGATCTGATTCTAAAAGAACTTACGTGCCAGGCTAAACAATTGGAGCATTATTATGTGGGCAATGGCCATCATCAAAGAGTTTTGTGTTCGAAAAAGACATGTTCAGATAATTGTTTTAAGATTATCTTTGCTTGCAATGTGGAAAAAAATGAATTAAAGCAAATTGGGAGACCAATTAGCAGACTGCTGTAAAAGCTTTTCTTTTCTTTTCTTTTCTTTTCTTTTCTTTTCTTTTCTTTTCTTTTCTTTTCTTTTCTTTTCTCTCTTCTCTTCTCTTCTCTTCTCTTCTCTTCTCTTCTCTTCTCTTCTCTTCTCTTCTCTTCTCTTCTCGTAGAAATTGAGAGATAGAACCAAAGCGCTAGACATGAAGATGTAGGGATTAAATTGATCTGAGAGACATTACAGAGGTGAAATCAATGGCATGTGTAAGGAGAGGAGTGCATTTAAAATATCTCTGAAATAACCTAGCCCATTCTGGATGATGATAACACTGATCAAAAACACTGGGTAAAGCATCAATTTGAGAGCTAAACCGTATCATTTGGGATGTATTTTGTTGTGCTACTTTACAACCATAAGGTATTCCCCTGGGCATATTAGAAATTCAAATTTAGGGGCGCCTGGGTGGCTCAGTCGGTTAAGCGTCCGACTTCAGCCAGGTCACGATCTCGCAGTCCGTGAGTTCGAGCCCCGCGTCGGGCTCTGGGCTGATGGCTCAGAGCCTGGAGCCTGTTTCCGATTCTGTGTCTCCCTCTCTCTCTGCCCCTCGCCCGTTCATGCTCTGTCTCTCTCTGTCCCAAAAAATAAAAAAATAAAAAAATAAAAAAATAAAAAAAAACGTTGAAAAAGAAATTCAAATTTAAACAAAAGTAGTCAAAAGTACCGAGTTCTACTCGGGAGCTGTTTGAAAATAAAGGTTGTTGGAACTTGGGATATCAATGAGCGAAACTGAAAAGAGCCTATAAAATTTGGTGCTTCAGACCTCAGTGCTAATTTTTAAGATACAGATGTTCTACTTAGGAAAAGGGATCTGCTCTCCTTTCTCTTTCATTATGGTTTATGTGTCTAGCAAATGATACATAATCCCTCACACATAGTAGGTGCTCAATATATATTTAGAGTGGCTGAATTGAAGACACTGAATGAGAGGAAAAGACAATAAGAGACAAGAGATCATGGGATCCATGATACAGCCAGAACAGTAGCAGTACAAAAGAGACAAAATACTTCTGAGGGGAGACACTGTTAAGATCAGGAGTGTGACAGCTTGGGTTTAAATTCTACTTCCACATTTACTATCTTTGTGACCATGAACAAATTATTCAAACTCTCTGAGCATGAGTTTCCTCACCTAGGAAGTGGTGCTTTATAATGGCTCCTATACCAGAGGGCTGTAGAGATGACAGTTAGCTCAGTAAGTGATATCAGGAGTGAGATCAGCCACAAGTGACCACAAACTTTGATGGTATTGGCATAGGTGTAACGATAACAAGTTTATCAGATTCCTCCTTGATGGTGTCAGGGTCAGCACAGAGTAGAACTTACCTAGATTTGAAGTGTGGAATGGTGGGTGTCTCAAGAGGTGAAGGGAGGCATGACTGAGATGTCTATCTGTATTCATTTTCTGTTGTTGCAGTTACAAATTACCAGAAACTTGGAGAAGTAAACAACACATATGTATTATTTTACTGTTGTCTAAGAAGTCCAACACAGGTCTTACTCGGCTAAAAATGAAGGTGTCAGCAAGGATGTGTTCCCTTCTAGAAGATCAAAGGGAGAATTTGTTTTCTTGGCTTTTCCAGTTTTTGGAAACTGCATACAATTCCTTCACTTGGGGTCTTTTCCTCTGTCTCCAAAGCTATCAGTGACACACCTCCTTGATCCTTTGTTGTCAGAGTTCTTCCTGAATATCCAGACTCCTCTCCAGGACACAATCAGTCTTACCAATTTCTTATATTTCTTTACAGAGATGGCAAATATACATATATTTGTGTGTGTGTGTGTGTGTGTGTGTGTGTGTAATATGTTTAATCTTTACTCAAATAGTAACAAAATACACTGTTCTGTAACTTGTTTTTTTTTCTTCTTCACTTAATAAAGTAGCTTAGAAATATGTCTCTAACAGAATATAAAGAACTACCTCTATTTTATATAAATCAAAGCTAGCTAATCTGGGACTTTTTAACCTTTTCCATGTAAGTCCTTGTTTTCAGCAGGGCCACAAATAGGCACTAAGAGGGGGATGCTGGTTTAACAGAGCTATTCTATCTCAATTAGTAGGAATAAAAGAGGAAAAAAAGTCATTCCATACTCTCCTGCCTTGAACTGAAAGAAAGAGAACAGAGTTAAAATGTTCTACCTCCTCCAAATGCACTGCTAATTCTATTTTAATTGTAGACCTTTGGATGATTAGCAATATTATATTTCAAATTATAGTGCAGTCCTTACAAGATCTATTTTTTATAATGTCTTGTTTAGGAAAAAACATCAGGTAAAAACAAAACAAAAAAAATAGAGATATGGTAATCTATATCAGAGATATGGTAAAAATCCTTTACTATAAAGATATACTATTTCAAAAAGTTATGGTATTCATTTGCTTAGAGATTGTATGAAGACAAGGAAAATGACATATTTCAGCTACAATATCTTCTGTTAAGAATGATAAAAAGGTTTGAATAGATGTCTTTAACAGTCTTTCTAAATATGAAATTATAATAGGATGAAAAAGTTGACAGTAAAAACCAGAGTGTCTAGTATGTGTGAGAATCCATCCAAATTTTTTAATTAAACTCTTGCATTTAATCTTGATAAAAGTTTTGAAAGATGAGTAGTATTATTATATTCATTTTACATAAAATGCCTTTGACCATTATCTTTGACTATTTCTAAGTGTCTATGCATGTATTCTATTCTATTTTTAAAAGTAGTATGCATTTACTTTAGCCACAGAAGTACTCCAAGGTAACTCCACATTATAGATTGCAAGGAAGAACAAGTAGATCTTGTTTGAATTCTAACACTTGCCACATGTGTATTATTGAATATCAAAGGCTGAGAATTAAAATTGAACTATCAGGATTGTGCTCAATCTGGATGTGTGAATGTTTTGTAGCAAAAAGGGACAAAAGAGATGAAATTTGATATGGTTATTTTCACTACCAACAAACATTTATGAATCTGCTGGACATAGGTTGTGGTGATAGCTACTATAAACATGAATATTTTAGGTTGAATAGGTATTTCTGAATTACTGGTTTTAAGATGTAGCTCAAATGTCATTTTATCTAAGGGCCACAAGCAGAGTTAGTCATCTGTCTTCTTCTTTCAGAGCATGTTAAAATTGGAACCTAAATCTGTTTGTAGATCCATCTCAAGTCTCAACAAGAGATGAGTTTCTGGACTGCAAGATCTACTCTCTTGATTACGCTTCTATCCAACTATAACAAAATATCTGGGACCTAATAGTAACTTTGTAGAAGGAGTGGACATTATTTGGATTATAATAATTTTTCCCTCACCTAACCACTGACTTTTAATATTTAAAGACTAGGTAAACTTGTGCCTTATGTTTTATAATCAGAAAGTTCCTTGAGTTGAGGGAAAAGGTTGGCTTGAATGACTGCCTTTTGGAAATTAAAAGTGCTTTATTAAATATATATTTTTTAATGTCATGCCGTTGAGTAGCTACATAGGATGTCCTGTACACATTTTCATTTTACACCAATTACCAAAGTTTACTTCAGTATTTCTCTTTGTGAGCACTAAAAATTCAGAGAATGATTCTCCACCTCTGACAACTAATTTTAATATTAATTTTAGAAGAATAGTACTGGCAACTTAATGTATAAGCATGTGTGATTTTTTTTTTTTGTATAGGAAACTAGGAAAAAGTAGAAGGAATCCAGGTAATAACTATATTTTAACAATCTTACAATGGCACAAGTTTATCATAATAACATGGCTGTTATTACAATAATGTTTCCTTCAAATTTTAAAGACATTAAATCCTTTGGTATACAAGTTAGAAATTTTAAATTGCTGTTGAATTAGAAGTCAAGTGCTACTTTATAACAGAGTTGCCTTCTTAAAAAAAATCAATAAGACCTCAATAATGAAACTAACTGGTTTTCTATGGGGCTTCAGTTATTAGTGTAGATAACCAAATTTTTTATTTTTTATTTTTTTTTACTAACTCAATTGTCATTGAAAGTATACTCTTGAAAATTCAAAACTTAAAGCTAGCCAAATATGGGCACATTTAAATATTCCTTTAAAAGAACCTAAATTAGAGGGTGCACACTAATACACTTATAAATATATCTGATAATCATAATAGTAGGAAATGACCAATTTTGTATCTGTCAGTCAATATGAGGGTAATTTTTTTTAAGTTTATTTTTTTCAGAAAGAAAGCAGAGAAGGGGCAGACAGGGAAGGAGGGAGAGAATCCCAAACAGGCTCCATGCTATCAACGCAGAGCCCGACATAGGTTTGATCCCACAAATTGTGAGATCATGACCTGGGCCGAAATCAAGAAAATGACAGAACCTACTGAGCCTCCCAGGCACCCCTCTTTTTGTGTTTCTTATACAAAAATGATTTGCATAATCCCCTACATGTGTCAGATTTCCATAGAATTTTGGCTTGTTTCCCCTCCAAGGTTTGTGGTAGATACTACTTGTTTAAAGATTTTGTGTCTCCATTTTTCCATCTCTAGAAAGAGAGGAGTGGAAGAAATAATGTATGTGCTAAATTGTTGACAATCTATTAAACAAAAAAACAAGATTTAAATATTATTTGAGCAGGCTAGTTTAAGTTAGAGGCTAAAAATATATAACATATTTTTTTCCAAGACCCTTTCAAAATATTTTTTTTTAATTTTTAATTTATCTTTGAGAGAGAGAGTGCGCACAAATGGGGGAGGGGCAGAGAGAGACAGAGAAAGACAGAGAGAGAGAGAGAGAGAGAGAGAGAGCGAGCCAGTCCGTCCAAAGCAGGCTCCAGGCTCTGAGCTGTTAGCACAGAGCCCAACGTGGATCATCACCTGAGCTGAAGTTGGATGCTTAACTGTCTGAGGCACCCAGGCACCCACCAGGACCCTTTTGTTATGGTAACATAATCTTTTGTCCAGAGGACTCATTTAATTTCTGTAATTTTGTGTTTGCCTAACCTAGGGCTTGGCAAACTGTGGTCTGCTGCCCAAATCTGGCCTGTGGCTTACTTTCGTTAAGACCCATAGTTTTTATATTTTGAATGCTTGAAAAAAATCAAAATATCATGTGAAATGAACTTTTATGAAATTCACATTTCATAATTTTTAAAGTTTTACTGGATCAGGAGTACATTTATTTTCATAATGTGTATGACTGGTTTCATGCTATAATGACAGATTGAACAGTTGCCTTAGAGAGAATGGATGATCTACAAAGCCTGAAATACTTACTATCTAGCTCTTAAGGGGAAAGGCTGCAGACTGCTCTTCTAATCCTATAGCCATCATCTTAATTAGAAGCTACACATGAATATGGAAATGGCAAATTTCCTTTATAGGTTTTGGTAGAAAAGAAATACCAAAAAGATTAGAAGTTAGGAGCACAAAATTACTTATAGGCTTCAGTTGAGAAAATAAAAAATAACTAGAGAATTAGAAGATGGTAACAATGAAATTAGTAATATGTTTTGAGAAAATCACAAGTAGTACAAGTAATGGTGTGATCATGCACACTTTGTAATTCATGTCATCAATTGCTTTGGAAATATGCCTGCTTTCAAAAGATCTGAAGGAAAGCCGAATTGTAATATCTATGTTACCTGTTTCTCTACATAATGGAAACACATCCAGTTCTACTGTAGGGCTATATCCTCACCTAAATCTTTGAGAACATCCTGAGTCACCACTATCTCTCTGCACCAAATTTGTGATATTAAGAAACAGTTTGTGTTTCAATTTAGGAATGTTTGCATAACATAATTATTGATAACTTTTTACTCTTGTGATCATAATTCAACTAGGCTTATAACTCCTCTAAATGTATTGTTTTTATAATCTAACTTTGAATGCCAGGAACATGTGGCTTATTGAACAATACTGTATGTTCACACCAAAGTCTTATTTCTTTAATCCATGACACTAATGGATGAAAGACATTGTGAGTAGATGTGGTTTCATCACTTGCCCACTTGAACTTAGTGTTTTAAATGAAGCATATTTCCAAAGTCTAAATGATTTGAGGTTCATAACTCAGTTGTAATAGGTTGCTAGAGTAATGAGTGATGATTTGGTGGAATTAAAAAACCTAAAAAGGCTTTTGACTGGTGATTCCAGGAAAGAGCTGTTAAAGCTTTGCACTGTACCAAATTCTTGTCATTTACTATAGAAACTAGGAAGGGAATTTTTTAACGAAAGCTCACATAACAATAATAATTGAAGACAAATGGACATATCAAATTATTATATCCTATACTTTCCCCTTTTTCTGCTGTTTGACAGAACATCTTTGGGATTCCCTGAGATACTAGAGCCTGCAAAAATCATACTCAGAACAACAAGAAAATGGTGGTTGCATGGACTTCTTTTACAGGCACACCAGGATTTGTCTTCATCCTATGTATAGTAACACACATGCTCAGATATGTGTGTACAGTAAACACAGAAATAAATTTATATATCAGCACAACCCATTAAAATTTAATGAATGACCAAAAGAGAAAATAGACTACTCTGACTTCAGGACATAGGACACAGTTTTCCGAGACATCTTTTATTTTAGAGGGTTCTTGCAGTGGGGTGTGGATGCCTAATGTTGAAGAGCCACAGTGTTAGGGATGGAATTCCACAAAGGGCAATCTGAAAAAGTATTATGTCTAGTGAGTGACGTTGGACCTAGGTCTACACAAACAGTGTCCCCACTCCAGATAAATGAAGTTCAAGAACACTTCCATAATACAACAGAAACCTCTTATTCTCTCACTTTGATTATTTGTCACAGTGGCAGTAATACCAACATTTATTAATATAATGTGATGATTCTCAAAATACTTGTGACTATACTAAGTTCACTGAAAGCCTGTGAGATACATTATAATGACAATAAATATTTATGCTTTACCATTAAGATTCAAATAGATCCAGTGATGTACCTGAAATTACACTTTCATGTAGAACTGACATTCAAATTAATTTTTGTTTGACTAATGTTCTTTGTAATATAAAACAATGATTAAAGTCTATTTTTCCTTTTTAAAATCTTGATTCACATCTATCTACATAGAGATGATCAAAAGCCAGTGAAATCTACTTTTTCCATTTTCTTTTCTCATGTTGTTGACTATTACAATAACAATTACGTTCATAGCTCCAAATAAATAATGATGCCACATCTTGCTATGTTTTATTTACCTAAAATCCCAATAAACCATTGAGCAAGATAACCAGATTTTTGATATGTAGTCTTCTTAATTTTTTTTTCAACGTTTATTTATTTTTGGGACAGAGAGAGACAGAGCATGAACGGGGGAGGGGCAGAGAGAGAGGGAGACACAGACTCGGAAACAGGCTCCGGGCTCTGAATCATCAGCCCAGAGCCGGACACGGGGCTCGAACTCACGGACCGCGAGATCGTGACCTGGCTGAAGTCGGACGCTTAACCGACTGCGCCACCCAGGCGCCCTGATATGTAGTCTTCTAATGCACGTTTTCATTCATTAAGTTTCACCCACATGTACTTCCAGCATATTGATATATCAGATTATATCCAAATGAATCCACTGTACTCAAAGAAGTTAATTTTTGTAACTCAGTGAAAAGCAATATTTTAAATAAGACTGAAGATACTTTTTCCTAACAGTTTATGATTCTTTTGGAGCAATCATTTACCAGTTTCCATGGAAAAGTGAAGTTTTTATTTTTTTTCTAAAATTGAAGGTTTGTAGCAACCCTGCAGTAAGCAAGTCTACTGGTGCCATTTTTTTTCGAACAGCCATTGCTTACTTTGTGTCTGTGTGTCACGTTTTGGTAGTTCTTTCAATATTTTAAAACTTTTTTATGATTATATTTGTTATGGTAATCTGTGATACATGATCTTTGATGTTGCTATTGTGATTATTTTGGGGCAGCATGAAATCATTTCTATAAGATGGCAAACTTAGTTAAGAAATGTTGGGTGTGTTCTGTCTGCTTTACAGACTAGCCATTACCACATCTCTCTTGCTCTCTTTGGGCTTCCCTATTTCCTAATTCACAATAATATTGAAATTAGGCCAATTAATAATCTGATAATAGCCTCTAAGTGTTCAAGTGAAAGGAAGAGTCCTACATCCTTCACCTTAAATCAAAGCTAGAAATGATTAAACTTCATGAGGAAGGCACACTGAAGGCCAAGATGGGCTGGAATCTAGGCCTCTTGTGTCAAACAGTTAGCCAAGTTGTGAATGCAAAGGACATATTCTTGAAGGAAATGAAAAAAAGCTACTCAGCACACAGATTAGAAGAAAGTGAAACAAGCTTATTATAGGGAGAATGTTTTAGTGGTCTGTAAGATAGAAGATCAAACCACCCACAACATTGCCTTAAGCCAGAGTAAGACCCTAAATTGCTTCAATTCTGTGAAGGCTGAGAGAGGTGAGAAAGCTAAAGAAAAAAAGTTTGAAGTGAGTGGAGGTTCATGAGATTTAAAGGAAGAAGACATTTTCCTAACATAAAAGTACAATGTGAAGAAGCAAGGGCTGTTGTAGAAGCTGCAGCAAGTCATCCAAAAGACTTAGTTAAGATCATTGATAGAGGTGGTGACATTAAATAACAGGTTTTTAAATGTAGACAAAACAACCTTTTGTTGGAAGAAGATGCCATTTAGGACTTTCACAGCTAGAGAGGAGAAGTCCATGTCAGGTTTCAAAGCTTCAGAGGACAGGCTGTCTTATTAGGAACTAATGTAATTGGTGTCTTTCAGTTAAAGCCAGTGTTCAAAATCCTAGGGCCCTTAAGAATTATACTAAATCTACTCTGTGCTCTATAAATAGAATAAGAAAACCTGGACAGCACATTTGTTTACATTATGGCTTACTGGGTATTTTTAGCCTAATGTTGAGACCTGCTCAGGAAAAAAAGATTCTTTTCAAAATAGCACTGCTTTGGGTACCTGGGTGGCTTAGTCAGTTCTTTTGATTTTGGCTCAGGTCATAATCCCAGGGTCATAGGATTGAGCCCCACATTGGGTTCTGTGCTGGGTGTTGAGCCTGCTTAGGATTCCCTCTCTCCCTCTGTTCTCTCCCCTGCTTATGATCTCTTCTCTGTCTCTGTCTCTCTCTCTTGTAAGAAAAAAAAAAGTCACTGCTCGTCAACGATGCACCTGGTCACTCAAGAGTTCTAATGGAGATGTACAATGAGATTAAGGTTGTTTTCATGTCTGCTAACACACCATCTATTCTGTAACCCATCGATCAAGGAGTAGTTTAACTTTCATGTCCTATTATTTAAGAAACAGATTTCAGGGGTGCCTGGGCAGTCACTCAGTTGAGTTCAAGCCCTTCATAGGGCTCCACACTGAACAGTGTTGAGTGTGCTTGGAATTCTGTCTCTTCCTTTGTCTCTGCCCTGTCCCCACTCTCTCACTCTCCCTCTCTCCCTCTCCCTCTCTCCCTCTCTCTCTCCCTCTCCCTCTCCCTCTTCCTCTCCCTCTTCCCCCTCCCCCACCTCTTTCAAATAAATTAATTTGAAAAATTTTAAAAGAAATACATTTCATAAGGCTATAGCTGCCATAGACAGTAATTCTCTGATGGATCTGGGCAAGGTCCATTGAAACCTTTCACCATTCTAAGTGTCATTCAGAAAATTCATGATTCATGGGAAGAAGTCAAAATATAAGCATTCACAGCAGTTTGGAAGAAATTGATTACAACCTTCCTAGGTGACTTTGAGGGCTTCAAGACTTCAGTGGAGGAAGTAACTGTGGATGTGGTAGATATAGCAAGAGAACTAAAATTATAAAGAGAACCTGAAGATGTGATGTATTGGTGCAATCTCATAATAGTTTAAATGGCTAAAGATTTGATTCTTATGGATGAACAAAGAAAGTGGTTTTTTAAGATGGAATCCTCCTTGTAAAGACACTGTGAAGATTGCTGAAATGACAATAAAGGATTTAGAATATTACATAAACTTAATTGATAAAGCAGCAGGAGAGTTTGAGAGGATTGATTCCAATTTTGGAAGAAGTTCCTCTTTGGGTACAATTCTATCAAACAGCACTGCATGCTACAGAGAAGTTTTTGTGAAAGGAAACAATCAATCAATGCAACAAACTTCATTGTTATCTTATTTTAAGAAATGGCCATAGCCACCCTAGCCTTTAGCAACCACCACCCAGATCAGTCAGCACCCGTTGAGGCAAGACTCTTCACCAGCAAAAAGGTAATGGCTCACTAAAAGCTCAGATGATGGTTAGCATTTTTTTATCCATAAAATGTTTTTTTTTAATTTTATGTAAGTTTATTATTTTTTAAATTTATTATTTAATTTACATCCAAGTTAGTATATGGTGCAACACTGATTTCAGGAATAGATTCCGTAATGCCCCTTACACATTTAGACCATCTCTCCTCCCACAACCCCTCCAGCAATCCTTTGTTTGTTTTCTTTATTTAAGAGTCTGTTGGGGCGCCTGGGTGGTGCAGTCGGTTAAGCATCTGACTTCAGCCAGGTCACAATCTTGCGGCCCGTGAGTTCGAGCCCTGCGTCAGGCTCTGGGCTGATGGCTCAGAGCCTGGAGCCTGTTTCCGATTCTGTGTCTTCCTCTCTCTCTGCCCCTCCCCCATTCATGCTCTGTCTCTCTCTGTCCCAAAAATAAATAAATGTTGAAAAAAAATTAAAAAAAAAGAGTTTGTTATGTTTTGTCCCCTTCCCTGTTTTTATATTCTTTTTGCTTCCTTTCCTTCATGTTCCTCTGTTTTGTATCTTAAATTCCTCATATGAGAGAAGTCATATGATATTTGTCTTTTTCTGACTAATTTCACTTAGCATAATACCCTCTAGTTCCATCCACGTAGTTGCAAATGGGAAGATTTCATTCTTTTTGATTGCCGAGTGATACTCCATTGCGTATACACACACACACACACACACACACACACACACACACACACACACACCACATCTTTATCCATTCATCCATTGATGGACATTTGGGCTCTTGCCATACTTTGGCTATTGTTGATAGTGCTACTATAAACATGAGGGTGCATGTGCTACTTTGAAACAGCACACCCATACCCCTTGGATAAATACCTAGTATTGGAATTGCTGGATCATAGGGTAGTTCTATTTTTAATTTTTTGAGGAACCTCCAGACTATTTTCCAAAGTGGCCGCACCAGTTTGCATTCCCACCAGCAGTGTAAAAG
Organism: Felis catus; assembly: GCF_018350175.1. Classification (NCBI taxonomy): domain Eukaryota; kingdom Metazoa; phylum Chordata; class Mammalia; order Carnivora; family Felidae; genus Felis; species Felis catus. The sequence continues at coordinate 132,726,806 of NC_058375.1, read as the reverse complement.
AGATCCTCTTTCTCCACATCCTCACCAACATCTGTTGTTGCCTGAGTTGTTAACGTTAGCTAATCTGACAGGTGTGAGGTGGTATCTCATTGTGGTTTTGATTTGTATTTCCCTGATGATAAGTGATGTTGAATATTTTTTTTATGTGTCTCTTTGCACTCCGGATGTCTTCTTTGGAGAAATATCTATTTATATCTTTTGCCCATGTCTTTGCCGGAGTATTTGTTATTTGGGTGTTGAGTTTGATAAGTTCTTTATAGATTTTGGATACTAGCACTTTATCTGATATGTCATTTGTGAATATCTTCTTCCATTCCATCAGTTGCCTTTTAGTTTTGCTGATTGTTTCCTTCACTGCAGAAGCTTTTTATTTTGATTAGGTCCCAAGAGTTCAATTTTGCTTTTGTTTCCCTTGCCTTCAGAGACATGTTGAGTAGGAAGTTGCTGTGGCCAAGGTCAAAGAGGTTTTCGCCTGCTTTCTCCTCCAGGATTTTGATGGCTCCCTGTCTTACATTTAGGTCACTCATCCATTTTGAATTTATTTTTGTGTTTGGTGTGAGAAAGTGGTCCAGTTTCATTCTTCTTCATGTCGCTGTCCAGTTTTCCCAGCACCACTTGCTGAAGAGACTGTCTGTATTTCATTAGATATTCTTTCCTCCTTTGTCAAAGATTAGTTGGCCATATGTTTGTGGGTCCGTTTCTGGGTCCTCTGTTCTGTTCTATTGATCTGAGTGTCTGTTTTTGTGCCAATACCATACTGTCTTGATGATTACAGCTTGAAGTCTGGGATTGTGATGCTTCCTGCCTTGGTTTTCTTTTTCAAGATTTCTTTGGCTATTTGGGGTCTTTTCTAGTTCCATACAAATTTTGGGATAATTTGTTCTAGCTCTGTGAAGAATACTGGTGTTATTTTGTTAGGGATTGCATTGAATATGTAGATTGCTTTGGGTAGTATTGACAATTGAACAATATTTTTCTTCCTATCCAGACACATAGAATATTTTTCATTTTTTTGTGTCTACTTCCATTTCTTTCATAAGCTTTCTATAGTTTTCAGTGTATAGAATTTTCACCTCTTTGGTTAGATTTATCCCTGGGTCTTTTATTGTTTTTGGTGCAATTGTAAATGGGATTGATTCCTTGATATCTCTTTCTGTTGCTTCATTGTTGGTGTATAGTAATGCAACCGATTTCTGTGCATTGATTTTATATCCTGCAACTTTGCTGAACTCATGGATCAGTTCTAGCAGTTTTTTTGGTGGAATCTTTTGGGTTTTCCATATAGAGTATCATGTTATCTGCGAAGTGTGAAAGGTTGACTTCCTCCTGGCTGATTTGGATGCCTTTTATTTTTATGTGTTGTCTGATTTCTGAGGCTTAGACTTCCAATACTATGTTGAATAACAGCAGTGAGAGTGGATATCCCTATCGTGTTCCTGATATTAGGGGGAAAGCTCTCAGTTTTTCCCTATTAAGGGTGGTATTAGCAGTGGGTCTTTCCTATATGTCTTTTATGATCTTGAGGTATGATTCTTCTATCCCTACTTTCTTGAGAGTTTTTATCATGTTGTTAAATGCTTTCTCTGCATCTATTGAGAGGATCGTGTTGTTCTTGTCCTTTCTTTTATTGATGTGATACATAACATTGGTTGTTTTGCAGATATTGAACCAGCCCTGATTCCCAGATATAAGTCCCACTTGCTTGTGTTGAATAATTCTTTTAATGTATTGTTGGATCCGGTTGGCTAGTATCTTGTTGAGGATGTTTGCATCCATGTTCATCAGGGAAATTGGTCTGTATTTCTCCTTTTTAGTGGGGTCTGTGTCTGGTTTTGGAATCAAGGTAATTCTGGCTTCATAGAAAGAGTTTGGAACTTTTCCTTCCATTTGTATTTTTTGGAACAGCTTCAATAGAGTAGGTGTTAACTCTTCCTTAAATGTTTGGTAGAATTCCGTGTAAAGCCATCCAGCCCTGGAGTCTTGTTTTTTGGAAGATTTTTGATTACTAATTCGATTTCTTTACTGGTTATGGGTCTGTTCAGATTTTCTATTTCTTCCTGTTTCAGTTTTGGTAGTTTATATGTTTTTAGGAATTTTTCCATTTCTTCCAGATTTCCCATTATTTTGGTGTATAATTGCTCATAATATTCCTATTATTGTTTGTATTTCTGCAGTGTTGGTTGTGATCTCTCCTCTTTCATTCTTGATTTTACTTATTTGGGTCCTTTCCTTTTTCTTTTTCATCAAACTGGCTAGTGGTTTATCAATTTTGTTAATTCTTTCAATGAATCACCTCCTGGTTGCATTGATTTTTTTTTTTTTTGGTTTTGATAGCATTGATTACTGCTCTACCTTTATTATTTCCTGTCTTCTGCTGGTTTTGGGTTTTAATTGCCATATAAGCAATATTTCTTTGAGGCGTAAGGTTAGGTTGTGTGTCTGAGACCTTTCTTCCTTCTTGAGGAAGGCCTGGATTGTTATATACTTCCCTTTTATGACCACCTTTGCTGCATCCCAGAGGTTTTGTGCTGCGGTGTTATCATTTCCATTGGCTTTCTGATACTTCTTAATTTCCTCTTTAACTTCTTGGTTAGTCCATTTATTCTTTACTAGGATGTTCTTTAGTGTCCAAGTATTTGTTATCTTTCCAAATTTTTCCTTATAGTTGATTTTGAGTTTCATAATGTTGTGGTCTGAAAATAAGTACCGTATAGTATCAATCTTTTTATACTTGGTGAGGGCTGATTTGAATCCCAGTATGTGATCCATTCTGGAGAATGTTCCATGTGCACTTGAGAAAAATGTGTATTCTGCTGCTTTAGGATCAAGTGTTCTGAATATATCTGTTAATTCCATCCAGTCCCGTGTGTCATTCAAAGCCATTGTTTGCTTGTTTATTTCCTGTTTAGATGATCTGTCCATTGTTGTAAGTGGGGTGTCCCCCACTATTATGGTATTATTATCAATGATTTTCTTTATGTTTGGGATTATTGATTTATAAATTTGGTTGCCTCATTTTTGGAGCATAAATGATTACAATTGTTAGAACTTCTTGGTGTATAGACCCCTTAATTATGATAGAATGCCCTTTTTCGTCCTTTGTTACAGTCTTTATTTTAAAATCTAGGTTGTCTGATATAAGTATGGCCACTCCGGCTTTCTTTTGGTGACTATTAGCATGATAGATGGTTCTCCATCCCCTTATTTTCAGTCTGAAGGTGTCTGTAGGTCTAAAATGGGTCTCTTGTAAACAGCATATAGATGGATCTTGTTTTCTTATCCATTCTGGTACCCTATGTCTTTTGATTGGAGCATTTAGACCATTGACATCTAGAGTGATTACTGAAAGATATGAATTTATTGCCATTACATCGTCTGTAGAGTCGGAGTTTCTGTTAGTGCTCTATGGTCCTTTCTAGTCTTTGTAGCTTTTGGTATTTTTGTTTGTTTGTTTGTTTTTTACATCTTTCCTCATTTCACAGAGCCTCCCTTATTATTTCTTGCAGGACTGGTTCAGTGATCACAAACTCCTTTGATTTTTGTCTGGGAAACTTTTTATCTCTTCTTCTATTTTGAATGACAGCCTTGCTGGATAAAGAATTCTTGGCTGCATATTTTTCCAATTTAGCACATGGAATACTTCCTGCCACTCCTTTCTGGCCTGCCAAGATTCTGTGGCTATGTCTGCTGCAAACCTGATCTGTCTTCTCTTGGAGATTAACGCCTTTTTTTTCCCTTGCTGCTTTCATGATTTTCTCCTTGCCTGTTTTGTGAATTTGATTATGATATGACTTGTTGATGGTCTGTTTTTGTTGAATCTAATGGGAGTCCTCTGTGCTTCCTGGATTTGGATGTCTGTGTCTTTGCCCAGGTTAGGAAAGTTTTCCACTATGATTTACTCACATAAATTTTCTATCCCTTTTTCTCTCTCTTCATCTTCTGGGACCCCTATGATTCTGATGTTACTCCTTTTTAATGAGCCACTGATTGCTCTAATTCTTGAATCATGCTCTTTTGCCTTAGTCTCCCTCTTTTTTTCTGCTTCATTATTCTCCATAGGTTCTGTATATTGCTGATTCACTGCTCTGCCTAATCCGTACTTGCCACCGTGGCCACCATTCGAGATTGTAGCTCAGTTATAGCATTTTTTTATTTCGTCCTATCTTTAACTTGTTTTATCTCTACAGCAAGTGATTCTAATCTATTTTTAACCCCAGCTAGTATTCTTCTTATCGTGATTCTAAAATTCTGGTTCACACATCTTGCTTGTATCAGTGTTGCTTCATTCCCTAGCTGTCATTTCTTCCTGTTCTTTCTTTTGGGGTGAATTCCTTCATTTTGTCATTTTGCGGGAAGAAAAAGAATTAAAGTAAAAAGAAATAAAATAAATGAAAAATGAAAACAACACAAAGAAATCAAATAAAGGATGCTACCTCCTACGTGTGTTTTGGTCTGGTTGTTGAAGGAAGCCTGATATATTAGAGAACAAAAGGGAAAGATACAAGAAAAAAAAGAAAAAGAAAAAAACGTTTGAAATTTGAAAATGAATACAATAAAATAGAGTAAGATGAAATGATGAAAGTAAAATAGAATTTTAAAAATTTATAAAATAAAAAATATAGAAAAATTAAAGAAAAAAATTTTTAATAAAAATGGCAAATACAGATTTTCTCTTTATTCAAGAATAAAAGGGGAAAAAAGGTTGAATAAAAGGACCAACAAACAGAATGAAATATGATTGAAATTACATCTGGTTTCCCGTAGAAGTCAAAGTATGAAGCACTTTTTGGTCTATAAACTAAACAGGCGGAGAGACCTGTGGTGTTCCTGAAGAGTGAGATTGGCCCAGTTAGGCAGGGCTTAGTGTAACAGTTCCATTTTCCAGTAGATGGCACTGCTTAGCTCACTGGGGTGGATTGTTGTGGTGCATGTAGGTACGTATGCACATCGTAGGAGGGGTGAAAATGGCGTCACCCAGCTACCCAGTCTCTAGTATTGGGACTCTGTTCTCTCCACAACTGGCAATCAATCATCTCTTCTTTGTCTCTAGCTTCTGTCCACTCCCTGCTTCTACACCATCTGTGACCAAGCTGCCAGGTGGCACCTCCACCTAGTTTTATCTCAAATGGGGTTTTGTTTTCCAACCCCACACCTCTGAGGGATTGAGGCTTTGACTTGCTCCAACCTTCTGGGGAAGGATCTCGGTGAGCAATTACCAGGTGCTGGCCCACCCCTAGGAATGTTCGCAATACTGCAATGCTGCAGATGTTCAGAGACTGCGGCTGGGTGCCAGCCTGCCCCAGAAAAAGTTCACACAATCTTGTAGCAGCAGTGTTTCAGTATTTATGGAAAATCACAACACACATCTGGAGCCAGGCTTTCCTCTTACTGTCCTTGTTCTAGCACCAGTGAATGTGGTTATTCTCCAGGGTCCAGTGGGACCTTTGTGAGATGGCCACACAGCCTCTACCAAATGTCCTCCCATCAGGGGATCTGCCACTCCTCATGTGGCCTGAGGACCCCTCAGACCTTGCTATCTGATCCTGGGGATTCACCCTTCCCAGCAGAGCACGAACAGGCTTCAAGCTGCAGACTTCCAGACTCTGCACTACCCCTGTTTATAGAGTTTTAATGGGATTGAAACCCTTTTCTTTCTCCTTTCTCCCTCTTTTGTTCAGTCTATGCAGCTGTTTCTACTTTTTCACTTTCTCTGCAGAAGTTTTTTTTTGGCAGGGTTGCTGTTCTCTTACTCCCCCCCCCCAACCCCTGTCTCCATCCTCTCTCCACAAGCAAAAATAGCTCTTTGCCCTCCGTGGCTTCTCTCTCCCGTTTTTCACCTTTCTGTGCTGTGTATCTGCCAAGTCCTGTGGTTCAGGCTGTGGAGATTTTTGTGTTAATCCTGAAATCAATTTTCTAGGTATGCAAAATGGTTTAGTGTTTATCTGGCTGTATTCAGGGATGAGAGATGCAAAAAAGAAACACACACAAAAAAAAATCTTTCATGTTGTTCCACCATCTTGGCTCCTCTCTCAGTAAAGTTTTTTTTTTTTTTTAAATTAAGCTATGTGGAGTCTGTTTTTATACATAATGCTATCGTACACTTAATAGACCATAGTACAGTGTAAACATAACTTTTATATGCACTGGGAAACTAAAATTTTATTTGATTTATTGCAATATTTGCTTTACTGTGGTGGTGTAGAACTGAACCCATGATATCTCCAAGATATGTCTGTATACACTATAGCAGGAGCATGCATATGAGGAGAATTGGTGACAAGATCTTCTATTTCAAAATGTGTGTTCTCCTGGCAGCTTAATTTCCTGGTCTCTGGCACAGATACTTTGGGCATGTATTTTCATTGACTCCAATTAAATGTCAGGTTCATAATTTACTGACATTCTTCCCTCTTCTATGGCATGAGAAAAAAAAATATTGTCACATTTCCTTCAATTGATGTCTTAAATTGCAATTAATTTTGTTACAGTGTTGATCAAATAAGTCTATAAGTGTTCAGTGTTATCAAAATAAACTTTTTATCTTCTAGAGGAGCTTCCAATCAGCATGATTGGATGTCAAACTTGTCCCTCCCATGGGCTTTTAGCAAGTAATGTTTTATTGGTAATTTCTGTTATCTTTATATCTCCTGTATGGCCATCTAGCTTCACTGTGTCTTCACTTCTTTTGTAATTATTGATTCAGTGTTAGTTTCAGTAGAGCATTTGCAAAACATTTTTTTTTTATAATTCCATTATGGAAGCTTACAATGTTCTTTAGAAAGAAGCAAGGCCCATGTGGGGGCACCTGGGTAGTTGAGTGATTTGGTTGAGCATCTGACTCTTGATTTCTGTTCAGGTCATGACCTCATAGTTGTAAGATTAAGCCCAGTGCCGGGCTCCCCACTGAACCTAAAGTCTGCTTGGGATGCTTTCTCTTGGGCACTGCCTCACTCACATGTGCGCTCTCTCTCTCTCTCTCTCTCTCTCTCTCAAAATAAATAAACATTTAAACAAAAAAATGAAGAAATAGTCAAGGGCCCATTTAATGACCACAAGCTGAAATTAATAACAATGTAAAAATTTGTTGACTCCTTTTGGAAGTAGTGTGGTAGTCACTAATAAAGTTGTTGCACGTAAATTAAAAGAGTTTTCTCAGATTTGTTCACTAAAATTATCCTTGATGCTTTATGGAATTTTAACTTACTTTAGTGTTGGTTTCGTATCTTAAAACTCTAGCCATTAGAGCAAAATGTAGGGAAATATAGTTCAACCTTCAGGTTACCAAAATGAATGATCAAATCCTTCATATGACTTAAAGTAATTAAACTAGTTGTTTATGAAACATTACTCCCAGTTCATGAAATGGTTTAATAAAAGTTAGGAAGTGTTGTGCTTTTGTATCAAATGTAAGTTGATCTATTTATTCTTCAACATTTACTTTTTATAAGGAAGTATTACTACACTGAATTTTAAACAATTTTGCATTCATAGTAAGAGTTCTATTTTTGTATGTGTTATTGTGATTATAACTTACTGTGTCTAACTGAGTAGATTTTCTGTAAGTATTAGGTATATACTAAGGCTATGCAATTGTCAAATTTGATACTGAATGATTATAGACGTAGAAGTGTTTTTTTTAGAACTCGTCAAATGGTTTCACATCTAAAGGGAATTTCTTTGTTTTCCCATATGCTTCTTTCTTTTAAAATTTTTATTTAAATTTCAGTTAGTGAACATACAGTGTAGTATTAGTTTCATGTGTACAGTTTAGTGATTCAACACTTACATGCAACACTGGGTGCTCATCACAAGTTTTCTCCTTAATCCCCATCCCTGCCCCCATTGCAAGTAACCATCAGTTGTCTGTAGTTAAGAGTCTGTTTCTTGGTTTGCCCCACTTCACCCTGGTCTATTTTTTCCCCCAGTTTTTTTTTTATTTCTTAAATTCCATATATGAGAGAAATCTCATTTCTCTTCGTCTTTTTCTGACTTATTTTGCTTAGCATAATACTCTCTAGCTCCATCCATGTAGTTGCAAGTGGCAAGATTTCATTCTTTCTTATGGCTGAGTAATATTGCATTGTGTGTATAAACACACACATACATACATACATACATACATACATACATACATACATACATACATATAGTTGATGCAAATTTAGGCCCTTTCCATAATTTGTTGTGGGTCATACTAGTATAAACATCAGTGTGTATGTATTCCTTCGAATTAGTAGTTTTGTTTCCTTTGTATAAATACCTAGTAGTGCAATTGCTGGGTCATAGCATAGCTCTATTTTTAACTTTAACAACCTCCACACTCTTTTCCAGAGTGGCTGCATCAGTTTGCATTTCCACCAACAATGCAAGAGGTTTCCCCTTTCTCCATATCTTCTCTAACACCTGTTGTTTCTTGTGTTATTGATTTTAGCCATTTTGACTCCTGAGGTGATATCTCATTGTAGTTTTTATTTGTATTTCTCTCATAATGAGTGATGTTGAGCATCTCTACATGTGTCTATTGACTACATATATGTCTTCTTTGAAGAAATGTCTATTCATGTCTTCTGCCCATTTCTTAACTAGATTATTCATTTTTGGGTGTTGAGTTGTATAAGTACTTTTTATATTTTGGATACTAATCTTTTATCAGATATGTCATTTGAAAATATATTCTCCCATTCACTACGTTGCCTTTTAGTTTTGTTGATTATTTCCTTCACTGTGCAGAAGCTTTTATTTTGATGAAGTTCAAATAGTTTAGTTTTGCTTTTGCCTCCCTTGCCTCAGGAGACATCTTGTAAGAGATTGCTATGGCTGGTATAAATATGGTTAATACCTATGTTCTCCTTTAGGATTTTAATGGTTTCCTGTCTCACAATTAGGTCTTTCATCCATTTTTGAACTTTTGTGTATGGTGTAAGAGAGTGGTCCAGTTTCATTTTTTTGCATGTTACTGTCCAGTTTTTCCAACACCATTGTTGAAAGACTGTCTTTTTCCCATTGGATATTCTTTGTTGCTTTGTCAAAGATTAATTGACTATATAGTTGTGGGTTTATTTCTAAGTTTTCTATTCTGTCCCATTGATCTGTGTCTGTTTTTGTGCCAGTACCATACCATTTTGATCAGTACAATTTTGTAATATAACTTGAAGTCCAGAATTGTAATGCTTCCAGCTTGCTTTTCTTTTTTAAGAATGCTTTGGCTACTTGGGGTCTTTTGTGGTTTCATACAGTTTTCAGGATTGTTTGTTATAGTTCTTTGAAAAAATGCTGTTGGTATATTGATAGGGATTGCATTAAATGTGCAGATGGCTTGGGGTATTATATACATTTTAACAGTATTTGTTCTTTTGATCCATGAGAATGGAATGTCTTTTCATTTCTTTGTGTCCTCTTCAATTTCTTTCACCAGTATTTTATAGTTTTCAGAGGACAGGCCTTTCACCTCTTTAAATAGGTTTATTCCTAGATATCTTATGGGTTTTTGATGCAATTGTAAATGGTACTGATTCCTTTATTTCTCTTTCTGATGCTTCATTACTGGTGTATAGAAATGCAACAGATTTCTATAGGTTTGTTTTGTATACCGTAATTTTACTGAATTTGTGTATCAGTTCTAGCAATTTTTTTGGTGGAGTCTTTCAGGTTTTCTAATTAAAGTATCATGCTACCTGCATTGAAAGTGAAAGTTTGACTTCTTCCTTGCTAGTTGGATGCCTCTTATTTCGTTTTGTTTCCTGATTGCTGTGGCTAGGACTTCCAGTACTATGTTAAATAACAGTTGTGAGAGTGGACATCCCTATCTTGTTCTTGACTATAGAGTTCCCCATTGAGGATGATATTAGCTGTGGACTTTTTGTATGTTGCCTTTATTATGTTGGAGTATCTTTCCTCTAAACCTAATTTTGAAAGTTTTTATCATGCATGGATAGTGTACTTTGTCAAATGCTTTTTATACATTTATTGAAATGATCATATTGTTCTTATCCTTTGCTTTATTATGGTGTTTCACATTGATTAATTTGTGAGTACTATACCGCTGTGAATCCCAGGAATAAATCCCACTTCATCATGTTGAATGATTCTTTTAATGTATTGTTGGATTCAGTTTGCTAGTATTTAATTGATAATTTTTGCATCCATGTTCATTAGGGATTTTGTCCTGTAGTTCTCTTTTTTTAGTGGAGTCTTTGTCTGGTTTTGATATCAGGACAATGCTGGCCTCATAGAATGAATTTGGGGGTTTTCCTTTATTTTCTATTTTTTGGAATAGTTTGTGAATAGGTACTAAATCTTCTTTAAAAGTTAGGCTGAATTCATCTATGAGACTATGCATCCCTGGACTTCTGTTTGCTGGGAGATTTTTTATTACTGATTCAATTTCTTTTCTGATTATCGGCATGTTCGAGTTTTCTTTTTCTTTAAGGGGGTTTCTTAAAAATTCTCCAAGTGGGTTTTGAAGTGATGAAATAGATGCCATTGGTTTGTTAATCTTTTTAGACTACTGGGACATCATTAAGTGTTTCAAGAAGGGGAGTTTTTTAAATTGCTGCTATGAAGCATATAAGGTTGTTTTGTGGTGTGTGTGTGTGTGTGTGTGTGTGTGTGTGTGTGTGTGTGTGAGTGAGAATGTCAAACTTAGGCCTGGAGAGTAGCTTATTTAACAGGAAAAACTTCTTCCTTCATTTTGATATCAATTAATCTGCCCTCGTTTTTCACCACAGCATTACAAAAGCCTCAGTCCTATATCTCAGTCCAATGTGCTTCGTTCTTCTTTACTACCCTTTCAATTTCAGGAATCTGAGAAATGGCAGTTCCGTTGGGTAGAAAAGCTCAATGGAGAATCTGGAATCTTATCTCCCTGAGCTCTAACATATTTATAAAACAATAATAGTCTAGGTATTACCCCATGATTTTTCTCTGTGGCAGCTTTTATTTTAGCCACAAACTAATACCGTACTGCAGAGTTTATAGATACTGACTTTTGCTAGATTTTGTGTGCATAAAGAGTTGAAAGGGAAGTGTTCAACAACGTGAAAATAGATTGCTTTCAGAGATGTGTATTAGAAAACATGGGCCAAGCAGAGGAAGAACTGTGGGTCACAGAGAGGTCTGCTCGGTCAAGTCTGCATATTTAAAGTGTTACCACCAGACACTAAAGGGAATGATTCACAAGAAAATAGAGCAGCCAGATAATTATTAGAAGATGGACTAGCAAAAATGAGTCCATGCTAGAGAGACTTGGCCCGAATTGACGGCTGTATAAAAGTTAGAAGCAACCCAGGCCTTGAAAAGGGAAGTCATAATGTTAGAAACCAATTTTAGAAACTAAACGGAAAGTGTTGGTGTTCAAAAAAAGATATACCCAACCACCAGGAGACAAAAAGGGAGTAGAAAAAAATGGAAAGTGTAGTCTCTGTGAGGAGGTCATAGATTTTCTTTTTTAGCTCCATGCCCTGAAGTATACTGGCTTTAGGAACAAAAAGAAAATGCCCTATTTGAAATCTGAAGGGAATTAAAATGCAGTGCAGCATTTCCTCTTCTGTTTTTAGTTGCAGCCTCTGGGCACCTGCCAACCACCAGTAAAAACTCCCTATCTCAGGGTATATAATTCTGGTATGAAATAGGTAGCCAGTACAAATGAAAACCTTGACCAGGACTTTTATATTTACGCAAATCTGTTTCCTTGTTTTGTGTGTGTTGAGTTAGAAATACAGTGGAATATTTAGACCTCAGGAGTGATAATTTCTGTTGTCTAAGAGGGAGTTTGAAATTAATATGCTCATACCAAGATAAATGTAGGTACTCTGAAGACACACCAAATGTTTCTTCTATTGGGTTATTTACTTACCAGCCTTTTAAAATAGTAAAAATGCACTGTCAGAAGCCTTTGTAATGTTTTCATATTTGAATGTATGAAGGACTGATGTGAATCTTCTGATAGAAATAGAAAGCTACAAATCATTTAGATGAGCTTTAAAAGAACTTTGAATGTATATAATACCTGACATCAATCAGCACAATTTTATGGTCCATTTCATAGTTTCTGGTTTGTGTTCAGTCTCCACTTGAACTCTCAATGACCAGCTTCATCATATAAGTGTGTGTGTGTGTGTGTGTGTGTGTGTGTGTGTGTGTGTGTGATGCATTCAGAGCATCTGTTCTTTGAAGGACTACCCTGTAATTCTCTTTGAATCTTCTGGTTCAGAAAGTACATGAAAACACATGTCTATGTTTGGGACCTAATGAGGTTATGATAAATTTCTGTTTGTGTTTGTGGAGGGCCAGAAGAGAGAGAGTGTGAGAGAAAGCAAGAGTGAGCATATACACTGAAGAATGACTAACCACTTTTGACTATATATGTCTTGCTCCTATCATCTTAAGATATAAGATACAAATTGAGAATTTAAAAAGGAAAAAAATGCATACCTTTGATGCCTTTATAGCATAAAGCATAAATCTGGGTAGAAAACAAACATTAGATCTGTTTTCCTGGCAAATGGTAGGTGAAAATCAAGATATCTTTCACAGTCATGAAGTAATATTGATGATAGAAGCAGGCAAGCAGTTAGGAACCCAAATCCTTAAACCTTGATCTATTGCAACAATGACAAGCAGATGACAGCCTGACTATGTGGACCTCATCCTGAGTAGAAGAGGTTTCAAGTAGTTAACACAGTCATGTAGCTGTAGTCACTTGTGATAATATCAGTTAATGGTACCCTCATTTGAATAGGGGATTCTGATACATTGTGGTTTAAAATTTGGATTTCAGGTGAGAAAAAGAAAAACAAACTCATTTTCAGGGCTGACTTAATTTTGTTTATTAAAGTTGCAAATAGCATTTACCCATAATTGGTTTATCAAATAAATGTATGAACATATACTTACATAAATGCACCTGTGTACCAAAACAGAGAATGCTTCCTCTCAGCATTTGGTTCTCATGAAAAGATAGAAACAGGTCGGAATATTATTACATACAATTATAAGGAAGAAAACATAAAGACAAGTCTATTTGCTTCCTTTCTCTCTATAAAAATATGCTCTATCTTTTATTATATACTAATGGATTATGAAAGTATTAATCAACACTTTCCAAGAAAATAATCCTAATACCGAAATTTTCACAGGTTTTGTTTTCAATTAAAGTGTCAGTTGGTTATTATGAAGCTTCGGAGTCTTATTTTATTTCTTGTTAGTGTACATTTGCCCTCTTAGATATAGGACTGTGGGTAAGTCAAGTCTTCATGTTTGTCTGAGGGGAGGAAGCTCAATTGATTTAGGCACTCATCTAATAACATGATTTTTGTATATGCCACACCTTTACAATATTTTTTGACTGTGGGCTGTTCACCTTCTCTTCTAATCCTAAATAGCTCTTCTGAAAATTTATGTCGTTAGATATGAAGGGTCCCAGAAAAGGTAGCATGTTGTTCTAGAGAAAATCCATTAATATGAAAGAATGATTCAGTGCCCTATTGAGAGTAAAGAGTTACATTCATCTTTGCATATGAACACTCATCCTTTGTGTCAGAAGTTAATACTGTTTTATCTGTTCTCTGATATTACTTAAAAGACCAATACTGTTCATGCTAGGGAAAAAAAAAAAAAGGAAAATGAGTTAGAGTGAGTAGTTAAAATGAGTCTTCTATCTTCTCACTTGGACATAGTAATGAAAATGTATCTTTCAAATCACATCGCTAATTCTTGTTATTTCCTAGACTAGAAAATGGTTGGTTAGGCCTGTATCATTGATTAGTAGGATGGCTTAATTGAGCTTAAGACTAATGCAATATTCAGTTCAAAATAAACTATCAGGAGCCCAAAATACATCCGGGAAAATGAGTCCCCAAAATGGCTACATCTTAAAACCTACAAATTCTATTTGATTTCTGAACAGATGGTTTTTATTTAAATGTGAAACCAATGCTACTGATATGATCATCTCTTTGGCCAATGAATATGTGGATTATGACCATTCAACTAGTTGAGCTCTTTTAAAGGTATTTACATGATCACAAGGGAAGTGATACAGATATTTTAAACACTGTGAATTTATTCCTCCCAAGCTAGTCCAATAAGCAAATTTTTTTTTTCTTCTATAAGCCAGTATACCTTATGGGTGAATGGCTGAGGATAAAATTGGCTGCACAAACAGTGACTTTTCTAGTCTGTTACACTCCAGTCAGGGACCAGCAGTTATAATTCCAGTTTCCAAAAGAAGGAACATAATTAAGTATAGTGGAATGTCAATGTAAGATCTATAATGTCTCTACCTCACGCACTTATCCTATGCTCCACAAAAAAATTTGACATCTCTATACTGAATAGGTTTTATTCTCTTTAGATTTGATTTTAATTATAAACCTCAGTATGTCAGAACAGAAATGGTGCATAATGGTTTGACCATGTTGAATCATTTACATTGTCTAATTCATCCTTATGTAACATGACCAGCTTGCTTTGCAAAACAGATCAAAATTTAATTTCTTTAAATTGTCTTTCTATATTGACTTTGGTGTGCTCTTGGTTAAGCAGCAATCTTTTCTGAGAAATGGTTTATTGTTGCAACATTTTAAGCAAATCAATTACCTTCCTGTAATGCAATAATATTACAATATGCAGGGAACCATAGCTTCCATTGTACATGACACAGTCGATTTTATGAAGCTGTAAACATTCATATCAATGCTATTTAGTCTGTAGTAATACAATTTGAAAAGGAGATATTGGCCAAGTGATGTTAATATGTTATATGAAAAAAGCTTGGTATGTCAGGAGTTCCTTGGAAAACAGACATATAGGTTTCATTCAGGTTTAGAGGTTAAATTAAAGAGTCAGTACTATGTGGGGAAATATTGAGGTGCTAATATCGCATCTTTCTTTGCACTAGGAAATGACTTAGTTCAAGAAGTAGACTCCCTCCTCAATGTGTTCTAATTATTGGTAGGGTAACTCTCCTAGGTATGCCGCTATGTTCTACAGCCAAATCCATTCAATAAAGCTGTGTTCACCGCCTTCTCACCCCATGTTTTTTGGATTTTTTTTCTGGCATGTCTTGTTAGAAATGCTTAACTAAGTTCATCTCTTTAGACGTAAATCAGATTATGATATTTCTTTGCTTAAAACCCATTAGCGGCTTCCTATCAAACCTAAAACAGAATGTGAACATCTTGATATTGCTATAAGGCCTCACATGGCCCATCCAGTCCTGCCTTGCTCTCCTAAGTTTTCTCTTCACCTCTCCACTTTCTTCCCTGTGCTCTAGTGGGCTTTTTCTAGTCCCCCAAAATACCATATTAATTCCTGCCTCATTAATTCCTACTTTGTATTTACTATTCTCTAGGCTTAAAATGCTCTGTTTCACAGGTAATTTTCTTCTGTTGTTTGAGCATCAATTCAAAGGATACTTCCTAAGAGAGATCATCTCCTAATCACCTTGTCTAATATTTACCCCTTCCCTAATGCTTAATCTTCTGTATATGGTTATTCTCTTTCATTTTCTTTTTGACACTTGATATTATCAGGGTTTTTTTTTGCTTGTTTGTTTTTGCTTGTCTGTTATCTGATGAGAGTAGAGACATTGACTTGTTCACTGCTGTATCCTTAGCACCTAGAAGAGTGCATATGGGAGATATTCAACAACCATTTATTGACAGAGAAGTGAATGAAGAATAAATACATATTCTAAGTAAGCATTAGAAGATATCATTACCCACGGGCCAGAGATGGAATTAGTTGGCAGATGGAAAGAACAATTCTCTCCTGTCCTGACACCTTTCTGCAATAAATCCTATAACTATTAATCAGTCAGCCTTATTTAGAAAATAGTCATAGACATTAGCTATACTTGAAGCCATTACTTCATCACTTATATAATGGTACTTTCTGCTAGAAAATCAATATTCCTGGACTGTTATTACAAAGACCTTGGTTTCCTCTTATATAATTGCAATTCTAAATAATCAGATTGCTATTATTAGAATGACAATACTTTTGAGATTTTATCTTAAAGTTCACAATAACTCCCTTTTATTCACTAGTGGTTTAAATAGTGTTCAGGCAATATATCATTATTTTTCACAGTAAATTGCATGAGATCTTACGCAGTAGCTTTGAAATTACTGCTTGTCGTCACCACTATGTACAACCACATAAACAGTATGTGGTTTGTACAGTAGATCATTTTTCTTGTTTATATTCAGCAAGCTCTCAGTGCTACACACTAACACCAGCTGTTAAAAAAATGACAGTAGTATTTTATCTCTTACTACCAAGATCCTTTATGTAGAGAAGTTTTTTCTAAACAGTATATGTTGCTGAATAATGATAAAGATTGATATGATAAATAGTGGTATATTTTTTCAGAATTCATTTGCAATGTAAATGGAGTGTAAATAGAAAAATTACAGAAAAAATCAAGTATAGGGAAAGTCAGAACCCATACCTAAATTCATGTTGGTTTTATGATCTGGGAATATCTGAAGGATGGAATAAAGATCTTATGTCAGAGGTTGTTCAAGGTGAATTCTAAAGAGCTATATGTGTAGGTGTTACATATAAGAATCTAAAACAAGGATAAGTTTCAATATCAACAAATCTTCGTTGTGGACTCTTTTCACTCTTTGCTCCCTTTCTGCTGTTCTTTTTTCCCCCTTTTCTCTATGAGAAAACCTCAAAAATAAGAACCATTATCTTTCATATCAAATAGAAGTTCTGAAAAAAATGTATGTGGCCTAAATAAAAATGGAATAACTTTCCCAAAACTGTTGTCTCTGTTTAGAAAGTACAAATATACTTGATTAAACTAATCACACAAGCACAGTTGGCAAGTTTCTTTAAGTCTTTGTATCTCTCTGGTACTTAGGTACTACATCAAAATAATTAAAAGATATGTAATCGGTTGACGCAAGGCCATGCCACAGGGCAAACCTTAAGGTCAATGTCATCAAACATGTTTTAGGGGGGACAAATGTCTGACACAACCCTACAGACAGACTGAGTGCCTTCCAGATAATTTAAAACATTCTACTATGTCAGGATCTAAAATACTTTGTGCTTTAGACAAACAACTGGGGTTAAGAATTATGCACACTAAAAAATGAAATGTGTTTAAATTATTATTTGTTATTAAATATTAGATATTTATATGTGGCTGTAAACAGAAGGGAAATAGTACTTGAATTCAGAAAATTAATATAAACCTTATGTTATAGATACTTTGTTTTTCTGATAACAACTATAGTCCTGAGTCTTCTAGCTCCCAGTAGCTCAACCAGTACTCTTACATATACATCTGCATGATTTCAGTTGACTTAGATTTTTTTCCAACTCTAATTTAATCCTGACAACAAAGACTTATTGTAAAGCAAGTTAGAAGGTTTCCATATTACACATACACATATTGACAATTTCTAAATTACATATATTCAAGTCAAATTGCATATCATATATTGAAATGTTTGAATATATTATTTATATAAATGCATTTGTACATGTATTTATATAAAACCCTTCCAAAATCAATGACTGTTCCTTTGGTGGAGGGAAGCTCTCTAGAAAGACTTTGGCTCTTTTATATCTATATTAATTATACATTTAAAAATATATTCTCCAGCTTCTATGCTATGTTAATGTTCCATTGATATTCTCTAAATAGTGGTTTCTTGTAAGTAACACTTAGTCAGACGTCTTTTAACTAGTTCCCTTATCAGGAATTTGTCCCCAATTCCCCTGGACAGCCACAACAGATGTTAATAAAATCTACTTAACACATTATGAGAAGAACCTCATAGCTTGTCTCTTAGACCTATTTCATCTTCGTTTATACCCAAAGCTAACACACTTGGATTTCTTGTCTCTAAGTCAAAGCAGTCCAGAAAGCAGCCACTGGATAGAGAAGAGTAAGTAGAGAATCTAGGGCATGAGCCGTGAGAGGTGATGACTAAGAAGGAAGAAAGTCAAATGTTGGAGGTCAGTACCACAACTTTCAAAAAGCACATATCTGCTTTAGCGAGAGACCTCATCTGGGCCTCTGATTTTATCACAATGAGGGATAAATCACAGAGCAGACATCAGAGTAATAAATCTAGGGGACATATGAATTACATATGTATATAAGGAGAGTTAGATTATAGCCAGTCAAGATTTAATTTATTCAACATACTCTATGTAAGGTTGCAAAGTCTATATCATAATATTTAGACATATTTACAATAAAATTAGGTGCAAATTTTTAAAATTTAGCCTGTAAAGGGATCTATTTTAGTTACCTTTAAAATTGAGTTTTCCAGACGTTTATTCACTTTGGTATGAACAACAACTAATAAGATGTATGGTAAGTAGGTGTCCAATAACGTTTATTAACTAAATTTAGTTAAATTTATTGACAGATTTATATGGGTGAATGAAATAAATCCATAATAATGGCAAACAAATGAGGAGTTACTACTTTTCCCCCAACAATTGTGACCAGAATTGGAGGAATTTTCTAGAAAATGTCTGTATGCATATTGATGCTGTGAGGGCCAGAAATTTTTTTTTCTTTGTTGTATCTTTATGAGGAAGAAACTACAAGCAGAAGATAAAGTAAATAACAAATCTGCCTTAGAATATCCCTTGGAAGACTGATAGAAAATAAACACCTTAGTGTTTCATTCATTTTCGTGTATAGTAAGTAGAGGGATTATTAGTCATAGCTTGGAAAGAAGCAATAAAGTTCTACCCCAAAACAAAGCAAAACAAAACAAAACAAAACAAACAAAAACCTTCCATACTTGGTATCTACTTAATCTGCTATTGAGAAATTGTTTAAAATGTATTCATCTGCTTCTATTTGCAGTTAACTACCATTCTTGATATTGTAGGACCCAAAAGTGGAAGTCACAAATTTCTCCTTGACTCTGATTTCTAAAACCTTCCAGAAACTGTACAAATGCACACACAAATATAATTTAATTTTCTCTACACTGTTAAAATACTCTTATTTATCTAAATTTTAATTTATAATTGAAGTATAGCTGACATATGCTCATTAGTTTCAGGCACAATTTAGTTACATTAGCGATGTGACATTCATATATGTTACAAAATGGTCACAACAATTAAGTATAGTCTTAACTCCCATTTCTTTTTTATGTACTATATTCTAAGACAGGCAGGAACTGTAGACACTAGTGACTTTGGAAAAGTAATACTGTTCTGAACAGCTTGGTCACAGAATTAAATGTAGTGATGATTTACTCTTCCAATAACCATTCACTGGACACTGATACTGTTCCAGGTACCTTAAAAACTATAGTTTTAGTGGGTTTATGCTGGTAATAGGCCAGAACTACAATTAAATCAAGTAGGAGAGAAATTAGAAGGCAGTATGAGTAATATTTTAATAAGCACTTGGTTTCTCTAATTCTGACAAACTTCAGATTCCACCTATTCTAGAGAGATAATGGGGTAGAAAAAGTGGGTATAGGAGAATAGTTTAATTGTTCTCTTTTCAAGGTAGGATTAAGAAGCAGAGTAGAAAACAGACAAACATGGGAATTCGAGAAAAGCAATCAATGCTTAAACGTTAGAAAAAGAAGTTAAGAAGAAAAATGAATTGGTAGGAAACAGGTTGTAGTAAATTTTGGAAGGCTCAAGAAGACAAGTGAAGGAATGCTAAAAGTAAAAGAATAAAGACAAACGGTTTAGAAAAGAGACATGAGCCCCACCAGACTATGAAAAGAGAGTCTTGGGATGTCAGGATGAAACATAATCAAGGCAAGAATGAGGAGTTCAGAACTTGTCAGAGTGACAAAGGGCTTTATAAATGGTAATAAAGATAGTGCAGGACATGGCTGGATAAGAGGTAAAAGCATAAGGAAGAGAACTGGAGAACTGGAGAATCTGAGTTGAAATTAGCAGCTCTCTTAGTGTTATTGTCACAATAAAGTAAGTAATATGTGGTTCTTCACTGATAATCAGAATTTATTGGATCAAGAATTTGAAAACTGCTTTGTAGATTAAGTGGATTTATGGGATTTTGCCTTTATACTGTGAGACCTGGAGACAGACTGTCATTGCCTAATTATTTTTGTCTTTTCTTTTAAGTGGGGTCTGCCCATAACTCACCACCAAAAGAAAACTTTTCATATACTGCTAAAGAGAAACACTGATTGAATAGAGTTTTGCTCAAGTCATTTTCACTTAAAGTTGTAGAAATGTCTGTTATTATCTTTAAAACAGCATTTCTTTAAAGAGACAGTGTGGGGACACCTGGGTGGCTCATGTGGTTAATCATCGGACTCTTGATTTTCACTCAGGTTATGATCTCATGGTTTGTGAGTTAAAGCTCTGGGTCAGGCTTTGCACTGAGTGTGGAGCCTGCTTGAGATTCTTTCTCTCCCCTTCTCTGTCTTCCCCTCCCCTGCTTATGCTCTCTGCTTCAAAAAAATAAATTAATTAAAAAAAATAAAGAGACTGTATGCACAGCAGTTTAAAACAGCTTTACAGGTGAACTGCTTGGTCTGGAAGACTTGCTTTGACACATGCAAACTGCAGCTTTGGAATACATACTCAAAATCTCTGTCTCATTAAATCTATAAAAATGTGAATAATTATATTTCCCATTGGGTTGTATGAAGATTAAGTGATTTATAGAGTTGCCAGAATTAGGAAAGAAATAGAGTGAAAAAAAAAACCCAGCTAAACTTGAATTTCAGATAAACAGCAGTATTGTCTATCAGTAATACTCATACTTAACACAAGATGAAGTTATACTAAAAAACCATTCTATGAAATTAAAATTGAACTCACTTTTCTATTTCCTTTGCTAAATAAATGTTTGCTATTTTGTTTATTTCTAATATTTTATCTGGCATCTCTACTTAATATATGTAAAGTACTTGTAAAAACGGTCCTGCTACTTAGCACTATATAGGTGTTTGTCTCCCCTCCCCCCGTCCAGTGATCAGTGGGGGGAAAACAAAAACAAAAACTTTATATGGCATATTAGTTCCTTTTCATTTAAATAACTCTAACCAGAAGCAATCCAATATTTAAATTCTAATATTCATTTTCCCTGAAAAGGTGTATGAGTGACCAGGGAGTACACAAGCATTTAATCAACTGTTTCCAACTTCCCAGAGTTCCTTGAAAAAATAATGCTACAGGAAGATATATTTTAGCTTTAAAAGACCCTCAGTTGTTGCATCCTATTGGTGACAATGATAGTGACAATGAGAAATCTGTTAAAAATCTTCCACAAAATTTATTGTACAATTACAGCAATAAAGAAGGAAAAATATTTGAGATACAAAAGATCTAAGAGGAAACCTATTCCAGTTAGGAACTACACCTAGGTACTTTCTAACTGAAAGCCAATTGTCCATTAGATAAAAATGAGAATAGCTAAAGTTCCTTCTCTTTTCTTGCAGATCATCTTTCTTCTCTTATGCTCTTGATTTTATTATTGAGACTCTGATTTTTTTTGCCTTAGTTGAATATCACCCCAAACCCACCAATATGCCAGAAATTAACTGATTCTGGGTCATTGTTTTTAGTTCAGTGATAGTAATTTTATGAAGGACCCTTAAATGTGGAAAGTATTCTAGAGCCAAAGAAAGGAGTTAGTTAATATTGATGCTTTAAGCAAGTAGGTATTTTAGGCCAGATGATCTATATGTATACTTTTGCCTCACATAAGATACATTCAAAACCATGATGTAAAAGCCTAGCTCATTGCTAGATTCTTCCTTTAAAAAGTGAAATTAAAAAACAAAAAGTGAAATAATATCCTGCATCAAATAATACTGTCCTTTTGCATTTTTTTCTTTTAAAAATTACTTCAAATAATATTTCATTTTGCTTTTAGACGTAAACCCTGCTTTTCTTTTTTCTTTTCTTTTTTTCTGTAAGAAGAGTGAATAATATTGTTTCAAGTTTATACATGGAGAAATTATAGCATAGAAAAGTAGCTTGACGGTGATTACCCAGATAGAGGCAGGACTTAAACTGAGATCTAATGAACCTTAGTCCATTGTCAATAAGATTCTCTATATGGAAATAATCTGTTGCAATGACAGAAGGAGGGATAGGTTATTAGTAGGGCACTCAGCTGCTTAAAAACAAAGGCAACATAACATGTTCATAGGAACTGAGGATAATTTATATCTATCTATATCTATATCTATATCTATATCTATCTATCTATATCTATATATCTATATATCTATCTTCTTATAGCTTTCATGGACATAATTCAATGGAATTTAATAGGTATTTATTGAGCACCTACTGTACATAAGACTTTGAGCTAGATGCAGGGAATCCAAAAAATACAGGCCTCCCCCTTGATCATTCTACAATAGAGCAGAGGTAAGAGAAGTTCAAAAAAGCTATAATAGAAGATAATTCAAGTGCCCTGAAATGGTGCTTTGGGGAGTCAGAGATCACATTTAAAATACTTGGCACTGTAATGAAAAATTTATACTGAAAAATAATTGATACTTAATCTCTTTTACCAGACAAATGATCTTATTGCAGGTTTCACTGGGGACAATTACAAGTGACAGTCATTGGTTTAGTTTTGAGCCTGTGAAGTGACAGCACACAGTGGGTGTTCAATTAGCATGTGCTAAATTTCAGAAAGGATCCATGAATTATAAGATGCTAATGGACCTCACTGAGCCATAATGGCAGCAGAGAGAACATGTAATTCATTTTTGCCTGACACTAACAAAGTATCCTTTTGCTTTCCTGAGCAGCCACTAAAAACGTATAAAACTGCTCTGGATGATTATTTAGAGTTCTCTTGACCTGTTCTTTTTTAGTTTTAAGTGTGAAGTAATTTATATGAAAAAAAAGATACTTTTTTCATAACTTGTCACCTCTTGGTTTTTATTGTGTAGTTTGTCTATAGGGCAAAATACATATATATGACCATACACATTTTTGTTATTATTAATAATGTACTGATTTCTTATCACTGTGTTACCTCATTGGCTTATTAGAATTTTTGGCAATTATTCTCATTATATAGATTTTACATATAAGGGAACTGAGGTTTAGAGAGGCAACATGACTAGAAAATAAGAATTTGAAATTGGTCTCGGGCTGACAAACTCTGTTTAACAGAAAACCCAAATTCATAAGTACTTTGTATTTGCATTCAAAAAATCCAGCACTCAAGGTGCCAGGTGGTTCCATCCATTGAGCTTCTGACTCTTGATTTTGTCTCATGATCCCAGGGTCATGGGATCGAGTGCCACATTGAGTGTGGAGCCTGCTTAATATTATCTCTCTCTCTTTCCTTGTCTTTCTCCCTCTCCCTCTCCCTCTCCCTCTCCCTCTCTCTCCATCTTTCTCTCCCTCCCTCTCCTTCTTCCTCCCCCTTTCCCTCTCTCTCTCTCCTCTCTCCCCTGCTCACATGTGTTCTCTTTCTCTAAAATAAATATTTTGAAAACAGTCAAGCACTCAATTGAAAATATTTAGATACTCTGAGTCTCTTTACCGTTTTAAAATGTGCTTGCTAATCTCATTTGGACTTGTACTGAATGTCCTTATCATTTCTCTTTCAAGCCCCTAGCACTTTCAAATTCTAAGATTTATGGCCCTTCCATCATTATGTTTCTAAATCCCTATTTTAGCTTTGATTTCTACTGTGACATTATTGGGGAAAAAGTTGATCGTGTTTAAGAGAAGGAAACAAGCTGGCAGACAGGGATGAAGTCAGAGTCTTCATGACATAGAGCAGTTGTTCTCCAAGGTGGAGAAGATTACTGAAGCCCGAAAAAAAAATACAGATTCCTGGTAGATCTGACAGTCATTTGGATCTCTGTGCATGTCATTAGCTCAGTGGTTACAAGAGATTCTCTGGCTAGGTGGAAATAGATGCCTAACTAAATTGGTTGCTCACAGATAAGGTGAAAGTACTTTCAAACTGCAAAAACCAGCTTGCAGAAGGCAAAAGACCTTGCCAAATATGGACTTTTTCATTTTTTAAAGCAATTGTTCATTGGTTCAGTACTGGCTCTGGCTTTACCTTGTTGTAGCCTCCCATACGTGGCCTCATACTGACATACTTTACGTTTCCAATATTTGAACCCTTGACTTTTCCTATCGATTCTATTCACCTTTCAAAGATCTCCTTAGGTCTGGCTCTTTCTTAGCTCACAATTGCTTTTCTGAATGTCAGCAGTTTCTCTGACTTATGAGACAAGTAAAATATTTCCAGCCCAAGATAAAGATAAGGTCTGGTTTTTAAGATGCACCTTTGTGAGTGAATTATTCCATCCTACTTTTTTAAAGGTTCAGGGGGAACCTGATGTGTTAGCAACATTCCCCTTCTCCTCCCTTCGTCTGCTACTGAAATCTGACTTCTGTTGTGGATCTTACCCAAACTTTCAACTTTAGAAGATCTTTACTTAATGCACCTGAAACACCTGTGGAGAACAGGGATCTATTCTCATCTTATATTCTATATACAAGTGAGTTAAACCATTTGTCGAGGTCATCACCTGAGAGCATCAGCACTCTCTGCAGGTCTTGTTAAGTTGCAGATTGCTATGCCCCACTCCAGGAGTTTAGTTACACCTGCATCAGGGCCTGAAGCATTGCATTTCTAACAAGTTCCCAGAAGATACTGCTGGTCCATGAACCACACCTGGAGAAATTCTGATTTGGAGTAATGTATGTTGTGGTCTGATTTTCCTACTTATTAATCAGCTGACAGAAACCCAATCCAAACTAGCTAAAGCAAGAAGAAGAATTTACTGGATCATGTAAATGAAATTTTTAGGATTTGCAGCTTAAAAGACATATCTGAATCTAGAATCTCAGAATATGTTGTCAGTAATTACTTTTTTTTAATCTCTTGGTTCCTCTGGACTTCTTCCTTTTCAGGCTGGTTCTGTCCAGAGGGAAAATCTGGCTACCCACAGTTCCGGGCTTGCATTCTAATAGTTTTGTGGGTGTTTTGTTTGTTCACCTCATACAAAAAAGAACATTTTCTCAATACCCTTACATCAAATCTTGAGGTTAACTTCTGTACAAACTTAGGTTGTGTGGTAATTTTTTTTTTTTTATTTCAAAAAAATTTTTTTTAGGGTTTGTTTATTTTTGAGACAGAGAGAGACAACGTGAACAGGGGAGGGAACAGGAGAGAGGGAGACACAGAAACCAAAACAGGCTCCAGGCTCTGAGCTGTCAGCATAGCTGACATAGAGCCCGACACAGGGCTTGAACCTACAGACTGTGAGATAATGACTTGAATGGAAGTCCTGTGCTTAACAGACTGAGCCACCCAAGCATCCAGGTTGTGTGCTAACTCTTAAACCAAATACTGAGGCTGAGGGAATAAAATGATTATTCACGGCTTTCCAAAGGAAAGCCAGGGGTTGTTAGAAGATGGAATTGATGTTGTGGCCTTGGCAGGCAAAATCACAACTATTCACTAGATCTTAAAGATGTAAACTATTTGAAGAAAAGGAGAGAACATGCAATTGTTCTCTCCTATAAATAACCAGCATGATGGCACATACATATAACAACCTAGTATATACTTGTTTGAAAAGTATTATAACTAGTAAAATGAATTAAAAATTTAACTGTAATTACAGTCATTGTTCCTGGTCCTAGATTTAGTATCTTGTCCTTAACGGAAACCACACTTGGTGCGCGGGAAGGGGGGGGGAGGAAAAAAAGCTAAAATTAAATATCTAACAAATGAATCTATTAGTAATTTATTATTTAATTTATATATATATTTATTTATATATTATTTATATATTATATATTATTATTTATATTATTTATATATTTATTATTTATTATTTATATTTATTTATTTTTATTTATTTATTTATATTTATATTATATATATTTATTATTTATATATTTATTTATTTAATTTATATATCTAAATGTTAAATTTCTAATTTGGATTTAATACCTGACTTGAGGCAAAGTAACAAATGAAAAGGCAATAGAAAAGGGGCGAATGCCTATAATTATGTATGGAGATAATAATATTTTTTATATAATATGTATGTGTATTTAATAATACTTCAATCTGAATACAAACATGAAATCATGAATTTGTCATAATCCATATTATGCATTTAGCTGTTGGCAATGTAAGTATGAAAGCACTTCCAGACAATGATTAAAATGTCACCAGTCTTTGGCCCTGCTGGGTCCTAATATCTGCTAATATAGAAAAAGAAAGAAAGAAAGGAAGGGAGAAAAAGAAGGAAGAAAGAAAGAAGTATAATTTATGTATTTAAGTCACACTTTTACAAATACAGGTAAAAATGCAAAGGATCCATTATATTATTGATGTTGCTAGTTTGAGATTTCTGAAAATCTAAAAATCCGTGTGCATAGGGCTGAATGGAGCAGAGGGTAAAAGGGATAGGAGGTATATAAAACGTGTCAGCCCAAGAATGTGAAACTGCCATCCTTAGAGTAACATTGCTATACACTTCTATCCCTGACTTATTCTGAGCACAGAGGTAGTGTTTAATTTTTATTTATATTCACTGATGTAGTCCTATGTTAAGGTCAGGTGTGTGCCTTGAACAAGATTCATGCCAGGTGGGGAGAGAGCTGCAGATCATGAGCTGTGTGCTGAAGTATTAGAGCTTTAAGTACCCTCCTTCTTTTGCTGAGGGGGAGTCGGGAAGTAGAAAAGTTGCCATCACCAAGGGAATCAGATAAAGGGACAGGGGAGGAGAGCCTGCCAACAGCACACTGACCTGCTTTTTTCGGGTAAAAGCATCCAGGCGACAATAGCAAAAGGCAAAGAGGGGGAAAAAAAGAAAGAAAAAAAAGAAGAGAACCTCAAAAAGCACTCTTTAAGTTTGTATTATTGTAAGGAGTTGTAGATAGTTTAAGTCCGCTTTCCTGGTGACAGTTTGTGATCTTTATCATCAAGGAGACCAGGAATCTTTTGAAAATATAAAGCAGAGGTAAATTTTTCCTTTTAGGTCTTCTCCTCTTCCAGTTTACTTTTGCCATTATAATTGAGCCAATTGGTTAGAGATTAGAACATAAAGTGTCTTAAGGTCATTCTGGAACCAAAGCCAGGATTTGAGCTTTCTTTAATAAAACTGAACTGAGAAGCAGAATGTAGAGTGGATAGAGATTTAAAGAGACAGGGGTACTTCTAAAAATCATCCCCCTTTCCTATATTGGAATTCATCTATTTTAAATTGCTTTAGTTCAGGACCTTGAGTTTTACGAAGGAATAGTGTGATGTTTATTTTTGGTGAGGATGCTATGACAGATCCTCTCTGATTCTCCGTGGTGAAGCCTTTCACAATTAAGCACCTTGCAGTATTTCCCTTTCTTTGAAATCACTGGTGTTGGCCTTTATCAGAATCCATTTGCTTTATTCTTATTTAGCAATTACTATGTTGCTGAAGTCTCAGAATCTTCCAGACTGAAAATGCCATGAATGAGTTTATTGTCTAAATCCAAATGTACCCTGTCTCTTTATTCTACTTCTACACTGGCCTCCTTGTTGCAGCCCAAAATGGCAGCTGTATCGGGCAAGCAGCAAGAAAAAACGTGACAGCCTCCTTCTGAAATCAAATGAAAAATGGCTTCTGTTTCAGGTTGAGCTAAATATTACATACATATATTTTACAACTTTCCCTTTTGTCTGACTTTCCTAACAGAGGAAATTTAAGGCTCTTCTCTTGTCCCTGAAAGAGTTTGTTTGTTTGTTTGTTTGTTTGTTTGTTTGTTTTAGCCAACAGGATCATCTGATGTGAAAATACCAAGCATGAGCCTCCATGTCCTCTTACTGATCCTATTTCTTTGCTTAGGATGCTCTAGTAGATGATGATATTGGCAAGAAAGAATACTTCAAAACTAGGGAATTACTTATTTTCTACTCAATGTGAGTTTCCATTATCTCTATTTCCAACAACCCCATATGTCAGTATACATGTGATCACATGTGTACACAGAAATTTCTAGTGACTTAAGCATGCCATTGGCTTTCAAGATTTCCCCGGTGTTTTAAATTTGGGTTTTAGTAGATCTCTCTTGATTCTCACAATTCAATAAATAGAAATGAAATATGATTGAATCCTTCCAACTGGAAGAACTGCCTGTCATAATTAAAATCCTGTCCTGACACCGGGCATATGTCACTGAAAATTTAGCCATCAATGAATATTGTTTTTTTGAAAATGCTTAGGTTAGAAGTAGACAAGTAAAACTTAAAAACTGAGTTCAATAAATACTGCATCGTACCATTGACTGAAGTCTCACAAAGGGTTGGACATTTTCCCACTGTTTTTATCACATCCATTATATTCGACTTAGAGGAGCTGTAGATTTGAGCACATCCTGATTGATAGTTACTGATTTCATTTTTAATTTTTTTTAAGAAAGTGCGAGTGGGGGAGGAGCAGAAAGAGAAGGAGGCACAGAATCTGAAGCAGGCTCCAGGATCTGAGCTGTTATCCCAGAGCCCAATGCGGGCTCAAACTCTTGAACCACAAGATCACGACCTCAGCTGAAGTCTGATGCTCGATCCACTGAACCACCAAAGCGCCCCAGATAGTTACTGATTTTAAATGGATACCTATCACTTAAGTTTATTTGGCTCCCTGACTTAAGTAAATATTTTGAATATATTCTTTCTGGATAATGTAAAATAAATAGTCTTGATAGCACTGCTTTTATTAATACTTTTTAGGTTTTCTCTCATGCAGACAAATTTTTTTTTTTTTAATAGTAGCTTATGAAAATCCCATGGCTCCTTGACAGGGATAGTTACAAGGAGATTCGTTCACGTACATTCTTACCTTACTTGCAAAGGAAAGATCTGTCTCATTTTCAGCCTACTGGGGGGAAGAATCACACAAACTTTGATTCAGTATTCACTGACAGGTTCTTTCTGTCTCTCTTCACCCCCAAGCCCCTCAGCTTTTATTATATTACTGACATGTTAGAAGTGATAACTTTGAGAACATTATAAATTTATGGAAAAAACTAAACACTTTAAAAACAAAACATCTTTGGGCCGCCGGGGTGGCGCAGTCGGTTAAGCGTCCGACTTCAGCCAGGTCACGATCTCTGGGCCCGTGAGTTCGAGCCCCGCGTCAGGCTCTGGGCTGATGGCTCAGAGCCTGGAGCCTGTTTCTGATTCTGTGTCTCCCTCTCTCTCTGCCCCTCCCCCGTTCATGCTCTGTCTCTCTCTGTCCCAAAAATAAATAAACGTTGAAAAAAAAATTAAAAACACAAAACAAAACAAACCAGGGGCGCCTGGATGGCTCAGTCTTGTGGAGCCACCGACTTCAGCCCAGGTCATGATCCCCCACTTCCTGTGTTTGAGCCCTGCTTGGGGCTCTGTGCTGGCAGTTCCAGGCCTGGAGCCTGCTTTGGATTCTGTGTCTCCCTCTCTCTCTGCCCCTCCTTGACTCTGTCTCTCTGTCACCCCAAAATAAATAAACATTAACATTTTTTTTTCACAAACCAAAATCAAAATTTTAGCCTTTGCTGTAAGTTTCTTATTAAGCATCTGCAGCGACATGGTGTTGTTTGGGGAAAACCGTCCAAGTGGGTTATATTTACATGAAATTTTCTTTCAAATTTTCTGCGAGAATTGAATTAGTCTATTTTCAGATAAAATGTGCCTTAATTTTAAGAAATCATTAAGGTGATTATAGGTATAACTTACTAACCACTTTGACCCACCTCCCTCTCCAACCACACCTCATTTTTTGATGGGAATTTCTTAACTTCCACGTAGTAAGCATCAGCACAACCATAACTGCCCCTACTGTGCCCTGGGACTTGTCTGAGAACAGGCTCCTTCCTTGGTTTTAGGGGTTCTTTGCATCCCTCTTTGTGTAAGTTGTTCCAATACATTTTTTTTTTTTTTTTAGTTTCAGACTGCTCTGGAATTTAAAGAACATTTTTTTTAGATCACCTTGCTCAATTTGGAAGTATAAATTCACTCATCTGATTAATGTCTGTCTTTCCTACAATTTTGTCTCTACATGCCATGTTTTTGTTTCTGTTTTTATTATTTATTTATTTTTGCTTACCTCATTTGTAACAATGTCACACAGTAGCAGATTAGTAAATATTTGTGGAATGAATACATGTCATGAAAACAGAATTTTTATCAGTACCATGGGTTTGTTCCAAATGAAGACTTATGATTACTTTCTTCTTAACTTACAAAGGCATTCTTATTTCCTTTACATAATATCTGATGATATCAGAATGATAGTATCACATCTTAGGAAATAAAACCTTTTCTTTCATTTGATTTACATTGAAGAGCTCAGAATCAAATTTAACTGAGGCTTTCAGAAAATGGGGTCCTAGGAAATCAAAATGTTTCCTGGCTTGGTATGTAGAATATCAAAATATTCTATGTACACACTGATGTCAATAGATACATTCCTAGCTCATTGAGAATTTTCAATGGATACTTCTAAGGTGAGGGATAGAGCAGCAGTAAAGCTGAGTAGTTCAACTGGGAACTTGCGTTGGGAGGGGGAAAAATTAGGATTCAACCTAGAGATTTGAGATCAAAATCTAAAGATCTTTTCTCTATACTGTTCAGAGTGAGTGTGTGTGTGAGAGGTTCTCTTCCTTCTCTTGTAAAATAACAGCCATTGGTAGGTTAAGAAAAGAAGAGAGTATCTGTTAATGTTAATGCCGTGATTCATTTGCTACCTTTGCAATTATATTATAGCTGGTCCTTAATATAAACACCATATGAAAGAGTAGACATTTTTATGCTACAGCCATATACATGTTTGAGAGAATAGACACTTTGACTTATTCTGAAGGAAACAAAAATCAAATTCCACTGATTTTACTTTGCTCTAGTTGAATTTTTGAGATTGGATGAAAATCAGTTATTGGATCAAGCTCATTATTTTTTCCATTTTTATTAGAATAAATATATTTGTTTAATAAAAGGGACTAAGAAAAAATAATAGCTGGGATCTATGGAATTTAGATCTGTGCCAAAAGACTCCTATGATCTAACAGTGTGATTAGTATTTACGACATCAGTAATGGTTCAAATAATGAAAATAGAAATCCACCACGTATATGTTTAAACAGAAGATCTGAACATAATTAGTATTTCCAATTTTATCTTGCTATAGAGTCTTAGAGATAGAATTCAACACCTTTCAAATTCTTCTGAATATGACGGAAAGAGGAACATAAAAAGCAAATAACCCTGAAGGCCATCATAGCCTTGGGAAGTTCCTCAGACCAAACCATAGAAATGGCACCAGAATTAGGTTGCTGAGAAATGGATGTAGGTTGGCCTAGATTTTAGGTGAAATCTCTCTAATGACAACTGAAGCATCACGTAACTGTAAACAAAATAGGCCTGCTTCTTGGTGTTTTGTATTTTAACAGCCTTAATTTACTCATTACAGTTAAAATAGGAATCTTAACTGCAAGCTGAATGCATTTTTTTCTTTGCTTTCACATTGTGATAGATATTAATCCCCCCAGTTCTAACCATGAGAACATCCTTAAGTACAGTCCACTTGAGTGTTCATGTTAATGTGATTTCTCATTAACACCTTGTTAAGTTACCCATGATCAACTCTTTAAATTCTTCTTATGAACGTCATGCTAATTATGTATCACTTCATTTCCCCTTGCACAATGGCCTTTAGATGCTTAAGAAATAAATGTTATCTTCATGAATAGTCTTTCTAGTTAGCACTTAAAACCACAGTACAAATTCACTGTCAGAATTTTGAAGTCAACTTTTTTTCAAGACTAACTATTCAAATAGCAAAGCTTGTTCCATAGTTCTTATTGGCTAATTTTCTAGACATTTTTAGTAAATTCTAAATTTTTAGCAAATAGCAAATTTTTAGCATTTTACATTTTTAATAAAAGTAACAATAGCTGGTATCCTACTACCAATGGATTTGGCAAATAAAAATTCAAATTCACCTAGTACAATTTGGAAATTCATGTTTGCTTTTAGGGTGATGCTTAAAGAACTTCCTTTATGACCTCTCCAGCAGGTTCCAGCCTGCATCTGCTAGGACTAAACTTGGGAGATGGTTTTCTTAGTGAACAGAGGCCTTTTCCTGAAAGACCTTGCCTAGAGTCTGATTTTTTTTTTTTTTTAAACAGAGAAGCTCTGGGTATCACTATCACTTTCTTAAAAAACAAACAAAACAAAACAAAAAACAATCAAATAAGGGTCTTGAATTAATTCTTTTGAGAATCATCATGCCTACTATTTTGTCTGTTTGCATACCTAAGTCCTTTATCATGCAGATATTAAAAAGACTCAATTCTGGTTTTAAACACCAAAGAGAAATGCAATTGCTGGGAAATAGTAGAATATTTCCCTGACTACATAATTCATTTAAAAGTCAGTGAAATTTAGATCTTATTGCTAATATTAACATAAAATACATATGAATTTAAGTAAGTCAACCTTCTTCTCCTTTAGGAAGTTATTTAACATTTTATCTCTGACAGGCATTCATTTAGTGGAAAAATGAAATTAAAGTAGTTTACAATTAAAGAACTAATTTCTAGAAAAGCCAAAATTCTGGTAAAGTTTACATAATCCTGAGTAAATTGAAGCTGCTGGAGTCCCAACTTTTTCTATTCTAAGTTAGCCCTCTATGATTTTTTTTATTTATATAGTGAATCATTGATTTCAACGATGCTATTGAATTATATTTTCAAAGGAAAATATCTATCAAGGATATCCTATTCACCAGATACTATGCTAGTTGCTGAGACTAAGGAACTAAGACAATAATAATGGAGATGAATGCATTTTTGGACAGATATGGGAACAGGTCATTTCAGAGGTGGATTATTTGACAGTTTTGGGAAGATGTTACCTACTCTTGAATGCAGTAATTCATCTATTAAAAGTATTTTTTGCAGCTACTCCCCATCCTTGAATACATAGACAAGTGTAGTGTGAGACTGATGAAAAGGTTGGATATGAAAATTAATAATAGTAAAACTGGACAAGTCTACTTTTTTACTTTTCTTTGTCAATTATCCACTTAATTTTTTTTTAAAACTGAGGATGTACTATGTGTAGGATATGTGGTATGATCTTGAGCAAGTACCTACACTTTGCTCAGCTTCAGTTTTCTCATGTATAATACTGTGTGCATTCCCTAAGGTAAAAACTAATCTGTTATAGCAAAGAGATCCTGGATTACAGAGGTTTAAATGGAATATGTTTCCCTTTTATGTAAGAGTTGGGGCAGACAAGTGTGCTCAGCTCCATGAAGTCATTCAGGAACATAGGCTAGAGGGATCGCTTTGCCATTCTCTGTGCATAATTTCAATACTATTCCAGGCATTATCACTTTCGGACACTGAAAAGGAAATAAAGAGTGAGTCTGGGGCAAATCTGTTTCAGAAGATGCTTAATAAGTTATGTATATAGCGACTGCTCACACTTGTAGAAATGTAGTAGCATGGCCACATGCACTGTGCTGTACTGGGAAATGTACATGGACATGTGCCCAGGAAAAGGGGGAGAACAGATGTGGGGGGCTCTTAGTAATCTTCTATGTTAGTATAAAAATATTCACCTCCACTGGATTGTTGTAAGAAGTAAGCTATTATATCTAAGGCATTTAGTGCTGTGCAGAATACATGGTGAGGGCTTAATCTATTATTGTCACCTGCATTATTATTTGGATATGGTACAGAAAGGGTAGGGCATAGGGTGACCAGAACTTGCATTCTACATGGAATAAATAAATGTACTTTTCCAGAGTGATATGAAAGAGAAAACTGAGGAATTATGCATCATTGCATTTCCTCTGTTTGTGATTATTTTTCTTATGTATTCTCTTAATCAACATGTTTGTACCCAGTTGGTCGGAAATTCACTAAGCAGGTGATTCTTTCATTTGTAAGTTACTTGGGGGAAAAATGCCTCATAAGAAAGTTTATTTATGGTGATCACAGGAAAATAAGCTCAAAGTCAACTGGAAATTGTAAAATTATCCCTCTCTTTCTTCTAGAACCACAAATTGAAGCACAGGGTAAAAAGTTGTTTTTTCTTGGCCAGAATTTCTTATGTCCTAAAATACTCATTAGGGCTCCCCACAAATATTGGGACTCCACAATGGAGGAACTGCAAGTAGTTGACACAGTGAGCAGGCATGGGGAGTTTGGAAGACTAGGCTAACTAAATAAAAGCTATAACTTATTCTGGCAGTGGGAATTCATCATTTAAAACCTTCTGCAAACATAACATATTTTACAATAAACCAAAATTTAGAAATATATCTTCTGCATCCCCCAACTATCCTGATAGATATTTAAGTTTTCAATTTTAAATTAGAGCAGCATTTGAGTGGAATTCTCCTTAAAATATTGATGTGGGCAGCTGCTACTAATTTCAAACATAAATCTAAGAAAATATACTTTGCATTGTGATTAACTGAAAATCCTCCTCTAGTTAGGGGGCTGTCTGCAAGAAAGATGGATTATGCTAGATAAGCCAGGTGTTTGTGCTCATAAAATTGTGAAATTTCTGTTTTGATTGAAGAGAAAAGATTGTATCCCTAATTAGTCAGCCACAAAATACATATTAGAGAAATATAAATTATAATTAAGTCAGTGTAAAAAAAGATGTTATATACTTTTATAACTGCTCCACAGATTTTGATTCTCTTCCTAGCCCAACCCCTTGAGGGAAAGACAGTTCTGTACCATGTAACCGAGAAAACCTTAAACTTGGAGTCAGAAAACTTAAGAGTCAAGTTCTAGCTTCTCTGACCTCATTGCCTTGGTGAGACACATCATTCAACTCACATGCTGATAGTCATGTACCAGACTCTATCCTCTGAATTAAACAAAAATGAGAATTTTAGCAGCATATGCTTGTGTATGTGTTTGTGTTTAGACAGTGAAGTTGTGGTGTGGAGGGGGAAAGAAGGAGGTAACATAAACACAAATAAAAGCATAAGATAAAAATGGTAAAAGTACTAAGAAGTAACAAGTCAGAGTAATGGGCAAAGCCCTTAAATGTCATCACCTTATGTGATGACAATGCTGTTTCAGATAGGTTGATAGCAGAAGCCTCGCTGAGAAGGTGGCTTGAGGAGAGTTCAATATCCAGGGAGCTTCTGAATCTTTGGTACATCTGGGATAAGAGTGCTAGAAAAGGGATCCCATACATAAAGGATGGATTTTATTTAAGACTCATTTTCCTCGTTCGTAAAATGGAAAGTATATCTGACCTACCCAACATACATGCTGGTAAAAGGGAAAAAAAGCAAGTGATATTTGTAAACGCAAAATATCGCCTAAACCTAAGGTACTGAAGGTTGGATAATGTTTGTTTTACTCTTCAAGAGAAAGATAGGAGTGTTCAAATGTTCTTTCTTTGAGAAGAGACTACTTTTTGTGGGGAAGAAAAATGGTTTAGGAATAGGGATGCATGGAGTTACGAAAGTATATATATATATGTGTGTGTGTGTGTGTGTGTGTGTACATATATATATATATATACATATATATGTATATATCACCTCAAATATCAATTGAGCGTATGTGTATGTATTTTGAAACCGATAACCTAAGACTGTTTTTAATCAAATAATTTTCTAACACAAATTTATTATCTTCTGCTTTATGGTTGTGATTTCGGACTGATATTAATAGCAATATTATACATATAAATATAAATAGTTCCTTCCTACTCGTGATTTTTTTGCTAAAATTATTGCAATTGCAGAGACTTTTTCTTTAACATTTTGTATAAATCAGCATCTGCATTATTCTAACTAATTTTCCCATAGAAATAAATGTAAAGAATGGGCATACATTCTTGGAGTACATAATTCTACAACCATTACAGTGTACTTTTACTTTATCATCTTTTATTATTTCTCAGCACTATTGCTTATATTAGTGTATTCACTTTTGAATTAACTGCACAATTGCTTGAATGTTTCGATGGTGTTTTATCGCTTTTAACACCTCTTCCAAAGTTCGATTTGGAAAAACATAGTTTAAGCTCCAGCACCACCACTTAGGACTATCTAGATATTGCTTAGTTAAGAATTTAAAAAAAGAAAAAAGAGAGATTTTAAATTACAGTGACAGTGAGCAGTAGAATAACTCAGCAGTCAGGAACACCACTCACAGCAGCCCTGGTACAAGCAGAAAACGGGTATTGTTTGCCCACTGCTGGCAAAATGCCAAGAGTTAATTATTTACTTGACTAAGTAGTACAACCACAAAACAGTAGCATGACTTGACAGTTCTCTAGCCTTCCCAACCCCAGTTTTAAATTTCTGTGCATTTCTTTTGCTTTAGGTGAGACTTTATATTTATCTCGACCTATTTTAAATGTGCCGTATCTCAAGTTTCTGTAAAATGCAAGTAGGCTGTATTTCCTGCTTGAGGCAGTTTTTTATTTCTCTTTTTGTACTCTCTCCTTGTCTGTATTTTTTTCTGAAAGCTCCCTAAATTAGAAACACAGACACCCAGAGTTATAAAGGCAGTCCATACCATTCCCTCTCTTCTGTGCAATAAATGCTTTCTACAAACCAATCAAGTCCTAATCCTGTGACTCATCAGTAAATATACTTTATGTGTCATTGACTGTGAATCGGAATCTCAAGGGGAAGTCAATTCCATTTTATGCTCTTCTAATTGTTAGAGAGGATGCTTTATATCAGGACAAATTATCTTTCCATAACCTCCATTCACTGTGATGGATACAATTGAAGGGGAGAAATGAACCAATCATCATAATGGTTAGTAAACTGTATTTCCCCCTTCAGAATATATAAAACCTGCTTGAATTCTAAAAATAATGAATGTGGTGTTAATTTTTCTTACTCTTTGAAAAGAAAATGTATGTTTTTTTTCCTCATAATTACTGATGCTTTTCGAAAAGTACTCAACTGTCCTTTACTTCAACAACAACAACAACAACAACAACAACAACAACAACAACAACAAAACTAGGTAGCATATAGTAGGATCATTGTTTTGTTGTTGTTGTTGTTTTGCATTTACTAGACCAAGAGGCTACTCTTCCAGAGTATGAGGAACCCAAAGTAAAGTTGGAGTATAAAGATCTACATGTGTCACTCATTATTGTGTGAGCTTGAATCAGTTTTTAAACTATTCTGAGCTTCAGTTTTCTCTTTGTATTCTGAAGAGAGGATGGAAGCTAAGTTGTGATGAATGAATTCAACAAGTTCTGGAAAGTACTAAACACTCTGAGTGGCACATAGTAGGTATTCAAAAAGCAGTCTTTTTATTTATTTTTATTTTTTTTAAGTTTTATTCATTTTTTAGAAACAGGGACAGAGCATGAGTGGGGGAATGTAGAGAGAGAGAGGGAGACACAGAATCCGAAGCAGGTTCCAGGCTCTGAGCTGTCTGCACAGAGCCCAATGTGGGGCTCGAACCCTTGAACTGTAAGATCATGACCTGAGCTGAAGTCGGACACTCAACCAACTGAGCCACCTAGGCACCCTGTCTTTTTTCTTTTTAAAGCTACATTTAGAATTTCATTAATATGACCCAAATCTATTCATACAGATCCCGTATTGCTGATGTAATTTAATATATGCTATGATGAATGGACCCATAATGTTGGAATGCTAAATTTGTACTCTCCCAAAAAGAATTTGCTAGCAGTTTTACTGCCTGACTGCATAGGAACAAACCTCACACATTATTTTAATGGAAACAGATTTATATTAGATGTCCCTTCCTTACTCAGATATGAATAATTTTGTGTTTGGATAATTTTGTAATTGGAAAATATCTATATCATTTTTTAAAACTGTTCACTGAAAACAAAGTCATTACATAGAATTTGTTGTAATTGTTTAGCATAAATTGATCTTTTGCTTTAATAATAAAATCTTTACTTTTTGCTAAACAAATAACATTGACAACAAAACCTGAGTCTTATTTTTTTAAAATAATTGTAGCATAGGAAACCATATTTCTATAAATGTATGCTTTAAACTCTAAATATCTACAGTTCTATCTTACTTTCAAAATCCATTGTTAAATGTTTCAGGCAACATGGCTATGAAATTTCTGCATGAATAATGGGCTATATTTTTCCAAAGTAACAGCCTAATCTCAATAGCTATTACCTATCTGGTGAACATCCAATTTCAGATGAGTTAAGCATCTTCCGTAAAAGTAACTTTTTATGCTAACATTTATTGAGCACCACCTATATGTGGCATGTCACTAGAATTTGCAAAAGAAGAAAAGGAAGGAGGATTGTGTTTCAAGCAACTTAGAATCTTCATTTAGATAGCATACATTCCAAAGGCACTTGGGACTATATATTTTAATTTTTAGGCATATTATACTTAATAACTTAGTGTTTTATTCCTCTAAGTGTATTGTTTAATAACATACAAAAGATACAGTAAATAAATAGTTCAATGTGTGTTTTGAGAAGGAAAGTATTTTTTTTCCTTGCACATGGTTATGTGCCATGTATGGTACACAACAGATCTGTATTATTTCATACTGATACACAGATCTTGAGTGAACATATTGCCTTATAAAAATTGGCTGGATTGAAACTTTGTAGACACAACCTACAAGCCCCACCATCACCTCTTGCCATAATTTAACTGGGAAATTATAAATAGTGCCAATAGGTATTTTCAACTGAAGATGAATAGCCATTAGAAATGTAAATACAGTAGAGTGTTACATTAGTGTGCATATAAGGCACTTTAATTGCATAGGTAATTAACACTTCTGTTGTTCT
This sequence comes from Felis catus, assembly GCF_018350175.1. Taxonomy (NCBI): domain Eukaryota; kingdom Metazoa; phylum Chordata; class Mammalia; order Carnivora; family Felidae; genus Felis; species Felis catus. The sequence goes on along the minus strand of NC_058375.1, from coordinate 132,688,051 downwards.
TCTCATTATCGTTTTGTTCCAGTTGAAATGCTTGTTAGCAACCTAAGCTGTTGAAGGGAGAGATAGTGTGTCATTACAACAGTTGACACAAGGCAGTCTTCAAGGGTGTGACACTAATTAAATTAGAACTTCAAATTACAAATAGACTTCTTATAACTAATGATGAATGACCATTTTCACGAAACAGCATTTACTTCTTTATTCAAGAGTCACAAGTCCTGCTTTTAATATGTTGTATTAAATCACAAAGAAATCCATTAACAAAGCTCTTATGTCTGTCTTTCCAAAGGGAAAGAATATTAGCATTTGGAGGCTTTTCTGCAGACTAAGGGAATTTTCTTCTCTTCTAATCACAATGAAAAATGATTATGAATTTCTATCATCAGCATAACCAGGAATGTCACCCTCCTCAAGTGGCTAGGTTATGATACAGTCTTTAGCAGGCAGAGCAATATTCTGGAAGTTTGGAAATCAGTATTCTCTTCTAGTTAGGTATAGTGGTTGTTGTATAGAGAATGTTCAATAAATAGTACCAATATACTACTATATACTTAGTTATCCTTGAAAGATGCCATCTTGGCAACAACAAGTACACTCTGTGAACTACAGTTAACAGGGACTAGGTACATAGGGAAGCTGACAGGATGTTGAGACAAGTCTTCATGAGAGCACAATACTTTGATATGGTTAAAATATTCAAAGACGACAGGTGAGTTCCTTCAGAATTAACGCACCTAACAGTCGTGAAAGATACTGGTCTGCAAAGGAGAATGTTAATAATTCTCAAAAAAGAAATACTAGATTATGTACATCAGCTGGTTAGCACATATTGTCCATTTAAAGAGCTTACTTTATAATTAGAAAACTAAGCTATAATTATAATTGTGCTTGGTGAGGACAGAACATTAATATTGAGTATGTGGTGAATAATTTTAATGGCTCTTGTTATAAAGTTAAGCCTACTGGAGTATTTTTCAACCAGATTTCAATTTATAGCTTCACTATGAACATTTGACAAGTATGGGACAAACTTTGAGCAATGTATGTATGTATGTATGTATGTATGTATGCATGTATTATCTCTTTTTGTTACATACTATAACAAGTGAGTTTACCTAGTGCTACCGCAATGTTACTCACTCTGAGAAAGAATAAGAGGCCAAACATAATGTTAGGAAAGGAAAGGAAAAAAGGCTCAGTGGAACATACAAATATTTTCCTGTGAGTATAGAAGAATGCTTAAAAGGAGAAAGAGCAGTGCTTAACTGAAACTAAAAGGACAGGTGATAGCCATTGGAACTTTGACATACTCAGAAAGGCATTGTTATACTACATTAGTAAAATAACAGTAAGCTTATTTTAAATTATTGTTGGGACAGAAAAAAAGTGTGAGTAAGAGAGGGAAGGTTGTTTTTCTTCTGAAACCTGACAATAATTCTATTCAAAATTGTGCCACAAATGCAGGTAATTCTATGCAAAATTGTGCCACAAATACAAATTTTAAACCTCTGGTAAAATGTACCAGTGTCCAATATAACTTTTGTGATGCAGGAAATGTTCTGTGTCTGTAATAATATATTAGCTACTAGACATGTTTGCCTATTGATCATTTGAAATACAGCCATTCAGAGTTGAAAAACTAATTAGTTTTGTATGAAAAACTAAATCTTTAATTTTATTTCACTTTAATCTATTTTAATTTAAATAGTCACATGTAGTTAGTTGCTATAATATTGGACTGCACAGATCTAAACATTCATCTGCACTGTAGGAACTAGATACCACAGACTCCACAGTGTTCTTGATCTACTAGTTATAAGAGTATGAGCACATCGTTGTTCCATTTTACTGATTCCCTGCCAACAGTTTCCCATCTGATAACATAGCATTTTTTGCTGACAAATGGCGAACAGCTTGGTTATTAATTTTAACTACTTATAGGTTTGTCCCTTGGTTAGAATTCCCATTTTTAAATTATCACTTACTGTCAGTTATTTATAAACATAAGCAATTTAATCAATTAGTATGTGGGAATACATTTTATGGAGTCATTTCTCACAGGGTAAAATTATCCTCTACTTGTAGTGGGATCTATCAGCCAGAGTTGTAAATCAATTACATACTAAATAATGACTAACTGAATTCATTTATAAATATTTAATTATTGCTAAATATCTTATATCCTGTGCTAGTCACTAGTGATCCAAAATGAATAAGCATTTCACCTACCCTTGAGGAACTTATAGTCTTTCAATGCCATTGCACTGTAAGTAAGCTGATTCATTTTCCAAAGCAGTTTACTTAATTGAGGCCCCTGGAATGGTCAACAATAAAATACGAGTTTCCCAGCAAGCAGAAAGTGTTGTACAATATCCTTCCTCCGGACATGCTCATCACCAGGACCATTGTTAAATTATTAGATGCTCTTTAAAGTTGGCAGAAATCCTCTATATATTCCTAATATTTTTTTTCTCTTTGAGACAAAGACATTATTGCTATTCTGTTTATAAGCATATAATAATTTGGGTTCATGCAATTCGTGGGTAAGTTCAGGTCATTTTTACACTACTACCAATAATGTGCAGAATAGCCTTAAAGATTTAAAAATTAACTTTCAAATTAAGTTGAACATAATTACAAGCTTCACGACTTTGAAATTCACTATCCTATTATTTTAATAATGCTGGCAAACTATTTTCTCAAGGCAAAATTTGTTGTTAATAGTGATACCTCAGATCTGTTTGTCCATCTCTATATTTCCACAAGAAATAAAATTTTCTTTTAAATCAGGTCATTGTACTAGGTCTCAAGCATGCTGGAGTATTCTAAAACAAACAAACAAACAAACAAACAAACAAACAAACAAACAAACAAAAAAGAGGTTAGGATAGAAATACTAATGAGAAACCAAGTAGCTAAAACTTGAGGGATTCCCCCATTTAGTTAAAGGTGACCAGGACATTAGAATATCAGCTGTTTTGTGCCAAATACAACTACCTTGGGGAGAATCTAGAAATATTCTCTTGTCTTCACTTTTCATTACTTTAGAAGGATGTTGATTCCTTATAGAATATTTGTAAAAAAAAAAAAAAAAACCAAAAAACAAAACCTCCTTAAGTAGTAGTTTCTTATGGAAAGATATGGAATATTTTGAACTCCCCAATAAGGCGGCTCTACTGTTTGTCTAGTATAATTAAATTTTACATTTGCATGGGATATTTGGATATTAAAGGTGTTTCACATCTGTTATTACATTTATCTTCACAGATTAGGCTGTGAAGTTAGACTGGTGCTTGTTTCCGCCCCCACTTCGTCAACATTTAACAGATGGTGGAATGAGACACAGGTTATTTAAATGACTTTCTTAGAGTCTTAGAGTTAGGGAGTGCTAGAGCCAAGCCTTGGCATCTGACTGCAGGTCTGTAGCTATTTCTACCAGGCCATAAGCTAGAGAATCTGTAAGTTTCAGGTACAGCCAAAATTTGTTCTCAATTATAACTTTGCATGTCGTAATGCACATTTCTTTTACATCTTTCTCATGACTGCATGAGTACATCTCATGTGATTGCTAATTAGAGTATATAGCTTCATTTGTGTGGAGCACCTTACCCAATAATTTTAAGGCTACCTTTGCAGAAAATCTTTTTAAGTTACTAGAACTACAACTTCAACAATAACAAAAAGTTGTAACATCTCTCCTCCAATTTAATTTGTATGGGTCATTAAATTCAAAGTCTAAAATTACTTAATTATACTGTAACACTTTAAATATAAGCCAGAATCAATGACATATGTTGACTGGACCCTGGGAGCTAGTTACAGGTCACTGAATTCTTTCTTTCCATGTAATATATATTATGATTTCACAACTCATGTGCTCAGAATTCATGAAAAATAACGCTATTGAACTTCAGTTCTCTAGATTCTTATAGCATGGAACTCCTGGAATCATTTTATAATATTCATATTATATCCATCTGCTTTCTACCTTGAATTTACCCATGCATTTCAAATACAAAGAAAATAGATGAAACATACAATTTACGAACTTCTGCAATTCACTGGAGTCAAAGGAAATGGAAATTTCTTAAATGAGAGAGGAAGATATTCTATGAGAAAAAGAATACAGTAGATCATAGACCTTACTGGCCAACTTTGTGAGAAGCCAGTGTACTTAGAAGATTTATTTGGAAACATGTTTTGTTGTTATTTGAAAATGAGATCTGACTTAGAATAAATGGATAATTTGTTTCAAGTGTATTATCTGCAAAAAAATAGAGGAAAATGGCAAAGAGAAAGGGAAACAATCCCAAAAGAAGGGATATGTGATGGAAATAGAGGCTCTCAGAATGCTGTTACTGAAAGAAACTGCAGTGATGATTTCGTTTATCACTAAACCAATAGACGGAATTCCTCCAGCCCATCCTTAGGGATAAGACACCCTCTGCTTGAATTCATCTAGAAATAGTAAGTTACTTTCCTCATGAGATTGCCTATGCCTTTGTTTATATAGACCTAGTCTTTCTTATGTGGTTCAAAAATGCCCCCCACTCTTTTTTAAATTCTAGAGGAACCATGGACCTAAGTCTTTCTCTACTGTGACTCCCTTATGTAGTAATAATCTTCCTAAGGCACCTGGGTGGCTAAATCAGTTGAGCACCTAGCTCTTGATTACGGCTTGGGTCATGATCTCAAGGTTTGTGAGATGGAGTCCCATGTAGGGCTCTGCACTGACAGAGTGGAGCCTGCTTGGGACTCTCTCTCTCTCCATCTCTCTCTGCCCTTCCCCCATTCGTTCTCGCTCTCTTGCAAAGAAATAAACTATAAAAATAGTAATTTCCTTAATGATAACCTGCATGACAATAATTTTCTTTCTCTTATCTTCTCCAGTCAAATCTTTCTCAATTTTTCAACCATTTAGAAGCCTAATTCCCAGATACTACTCATTTTATATTTTTCTGTATGGAATGAAAAGTATTTGTTGAATTTTTAAATAAAAAAAAATTTTTAATGTTTATTTATTTTTGAGAAAGAGAGAGCACGAGCGGGAGAGGGCAGGGAGAGAGGGAGACACAGAATCCGAAGCAGGCTCCAGGCTCTGAGCTGTCAGCACAGATCCTGACATGGGACTTCAACCCCCGAACCATAAGATCATGACCTAAGCCTAAGTGGGACGTAGGGGTCCATCCCAAGGACCGTGAGATTATGACCTGAGCCGAAGTCTGACACTTAACTGACTGAGCCAGCCAGGTGCCCTGTTGACTTTTTAAATATGGTACCTAGTACTCTAGAGATGTTCTGAAGAAAGGGATAGATTTATTTTTCTTAGTAATAAAAAAATTGTGTATGAAAATTTATATCAAGGCAGCCAAGTGATGAGTGCTGAAACAAATTTTATGTATTTTATTTTTTTATTAGAAACTGGAGTGTTATATTATTTTTTGACCAATCATTACAACTTAAAATAACATATTTTAATATCCCAAATATTAGTAATGTTCCCAAGTCTCATTTATTTTGAGAATTTTATAAATAAGACATCTGAGTCCTTGTTTAAATTATTGATTGTCATGACCTGTTGCACCAAATCCAGCCCAAACCTTTCTTCATATTACGAACGTTATATTTGCATCAGCATTGATGGACCTTGAAGGCATTATGCTGAGTGCAATAAGTCACACAAAAAGACACATGTTGTATTATATGACTTACATATGGAATCTAAAAAGAAACAAACAAACTCCTAGAGAACAGATGGTGGTTGCCAGCGGTGGGAGTTGAAGGTAAGGGAAGTGGGTGAAAGTGGTCAAAAGGCACAACCTTGAAGTTTGTAAACATAGGATTAGGATCAGTGTTAAGGAAAGGAAGAGATTTTACTCTGCCAACATGATTTATAGGCAGTATATCATTGTGGGTAATAGTGTGGTCCCTGAACTGAAAGCCTGAATTTGAATCCTGATATCACAAAATGATAGTTGTGACTTTGGACAAGATATTTAACTTCTGGCTCTCTGCTTCCTGACTTATAAAATAGGAATAATAAGTATGCCGAATAAGACTCATCAGAAGGCTGAGTCATTGAATTCCCAAGGGCTCTAGAACACTGCCTGATATATGGGACACATTCAATAAATGTTAGCTATATAATTTTCAAGGGAAGCATTTCTTCTGAATTAAACAATACAGTCTCTTCTGTAGTTTCTCAGGCCAGTGGAGAGACATGAAGCCATGTAAGGAGATGTTTCTGGAAATGGAATTTATGATTCCTTTGTTCAGGGCCTGAAAAACCAGAGCCTAGATGGAATAGATTGGGTGTTGGTATTTGCCCATCTAAGTCAAGGACAACTTTGTAGAAGTCGTAACTGAATTTTAAGGATATTTACAACAAAAACACATATAGTAGAGTTACTATTCAATGGCAGACATTGTTCACAGAATGTTGTAAAGGTCACTAGCCACATACCTGTGGGAACTCAACTTAGGGGTGGCTTGGAGAGATTGTTTCTTTCCACCATGCTGTGTCTGGAATGACTGAAAAGATATGGGCCATTATGAAGTTGCTGTAGATGCCAGCCAGGAGGCAGCCCTTTTTCAGGGTTGGGTGTGAAGATTACAGACATGATTTGGACTCATATTGAGGAACTGAATCTTTGGTAAAAACAAAACAAAACAAAACAAACCGTACGTGTGTGTGTGTGTGTGTGTGTGTGTGTGTGTGTGTGTGTGTGTATGTGTGTGTGTATTTTTTCCCCAGCAGTTTCACTCATGCCATTATAGATAGTAAGGATATAGAGGGATACCATTGTGAAAAGCTATTTTACCAGGTAGGAAACTTGCAAGAAGATTTATATTTCAAAATGACAGGACCTAAAACTCCCATCAAGAAATGTCAAAGAAAAAAAGTACAGAGTTGTAGACTATGGAACTATATTAGTCAGAATCTTATCCAAGAAAATAATGGATTTTGGATTTTAAACATCTGGGATTTTTATTCCTCAATAATAGAACTTTGTACACAGAACAAGTCGTTAAAGTGTTACAGATGAAGACATTCATTCCAGACTAACAAACTCTCTCCCTATTGAAAGAAAAGGATTGCATGTTATTTCACTATTCCTTTTCAGTAATTCAAGCCATTTAATGGCTGAGTTTTATTGTAGTCATAAATTATGCCCTTAGTGTTTGGCGCTTTATAGTATCTTAACATCAAATACTAAAGTTATACAGGTATGTTTGGTTCTAATATTCAACTATTTTTCTATATTATGAAACTAAAAATTTCAAGCATTTAGAGATGTAATTTTGAATAGTCACACGGCTTAGATAGTAACATAATCTTTGGGTAATTGTACATTTTGCTGTACTACTGTGTTAATAGTAACCTGTTAGGTTATTTTCACCTTTTGAAATGTCTTGCAAAATATTGAGAATGGATTTACCTACTAAACATATTAATTTTGTATTTGGTTATTTTCATAAAAGTTAAATTTAACTACATTACAGGTGGAATACTCGGAATTATGCAATGCCAATTAAAAAAGTAAAAGCAACAGTTGCCAACTTTTCTTTCTTCAGTGTTTTACAGCTTGCACTTTGTTCAGCAGATTTGCTGTAGAGCTCAGGCCTAGTGGGTACTTACTCAATTCTTTAAGCATTTTTTTTTTGGAAGTTCACTATTAAGGGAAAGTAAAGAGAAGATTGACCGAACAGGAATCATCCTTCAAAATTTATTATTCTGTCCTTTCTCTGGACCCTCCCCATTACCTTCACTTCACACTAATATGTAGGTAAAAGAAAACCCCTGTATCTCCTTAATTAGTTATTCTAGGTCATTTTATAGCTTTAAATTAGGACACCAAGTAAATTCAGACCAGTTCTAACAACTTAATTAAAAATTGAAGAAAGCCCTGCTATTAATGCAGTGGTAGATGTGTAAGCAATTGCAGGTAGCAGAGCAGAGAAGGTAGTTGGCCTAAATAAAGTATTTGAAATGTCCTAGGTGTCCATTTCCTAGAGACCTAAACTAGCCAGTTAACTTCCCCAGAAGTACATTTTGAGAAATTAAAGGAGAAAATGGGGATAGGATGCAGAAGGAAAATAAATAGAGGGGAAATTATATATGTGTGTGTGTGCATTATTTGTATTCATATATAGGACTTGTGAATAAAATGGAAGTAGGTCTTATGCCTTAGTATTTCTCAGGGCTCAAGCTCTGCCTCATAGCAACTAAGGCTGTTCATCTTGACTTACAGTATGTAGTAAATTGAGAAGTGACTAATACGATTTAACCAGTCTGTCAAACCTAACAGCCTATGATTAGTTCTCCCTTTGAACTTTCACACTATCAGTTCTCAGTTTCTGAAAACAAATAACAGAAAACATGGACTTTTTGCATAATTTCTCACATTTTATATCTGGTATCCTTTTCTGTATATTATGCCTGTTTTTCTTTTTTCTTTTCTTTTTCTCCTCCTCCTCCTCCTCCTCCTCCTCCTCCCCCTCCTCCCCTCCCACTCTTTCTCACCTTCCCCTCCTTCGCCTCCTTCACACATTATATAAGATCACTGGGTAATGTCTAAAAGATTTTAATTTTTTTTAAGGATATGAACACATATGCTGTCCCAAAGACATAATCATTCACAACAATTTGCTGCAGATCAGCAATTTTTAGAATGTACCAACATATTGATATTAATACAAAGTTTAAAATTATGTGTTTCTGCCCTGCCTTAAGTGACATTTTATTTAATTTGTGGTTCATTAAAACTAGATACTCCATTTGTTGAGTCCATTTCAGTGAACACATTTCCAGAAAATGGGCACTAGGTTGTTTTTTTTTTTTTTTTTAACATATACTTGTTTATTGTATTAGCACACAAGCAGGGGAGAGGGACAGAGAGAGAGAGAGACAAGGAGAGAATCTTAAGCAGGCTCCATGTTCAGCACAGACCCTGACACAGGACTCAATCCTACTGCCCTGGAATAATGATCTGAGCCAAAATCAAGAGTTGGACATTCAACTGACCCAGCAACCTAGGTACCCTGGACACTAAATTTTAAACCAATTTTTTGGAGTTGTTAGTGCATTGCTACTCAAAACGTAGTCTGTGTAGAATACTAGGCTCACTTGGGAGCTTGAGTAACGCATAATTTTAGCGCCAACCAAGATCTACTTGTAATGTAAGAAGACCCCTAAGTGATTCCTATGTACATTAAAGTTTGGAAAGCATTTTCCTGCTATATATATATAGCATGGCTATGAATGTGGCATTGACAAAATATTAAGTATGAAATGTGGAAAAATGTTCATGAGAGACAGAATTCATGAAAATCTGATCGGAGTAGTAAAATGGTAAAATATGTTGGATAACATCAAAGAAGATGGAATCCTTCATTCACCCCAGTATAAAATATCAAAATGTTGACATCCTAGGGTAATTTTATGCATTTTTTTAATCTAAGGAAGCTTTTAGATATCTCTTATTTTTAAATAAAATTATCTAATAAAACAATTCTGCAAATAAATGAGGCTTGCTTAAAGAAATTCTATGGATTCTTTTCTAAATACTGTGCTATTTTATCGTAATTGTGGTCATTAATCAACTTCATCAGATAATACCATAATGAGAACATAGGTGGAGCCAAAAGAAAAATAAATGCTGCAGGAATGGATTTGTATATTGCCCCATACTGACAGATATAATAAATAGTTGCTTATAGCTGAGTAGTATTTTCTCTTTTACCAAATCTGTGTGTGTGTGTGTGTGTGTGTGTGTGTGTGTGTGTGTGTGTGCAAGTCTGCAAAGATCCACCTTAAATGAGGTTTCAGATTCCAGATAGTAAAGGCATTGAATTAATAAATGGCTTATTTAGAAATTATTTACAATATAGATATTAAACTCAAGAATGAAAAACAAATGTGCTTTTGGAATTTTTTCATTTGCATATCCTATTCAAACTTCTACAGAGAAAACCAATTTCAAAAGCCATGTTATAAATTTCAGACCTGATAAAAACTGGGTCTCCTCTGTTACCCAGTGCTTGATTTTTCATTCTGTACACTTCTGTTGACCTTTCGTTTTCTTCTTCTTTCCTGTTTCAGGTCCTGTTGACCATTTTCTCTCTTCATTACCTTGGGTATGAAGGGTCAGAAAGGGCAGATGAAACAAAAATAAATCAATGGTTTTCTTTGCAAATATATCTGACAAAAATGATTTGGTGCAGGGGTTGAGACTCACTGAAATTTTGTTACAACAGTATTTACCATAGAGCAGAATTCAGTGTAAGGTTGATCACCTTTGAAGCCCTTAAACAGAATAGAGTGATAGAGTAAAAATGCCTACCTTGGACATGTAGTTGTATGAATACCATTTATTTTTCCCATTTTGTTTTTCATAATCCTCAGCCTGGATAACCAAATAACCGGAAAGTTCCTTTTGTTGTTTTGTTTTATTTTTCTTCTTGAGCCAAGGACATTTTCAGGAGAGTATGGCAATTTTATAAGTCATTACAGTTGTCCGTAAATGTAAGGCATTCCTCTCTAGTATCCAAATAACAGATAACAATAGTTCATTAATTTTTCAAACCATTCAGATATCATTTAGTAGGTTAGTTTCATTAACACTATTAGATATATTATAGTCCTTGTGTTAGTGTGTGTGTTTCAACCACAGCATCATTGTTCACTGTAGTCTTCTTTTACTCATCATAAACCTCCATATCCAGTATTCTGTGAAGGGTGTAATTGCTTTCTAAAATTTTGAGAAAACTGGTGATTGCCAGTGATGGTTTCCATGAAGAAACAGGAACTTCTTTTGTTGATTCACTATTCACCAAATACTGTTTGTTTAGCAGGTGTTTAATTGTTCACATAAATTGGAGACATTCAGCTCTATTTAAAACTGGAGAACCAAGGTGCTAATGAACCGAAAGTAGTTAAATGAGCACTCAAATGCCCTATAGTGATTCCTTACAGAGTTCTCCAGGGAGAATTTGGTTGAGTGTTTAATGTTGGCACATTGAACTCAAACTCAACCTTGGCTAAGGCTCTTTTTAAGTATGCAGTTAAATCTTAAGTGGTATCAGTCCTTTCTTTTAGCTATTTGTATTGCTTCGAAGATTCTGACTTTCTCTGTGTCACTTCTAGCATGGAGAGTATATATGGGTAACAGATGTTAGGAGGTAAAATCTGTGGTTGAAAAATAGAAAGGCAGATAATTGTACCATATGGTATTTGAATCTGTGATGTTGACATCCTTCATGCTGGACTCCATCCTGCCAAGCTAACCAGGCGCTGAAGCTGTCCCAAGTGGCAGAAGTCACAGAACTTTACCAGGAAGAGGTATCAACTGACATGTGACCAATCTGATTGATCTAGAGAATAACCCACCAAAGCAGAAATAAGCACATGGTGAAAGACTGATTAAATGGGTAAAGGAAGGGGTTTTTGCTATGGGTAAGTTGGTTGATTACTAGAAGGGGCTTTACCTTAGCACTACATGACATTAAAAACTACATGTCAATAAAAAAAAAGACATTAAATTTGTACTTACTGTGAGCAACCTAAACTTACAGTGAGTAAGTATTTTGTCATCAATGCAAAGCCTGTGGGGACTGTATTCACAGTTAGAATTTGCTGGCAATAAACAATAGAAATTCTTCTAAGCATGATTGTTAGTTAGCTGGTGTCCATGGCACAACTGTACTGGTTGATGAGCACTTTTATCTGGATTCTGAACACCTGCGACCCAGTGCCCTCCTGAAATGTTTCAAATAATCCCATGCTATTTCAGTTCAAAGTGGGCAAAGAGGCCATCCTAGCATACCTCAATAGACTTACCTGTCACCCAGCCTGTCCTGCCTCCCATCTTCCCTTTCCTCTTCCTATCTCTCTCTCCCTGGTTGAATAGGTCTGGAAACCTAGAATTGATGAGGGTCCAGAAGCAAGAAATCACGGATCATCCACAGATAGGCAAGATTCCCTTCAAGTTTTCTTCATAAGGCTATAGAAGCTATAGCCTGTACAGTGTTTTACAACCTCTGGTTGTTAAGAGTTAAGTATAGACATAGCATTGCTTCACAGCCTTGACTTCTAACATAATTCTCTTTTCCTCAAGATCCTTATGTAATCTATTTCACAAAGAGAGAAACAGATAGAAATACATACATGGGTTTGTTGCCATATTTGTTTCTTTGTTACAATTGAGATTGTAGCATAACATGGTAGTAAAGAAACCAGTGTTTGAAGATATAAGAGACCTGAATTCAAATAATAGTATTACAACTTTGTGACCTGGAAGAAGGTATTTAACCTCTGCAAGCTTCAATTTCTTCATCTGTGTACTAGCAATTGTAATACCTAATTCATAATGTTCTTGTAAGGATTTAATAAGATAATGAACATTATTTGCTTACCACAGATCCTGGAATATAGGAAGTACTCAATAGTCAGCAATTATTCTACTATAATGCTACTTTTATAGAGTGCAATAAAGAATAGTTTGTTTTCATTAAAAGTGCATCATAAAATTTTCCGAGTTAACATTTTGAATGACATGAAAATTAAATTGTGAATAATATCTTTCATCAGTAACATTTCACTTGTGTTCTGAAATGCACAATGTGTATATTCTAGTAAGGATTTAATACTGTTATATTTAAGAATATCTCTATCATCATATGATTTTTAAAATTGGGTTCTTTAACATTCTGTCTTCTTCTCAAGTATAAATTGGCTTATATAAAAATTACTGTGTGATGCAACATGTTTCTTCCAAGGTTAGACATTTCAAACACACCTACTCTAACTAGTCTTTCTCAATGTGAAATCACTTGTATGATAATCAGGTCTCTCAAACAATTGTTTGTTCATTTTTGCATAGAGCAAATAATTCCTTTTGAAATGTGATGGAATGATTCAAAACATATATTCATTTTTTCTTTTCTCTTTTCCATTTTTGTCTTATCCACTCATTCTGAGCAAATAGCAAGGTTTTATCCAAATGGAATAATGAATGAAAAACTCCTATTAAACAATTTTAGTTTGGGCAAATGTACCAGTGGGATCAGAAAAGATCTTTCTACTCGTTGTCTACATATATTACATGAAATATGGGTGGTTTGACCAAGGGTCATGGAACATATTTCTCTCTGAATCAGAAATATACTTTTCTTTTTAATCAGTATATAGAATTTAATGTTGTCTTGAATGAGCAGTAGAAAAAAAAAACAAAACCAAAAAAACTTGTTCTTCAATTTTTGTGAAGTTGTTTTCATCTTAATTGTGGTGATGAGATAATTGAATGAGAAATGATGTTTGTCATCTAGTGGATTCTCAAAGTAATTCTTCTGATTCTTAATCTGAGGACAAGGAAGTGCAGGCATAGCATTTACTAGTTGTATTTTCTTATATATTTCGTCATCAAATGTTGGCATTATTCACTAGGTTTTTTTTTGCAGAATTGGAAGTAAATGATGTCTTTCAAGAGTTTGGGTAATGATTTATATTTGTCAAATTCCTTTCACTTTTGACTATTGTCATTTGGGCAGCACACCACCAAAACCCTTTCTTCCATTAATCACCTGATACCAATATGCCTTTGAATTTTTAAACCATAATTGGGGACTTGCATCTGATCTTTTATTATCTTATCCTCTATAGGAAGAGACTGGAAAATAGTTTTCTTTTTTATATATTTCTCAAAAACAAAAACAAAGAAATTTAGAGAGGCAATAGCAATGCCTCTGTGTGCAGAGTTTGGCCCAGAAGCAACATCTAACACATTTGTAGAATCAGAGAGGGAATGAGGGAATGACTCTCAGCTGTCCTCACATGTGGAAGAGCCAGTTGGCTGCTCCCACTCATTGTCTTTTTATTGCAATAAGACCCCTTTTCTCTGGGAGATGTGTGGAACTGATTTTGGCTTGTTTGTTCCTGCCAGGCATTGATCTTTTACCACGCTTCTTACCATGGAGCCATCTCTGCTTCAAATTGAGTAGGCTTTCCACACTCTTGTGAACTTCAGAACTGTAATCAGTTAGCCATCACTGTTACCATATGTAAAGTAGCTCTGGAGAACACAAGGAAAAAAACATTAGGTTTAGAGATGAAACACTTATCTTCTATTCTGTCTTCTAGAAGAGAGAGATATTCCAAAATGGGACTTTTTATCTTCTGCTTTCTTATTTTGTTTGCAAACTGGGTAAATATTTTCCACCCAGGTGTTTTAACATGACTAGAATATATATGTTACGTCTTGAGGAATCTATAGTATTTCTGTAAGCTAAAGAAGGAAACATGCCTTCTTTCTGGTTGATTAATTACATATGTATCCTCCAATTATTTAAAGAGAGTTGAGGGGTGACTGCGTGGCTCAATGAGTGAAGTGTCCTACTCTTGGCTTCAGCTCAGGCCATTATCTCATGGTTCATGAGTTTGAGCCTCATGTCGGGCTCTGTACTGACAGTGCAGAGAGAGTCTCTCCCTCTCTCTGCCCACTTGCTCTGTCTCTGTCTCTTTCAAAATAAATAAATGAAAACTAAAAAACAAACAACAACAAAGAATTGAGAACCAATTTTACAAGTAAATAAAATTGTCAGCTAGAAATATGATATGAGTTTCAATCAATGAAATGTCTCTTTTTCTCAAACAGAATACCTTTGTCATTTTTAAGAGCCTAAACTTCTATTCTTCTGAGTTAATCTATTGTTTCTGTAAGTATCTTTTAAAATGCAAATACATTACCTATGTGAGAGATAGCACCTAGTTTACCCAGTTGACTAGCAAAGAATAGGGCTCTAAGAAAGTTTAAACAAAAAACAAAACAAAAAACATGCAAATGTGGAGGGAGGGGAAAAGATGGAGGGAAGGGAAAAGGAATTTCTAGACCTTCTGAAAGAGAAACTGTTGGTGGGAAATGTGATCCAGCAATCAACCATGTGAAGAATACATGAATGGAGAGAGGAATAAAGAAACACTTAAAACCTCAATAGCGCTGATCTTTTGTAATTAATTTATTTATTGAGCCATCTAAGCTGAGTTCCCTCCATTAGCACTAGGTTTAATGAATAGCAATGCTGAAATGACTCTCCCTAATAAATGATTTCATTTATTTTCTTATCTATTTGCCGGTAAATGGAAGGTCAGAAACCAAGACAGTGGATTGGCTACATAAAGTATTTGTTTCTAAAATTATGAGTAATGGCAACAACACTATAGCTATGTTCATACAGTATTTTTCATTTGCCAGTTTTGGCTGTATTCTAAATGTTTACAGATTCAGTGCAAGGGATTCTATGACTTAACCTCCCTTTGTTGGATTCAGATGCAGACAGTGAGTTGAACTGATAAAAACCAGTTGAGAGATATATTCTAAGGTTAGCAGAACACACACACACACACACACACACACACACACACACATACACATACACACACACAGATCTGTTTTAATATAAGTGTTTCCAGATATGATCCAGAAAGTTTTCAGTATGAGTCTTAACTAGCCATCCATTTATTCATACAGTGGTGTAGACACAGTGGTGACTTTGGTCATAGCAGAATTACTTTAATACGGTAGTTTTCCTTAGGTGACCAGGCAAGCTTTTCACATATTAAATACATAAATACAGCTCTTCATGGTAGATGCGAGGAATTTTCCTACACTGAGACTTCTGAAGAGTAAGGACTAAAGAAAAAAGACTTTTTAAACCTTGGAACAACTTATCAAAGCTGCAAAATCTCCTTCCCGAGGGCGTTTAAAAATAGGACAGATGTTAGAGATGGTTTAAGGGTAATGCAGCTGGACAAAATCAATCACCTTTACATCTCTTCCAGTTCTTGAATTTTCACAACAGCCATTTGAAATATGTAAATGCACAAGCCATTACTGGAACCCATCTTACACAGAAATTATTTGAGTGAGTTACTATTAGATTGAGTGCACACGTGTCTTTAGAAGTTCTTATTCATATTCCTGTATCCTCAAGAGTAGTCCTATAGATTACTCTAACAAATGATATCAGTTAATATTATTTTATTTAGAAGCTGAAACTCATAAATCCAATTTTAATTTTCCTTGAAATACTATAAATTTATTTCTCTCATTTAAATTATCAGCTTGTCAGTTGATGTAGCTCACATGCAAAAATAAATTATGCTTGAAAATAACAAAATCCTATGAAATACAGAGTTCTAGGAAAGTTATAGTCCTTCTGTAAAAGTATTATGTGATCCAATGCTAATATTAAATATGTATATGATATTAAATGTGTTTCTATGATATACTAATTTTCCCATGAAATATGGAGAAAATAATGTGGTCCACATACTTTACAGTTTTTATAAGTGGCTATAACTGTTTTGATTTCTCAGCCATGAGAATTAAAACATTATAATGCAATATTTACATTTACTTAATTGCTTAGGAATTCCCCTTAAAAGATGATAGCTTTTAGTATTTCCAACAAACTGGAGCTGATTGTTTGGAAAAGCATTCTTTCAAAATAAAATGATGAAAATGGGGGAATAGTAATGATTAAGCATTTGCAATCAAGTTAATAACATTCCAGAAATCTTATTATATTTCTTTAAGTGACACTAAAAATTTGTTTTTGAATAATTCTAGGAAAGTTAATTTTTAAGGTAGTTTTCACGATTCTTAGAAATCATGAGCTCTTCAATTTATTAAATAGAAACTGTCTACAAGATTCAGTATTCATAAGGTAAATATTATGACAGCCTAACAATAGAAATAGTCCTGTATTCTTTGTACACACACAGATATATGTGTATGTGTGTATTTTTTAATCAGTATTAGGTTTTATTAGAAGTTGAGTTTCAAAAACTACGATATAATCAAATCTCATTCTTGTATGTGAATAGATAGGTATAATTAAATAATATCCAGAAGTGCATAATTTTTAACATCTAATTCAAAGGCATCTTACGGTTTTTGGTGATGACTTTATATAACTATTTTTTACTTGAATTTTACATCCAGTAGTAATCAATATGTTTTTATTCCTACATTCCATTTTATATTGTGTAGTGGGAATAAAATAAAAAAATAAATAAATAAATAAATAAATAAATAAAAGGCTTTGTGCCTCAAGAAATTTATGTGAAACTGCATATATTAGTATAGTTCATAAACTATACACAAAACTATACAAGAAACTATATTGAAAAAATGTGATATAAAAAATGTATGAGTTCATAGAAAATGTGGGATCAGTCTCTCTCTGTCTCTCTGTCTTTCACACACACACACACACACACACACACACACACACCCTCTTAATTTGCATAGTGTTTCTCAAACCATGATTTCATTTGCCTGCTATGATAATCATGTGAGGTAGACCCTATTATGATCCAGCTTTTTCACATGTGAAAGAAGATTCTCACTGAAATTCAGTATTTTACTCAGGTTGAGATAACTAATAAATGGCACACAAAAAACTTAAGAGTTTGGCCTCTAAATTTAATAATTTCTCCATTACATGACGTTATTTTTCACAGAGAAAACTCGAGGGAGAAGCCAGAGTTTGGACTTGAAGCCTTATGTTGGGTGAAAAAGAGGTGGTTTGCTCTCCAAATGATGACACTGTATACAGAAAATTTCAGAGATTGCAAAATTTTGGAGTATTTTAGGGAGGCGAAGTGAAAGATGACTCTGAAAGGAGTAAAAGTACTGAAAATAACTTGTAAATATTAATTAAGTTTCGGTTAGATGATAAAATCAGGTCACAGAGTTTGGTTTTGTTGTTGCCAAAATTAAAAATGACTATGATTTTGAGAGTAGTCATGGGGTGAAAGTGATATTTGTAAAACCTATTCTGAGAATGGGTTGATGGTGGAAAAAGATAAATCCTAGACTATAGAAGAAAGTAGAAATCAGTCAGGAGTTAAAACACACCGGACATTCATTCAACAATTGTATATTGAGCCAGGTAGCGTACTAGGTGTGAACTAGATGTTTGTGATTTTCAGGGAGAGATGGAGAGAAGTTTATCAAAGAGCATGTGTGATATGCATCCAAGTGTGTTCATGGAATGGTATAAGTAACAACAGCAATAGTGGTGTTAGAGTATGAAAGTCATGACAAATAATTGCCGAAGTATGTCTAGGTGAGAGGAATTCTGGTCTACTTTTGCAGGATCTTGTTTGCCTCTACTTCACAGTTAGTGGGGTCACCGAGACCTTGGGGAAAACAGCCCAGTGGTGTTGGGAGCGAAGGCTGGAGGGAGAAGAAATTGGGAATAATGCAGGCATAGTGTATATTTTGAAGAAGTTTAAGAACTAAAAAAAAATAGGAAAGAAAGGATGCCATTTGCAAGAATGTTCAATCAGCAAAATTAACCTTATTCTTGAGTGTAGGCTAAGAAAATTGAATGAGTTATTGGCAGAGGATTTAGAACCATTGGAAAGACAGAAATGGGAAATGCGGCTAAGTGGCAAATCTTTGTAGGACTCAGAAAGTGGGAAGTGATAAAGTATAAGGTGGAGAGGTTAACTTTGGGAGGAGGGTAGATGCTTGTCCTAAGATATGATGATATAGTGATAAGGGCAGATATCTGACTGTATCTGCCATTATAGAAGAAAAATTTCTATTCCTTCCGAAAATCTGCTTTCACAATTATCTTTAGTCCAAAAAGACATTTGGTGAGGCTTAATATCTTTTTAACCACTATATTTTTTTTTAGTGAACAGAGTAAGATGTTTATATTTAAAAATAATTTTAACATTCAAAACAATACAGACAAGTCACATTGTCCTTGCATTATCCTAGAAGGCTTGTTTGTAAAATGAGGCTCAGTTTGAAAAATGAAGCCTATTTCAACTAATTGGGTAAAGCTTATAAAAAATTTAAAAATATAAAAACTGTTTTCCTGTGTTTATATGTTTTAAATCCTTCTAATGATAGAGTCTTTCTTTCTTGTAATTAATTGCTATATTTTAAGTTCTGCTACCTTGTTCAGGTCACCTAAAATTACTGGGAGTGTTCTGAATATGCGTTACTGAACATTGCAGTCATGTTCTAAGACTACCATGCTCATTTAAATTTTGAAGCATGTTTGTACTATTTTGAAATTCCTCACATGCTCCCCTGTCATCTCTGTCCTTCTCTCGGATCTACCAAATCCTAATGATTTAGTAACTAAAGAGATAATTTCAGATATATCAGGTAGCTTCCGACCCTGCTCCTTGCTATATCCAGATTATGGTTTCTGGTTGTGGAATGTTTTGAATGTGTAAGGTTTTGTGAGATGAAATATTTAATGCAACATTGACATATTCTTAGGGATTCATGTAGTCTCTATTATCACATTCTTCTTGTGACACAGATCAGTGCGTAGAAGTGGTGATCAGGTTGAGTCTTTTCTTCATTTAAAAGATGGACTAAAGGAGCCTCATGGGATATACACACCTTTACTGTACAAATGATAATTGGAAATCAAAGATGGATTATTCCCTAAAGCAACAGTACACTAAATACCCATATTGCCTGGTTTCTGGGATAATTTCAGTTAAGGCAGACATTGCTATTTCTTAAACTGCCCCATCTTCTAGAAAGACAACAACAAAATTCTGAATTTTTAGTATAGTTTTCCAACTGGAGTATCCCAGCATTAGTCAAAGGGGTTTGGAATACTGATTCCCTCAATTTGATGTTAATTCCCAAGACCTGGGGCAATGTCTGCAGAAAATTTCTGCTATTTACTTCTGTGTAACTTGCAAATGTTATCATTTTTTTAATGTGCTTTGATATGACAATTTGGGAAGAACTGGTTAAGATACAATCCATCCGTTTACCAGCTGTCTTACCAGTGTTACTTAATAGTGATAGAAGCTAAGAAAAGAGTATGCTAAAGACAAGGAAGACTATGGTGGCTAGTCTATAAAGAAACTACTTAACTCGTTCTTTATTCCAAACATTTTTTTTGTCCCTGCATGTTACCACTGGGAAGAAGCTAATAGTTTTGTATGTTGCTTTTGAAAAATTCAAACTTTTTTTCTGTTTTCTCAAAATCTGTAAGTGGCAGATCCTCTCTTGTGAACACCATATGTGCACTTCATTCCTTCTATCTTGTTTATCTGTTACCTGACAATTTTAGGAATGAAAAACATACTTTGATTAGAGCCAAAACATGTATCACTTTAAAATCTTGCTTTTAATAAGAACTACTGAGTCATCTTCAGTCCCTATAAAATTTCTAAAGTCTCTAAATTTCTAAAGGTTTGAGGTGTTATTTCTGTGGGCTATTTCTGGAATTTTTACAGAGAGATCTAAATATATCTGGCCTAAACACTACTTTGACATTCATGCAAAGATGCATTTTCTCAAAATTTTTAAGAATCAGCCAATTAATTTTAAAAAGGACTGCATTATGACTGTTGTTGGTTATAGAAATTTATAGCCTTTCAAAATGAATTTATATTTTTCAAGTTTATTTTTAAAGTGAATTTACGTTAACCTTATAAATTTAAGATTTAATACTAGAAACTCTCACTGAAGAGTTTTACGTTTATTCATAAAGTTTGGACTTAAATTTGTGTATTTTTATTTTGATTATATATGTGTGTGTATGCATATATATATACGTGTGTGTGTGTGTGTGTGTGTGTGTGTGTATACACACACACGGAAATGTTTATTTTTTTAAAATATTGACATTCAAGTTACAGAGACATGTTACAGTAAGAGGAGTTGTGTATTTTGAAGTGACAGGCATTTGACAAAACTAATAGCTTTGTATGGCACCGATTGTATAAATACAAATGAAAAAACACAAGGAAACCATTTAGTGACAATATTTCATCTAGTGAAGCAACATCATAACAATTTATTTACATCCCCCACATGCAAAAGGTTGAAAGCTATTTTAGCATCAAACAAAATCACACATACCTATAATTCATTTTGAGAAGATATTCCGAAACATATCTTACTTTTGGCAAGTACAGCCTTTTTTTTTTTTTTTTTTTTTCCTTTTGGGACTTGCAGTGTAAAAAGGATGTTATGAGATAGAAGTGTTTACTAAAAGGCAACTCACCTTCTTGGAACATTCTTTACTTAACTATGATAAAGCAAACACTTTGTTAATGTTTGCCAGGAAAAATGCTAAGAGCTTTGGATATAATCCCTACAACAACCTGATGAAGCATAAAGAAGGTACATAATTTGTTCAACTTCTTATTTATAAGTGATGGGACCAAGAATCTGCTCCAGAGTCTATTAACAACTCCACTCTGCTGCATTTATTTACATGATTAACACATGTTGAATTCCAATTCTGAGCCTGCATCTCACAAAACTCACAAAGCTCAGTGTTATGCTGTCAATAACTTTTGACATTCATAACAAGCCTACAAGGTAAACTCAGGTGATCGTATTATTTGCACATGAGAAAACTAATGCTTAGTTGATTTAATAAATTAGCATCCCATGGGTATTAACATAGCTGTGATTAAATTCTAAGTGTGCCTGACTGTAGAATCTGGGCTGTTGTAATAATCAGTGTCAGATTAACATATGATTGCAGTCATATGGTATGACAGTACTCTGGATTTAGGGGAGCTGGGCAAGATTAAGAATCATCATGGGGAATTTGGAGAGTGCCTATTGAAGAAGTCTAGATAGGATTTGGGAATTAGCAACCTGAAATTTAGATATAGCAGTGTGCTATTTGGATGTTTGATGATGATTTGGAATTAGTGAGCTTCAAGAAAGGCTTGACATTCCTACCCAAGTGTATTAAAAACACAAAGGGTGATCATATAATGTACTCTTATCATCAGTAGGGGAAATCAATGAGTAAACTGTTTATGATAGCCTTTCCACTCCTTAGTAAATTCTACTGTATTATAACTGCTCAGTAAATATTTTTTAAACAAAAGAACCCATATATAAATAAGCACATAACTAGCGGTTCTTCGTAGAGAACAGATTAAAATGAAGTATTTTTTAGATTGACACAACTTTTTTAAATTCCACTAAAATATTTTTGTTCATGTTACCTGATTTGATTATAACAAGAGCTCTGCCAAGAAGTTGCCATTGTCCATATTTCATAGTTGAGGAAATTGAGACTTACAGGGTTTAAGTACCTTGGCCACTTAATCTCAAGATAAGAGATAGACCAGTGACTCAAATGAACTCTCAGACTTTAAATCTACGTCATTTTAAGGTTGAAAAGAAAATCTGTGTCTTCAATGCATTATTAAAGATAATTTTCTATCCTATGCAATTTGAAGAATTAGGTGTTTAATCACATGGGCTGATGTTGGTGTCTCTGAGAGTCAGAGCTGCCTTCTCTTAGTATTTACTATAGTTTTGTAAATTAAGGGTAATAATTTCATTTTCAATATTTATTTTTGAGAGAGAGGGCATGAGCAGGGGAAGGTCAGAGAAAGAGGGGAGAGAGGGTACCAAGCAGGCTCTATGCTGTCAGCGCAGAGCTGGATGAGGGACTCGAAACCACGAACCATGAGCCCAAACCAAGAGTGGGTCAGTTAAGTGACTGAGCCACCCAGGCGCCCCCAAGTAAATAATTTCTTGTGCTTAATAGTTTTACTATTGGTGCCAAGCTAACCCATTTTTGCCTTTTTTTCAGGTCCCGAAGAAGTAGATATCAAGTGCCCGTTGAATCACATCGCTTGCCTTGGTGCCAACAAATGCATTCATTTATCCCGACTATGCAATGGTGTCTTGGACTGCTCAGATGGGTATGATGAAGGGCTGCACTGTCAGGGTGAGTCCGTCTGTGGAATGATGCAACCACAATATTCAATTTTTCATAGTTTAATGAAAGTTAAAAGAGAACCTATGCCCTGCCTTTCCTTTCACCCATACCCGTATCAGTTATTGAGAAAGGAAGAATTATATTGCCAGACACAATATGCATTTCTACCCTGCAACTGTTGTGCTTTATTTAAAAATGCCATTAGAAGAAGAAATACATTTGGGCTTTGAAGTTGGACTCTGAAACAATTACAGATTTCATAGGAAACAGTACTTTTGAGCAAAAGACAAATAAGAAGTCTTTGTCACATAGTGTCATAAGCTTATTTCTTTGAACATTTGCTTAAACAAAGAGTATTTCAAGTAAAATTTCTATAACCAAATATTCCAGTATGATGTGTTTATAGGAATTTTTCCTTAATATTACCTCCATGAAGTTATACACACTTTCTTGTAATATTCTTTATTTTTTTCTTAAAGAAAAATTTTTTACATTTATTTGTTTTTGAGAGACAGAGAGAGACAGAGCACAAGTCGGGGAGGGGCAGAGAGAGAAGGAGACACAGAATCCAAATCAGGCTCCAGGCTCTGAGCTGTCAGCACAGAGCCCGAAGAGGGGCTCAAACTCACAAACCTTGAGATCATGACCTGAGCCGAAGTCAGACGCTTAACCAGCTGAGCCACCCAGGCGCCCCTATTCTTTCTTTTTAAAAAAATCAATATCTATGTTCTAGAGCAGTCATAGTTTTACTTCTATATTAATGATGGGATGAAGAAATAATTAAGATCTCAAAGTTAACAAAAAGTTAATCAGTACTGGCACATTCTCATAAAACTGGTAGGGGAAATGAAATGTGGAAAAAAAAAAAAAAGAAAAAGAAAAACTTGAGGATTAAGGTAAGGACCCAAATCTGGAAAACAGAATTGAGGTATCAGTCAAGTAAATTTAGGTCCAAGGTGAAGCCAGGAAAGAAACCACCGAATCAGACATCTCTCAGATTTCTACTAGCTGAGCATAACAAAAAGGATATGCATTGAAGCTAAGATGCCAAAGGGTAAGTAACTTGTCCTTCGTGTAGAGGTCAGTAAGACAATAAGGCATAGAAGGAGCTATAGAAATCTGGAGATGCATGTCTGATCTCTGACCAGAGTCACACAAACTAATTATTGCCATGTGCAAAAACGATCTAGGTCACCAAAAGTCCCAGTTTTGCAGGAGGCACTCTATAACTATATGTGAGCAAATTGTTCAAAGTCAGCTACTGCTTTTTAAAACATTGTGTAGTCAGCAATGTACAGGCCGAACAAAACTTGTTTGAAGACTGGTTTCCAGTCTCCTACTGCTGAACTGAATGAAGGAACTGGATTTAATACCAGAGATGGAGAGATACACTGGAAAAAAGAGTAAATCTTAGAAAGGTAGTCCTTTCTAAGGACCAGTTCTAACATTGGTGAGAATGTTGAGAGACCACAGATGAACTGAGTCACTAGGTCTTTCTATCATCCAAAAAGGGAATTACTCTGGCTCTGTGGACAGATTCATATTAAGAAGTTAAAGGTCATCCTTCTTTGGCTGAGTTTCATTTCGTAGCCTGAATTCTGACAGGGTCATAGAAAGAGCCAGAAGATTGTTAGTTTTAGTTATGAACACATGTGTAACAGTAATTAAGAAGAAACTTTTTTAATTTAAAGACTTTGTGACATGTATTATTTTTGTATAATTGGATATTAAAAAGAATGATATTAGCAGGAAAAGTAAAGTA
This sequence comes from Felis catus, assembly GCF_018350175.1. NCBI lineage: Eukaryota > Metazoa > Chordata > Mammalia > Carnivora > Felidae > Felis > Felis catus. The sequence goes on along the minus strand of NC_058375.1, from coordinate 132,663,543 downwards.
TGGAATTATAAAATGATAGGAGTCAAAGAGTTTAATTTTCTTTTCAGAAATTAATTATATTTTCTATAGCCTAATTCTATCCACTTCAGTTGTAATTCAGGCTTCCTATTACATGAAAAAAAAAAAAACTTTCAGATAGGCATGTGTGACTAAGCTTCTAAAAGAGCGAAATCAACACATTGCCAGATCCTTCCACAGAAGTGGTTACACAAATTGGAATATCTCAATCATATCTCAGTGCTGTGAATCACATGCAAATATTTCTGAATTCTCTAATAAAATTTAGAGTTGTGCTCCAAAGCACAACTTTGTAAGGAATATGTTAATAGTAAAACAGGGGATTCAAGTAAATACAAAGTATTGGAATAAAAACAGTATTAAATTTATTCTGATCTTTGAAAAAGTTGAATGTATACTTTAGACTGAGACATTTAGAGTATATAACTGTTTATGTTTCAGTCGTTTCTGTTCTAATACAGGTCTCTAACAGTTCCAACTTTCACATCTTTGTCATTAGTGATAATTTTTTTTTTTCATTTTGTCAGTAGGAGGCTGATTGTACAATTTTGGCCTTTTGAATATTTCTGGATTTCACCAGAAAAAAAGTGTTTTAAAATGCCTAAGTAATTTGTTGTGACATGAGTTGGACTTAGAAATAGCAAGAAGTGTAAGTGGATTTATGCTTGCTATTTACCTTACTAAAGGGTGTATCTTCAACCTTTCTCCTAATTTTAAGTCACAACCAATGAAAAATTGTTTTCTGATGAGTTAATTAGGCATCAGACTGTCAAGTTTCTGAAGAACTTTCTCATCTATAGACACATAATAAAGAAGAAACCAGATTAATTCAAACGTGGCATTGATTTTTAGAGATGCTTTTCTTTTGCAGAACATTTTTTGCCCAAATCACTTTCTCCCTCTAATTCCATTTCTCTTTTTGTTGCGTTCTAAGCACATACTCTAAATTAATTATTTATACATGAAGCCAAAGACATGAATCAAAGATGGGTATGTCTTTTTTTGTCTAATAAAGGATCCAAAACACACTCAGTGGTATATTTGTATCCTTTATGAAAATTAATAAGGGGAAAAGTTTAACAATTTGGAGATGATGTTCTGGTCTTGGAAATGGTTTTGTATCAACCGAGTTGTTTTCTGAATGTTTCCTAGAAAAAAATCAATTTCTTCCTGGTGAGGGTAATGAAAAGATATCTATTATTAATGATTTTCTATAACACTGGTATTTTAATCTCCATAATTTAGCCTCATTTGAAGAAAGAAATATGGATTTTTTATATGGGTGTATTTATATATAGGAATGTGCTTGTAAAACTTTTACAATGAGAGTGCTCAAAATCACCACATCGAATTTTAGAGAATTTCATCTCTTCCTACATAGTATTTCATATTGGTAATAATATCACTATATCTAAATTGCATGAGCAATAAAAACACATTCTATACAGTATAAGCTTTCTCAGTACAGGAATCCCAAAACCATGCACAGAAGGGAACAAATTCAACTAATAGATATCAGATTGACTGAACTATATCAAAACACTATTTTAAAATTTGACAATCCTAAGGTAATTATGTTAATATTTCAAGTGGCCATGCACAAGAGAGGCCCTCTTTTTGTTCACAGTCCTAGTTGGAGTGCATTTGCAGTGCAAAATGACCAAACATTTCAACGTACAAGGGAACAACAGTTTCTGTGACACTATCTGCTTTTACACGATTCAAAGAATATGGGAACTCTACCTGTTCCTGCAAAAAGAGATTCTGTCTTCTGTGTCTCAATAAAACGTGATTATGTAATCTATGTGATTGTTTTCCAGCAAACATCCCAATGTCCTTTTAGATTTGAAAAGATAAAGTGTGCGAGGAGTTTACTAAAACTGATTAGGGAATGGAACCCGCTGACATCTGAAAAGCTCACCACCCAAACATACAAATATGCACACATAAACACATACTGTTCTTTTTTTATTTCTCTCTTCTATTCTGAACCTGTTCCTACATAATTCTGAATGTATAATATATTCACTTAGTGTATTTGATATGAAGCTTAAGGAAGAATAAGATTCTCTTGTATATCGCCCAACTCCTTAAATAATGCATATTCAGAATTCTTAACATTCCATTTTTTTTGCTTGCCAGTTAGAATAGAATTTTCTTAATATGTGGAATTACAATTTTCTCCATCCACCCACAATCTATTCTAATGTATTTATTTTGGATTCCATAATTCTAATGTATTTATTCGAACACCTTTTGGATACTAATACTACTTTATATTTAAAAATTTACACAGCTTTTTCTTTTATATTACTATTCTTAAAAATCTTAGGAGAAAGTACTTAAAAACCCTGAAAGTAATTTACAAATTAGAGCCTTCTCAAAATGGACTGAGGTAAATTGAAAATCTTATTATCTGTAATGAGTCACCGCAGGAAAATTAGTAATCCGTAACACTTAAATCTCATATATTCTAATTATTCAGAAATTAATCCAGATCAATTAATTAGGTATCATTAATAGATTTGACAAAATTAAGTGTAATAAATTTAGTTAAAAATGTTAAGAATTCTTAGCTCAAATGTTCAGGATTATATTTTTCATTCTTCAAGAAAAAAAATGTTTAATCTTGGGTGATGTTTTGTTAGTCATTACAACACTGGTTTCAGATGGACACAGGATTAACTTGTACCCAGAAGGAAGGAAAGAAAGAGGTTGCTGAAGCTGAGGAAGAAGGCAAATAAATTTGGAGCACTTCATTGTTGTTTTTACTTACACTTTATTGTGTCAGTGAATCTTACCTATTCCCATTTTAAAAGTTCCTACTGAAAAATATTTCCAATCTCTTTTCTAAATTAAATGGGCCGATCATACTAGAGAAGGGAATTTCGGCATGCAGAATCTAAAAGCAAAGGTACAGAGGAGAGGTACAATTGCAAGCAGTGTTAGAGGAAGTACATCTGTCAGCAACATAAAGCTTAAGGCACATGGAGGGAAACTTCACCAGCGTGTTTTCAACTCACTTGAAACATTGATGAGCTGAGAGCTAGAAAACAAACAGCTGTAATTACCCAGGAGGAACAGGGTTTGTGTGCTCAGACCACTTTTGATTGTGAAAGTTTGTGCAACTTAAAAATAGATCCTGCTGTGTTCTTTTCTTTGTCTTGAGTTGTGCTAAGGTGATCAGGTAGTCTCAAATCTTTTTCAAGTGTAAGCATTTTCTAAGCAATTAGTTTCAGTAATTGAGTTAGTTTAGTGAAAGGCTATGAGCCTTACCACTGGTTGATTTCAGGGCCAAATTAATGTGTTTTAGAAACAGCAATAATTCTTAGCAAGTGTAGGACTTCTACAAGTGTATCATCCTTTTGTAAAGCCATTATAGATATTGTCTGTATTGACAAATGACATCTGTATGAAAATTAGGATGGTATACTTGAAGACAATTCTAAATATATGTATGTGTATATATGTATGTGTATAATATATATATATATATATATATATATATATACATAAATGTATATTCATTTTCAGTCTTAGTTTTATAAATTCTGTTTAATTAGAAATAGATTGTTGTACAGATATCTGACTTCTTAACACTGATTTATTCAAAGTGATTGCTTAACTAATCCTGCTCAAGAGACTTGGAGTCCAAATTTCTACTGGTTGTTTGAATAAGTCGACTTCTACCGACAGCTAACTAGCTGAATGACTACCTGTGGGAAAAATATGATTAATTTGGCTCTATATCATAGCTCAGAATGTGGAAGGATAATCTAAAGTAGTTTATTGTTTGCTCGAAGTGAATCTTTTTGTAGTGGATTTCCATCTTTGATTAGCGTTAATATTCTATTAATTCGTGTTCTCTGGCCTCAAACAAACTTATTTTTAAGAATCACTGCAGGGGCACCTGGGTGGCTCAATTGGTTGAGCCTCCAACTTTGGCTCAGGTCACGATCTCGTGGTCCGTGAGTTCGAGCCCCGCATCGGGCTCTGGGCTGATGGCTCAGAGCCTGGAGCCTGTTTCAGATTCTGTGTCTCCCTCTCTCTCTGACCCTCCCCCGTTCATGCTCTGTCTCTCTCTGTCTCAAAAAATAAATAAAGGTTAAAAAAATATTTTTTTTAAAAAAAGAATAACTGCAAAGAAGATTTTGAAAAATTAAAAATGTCAGATAAGCATACGAATAGCTTAAAAATGATTGAACATTGGAGGATCTGTCTTAAAGATATTCTTTATTAAAACATCATCTCGGAATCTATATCTTTCTTCTTGATAGATGGTGGTTTAAAACTAACTTACCATCCAAATTTTCTGATATAGTCTTTTTTTGTGGCAAGAATCCTGGCACATTATGGACTTTTAATTGCTGCTGAATTATACTCTATTTCCAGTTGATTTTGGTTTTAAATAGATGCAAGTCAAAACCACATATCCGCAACATACACTCTACTAGATTATTTATTCTGTTTGTTAGCTTAACATCTGTAGGAGAAGAAGTAGCAATTGCTTTGGTATAGAGATTTACTACTTAGTTGGAAACAACTCCTGTTATGCCTGTTACTGAGACATGCCAACCTCTTACATAGAAGGCCTGTGCACAACCACACACACACACAAAAAAAAGCCAGAGAACTCACCTTTACCAACTCTACCACCAGTAATCACTCCCCAACAGAAGAGACTTGTTAATAATTTTACCAATTTTGGGATTGTTAATTTATATGACTATTCATGGACACTGGGACTCATCTATCTGGATTTCTCCCTCACAGTTCTCTTCCTGATATAATGGAAAACGAAGAATATTTTGTAAGAAATAATAATGAGTATGAGGCCAAAATGAACTTTTTAAAAGTGCCAAAATAAGCACAGTAAGGTTTTCCCTATATTTAATTCATCAATTCACTTCAGTAAACTTTTCTTGAGCACAGACATCATTCTAAACACTTACCTAAGCACTGAGGATGTAGAAAATCCTATTTTCTGCCTTCGTGGAATTCACATGTCGTAATGGAGGTATGTAAAAATTGATAAGGAAGAATAAAACAAAGAGCATCTAATTCTACTTGAGGTGATGCAAGAAAATTCCCCTGAGAGAGCTGATGGTTGACCTGCATCTCACTCTAGGAGTTTGATAGGCAAATGAGGGAAGGAAGAACACTTCAAAAGTCAAGAACTATATGTAAAGTGACACAAGTGCATAAGAAAACATTGTACACTCCAGAGAACTCTAAAGTTCTTTGATAAGTTTCATGCAGAGGGTTCTGAGTGGTGAGGGATGGGTTTGAAGCTTTAAAAAAAAAAGTTCTTGGTGTTAGACCTGGAGGGGTTACATTAGAATAAGGATACAGTATGACCTACTTAAAATGCATTGAATAAAACTATAGAGAGGAAGAGAGTGGAAAATGATTCTAGGATGTATTCTCAGTATTATACAGGTGTTGTATGATATTTTACTATTAAGCATAAGAAGATTAGAACTGTTGCATATATGTAGCAGGTTCTGTGATTTATTCTTAGAAGGTTAATATGTACATTATTACAATCATAAAACTGAGCTAAAGGGCCATATCTGTTACATTGATCAGCTCCCAAAACAAGGCATGTTAAGTGTTACTCTTTAATGTATCACTTTCATGTAACTAAAAGGCAAAATAAATGACAGGGGAACCATAAGAAGTGAACTCCTTTTCAGATGAAAGTTAGGAATTTGGAACATGTATTTAGTATTTTAAGCAACCAGAATCCTATCTTTAAGAAGCTACTAAACTACCAACTTAGTTTATATCTAAGTTTTGCCCTCTTGTATCTTAACTTTGGGACATATAAGACTGTTTCAATATTATTCAAAAGTATATAACAAACTGTCACTCAGCTCTGCACTAAACCTCAAATGGGAGGCCAAATCTCCCATAATTCACTTTTTAGTTTTTGACACAAGCAGCTTTATACTTTAAAAATAAGGAATTAAAGCAGGTAGCTGAGGTTGACTGGCATCCCCAGGAGTCACACAGAAAAGCAGTGTGAGAGCAGAGTGTAAACACTGGGACCTTGAGTTCTCATTCTCCAATTTTGATTAGTGAGCCTTAACATACCAACTCAGAGAAATACACAAAATCGTTATGCTTCAGCATCCTTTCTGACCCATTCTTAAAGCCGCAAGATGGCTTGTAGAAAATCTACTGAAAAACACTTTGAACTAACTATATGTTCCCTGTCAGTTTTATTAATTGGTTGAGTAGGGAAAAAAATGTGCTGAGTGAACAACAGGCTGAAAAACTATGTAACAAGTTTGCAGAATTGTATGTCCCTATCTGACTATTAGCTTCATCCCTTGAGAAAAATTAGTGCTTTGATTTGATGAGGGATGTAGAAAGGAAATGGAGAAGTTCATTTTAACCCCTTGAAGTAGATTTGCATTTGTTACAGTAGGAAGTTAAAGTAAAACTTTAGGAATCAACCATAATGGAATCTAGAAGGAAAAATGAGACTTCTCAAAATCATTCAATAGAGACTGTTTAAATTTTGAAGGCAAAACCCAACAGCCAATGTTTCTAGTTCTGAATTTCTAGTCTGTCCAAAATTGCAGAAAAATCTGTTTCTACTGCTTTTTCTATGAGCCACTGTTATCACTTATACAGTGATATTCCATTGAATCACATGTATATTAATATCATCATAACTGTATATATCAATATATTAAATACTATTTAGAAAAACAAGATAGCTGTCAGACTGGTGACTTCTGAACTTTCCATAATCAATGCCTTCACAATCAAATCAAGCACTGATTTGTTTTGAAAAAAAAATGTGGAGACAGAGAAATGTGCATGTATATTTGAAGTTTTTCCAAAGCTTTCCACATATACTTGCATATTTTTGTTTAGACACAAGAAACACATTAAAGATTAATTTTTGAGGACAAACACACAACCTAGATTTATTTCTATTAGATGAGAATTTGCATTCTAGCTCTGCATTAGGTTTGTGACTTAGAGAAAGCACGGAACCGACAAGTGAATGCTGTATACTAAATAGGATTGTAGAACCAGTCCAGAAAACCCACTGTGGTTGTGGAAACCACAGGATGCCAACCAAAGTGAGATCACTGTGCTCTAAGAGCATCTTCTGAATTAGGTCAGTGTGACCATGAGCCAGTGCCTGAGCATCAGATAAAAAGGAGAATGGGAAGGGCAAACCCAAAGAGCACTTTTGAGTTCCATTAGCAGAAATGTGTGGCATGTTCTCATTCACTCTACAGGTTCAAAACTAAGAGTGCCAAGAGAAAAATCTATGCAGCTCAATAAATGTCTCAGGAAACTATCCAATATTCTCTGTAGAAGCACTAAGAAACTGAATTGTGTAATTTTTAATGAAGTCAATTAAATATTAAGAATTTTCGGGGCGCCTGGGTGGCGCAGTCGGTTAGGCGTCCGACTTCAGCCAGGTCATGATCTCGCGGTCCGTGAGTTCAAGCCCCGCGTCGGGCTCTGGGCTGATGGCTCAGAGCCTGGAGCCTGTTTCCGATTCTGTGTCTCCCTCTCTCTCTCTCTCTGCCCCTCCCCCGTTCATGCTCTGTCTCTGTCTCAAAAATAAATAAACGTTAAAAAAATTAAAAAAAGAATTTTCAAAGATGTTTGGGGAAAATATTAAAAGGTATAAATTGCTCTTCCGTTTATATGGGATATCTAAGTGTTTATTACCTAAAAAATATACAATTTATGATATCTAAATGAATATAGAAAAATATTTGTGTCTAAGTATTCTATTAGATTTTCCTAGCCTATGTCTACCGAATATCTAGCTGAATGGTTTATTTCAGGGAATTTAAGCATACATACGATCATGCTGTTCACCTGTATTTTGGTTCATTTTCTCTTCTTTTCAAAATCAGGATTAGGCGATGCTTCCAGTCAAGTTCTCACTATGAGTGCTATGCCGTACTTAAAAACGAGTTCCAATTCCTTTTCAGTAAGTCAGGTTTTTACCCTACCCATTTAAACTCATTATGCAAAACAAAGTATGCAGAACTGGGAGAAGCATGTTTAGAGGGTCAAAGCCTAGGCGTTTTGCCTAACACAGTATTAATTATCTTCTGAGGTGAATTTTTCATTGCAAATGTGCCTTGGTGTAATTCATCCTTTTTCTTTCGATGTATGCATCTTCTACCCCTAATAGATTGGAAACACCTAAAGAAGTTTGCATTTATCTTCTACCTCGGTCACTTCACTGCAAGGACTGAGTCAACTGGGCAGGGCAGGCAAAGGCACAGGAAACAGTGATTAAGTGGGAAAGTGCATGGGGCTCATGTAGAGTAACTCATAGGGTAAAGTATACTACACACTATGCCAGAATTACTGGCCTCAAACAAACAACGTGTTCTTTGTCAGGAAGATTCACTCCTGCACTTTGCTTAAAGTGATTTGCTTCTTTACATTTTGTTTCTCCTTATTTACTAGAGATGTCTGCAATATGCAGAGGGAAGCAAAGGTCTCCTGTATGACTATAACTACAAATAGAGAGGCAGCAATAACTTTCTCTCAGTATGAAACAGAACTGTAGGATAATAGGGCCAGAAGGGATTTTCAGAGGTCATCCAGTCCATCCATCTGCCTTTAGGCTGGACTAAACCCAAACTTGCCTAGGCAGATTGCTATCTACCCAATTTGGAAGGCCTCCAGGGAGAGAAATTCTAACAGCCATTTTTAGTAACACAGTCAATGCTTAGCAATTTGTACTCTGAGCAATGCTTGCATATCGTGTTATAAAATTCTCCATGCCTTCTCAATTTTTAGTCTTTTCCCTCAACATTTTTCTGTAGGTTAATCATGTTTTTCCCGCACCTCTCCAGATAGTTTCAAATTTTCAACATCTATACTTATACTCTGCTCCTACCAACTAACACAGATACAGTTTAAGTGACTAGTATTCACTATAATTGACTGTCAGAGCTTCTAACTCCTTTGATTCTTCTTTACATGTTTTCTTACACCTTAACATTGCCTTGTTCACTAATGTTGCATCAGTTAGGAATTGTCTTTGGCTATGAATAATAGAGATCTTTAAAAGGCTGGAAAAAAAAGGGGCGCCTGGGTGGTGCAGTCGGTTAAGCGTCCGACTTCAGCCAGGTCACGATCTCGCAGTCCGTGAGTTCGAGCCCCGCGTCAGGCTCTGGGCTGATGGCTCAGAGCCTGGAGCCTGTTTCCGATTCTGTGTCTCCCTCTCGCTCTGCCCCTCCCCCATTCATGCTCTGTCTCTCTCTGTCCCAAAAATAAATAAACGTTGAAAAAAAAAATTAAAAAAAAAAAAAGGCTGAAAAAAAAAAGATAGAAGTTAAGTTTTCTCTCATGAAAAAAATGTCCAGAGATAGAGAAATAGATGTCCCATGGCAGGTGGGGTGATCTCATGATGTGTGTTCTAGGTTCTTGTATTTCTGTTCTGCCATCCTTCTCACTTGCCTTCCACCCTCAAGGTAGGCTAATGGCCATAGATGGCCACTGAAACTCTATTTTTTTTTTAATTTTTTTTCAACGTTTATTTATTTTTGGGACAGAGAGAGACAGAGCATGAACGGGGGAGGGGCAGAGAGAGAGGGAGACACAGAATCGGAAACAGGCTCCAGGCTCTGAGCCATCAGCCCAGAGCCCATGACGCGGGGCTCGAACTCACGGACCGCGAGATCGTGACCTGGCTGAAGTCAGACGCTTAACTGACTGCGCCACCCAGGCGCCCCTGAAACTCTAAATATCACATCTGTGTTCCAGGAAAAGGAAAGAAGGATAAAATATCCCTACCAAGCAAGACAAACCCCTTCACAAGGGACTTTACAGAAGCCTAAGACCCTAATTTCTATCTTTGTGCCATTGGCCAGAATTTTAACACACAACCACCCTTATTTGGATGAAAGGCTGAGACATGCAGTTTTTCAGTTGTACAAACACTGCCTTAATAAAATCAGACTTGGAAGAAAAGGATAATGGATACATGGTAGCTTCTAGAAGTTTATGCTATATGTGCTTTCATAGAGCAATCAGATAGTTGACTCCTCACCAGATAGGTGTTACAGTTGCATTATGTTTGATGACATTTTATGGGAAGATTCTAAAGGACAGAGAGCTGGTCATTGACTGGCTTTGTAGTTTTGAAAACCAGTGGAATGAGATGTTCAGACCATATTACTAAGACTCCCTCCAGGTATAAAATTGTATAAATTAATAAAAATATTCAGTACACCTTGGGAAATGTAAGAGAAAGGTCAGGTTGTGCTGTAGCAAAGAGTTCCCAAAATTCTAGGCATGATGTCCATACAGCATAGTTACTAGGGAGCCAGTAAGTGCTGGCTGCTGCCTGAGAAAACCCAGATAAATTTGGTTTACAAGAGAAAGATCCTCTATCCTCTGCTCTCCTTCCCATTTTTATTTTTTGCTTCCCTTTTCTTCCCATTTCCTTCCTTCTCCTATTGCTACCTTCACTCTTGTCATATCTCATACTTTTTCAGCATTTACTTTACACTTTTATTCGTTCAAATTTGGGCTTAAACCTGAGATTCTTAAAAAAACTTATCAGTATTTCAAAAGCTTTACTATTATTTCACTTCTGTGGTCAGCCAATCCTATTTCATACTTTTTTTTTTTTTTTAACGTTTATTCACTTTTTGACAGACAGAGACAGAGTGTTTGCAGGGCAGGGACAGAGAGAGAGAGGGAGACACAGAATGCAAAGCTGGCTCCAGAGTCTGAGCTGTCAGCACAGAGCTCAATGCAGGGCTGGAACTCATGAACCGTGAGATCATGACCTGAGCCGAAGTCGGATGCTTAACCAACTGAGCCACCCAGGCGCCCCAATAATTTATTTTTACTATGTGGTTTGTCATCATGTATAAATGTTGTTTTATTTAATATTTTGAGATTGCCAAATCATGTTGTTACTTTATCTTATTTCCTCTCCAATGGTAAATTTCCTGTCTTTTTTATGTTTTGTTTTGCTCCCCTGTCAATTGTTTCCAACCAAATAACTATGTCCCAAATATTTTATTGCTATTGGTTTCTATTTTATTTTGAAGGATCCTTTAACTTCCTTCCTTCCCTCCCTCCCCCCCCACCAACACCAACATGTCTGTCCGTCTTTTCTTTCTCTTTTCTTTTCTTTTCTTTTCTTTTCTTTTCTTTTCTTTTCTTTTCTTTTCTTTTCTTTCTTTTCTTTTCTTTTCTTTTCTTTTCTTTTCTTTTCTTTTCTTTTCTTTTCTTTCTTTCTTTCTTTCTTTCTTTCTTTCTTTCTTTCTTTCTCTCTCTCTCTCTCTCTCTCTCTCTCTCTCTCTCTCTTTCTTTCTTTCTTTCTTTCTTTCTTTCTTTCTTTCTCTTCGATTCCAAATCCCATTAGGTGATTACTTCTGCCATTTTTTATACCCAAATAAATTCATATCTGTGAGATCCAAATTAAGAAAGCAACTTTTACCACATGGTCCTCGAAAGTAAGTAGGCATGATGCAGGCACTGAAGCATATTGTAATAAAATCTCACAGTAAAAACAACATATTGGATAGTTTTATATATATAAAATGTGTGTGTGTATGTATATATATATATATATATATATATATAGAGAGAGAGAGAGAGAGAGAGAGAGAGAGAGAGGAAAGAGAAGAGAAGAGAAATGGAGTATGAATATAGTATAGTATCATTTGATACCATTACAGTTCTAAAATTAAATTTCTGACTGCTAAAAGAAGAACAAGATGAAGAATTCTATATACTGAGAGGGATCAAAGTCAGAATGGAAAATCTTGGTGATTGTACCAAATTCCTTCTGCATATAGCTCACTAAGCCTTTCTTCTTCATTATAAAAATGGGTAAATCCACATCAGTGTGGTGGTGTGCTTTCCTTTTGAATGGGAAAGTGAGGAGGTAAAGAACTTCTTGGAATGAAACTAAAAGCCTCTTCCATCTAGCCACTCTGTGTCAGGAATATCTGTGTGGGTTAGCTAGCCAGGACAGTGTGGCTACTCTGGTATTAACAGTTCCTGTCTTTTACGAATCTGGGGTTGAAACAAATGTTAGAGAATTGCAGTCAGCAATATCTGACAAACTGGAATTACTGTATTTCTAGTTTATACGTTGTACTGGATTTCAGGGCACCTAAAATCAGAAGAAAAAATAACTTGAGGCACACATATAAAACCATAGATTGGATTTTTAAATTGCTGTTGTATTATTATACTCCTTGCTCAAATGGAAATGATTACTATGAAAGAAAGAAATTGCTCTCTTTAAAAAAATCCAGATACAGAGGCATCCTTTCTTATTGTCAAAGACTGTTTTTATTTGTTTCTTGGCTAACTATCTGTGTTGAAATCTAAAGTTTTTTTTTTCTATTTGATGGGTTTTTCTCCTAAAGTTGATTTAGTTCGCCAATGTATATTTCCCTTTTTTTTTTCTTCAATAGCTTTTTCTATTTTCAAGTGACATTTTATTTTTATTTTGGATGTGTAACAGTTTCTGTGAGAAATATTTCCCGGAGCAAATATAAATATTTCTAATATACTAAATTATAATGATTTTTTGCTATTCAGGTACCCCTGGAATATATAATAATTCTTTTGAAGAGGCAATTAGCACTTAGTTCAGTGACTTGAGTGGCACAACTTTTTTGATGTTTTACTGCATGCAACCAAGGTACTACATATCTACAAAGGACCAATATTAATATAAACAAGAAATGCCCAAAGGTTTTCAGTGTAAGTTTACTAACGTAGAATATTAAAGGATCGTCCAATTACCTTCATGAGGTCATGGAAAGGTTGTTCACTCACTATCTTGTCAGTACAGCTTGTTATTTACCTCTATTCCAGTCTAAATTAACACTGGAAAATTGTGTCAGACAAGTTTCCTAAGTCTTTAGAAAGAAATTACAATATATAGTTGCATTATAGGCACAAATTGCTGTGGATGTTTAGGTTCATATTTTATGATTGTAATGGTCACTAAAACATAATTTTTGAATTATGTTTGCTTATTTTTCAATTGAACAAATGATATGAAAATACATATATATATATTTAGAGATAAATATATATAATACATATGTATTTATATATACTTGGCTTTGGAAAACTGGTCACCAGTAAACAAGGCACAGAACAAAAACTGAAATCTGTTTGATATGTTAAGGCCAGTTTTACTTGAAAAATTGAAGGGAACAATGCAGTGTTTCCCCCTGCTCTTATTGTGTAATGGGAGGAGAATATATATAAACTAAGATTAGGTACGAAGCTGTATTTGAACTAATGTGTTTAAAGATCAAATAAACGCTCCACTTTAGGTAGTTATAAATAAATTATTATTTTAATAGTACATCTGTGGAAATCTAATTTAGTAATATAGGGCAGAGTAGGTGCCATTATTGCGATCATAATGGTTAGAATAGACTACAATGGAAGGAGCTATAAAAGAAATATTTATGGATGGATGATTTAGCAAATAAGACAAAGTGTCATATGTCTGAGAGAAGGCTTTGTGGGGAAAAACTGATTTACACAAACTATTTAAAACGGATTTGAAACCTGATGTATTGGTCTTGGAGACTATGAAATTCCAGTGAATTTAATTGTCAAAGGGCAGAAAAATGGTATAAAATGAACATTAAATGTTTATATGGTCTGCATGTGGTAGATGAACCTGAACTAGGTAAAGAAAAAAAAAACAGTTTGATAGAGAATAATCTCCAAAACTGACTCAGTGTCAACTATTTTGTATGACTGCAAAGAATTCTTCGCTCCAATATTCTTATATCACTTTTGTAGTTAGATAACTGCATTTTAAATTGCAAGGAACTTAATCGGATGTAGAGAAGGAAGTATCATGTCTTCCAAAAGAAAGGAGTATAAAAGAAAGACATATGAAAATATTTTTTTTTAATTCACAAGCATGCCCAAAGACTGTGTCATGGGTAGGTATTACCTCAGATAGCTTTCTTTTTGGCCTTCAGTGTTTCAGAAGCATGTTTTCTTTGTAATTCTGTATTTATGCTAGTTAATGTTCTTTATACAATCAGTCTTCAGAAATATGGTTCATTTCTTCAATCTTTTATTTACCTATTATATAAATATTTGCTGAAAATTCAATATAAGCTGGTCACTATGCTGGGCTCTGGAAATATGCAGATGGTTTTTATCCTCAAAGCGTTCCCTTAATTATGTGTGGATACAACTCATTAGCTGAAAATTGCAAACTAATGTAGTTAGAGCACAGATAGAAATACAGTATTGCCTTTAGAGAAGTCACAGTTGGATCTAAAGCTTGAGTTCCTGAGAGGAATATTGCCATGGATTAATTCTAAGTATACCACTTATAGGGAACATGATCAGAATACACTGAATTTTACTTCGAATCACACATTATTTTTTGAAATCTTTAAATTAGTTTATTTAGGTGTGAAATAATACAAAAATCCACTGAAATGTTTTCCAATACTTATTAGGTTTCTTTCATTTGCAGTTGGCCATATTACTTTCAAATATCTTCACTAAAAAGGAGGACTTATGGGCTCAGGTAACTTCATTTGGGACTCACCCGATGGTCCTATTGACTTCAGAATTAAATTCTCCTTTTCAAGGCCGGGGAAAATGGAGCTGTTTTTTTGCCGATATTGCCAGTCAATGTTTTGGGTCTGAATTTCTGTAGCTCCCCCACCGTGTCTTTCATCCCACTCATTAGGAATTAAGTAGAAGTGTTAGGAATCCACTACTTTCTTCTCACTCGGTCTTAAATCCATCAGTCCTTAATTAGGTGTATATATTATTATGTCTTTCCTCCCATTTATGTACATCACCACAGAACTATAATCATTATTTTTTCTTCTTTTCTGAGTCTTCTTTTCTGAGTCTTTCACTGTGGTCTCTATAATCCACAGTCCACTATCTATAGAACTCCCTGCATGTTGAACCTCATCGCAAAAATTCATCAACTTCCTGGCCTTCCCTGAGTCCCCCGCAGGTCTCTCAAATGAAAACTGTTTTCCTCACAAAAAATCTAGCATTGGGCCCAAAGCGGTAACTTTCAGGTAATTTTTCCCCCTCCTCCTCATTATTGCAAGAACAGCACTCTCCCTCCATCTCTAAAAATGTTCAGCTTTATAGCTCATGCTATTAGATGATTTTATCCATTCCTCTTCATTGCTTTTACACATGATACCCAAGTCATTCCTCCTTCTTTTTCAATCATAGTATTTCTGTCTAATTCAATACTACTTCTGTTGTAATTCTTGGAAATTTCAATGTACTTTTAGATAATATTTATAATAACTTGGTCTCTCAATTTCTTTCTACAATCTCAGCTACTCATACTCTAGAGTCTAGAATTTGCTATTGGTAACCATTGCAAACCCTCCATTATCTCACTTTTAGTCAACCCTCTTTTTTACCACAACCACCTATCTTTTCTGGCTCACTACCTTTACTCTCTCTTATGAGATAGTGAAGTACTATCTAGGACTTCCATCCCAGTACTACCAGAATATTATATCCATTTATACTCCCAGATTTTCACAGTTTTAGACACACTTGATATGTTCACTGCCAATTTTATTATTCCTCAATTCCATGGTCTATCGTTTAATCATTTCACTACATTGTATCTCAACTTCTTTAGCCATTCTCTTACTACCTCATATTCAAGTGGTAAAACCACATCCCTAATCAAATCCAACTTTCCATCTACTCCATGCCTTTATCTGTCTAAGTGAACCTGGCTGAAAACAACCAACCAACCATGTTGACTTTCAGTCCATTACCATAAACTTCAATTTTGTCCTTAATATTATCAGCCAGTCATATTATACAATCCAAACTAACTTCCTGTCCTTGAAGTTTATTTTACATTTTGTCTTTTCTCAGACCAACCCTTTCTTACCCATCATTTCTGAATTAATGACTTTTTCTCCCAGAAGGCTGAGGAAACTGAAGGAACCAGAAAAAAAAATGTGCACTGACTCCCATCACTACACTACACATATCTACTCTTTGATGTCTACACTTACTGCTGACCTGATGCTATAAATGACTTATCTATGGTGTTACCTGATGCCAATACAAGGTCTCATCTGTTCTAGGCTACTCAAATACATTGATATAGCTCTTCTCTCTCTCTCTCCTACATCATTCATTTCTCACCTTTACGGGATCATTTTCTTGAACATTAAGTCATATCTTCTATATTGAAAAAAATATATATATATTTAAATGTAAATGAATAAATAAGTAAAATTTCCTAACTCCACTTCCCCTGTCATCTATTATACTATATCTTTGTTTCTCTTATATTTATTGTTTCCATTTCTCCTACTCTCATTCTCTAATAAACATACTATAGTCAGGCTTTCTCTTGCACCACTCCACTAAAACTGTCCTTGTCAAGGTCACCTCTGCAATGGTATACCCATCCAGTTTACAATTTGTTCTCTTAATTTCTCTATCATTAAATCTGACATAGCTGATTACATTCTCCTCTTCATTAAACATTGTTCACTTATCTTTCAGGACACCACCACACTTGGTATTCTCCTTAGTGCACTGGTTACTTCTATTCTACTCATTTATTATTCCTTTATATCTTTTTATGCAAACCTCAGTCCTTGTTTTGTTTCTCTTCTCTACTTAATTTACAGTTTTGTACTCTCATTTATTCTCATAACTTTTGATATCATCTCTGTGCCAATGACTTCCATTTGTTTTTCTAGTGCAGACTCTTTTCTAACTCCAGAAATCTACATCCAACTGCCTTCTCTACGTCTCTGATAGATACCTCATAGTCACATGCCCAGGGTCTTCTCCATTCCTCAAAACTATTATAACTGTTATAACAGGTTTTTTCCTCCCTTATGACAACATTGTCATATCATATTCTGTTCTCAACAGATTCACTAGGTGACCTTTTAAAAATTTGTATAAGGTCATATCAGGACATATCACTGTTTTACTTGAAACCTAATCCATGGATTTCCCCCCATTATATTGAAAATAAAGTCTAAAGTCCCCCAGTGACATGAGAAACTCTATATAATCTGGCTTCTTATTGTTTGTGCATATCCCAAACACATGATTGGTTATTCCTTAAAGTATTTTAGTCTTTTCACTTTTTCTAAAATGTATGAGGGATGCTTTTGCCTTTGATCCTTTGTATGAGTTGTTACATAAAAGGGGGGGGGGGTATTTTCTTATTATCCTTTTATTCTTTCAGAATGCTTATAGTCGGGAAAGGCTAAAGACTCTAATGGGTGATTGTAATAATGGAAAATTGGTTACCTTGGATCATAATTAGTTTAGCTATATTTTTAAAAGAAAATACTTAACCCTCTGAAGAGAATGCAGTCTGATGTCAACAACTTGCAAGAAGAACATAAAAAAAACAAAATGTGAAGTTTTAGTAGCTATATTTAAGAAGAATTAGGTTTGAAAGTAAATTCATGTATCCTAGTGTTTTATTCTGCTTTAAAAGTCCAAGACCAATATGAGTCAGCTTAGTCTTTCAGAGTTTTTATCTTTGTGGTTGCACAAATTCTCTTCTTCTCCCTTCTATCCGTCCACAGTATTGTGTTTTCCTGGCACTCAAGTAGAGAAAGACAGTGAAGGCCCTTGCCCTTCTTCCTCATCAGGTTCAGAAGAAATTGCAGTCAGCTCCAGGGTTAGGCTAAGGGAACATCTACCTGCATCAACGTTTCTAAGACATTTATTAAGTCTCTAACTTTAATCAAATCATAGAAGGGACATATGGAGCATAGCTACACCATACACAGCCTCGTACTGAAAGCTTCCAATTTATTTAGGATATGGGCAATTATATAAACATGTTTTCACATATAAATATATATATTTACATATAAATCTATGCATATAAATATATAAATATGAATTTTAGCCAGAGTTAAAGACACTTGTGTACTCTCTTTAATGTACCCTCCTCCCTGAGGAAATCGATTAGAGGTAGATTGCCTGGGAGCTTTTGCAGCTACATACGTGTTGAGATATGATCCTACCCAGTTTTGTGAGTCAAATGTTAGCTCAGCTTTATTAACCAGGAACTCATATTTTGAATCAGGGTGCTGCTAGACTGCAATTTTTGTCTGTCTTAGGGCTCTGGACATCAGTTGTGCACTGGTAACTAAACATAGCCCTGAGGCTAATTTCCCCTCAACAGGTTACTATGCAAGAAAAAGTCAAATGCTTATATCCACTTATATATGAACCTGTGTATGACAAACAAGAAAGGGAATGAGGAGAAACCAGGACGAGTTTTTTTAAATGACTCTTTTCTGGGTGTACTTGGGTAGCTCAGTTGGTTAAGTGACTCTTGATTTCGGCTCAGGTCATGATCTCACAGTACATGAGATTGAGCCCCATGTCTGGCTCTGCGCTGACAGCTTGGAGCCTGCTTGGGATACTCTCTCTTCCTCCCTTCCCCCTCCCCTCCACTGTGTGTGCCCTCTCTCTCTGTCTTTCTCAAAATAAATAAAGATTTAAAATGACTTTTGTGTATTCAAGAAAAGTTATTTTCTAATAGTGGTCAGCTTAGTGTGTATGAATGTTAAAGGCAGCTGCTCTTTAAGTGTGTCATGAAACAAATATTGTCTAAAAATTGATTTGCCTTAGTGTTTCTTTTTTTTAAGTGAGTTAGGGACACAGAATACAGTTAGATTTTCTCCTTTGATCATCGGGGAAAATGGCACTGAGTTGACCTTTAAAAAATTACATTTGTTTTGAATATGTACTATGTACACGAACCATAGCAGAATGATGCTATATTTTGTGTGTTGTGTTTGTTCGTTTTTAATCAACTTAGATTAGTCCCTTCTTCTCCTGTCCTGGAAAGGGTACTACTAAGCTAAAAGTCTTGCTGACACACAATGAATTGGGAAAAGCAATAACCTTTCAGGGTTTATTAACCTTGATTTTGAATGTTGTGTCACTGCCTACATGATGATGGCCTAAAAAATCCTCAGCTCATTTTCTCAGTCCTTTTCCTAGTCTGTACAGAGAGTTCCAATATTGGTGCAAGAGGAAGAGAAGCAGAAATTCTTCAAAACACCAAGTGTCTTGGATATTTTTTCACAATTATTCTCATTTATTTTTCTAGAAACCTAGGTTAAATGCAAGACCTAGTGCTGAGTCCTGCCTTGGATATAAGAAGACATTTCAGGAAATGGCCCCTCTCTCATTTCTTTTATGGCCATGTTTCTTGTAGCAAAATAAAGCAAGAAGGTCACACAAATTGACTTTTTTATTCACAGTGTATGTGTATCTGTCTAATCTGGAACATTTTGATTCCTGATGTCTCCCTCTATCATACTGTGCTGTCTCCTGAATTGCCTTGAGCCCTGTGGCCGCCTACAATTTCTGCTTCAACACCCCAATCTCTCTTTTCACCACAGCAACTTCCAAACTCTTGTTCTTTCCTGAGTCTATATCTTCTGCCTTCCAATCTTAATTTAAATCATCCTATCTTTGAGTCATCCTATTTACTTTAGCTACCGCCTACTTACCTGTGACTCCTACCTCTGCTTTTTTCTTCTCTCCTGAGATCCAGGTGTGTATTTTTGACTGTCTCCTACACCCTTCACATGGATGCCCCACAGGCATATCAAGCTTATGTCCAAATCGGAACCCATCATATTTTACTGTAACCTACTCTTCTCTTCCTTTGGGTATCTTGTTTAATTTTGTCATGATCCATATAATGACCCACACCAGACTCCTGACATCACACTAGAATATTCCTTTTCCCTCACCTTACTAAAAATACTCACCAATTCCAGTTTTTCTCACTGTTAGCTAGCTCCAGAATCCATCAACATCTGCCTATCTAAACTGATTCTGTCTGAGTTCTGCTCATAACAACATTTCAACAATGTTAAAGTAATAACCTTAACATATTTATTTTGGCCATCTGTACTAACCCATTCTGATCCATGATCAGTTTAGTCAGCAAGTCTTTCTAAGATGCAGAATTAATAGTGGGTCCCTTCTTAAGCGAAATATACGAATGAAAAACTCCTTAACAAGGTAGACAGTGTCCCCATCTCCAGCCTCCTTTTCTGGACTTGTTGTGCACCTTAGATTTCAGCTAACAAAAACTTACTGGATCCGTTACACTCAGTGGCTTTTTGGTTTTGCATATCTTGTTCCCACTGTTTAAAACATCTTTATTTGTTCCTGTTCATCAGAAAACACTTATCTTTGGAAACTCAGTGTAGGCATTTTATCTCTAGAAAGATATTCTGGAACTAGACTGCACTTTTCATACCTGCCTTTCTATACCTTATTTTGTAGCATTATATTCAATCATCACTTCCTTTATTCAAGAAGTATTTACTGAGCATCTATAATGTATTTGTCCCTGTGCTCGTTATTAGAGATTGAAAAATAAAACAGTGTCTCTGATCCCAAATGTTCACATGCAAGGATAAAACAGACTTGTAAATAAACAATTACAAATTGATATGAGTAATTGTTCACTCTGTATTTGAAATCATGTGATATGACATGAAGATCATAGTGTGTATCAGTCAGGATCCATATAGAATGACAGAAATAACTCTGAATTTAAACAGGGAATTTAAGGCATGGCATTTTTACATAGTTGGGAGAAGAACTTTAAAGTTGGCAGTAGATGATATGGTAAGCTACAAACAAACAATAGCTGGAAACCACTATCACCTTTGGGCTGGAAAACAAAAACAAAATAGTAAGATTCTGTAGTACTGATCCCAATGGTCCCAGAACAGTTAGAGCCATGCAGGAGATGCAGCTGATGGCAGAGATCCTGAGTAAGGTGAACAGGGAAAAACTCCATTTTGTCTCCTTCTTATCACCACTTCTCACTGCTGAACTCGGAAGCCAGTGGATGTAGGAGTTATGGAAATGTAACTGTTAGCCTTGATTTTTTCTTATTTATTTTATGGGACAGTAAGGCCTCCCTTGTGAGCTAGTGTGATCATGAGTGGTAATGTATAGAAAGCAGCTTGGCAGTGCACTGGGAAAACTTAGTCTTCTCTGCATGAAAGAGAACATCTTTATCAATTTGCACACATTCAAATTTAAATGGCGCCAGTTTCAAAACTAGGTATTTACCTGGCTGCCTCATTGCCTTTATACATCTCATAATTAACAGAGTATCTGGAAGACAATTCTTATTCAAATAATTACTGATGGTTCCTGTATCTAACAATATTCATGGCTGCATGTGCTAAGTTAGATGATAAGGATATACAATGCATTCTTGCTCCATGATTCAGTGCATCTGTCTAGATTTCATGATGACAGATCCCTTGCTCCCACATGTCCCCATCCCCAGGTGTTTAGTAGTTTCTTTCCAGCTGTGTTCATAAAATAAAAGAAAAATGAATGTCACTATTAATAAGATCTTCTTCAGTGTTTCTGTTACAGCATGGGCTCAAGTTTTCCTGGCTAGGAAACTTCAGGCTGAACTCTTGAGAAGATGCTAACTGCTGAACAAATAACAAAGACTAGAATTCTGTGCCTATGGGCACATTGCACTCCACCTGTTAAAGCAGAAAAAAAAATCTTTAGAAATCCAATCATAGGGAGAGATGTATTTTTTTCCTTTAAAAAAATGGTTCCTTTGAGATATTTATTCAAATAGGTTGACATCAGATACCTTTCATAATCAAGTAAATGGATCAATCTTTTACAAGGTTTTTGACCAGGTGTAGGTTTACTTAGCACATGGGCAGTTTCTTCCCTAAAATAAGAGACAGTATAAGTTCTTGGCAATCAATGTTCTACCATGTAAAGTCGAGTGATCATTTGTGACTAGTTATTTTCTGTCCCGTTTTGAATGCAAATATAGTGATGATGGTTTAAAAGAAAGATATGTTTGAAAAGCCTTGGTCAACATTACTGGTTATTGTGTATAAGGTGATAGAAGAGGATTTCCATTGCCCTCTTAGTCTTGGACAAAAGCTCTTTGTAGAGATTAGGAGAAGGCTGTCCTGTCAGGTAAAATTGATCAATCTTCATCTACTTCCCAGAGTAGTTCAACTCTGTTCTTCTCTAAGATGTTTACAGGGTAAATATATTTGCATTCAAACTTAGAATGGGAAAAGTGTACACCGACTGACTTTCGCTAAAGAAAAAAAGTATAAAGGTTGTATTTTAAATGGAAGGGGAAGATCTTAAATAGCAGTCCTAAGATGCCAGAGCAAAGATATTAGTAAGTATGTAGGTAAATCTAAAGCAGTATTCTAGTATATATTAATGAGGTTTTATTTAATTTAGATAGACTTTAAATAAATGTCATCATAAGTCATGGTGGAGGAGTGATTGGGATCAAGTTTTTCTTGACTCGTCTGTATGAATCATTGAAATGCCCCTTTAGTACTGGTCCTCACAGGGAAGTGGGCACAGGGAAGCACCAGGCTTTAATGAGAGGATGGATTTCCTTCCAGCACATTCCTTATTTTGCTCTGACCCAAGAGGCATCTTTTTCACTCGCTCATGAGACAAAATTTGTGCAATTTCCACCCATTATAAAATAAGAAAGTGCGTAGCTAAAATAATATTTTTGATGGTAAAATCTGGGGAACTCTGGAGAGCTCCATTACAAACAGGCCATTTTCAATTGAGTGGTTTATAAAATTATATTTTGATTTTGAGACAGCCTGTGCACTTTAAGTTCTAATGTTTCTTTCTTTTTCCTACATGAGGAAAAATAGTTATGTGCCAAATTTCCACTTTTCAACTTTTTTTACTTAAGTATTTTATTTTTTTTAATTTTTTAATGTTTATTTATTTTTGAGACAGAGAGAGACAGAGCATGAACGAGGGAGGGTCAGAGAGAGAGGGAGACACAGAATCCGAAGCAGGCTCCAGGCCCTGAGCTGTCAGCACAGAGCCCGACGCGGGGCTTGAACCCACGGACCGTGAGATCATGACCTGAGCCGAAGTCGGACGCTCAACCAACTGAGCCACCCAGGCGCCCCTTTAATAAGTATTTTAAACACATAATGAAATACAATAAAATACATGATTCTTAAAAATATTATCTTAAATATTTGATGAGAAGATGTATGCTAGAAAGAACAGTGGGACTTTTAATACACACATTTCTAAATAATTATGGAAGCAATTTAATGAGGTTATATGAGATTATTTGTCAAATATTAGATGTATCACATAGCGCCTTGCACAGTACTTCAATAAGCATTTGTTGCATGGCTTGTATAAAAACTTGTTAGAGTGTGGATGATGGTGACTGTGGAAACTGGATTACTATGGAGAACTAATACAAATGGGATTTCAGTTGAGAAGTATGATTGACATTTGTTTTTGAACAATATGAGGAAAGGGAAAAGAAAAAAGCATTCTAGATTGGTTGACTAATATGAATAAAATCAGAAAATAACAAGCAAACAAACAAAAAAAAAACGAGGAAAGCAAATCCATATTCTTTACCTGTACCTCTCAGACTCAGAATAATATGGAACTTTGAAGGAGGACGTATACAAAACAGGCCATTTGGGAAATAATGTAGATATTCAGTGGTAACATCTAGGAAGTACAAAAGTGGTAAGGATGTTTACATCCAGGACATACAAGAAAATGGGATAGGAAAAGTAGGTTACTTCTGAAAAAGAAGTTACCTCCTAGGAAAACCAGCAAGTGTTCAATGGTATGTTCCAAAAGATCAGATTTATCATCCAGAGGTGACTGAGTTATAGCTGTTGGGAAACAAGTAGATTCTAGAATGGTGACAAATATAAAAGACAGCATTGCAGACACATGGAAAATTTCATCACTGGGAAGGATTAGAGACGTCTTGGCCTCATTCCAAGATCTCACGTTTGCCATATAGCAGACACCGTGTTTTTTTTGAGAAAACCATGCTAATGAAGATGCATCTGGCACTTTCAATGGAGTTTAGAGAAAACAGTGTACAATTAATCACTAAGGGACTGGATCAAGTTGATGTAGTAATGAGTTTGTACAATTATAAACTAATCAATAGCAAATATACTCTATCTCCAAGAAATACAAGAATTTTCATTTAAAGAAAAATGCCTCCCATCGAGCATTACCAATCTTCTGTCTTAGACCCAGTCATCTTGGTGCTATGTTATTCGTACCAAAATTTGGAGGATGCTCATTCCTGGATATGTGTTACAAATATAGGCATTTTCCTTAGAATACTTGCCAATTTGGAGAAGTATCCAGCGGTGTTCTACAGTTCTTGCCCTTTCTTTCAAGCCTTAATTTGTTTGAAGAATGTTGTAGTTATCTCATACACTCCAAGTGAATCCATCATTTTTGTTTGTTTGTTTGTTTGTTTTTAACTTTGCACAGCCTTGTATCATGGTATTGAGTTACATAGTTATGGAAAAATTCATTTTATTTTTTTTCTATGCAACTATTTAAAATATTCACAACAGAAAAATTTTCATAAATACTTATTAAAGAGGTGAATTAAAGGTAAATGCTTCAGTTTAACTTGGTTAATTTATCCGAGAGAGTCACTAAGGAAAATTGAGCTCATTACTTGTTGTCCCTGCCATCTCTTCAACAGTTGTACTTGAGATTACTTTGGATTTTGGAATTTTTATGAGTTGTTTCCAAGTTAATTTTGGCAAAATATGATGAAAAATTTATTTTGACAAAAGGTTAACTATGGACATGTATATTTTTTATATCAGACATAAAATACTAGGAGGTAATCAAAGGTCTCAAGTGTGTATTTTATATAAAAGGAGACCTTCTCTTTGTGGCCAGTACTTTTCATAGTTTATAATCTCTTCCAGAAGGAAAATAAAATAGATAATTCACCCAGGAGGTATAATTACATAGGTGAATTCCACAAGGCAGTTTGTTGTTGTTCCGTATAGTATCCACAAGTGTCTAGGGCACCAACATATAGTAGGCACTCATCATCTATTTTCTGAATTAATTTGTATATTGATATCTATATAATTGCCTAGGTAGCTTTACATTTACTGTTATTAGTGTGGATTACTGTGTAATGTAAATAATCTGTCTCTGTTCCAAGTAAAAATAATGTTTCTCAATGTTTAGTTTCTAAGAAAATGCTGCTGGTTCAGTAAGAGTATAAATTTAGAGCACTTTATTGATAAAATTACTTGGATTTAAAGCTTACAGATTGTATTCTGTTTAAGGAATGCACAGATGGGTTACTGTTTCAAACATGCACACAATCAGGATCTGCTCTGCAAGTATAATATTCATGCTGGAGAATATGTAGATTATTTTAGTTTAGAAATGCATTTGGATGGCTTGTGAGGGCCAAGTAAACAGTGTGTTAAAGCAATTTTAAACTATTAGTAGGAACATGTTTTGTTGAAATTCAGAATAGTTTGTAAACACTTTAGTACCTTTAACCTAGACCATTACTGTCACTGCTTAAAGATGTCTAGTTTGAGGGCTGAGTCCTAGAGTTCATAAATATATTATATATGACAAGATTGGAAAAAACTCAGACTTTAAAATTATTTTTCCAGAAAAGTAGACCCAATTACATTTTCACACTCAAAATCAGTTTGATGTAAATGAAAATTGACTTAAATGGATACATTAAAAATGTAAATTAGTGTTATGAGTCTGTTAAAGAATTATTCTTAGTGATACTTGGAAAACATACTTAAGCATTATAATATTCTCCCTAATTGTATATATTTATTTAAAAAATATAACCCATTCAGTTTTAAAAATAAGATTCTGATTCATTAGTGGTGAAGTTGATGATAACAATGATAGGTACATAAGAAACAGTTTTGAGTTTATTCTCCATATTACCAAGTACTTTATACGCATTAACTCATTTGTAATCATAGAAACTCTATATACTAATAGTATTAAAATCTACCTACAAATGAGGAAACTGAAGATTGGATGGGTTAAATATATTTCCCCAAATTAAAGAGTTACAAAACTGGCATATCCTGGAACTGGAGTTTTATCCTTAGCTGGACTCCATAACTTGTGCTCCGATGAACTATTAACTTGTTGGGTACCAAAACTAATTAAATGTGTTTGTCAAGAACTGATGAAAATAGTAGACAGAAAGGGTACAGTGCACTGGTGGTAAGATTTTTCCCTCTGGGCCTAACTCTCTTACTCTTTTCTCTCCCTCTCCCTTCCTCTTCTCTTTTTAAAAATGAATTCTTTGGGATCTTGATATAGCTGTTTAAATCAACAGTACTCAACTGGGTGATTATGCCACCCAGACAGTATTTGGCAATATCTGGAAATACTTTTGTTTGTCATGTTTGGAGAGATGCAATTAGCATCTAGTGGATAGAGGCCAGGAATCCTACTTAACGTCCTATAATATGTAGAACGACCCTGACAACAAAGAAGTATTTGGTCCCAAACTTCCGTAATACATTTGAGAAATATTGGTTTAAACTAGGAAAATGATCATATCCTCTCCAGAAAAAAAATGTATTTCCGTCCGTATCTTAATAGCAAATATTATTACTGTGTTTAACTTGAAAAAATACATGTTTTTTTTTTTTTACCAAAAATGATTCTTCATGTGTGACATTTCAGAGTCAATGCATGTCTATTTATCTAAGTTAACTCCTTTCTTCTGTTATAATTGTCTTGTTGTCTTCATATATCTTGTTCAAAGGATCTCCATTTTTTTGGACTTCTCCAGCCGGTACAATGGGAAAAATATAGGAAGGACAAGGTAGAGATAGGAAGTGATTGGGGAGAAGGGGAAACCAAATGCCAATGGAATCAGGTACAAAAAGATGTAACATTTGAGCGAGTCAGTTGTCTTTATCAAACACCAGTTTCAAGGAAATTTTTTCTCTCATAGTAAATAATTTAAATAAATTTGTGGGGGCACCTGGGTGGCTCAGTTGGTTAAGCGTCTGACTTCGGCTCAAGTCATGATCTCGCAGTTTTTGAGTTCAAACCCCACGTCGGGCTCTGTGCTGACAGCTCAGAGCCTGGAGCCTGCTTCGGAATCTGTGTCTCCCCTCTCTCTCTGCCCCTCCCCTGCTCATGCTCTATCTCTCTCTGTCTCAAAAATAAATAAAACATTAAAAAAATTTTTTAATAAAAAAAATAAATAAATTTGCGTACTCCAAAAATTATTCACATTTCCAGGCATTTTCCCAAATGCTAATTTCAAAACTCATAGCATTTTAA
Source organism: Felis catus (assembly GCF_018350175.1). Lineage (NCBI taxonomy): Eukaryota > Metazoa > Chordata > Mammalia > Carnivora > Felidae > Felis > Felis catus. The sequence goes on along the minus strand of NC_058375.1, from coordinate 132,636,348 downwards.
TTGAAAGTATAGGCTGAAAAATGTCATAAATGCTTTATACAATGGTGGGTTTCGTATGACAACCAAAAATGCACTTTATAGAGTAGATTAGTTTTAATACACTTTTATTTATCTTTCTCTCTGCAGGAAAAAAGAGTACATCTTACCAAGTAACATATTACTTGATTTAACCAAAAACATATAATGGCTATTAAAATTAAGGAAAGGATGATTTCACATAATTTTGTCAATTACCATGTAAATGTTAACTGAGATAGTTCATTTAAGCCACAGATCTTCATTAACAAAGGTCATAATGTAGTAAGCATATTACTCTAAGAAAGTTTAGCAGACTTGTTTAGTAAATTAGGTAGCTTTCAAAATCCAGACCTGCTTAAAAAGCAGTTTTATATATAAGTTTTTTATATAAGTTCCTATAAAAATACAGAGATTAAAACTTCCTAATGTGTGAAGATTAAACATACAGAACTTTCAGAAACAGTAGTGTATTTTCCCATTGTTCTGACCACGGATTTTCATTCTTTATCTATTGTGCTATAAAAATAAATCTTTCAAAAAAATTAAGATATATGAAAAACCTTAATTTTAGTCTCTTGTAAGTGTATTTTGATAGCTATTTCTCATATATATATGAAATATGTACTTTTCCACATAGAATTTTATATAAAGCATCATATTGTACAGCATTGCAGCTTTTCATTCTCAGTTTTATAAAGTGTACAATTTGAAAATAAGAAAGGAAAAGCATTTCCATTCTTTCAGTGGAAGTTCTTATTAGAAGCAGTAACCTAACAGAGGATTTTGCAATGTCTTTCACCAAAGATTTACAAAATTTGGACAGACTCCCACGTACCTGCAATGGTAGGATAATTGTTCCTGGATGATGCTGTAAGAGCTCTTTTCACACTATCATTTTTACTTATGCTGAGATAAAATTTATGGATTAAATGTCATAGAAACTAATTGAAAACCTTGCTTAACAGGAATTGGATGCTCTGACAAATTGATTTCTCTGGTTAACACAGTTAACTAAAAAAAGTCACTTTTGTTTCAACTTGCTTTATTGAAAATCTTTCTAGGCTGTAATGTTCAATGTCCCTGTTTTCATAATTAGACTGCACTGCTAAAAGTGACTCTCCCCTTGTTAACTGATTCTCTTCAAGTGTCTCAGGTTAATTATTCTATGCATCAGTTCCCATTATACAAGATTGCAGATGTATACTGTGTAAAGGCTAGGACTGATTAGGCATTGGACTACTATTTAAATGAAAATTGCTGAAGTGAGCTCTTTTAAAACTTACTCATCTTGTTTTTTTTTTTTTTAATATAAAGCAGAGAAATATTTTTAGTAAAGCTAAGACCCTGATTAGTTGGTCTCCTGTTATTTGAGGTTTGAATGTACTTTGAAGTTGCCTGAGATTTGATAGCGATCAGGTGGAGAGCCAGTAATGACAAGCAGGTGTTTTCATAATTCAGGTTTTGCAGCCTCATACTAACATCGTTGGCCAGATACATGTTTCTCGTGTGTGTGGTGTATGTGTGTGTGTGTGTGGGGGGGTGTTAAAACATTATGCAATGCATAATGCAGTATTTAACAATACCCCTGTAGTATCCCATCTTCCTTAGTTTTGATAATCAAAAGTGTTTTCTTCCTTACTTTTGACAACATAGCCCACTTTGAGAAGCACTGCTGCAATCTGTTAAAATTAAACCTAAATCTTCACAAAATCAAGAGATGCATAGACACAATGCTTTCTTTAAATGGCTCTCTCTTTATTGCGACAGATATGTGATGAAAGAAAATGGGAAAATGCAATGCTCTTGTTAATCCAGGTGGAGGTTTTGTTCAAATGTATAAATAGGGCAGGTAGTAAAAGGTCTTGAACAGGGTAACAAGGTTGCTGCTTTCCAGGAAGGCCACTGCCACACACAGATGGCTGACCATGCTTCACCAGAAGTGACTGCAGGGCAAGGCAGGGCTGTGGCCATTCTCCAAATTGGTGGCCTGTTGGGAGTTAGTGGACTTGGAAGCTGGCAGACTGGGGACCTCCAGAGACATGAGGAGATATGAGGTATTGAAGAATGACAGTCTTCTCTTGATAGCCAGATCTCTAAATAAGAATAAGTCATTTCTGTAAAGCCCTTGGAGCAGGAAAGATGGGCTGGGTGGAGAGCCTGCCTTGTCACTGTGTGACTGTGCTCAAGTCGCTAATATAGGTTTGTCCTGTTGTATAGTGGTACCAAAGATCCTCAAGCCATGAGGAGGGATTTCAGGGACAAATATTGTATGTGATGGGACCTCTAATTTTCAACATGCTCTGCTAACAACCATTTTTGAAAATGTTCTTGTCCCTGTTAAGGTGTTGTTGGCTAGAAAAGTGTGTGACTAACATGAGTTCCCCATCACCTCTCCTTTATTTCCATAATGGCTATCCTCCAAGGCTGTGAGGATGAGTTTGTGAAATCCCACCCTGGATGACTATAAATATTTCTTATTAATCTTCTTAATCTATCAAACAACAGGAAATACAATCTTGGCCTCTGGTGTAGAGAAACTGAAGCCTAGAAAAGTTAGCCTTATCATCATGAGATAGGTTGAAAGTTTTTACAGATGGTAGTTCTAGAACTTGAATAAGGAGATATGGAAGTTCAGACTAAATCACTGGACAGTTGAAAGATCTAAGAAATCAGTGATCTAAGATCATATCCCGATGTTTTTCTCCTGTCGAGTTTCATTTAGGCTGTCATAAAACTGCAGCCTAAGTTAACTCATTTGTTTAATATAAACAGAAACTCCTACAGAATAATTTTTAGAGCACTCTGGCCACATTTTGAATTGAAGCAAGAGATTTAGGTTGGCTTTATTTTCTCAGATTTTCATTATTTTTAAAAGTCTTTCTTACTGTGTGGATATATTTTTGATAGTCAATGTTACATATCAAAGTTATTTTTTTTCCTTTTTTACCTTTGAATCATACATTTCCTGTCTTGGTTTTGTATTATTTGTTTTGTTTTATGGGTTTTATTTTTTTTTTGTTTTGTGTTATTTATTTGTTGTTTATAGAAGACTGAACATAGAAAAAGAGCATAATTAACTGGCAACTCCTTGCACTGATTAATTCTACCTATATTGTGATCTGAGTTTGAGCAACAGATTTGGCATGTTTTTATTGATCTATTGAACATGGGCATTGATTTAAGAGTAAGCCATTCAGTTACTGAATAATTAAAGAAAAATATATAATTATAAAGAGCAATTGTTACAATGTTACGTCATTAAATGTAATTCGTGTATAAAATTATTTTAAATTTGTTATTTTTAAAAGTGATTAATTTGCTTTGAATAAATTTATTGCTTCTAGTTCTAAAATGGAGTCATAAAGGCTATCTGCTAGAGTTTTAAGAGAAATATTTTCACTTCAGGAAAAAGTGCGTTTAAAGTTTCCTTTTTGTTGCTTTGGTAAACACTACAAGAAAACTGATAAAGAAAAAAATAATAATATGGCAAGTTTGCTAAAGCACATGCACTTTTTAAATTTTATATGTCTACATGTAGCCCATAATAAATTTTTCACAGCCAAAAAAAGTGAAGGTGTAAGAAATCCACTTTCTTTCAATATTGCCAAAAATTAGAAATTATAACATTTTAAAATTAGAGTATTTTGTTGTTTGGGTTGGGTTTTTTTTCAGGTTTGTAGAATTTTATAAAGATTATATTAAGTGGTTGAAATTCTAAATTCCATGTTCCAAATATAAAAATCGATATTGTTCACACAATTGAACATAGAATATTGAATGCTATTAGCACAATTTCAAGAAGGCCTTTTTAAAATCCTATAATTCATGCTAAAATATGCTCTCTTTAAGATATGAAGTACATGTACAAAAGTTTTTGACTGGGCCCTTTGCTTGTCTGTGTAACTAAACTTTTAGCTCCCAAGTTTAATTGTACTCTAAGACTAGATCTATTTCCTGTTATTCTTAATGCCTCTTCCTTTTTCGCAGTTCGATTTAAGTCCTTGGCTATCATTTGTGTGCAGTCCTGACCTCTCATGGTAATCTGGCTGCTTCTTCTGGTTCTCAGCCCAGAGTAGATCTTGTCTCTTATCTCTGAGTTTTCTGTACCCCTGGTTGAACCCCAAATTATTGTTCTGTACTAAATGTTGAACCTGTCCTATACATAAGACTTCATCTACTCGCCTTCCAGCTAATTTTTCCTAATCCATAGCTATCCTCTAGAAATGTCCACCGAAAAATGAAGGAAGCAGAAGGTATGAAAGGCATTCTCACAAGTGGCAGGCATTTGTATAATTAAAAATGAATTAATGAATGTGTACTAACCCCGGATCTGTAGGTAAATAGGACACAATCTAGTTAGAATTATTCAGATATTCATTCATTCATTCATTCATTAGTTCATTCATTCATTTATTCCCTTAGCATATACCAGCTGGTTGCTACGTTCCAACACATATGGACACCATACAGAGACACATACAAATCCACTATAGTTAAACATATGTCCAAAAAATACTCTGGAAACCTAGATGAAGGGACTCTAGGGTTGACCTAAAAAATCAACTATCTTAATTTAAACCCTTCACAATATGCACCATATACACAGAAGGAAGTTGCCTAGCTCAAGATTAAAAAATCTACATATAGATGTTAATTTGGAAATTTCTACATGCTGTGGGAAATGGTTTAATATAGATGCTTCACTTCCAAATGTTATATGATCAATGCACCCCTGCTGCCCAGAATCCCTATGGTGAGAATTTTATGCATGATGTATAAAAATCAGAGAATACTCCATAATATGTAAATAATTACTTGCATTTTAAATGCAAAATTATTAAGTACACTTAGTGTAATTCTAAATAGTCAACTATCCATGTAGTGTGTATGTAAAAATTGATAAAAGGATTGTTCAGGATTTTGAATGTGCTTGGCATGAGGTACATTCCCTCCCCCACTTTGGCTTGAATACATTGTGACTGTAAAATAACACACTTAGAATTAAGATGTTAACAAAACAATGCTGCTTTTGTTTTTCATGACAATTCTCATCACCAGTGTAGCCTGAAAAATATTATAGCTGTAAGGTGTTTCCTTAGAATGTATTTTTTTAAATTAAACTCATATTATTAACAATTTACATTAAATTGTTATATTTGGAAATATGTTGAAAGCAATGACTAAAATGATTCAGCATAAGAATAAAATTATGGTCAAATAAATGCATTCTTTTGACCAAATAGCAATTTCAAAATAATAGAAGTTCTTTACATATAGTTCTTGTATACCATGAGAGAGTTTTAAGCCATAGAAACACTTTAAATTTCTACTCTCTTTTCTCTTCATTCCCTTTCTCCAATTCAAACAGCCAGTCAGTCCCTCACTAATTCCTTCAAAATACCACTGAAAACTCCTTCCCCTCCCCTAGCCACTGGTCCTTTGCCCACAAGTCCAACCATTCTTCTGGATTCTAAAATATAAAACTCCCTGAGAGCAATGCATCACGGGCCTTCTTTAGCAGAAAGAGTTACAGGGGCAAAGAAAGAATGAGAATATTCATACATTAATAATTTGCTTCTATTGTCATATATATACATCAGTGAACTTTGATTTATGATAATTTACTGTTCTTATGCTTAGCCAGGGGAGAAAGGTTTAAATAGCGTGGGTGTGCTTTAGAGATAGAGTATTAGTTTATTTAGGCTCAGTAAAATGGGGGTCATTGATGCATCCATTTCCATTAATGGGAGTTAGCAACTGCTGCATATATCTCATAATTAGATTTACAGAGGTGCCAAGATGAGAAACCCAGTGATGCAGCACAATATATTATCCTCATCCAAAAGGTGCTTTTCATTGTCTGAAGAGACAGATGCCATGTTCTGATAAGAACTCTGTGTGTAGCATTAGTTACTAATGTAAATTATTCAATATGAAATCCTGCCAGTAGATGTGGTTTACTTTTTTTTTTCTATTAGCCCAAAATGTTCCTTAAAAAGCTAAAACATTTATCAGCAAAATCTAATCATAAACTTATCCCATTCGGTAAATATTTGTACTACTAATTGTCAAAGTAGTTTCACAATTCAAGTAAAATGATAAAAGTTTAGTAGATTAAAAAAATACACTTAGGGAAGGAAGGACTTCTGAAGTAACTAGGCAGACCATCTCCCCAAGACAATAGCAGTTTAACAGATGGAAAAAAAATGTTTTTAATCCAGTAATTGAAAGTCTCTGGAAGTTGTCTTAACAGTGTTAAGCAAATGAAAAAAAAAATATTCATTCAAGAAAATCTAATTCTCCCTAAAGAACAGCATGAAGCTATGACATTTTTAAACATGACCCACTTTCTTAACGGCATCCTTCCCACTCCTTTAGCTCCATGTTAAGGGAAGCTGTCCTCCAAACATGTGCAGTCAAGAAGATGGGGTCTTCTCTCCTCCTTTTTTCTAGTCCAGGGCCACAGATTTACCCAGGAGGGGCAGGCTGCCAGTGTCTCATCCCACACAGCATGTTTCAGAAGCTCTGTTAGAGGTAGATATGGCCAGTACTAGTTCTTTTTTTCCTCTACCCAGCCCTCACTCATAGCATAGAAACTATACTCCAGGTATATCATGCCAAGTGTATTGAAGGCCTTATCTCCCTGCCCCAGCTTATTCATGGGATGGGAATATCAAACCAAGAGGGCTAGGCCAGGATAGTGGTATGCCAACTATCCTGTCCCTTGTGCTCACTCACAGGGAAGGGTGTCAGTGAAAAGGAAGGCTCCCACCCCTACCACCAGTGCAGTGATTTTGGTGAGTGTAGCAGTCTGGCCAAGGGGAAAGGTCATAGGATGAGTAGGTCTGTAGCTCCACGGAAGGGGACTGACATTTTTTGGAACAGAGTGAGGAGAATCCCATGCCTAAGGATTTTGTCAAGAACAGTGGATGATAGTAGCCAAGATATAGAAACAACCTAAGTGTCCATTAATTGATGGATGACTAAAGATGTAGGGTGTGTGTGTCTGTATATATTTGGCATAAAAAATGAAATATTGCCATTTGCAACAACATGGGTAGACCTTGAGGTCATTATGCTAAGTGAAATAAATCAAAGAAAGACAGATACAATATGATGCAAGTTAAATGTGAATTTAAATAAACAAAAGAATGTCATAGATATAGGGAACAGATTGGCAGTTGCCAGAAGTGGTGGGAAGGTTTGAGGAATAAATGATGTGGCCAAAGGGGTTGATCAAATAAGTTATGGGGACGTAATATAGAGTATGGTGACTGTAGTTAATAATATTGTATTGCATACTTGAAAGTTACTAAGAAATGAATCTTAAAAGTCCTTATCAGGGGTAAAAAATAGAAACAAAAACAAAAAGGGACACTTGATAGCAATTAAGAGGAAGTATATCACTCCTAGAAAAACAGGAGAGCAGCCAAAAGTTTAATAGAGTCAGGTAAAGAGATAGCATAAAAGCCTTCCTGTGTGTAACAGTCAGCTTTGGAGATTGGGAAGGTTGTGCATATACATTAGGCAGCACGCATGAATTAAACTCCAGTCAAAGCAGGACTTGAAAGCTTTCCCGAAAACACACATAAAACCATGAATACAGGGTGGATGTGTCACTGCCACAAGAGGCTGAAACAACCTCTGGTCAAATACTAACTGAACGATAAACTACTGTGACCCAGGGGCAACCCCATGGAAGTCAGCCATAAAAATAAAATCATAGTCAGTTTGGCAGTCTCTAAGACTGCATACCCTACACTGCATACTCTCAGGAGAAATCTGAGAAGGAACTCCCAAGCTACTAGTCCTTGGCTGAATGGGGTGGGAAAAAAACACTGTGACCTGTGATAGCAGCTCTAAGCTAATACACATATCCAATGATAAAGTGTGAAAATCTTACTGCCAGGAGGGGATGAAGCACAACCTTTGACCAAGAAGTATCTTGTCCTGACCTAGGAGTAACCCCTAGGTAGCAATGCTAAAAGTAAAAAATAAATAAATGAATAAAGGGGGAAAACCTGAACAAGATCAACTAAGGTTTCACAGTGGAGAGACACACTTTGCAGAATTAATTCAGCCAAATCATAAAACAGACAAATGCAGCAGCAAACAATAATGACAGGCACCAGTGGGGATTAATATGCAGAATTATTACAATATGTAAAATGCTCACTTTTCAGCCAAAAGTATTTGTGTTTTATACAAAGAAACAGAAAAATGTCACACACACACACACACACAGCAATAAAACTTTGTTTGAAGGAGTCTAGAGGTTTACTTAAAGACAGAATTCAAGACAACTACTATAAATATGCTTAAAGGCATAAAAGAAACAATGCTTAAAAAATTAAAAGATATGATAACAATGCCTTATCAAATAGAGGATATAAATAAAGAAACTGAATTATTAAAAAGAACCAAATAGAAAATCTAAATTGAAAAGTACAAAAACCAAAATGTGAAATTCACTAGAGGGGCTCAAGTATAGATTTGAGCTAACAGATGAAGAAATTAGCAATCTTGATGATATGTTTCAAGTAGAAGTACATGCAAAGCAATTCACACCCAGACACATAATAGTCAAAATAGTGAAAGCCACATATAAAGAGAAAATATTGAAAGCAGTAAGAGGAAAGCCTCTCATCACATAAAAGAGAACCCCAACAAAATAATAGCTGGCTTATCAGAAACAGTAGAGGCCAGAAAGCAGGAGAATATCCTATTCAAAATGCTGGAAATTAAAAATTAACTGACAATTCTATACTCAACAAAAACTGACAGTAGACACTGGAAAATAATAGAAAACTAAACATAAAGCTAGTAGAAAGAAGGAAATTATACAGACTAGAGAGGGAATTAATGAAATAGGACAGTAGAAAATCAATAGAGCACATGAATGAAGCTAAAAGTTGGTTGTTTGAAACAAATTGAATCAAAAACAATTTAATTTGAACACAAAAAAAATACTCAAATTATTAAAATCATAGAAGAAATAGGAAACACAGCACCACTCATATTATAGGAATAAAAAGATAAGGCAATACTGTGAACATCTGTATGTCAAGCAATTTTATAACTTAGATGAAATGGATAAATTCCTAGAAAGACACAAATTACTAAAACACAAGAAGAAATAGAACATATGAATAGATGTATAAAAATAAATATATTGAATTACTTCTTTAAATGTCCCCAAAGAGGGGCAGCTCGGTGGCTCAGTCAGTTAAGTGTCTGACTTCAGCTCAGGTCATGATCTCATGGTTTGTGAGTTCGAGCCCCATATCAGGCCCTGTGCTGACAGCCCAGGGCCTGGAACCTGCTTCAGATTCTGTGTCTCCCTCTCTCTCTCTGCTGCTTTCCTGCTCACACTCTGTCTCTCTATGTCTCTCAACAATAAATAAATGTTAAAAAATTTTTTAAAAATGTCCCCAAAGAAAAGCCTGGGATCAATGACTTCACTGGTAAATTCTACACATTTAAAGAAGACTTAATGTAAATCCATGACAAACTATTTCAAAAACGATCAAAGGAGAGAACACTTTCCAATTCATTCCATTAGGCCAGTGTTATTCTACTTCCAAAATCACATAAAGATGTTATAAGAAGAGAATGATATACGCCAGTATTGCTTATAAATATAAATACAAAAATCCTTAAAATATTAGCAAATTAGATCTACCAACATATAAAAATGATTATGTGCCATAACCAAGTGAGATTTATCATGGGAATACAAAGTTGGTGTAACATTTGAAAATCAATTTATATTGATATTAATAGAATGAAGAGAAGAAAATGATCATCTCCATAGATGCAGAAAAAAAAACATTTGACAATATTGAATATTTCTTCATTAAATAAGGAGTAGAAGGGAACATTATCAATTTGATAAAGGACAATTACAGAAAGACTTAGAGCTAAAAACAGACGTAATAGCGACTGAATTATTTTATACTAAAATGAGGAGAAAGAGAAAAATGCTCCTACCACTTATATTTAACACTCTACTGGAGTTTCTAGCAAGGTCAACTAGGGAAAAAATACAGAAATAAACAAGTGTTTTAAAAATAATAATAAATGAATGAATGCTTTCCAGATCTGAAAGAAGAAAGAAAACTGTCTCTGTTTGCATATGACATGACCTATAAAGGGAAAAAAAAAAAAAAAAAAACTAAGGAAACCACAAAAATCTTTTCAGAAATTGTAGGTGAGTTCAGCAAGTAGGGCTCAAGATCAGTTTACAAAAATCAATTGTTTCTCTATATAATGGCAGAGAATATATTACAAATAAAGTTAAGAAAACAAGTTAATAAATACAATTTAAAAATAAGGTGTTGAATACAATTAATGAAAAATGTGAAAGACTTGTACACTGGAAATTACTCATCATTGAAAGAAACTAAAGACTTAAATAAATGGAACGTTCCAGATTCATGGATTAGGAAAAGTAATACTAAGTATTACTAAATACTAAGTATTTCATGATTGAAATTTGTACATAATTTCAGATTGTTTAATTTATATTGATATGTATATATCAGTCATTTTATAAGATTCAGTCAAATATAGAGTAATATCCTTATTGGTTCTGGCTGGCATTTGATAATTAATTACTTTAAATTTGTAGGGGCGCCTGGGTGGCTCAGTGGGTTAAGCGGCCAACTTCGGCTCAGGTCATGATCTCGCGGTCCGTGAGTTCGAGCCCCGCGTCGGGCTCTGTGCTGACAGCTCAGACCCTGGAGCCTGTTTCAGATTCTGTGTCTCCCTCTCTCTTTCTGACCCTCCCCCGTTCATGCTCTGTCTCTCTCTCTGTCTCAAAAGTAAATAAACGTGAAAAAAAATTTAAAAAAAATTTGTTACAGCCCATTAATTGTTATAAAATTAGATGTCTCATTTTATTTTGGCTTATTTTAATTATTTTTAAGTATAATTGACACATAATATTAGTTTCATGTGTACGTCATATTTATTTTATGTTTTTATACATTTTGAAATGATTCCCATGATAAGTGTATCTGTCAACATACAAAGTTGTTACAATGTTAGTAAGTATATTTCTTATGGTGTACTTTAGAACCCCATGACTTATTTTGTACGTGGAAGTTTGTACCTCTTAATTACCTTCACCTGTTTCACCTGAGCATTCAACCACCCCCCTCTGGTAACTAACACTTTGTTTCATGAGTCTATGAGTCTGTTTCTGTCTTATTTGTTCATTTTTTTTTTAATTTTTAGATTTAACATATATGTAAAACCATACAGTATTTGCCTATCATTGTCTGATATATTTCACTTAGTATGATGCCTTCTAGGTCCATCCATATTGTCACAAATGGAAACATTTAATTCTTTTTTATGGGTAATTTTCCATTGTGTAATATTCTGTTTTCTTATATATATCACATGTTCTTTATCCATTCATTTATCAGCGGACCCTTAGGTTATATCTATATCCTTCCTATTTGGAATAATTCTGCTATGAACATAAGGGAGCATATATTAATTAAAATTAATGCTTTTGTTTTCTTTGGATACATATATAGAAATGAAATTGCTGGATGGGGCTCCTGGGTGGCTCAGTCAGTTGAGCATCCAACTTCGGCTCAATTCATGATCTCGCTGTCCATGAGTTTGAGCCCTGTGTGGGGCTCTGTGCTGACAACTCAGAGTCTGGAGCCTGCTTCAGATTCTGTGTCTCTCTTTCTCTCTCTGCCCCTCACCCACTCATGTTCGCTCGGTGTCTCTGTCTCTCTCTCTGTCTCTGTCTCTCTCTCTCTCTGTCAAAAATAAACATTAAAATTTTTTTGAAAAGAAATTGCTGGATAATATGGTAATTCTATTCTTAATTTTTCAAGGAAACTCCATTCATTCTGTATTTTTTTTTTCTAGTGTTGTACAAATTTATACTGCTACCAATAGTGTACTGTGATTCCCTTTTCTCCACATCCTTGCTAACACTGGTTATTTTTTTATTTTTGATAATAGTTTGACTAGTGTGAGGTGATATCTCATGGTTTAGGTTTGCATTTCCATGATGATAAATGACGTTGAACATGCTTTATGTGAATGTTGGCCATTTGTATGTCTTCTCTGAAGATTGTCTATTCAAGTGTTCTGCCTATTATTTTTTTATTTTTTTATTTTTCAAAATATTGTTGTATAAGTTCTTTACATATTCTGGATATTAACCCCTTATCAGATGTATAATGTGAAAATATCTTCTCCTATTCAATAAATTGCCTTTTTGTTTAATTATTTTCTTCACTATGCAAAAGCTTTCTGGTTTAATATAATCCCATTTGTTTCTTTTAGGTTTTGTTGCCCTTGCCTGTGGAAACAAGTTTTAAAAACTATTGATAAGACCAATATGAAGGAGCTTATTTCCTGTTTTATTCTAGGAATTTTCTTCTAGTTTTCAGGCCTTACATTCAAATCTTTAATCCATTTGAATTCATTTTTATATATGGTATAAGACAGTGGTCCAGTTTCATTCTCATGCATGTAGCAGTTTAGTATCCACAACACCATTTATTGAAAAGCCTGTGTTTCCCTCATTTTATATTCTTGTCTCCTTTGTCAGAAATTAATTGGCCATATATGTTTGGGCTTATTTCTGGGCTCTTTATTATATTCTGTTGATATATGTGTCTTTTTTCATGCCAGCACTGTACAGTTTTGATTACTATAGCTTTGTACTATAGTTTGAAATTAGGGAGTGTGATATTTTTACCTTCATTCTTTCTCAAGATTGCTTTGGCTATTCAGGGTCTTTGTGGTACATTGCCAATTTTATTAAGCTTTGCTCTGAATCTATGAAAAATGCTATTAGTATTTTGGTAGGGATTATATTGAATATGTAGATTACATTAAGTAGTATGGGCAATTTAAAATATTATTTCTTTCAGTCCATGAACACAGTGCATCTCTCCATTTTTTTGTGTTATCTTCAATTCCTTTTGTCAGTGTCTTATAGTTTCAGTGTACAGGATTTTGGTTGGTTAAATTTATATTTAGTCCTTATCTCTCTCTTCTCTTTCTAGGTCTCTACAATACAAATTTTAGTATGCATGATGTTGTCTCAGAGGTCCCTTATTCAGGTATCTTCCTTATCCATTTTTTTTTCTTTTTACTATTCTGATTGGGTGATTTCCACTACTCTGTCTTCCAGATAACTGATACATTCTTCTGTATCATCTAATCTATTGATTTCCCTGAAGCATATTTTTGTTATTTATCTCTGATTGTTTCTTATATTTTTGACACTTTGTTTAATTTCTCAAAACAATCCTTCATTTTTCTCCTGAGTTTGGTGAGCATCTTTATGACCATTACTTTGAATTCTTAACTCTGCTTTGTTAGTTTTTTTTTTCCAGTTGTTTTTTCATCTGAAACATATTCCCTTGTCTCTTATTTTATTTGACTTTCTGTTTTTATTTTTATGAATTTTATAGAATAACTTCCTCTTCATTTCTAAAGAAGATGTCTTATGTAGGAATATCCCATATATCCTGTGTCTGTCTGGGTGCTTTGACAGGCCGGCAGAGCTGTATTGGGCATGGGCTGGGACAATCCCAAGGCATAACTGTGCTGGAATTGCCCTGGCTAGATGATTAGAGGCAGAACAGGCATGGGCCAGGGTTGTTCCATGGAATGCTGCATTGGGCTGCCTTCATGGGATGACTAGCAATGGAGTGGGCACAGGCCAAGGGGGTATACCTTCGGTATACCTTCAGTGATAACCCTTCGTACTTACAGTCATCACACCAGAAATGGGGTTCTTATTGTTACTTTGTTTCTTTCTCTCCTACCATTCTCTAAGCAGTCCTTCTACCATTTGTTGTGCAAAGGCTGTTCAGTCAGTCCTCAGTTCTTCAGGAGGAATTACTTTTTATTAGGTGTGTATTTTGTATCTCTTTGGGGGTCAGGTACGTTTCTATACCACCAAATTGGACCTATTCCTATTTCAATTCTTGATAGTAAATAATGTCTTGGTTTTACAAGAGATCTTGAACATTAGTTAAAACTTGAGCATCTACTACAGAAATAGAGACAAGCCTGGATTTTATTCATTAAAGTGCTTAGCAAGTTCTAGTGTATTTATTTTCAGAAACCTGTGGTAAATGCTGCCTAGATAGCATTTTTTTTCTTTTTCCTTTTTGTGTACTTTGCACATTGACTCTCTTAGATATGTGAATTTTATGCAGGGTTATAGCCAATGCACTTCTACACAGAAAAACACAATTTGCAAAGAGAGAATAATGAAGCAAATAAAGAAGAAAGAAGCAAAAATGAAAGACCAAAGGGGCTTGCACAGACTGATAGAATGACTGCCCAAGTTCAGCCAATTTCCTTGATACTCTTACTTCCTTTTACCACATTCTACAATTTTACTTACTACAATATTTACAGGCTTCTATCCTTTTCAAATAATCAAATTTTAATTAAGAAATAATTTCCTGGGACACCTGGATTACTCAGTCTGTTAAGTATCCGACCAGCTCAGGTCATGTTCTCACTATTTGTGAATTCGAGCCCACACTGGGCTCTGTGCTGACAGCTCAGAGCTTTGAGCCTGCTTTAGATTCTGTGTCTGCCTCTCTCTCTGTCTCCCCATTCCCCCTGTCCTGCTCTCTCTCTGTCTCTCTCAAAAATAAATAAACGTTAAAATTCTTTTTTTAATTATAAAAAGATATAATATCCTTCCCAGAATGATCAAGCTAGATTTTGTGTTAACTTCTAATAAAGTGTATGTCATTAGAGTATCATGCAAAATCACTTGATATTTAAGCCTCTATTTTTTTTGTGTTTTATTTATTTGACTACTTATGAGTACCAGTAGAAAATAGTATGTGCAGAATATATAGTATATTTATGGTTCATAAGTGAAAACTAATGAGATAGTGTTTTTCAATAAAAAATGAAGTTTTAAAAGTCTGATTGTTTTTAATTACAAGGAAGCAGAAACTATTGGGCAGAAAAAGCCAGAGTTGCTGCCAATTCAACAATCTCGCTATTTCTCATTTTACCCAACTCACTTGGAATACTCAAGAATTGTTCTCACATGTCTCTATGTTTTCTTTGTATGGTAAAAAACCCAATCTTTTAGATGTAAGAGTGAATGCCAATCAAGTATGCCAAAATAATACCAATCATCTGTCAGCCCTGCTAAGAATCCCCAGATCAGCCCAGAGGTCATAGTTTAGAATATCTATGTGTAACCCAAATAGAAAATCACTAGTTCATGGAGCATAAAACAAACTCCAATCTAATCTAGACATTCATATATGAATTCTTTTGGGAAAGAGTAGCACACAGTTTTGTTGTTGTTCTTGTTGTTTTAATTTTTGAGTGAAGGCAGTTCTAAACATCTAAATAATCAGAATAAGAAATGGAAAAAAAACATGACAAAAGCTCAGATCCATTACTTGTTGGTAGAGTGTCACATCTGTGTTTTGGTCTGTATATATAGAACACAAACGGGGATCAACTCTGGGGAGATTCAAAGTCTCTCAGGATCTAAGCTGAGCCTGTGAAGAAAGGGCTCTGCATTGGATTTTATGTCACTGTATTACCTCTAATGTTTTGATTTATCAAAGGGGAGGTTTGGTCTCAGGAGGTGAATAATAACAATGACTCTGCAAAACTGCAGATTTGTTGCATAAAGTCCAATTGAAGTAATCATTTACAATTCAGTTGGGATGCTATAAAGGAAGCAGTTCAAGCAGTAAGCTACTGAATTTATTTACACATACTAAAGAAAGAGATCATTTTGATGATTGTCAAATGAAAAAAAAAAGAAAATGGGAGTGGCATTATGATTCTACCATGTAAAAAAGCAATGCACTAAAGCAAAACAAAAAAAGATGTTAATACTGTTACTAGAATGATAGCATCCTGAGGTTTGTGTGTGTGTTTGGCAGGGGAGGGGGGAGAATTTTTAAATTTTAAAAGTTTAAAATAAAAAAACATTGAGTATTTTATTTTCATTCACATTATGACTTTCTTCCTCACTTACTTTTGTGTACCATAATTGAAATAATAAAATACTTTATAGCTTTTACATTAAGGGGAATGTACTAATCATAGCAATGAATATTTATTTTAGCCATTTATTTTATTTTTCGTTTTTTTTTTTAATTTTTATTGAGTTTTGAAGGAGAGTGAGAGAGACAGAGCACAAGAGGGAGAGGGGCAGAGAAAAAGAGGGAGATTCAGAATCTGAAGCAGGCTCCAGGCTCTGAGCTGTCAGCACAGAGCCTGATGTGGGTCTTGACTCATTAGCTGTGAGATCATGACCTGAGCCGAAGTTGGACAGTTAACCAACTAGACACCCAGGTGCCCCAATTTTAGCCATTTATTTTAAAGTACAGAAAATTTTGCAAATGGTAATGATTTTTGGACTTGGGTAATTTCATAGACAATCAACAAACCAAACAAATGAAAGAAAAAACATTTGAGAATAATTCATATATTAAGTAAAACTTTGTATGTTAATATATACACACACAATATGAAACATTTATATTTTATTAAACATATTTTTGACAAGTGTTGGAGGGTATTGCCACATTTTTATAATATTACAGAAATAGTAGGTGTATTTTTGGAGGTATTACCACATTTTTATAATATTACAGAAATAGGTGTATTCTGAGTATGGATTTAATCAAGACAGCAATATTGCCATGGACTTTGAAATCTAAGAAATCAATAATTGTAAGCATCATAATATTACATTCTTGTCAAACATATTGGCTATTTTGCTTTGTTCTTTGGTTTGGACTTTTATTGATCTATTGGTTAAAATGAGCTTTTGTGACTTGCCTTGTAATCATTATTCCATCATACCATCATTCTTAAATTATTTAAATATGGATTTATTGCATATTTGTTCAAATTTATACATAAATGTAACACATAATATATTCTGAAAGTTAAAATCTAATTAGATAACTTTTTTTTTTTAAGATTGTATTTCCTAAGTTTCTGACATTGGCCAAGGTAAAGAATTTTAGAATAAAAATTTTTACATTAATAAATATTCTTTGCATGAAATTTAATAAGGAAATGAAATATTAGAAGCATTCTATATAAATCAGATTATCTTTATTTCTGCCTTCATTGTGTCTGATCCCCTAAAGAAATCCAACCCCCAGGTAATTTATTAAATACATATATAAATGAAAAAAAAAAAACAATGTGAAAGTACTTGCTCTCATAAATGAAATGTGCAAATGATGATTGGACGAAAAAGAAGCAGGTGAAAAAATAACTTTCCAACTTCTGCCAGCTAGCCTTAGGTTATTGTTTCTAAACAGAACTTGTATCAATCATTCAGGTAGATCTATTCTTTGTCATTGCAAACAAGCTTTGATAGTATATTTTTATGAGACTAGAATAAGGATATAGGCCTAAACAGGGGCTTGATTATTTCATAAACTTCAGAATACTCAAATTGAATGTCATTTTTCTAAAATCTATTTTGCACATACAAGTAATTTTCATGCTTATTTTATTTGAAAAAACAGCCCCAGAATTTCTTATTTCTGTATTTTCCCAAGCAAATCAGGTTCACTGAAACCTCTACAAGGTTATCCAAGGGCTAACGTCATAAAAATGTATACTGAATAAAATACTGAGAAATTCATATAACGTTTCACTATGTTCATGACACTTCTGGCTTTATACTGACTCCTGGTCTATAGAACACTGTTATAGCAAGACTTATAGTCAAGCATAATATTAATGATTAATGCTCTTCTCTAATTGAAGGAATGAAAAAGATGGGAACTTTTAAGTACTCGACATCACTAAAAACCACAAAGGAATATAATATATAAAACATGCATTCCAATTATTTTTAATTTCACTTATTCAGATTGCCTTTCCAAATTGAATGGGTATAGTAATGAAGATTCAGAAATTCCAGTCCTTTAGAGTCACAGGTCTTAAAGATTAAAACTGCTCAAAAGTTAGGTGTCATGTAAGTATTTAATAAGGTGAAGGCCTGTGATGGATAGTTCCATCAAACTTAGCGTCTGCTGCTTAGACTATAATGTATCATCAACCTAACCTGACAGGAGTTGTACTACTAGTGTTCTGTATAAATTATGTCTTTTGATTGAACCATATGTTTTTTGTTTTGTTTTAAAATAGAGGTGATCTATGTCACTGATACTGAGCCACATGAAAAGTCAGGGTAAATACCTTTTATTTTATTTTGTGTTCTTTCCTCAAAGATCGAAAAGCTCTTTTACGTTTGTAACTAAAATATGTGTGTATGTTAACGTAGGCAGTATTTCATAGGCAGTGAAAAGGATAACCAAAATAATGAGGACAGTAACATATTAAATATAATTTATGGATAGATCATCAGTGTTAATTTGAAAATATAGTTTGTTCCATGAAGTAAGAATGTGCATATTTTGAGAAAAATAAATCTAATGTAGAATTTTTATTTTAAATTTACTATAAACATCATGAATTCTAAGAACCTCTACAAAGACGGCAGTTGTAAGGTTTTGTTGATACCTCTGATGTTACCAAGTTATAAGCCTGTTGTTTTATTTAAATAGATGTTCAGATATCTGAGAAAATTTTGACTGTAGGAACAAGTATGAGTAACCTCTCACTGGAAAGGATGGGCTGAAATATTTTGGGGGATGTAGATGGCGGTAGTGGTGGTGGCTGTTTTCCATTTTATGAAGTTAAATATTCATGAAAGTCTTGATTCAGCAGCCTTTATATTCCCACTTCTTCTAATGGCTGTTATTCCAGTCCTGAGACTGCTGTGGAAGATGATTATTATTATTGCCAGTCAACTGTTCTATCCATCTGTGTATCAACTGTAGAAGATATCTGCCCCAAACAAAAATCCCTGGCTGTTACCTGGTGAGAGGGCAATTATAAACAGCTGCTTTCCAGATAAATATAGTATAGTCTGTGCATCAGCCAGTGCCAATACATGTGCATAGTGCAGTACCACAGAGATGATTGTCTGGCAGGAGGAGGTAGGGATTAGTGAGAGAAGTCATTATGAAAAAAAAAAAAAATGAATAGGACAGTAAAATTAAAACATCCCTCTTCTCTTAACCTTTTACCACCCTGTGTTGTCTCCTTCCAATTTCCCTTTTTTCTCCTTTATAAAAAGAAAATAGTCTAGAATATGATGGATAGTATCGTTTTCATCTACAGACTTTTTTTTTACTATAATGAATTTAATTCAATTATCAAGTAGAGTAATTCCTTCTGTTTTAATATATTTAACATCAAGTCTTGTAGGTAAGGAGTCAGTGGAACACTTCCAACTTAATTCTTCATAGATATTTCATGCTTTCAGGAATCCTGTGAATGATAGAATCTGGTTTGCTATATTGAGAAGTAGGGAGTTTTTGAAACATGAAGCGCTGAAAGAGAAAGGAAAGGAAAGCTGGTAAGGGAAGATTATATCATCATTAACAAGTATATAAGCATGAATGCTATGTTTGATTTGATGAGAAAGGATACATACACATAGGTATATGTGAATTTAAAAGTTACAGATAAAAGATGACCCAAAATAGGAAATGAAATTGAGTGTATGTATGTATAAAATATTTAATGCAACTCCATTTTATATTATTATTCTTATAATTTTTCATTAAGCAAAAAATGTCAACACCCAGAAGATTATCATTTCTAGGTTTCCTAAAATATGTTAATGGTTTAAGCTAAAATCCACAGTAGATGTGAAGACAGGAAGACAGCTCTACAGTCTACAGGATGATAGAAAACATTTTTAATAGAAATAAGAACGTAAAATTACAGTGCATTTCGTTCACAATTTTGGTGTGTAGTTGTATATTTCTCTTCACCTTCCCTCATAGTCAGTAAAATTTTTCTGAAATTGAACTATTTTCCAAAGCTGTTCTAAGATTATGTACTATGATGAACATCCATGAATGGGAAAACAATTATAATAAGAGCTAACATTAAATTATTATTTTAAAAAGTTTTAACATTTATTCAGTTTAGAGAGAGTGTAAGCTGGGGAAGGTCAGAGAGAGAGGGAGACACAGAATCTGAAGCAGGCTCCAGGCTCTGAGCTGTCAGCACAGAGCCTGACACGGGTCTCGAACTCACAAACTGCGAGTTCATGACCTGAGCCAAAGTTGGATGCTTAACCGACTGAGCCACTCAGGCTCCTGAGCTAACATTAAATAAGTAGTTCATGTCCATTAACTCAGTTACCTCTTGTCATAACCACAAATGATACATACTATCATTATCTCCATTTCGTAGATGTAAAACATGTTAGTTACTGCACAATTATGTCATTTTCCAGAATCTGTCATTCATTCAAAGATATTTACTGACTGTCCTACTATAATGGTCGTTTTATTTTAAATACTTTTGATTATAGTAGTAAATGAAACAAAATCCCTGTGTTTGGAAATTTTTTATTCTGGTGATATGAGGTCTATCCTTAACAACCAAGACAGAAAGTTAAAGATTAAAGAGATTACCTTCAACTGATGAAAACTCAGAAAAGTATTCAGAAAAGGAAATAGTATTTTCTGTGAAACTTCAAAAATGGAAATTATTTGTATATGCAGAGATAAGGAAAAAGCCTATTTGGGAGGGAGAATATCAAAAACAATAGTGTACAGGATCTATTCTAGGCAAAGATCACTTAATCTTAAACATAGAATCAGTGACAGGAAGTAATATAAGATAAAGTTGGAAAGATTCTAATAGTATGATATATTTATTGCATATTATAATCAACCCTTAAAAGTAGATTGATTATTACTTCCAAAAGATCTATTTGGTTGAGCTGAAAGCAAACAAAATCACCACAACAATGAATGCAAAATTTCATTTTTAATAAATATTAAAGAGATATAGTCAATCCCTATAAGCATGTTAAAATAGATTTCCAAGAGTGGTGTCAGCAAAATGGTAGAATAGGAAATTCTAGCCCTTATCTCCCTAAAGAAATATTGATTTAACATTGATACTTGGACCAAAATATCTTTATGAGAATTCTAGAATTCAGTTAAGAAATTGCAGTACCCAAGATGGGCACAATGAGCTGAATGGAAACAGGTAAGAAGAGAAATTTTGCTTTACCTGCATCAGACTCTTTCCCAAACTAGCACAGCTTTTGCTGAGAGTGAACATCCCAGCTCACAATTTCTTCCTCAGGGAAAGAGTAGGTATCCAGCAGTCTACCTTTTTAAAGGATTTCCTGAGGAAGTGGTTTTTGTCTTGCTTCATTCAGAGTGCTGATGAAACTGGAATAATTTGGATGCCTGGAGGTGCTGTGAACAAAGAAGAAAGGTGGCACAACTGGGCATGATTAGGAGAAAGAGCAGAGCTAGAGACTTCTCCTTCACGAGGGAGACAAAGGAAGCATATGTCCAGAGTTCTTACTTCTGAGAAGGCTACCCAAAAGACTGATATCTGAATTGCCTGACTTGGGATGCTGACAGGGAGATGACATATTTTGGATGCCTGGTGACCACTGAGAACAAGGGAGGGTGGGGTGGCTTGTTGCTAGGGAACCAGACAACTTGAAGTTCCACACAGACATTAGAGGAAATAAAAGATAACGAGTTCCTTTAAAAAGAAACCATAAAGCCTCTCTAATAGAGAAATTGCAGTCCTAGGTGAAGTCATAAGCTCCCTCTCCCAGGAAATGTTTCAGAGGCCCCTGGTATTTCTAGTTGGGTTGATGAATGAGTTATTTTTCTGTATGAAGCCAGTCTTTAAAGACTGGAAGTGGTGCTGTTTTTCAAATATGCAGATCTCAACAGAAAGTTACAAAACACACAGAGAAATAAGACCCAATCAAAGGAAAATAAGTCTCCAGAAACCTACCCTAAGGAAACAGAAATATAAAATTACCTGAAAGTTCAGAATAATCATCATATATATGTACAATTAGCTCAAGAATTTGATGTGTTAACAAAATTAGAATATCAACAGAGATAGAAAATTTTAAAAGAACCAAAGAAATTTTGAAACAGTACAGTAATTGCAATAAAATATATTATTAGGGATGTGCAACAGCAGAATTGTTCAAGCAGGAAAAAGAATTAGTGAACCTGAAGACAAGGCTTTTGAACTCATCAAGTCATTGGAACAACAACAAGTAAGACTGAAGACTAAAGGACTTTACATGATACTATCAACTAGACCAATAAACACATTAAGGAAGTCCCAGAAGGAGGAAAAGAAGGAAGGAAGGAAGGAAGGAAGGAAGGAAGGAAGGAAAGGAAGGAAAGGAAGGAAAGGAAGGAAGGAAGGAAGGAAGGAAGGAAAGGAAGGAAGGAAAGGAAGGAAGGAAAGGAAGGAAGGAAAGGAAGGAAGGAAAGGAAGGAAGGAAGGAAGGAAAGGAAGGAAAGGAAGGAAGGAAGGAAAGGAAGGAAGGAAGGAAGGAAGGAAAGGAAGGAAAGGCAGGAAGGAAGGAAGGAAAGGAAGGAAGGAAAGGAAGGAAAGGAAGGAAGGAAGGAAGGAAGGAAGGAAGGAAGGAAGGAAGGAAGGAAGAAAGAGAGAGATTGGAAGTTTATTTGAAATAAAATGTCTAAAAATTTCCAAAATCTGAAGAAGGAAAAGGACATCTGGATCCAGAAAGTGACCATACTCACATAAGTTGAATCTAAGAGATCCACACCAAGACACATTGTAATCACACTGGCAAGTTGAAAACAAGGAGAGAATTTTGAAAATAGTGTGTGAGGAGCAACTTTTCATTTACAAGGGAATTTCCATAAGATTATCATGGATTTCTCAGCAGAAACTTAGGCTGCAATACAGTAGGATGATATTTTCAGAGAGGAGGAGAGGGAGGAAGGGGAGGGGAGATAGGGTGAAGGGACTACATCCAACAAACTATCTTTTAAAAATGAAGAAAAAAATAAATATTTTTCATGATAAAAGCTGATGGAGTTCATTACCATTACACCTACCTAATGAGAAATGCTAAAAGGAGTCCTTAAAGTTAAAGCAAAGGGGTACTAAACAGCAAGATGAAAGCATATGAAACTATAAAGTTTACTGATTAGAGCACAAAAATGTATAAAATAAATACAGAACTGAAGGGATAAACAGAAAACAATATAACAATAGTAGATTTCAAATTCTTTTAATAACTGATATGTCATTTAGACAGAATATCAGTATGGAAACAGAGTACTTTAACCCAAAACTATAGACAAAAGTGACTTAACAGACACAGATAGAACATTCTACACAAAGCTCAGAAAACACATTCTTCTTAAGCACATGCAACATTCTCCAGGATAGATCACATATTAGGTGACAAAACACCTCTTAACAAATTTAAGATTGAAATCATATCAAATATATTCTCTAATCACACGGAACTAAACTCTAAATTAATGACAGAAGGAAAACTAGAAAACGCATACATATGGAAGTTAAACAACACACTCTTGAAAAATAAATGGGCGGTAGAAGAAATCTAAAGTAAAACCAGAAGATACCTTTTGATAAAAAATAAATATATATAAAAGCAAAACATACCAAAATGTATGGGATGCAGCAAAAGCAGTATGAAGAAAAAGCTTAAAGTGATAAATACCTACATTTAAAAAGAAGATCTAAAATAAGCAAACCTTGTACTGCAAGGAACTAGAAGTAGAAAAACAAACTAATCCGAAAACAGCAAAAGGAATGAAATAAGAACAGAAGAAATGAAAAAAATAGATATTAGGAAAATAGCAAAATAAGAGTTCATTTTTTTGAGATCAAGAAAATTGATAAATCTTTAAGTAAAAAAAAAAAAAAACCTTGAGACATTACAACTGAGATAGCAGAAATTAAAAGGAATGTAAGAGACTATGGTAAAAAAAATTATACACCAGCAAAGTGCATAACTTAGAAGGAATGGATAAATGTATAGAAATATAAATATACAAAGACTGAAATATGGGAAATGAAAAATCTAAATAGACTTATAACTAGTAAGTCATATGCTACACCCAAGGTAAACCTTGAAGACATTCTGCTAAATGAAATAAGGTAATTTCAGGACAAATACTGCATGATTCCACATACAGGAGTTCTCTCTAAAGCAGTAAAATTCCTGGAAACAGAAGGAATGTGATTGTGTGGGGATAAGGAGAGTGGGACAGTGGAACGTTGTTGTGCATTGTGTATAGAGTTTCATATCCATGCAAGGTGAAAAAGTTTTAGAGATTTGCTGTACAACATTGTGCTTATAGTTACCAATACTGTTGATTTCCTGTTATGTGTTTTTCAACACAATAAAAAGTAAACCAACTTCAGATTTTTCTTATGTTGGTAAAAACACTTGCACAAGAATTTTTGGTTTTAGAAGTCCATGTCATCACCAGGGTCAAGCATGGTGGGCATAGCAGTGATCCTGTGGAGAAGGAGGGCACAGACCTGGAGTGGACAGCATGCTCTGAGTATACCTTGCATCACACTGGGAGAGACTGGTTCCCTTCTTGGAGTACATTTGGGAGAGTTGGCACTGTCAGGGAATAGAAGAGCCATTGAGTGCCATTAATCTGCCTCATTCATTAGCAGATGAGAAGAGACACTTTCTGAGGGCAGCTCACCTGGATGCTGGCTTTTTGGCTTTTTGCTACACTTTACCATAAAATCACCTGTGCAACCATGTGACTGCTCTTCTGGGATAAACCAGTATAAGCCACTGCTCAGCAAGACCTTCCCTCACAGGATCAGTGTGGTTCCACACTGTGCCAGGTCCCTAAAATTTAGAATTTTGAAACCGAACTGTGTGCCTAAGAAAATACAGGAGCAGTGTACAGCCAGATGAGCAGATGGCTTAGACACAGGGTGAACACGAGTATCTGTAAGAAGCCCAGAACACAAAAGGGGAGATTATTTGCTCTTCTGTGGGGTCTTCCTGAACATCAGTGGGCTCAAATTTCCCTCTGTGAGGAAGAGAGCAGGCCAGCGCCATGCTTCACACCTCCCATCAGCATGGACAGACTTCAGCATGCAATGAAGTGCACACTGTGGAGGACTGAGCTTTGTATACCAAGCCCCACTCTCTTGTTCTCTGCAGGTGCATTTTTTTAAATAGGGCAAGTGTGATTGAGAGCCAAAACAGCAGCAGGTCCCTTCCCCAGATCATCACACCCCCCCCCCCCCGCCCCAATACGTACTAGGTCTACTGAGCATAGAGTGCTGCAAATCTTCAGATCTGGTGGAAATAGGACCAGGCACAGGCTTTCCTAACACACAAAAGATAGAGATGTAGACAAAATTCCAAGATGGAGAAATTCATCCCAAGGGAAAGAACAAGAAGAAGTGATGGCCAGGGAGCTAATCAAAATATAAATAAATAATATGCTTGAGTCAGAATTTAAAACAACAATTATCAAGATACTACCTGAGCTTGAGAAAGGCATAGAAGAAACCAGAGAGGCCTTTACTATAGACATAAAAGACCTAGAAACTAGTCAGGCCAAAATAAAAAATGCTATACTTGAGATTCAAAACTGACTAGATGTAATGATCGCAAAGATAGAAGAATTAGATGAGCAAATAAGTGAAATAGAAGATAAAATTAGTAAAATAATGAAGCTGAAGAGAAGAAGGAAAGAAAAATACTGGATTGTGAAAGTAGAGTTAGAGGATTCAGTGACTCCATAAAGTCACTCCATAAAGTGACTCACCTACTCTGGGGAAAGGAAGAAACATCCAAATGTAGGAGACGCATTGAACTCCCATGAAAATCAACAAAAGCCAGCCAACATCAAGATATATTGAAATTAAGTTTGCAAAAAACAGAGAAAAGGAAAGAATCATGAAAGCAGCAAGGGAAAAGAAATTCCTAACCTACAAGGGAAGACAAATCAGGTTAGCAGCAGAGTTCTCCACAGAAATCTGGCAGGCCAGAAGGGAGTGGCATGATATATTCAACATGCTGAATGAAAAAATATGCAGGCAAGCATACTTTTTCCAGCCAGGCTGTTATTCAGAATGGAAGGAGGCATAAAGAGTTTCCAAAACAAAAACTAAAGGAATTAGTGAACACTGAACTAGACTGTGAGAAATACTAAGAAAGAAAGACCAAAAGCAACAAATAGTAAAAAGGAACAGAGAAAATCTCCGGACACAATGAATTTACAGGTAATACAATGGCACTAAATTCACATCTATCAGTAATCACGCTGAATGTAATTGGACTAAATGCTCCAATCAAAAGACATAGGTTATCGAAATGGATTAAAGGAAAAAAATGACCCATCTGTATGCTGCCTGCAAGAGACTCATTTGAGACCTAAAGGCACCTATCATGCTAATGAACAGTAAAAAAAAGATGGAGTAGCCATACTTCTATCAGACAAACTAGATTTTAAACCAAAAGACTGTAACAAGAGATGAAAAAAAGCATGATATTATAATCGAAGGGTTTATCCAACAAGAAGATCTAATAATTGTAAATATTTATTACCCAACTTGAAACCACCCAAATATATAAATCAGTATAATCAAATGTAATGGAATTCATTGATAATACAGCAATAGTAGGAGACTCTAACACTCTACTTACAACAATGGACAGATCATCAAAGCAGGAAATCAATAAGGAAACAATGGCTTTGAATGACACCCTGGACCAGATGGAGTTAACAGATATATTCAAAGCATTTCATCCTAAAGAAGCAGAATACATATTCAAGTGCACATGGAACATTCTCCAAAATAGATCACATCCTGTGTCACAAATCTGGCCTCAACCAGTACAAAGAGACTGAGATCATACTATCCATATCTCCAGAACACAACAATATGAAACTTAAAGTCAACCACAGGAAAAAAATTTGGAAAGACCACAAGTACATGGAGGTTAAAGAACATCCTACTAAAAAATTATGGGTTAACCAGAAAATTAAAGACAAAATAATAAAAATACATGAAAGTGAATGAAAATGAAAACATGACATGGGCACTTAGGTGGCTCAAACATCTAACTGTTGGTTTTGGCTCAGGTCATGATCTCATGGTAAGTGGGTTTGAGCCCTGGTTCAGGCTTTACATTGATAGTGTGGAGCCTGGTGAGATTCTCTCTCTCTCTCTCTCTCTCCCTCCCTCCCTCCCTCCCTCCCCCCCATGCTCACACATTCTTTCTCTCTCTCTCTCTCTTTCAAAATAAATAAACTTTAAAAAGAAAGAATAAAAGAAAATGAAAACATGACAGTCCAAAACCTTTGGGATTCAGAAAAGACCATCATAAGAGGGAACTATATAGCAATGAAGGTCTCCCTCAAGAAGAAATAAAAGTCTCAAATATACAACCTAACCTTACACCTAAAGGAGTTAGAAAAGAAATAGCAAATAAAACCTCAAACTAGCAGAGGAAGGGAAATGAAGATTAGGGCAGAAATAAATGATATAGAAACAAATAACACCAGATAATCAATGAAAAGAAGAACTGGTTCTTTGGAAGAATTAATAAAATTGATAAACCCCTGCCCAGACTCATCAAAAAGAAAAGAGAAAGGACTCAAATAAATAAAATCATGAATGAAAGAGGAGACATCACAACCAACACCACAGAAATAGAATTATAAGAATATTGTAAAAAATTATATGCCAACAAATTGGGCAATGTGGAAGTAATTGACAAATTCCTAGAAATATATAAACTGACAAAACTAAGACGGGAAGAAATAGAAAACTTGAACAGACTTATAACCCACAAAGAAATTGAATCAATAATCAAAAATCTCCCAAGAAAGAAAATTCCAGGGCCAGATGGCTTCCCAGGAGAATTCTACCAGACACTCAAAGGAAATTTAAGACCTCCCATTTTTATACTGTTCTAAGAAAGTAAAAGGGGAAAGAAAACTTCAAAACTCATTCTACAAGCCAATATTACCTCAATTCTCAAAACCAAAAACCCTGATAAAAAGGCCAATATCCTTGATGAACATAGATGCAAAAATTCTGAAAAAGATACTAGCAAATCGAATCCAATAGTACATTAAGAGAATTATTCCCCATGATCAAGTGTGAGTTTTTCCTAGTATACAGGGGTGGTTAAATATTTGCAAATCAATCAACGTTATAGACCCCATTAATAAGAAAGTATAAAAAACATATCCTCACAGCAGATGCAAAAAAAGCAATTGAGAAAATGTAGCATCCATTCTTGATAAAAACATCAACAAAGTAGGGATAGAGAGGGAACATACCTCAACATAATAAAGGCTATATATGAAAGACCCACAGCTAATATCACTCTCAATGGGGAAAAACCGAGAGCTTTTCCTGTACAATCAGGAACAAGGTAGGGATGTCCACTCTGATAGTTGTTATTTATCATAGTACTAGAAATCTGAGCCTCAGCAATCAGACAACACAAGGAAATAAAAGGCATCCAGGTCATCCAGGAAGAAATCAAATTTTCACTCTTCACAGACAACATGATACTCTGTAGAAAACCTGAAAGACTCCACCAAAAAACTGCTAGAACTGATACATAAATTCAGCATATTCAACATATAAAATCAATGTAAAGAAATTTGTTGGATTTCTATACACCAATAATGAAGCACAAAAATCAAGGAATTGATCCCATTTACAATAATTGAACCAAAAATCATAAAATACCTAGGAATAAATGTAACCAAAGAGTTAAAAGATTGATACTTTGACAAGTATAGAACACTATTAAATTGAAGAGGATGCAAAGAAATGGAAGAATGCCACAATCATGGATTGGAAGAGCAAACATTGTTAAAATATCCATACTACCAAATCCAATCTGTACTTTAATGCATTCCCTATCAAAATACCATCAACATTTTTCACGGAGATAGAACAAATAATCCTAAAGTTTGTGTGGAACAACAGGCTCTGAATAGCCGAAGCAATCTTGTAAAAGAACAGCAAAGCTGGAGGTACCACAAAGTTGTAGTCAGCAAGACAGTATGCTACTGGCACAAAAGCAGACACATAGATCAATGGAATGGAATAGAAACCCCAGATAGGGACCTACAACTATATGGCCAACTAATTTTCAACAAAGCCGGAAAAAATATCCAATGAGAAGACAGTCTTCAACAAATGGTGTTTGGAAAACTGGACCACAATATGTAGAAGAATGAAACTAGACCACTTCTTACACCATACACAAAAATAAATTCAAATTGAATAAAGACCTAAAATAAGATAGGAAGTCATCAAAATCTTAGAGGAGAAAACAGCAACTTCTTTAACTTCTGTTGTAGCAATTTCTTAGTAGGCACAGTGTCCAGAGATAAGGGGAACAAAAGCAAAAATGAACTGGGGTTTTATCACAATGAAAAGCCTCTGTACAGTGTAGTAAACAGTCAACAAAACTATAAGGCGACTGGCAGAATGGGATAAGATATTCAAAAATGACACACCTGGCAAAGAGTATCCAAAATCTTTAAAGAACTTATGAAACTCGATATCCCATGTACAAATAATCCAGTTAAAGCCAGGGTAGAAGACATGAATAGACATTTGTTCAAAGAAAACATCTAGATGGGCAACAGACATATGACAAGATGCTTACCATCACTTAACATCTGTGAAATGCAAATCAAAAAACACAATAAGATACCACTTACACACATGTCATACTGGCTACATTTAACACAGAAAACAGCAGATGTTGGTTCAGCCACGCTGGAAAACAGTGTGGACGCTTCTCAAAAAATTAAAAATAGAATTACCCTATGGCCCTGCAATTGCACTACTTGGTATTTACCCCAAGGATACAAAAGTACCGGTTCAAAGGGACACATGCACCCTGATGTTTATAGCCACATTATCAATAATAGTCAAATTATGGAAAGAGGCCAAATGTCTGTCAACTAATGAAAGCTTAGAGAAGTTGTATATATGCAGTGGAATATTGTTCATCAAAAAGTAAATGCTGCCATTTGCAGTGGTGTGGATGGAGCTAGTATGTCTTATGCTAAGTGAGATAAGTCAGAGAAAGACAAATATCATATGATTTTATTCGTATGTGGAATTTAAGAAACAAAGGATGTACTATAGTGGAATGTAAAAACAGGGAAGCAAATTTTACGTGACTCTTAACTATGGAGAACACACTGAAGGTTGCAGGAGAGGCGATGGGTGGAGGGTGGCTAAATAGGTGATGGGCGATTGTGGTGTTGAATCCTGGGTGCTATGTGTGAGCGATGAATCACAAAATTTTGCTCCTGAAACCAATATTACACTATATCTTAACTAGCTAGAATTTAAATTAAAAAATTGAAAAAAAGAATATAAATACAGCATTTGGTTTTCTTTTTAATCAATTATGGGTTCCTTAGGTGTCATCATGGCATATGAGACTACTAAAATCTGCCCTCACTGTGTATTTACTTAGTGCTTGTCATTATCTTCCCTCTCCCTATGCTTTTTTTAAAAAAATTGTTTATAAATGTTTATTCTTGAGAAAGAGAGAGAGAGAGAGAGAGAGAGAGAGAGAGAGAGAGAGAGAGAAACACAGAGTCCAAAGCAGACTCAAGACTCTTAGCTGTCAGCACAGGGCCCAGTGTGGGGCTTGAACTCACAAACCAGGAGATCATGGCCTGAGCCGAAGTCGGACGCTTAACTGAGCCACCCTAGCACCCCATCTCTCCCCACAGTTTTTATGTTGTAACCACAATGCACTGCAACATTCAGTTTGTTAGAGTGTAAAGATAATATAAAATATTTTTCTTGGTCCTCAATTTCGTAAAGTAATGTTATATTAGTAATTTTTGTATCTAAACATATATTTTCTCTCATTTAGCCAATTACTATTTATTCTTTAAATGTTTGAATATGTATATCCTCACAAATAACAAAGCTAAGATTATAAGCACAAAAAAAAAAGGAAACACTATATTAACAAAACTTTAGTTGAGAATGAAAATAACGAATAGGGTAATTTATTTTTAATCAAAATATTAGTATTACTCTTTATAAAAGGAATTAGAAACTTAGGTAGAACTCTGGTAATTAGAACATCATGGCTTTCTGACTTCTTCCCCAGTGGAAACTTTTGATATTCACACTTTGCTGAGAATTCCATTTCAGAAAACAAGTTTTAGTGTTCCTGTCCTTGAAGGACAGGCTAGGGAAAGGGTTAAGGCTGTATGGAAAAATTATTTTCATTTTTACTTGCCCCAAAGATTGCTCAGAGCACTGTTTAAAATTTGCTGATGGACATGTAAAGATAATAATGACAAAAGTAATTATCAAATAATGAGAATTTGCTATGGGCCAAGTTTTATGCTAAGCAGTGTATATGTCTTGCCTAAAGATTATGACAGTAATCTTTTGAGGGAGAGACTATTATTTTTGTCATGTTATAGTTGAACAAACAGAATCAGTAAGTCAATGGCCAGAGATCACTTAACCCTGTGAGTGGCAGAACCAAAATTTGACCTTAGGCAGTTTCATGGAGTCTAGAGCCTATAATACTTCACTGTTCTATTGCCTGGCAGGAAGCCTCATATGATTCACAGTAAAGATTCACAGCTGAATTTTCTGTACTGAATGATGTTTTCATTGCATATATTGATCAGATGGATTGTAAAATTGCCAAATTTTCACTTTGCTCTTGAACCCATAGACCTTTCACTTGAAAAGCAGTGGTAGGTTATAATCATCACTTCAGTATTAGGTCATATTCAAAAGACAGAGAATAGTGTTCAGATTAATTTAAACTGTAATTTCTATATATTTTTAAGGGGTTTTCAACTCTATCTGTTGCTTTTATATTTGTTAAAGTCAACAATCTCAGATTTACGTATTCTTAGTATTAAGATATGGATAGTTTTAGTACCCTGAGAACTCTTTTTAGTGCATGTCCTGTTTCTTTGCAGTTGCATAGGCTCTTGTCTTAGCTCAGGTTGCTGTAACAGATAACCATGGAATGGGTGGCTTAAACAGCAAATATTTATTTCTTACAGTTTGGGAGACTGGAAGTCAGAGAGCAGATGATCAGCATGGTTGCATTGTGGTTAAGGACAGTTTTCCTGGTTTACATATAGCTTTCTTCTTGTTATGTGCTCACAAAGGAGGGAGAGAGGGAGAGAGGGTGAGAGGGATAGGGAGAGAGGGAGAAGGAGAGAAAGGTGGAGGAGAAAGGGAGAGGAGGAGAGAGGAAGAGAGGGAGGGGGGAGAGAGGGGAAGAGGGAGATGGTGAGAGGGAGAGGGACAGAGGGAGAAGGAGGGAGGGAGAGAGACAAGGAGAGGGAGAGAGGGAAGGAGAGATGGAGGGAGAGAGAGAGGGAAGGAGGGGGAGAGGGCAAGAGGGAGATGGTGACAAGGAGAGGGGGAGAGGGAGAGAGGGAGAGAGACAAGGAGAGGGAGCGAGAGGGAGGGAGAGAGGGAGGGAGAGCTGTCCTGTAATTGTTCTTCTAAAATCATTAGAGGCCTGTGCCCCATTACCTAATTACCTCCCACAGGCTCTATCTCCAAATACCTTCCCATTTGGGGTTAAAGAATATAAGAATTTGAGATCATAAATAAACATGCAGTCCATGTAGCTATTTTTTGAAGTAAGAAAAAAGAAATAATTGAGGGAGGAGAATTCCTTACAAGTTATCTTTAAAATGAAATCAGAGCTCAAATACATACCTGGCAAGCTTCATCTGCTACTATTTGGCCTCATTTATGCATGAATTGCTACATTTCTGAGACTTAAGAAGAAAGACAAGGACTGAACTTCCCTGAGCAAACAGAGTGATTCATATGAGAAGAAATAAAGCAAAATTTTGTTTTAAACATGTTCAAAATACTCCATCACGTCTGCAAGATTATCAACTGTTACTAGTACCATCATTATTGAGCCATGAAAAATATATTTCATATGGAGCTATCTGAGCATAATAGTATATGTATTTAGGATGACCATTATCACCCCTTCATGTGGATTTTTAGATTACCTATTCTCTTGAAGAAATATGAATGACAGAACCGTCCATTTTTATTAGATATAAAATGCAATCTGGAAAAAATCAAATGAATGGTGGATGTTAGAGATAAGTCTAGATGGGATAGGGAAGCACATAGCCAGGAGAAATTGCAAGAAACAACATCATAAGGCGATATACTTCACTTATGCCATACTTGTCAAAATGAATTACTTAAAGGCCCAGCTGTGTGCATACTCACTGATTCAAGTGCTGTGTAGACCATTTAGGATTCTTCAGTTGCAAAGCATGGAAACAAATTTTGGTTATAAACAATAATATTTGAGGAATAGCAGATGAATATTCAAGAAAGTTGTGTATTAAGGGTTGTAACACAAAGAGCATAAAAACCACAGTATTTATGAGCATCTGGAATGCAGAAAATACTTCCTCATCTCTTTTCCTTTAGTTCCTGCTGAAGAATTTAAAGTCCCTGAAGGGGGAGCTTTATTTACTTGGTTTGGATGACATGGAAAGGGCTTTTTAGGGGGAGGGGGATACTTGATTTACACTTCTACTAAAAGTTGCACAATGAAGAAGCTCCCCAATTTGGATTTTTTTTTAAGAATGGAGAGGGGCTGCTGGGGAAACCAAAAATTAAGTGTTAATTTCACAGTGTTTTTCACAATAGAAGTAAAGTCTTCCAATAATAGCATGTGAGCACATCATTATCCACTTCGTTTGTTAAGATCTCCATAAGAAGAACAGTATAGAGGGAGAGGTTTTTATCTTGTATTAGTTTTCTGTTGCTCCGTAACAAATTATGACAGACTTCATAGTTTTCAACATTAAAATTTTTCACTTCACAGCTCTGTAGGTCAGGAATCCAACGTCTTCCTCTCTGGAGGCTCTAGTTAGAATTTACTTTCTTGTTTTTCCCAGCTTCTATAGATCTACATTGCTTGGCTGATGGCCTCACTCTTCTGTCTTCAAAGCCATCAAGGTTCATCTCTATGACCATTATTCTATAGTTATATCTCCCTCTGACTACAGCTATGTAAGGTTCCCCACTTTTGAGGATTCATGATTAGACTGGGCCTACTTGGATTATCTCTCCATCTCAAGGTCTTTAACCTTAATTGCATTTTCAAAGTCCCTTTTGCCTTATAAAGTAAGTTTCATAGGTTCCTGGGATAATGATGTGTATATCTTTTGAGAGCTCTTTTCCCATCTAACACACACCCTAGACTGGGGAAAGGTACACATTTGGGGGATTCAGGATTTATAATCAATACCTACACTGATTTTTTTTTTCTCTTTCATCACTCTTTTTTTTGTTTTCATTTTTCCCCTAATTTCTTAGGAAACTTAAGAGAGAGTAGAATGAATAAAATCCTATTGGAAATATGTTGTACATGAGAAAAGTATACTTTAAAAAATCACACAAGTGTGCAAGAAATAGCTTTTCTTGATTAATCTTCTAGCTGTGTTGAGTACAATGCATACACAAGGTCTTGGTAAAACATAATGCTTGATTATGACAGTGACATAGTTAAGAGAAAATATTTAACTCCCTTATATCAGTTAATTGGCGCTAAAGGGGCTCCATGACCAAGGGCTTCTGCTTAGGAAAGTTACTTTTGTATTTATCAAGAATGAATCTTTGCATAAAATAAATTATTGCATAAGCCTGTTCAGAACCAAACAGAGACTGCAGGTGGGAAAAGAGCTCATTTGTATGAATTCTCTTTCCTGCTGTGGAACCCCAGTGAGGAAATCTGATTAACTTCAGAAAATGACTTCAGCAGGGCTTTAAGCTATAAAGGTTCTTTCAGATGAAGAGGTCAGTCTGCCTTGCAATTAAAAGTCATAATCTTGGGCTGGGTAAGGACCCTAAATATTTAACTCTTATAGCCGAAGCTGATAGTTTTTACCCTTTCCAAATAGTTGCCTGTTTTGGTAATGCTGCCTGGTGGTTTCTGATTAGCAGTAGGTGATTTGGGATTGTTAATTTTGCACAACAGAAAATAAATGTAAAAACAGTGTCATGGTTCTTTTCATATTTCAAGGCAATCTGGTATGTTGTACAGTAGTTTATAGAAAACATATTGAAGACCTTTTTCTATTTATATTCTACTTGAAAATCAAATTCTCTGCATGAAAAGGTATTTTTAAAATTCTTATCACGGAGTTCTGTTTATGCTTTTAACGAATCAATACATTCTAGCACTCTTTTGCTCGCTTCCATTTTTTCTCTTGACATATTTAGAGTAATGTTTTGATCAGCTCTGCTTTATATTCCATTATTTTTCTTGTCTCTGATAATAATCAATTTTTGACACTGGAAGTCAGAGGAAGTCAGATGAAAGCCAACTGAATTTGTTGGATCAACTGTATTAGCAGCGCAGGATATGTATACACACTTGCGTGTGTGCACATCCTCATGCACATGCTCTCTCAGAACAGCTGTCGGTGTTCAAAAGTGGCTGAAGTTTCATATTCCGTCTAGTCAAGTGAGTTTGACGACTGCAAATGTATCAATTTAAATTCTGTTTTCACACTAATTCTCATATATTATGACTCAATGCCATACCTGTTTCAAGGGGATGAATAGGTAAACAGTTATTTTAAGTTTCTTTTAAGAATCTTGACATTTTCTTGTTTTTCTCCCTGAGAAGTGTCTCTTCACCCTTCTCAAGTTCATATGAAATATAAAGAACAAACATTGGGGATATTTACACCTGACGTTCTATTCCCAAAGTCAGAATAGATGTTACATTTACTTTTTGAATTTTTACTTTCCCTTTAAGTGTTCTGTGGCTTCATTATTTCTTAATTATATCAAAGGCTGGAGATATCAAGATCTAACTAACCCTGAGTCCAAATGTCTAATGCCTCATTTGAACTATGAAGATTAAGTATTAATCTCTTGGTGTCTATATTATGTTTTAATTTCTGTTTTCTTGTTCAATAGTCACTGATTTATAAGAGCATTAAAATTAGTCTGTCCTCTTAGAAATGAAAGCTAAAACTACAGATCTGCAAAATTCAAATAAAGTTAAAATTTCAGTAAGAAATTCAAAAATTGTTAATGTTTAAAATATTTAAAAGAGAAAATATGCATAGCTAAGAGAGTTTTAAAAATGTATGATGAAAGGACATCTTATAATACTTGCACAATAATAGTTGAAGAAATGTTATCACTGTAACAGACCTTAACATGATGGAAAGCTGTCATAGGAGATAAAATTCTGAAAAGTTTTGCTAAGTCACAATGATTTAATTTGAGAAATAAGAGTCAAAATGCTTATTATTAAGATATTTTATGTTAAAATTCAAGGACAATACCCTGTTTTAGCCACATATAATTTTATTGTAAACACAATCACAGTGTAGGGCATAATTTTAAATGTAAGATTCAGTAAAAATGCATTGCCAGAAGTTACCCACAATGAACATGTTATGTCGTTGACTATACTTCCAGAAATAGGCATATACATCTATGAGTTTACACATATACTAGTATCTGAAGAGAGTTGCATAATTTTGCATAAATTGCATTAAACTACATGTAATATGCAACCTAATATTTTGTTCAATTTGTTGATATTTTCATATTAATATAGATCTCCATCATCTTTTTATTTTTATTTATTTTTATATGAAATTTATTGACAAATTGGTTTCCATACAACACCCAGTGCTCATCCCAAAAGGTGCCCTCCTCAATACCCATCACCCACCCTCTCCTCCCTCCCACCCCCCATCAACCCTCAGTTTGTTCTCAGTTTTTAACAGTCTCTTATGCTTTGGCTCTCTCCCACTCTAACCTCTTTTTTTTTTTTTTTTATTCCTTCCCCTCCCCCATGGGTTCCTGTTAAGATTCTCAGGATCCACATAAGAGTGAAACCATATGGTATCTGTCTTTCTCTGTATGGCTTATTTCACTTAGCATCACACTCTCCAGTTCCATCCACGTTGCTACAAAAGGCCATATTTCATTTTTTCTCATTGCCACGTAATATTCCATTGTGTATATAAACCACAATTTCTTTATCCATTCATCAGTTGATGGACATTTAGGCTCTTTCCATAATTTGGCTATTGTTGAGAATGCTGCTATGAACATTGGGGTACAAGTGGCCCTATGCATCAGTACTCCTGTATCCCTTGGATAAATTCCTAGCAGTGCTATTGCTGGGTCATAGGGTAGGTCTATTTTTAATTTTCTGAGGAACCTGCACACTGCTTTCCAGAGCGACTGCACCAATTTGCATTCCCACCAACAGTGCAAGAGGGTTCCCGTTTCTCCACATCCTCTCCAGCATCTATAGTCTCCTGATTTGTTCATTTTGGCCACTCTGACTGGCGTGAGGTGATACCTGAGTGTGGTTTTGATTTGTATTTCCCTGATAAGGAGCGACGCTGAACATCTTTTCATGTGCCTGTTGGCCATCCGGATGTCTTCTTCAGAGAAGTGTCTATTCATGTTTTCTGCCCATTTCTTCACTGGGTTATTTGTTTTTCGGGTGTGGAGTTTGGTGAGCTCTTTATAGATTTTGGATACTAGCCCTTTGTCCGATATGTCATTTGCGAATATCTTTTCCCATTCTGTTGGTTGCCTTTTAGTTTTGTTGGTTGTTTCCTTTGCTGTGCAGAAGCTTTTTATCTTCATAAGGTCCCAGTAATTCACTTTTGCTTTTAATTCCCTTGCCTTTGGGGATGTGTCGAGTAAGAGATTGCTACGGCTGAGGTCAGAGAGGTCTTTTCCTGCTTTCTCCTCTAAGGTTTTGATGGTTTCCTGTCTCATATTTAGGTCCTTTATCCATTTTGAGTTTATTTTTGTGAATGCTGTGAGAAAGTGGTCTAGTTTCAACCTTCTGCATGTTGCTGTCCACTTCTCCCAGCACCATTTGTTAAAGAGACTGTCTTTTTTCCATTGGATGTTCTTTCCTGCTTTGTCAAAGATGAGTTGGCCATACGTTTGTGGTCTAGTTCTGGGGTTTCTATTCTGTTCCATTGGTCTATGTGTCTGTTTTTGTGCCATCCATCATCTTTTTAAATAGGTATATAATATTCCCTTTTCTGAGAAATTCATAGTTTATTCAACATATTCTATTTTTAAAAATTTTTTAATGTTTGTCTATTTTTGAGAGAGAGAGAGAGAGAGAGAGAGAGAGAGCGTGCACGCGCGCTAGCCAGAGCATGAGTGGGGAGGGGCTGAGAGAGAGACAGAGACACAGAATCCAAGCAGGCTTCAGGTTCTGAGCTATCAGCACAGAGCCTGACGTAGGGCTTGAACCCACCAGCTATGAGATCATGACCTGAGCTGAAGTCGGACGCCCAACTGACCACCCATGTGCACCTCAATATATACTTTACCATTAAATATTGAGGTTGTTTTAACCTTTTCTCTTGTAAATGTTACAAGGAAAATCCTTATAAATACATTATTATTTTTTCCAATGATTTTTACAGCATTATGTTCTAAAATGG
This sequence comes from Felis catus, assembly GCF_018350175.1. Taxonomy (NCBI): domain Eukaryota; kingdom Metazoa; phylum Chordata; class Mammalia; order Carnivora; family Felidae; genus Felis; species Felis catus. Next base: position 132,597,937 of record NC_058375.1, on the reverse strand, counting down.
AGACAATGTTAAAAAGAAATATAGACCTAAGAAGTGAACTTCGCTTATCAGGTTGCAGTTTAGGTTAAACTATGTAAGGAATTTTCCTGGATTTTGGAAGCCATGTAATTTTATTTTGAGTCTGAAATAAAGTGTCCTTATTTTCATAGATTGGTATTAAATGACTTGCTAATACATTTTTTTCTTAGGAATATACATTTCACTTACTCTGGCTCTCAACTGTTTTTTTCAGTCTTGCTACCTTTTGCTTTTCTCTAAACTAAAATTCTCCTACAACAAACTTAGTATAGCCATTTAATCTCTAATCATGGAATACAGCCATATCCCCCTGATTTTTCCTACCAGACACTCTTTATCAGAGTTACCATGTGGTTGATCCCTTCTTTTATTGTGCTAAAATATCACCTCTGCAGGGACACCATTTCTTACTCCCCAATTTACTAATTGCATTTCTCTCTCACATAATTATTTTTTAACCACATCGTCATCTTTTTCTTTATGGCCCTTATTATCTTCTAAAAGTATTTTATTCATTTATTTACATTGTTGACTTGTAGAATATAAGTTTTATAAGAGTGGGGTATTGTCTCTTTTGCATTATTATATCCATAAATAATAGATATACATCTGTGTATTTTGTACATAGTAGATGTGCCATATTTTTTTCTTGAATGAATGAATAATTTGCAGGAGTGTGCTATAGGCCAGGGTTTATACTCTACAGAAGGAGAAGGGAAAGAAATTGACCCTTATTGAACATCTTTTATGTGCTAGAGCTTTATAGAACTTGTCTCATGTAAATCTCATAATAATTCCTTCATACTGGTTTTATATTCTTCATTAATCTAATGGAAAACTGTATGAATGGAAAACATTATGTAAATGGCCACACAGCTCTGATAAGTAACAGAGCCAAGATTCAAACCCAAATATGCTTGTGTGGAAAATCCTTCATCCTTTTCACTATGTGTATAGTCACCTAATTAACTAGCTAACATATTTTTGAAATGGATTAACATAACTTTTTATATGTCAGGACTATTGCATTTCTTTATTTAGTATTGTGTATCCCTTGAATGATAGAGATCACTATACCATATTTGTATTGAAGAAACTAAATATTTGAAAGATTAGTAACTCTTTCAAGACCATGAGGCTATCAGTGGAAGTCTGGTTTAGATCATTCCAGCCTTAAAACTCTATTTAACTGGATTCCATGTAGAGAAATTTGTTGTAATAGTGCCTGCTGTAATCGAGCTTCATTTATATTGCTATATATTTAAGAAAAAAAAGCCAATGTCTTTTATCAAATGGCTTGCCTAATGCGAACGTAAATCCAATGGAAAAATACAGAATTTTAACACATTAGTGTTCTGGGGAAGAATAAATACATTTTGATATGCCATTTTGTTAAATGACAAAATGAAAGAGGAAAAAGGGAGCAAATGACATGAGGATTATAGCAAAGGGCATTGAAAGTGGAATAAATCAATTTGCAAGAGAGTAAGCCATTAGAAAGGAATAGAACAAAATGACTAAATTTATTTTGAGAATCCATTTATCAATAAAGAGAACTTGTGATAGATATGAAAAAAACATAGATTCATTTTTTATATCGTATTTTGTTACCTTATTGACCATTTCTAGAGAGGATTTTCTAGTGGTAATAATGAATATGGTCCTAGCTTACTTGACTGATGACCACTTTTTAAGAAGATATTCCTAGAGCCATAGATGTCTAAAAAATCCTAAAATATTATTGGTCCCAACTCATTGCACCTCAGTTTAAAAACATATGGCCCAAATAGTTTAAATGGAACTGACTAAGCCGATATAGATGTTAAAAAAAAAAAAAACTGGGTATGAAGATTTCACTTGAATCCCAGCTTTATCTTGTTTCTGGATTCTAGAATGAGTGATTGATAGAACTTATGTTTTGCCATTACTTTGAACTTATCTTCAAAAATCTCTCTTTAAAAAAATAACATTTATTCATTTTTGAAAGACAGAGAAAGAGCATGAGTAGGGGAAGGACAGAGAGTGGGGGAGACACAGAATCTGAAGCAGTCTCCAGGCTCTGAGCTGTCAGCACAGAGCCCAATACCAGGCTTGAATCCATGGACTTGCAAGACCATGAACTGAGCTAAAGTTGGATGCTTAACCTACTGAGCCACCCAGGTGCCCCTACCTTCAAAAATCTCTTAAGAGAGGTGGCTGGGTAGCTCATTCAGTTATATGTCCAACTCTTGATTCCTGCTCAAGTCATGATCTCACAGTTTGTGAGATCCTAGTACCAGCCCCCTCAGCATCCAACTCTGCACTGACAGCATGAAGCCTGCTTGGTATTCATTCATTCTCATTCTCATATTCATTCATTCATATTCTCTCTCTCTCTCTCTCTCTCTCTCTCTCTCTCTCTTCCCCTCCCTGACTCTCTCTCAAAATAAATAAGCATTAAAAAAAAGCTCTTAAGATGTTTCCTGTAATAAATGATATGATACAATGTTTCAGAATTCTATGGTGTGAAGTTTCCTAGATATTAAGTAGGAACAAACTTAGTGTTTGATTTTTAGTCATTATTTTAGCTTTTCATTTTATGTTTTTTTTAACACAAGGGTTGTAGATAGAAAGGTCAAGATAAACAAATTTTTCAAGTACTTCACCGATTGATTAAATGCATCTTAATTTTTCTATCTCACTGAAAATTGTTATTAAAGTTTTAATGTGATTTATTTAGTGTCACAGTGTATAAAATTTATTTAGAACCAAGGCTACCACCCAAACAAACGGAAATTTTCCAATTATTAATAACCTAAAAATAATATGCTTCCCGTGGGAAAATCAAAAGCAAAAAGTCTCATTTCAAATTATCCCTGGAAAATCAATTTTGCTGAATTTTGTGGGAAAGAAATGTTGAACATGTGGTCCTCTTTGTAGAAGGCTTCTCTAAAAATAGCCTTAAAATACTTTATCTAGCCAGAACTGGATTCTAGTTATGGATTTCAAATGCAAGATTATTGTACAATCACTTTCTCTGAGAAGATCCATCATCTGATGAATTGATTTTAAAAATTTACAACAGGAGTGCCTGGTTGGCTCAGTCGGGTAAATGTCCGACTTCAGCTCAGGGCATGGACTCACTTTCCATGAGTTTGAGCCCCAGGTTGGGCTCTTTGCTGATAGCTCATGACCTGGAGCCTGCTTTGGATTCTGTATCTCCCTCTCTCTGTGCCCCTCCTCTGCTCTCTCTCTCTCTCTCTCTCTTTCTCTCTCTCTTTCTCTCTCTCTCTCTCTCTCTCTCTCTTAAAAATAAGTAAAGATTAAAAAAATTTAAAAAATAAACTTACAACAAATTTAAATATGGGAAGACATATTTAATACAAGTTACTGCATCCATTCACCAGAGTCACTTATAAGCTACACCTAAGATATATACATGATCATTAAACATACCTGTTGTGGAAGAGTGAGTTGATTTGAAGCAAATAATTTAATATGGCATCCTTAACATGGCAACTGATTTTTGCTGTAATGATTTGGAAACTATGTATTAGCATTTTAGTAAGTATTTCTAATATATAATGTATATGTATGTGTGCATCTGTGTGTATATCTGAATTACGGATTGATTGAATGAATGCATTTGTGTGTATATCTGAATTAGGGATTGAGCTAATTACTTGGAACTACTTCTTACATGGACATACAATAATTCTTATATTCTGCCTCCAAGGGCTAATTATACCTTACTTCATTATACCTAGCATGATCTATTTTCCCATTTGCCTACATGAAGTCCAATTTGTTCCTATTGTCCCAGAGTGATTTTAAGAAACTTCTTTCTCAGAAATATCTTGATTTAGATAATAAATTGTATAATCATAATATTTATAATCCATGTTACCATTTTATATATTCCTAAGGTGAACAATTATAACAATAACATCTATTACAGTCAAATAATAAAGCCAACTGATTTATTTTGATGTAAGACCTTTTACATAGTGATTAGTAGTAAACACTTTGTACCTCAGTTTTCTTATTTGTAAAATGAAAATCATAATATATACATCAATTTTTTCTCACAGGGATCAAATTGGTTAGTTTTAAGTATCTACCTAGAAGAAGGCTTATTAAAGAATTAAGTCCATTTTTTTTCTATCCATCTGTTAACCGTATCCCATAAGATGTAACTTCTAAATGCTGATTTTTATAAGAAATAAATATATAAATTGTACTGTACTGTTGGGAAAAGCTATATGGGAAAAAGAATATGAAGATTGGAAAAAGCTGATATTAAAATTATCCATTCCTAACACTTTTGAAATGATCATGATTTACTAACATGTTATATTAATTTACAATAGGGTAATTAAGTACTGGCTTTATCTAGAATTATATTTTCTTGTTATACCAAAATTAACAAGACTAGATTCTTATCATGTTCTGGACTTTTAGACTGATTATATTCTTCTGTACCTCCCCTACTCATTTGTAGTCTTGCTCCAGTAAAATGATAAGGAATTAATTTTTCTCTTAAAAAAAAGCATTATGCTAATGTCTAAGTTTCTTTTATTAAATGAATGACCAAAGAAGTCATGTTCATTATTGGTTTGGCTTCTCCTCAAACAAAAATCCTCTTTTATTGGTACCCAGACTACAAAATTCATAGGTCTATCAATTTGACTACTAAAGATATTGTACCAATCGTTTAAGTGACTAGTTTTCTTTTGTAGGTTGTACCTAATATGTTATAAATTATGCAATTGTTACTAAATTGATATCATTTTATAATGATGCCAATCCTTCCAAGCAATAATAATTGGGTTTTATGTATTGTTGACCAAATGATATTCTCTAGAGCATTCTAACTGTTCTTTAATGTAGTGTTTTCCAAAGCACTGAGAACTATTTCCTGGAATAGGGTTGGCAGAGATACAAGAGGGATCTAGTGGGTAATTCTGCTATGATCAATTATGGCTTAATTTTCTTCTAGGACCTGAAAAATACAAAATAAAGTCTTTCCTTTCTTCAGATTTTTTAAAAGATCAACAAAAGTACAGATGTGGGAAAATTTCTCTATTTTAATCAATGTTCTGCCTAAAATGAAGATGAGAAATAGTTTCCATTTTTTAACAGGTTTCATGTTAACTTAATTATTTGTGTTTGATTCATCTTAGAAGTACTCAGCTATGCTGACCCTAAATAAGATACCTATGAGTACCATCTTAATAATCCTGTTGTGACAATAATAATATAACTATAGGAACTGGTAATTTATTCCTTCCTGTTTCAAGTTACATTATTGTTGTATTCAACTCAACATATTTTTTTTCCAGTAGAATGTCAGAATTAACTTAATCTCATCTCTATACTCTCAAACCTACATTGTAAGAAAAAGAAAATTTAGCTCTTTTACACAAAACATCATTCCAAGCTAAAATGCATAACAAACACATATGTTAGATCCTTACAGCTTGCTGTTAGTCTGTCTTTCCTCTCACACATCCTACTTCTCTTTAATTTTGGTATCATTTGTCTGAGAATTAACTGTAATTTTATAAAATACCTGGAAGAGCACATGCCAATTGAAAAGCAAGAAAAGTAAAACCGATTTTATTTAGTGTAACTGCTACCATCCTCATCACATTAATGAAACTTATAAATGATTGTTAAAATTTCTAACCAGTTTCTTTGTTCTGAAATCTAGCCTCAGGCCTACATGTTGTGTGCTATTGATTTGAGCTTTGAACAATTAATCACCTATATGTTTGAGATGAAAAGGGATTGGATAATTCTATTGATGAGCAATTTACTGTACTTTTAACTTCTTATGAGTTAATGATTTAGACACATCTGGGAACTTTCAGAGTCTCCTTTTTATATAATTTCTGCACTACATCCATTACGTGATGGATTTGGAGAGCTAAGAAAAAGAATGCAAAAGAGCAAGAGTGTCTTCTCTTTCCTTGGAAGGATTAAGAAAGAGATTATATTCTCAAGAATGGGAGTGATTTTCAGGGTTTATTCAGAAGTAGGGCAGCATAACTGTGATTACCCCAGTGGAGTGATTTGCAGAGATATTTAAAGTCTATGTATACAGAAATGTGGGATGAAACAAAGCCAAACTCAAACTCTTTGAAAGGCTTGAATTAGCCATATCATAAAAGCTCTGTACTTAAGCACTCCAAATTTAAGATAGATATTTATGGAAAATTGTGGAGTCAGGGATTTTGAAAGAATTTGTAGTTAGTATCATAATAGATTATAAGCTCTTGAAAATTTTTAAAGTTAAAATGCAAGTCACCATCTTGTTCAAGTATCCATTAATTCCAATGTTTCATGAATCAGTAAACAATTGTTTTTAACTCTAGCTAAAATCCCAAGCTGATTTTAATCCTCAAGTAAAATTCAACTTCGCATAGTTAAATGACCAGAATTTCACATCCCTAAAATAATTAAAATTATATTTCTTTACTAAGAGAATTTTCCATAAACTTAAAAGTTTGAATTAAACAGGGAAGAAAATGATCCAGTGTTTTTTTTTTTTGTTTGTTCTTTGTTTTGTTTTTTTTAGTTTTGCAGTTTTTGGGTGTCCCTTTTATAGAAGTACAAAATAGAGACTGATAGTTTATCCCTAAAATATTGTAAGCAACTAAGTCTTCTAAAGCATACGAGAAGTAAACACTATTGGCATCACATTAGCTCACTGGATAAATTTGTTTCCCAACTAGACTGAAGAGTTATAACACAGGGTCTTGATAGTAGGCTTCAATGTATTTTCCTTTGTATTCAGTTCTATAGGGTTCAGATTTGATTAATTCATATTGTAGACTGAAATCTCAGGAAATGAAGGTGCTCATCTTTTTCTCAATATCTTCATTCAGAGAAACAGCTAGTAATATCTCCCTTTCTCCCCATCTCATGACTAATGGGAAGTCAATTGGGGAAGAAATGGTTGGATATGAGTAAAAGAGAAAGGAGTTCTCATCCAAACCTCATAAAAAAATAACTATTTTCAGTTTCTTAATATGTCTGAAAGCATTATTTGAAATTTTTTAATGTTTATTTTTGAGAGACAGAGAGAGACAGCATGAGCAGGGGATGGGCAGAGAGAGAGGGAGACATGGAACATGTAGCAGGCTCCAGGCTCTGAGATGTCAGCACAGAGCCTGACGCGGGGCTTGAACTCATGGTGAGATTGTGACCTGAGCCAAAGTCAGATGCTTAACCGACTGAGCCACCCAGGTGCCCCTGAAAGCATTTTTTAAAGATTTAGATTTTCTGTAATGGTGTCGATCATTTTGAAATGTCTAAGTAAATCCTCCAAATTTAAGCTAATCCATTCAGAAAGGTCTGAATGATATTTCTTTAAAAATTACAATGATATTAACACCTTTACGATGTTTTAGAATTTGCAAATTTCTTGATCGTATCTATAATCCTATAACAGACAAACTATCATGTAGAAAATAATAAAGTACACAGATAGATACACCTTTAATTCACCTTTGTTTTCAGTTTCATTGTAAAATATTTCTATAGAGTTAACCCGAGATATTTATATCAGACTGTTAATGCATTGAATATTTATTTGGAAGCTTTGGGCACTATTATTTCTTGATTGGCCTATTTTATATTATAATTGTTTCCATTCTTTTCAGAAGCATTTTGAATCTAGCACATTATTGTATATAGTTTGAAGTTCACATTCATTATATAGTTTTGATATGGTCAGACTAATACATGCATGAAGGACAGTTCTAATATTAGTTAATTGGCTAGTCTGAAAATGGGAGGGAGAAAATAGCTACTGGTTCAAAACAGAACCAAAACATCATACTCTAAAACTAAAACATATGGGTGCAAACTTAATTTGGTTGAAAGCCAGAAAAAAAAAAAATTAGACCCTCTGATTCTGATTCAATCTGACATATAGTCCTGGCTTCAAAAAAAAGTAAAGTTACACAAGGGTTCAACATTCCATATTGATCCTTTATTATTCACAGCTGCTCACCATTATTGGCAAGACATTTGATTTCCTATAGCTTTTCTAAAAGTTAAAGTATGACAGGAAGGACACATCCATATATATATATATGAATATATATATATGACATAGATACACATATGATAATATGATATTTAGATATGAATACTTATGAAGTATACGTATGATACATATGATATAGATTACATAGTTTAAAATTTGAAAGATTGCTTAGTCCAAATAAATCTATTGTAAGTCATTTGATAGCTCGCTGTGTGATATAGAATAGCAGAGAATGGACAACTGAGCAAAAATACAACTGGAAGTCCTATGGCAAAGCAGAGAGTAGTTGAAAAAAAAATGTCTACAGTTCTTGTAACATATGCTAGTACCAGGTCTTTTTCCCTCACTGTCTGAAAATATGACAAAGAAATCTATTATGATTTACAAAAAATGTCTCTAAAGCTAAGGCTATTGCCAAGTTGATGCTTAACTGAATACGTGCATATTTTTAGAAATCCATGGTTGTCTTTCTTGTCAGAAAATAGGAGAAAATAATGATGACAATGTGAGAATGATTTCCAGTCTCTGAGATGTGGAGCATGATCTGATGATGAATGCTTTGGTAACAGAAGTGAATGCAGTGTAACACTGGCAGGCATGCTGGCTACAGACCTTGACCATCTGCTCAACACAGACCTCCAGAAAAGCATCGTGTCTTGTGATGGATAGATATGATGTATTCAGTATTCTGACAAACCTAGTAAAGCAAAGTAGTTAATGGTCAATAAAAATAATAAAAAAGCCTAGATGCTTTAGTACTACCTAACATAATTTGTATATAGAGAATTTGTTCTATTCCATACCCATGTTTGTAGAAGAGTAATAACATTAGCAATGGCCAGTATTCTTGATAGTTATATCTGCATTTGTGGTAGTTTTTTTTTTTCTTACAAGTGTGTTACACAATAGCCAGTTATATAATAATTGTAAGCGACTAATTGCGACTATCAGAAGTATTATCTAAAAGCATCTCAGTATAAGTTAAGAGGGTGAATATAAATCAGTGCTTTAATCTTAGGAAGGGGATGTTTTGTCACCTTTTATGGGCTTGGCAGATAGGTCACACGATGCTGCAAACACTGTGCATTTGCAAATCTAATTGCTAATTTTCAAAAAGGTGATTCCAGTAAAGCATTTTCCCCAAATTGAATTTGGATGAACAGAAGTGCAGAGTTAGAATAAAGAATGTTGAAAAGGATACAGGTCTGTCTGGAGTGAAGCATTTATGTTGGAATTGTGGCATGTAAGCCTTGACTGATAATTAAATGTGGAATGTATTACAGAAGGCATAGATGCTAGTCAATAGAATTTGGATTTGATACTTTGGAACCAAAGGGGGCCATTGAAATATTTATATGCAAAAATGATGGAATTAAATACTTTGATGACTGGTAAGAAGTTTCATTGAAATCATGGAGATATTGAAACCATTAAATTCAAACGAAAATGATGGTGATTTTTTTAAATAAAAGGACCATATTAAGCATTTCAGCTTTTTTCCCTAGGAAGAAAACAAAGTAGGCTCTCTGGTATCACTTATAATGATTCACTGCAATATTTAGAGCCAAATTTGGCTCAGGTGTTATGTGTATCTAAGATAATGTCATCTTTTGTTTCAAACATCACTGATTATGGACAAAATTCTTCCAGTTTGAGTCACCACTACTTAGGTTTTGACAGTTCAGCAATCTAAGGAGAGAACAGAATTTGGATTTCAAAAATGTCTCTACTTGAATCTAAGCTCTAGTATTTCTAACTTTGTAGTCTTAAGTAAGTCGTATAGCTTAACTCTGAGGCTCAGTTTTCTACTCATTTAATTCATGAAAATAATGTTTATACCGTAACTTGATGTGAGGACGAAAAAAGGATAATATAGGTAGACTGCCTGGCATTCGCTCACACATCCCAGGCAGTCAGTAGATGGTAGCTTGCTTCTTACTGTATTATTACTCCATTCTTGTGACAATTATTCTTGTTCTTGGTATATCATCTGCAGGCACTAGAGCACTGGGAATTCTGAAGTCAGACCTGGGTTGTTGTGGGGCTTTTTGTTTGTTTGTTTTGTTTTGTTTTGTTTTGTTTTCCCCTAGCTCTACAGTGTACTGGTCATGCACTTTTAAATAAACCACTTAACTCCTCTGAGCATCCATTGTTTTTTTTAATCTCTGAAATGAGGACAATGCTAATGCTTTCTTCACAGACCTGAGCTGAGGATTAAATGAGTATATGTCTTTAAAGCACTTTGCACAGCTATTACTAACATTGTTTTCGCTACTTCTGGTACCCCTGTTTACTTGCTTCCCACAGATGTGTTTCTCTAAATTTCGGGGCTGTAGTCCACATAATCCGTTTGGTTGTCACTTTGTACTTTAAATTTTCTTCTGTCTTATTCATGGTGAGCAGCACCATGAGCCAGTTTTTAAAAACATTTGATAAATTCTATGACAGTTGACATTATACTGTTTAAACTTTTGAATGTATAAGTGTTATTCACTGGATTTACTTATATTCTCTTTATCCCTATAAGAAGTTTTTCTTGAGCCTTCTCTTTTAATTCAGTGCTCCTCCTCATGGTTCTTGCTGGGCCCTTATATTCATTTATTTAACCTATGTTTATAGACTAGCTTCTATCACTAGGATTCTACATAAGAAAAGGAGATACAAGGCAAAACAAATTATACATGTTTTCCTTCTTGAGCATGTGTGCAGTTTTATTCTCAAGTGAAAATATTTGTCTAGGTGTATTCTTTCCCAACTAAGCTTTAAGCCCGTGATGTTTATATATATAACCACTAGCCTGCAACACAATGTCTGTGACTTTGTATATGTAAATGTTTGAACTATTATTTTATTAATAGCATGAGATTGAGCTATGTTATTTCAGAAAGCTTAAACATGGAAATTCATTTCTTAGCTTCATTTTAAAATACAGCAAAATTAAAAGCCCAAAATATCCCTTGACCTTGTGCAACAGTTGACTTTTATTTCTAGGTTTTCCACTTAGTTTTCTTTAATACATTATTCCCAAATTAATTATTTTCTTCTAAATGTCTATTATGACCCCATATTCTACTGTAGATACCATGAATTATATTTTATAATTTGTGGTATTAAGAAAGTAAAATAGACATGCTAGTAAAATGGATCCAAAAGCAATGGATACATAACAGGTGATCCTATACTATGCACAATAATATGTCATTACTAATTTTAACTAAAGAAAACACCCCCCCCCAATAAAAAAGAAGGAAGATAAATTCAGTCTTATTGGGTTTTCTCCCTAGTATTTTTCTACACAAGTTAGGCTTTAGACAGTAGAAACCACATCTTCTTTTTTTTTATGTCTGACATGGGCATCTGAGTTTTTTTTTAGGGTTGTTTTCTGTCAACTATAAATGTATTCATTAAGATAATGTTTATTTGTGTTAATTTTAATATGAATATGATATATCTAGTTTTCTCCTCTATTCAGCATTTATCAAAATGCCAGATGAGCCAATAATACTTGGAAGAGCAAATATACATATACAAGGATGTTCAAATTTTATTTCTGAATAGAGTCAGAGTATCAGAGAGTAACAATAGCTATACATTTCAATGAAATACCGTAATATTATTATGATTAAAAGTTGTATCATTGACTTTGTTTTTAGACACTAAAAGTAATGTTGCATTAATTATAACAATTGCATGAGAATATTACATAATTCATCACTTAGTAATCCCATTAATAGTGTAAGAAATTTAGGGATGGCTGAGTCAGTTGAGCATCTGACTTTGGCTCAGGTCATGATCTCATGGTTTCTGGGTTTGAGACTTGTGTCAGGCTCTGTACTGACAGCTCAGAGCCTGGAGACAGCTGCTAATTCTGTCTCCTTCTCCCTGAGCCCCATCCCCACTTGTGGTCTGCCTCTCTCTGTCTCTCAAAAATAAATAAACATTATTTTTTTAAAAATAATGTGAGAAATTTAAGCTTCAATTCTAAAGGAAGTCTTGCTTAGGCCCATGTGTTCTATTTTTTTTTTCAGTAATGAAAAATAATTGATAATGTGTCCTTCTTTACCTAGATAAAAGGAAGATCAGCTGTAGAAATTGTTAGCCCTACTGTATTCTGTTTTCAGCGACCCTAACTTTTCATATTCAGTTGTATTATTTCATCATAAGGGGGTGGTACAAAAATGCACACAGGTGCATATATTCATTTGTGAATCTATAGATTGGACCAAAATAATGGTAAAAATAATACCCCTAAGCTTTCCAGACTCCAGTATAATTGTATCCTTAATGAGTACCATAGAGGTCGTCTGGAACATTCTCCCCATTAAAAGATAAGGAAACCTAGGTACACAATAGGTAAATGATTTGCCCCAGGATACAACTTCATGTAGCAACTGCATCCCAAATTCTTCTGCAACATAATATCACTGTGGGAAGAATAAAAGAATATCAAACGAAAAGCAAATGAAAAGGACAAATGGAAATACCTGTACGAATAAGTTTAATATTTAAAAAGTGTTTAGAAATTATCTGGTTTAGTTCTCTTACCCCTTTCCTCTTGCTTCACGTTTATGCATCAGCATTCTGAAATAGTTATCCTTCCTTAGTGCAAGGTGTGTTATTTTTGTCTCTCTGCCTTTCCCACTGCCTTAAAATCAGACTTTTTTCCCTTCTCTGACCTTAACCTGCCTAGAAATTTTGCAGCTGTCTTTGAACAATCTACTTTTTCTCTGTAGGGGTATTTGAGCTCAACCCGGACTATGCCATTAATGGCTTTTTTTTTTAAGTTCTTATAGTATCTTAGAAATTTTTATGTAAATACTTCTTTAAATGCATTGCAATGAATAGTTTATATGTTTGTGTGTCTCTAGGTAGCTTGTAAGTTCCTTGATTGAAGAGCTTGTGTCTTGTCTTGAATTAATTTACTTTCTCATAAACAGAGAGTTTTAGGGTCAGGTGCCTAGTATTAAAGATTGACACCTAGCATGTAAATACAGTTATCCTAGAATAGCAGGAGGACTTTATGTTCTTTTTCAGTTTTCTGAGATTTAAAGATCAAACTTTAAAACTCAGACAACTGGAAAAAAGTTGAGATTTGTACCATTAGGACCAATCATCCAGATCCCAAATTCCCTTTAACATGTGCTGACATTGATACATCACTTAGTATTCAAATCCTAGGCACTGCAATGACCACAGCTACTGCAGTTTTGACACTCTGAAGTCTGAGTGGATTCCACTTTGCATGGCTTTGCTAAGGATAACAGATGTTCTGGTACATAAACAAATCAGGAGAAATTTCAAGATACCAAAGCTTTTATTTTTTTATTTTTGTTATTTTGTTGTTATTGTTTTGTTTTGATTTTAAACACATTCTACCAATTGCTATGGTAAAAACATTTTCAGAATTTCTGTATTCTGACTTACAGGGTTTACTATTAAATTACAGTGCTTGCCAGTGGCAAAGGAAATTTGTTTAAAAGAAATGCTAACTCATTTTCATGATCTTTAAAGACTAAAACTGTCTCTTATTTCACTTGAAAAGTCCTGAAAGTTGACACAGTTATTTGAACATGTATCTTTTAAACAGTATCAGTGGATGCAATTTTATAGTAATAGATTTTACATGAGATGGTTTCTTCTTATTATGCAATTAAAAAGTAAAGAATGCTGATAGTTGAGATTTAAGTTTTAAGTATTGTTCAGTATTCAAAGGTGGTGATCTTAACTTAGAAATAAAATGGGGTATACTATATATTAACTAGAATTTAGATAAAAAATTGAAAAAGAATAAAAATAAAAAATCAACTGAGGGACATAGTATACCCAGAGTAATGCATCTTAATTTTTTTTCTCCAAATTAAATAATGAAGACAAAATATGGACATTATATACAGAAATTAGGTACTTTACGTGGGGTAAAATTAGTAGTAGTTCATATTTGCAAAAAATAAATACAATCTAATACTATTTCTGTATTTTTGGAAAAACTAGGCTATGGAATGTTTGTCTGGGATGAATATATATATTGAGCTTTTTCCTGCACATCTTATTTTCCAAAGTAGTGTATAAAGTAAACTTAAATTGGTTTTTATTTCTCAGCCCACCCAAGCCTGAACGCAGTAAGTTTTTGTTATAGTTGTCATTATATTTTGATTAAATGAATAAATATATTCATAGCAGGGAAGGAATGGAGATGAGTACTTGATGAGGGAATACGTAATTATTTTTGAAAAGATGAGAAAGGCAGATATGTGTTTATTTCATATAATTCACAGTCAAGAAGCACAGTATATGGAAAACTTTCATGGGGCAAAAATGTAATGGGGTGTGGAAATGGACTTAGAATAAATAAGTTTAGATAGGAAAAACTAAAAGTGCTTTATTTATCTGATAATAGTAAACAAGGTATGGCTGACATATCCCTTTGTGGCCTATGGTGGTGTAATCAATTCACATTTCCTGTTGTTAGAGTTCTATCGGTTCTATCTTTTCTAATCATCTCTTTCCAGAGGGGCATGTGTTTGTGTGTGCATGCGCGTTGACAGAAGGTATTTGGGGTTTCACATATAGATGAATTTAATATAGAATTTTACTATACATGGCTATTTTAGGATCTTGACTTTCCATCTTTTGCCCAATATAATCTTGCCTAGTGTTGACCTTTCTTGCAAAATGGGTACTGTAAAAATCCTGCCAAATACTCTACCAGGGGCTTTTGAGTCATAATCAGATGGATAGATTTTCTATTCTAGAAAGGAAAGGCTCATGGTGCCCCCAAAGGCTATAAACTAAATCTATTCAATGGGACTGAAGAAAATGGTGTGAAACTGAGAAATTGCTCATTTTTCTGTGGAGAATATTTGGGATCTCTCTGGAGCTGGCACTGTGTTCTACAGCCCAATTCCTATGTTCTCATCATTCACTTAAATCATACGACTTGACAGGTTAAAGGATCCTTATCTTCTCAGCAGTGTAGACAATCTCAGTAAGTCCTTTTGTAAAACAGGCAGAATTGATCAGTTTTTTCATGTTGAGATTATGACTCAAAAAACACTAGTGAGATTAAAGACAATCTCAAAATTAAGCCCCACTTTAGGCCATCTCATGTCTGTGCCTTGCTTCACTTGGCTTCCAGCAGATATTGTGTTCTTTGTACATTTACTAAGAATCACAGAAGTTACACAGGGCCAGACTTACTGTGTCATCTGATCTCCTGCTTCTTTACCCATGGCACACTGTTATGAGTAATGCCCTTCATTATAAGTGAGGACACTGCTGACGATGGCAATGGACTGGTAGGACTTGCAAGTCAAGCAAGATGACTTATTATACCCCTGCATTTGTTCACTCATCCCTTGGGTTCCAACAACACATTCAGAATAAAACTTTGCTCTTCAGGACTTCTACTTATTAAAAATGCAGCCCCGCTCCTTAAAGGACAAGTAATTTATTTATCTAAAAATACAACTGGACCATTTATGATAAATGATTTATACATGTATGTAAAACACTTTCTGTGTAATAACCTAAGTAATAGAGACTTTTAAATAATCTCTTTTTGTAAGCTATTTGATAAACTAGGCTGTCATTAGTAATCCATGTTCCAGAGTTCCTGTGAGACAGCAGCTTACCCTGTTATTCAGAGGTCATAGTAACTTTCAGATAGCTGTTAGGTATCTAGACATTATGGTCAGTTGAGTAATTAGCTGCAGAATCAGTGTCTTTCTGATACTTTAAAATAAAATGCATTTACCACAGGCATAATCCCAGGAGGGTATTTTTTTTTTTTAGCTATGCATAAATATAATAGGGTCCATAGTATGGACAAAACCCAAACAGACCCAAGGGACTAATAGAAGCATGTTTATAGCAACTTCTAGAATACCTAGAGAATTTATTCATTCATTCATTCATTCATTTTTGGTTCTGGAATTTTATTCTGTTAATCCTGTCTTTTAAAATCTAAGGTATCTGTTCTTTTCTACCTCTGTTGCCTTGTTTGAGCCCAAACTACCTTTATCTCCTTCCTGGGTGACTGCAATAGCCTTACAACATTTCTTCTTGTATCTAGTTTTTTTCTTCCAATCATTTCTTTTTAATTTTTTTTGTTTTCTTTTCAGCTTTATTGAGGTATAATGAGGACAAATAAAATTGTAAGATATTTAGCGTATATTGTTGTCATTTGATACATACACATACATTGTGAAAGGATTTCTACCATTTAGTTAACTACCATATCCATCACCAGACATATTTGTCTTTTTTTTTGTTTGCTTGTTTTTTGTAATTTGTTGATACAATGACATCAACTATAGTCACTATGATTTATGTTAGATCCTTAGATCTTATTGATAGCTGAATACTTGTACCCTTTTACAATCCTCTCCCTATTGACTCCATTCTGGCTATCACTTTTCTCCTTTTACTTTCTATAACATTATTTTTTTTTTAAATATTTCACATATAGGTGATGCCATTTGTCTTTCTGTCTGGCTCGTCTCATTTGGCATAGTGCTTTCCAGATTCATCCATGTTGTTACAAGTGACAAGATTTCCTTTTTGAAATTGTAATATACCATATCATATACATCACATACATAAAATACCTTTATATATATGTATCATATATATATATGATAAATGTGATAAATGATAAATGTGTTATTTATATTATATATATATAACACATTTATCACCTTGTGTATATAATATACATATGAACGATAGACTCTTATGTAGCTTTCATACCTTGGCTATTGTGAATAAGTCTACAGTGAACATGGGAATATAGATGTCTCTTTGAAATAATTGTTTTGTTTTCTTTGGATTAATACCCAGAAGTAGGATTGTTGGATTATATGGTAATTCTCTTTTTAATTTCCTGAGGAAACTTCTTACTCTTCTCCATAGTGACTGCACCAGTTTATATTCCCACCACATCCTCAATAGCATTTCTTATCTCCTGTCTGTTAATAGCCATCCTAATGGTGTGAGGTGGTATTTCACTGTGGTTTTGATTCACATTTCCCTGATGATTAGAGATGTTCAGCACGCTTGGTAATTCTAGGTTTAACTTTTTTAGTAACTGCCAAACTTTTCCATTCCATGCCAGATGAAACATTTTACTCCTTAGTAGCAATGTATAAGTTTTCCTATTCCTCCAAATCCTCACCAATACTTGTATTTTTAATTTTTTATTATAACTATTATAGAGGATGTAAAGTGGAACCTTACTGTTGTTTTGATTTGTAGTTTCCTAATGACTAATGGTATTGTGCATATTTTCATTGTTGGTCATTTGTATATCTCTTTTGGAGAAAAGTCTACTAAAGTCCTTTGTTCATTTTTTTAGTTGGGATATTTGTCTTGTTGAGTTTTAAGAGCTAGTCATATACTCTGGATGCCAGATCCTTATCAGATATATGATTTGCAAAAACACATTCTATAGCTGTGTTTTATTTTTTTGGTAATGTCCTTTTATACACCAAAGTTTAAAATTTTGTTGAAATCTAGTTTATTCTCTCTTTTCCTGCTGATACTTTTGCTGGCATATCTAAGAATCCATTGCCAAAGCCAAATTCTTCTTACCCTTACTTATGATTTTTTAAGTAGAACTCTTACTCTTGTGATTTCTTCTAAGAGTTCTGTGGTTTTAACTATTTTGTATTTAGATCTTTGATCCTTTCTAAGTTAATTTTTGTAAATGGTATGGGGTAGAGGTACACCTTTCTTTTGTTTGTAGATATCCAGTTGTCTCAGCACCATTTGTTGAAAATTGTTTTCCCCCCACTGAATCATCTCAGGACCATTTGTCAAAAACTGCCCACAGATTCATGTTTTTTCCTAGACTCTCAATTCTATTCAATTAAACTATATATTTATCCTATGCTAGTCCCACACTGCTTTGTTCACTGTAGCTTTGTAGTAGGTGTTGAAATCAGGAAGTGTGAATTCTTCAAATTTGTTCTTTCTCAAGTTTGTTTTGACTTCTCAGAACCCTTTCAATTCCATATGAATTTGAGGATAATCTTTTCCATTTCTGCCCCAAAAAACAGTGTTGGGGTTTTGATAGGGATTGCATTGAATCTATAGACCTCTTCAGTATCGCCCTCTTAATAATATGGTTTTCCAATCAACAAACATGGATGACTTTGCATTTATTTAGGTCTTCTTTAATTTCTTTTAGCAATGTTTTATGGTTTTTAGTATGCAAATCTTTCACCTCTTTGGTTAAAATTATCCTAATTTTATTGGGATATTTTATTTTTTTGCATGCTATTCTAGATGTTATTATTTTCTCATTTTGTTGTTGTTGTTGTATAATGTTGGTGTATAGAATCCAACCAATATCTGCATGTTGATCATGTACTCTGATAATTTGATGAGTATTTTTGTGGCCATAGTATTTTTTGTGGATTAAATGGGATTTTCTTTCTATTGGATCATATTATCTGTTAATAGGGATAGTTTTTACTTCTTCCTTTCCAATTTAGAAGACTGTTACTTGTTTTTATTTCTTAACTGTTCTGACTGGAACTTTGAGTGCAGTGTTGAATAGAAGCAGTGAAAGTGAGCATACTTGTCTTGTTCCAGATCTTAAGGTGAAAGCTTTTAGTCTTTCAGCATTATGTTACATTAGCTGTGGATTTTCCCCCCATAAATTTCCTTTAGCATATTGAGCTAGTTCCATTCTATTCCTTGTTTTCTGAATGTTTTTCTAATAAAAGGGTCTTGGCATATACCAGATGCTTTTTCTCAGTCAATTGAAATGATAACATTTATTTTACTGATATATATTAATCAAGTGTATTTTACTGATTAATTTCTTTACATTAACCCAAACTTGAATGTTTAGGATAAATGTCATGTGACATTGATGTATAATCTTTTTAATATGCTGTTGGATTTCGTTTGCTAATAATTTGTTGAGGATTTTTGTGTTTATATTAATAATGAATCTTGGTCTGTGGTTTTCTTTTAATGTGTTATATTTGGATTTTATGTCTGGATAATACTTACCTCATTGAATAACTTAGATAGTATTTCTTCCTCTTCTATTATATAGAAGAATAGTGTTTGAGAACTAAAGGTTGTAATTTTTCTTTAAATGTTTGGTACAATTCATCAGTGATGCCATCTGTTGCTGGACTATTTTTATTAGGAGGTTTTTAAATTATTGATTCAATCTCTTTGTTTGTTATACGTCTGTTGAGATTTTTTTTTCCTTAGGTCACTTTTGATAATTGGTGTGTTTGTAGGGATTTATTATATCTAGGTTATCTAATTTGTTGTACAGTTATTCATGATATTCTTTTATAATTATTTGATTTCTAAAATGTCAGTAATGGGGCACCTGGGTGGCTCAGTCAGTTAAGTGTCCAACTTCGCTCAGATTATGATCTCCCAGTTTGTGAGTTTGAGTTCTGTCTTGGGCTCTGTGCTGATAGCTCAGGGAAGCCTGGAGCCTACTTTGGATTCTGTGTCTGCCTCTTTCTCTCTGCCTCTCCCCCACTAATTCTCTCTCTCTCTCTCAAAAATAAATAAACATTAAAAAAATTAAATGCCAGTAACAAGGTCTGATGTTCTAATGTTCATTAATGACTTTATTCATTTTATTCATGTCTTCTTTATTTTTCATCCTAGGTCTGCTATAGGGTTACTAACTTTTTTTTTTCATCTTTTCAAAGAACCAAGTTTTGGTTTCATCAATTCTTTTTACTTTTCAATTTTTTTGTCATTTATCCTTGCTCTAGAAAACACTTGCTTAAGTATTTTCTAATTTCCCTTGGGATTTTTACTTTGACCCATTGGCTAAGAGTGTGTGGTTTAATTTCTACATATTTGTGATATTTCTAGTTTCTCTGTTAGTGATTTCTACCTTCATTCCATTGGGATTAGAGAAGGTAGTTTTCATGATATCAGTCTTTTGAAATTTATCTAAATTTGTTTTGTAGCCTAATATCAGTCCTGGAGAGTGTTCCATGTGCACTTGAAAATAAAGTTTATTCTGTTGGTGGTAGAGTGTTTTATATATGTCTTAGGTCTAGTTGGTGTATAGTGTTTTTCAAGTTCTATATCTCCATGTTGATCTCTTGTCTGGATGCACTATTCGTTATCAAAAGTGGGGTACTGAAGTCTTTGAAAACATCTATTTCTACCTTCAGTTCTGTGTTTGCTTTATAAATCTTGGGATATATGTGGGATATATGGGTTCTGCTGTACAGTGTATGTAGATTTATAATTTGTATATATTATTGATGAATTGTCCCTTTCATTAATATAGATCTATCTTTGCCTTTAGCAAGAGCCTTTGTTTTAAAATCTGTATTGTTTGATACTGATACAGCTTGTATGGAATATATTACCCATTCTTTTGCTTTCAATTGATTTGTGTCTTCCTATTTAAAGTAACTCTCTTATAGAGAGCATATAGTTAGATCATGAATTTTTAAAAATCCATTTGGGAACCTCTGGGTTTTGATGGGAGAGTGTAACCATTTTCATTTAAAGTAATTACTAATCAGGGGTACTGCCATTTTATGATTTGTTTTCTGTGTGCCTTCCACCTATTTATTTCTCTTTTCTTCTATTACTGTCTTCTTTTGTGTTTGATTTTCATTTTTAGTGTATTCTTTTGATTCCCGTAACAGCTTTTGTGTGTAGTTTTTAGATATTGTGTGATTATCCAGGAGATTACAATTAATATCTTGAATTTATAGCAATCTAATTTGAATTAATACCAACTTAGCTTTAGTAACAGACAAAAATTTTGTTCCTATACAGCTCTTCATTTCTTGTGTTGTTATCAAAAATCACAGTTTTATACATTATTTGCCTGTTAACACAGATTTATATTTTTTGTATTTTTTCAAATGATACAGAAAATGAAAACAGTTATAAACTAATAATAAATAATACTTGATTTTAGATTACATTATGCAGTTGACTTTACCACAGTTTTGTTTTGTGTTGTTTTTTCTTCATATGGCTACAAGTTACTTTCTAGTGAGTGACCTTTCATTTCAGTTTCAAGGACCCTTTATTATTAGAAGTATTTCTACCAGGGCAAATCTGCATCAGTGAACATCCTCAGCTTTTGTTTTACTGGGAATGTCTTAATTTCATTTTTGTAGTGTAGTTCTGCCACATACTGAAATCCAGGTTGACTTTAAAAAAAATTAGCACTTTAAATTGTCATCCTAGTCCCTTTTGGCCTCCATAGTTTCTGATGAAAAATCTGTTAAATTTATTAATCTCTTATAGGACATGAATGGCTTCTCTCTTAGCCTTTTCAGGATCCTCTCTTTGGTTTGGGCTCTCAATAATTTGATTAAAATGTGCCTAGTGGTGGATCTCTTTGTATTTATCCTTCTTGGATTTGTTGAGCTTCTAGGATGTATAGATTTTACCAAATTTGGAAAGTTTATGGCAATTATTTCTCTCAGGTGGTAATACATCTAAAAGAATGTATTTTTTATACAGAATATTTTCAGTTGGAGATGACAGAAATATAAACTAACTTAAGGAATAAGGATAATGTATTGACTTATATACCAGAAAAGTGAAGCCTAAATTTTAGGCATGCCTAAATAAAGATGCTCAGGATGCTTTTACTTTCTTCTCTGTTGGTTTCATTTTATGGTAGGTACTTATCATTATAGTATCTAATAAAATGTATTTTACTTTCTCAGTTGTTTCATTCATTGTCACTTTAGGTCAGTTTGAACCATATGGTGAAAAGGTTGGGAGGGGGGCTCTTTTTGGTAGAGTGATTTGTTAGTTCGACTTACATCAAATGGACTAAAAGTGGAGGGGAAGTGTTTTCCCAAAGGAGAATTATGAGACAGTAGTCAGAAAGAAGAATTTGTACTGATCAGATATAACCATGATTTCCATTACATATTTATTTCTTCATTTTTGAACTTTATATTGTACCAATAAATTGATTCTCATACAATGTATTTATTAATAAGATAAAAATGTTGACTAGACTGATATCCAAATGGAGTGTTAAAAAATGAGTGTGCTAATCAAACTATCAACTGTGAAAGAAAATATTAGGACTTGCATTTTGATAGAGTTCTTGAAAAGAAATTCTTTTTTACCAGTATTTAATGCATTGGTCTCATGAACTTCTCCACCCCGACCATACATTTTTGACATTCAGGGTTCATGTGTGTTACATAAATTGCCTACTAGAGATGTTGACAATAGGGCTCTTTTTTATTCTCTTTTAGGATATTACAAAGCATTGTAATTGTGTTTTATAAACTATTTTAAAGATACTAGTACTTAAACAAGTGATTCAATGTAATACATATTCCTATTGATAACCCTAAAATGACAGAGCTGACATGTTTCTTACTCATTGTATGAACACCTTTGTAGAGTTAAGACACTGACAGTTTAATAAGATCTGACAAAAAATTACCAGAAATTAAAAAGCCTTAAGAAAACTTAAGGTATACCTTTATATCCATTATTATTAAAGACACAGTTTATGGTTTATTTATATTATTTCTTAAAAATACTAGCTATTGAAAAAAACTAGCTAATGAGAACATATAACAATAATGATTTGTAATACTTGTAAAGATAATGTTTACTCCATCTTTATTTAAAAATTGTAATATATTTTTGTTTATATTTTATAATATAACTAATAAGTTAATATAGTTTGTATTTATATACTTTATAAATCAGTACACTTAAATACAGAGGATCATAATCAAAATAGTAGAAACTTTAGTCAAGCCCTGTGCTATCCAATACCATAGTCACTAGCCATATGTGACTATTTATATACAGTTACATCAACTAAAATCAAAATAAAAAAATATTTCTTCAGTCATGCTAGCTATACTTGAAATGCTCTTTAGACGTATGTAGTTAGTGGCTACCGTGGTATGTTGGACAGCACAGATATAGGACATTTTCTTCATATCTGAAACTTTTAATGACTAGCACTTGCAGACAATACACTTTTCTTTCATGCTGAGGATTCCCTAAAAACACATGCATAGAGAGTAGTTGTTATTGGATCATTACTAACTAAAAAAATCAAAACCAATATTAATGTAAAAAGTAGTAATGTAAAAAGTTTTATTTTGAAACTTGATTTGTTTTACATTCATGACTTTAAATACAACTTAAAGATTATGTTTAAAAGTTTTCAAATGCAGTAGAAGGATTGAAGTTGGGAATACATGAAAAGAAAAGTGTTCTTTTGGATGAAATCAAGAAAACTTAAGTACATACATTTGAAGATTGACTCATAGTAAATTCAATAAACTGGCAGTAAATCAATGAGTTTAATTAAGACAAACTTATTTTCTATGAGTTGCATGTATATTTTGATTTTTTTCTTCACTAAAGCTTCCAGAATTGGGACCAATATAAGACTAGAAGGTAAGTTCCTATCATGCAGCTTCAGATTGGATTAGGAACTTCATGAGAGTCTAAACCAAAAGAAGGCATAGCCAGATATATAATTCTCATTGGAAAAAAAGAAAGAAAGAAACTAACAAAAAATTAGCCATTCAGTGAAAACATGGAATGCCCTATTTTCTGATTTGGTGGTATCTTTCTATATAGAAGATATTTAATGATATGGTGGTATCTTTATATATAGAAGACAGTGATATGGTAAACAGAATTCCCCTTAAAACTACAACCAAAATATTTTCAAAATGTCTACATTATAAGCTTTTTGTTAACATTAAAATGCATTTCACCATAAACATATGGAATGCAGTATTCTGTGAAAGGGAATTCAAAGATATGAAATACATTTTGCCATATACAGTAATTAGATTATTATGCCTCAAACTGTTTATAGTAGATAACAAGGTAACAAATCTTTCAAAATTTAAAATGTGATTTGAGGATCATTCATGCATTTGCCTAAATGCTACATACCTAATGGCGAATTTTCCACCTGGATAGAATTATAAGTTTCTAATTATTTTTTAAAAAGAGAGATGTGAGGATAACTAAAGAGGTGGGGAGGAAATTATATATTTTAAATCTTACTTTAGCAATGGATTATATGCTGTCATTAAACTACTGTTTAATAGGACAATCCATGGGTAGAAAGAAGAAATGCATATGCCAAATAAAAATAAAAGTTTTCATTTATATAAAAAAAATAAGGTTATTAATTCTACTACATATTTTCTTTTTTTAAAAAATTAATTTAAATTAATTTAAATAGTTAATTAGTTAACATACAGTGTAGTATTGGTTTCAGGAGCAGAGCCAGGGAATCATCTCTCACATATAACGTCCAGTGCTCATCCAAACAAGTGCCCTCCTTTTTTTTTTTTTTTCAATATATGAAGTTTATTGTCAAATTGGTTTCCATAAAACACCCAGTGCTCATCCCAAAAGGTGCCCTCCTCATACCCATCACCCACCCTCTCCTCCCTCCCACCCCCCATCAACCCTCAGTTTGTTCTCAGTTTTTAAGAGTCTCTTATGCTTTGGCTCTCTCCCACTCTAACCTCTTTTTTTTTTTTTTTTTTATTTCCTTCCCCTCCCCCATGGGTTTCTGTTAAGTTTCTCAGGATCCACATAAGAGTGAAACCATATGGTATCTGTCTTTCTCTGTATGGCTTATTTCACTTAGCATCACACTCTCCAGTTCCATCCATGTTGCTACAAAGGGCCATATTTCATTCTTTCTCATTGCCACGTAGTACTCCATTGTGTATATAAACCACAATTTCTTTATCCATTCATCAGTTGATGGACATTTAGGCTCTTTCCATTATTTGGCTATTGTTGAGAGTGCTGCTACAAACATTGGGGTACAAGTGCCCCTATGCATCAGTACTCCTGTATCCCTTGGGTCAATTCCTAGCAGTGCTACTGCTGGGACATAGGGTAGGTCTATTTTTAATTTTCTGAGGAACCTCCACACTGTTTTCCAGAGTGGCTGCACCAGTTTGCATTCCCACCAAGAGTGCAAGAGGGTTCCCGTTTCTCCACATCCTCTCCAGCATCTATAGTCTCCTGATTTGTTCATTTTGGCCACTCTGACTGGCGTGAGGTGATATCTGAGTGTGGTTTTGATTTGTATTTCCCTGATGAGGAGTGACGTTGACATCTTTTCATGTGCCTGTTGGCACAGGGCACATCCGGATGTCTTCTTTAGAGAAGTGTCTATTCATGTGTTCTGCCCATTTCTTCACTGGGTTATTTGTTTCTCAGGCTTGGAGTTTGGTGAGCTCTTTATAGATTTTGGATACTAGCCCTTTGTCCGATATGTCATTTGCAAATATCTTTTCCCATTCTGTTGGTTGCCTTTTAGTTTTGTTGATTGTTTCCTTTGCTGTGCAGAAGCTTTTTATCTTCATAAGGTCCCAATAGTTCATTTTTGCTTTTAATTCCCTTGCCTTTGGGGATGTGTCGAGTAAGAGATTGCTACGACTGAGGTCAGAGAGGTCTTTTCCTGCTTTTTCCTCTAGAGTTTTGATGGTTTCCTGTCTCACATTGAGGTCCTTTATCCATTTTGAGTTTATTTTTGTGAATGGTGTGAGAAAGTGGTCTAGTTTCAACCTTCTGCATGTTGCTGTCCAGTTCTCCCAGCACCATTTGTTAAAGAGGCTGTCTTTTTTCCATTGGATGTTCTTTCCTGCTTTGTCAAAGATGAGTTGGCCATACGTTTGTGGGTCTAGTTCTGGGGTTTCTATTCTATTCCATTGGTCTTTGTGTCTGTCTTTGTGCCAATACCATGCTGTCTTGATGATTACAGCTTGGTAGTAGAGGCTAAAGTCTGGGATTGTGATGCCTCCTGTTTAGGTCATCTTCTTCACAATTACTTTGGCTATTTGGGGCCTTCTGTGTTTCCAAACAAATTTTAGGATTGCTTGTTCTAGCTTTGAGAAGAACGCTGGTGCAATTATGATTGGGATTGCATTGAATGTGTATATTGCTTTGGATAGTATTGACATTTTAACAATATTTATTTTTCCAATCCATGAGGATGGAATATTTTTCCATATCTTTGTATCTTCGTCAATTTCCTTTATAAGCTTTCTATAGTTTTCAGCATACAGATCTTTTACATCTTTGGTTAGATTTATTCCTAGGTATTTTATGCTTCTTGGTGCAATTGTGAATGGGATCAGTTTCTTTCTTTGTCTTTCTGTTGCTTCATTATAAGTGTATAAGAATGCAACTGATTTCTGTACATTGATTTTGTATCCTGCAGCTTAGCTGAATTCCTGTATCAGTTCTAGTAGACTTTTGGTGGAGTCTATCGGATTTTCCATGTATAATATCATGTCATCTGCAAAAAGCGAAAGCTTGACTTCATCTTTGCCAATTTTGATGCCTTTGATTTCCTTTTGTTGTCTGATTGCTAATGCTAGAACTTCCAGCACTATGTTAAACAGCAGCGGTGAGAGTGGGCATCCTTGTCGTGTTCCTGATCTCAGGGAAAAAGCTCTCAGTTTTTCCCCGTTGAGGATGATGTTAGCTGTGGGCTTTTCATAAATGGCTTTTATGATGTTTAAGTATGTTCCTTCTATCCCGACTTTCTCAAGGGTGTTTATTAAGAAAGGGTGCTGAATTTTGTCAAAGGCCTTTCTGCATCGATTGACAGGATCATATGGTTCTTATCTTTTATTTTATTAACGTGATGTATCACATTGATTGATTTGCGAATGTTGAACCAGCCCTGCATCCCAGGAATGAATCCCACTTGATCATGGTGAATCATTCTTTTTATATGCTGTTGAATTCGATTTGCTAGTATCTTATTGAGAATTTTTGCATCCATATTCATCAGAGATATTGGCCTGTAGTTCTCTTTTTTTACTGGGTCTCTGTCTGGTTTAGGAATCAAAGTAATACTGGCTTCATAGAATGAGTTTGGAAGTTTTCCTTCCCTTTCTATTTTTTGGAATAGCTTGAGAAGGATAGGTATTATCTCTGCTTTAAACGTCTGGTAGAACTCCCCTGGGAAGCCATCTGGTCCTGGACTCTTATTTTTTGGGAGATTTTTGATGACCGATTCAATTTCTTCGCTGGTTATGGGTCTGTTCAAGCTTTCTATTTCCTCCTGATTGAGTTTGGAAGCGTGTGGGTGCTTAGGAATTTGTCCATTTCTTCCAGGTTGTCCAATTTGTTGGCATATAATTTTTCATAGTATCACTGATAATTGCATGTTTCTCTGAGGGATTGGTTGTAATAATTCCATTTTCATTCATGATTTTATCTATTTAGGTCATCTCCCTTTTCTTTTTGAGAAGCCTGGCTAGAGGTTTGTCAATTTTGTTAATTTTTTCAAAAAACCAACTCTTGGTTTCGTTGATCTGCTCTACAGTTTTTGATTCTATATTGTTTATGTCTGCTCTGATCTTTATTATTTCTCTTCTTCTGCTGGATTTAGGCTGTCTTTGCTGTTCTTCTTCTATTTCCTTTAGGTGTGCTGTTAGATTTTGTATTTGGGATTTTTCTTGTTTCTTGAGATAGGCCTGGATTGCAATGTATTTTCCTCTCAGGACTGCCTTTGCTACATCCCAAAGCGTTTGGATTGTTGTATTTCCATTTTCATTTGTTTCCATATATTTTTTAATTTCTTCTCTAATTGCCTGGTTGACCCATTCATTCTTTAGTAGGGTGTTCTTTAACCTCCATGCTTTTGGAGGTTTTCCAGACATTTTCCTGTGGTTGATTTCAAGCTTCATAGCATTGTGGTCTGAAAGTATGCATGGTATGATTTCAATTCTTGTATATTTATGAAGGGCTGTTTTGTGACCCAGTATGTGATCTATCCTGGAGAATGTTCCATGTGCACTCGAGAAGAAAGTATATTCTGTTGCTTTGGGATGCAGAGTTCTAAATATATCTGTCAAGTCCATCTGATCCAATGTATCATTCAGGGCCCTTGTTTCTTTATTGACCGTGTGTCTAGATGATCTGTCCATTTCTGTAAGTGGGGTGTTAAAGTCCCCTGCAATTACCACATTCTTATCAATAAGGTTGCTTATGTTTATGAGTAATTGTTTTATATATTTGGGGGCTCCGGTATTCGGCACATAGACCTTTATAATTGTTAGCTCTTCCTGATGGATAGACCCTGTGATTATTATATAATGCCCTTCTTCATCTCTTGTTACAGCCTTTAAAGTCTAGTTTGTCTGATATAAGTATGGCTACTCCAGCTTTCTTTTGACTTCCAGTAGCATGATGGATAGTTCTCCATCCCCTCACTCTCAATCTGAAGGTGTCCTCAGGTCTAAAATGAGTCTCTTGTAGACAGCAAATAGATTGGTCTTGTTTTTTTATCCATTCTGATACCCTATGTCTTTTGGTTGGCGCATTTAGTCTATTTACATTCAGTGTTATTATAGAAAGATTTGGGCTTAGAGTCATTGTGATGTCCATAGGTTTCATGCTTGTAGCAACGTCTCTGGTACTTTGTCTCACAGAATCCCCCTTAGGATCTCTTGTTTGGGCTGGTATTAGTGGTGATGAACTCCTTCAGTTTTTGTTTGTTTGGGAAGACCTTTATCTCTCCTTCTATTCTAAATGACAGACTTGCTGGATAAAAGATTCTCTGCTACATATTTTTTCTGTTCATCACATTGAAGATCTCGTGCCATTCCTTTCTGGCCTGCAAAGTTTCAGTAGAGAGATCCGTCACGAGTCTTATAAGTCTCCTTTTATATGTTAGAGCACGTTTATCTCTAGCTGCTTTCAGAATTTCCTCTTTATCCTTGTATTTTGCCAGTTTCACTATGATATGTCATGCAGAAGATCGACTCAAGTTACATCTGAAGGGGGTTCTCTGTGCCTCTTGGATTTCAATGCCTTTTTCCTTCCCCAGATCTAGGAAGTTCTCAGCTATTATTTCTTCAAGTACCCCTTCAGCACCTTTCCCTCTCTCTTCCTCCTCTGGAATACCAATTATGCATATATTATTTCTCTTTAGTGCATCACTTAGTTCTCTAATTTTCCCCTCATACTCATGGATTTTTTTATCTCTCTTTTTCTCAGCTTCTTCTTTTTCCATAATTTTATCTTCTAGTTCACCTATTCTCTCCTCTGCCTCTTCAATCCAAGTGGTAGTTGTCTCCCTTTTATTTTGCAGCTTGTTGATAGCATTTTTTTGCTCCTCCTGGATGTTCCTTAGTTCCTTGATCTCTGTAGCAAGAGATTCTCTGCTGTTCTTTATACTGTTTTCAAGCCTAGCAATTAATTTTATGACTAATATTCTAAATTCACTTTCTGTTATATTGTTTAAATCATTTTTGATCAGTTCGTTAGCTGTTGTTATTTCCTGGACGTTTTTCTGAGGGGAATTCTTCCGTTTAGTCATTTTGGATAGTCCCTGGAGTGGTCGGTACTGTGGGGGCACTTCTCCTTTGCTGTCTTGAATAACTTGCGTTGGTGGGCGGGCCGCAGTCAGACCTGATGTCTGCCCCCAGTCCACAGCTGGGGCCACAGTCAGACTGGTGTGTGCCTTGTCTTCCCCTCTCCTAGGGGCGGGATTCACTGTGGGGTGGCGTGGCCATCTGGGCTACTTGCACACTGCCAGGCTTGTGGTGCTGGGGATCTGGCGTATTAGCTGGGGTGGATTCCCAAGGTGCACAGGGGTGGGAGGGTAGGTTCAGCTTGCTTTTCCTTTGGAGATCCGCTTTGGGAGGGCCCTGCAGCACGGGGAGGGAGTCAGACTCGCCGGAGGGATGGATCTGCTGAAGCACAGCATTGGGTGTTTGCACGGTTCAAGCAAGTTCCCTGGCAGGAACTGGTTCCCTTTGGGATTTTGGCTGGTGGATGGGCGAGGGAGATGGCGCTGGCGAGTGCCTTTGTTCCCCGCCAAGCTGAGCTCTGTCGTCTGGGGCTCAACAACTCTCTCGTTGTCCTCCAGCCCTCCTGTTCTCCCAGCAGAGGTGTTAGCTTATAACCTTCCAGATGTCAAGTCCCTCTTGCTGTTGGAACATGCTCCATCCAGCCCCTCCGCTTTTGCCAGCCATACTCGGGGTATCTGCTTGGCCTGGGGGCCGCCCCTTCCCCCCCAGCTTCCTCCTGCCAGTCTGTGTAGCCTGCACTGCCTCGCTGCCCTTCCTACCCTCTTCCGTGCGCCTCTCGTCTGCGCTTGGCCCCAGAGACTCCATTCTGCTGGACTTCTGGCAGTTTTCTGGGTTATTTAGGCAGGTGTAGGTGGAATCTAAGTGATCAGCAGGAGGGTCGGTGAGCCCAGTGTCCTCCTACGCCGCCATCTTCCCAGGATCCTACAAGTGCCCTCCTTAATGTCCATCACTCATTAGGCTCATCCCTCCACCCACCACACCTCCAACAACCCTCAGTTTGTTCTCTATTTTAGTGTCACTTCTGGTTTGCCTCCATTTGTATTTTTATCTTATTTTTCCTTCCCTTACCCAATGTTCATTTGCTTTGTTACTTAAATTCCACATATGAGTGAGATCACATGACATTTGTCTTTCTCTGACTTATTTTCCTTAGCATAATACAGTGCAGTTACATCCATGTTGTTGCAAATGGCAAGATTTAATTCTTTTTGATCGCTGAGTAGTATATCCCAGTGTGGGGTATGGGTGTGTGGGTGTATGTATGTGTGTGTATATGAATATGTGTGTGTATGTATATATGTATGTGCATACACACATATATACATACACACATGTATATATACATGTGTATATATATATACATACACACACATACATATATACATACACACACATTACAATTTCTTCATTCATCAGTTGATGCACATTTGGACTCTTTCCATAATTTGGCTATTGTTGACAGTGCTGTTATAAACATTGTGGTGCATGTGCCTGAATCAGCATTTTTTGCAACCTTTGGATAAATACCTTGTACTGCAATGGCTGGGTTGTAGGGTAATTCTATATTTAATTTTTTGAGGAACCTCCATACTGTTTTCCAGAGTGGCTACACCAGTTTGCATTCCCACCAACAATGCAAGAGGGTTCCCCTTTTTCCACAGCCTCACCAACATCTGTTATTTCCTGAGTTGTTAATTATAGCCATTCTGACAGGAGTGAGGTGGTATCTCATTGTGGTTTCAATTTGTACTTATCTGATGATGTGTGATGTTTAACATCTTTTCATGTGTCTGTTAGCCATCTGGGTATCTTCTTTGGAAAAGTGTCTATGTCTTCAACCCATTTCTTCACTGGATTATTTGTTTTTTGGTATTGAGTTTCATAAGTTCTTTATAGATTTTGGATATCAACCCTTTATCTGATATGTCATTTACAAATATCTTCTCCCATTCTGTTTGACTTTTAGTTTTGTTGATTATTTCGTTAGCAGTGCAGAAGCTTTTTATGTTGATGAGGTATCAATGGTTCATTTTGTTTTTATTTCCCTTACCTCTGGAGACCTGTCTAGTGGAAGTTGCTGTGGGCCAAGGTCAAATAGTTTTTTGCCTGTTTTTATCGTCTAGGATTTTTATGGTTTCCTGTCTCACATTTATGTCTTTCATCCATTTTGAATTTATTTTTGTGTGTGGTATCAGAAAATGATCCAGTTTCATTCTTCTGCATGTCTCTGTCCACTTTTCATAGCACCAGTGTATATTTTCACACGTACTGCCCAGAAAAGATTGGTCTGTTACATTTTGTAAAAGAAATACAAATCCTGGGGTGCCTGGGTGGCTCACTCTGTTGAGAAGCAAACTCTTGATTTCAGCTTTGGTATTATCCCAGCCCTGGGA
Source organism: Felis catus (assembly GCF_018350175.1). Classification (NCBI taxonomy): domain Eukaryota; kingdom Metazoa; phylum Chordata; class Mammalia; order Carnivora; family Felidae; genus Felis; species Felis catus. Next base: position 132,566,168 of record NC_058375.1, on the reverse strand, counting down.
TGGAACCTCGCATTGGGCTCCATGCTGAGCGTGGAACCGGCTTAAGATTCTCCCTCCCTCTCTCTCTCTCCCTCTCTCTCTCCAATTCTCTGTCCCTCCCCTCTACTCACATTGCACTCTCCCTCAAATAAAAAATTAGATTATATTTGTGTGTGTGTATGTGTATAAAATTTCTTTTAAAAAGGAGTTGCGTCTTTGGAGATTTATAGGTAATATATAGATATATTCATATTTAACATAATATATGTTTATATATTTATTTCTTATATTTATTACTTATATATGTATTACTTATATATAATATATAATTTATATAATATAAGAATATATTTTTAATCGATCTAACAATGTTTAAATGAAAGTTGACGACATGGGGCACCTGAGTGGTTTAGTCGGCTAGGTCTACAACTCATGATTTCAGCTCAGGTTATTATCTCAGGGTTTGTGGGATTGAGCTCCGCATGGAGCTCTGTGCTGAGATTAAGGAGCCTGCTTGGGATTCTCTGTCTCCCTCTCTCTGTGTGCTCCCTCTCTGTGTGCTCCATTGCTTGTTCTTTCTCTTCCTAAATAAACAATATATATATATATATATATATATATATATATATATATATGGATATATCCATATTTTTATATAAATATAAATATATAAATATATTTATATATATATGATATATCCATATATTTATATAAATATATAAATATATATGGAAGATGAAGACATAGAAGTAAACTCCATAAGGGGGAATACATTAACTTTCTTATGCACTGCTCATATTTCTAAAGTATTATGTATTTAAAAAGAGATTTTAAAAGAGGTATTGAATGAAAGACATTGCCCCTTTTTTCAAGAGTAATAAACCTAATATGAGTCCAGTTGGACAAGATCACAGAATATGAAAACACCCCCTTAGAAAATTTGATGCAAATATAATGGTTGAGACACTCTTTCATTTTCACTTTTTATGGAGAATACAAATCGGTATTTAAGAATAGATAGATTTTTGATATCTAGGTTTATTAATATAGAAACTGTTGAGGTTCCTTTGGTAAGGTTTTAAATTTTCTTCCAGTTCTATGATTTATACAATTTAGTTTTACTCATGTGAATGTCAAGATAGTTTTTTGACTTAATTCTTTTGAAATAATGTACAGATTTTTAATTTTCTACATTTAAAATTATATTTTTAGTATTACCATTTATTTAAAAATTTCTATATCAGACTTCCAATATCTAGAAATGTAATCCTTAGATATTTACCCTGCATGTTTTGTGAAAATTTTGCATCTAAAGAAGAGATTGAGGGGTGCCTGGGTGGCGCAGTCGGTTAAGCATCCAACTTCAGCCAGGTCACGATCTCGCGGTCCGTGAGTTCGAGCCCCGCGTCAGGCTCTGGGCTGATGGCTCGGAGCCTGGAGCCTGGAGCCTGTTTCTGATTCTGTGTCTCCCTCTCTCTCTCTGTCCCTCCCCGTTCATGCTCTGTCTCTCTCTGTCCCAAAAATAAATAAAAAACGTTGAAAAAAAATGTTTAAAAAATTAAAAAAAAATAAAGAAGAGATTGAAAACCATTTGCACTCTAACGATATCTTGGAAGAGTTGTAAAAAGTGATCATGATGATAATATAATAGAAATCTAAAAGTATATGGAATGATAATAAAGAATGAAACCTTGTATGAAAAAAGGACACAAAATTTGAGTTAAAATTAAATTTAACTTTTTAAACACTGTACATTGACTCCTAGATGATATATGAATTCAAGGTTTCTGAATCTGTGGCAAAATGTGTTTTTAACAACTTAAAGACAATATAAATCTTGAATTTTATTCTTTAAAAAAAATTGTTGTTTAATGTTTATTTATTTTTGAGAGAGAGAGAGAGAGAGCACAAGCAGGGGAGGGGCAGAGAGAGAGGGAGACACTTAATCCAAAGGAGGCTCCAGGGTTTGAGCTGTTAGCACAGAGCCTGATGCGGGGCTTGATTTCATGAACTGTGAGATCATGACCTGAACCGAAGTTGGATGCTTAAGTGACTGAGCCACACAGGAGCCCCTACTCTTATTCTTAAAAAAAAAATATTTTACCTATAAGTAAAACTTGAAGAAAGTTAATATTTTAGTTATGTTTTTATTTCAATTTTAATACCTGAAAAGTAGGCAGTAGTTTTTGGAGAAAAACTTTATATTTTCAGTAAAGGTGGTATTCACATAAATGAAATGACCTAAATGAAATTAAATTATATTTTCAGTATTAGAAATATATTTTATTTTATTTTATTTTTTAACGTTTTATTTATTTTTGAGACAGAGAGAGACAGAGCATGAATGGGGGAGGGGCAGAGAGAGAGGGAGACACAGAATCAGAAACAGGCTCCAGGCTCTGAGCCATCAGCCCAGAGCCCGATGCGGGGCTCGAACTCACGGACCGTGAGATCATGACCTGAGCCGAAGTCGGACGCCCAACCGACTGAACCATCCAGGCTTCCCTAGAAATATATTTTAAATAACTTTTTCTCCTTTCAGAGAGGTTTTTTTTTTTTTTTGGTTTTCTTGTGTATTTTTGTTTATTGTTTGTTTTTAGGAGTATGAGGTTGGGTTTTGATGTTTATTTTGTTTTATAGTTCCTAAATGACACAATTTGATATTATTAGAGTCTGGGAGAGTTACAAACATAACATTATGATAATCACATTACCAATCACTTTGTATATGATTTTCTTTAAGATCAACATCATATTTCTCTATATTACTTGAAAAAACCCCCTCATTTTCAGCAATTGAAGATAATTTTTTTTGCTGAAATACGTAATTTTACTGAGATTTAGAGGAAAAAATTACCTATTTAGTAACATTTTAAATATTGTTTTAACTGTATGTTAAATAACTAAGTATATTTCAACTGAAGTTGTTCTAAGTAAAATTCATCTATTTTTATATAACATTCTAAATTGATATCTGTATTTTTCTAGTTTAGAAGTTGAAGGTCTGAATTAAATGTTTTATAGGAAATCACAACCGTGGTAGAGTATCATCATTTCACTATCAGCCTGAGTATCATTCTCAAGCGTAAAATCAGCAAAACAAATTAGAATAAAAGCCACATGTGAGATATCCATTATGCATTGACATTTAAAATTTCCCCCTTATTTGTATTCAGAATGCTATATTATACAATGCAATATTTATCTGTGATATTTTCTAACCTGACATGATGTATGCATAGTACAAAAAAAGCCAAGGAACTTCTCTACCAGCAAGGAAAATTTCCCCTCCCTAATATAACATGTTTGATAAATGCTTATCTTCTTTGTGCATCCTCTTCTTCTGCAATGTATTTTTTAGTGTTTTGTATTCTTTTTTTTCTCCCTTTCAAGTAGCATAGCACATTTCCAGGCATGCCTTGTCTGCAAAGCCATGTGTAAATTCCCACATCTCACACATTCACAAATTAATCATAGATACACACACTATAAACAAGAGACCTTGATGAGTAGCTTGAGATGTTCTCTAATTTGTGCTTTGATTAACTGACTTTCCCACTTAATTTTAGACTGCATTAAATATCCTAAAGTAATCATTTTAATCTTAAAATTTGCCAGCTGCAAAAACCTGATTTAAAAAAAAAATGAAGTGCTAATGATTTAGTAGCAAACTAAAGAATCTATAAAGAGACAAAAATTCATATTTAATGGCATGGTGAAGTATAAACATTTAGATTAGCTGTATTGTAGTAAAGCTTTTATACCAGTGTTGGTATGAAACATTTCTAGGCTTGTATTAAAATTACATTGTTGTTCTTATTGTATTATGCTCTATTTTGACAAGAGAGTATTTTTCTTTGCTAAAAATGGCCATGCATTTTTCAACCATTTCATACTTACATTAAATGAAGTGTATAAATAGGCATTGATGGTTAAGAGAATTCATTTTAAGGTCTAAACGATACCAAAATACGTTCAAAAATTAGAAAAAAAATTGTTATCCATTAAAACTGGGAAATTTAACTATTTTAGTGAGGCTTCTTATGAGAACTTTCTGGATCTAGTTTAAATCTTAATGTTCATTGCATGTATAAATTACATATGGTTTTTTATTTTCATTTTTGCTGCTACCAAACTATGATTTTGTGAAACTCGCATAATGTTAACTTTAAATAAAGGAATTAGAGTACCAGAATCCCCAAATTTCCTCTAATTCTACCATTCTATTATATGTTCCATCAGTGATTAATAGAAACAGCAGCATTTTTAGCTATTTTTAGCAGGTGGACAGTTTATGAAAGTTCAGGCAAGTCCCCGATCACACAGCAATAGGACAGCCAACCAAGTCTTCTGTGACATTTAGAACTTATTAGTTCTTGGGGCACCTGTGTGGCTCAGTTGGTTCAGCGTACAACAATGGCTCAGGCCATGATCTCACGGTTCAAGTGTTCCAGCCCTGCGTCCGGCTCTGCGCTGACAGCATCAGAGCCTGGAGTCTGCTTCGAATTCTGTGTCTCCCTCTCTCTCTATGTCTTTCTCTCTCTCTCTTTCTCTCTCTCTTTCTGTTCCTCACATACTTGCTCTCTGTCTCTCTCAAAAATAAATAAAGATTAAAAAATAAAAAAGAACATACTAGTTCTTTCCTTCCTCCGCCATCTTTGTCATGCAGTAATTTCAATGGAATTGAAAGGTGAATCAACTGTGTTGAAATGGAATGCCAAAGATTGAGTTTACCTAAATTTTTGACAGATTGAGAGAAATTAGCCAGTATTTTCAATAAGTGAGTCAGTGAGGATTTGAGTCAGTGAGGATTCACTTCTTCCTATATTAATGATTAAGAAGAAAATAAGGAATTTAAGAACAAAATACAGTCTTATTCTTCATCACGAAATTCTTCCTTGAGCAAGACCCTGACATAGGAGTGGCCAAATCTGTCATCGTTTCCTGAAGGAAACACTAATATGATTGATTTTGAAATTTAAAAAAAAGGAAAAAGGAAAAAGGTTAAGAACAGAGGATAAGTTAACAGGTAGAGTTCTAATATTTGTTTTCTCCAGTAAATATCTAATACAAATCATAAACTTACTATCTGAGACAAATGGCTAGTTTTCAACTTGCTAGTTTCCTTAAGAATGATTGAACATTCAAAAATGTTTTGAGAAATATGTAAAACAAAGTAGGTTTATTTAACTTAACCTTTATATTGAAAGGTACTCCAGAAGAAATTAGCTAACGTTTATGTATAAAAGCTTAATTCTTGTGTTTATTTCACCTGTATAATTTATATTAAATAGGAGATTTCAGATTGTAGCCATAAGTTACAGTATGATGTGATGTGTATGTTTTATGTATGTATGTATGTATGTATGTATATATTTAGAGAGCGAGAGAGACAGAGAGAGAGAGAGACTGAGAAAGAGAGAATGCTTGTGGGAGGGGCAGAGGGAGAGATACCCAAGGAGGCCCCACACTCAGCAAGGAGCCCGACTTGGAGCTCAACACAGGGCTTGATCTTAAGACCCTGGAATTATGACCTGCATTGCAATCAGAGTGTGGGATGCTGAAAGACTGAGCTACCCAGGCGCCCATGTACATTTGCCTTGAGTTTTCTGAAAGGGAAGATTCCAATACTGATACACAAAAGTAACTCCTTGCACTTTTAATTTAGGTAAATTATATCCTTATTTGTACATTTATTAGATTCTTAGTACATTTAAAATCTCGATTCATCAAAATGACTAAATGATTTCTACTTTTGAGGTGTATCTGTCTACAGAAAAGATTCTTTGTAACAGTTTGAAAACCACAAGAAAAAAACCAAAAACTAGTAGTTTTATGTTCCTTTAACTCAATAAATTTAAGACTAATGAAAGACTACCATATTTTTAATAGCTGTAGACTATGCAGGTTTTTCCACATATAATTTATTCCCACATGTAATTTATTGAAATATATAAAATATATAATTTTTGCATGTGTGCTGATCATTATATACAGAAGAATAGTCTCCCTTGAACTTGTGTTAAGATAAGGACTGAATGCTGGATGAAGTAGAAGTATAGTATTGACAGACGAATCAAATTAAGTCCAAAAAGCCCTAGCAATTTGATTCTGCTTCCTTTGAGTTTATCATAATTTGAAAAAGATGTATGCTGAATTTTTGTTCTTTAGAATCATTTATGTGTTAACTGTATATTTTACTAAATGGATTTTTTTCAATATTTAAGGCAGAAATTTTTTAAGTACTCTAACATTTTATAAGTATTATCTACAAAAAAATTAAACTGATGTAAAATCTTAAGGAAGTAGTTAGAAGATTCCATTGGATTTGTGTTAGATTAGTTTCAGTTATGATTAGGTATAAAAAATATTAAATGTCATTACCTTTTTAAGAACTTCTCTGTTATTCTCAATGTATACTCAGATTCTCTGAAATTTATCAAATATCTGAAATTTATCAAATATCTATTAAATATATACTTTGCTTAAAATGTTGTGTAAGGCCTTAACTAGAAATTCCTGAAGGAATTCAATTTAGTAACAAAATAATGGACATTTTTTTTAAAAAGCAATAACAGATGGAATGTTATGTGTCATAAGGAAAATTTAAAGATCCTGCCATGAGAATTAGGAGAATCGAGATATGTTCATTTAAAATATTTTAACTGGGTTTGGGAAAACCATTAATTTGGACACAAATGAGTGGTGGTTCCTGGCTGGCTAAAGAGACAAACATGTATGTTGTATTTGGGAAAGAACAATAAGTATAGAACTTGTACAAGCAGTTACAGGATGTAAGTCTCTAAGATGCTTTCAACCAGATTGTGAAGGACACTAAATGTGGGCTTCGTGATTCGAATTTTGTTGATTGGGACCACAGTAACAAAAAAAGTTTTTTTCAGCTGGAGAGTGAAAAAAATAGAGTTGTTTACTGGAAGATTAATCTAATAGACTGTTGGCCTTTTCTCCAAACTTTTTCAGTGAATGAATACGTCAACTCTTCCATTAGATACGTGTTAAAATGAAGCACATTATTACATTAATGTTTCCTGTTAATGCCAAGGAATGCTTTAAAAGACTCACTTTGGTTTTCTAATTGTGAATTGGAGGTGTCTTGGCCCCAATTTCAAAATTATTACGGGAGTTTGAAGTGCCTAACTGTTTTACGAACCTAAAAAGAGTAACACAACTTGTTAAGGCAGAATTTGTAATATTGTCTGTGAAAACATTGCTGAATTTTGAACCAAATATCATAGGCAGATTTTAGAAATCTCTCTTATGGGTTTGGCCAAACATGCCGTAGTATAAATTCTAGCTGATGCAATGAGCATTCTACCATATGCCAAGTGGCAAAGTTTTACTGCTGGTCTAGCCACTCACTGCTCACATGGAATTGCCTTTCTTCTACTATATCCATCTGCTGATTTCCTGGTGGTTCTCTCCCACTGCCATGTCCATCTGTTGGCTACTTGCAGATGCCCTCCTATTGCCCCATGCACCTGTTAAGACTATCCTTCCCAAAATGCAACGCATCTCATCATTACCTACCAAGTTGTAAATTAAATATATATGTTCATATTATTGTGGAAGGATATATTTTTCCCATTGAGGGCCAAAAGAAGTTTAAAACTTGGTCAAGAAGATCATGCAAACAGTTCTGTTAAAAAAGCAGTTGATCACAGTGTGACTATAAAATACTCAGCAAAGACCTTATGAAAAAACACATTTGTGTATCACATTAAAAAAGTTACCCTTGTTTTTTTTTCCCTTAGATTCGAGTCACTCTAATTTCTCTACACAGGTAATAGGGAAAACTGATTTGGCTTCTAGAAGCTATTAAATCTTCATCTCTTAAAATTTTCTAGTTTAGTAGGATCATTGTATGTATCTGAAAATTATCTCTCCCCAGGTCAAACACTTGTGTAGGGGTGTGAAGGTGGCAGAATAAGTGAAAAGATAATGTGTTTGGGTTCTGGATTTGCTCTTACTGAACTAAGTGTGGCAGTTGAATGACACAGTAGAATGAAATGAATATAGACTTTTGAAAAGTAACTATCACCTAAAAAAATGTATATACAGATCCTGCTCAAATAGATCTTTCAAAGAGACTTAGACATTCTTCTTTAGGTAGCTCCATAATATTTTGCAAGATATCAAAAGGCATCTTGGAAGTTTGAAAGAAAAAACACTACTTTCCTATGGCCAAGAAGTACCTCAGCCCTGAAATAATTAGGTAAAAATAATGATAAGTAATGCTAAAGAAAAGAGTAATTTCTGATATGTCAACACATTTATTTTTGAATACTTTAAATCTTTATGGTTCTTCCAATTTTTTTGCCAACCTTTTTTCACTAAGTTAATCACCCTTGAAGATAATTTGCATGAATAGAATTTATATCTGTGTATAGCAACGTATCTTCTTAAATATGTTAATGTGATTTTAAAGTTTTCGATGAGTAAGAAATAAAATCACTCTGACAGAAAGAATAGAAATAGTTATTTCTTAAATGGGCTAAGAAAACCTGTATTTAAACATTCCTTTAAAACATGAATGAAAAGTTTTGTGTATGTGGTAGTGGTCTCTACTATGTACTTCCTTATGTAGGACAAATGTCCAGAGTTTCCTGTTGTAGCTGAAGTTGTCATCTGGTTTGGTACCATGCTTATAGTACATTCTAGAAATGAAACTGTCATTATTTTGGTATCTTGTTTTGTAATTAAAAATAAAAGTGAGATCAAGTTATGAGTGGTCTACTTTTTAGCATCCATTATCTAATCTAACAACTTTAGAAATAATCATCTTAAAATCAATCAAATTGTGTGTTTTATCACTCTACTTGTCAGTTTTTGAAGGTGCGTATTTAATGGTTTGTATTGCTTCCTTTGCTAAACGAACACATTTAAAGAATCTACTATATATGCTTGTATATTTAGGTCTGTCTGAAGTTTTATCTTCTTTCATCACTGTAGACTTTTCTTCCTATACACTGAATGAAAAGGATATTTCAATATGCTTACTACAGTATGTGTAGACACTATAGATTGCCACAGAACATCTGACAGGGATGTCCTTGTCTGAGCACCATCGTGATTTTTTTCTTTCCATTTCAGCCTGAACTTTGATACTGAGGTGAAGTGGTTCAGTTATATTATCACTTTTACATTCCCTGGAGTATATTTTTTTTTTCTTTTTGAATTGAGGAAATTTTTAAAAGAAGAAAAAAATAAAAGTGGAGAAGCAGTAAACCAATACTGAGGAATACATTAGATATTAATTTGGTAACATATATATCCATAACATATACTTTCATACATATATATATATATATGCATATGTATTTATATACAAGTATCCATTTACAAATTATAATATACAGTATGCCTTCAAGGTAATTTTGGCATTAATTTGCAATACTGAGTAGAATAAATGCCTTAGCTTGGAGACAACCTGTTTCACTTGTGGCTTTGGCTATTTGTCTTCTTCCCTTATTTTAATAATCATAAACTGTTCTTCTTTACCCCATATTGATCTACGTAATTCAAGCTCAGAAGGGTCATTTTTTCAGGTCAGAGCTGAAATGGTAATCATCACTAAAGCCTTGCCTACTACATTTGCTCAAAATTTAGTTCCTATACCTACGTGACTTTAAACATTGACTATACAAACTTCTAATTCATTCATTTCTATTGCTAGATATTTTTCTCTTCCTATTTGCTATGTGCATAAATTCTGCCACAGCAGGCAAAGTAGTTTGTTTCTACTCCTAATGTGAATGTGTTTTGCTTATATTTTCTGTAAAGTTTCTGGGGAATACCTTTCATAAAAGACCTCTGATATTTATAAAAGACCTTTGGCAGTTCTTGCAGAAAGCATTGTTATGAAGTATTCTGGCTAATGCATGAAATTAATTATCTTAGGCCAACTGCTACCTGGAAGACTGTCTCCAGTTACTTTTCATCTCTTTCACTGGCTTTCTGTATTTTACGTTTGAAGATCTCCTTGGATTCAGACTATAGAAATACAAATTATCAGCTTGGGATGCCTGGATTTTACTATTTAAATACATATGGGTTTTACAAAAGGCTTCCCCAAATCAGTTACATATCAGTCATTCCTGGATTTGGGGAAAGATTAAAGAGCATATGTCCCATGTATCCCAGGCACAAATGGTGACTTTTTAGACGCTGTTCAGAAAGTATCGTTACTAGTAAATGTTTAATAAATATAATTGTTCTTAATAAGTCCTATAATTATAATAATATAATTAATATTAACCTCATTGTTTGAGTCCTAAATTAGAAAAGCTTTAAAATAATTTTCATAGTGTGTTTTTTTTAAATGTCACTATGTGTGTGCTATGTGGACACTGCCTGTATCAAAAAAGTGGTAATAAGGTAATAAGTAATTGAGAGAGTAAAGTTAGCACTCTAATTTTACATAAAACACTTTCCTCAGAAAAACCATGTCCAAATCATTAAATTCAGTCACTATGCTTATGAATGAGGAATTTAAGTTAGTGTCTGAAGGAATTTTTATCCGCGTGTATTGAATATGTAACTGAAATACAAAGAAAATAAATGTTAGCGACAACAATAACAACAAAATATCAATTAAGATGACAGTATAAAAAGTATTTACAAAGCCAGGGAAAGAATGGATATGCTGTCACCTACTAGAGCCAGAATAAATTATTGGATCTATTACATTATTTTATAATTTTGAAATTTGTCATATTTTTAAACCTTTCTGTCTACATTTTACATACAAACATCTAGAAAAATAGTTGTGATATCTAGATATATAGATATGCACTTTACAAAACAGAACACATATACTCTTTGAAAATTTTCAGAATTTATCATATAGAGTAATATGCATTATTGACATCATGGTATGTTCCCATTTTTGCATGTTACAAGCGTGTGTGTGTGTGTAATTACCCCTTCAGTTTAAACCATACCTTGTAATCTTGAGCTAAGGGTGTGCTACTAAAAGTTCTCTAAATTAATCTCATCAAATTGAATCTGAATGACAGTTCCCCAGTGTATATGATTAACAGATTTACTTATTTATTTATTTGTTTGTTTATTGTATTTGAGTATAGTTGACACACAATGTTACGTTAGTTTCAGGTGTGTAACACAGCAATCCAACTTCCCTATACATTGTGCTGTGCTCGCCACAAGTCTACCTACCATCTGTTGCCATAAAACATTGTTACAGTACCATTGACTCTATTCCCTATGCTGTACCTTTGATTCTTGTGACTTATTCCATTACTGGAAGCCTATATCTCCCACACTCTGTCACTCATTTTGCCAATCCTTCTGTTCCCCTTCCCTCTGGCACCATCAGTTCTCTTTATTTATTGGTCTGGTCTACTTTTTGTTTGTTTATTCATTTGTTTTTGTTGTTGTTGTTGTTGTGTTTTGTTTCTAGATTCCACATGAGTGAAATCATATGGTATTTGTTTTTGTCTGTCTGAATTACTTAGCATAATATCCTCTAGATCCATCAGTGTTGCAAATGGCAAGATCTCATAAATTTTTTATGGTTATGCAATATCCCATGATATGTATATACCATATCTTCTTCATCCATTCATCTATCGACAGACATGTACTTTGCTTCCATATCTCAGATGTTGTAAATAATGCTGCAGTAAACATTGGGGTGCATATATACTTTCTAAGTAGTGTGTTTGTTTTCTTTGGTCAATACCCAGTAGTGTAATTACTGGATCATATGGTATTTCAGTTTTTAATTTTTTGAAAAAAACTCCATATTGTTTTCCACAATGGCTGTGTCAATTTGCATGCCCACCAACAATGCACAAGGGTTTCTTTTTCTCCACATTCTCGCCAACACTTGTTATTCCTTGTCTTTTTGATTTTAGCCATTCTGGCAGGTGTAAGATAATACCTCATTATGGTTTTGATTTGCATTTGCATGATGATTAGTCATGTTGAGCATCTTTTCATGTGTCTTTTGACACATGTCTATGGAGAAATGTCAGTTGGGGTCCTCTGCTCAATCTTTAATCAGATAGTTTGTGCTTTTGCTGTTGAGGTAGAGGGGTGTGTGTGTGTGTGTGTGTGTGTGTGTGTGTGTGTGTGTGTGTGTGAATTCTTATTGGATATATCACTTGCAAATATCCCCTCCCATTCATTACGTTGCCTGCTTTTTGTTTTGTGGTTGGTTTCCTTTGTTGTGCAAATGCTTTTTATTTTGATGTAGTCTCAGTAGTTTATTTTTGCTTTTGTTTCCCTTGCCTTTGAAGACATATCTAGAGAGATGTTGCTACAGCCAATGTCAGAGAAATTACTGCCAGTGCTCTCTTCTAGGATTTTTATGGTGTCAGGTATCACATTTAAGTCTTTAATCCATTTTGAGTTTATTTTGTGTAGGATGTGAGAAAGTGGTCTGGTTTCATTCTTTTTACCTAGTTTTTTTACCAGTTTTCCCAGGACCGTTTGTTGAAGACACTGTCTTTCCCTATTGCATTTTCTTTTCCTCCTTTGTTGTAGATGAATTGACCATCTAAGTGTGGATTTATTTATGGGTTATCTGTTCTGTTCTATTGACCTATGTGTCTATTTTTGTGCCAGTACAATACTGTTTTGATTGCTAGAGCTTTGTAGTATTCTAAGAGGCCCACATTACCCTGATACCAAACTAGACAAAGACACCATAAAAAAAGAAAACTACAGGCCTGTACCCCTAATATTGCATAACTTGAAAGTAATTGAGACAAAAAAGAATTACAAAAACCGGAAGTGTAACTACTTTGTGTCAGTGGCATAAGAACAGTTTATTGGTAATTCTTTCTACAGCTATGATAGTATGTGATTCTTGATCAGTATTTAATTTTGAGTATAGTTGCATTGTTTCAAAGCTTACTAAATGATTTTAACTTTTACATAAAATGAAGTTGCATTTAAATATAGAATCCTACTTATTCCTACCCTTTTCTCTGCCTCCCATTCTGCTCCAAGTTCTTTCCTGCTATTTCCACTTACATCACATCCTGATGAATAAAAATGTACTATCTACTTCACATCATGCCTCACTGCCATCTCATTATTATATGTAAATATAATCAAAGGCTTCATTTCCTACAAAATAAGAGATAAGAGTCACTTTTCCTTAGAGAACTTCATTAATCTATCATTTTGCAACCTGGACAAATTTGAAAGACCAGAAGCATCAATCACTTGTGCTCATGTTTGGTATATGCTGTAGTTTTTATAGAGCAATCTAGCCTTCAGTTGCCAGTCTATATTTTCCTACTTAAGCATCTAGAGAGAAAATAAGATTATACACCTACTAGGAACACACACAAGGTGCCTGGGTGGCTCAGTTGGTTAAGCATCCAACTTCGGCTTAGGTCAGGAGCTCACAGTTCATGAGTTCACGCCCCGTGTTGGGCTCAGTGCTGACTGCTGGGAGCCTGGCACCTTCTTCGGATTCTGTGTCTCCCTCTCTCTCTGCCCCTTCCCTGCTCATGCTCTGTCTTTCTGTGTCTTAAAAAAAAAAACATTAAAATAATTTTGAAAGAAACGAGCGTGCACGAGCGTGCGCGCACACACACACACAGAGAAATCTATACCTCTAAATATATATGTAAATATTTTAGATATATTTCATACCCTTCCCAAAGTATTTTATTTCGGTAAAGTTGGATACCTCATTAAAAATGAAATTGTAGCCTTAAGCACCTTTTAAAAAATAGGGTAAAAATGAACGAATTTAAAATATGTACACTTTGTGTTCTAGCAATCTAAAATGTCTCAATTTACTTTCTCCTCTATTTTTCAATAGGAATTCTATTTGAGGTTATTTATATAGGTCTTGAAATCCTAATTCATCCATGAATGTTGTGAAAATATTAAGTAGTATCTTTATTCATTCAAAAACTAAATGAACTAAGCATAAACACAGCTAAAATTTAATTTTTAAACATGCCTTAAAAGATAAACTAGTGTATTGCATTTGTTTTAAAAAATGAATTCTAATGTTTTATTTTTGGTCCTAACCAATATTGTGTTCCACGTTTTATGAGTTAAGTATCAGAGGTAATTTAGGTACTTAGAATCAAAGGATATCATAGATATTTATTGTTTTGTAATGAGGTGGTATAAGAGGTCTTCTGCAAACCTGTGCAAGCAATCGTCTGAGACAGTTAAAATTGTCACAGTTTGAGTTTGATGTATTTATATATATCATATACATTATTTTCTATTTTATACACTAATATATGTCAGTAGTCTTTTTTTAAAATCTTATTTCCAGTGCAGGTAACTTACAGTATTATATTGGTTCCAGGCGTACAGTGTAGTGATTTCAACAGTTTATGTGTTACTCACTGCTCATCATAAGGGTACTTTTAATCCCCTTTATTTCACCCATCTCCTCCCCCCTTACATTAACCATCTGTTTCACATTCTGTCCAGTTAAGAGTCTGTTTCTTTCTCTCTCTCTCTCTCTCTCTCTCTCTCTCTCTCTCTCTCTCTCTGTGTTTTCCCTTTGTTTACCCTTTTGTTTCTGAAGTTTCATATATGAGTGAAATTATATGGTATTTGTCTTTGTCTCAGTGGCTTATTTTACTTAGCATTATACTCTCTAGATCTACCCATGTTGTTGGAAATAGCAAGATTTCATTCTTTCTTATGGCTGAATAATATTCCATTGTGGTGTGTGTGTGTGTGTGTGTGTGTGTGCGCGTGCGCGTGTGTCTGTGTGTGTGTGTACACACCACATCTTCTTTATCCATTCATCTACCAGTGGACACTAGGGCCACTTGCATAATTAGGCTATCGTAAATAGTGCTACAGTAAATGTAGTATACGTATATTCCTTCACAATAGTGTTTTTGTATTTGTAAATAGTAGTGTGATTACTAACTTGTAGGGTTGTTTTATTTTTAACTTTTTGAAGAATCTCCATAGTGTTTTCCAAAGTGGCTGCTCTAGTTTGCATTCCCACCAATAGTACACAAGGGTTTGTTTTTCTCCAAATCCTCGTAAATACTTGCTCTTTCTTGAATTTTTGATTTTAGCCATTCTGGCAGGTGTGAGGTGATAGCTCAGTGTGATTTTGATTTTCATTTCTCTGATGATAAGTGATGATGAAAATCTTTTCATGTGTCTGTTTGCCATGTGTATGTCTTTGAAGACATTTCTTTGAAGAAATGTCTCTTCATGTCTTCTACCCATTTTGTAAGTGGATTATTAATTTTTTTGGTATACAGTTGTATGAGTTCTTTATATATTTCTGATATATTTGGATATTAACCCCTTATCGGATTTATCATTGCAAATATCTTCTCTCATTCAGTAGGTTGTCTTTTTGTTTTGTTGGTTGTTTCCTCTGCTGTGCAGAAGCTTTTTGTTTGGATATAGTCCTGATAGTTTACTTTTGTTTTTGTTTTTTCTCTTGCCTCAGGAGACATATCTAGAAAGATGTTGTTATGGCCAATGGCCAATGTCTGCAAAATTACTAACTGTGCTCTCTTCTAGGCTTTTATGGTTTCAGGTCGCACATTTAGGTCCTTAATCGATTTCACCTTTATTTTTGTGTATGATGTAAGAAAGTGGTCCAGTTTCATTCTTTTGCATGTAGCTGTACAGTTTTCCCAGCATCATTTGTTGCACAGGCTTTTTCACATTGCCATCTTGCCTCTTTTATTTAAAGATTAATTGACCATATAATTGTGGGTTTATTTCTGGGATTTCTATTTTGTTTTAAATCTCTGTGTCCATTTTTTTCCAGTACTATATTGTTTTGATTACTCTAGTTTCATAATACAACTTGAAATCTGGAATTATGATACCTCCAGTTTTTTTTTTCAAGATTGCTTTGTTTGATAAGGGTCTGTTGTGGTTCTATACTCCTTTAGGGTTGTTCTAGTTATGTGAAAAATGTTATTGGTATTTTGATAGGGATTGAATTAAATCTATAAATTGCTTTGGTCACTATAGACATTTTAACAATGTTTGTTCTTCCAATCTGTAAGCATGGAATACCTTTCCATTTGTTTGTGTCATCTTGAATTTCTTTCATTGATGTATAGTAGTTTTCAGAGTACAGGTCCTTCACCTCTTTGGTTATGTGTATTCCTAGGTATTTTCTTATTTTTGGTATAATTGTAAATGGGATTGTTTTCTTAATTTCTCTTTCTGCATCATTATTAGTGTTCAGAAATGCTATGGGTTTCTGTACACTGATTTGTACCCTGTGACTTTACTGAATTAATTTATCAGTTCTAGTAGTCTTCTGGTGGAGTCTTAGGGTTTTCTATCTATAGTATCATATCTACAAATAGTGAAATTTTTACTTCTTCCTTACCAATTTGGATGCTTTTCGTTCTGTTGTGTGATTGCTGTGACTAGGACTTCCAGTACTATATTGAATAAAAGTGGTGAGAGTGGACATCATTCTCCTGTTCCTGACCTTATGGGAAAAACTCTTAGTTTTTCTCCATTGAGTATGATATTTGCTGTGGGTTTTTGATATAAGGCCTTTATCATGTTGAGGTATTTTTCTCTAAGCCTACTTTGTTGAGGGCATTTTATCATGAATCAGTGTTATACTTTGTCAAATACTTTTTCTGCATCTACTGAAGGAATCACATGAGTTGTATCCTTTTTCCTTTGATGTGTCGTATCGTATTTATTGATTTATGAATATTGAACCACACTTGCGTCTCAGGAATAAATCCAACTTGATTGTGGTGACTGTATTTTTAAATGTATTGTTGGATTCAGTTAGCCAAAATTGCGTCAGGGATTTTGTCATCTATGTTCATCAGAGATATTAGCCTATAGTTCTCTTTTTTTGCGGTATCTTTATTTGGTTTTAGTGTCAGGGTAATTTAGGCATCAGAGAATGAATTTGAAAGTTTTCCTTCATCTTTTAATATTTGAAATAGTTTGAGAAGATTAGGTATTCACTCTTTAAATGTTTGGTAAAATTCATCT
Organism: Felis catus; assembly: GCF_018350175.1. Taxonomy (NCBI): domain Eukaryota; kingdom Metazoa; phylum Chordata; class Mammalia; order Carnivora; family Felidae; genus Felis; species Felis catus. The sequence goes on along the minus strand of NC_058375.1, from coordinate 132,549,209 downwards.
GTGAAGCCATTTGGTTCTGTAATTTTGTTTTTTGGGAGTTTATTGGTTACTGAATCAGTTTTATTGCTGGTAATCAATCTGTTCAAATTTTCTTTCTTCCTGCTTTGATTTTGGTAGGTTATATGTTTCTATGGTTTCATTCTTTTCCCCTAGGTTGTCCAATTTTTTGGCATGTAATTTGTCATACTATTCTCTTACAATCATCTATAATTCTGTGGTATCCGTAGTTATTTCTCCTCTTCCATTTGTGATTTTATTTGAATCCTCTCTCTCATTATTTGTTTGTTTGTTTGTTTGTTTGTTTAGTCCAGCTAAAGGTTTACCAATTTGTTGATCTTTTCAAAGAACCAGCTCCTGATTTCATGTGTGTGTGTGTGTGTGTATTATATATATCATATATATATCATATATATCATATGTATATATACACACACACACACATATTAGCTTCTGTATCATTTATTTCTGCTCTCATCTTTATTATTTCCTTCCTTCTGGTTTTGGGTTTCCGCCCCCCCCCCAGCTCTTTTAGATGTAAGGTTAGGTGTATATTTAATATTTTTCTTGCTTCTTTATGTAGGCCTGAATTACTATAAACTTCCTGTTTAGAACAGCTTTTGCTTTATCCCAGAAATTTTGTACCATTATGTTTTCATAAGTAGTCTTTGTTGAAGTAGATCATCTAGTTACAGAATTATGAAGAATATTATTAACCAAGTCCAAATGCTCTGATACTTATTATTGATTTTCTATAATCATTTTGCATATTACATATTTATCACATATAATACTATGATATGTTCACATATCAATAGAACAATATTAATAGTTTTAATTATTTTATATAATAGATTTGTTACTATTCTATATACTTATGACTGATTTGGTTTTGTGTGCATGTCTTCCTATATTTCTAATTGTCTTGTGTATTTATGTTTACATATGGGCCCAGAATCATGATGTGTACTATTAGAGAAAGTGTGTTAGATTGTTCAGTAGGGAAAATATTTTCTACCCCTTGTAGAACTAAAAAACATGTCAATGGGCTACTCATGTATTGCTTATATTTCAGTGGCACAAATATTTTATACATTCTCATTTATTTACCCCATTGCTTGGTAAATCTATTCATTGTCTTTAGGCCCAATTTAACATTGTTTTCAGCTGAAAGTTACAACTTGGTACAACAGTAGGTTACTTGTTGTTTCTTGATATGGTGATGCACAGTATTTGGGGATTTAGTCATGGTTTAACTCTTGACTTCCTTAAGCAATGGCTTGTTCTTCAGGTTTGACTCCATATAGTTACAAAGGGGTTAATATGGTTTCAGGAATCACATTGTAACAAAAATAACCAGCTGAAGACCACAGATATTTCTTCTTGAAAGTCTCATTTTACTTAGAAGGAAAAGCTTTACCTAAAGATAAACACATATTCCCCATCATGTCTTATTCTTCTATAGTGGGCCAGATGATCATTTCCTGTTATGCCAGAACTAAAGAGGAGGCTGGTGAATCAAATATTTCGCTTCTTAACCTCTGTGTTTGGAGATAGGTTGGGATAATAAGAAGGAAGCTTTGGCTGGGTTCCAAAACAAGTTCACAGTATTTTGGTTCACAATCAAGAGTACATGCCACTGTTCTTTCCGTTGGCCCTGTACATGTACTACACTGTTTGTACTTGCAAAAAACATTTTTATTGTCAAAATGAGACAAAGGAAAATGCTATTTAATCACTACATTCAGCTTTAGTATCGAATTTTTATTTGAAAGCCAACTAAAAGAATTCTCGAAAATTTCAGCAGAAAAAAAAATGTTTTAAAAGTACATGTGGTACTTCAAAGTGTTTCTAAGAGGAGAGAATCATGGTTGAAAATCATGCAGGTTAGAACAGTGCCTCAAAGCATATCACAGAACTGGTCCAGTGAAGACATCACTGTTTTCACTCGGCTGAACATACAGCTGCAATCATCAGCACTAGATACTGTTGTCTGCCATTCAGAGAGCTACCATTGATATCTTTGGAACCCGTATGTCTGTATTTGCCTCTCAGAGCAGCATTCTCACCAGGGTATGCATGGAGTGCATGCTCTTTCTGTTAGTTCGCAAAACTAGCTCTTGATCAAAAGCCTCAGGTGGTCGAACCTAAATGTACTACCCAAGAAGTGTGCTTCTGCTATGCTACAAAAGGTTGGGAAAATGAGTAGTTGGAATTTTCAGACCGTATATTATGAGGAGTGTTCTTTATAATGTTCTTTATAATGAGGAGTGTTCTTTATAACTTAACATATGGACAATCAAAAAATATGACAGATATCTACGACAGTGGGATTGAGAAGTAATCTTAATGAAAGATATGAATAGTATCTGAGAAAGGGTAGTAGTATTCAAGATCAATAATATGACAGTCTCTTTAAAATTCATTTTAATGACTAATTCAGGTAAAAGTCTAGGAGACAAGGATGCCTTTTATAATACTACCTACAAGGAATTATATTTTGCTTTGTTCATTAATTTAGAGTCTGGCATGATGTTCAGGATTTTAATTATTATTTTACCTCATATGCAAAAATAATACTATAAACCAGTCTATAGTTAGTTGCATCCATCCTTTAGACAATTTAAAAATTGACAATTCTTAAGAATATTACATTTAAGGTTGGTGGAGAGGGGTAGATGATATAGGTTAAGAGGATTAAGAATGCACTAATCATGATGAGCAGTGAGTAAGGTATAGAATTGTTGAATTGTTATGTTTCAAATGTTAAATATTTATTTATTTTTGAAAGAGAAACAGCACTTGAGCAGGGGACGGGCAGAGACAGAGGGAGACACAGAATCTGAAACAGGCTCCAGGTTCTGAGGTGTCAGCACAGAGCCTGGCGTGGGTCTTGATCTCATGAACCGTGTGATCATCTTCTGAGCCAAAGTCAGATGCTTAACTGACTGAGCCACCCAGGAGCCCCTAGAATTGTTGAATTATTATATTGTACACCTGAAACAATATATAACACTGCAATGTTAATTTGAATTAAAAAAATAAAAATTATTATCACCTAAGATTATAATAATCAAAATAAATTAAAAGATTCCTATGTTAAAAAGTAGGTTTATTGATTACTGATGGAGTATGTTTTTGAATAACAAATATATTTATAAAATGTAAAAAAAAGTGGTACATTTGGAAAAGAGTATATTGACACAAAATAAAATCAGGAATACTTATAGATAGCAAATTGGTAGACAGATGGTCACAAGACTGGTTATATTTATCTGGGCCATTCACTTAGTGCATGATGGTACTTGTCTAAATTGTATCAACACTCTAATAATACACAAATGTGAAATAAAAAAAAATTTACTACCCATCATTAATCTCCCTTACCAATAAACAAGTGTCAAATCAGACTTGTGAAAGGTGTGTAATACCTCCAGAACGCATTTCAATAATAAAAGTAAAATGAGTTCTATAAAAAAAGAAAATTTCTATTTTTCTATTTTGCTACTAGTGATTAATTACATGTAGAATTTGGCTCAACTCCGCTAAAATGTTCTCTAGAGATCTTATTAAAGATTTATGGTATAGAGTTGATGTTTAAGTAATGCATTTTCTAAGTTTATTGTTCTAGGTTTTCAGATTCCCATGTTAATTTTTTTTCAATTTTTTAAACTCACAGTAGCAGGGTTGATTGCACATTGCTGTGCCGAAGCTGTTTCTAGTGAGGTAGTGAATACTGCCAATATGTTCAACAATATTTTTCACATTCTGAAGTTCACATTTTCACTTCTCCATGTTCTCATATCACATCTTTTTCTTCTAGTGACTATTAAGAAATAATGCTAACAAAGCAACCATGTGTAAACACATTTCCTAGTTTGTAATAACATCTATAATACATCAAAAAATGAATTAATATTTTGGTGTGCTACTTTATTTTAATTTATTTTGGGTCCCTAGAAAGGTACTTCTGCTGCTCAAGGTTGGCATTAATAATGCTTTTTTGTATGTAAATACTTAGTAAGATTTTTCTGTGTAACGGGTTTTGGTTTGGTCAGTATACCTATTTATGCATTGTCTCAATGACCTCCCTCAGTGACGAGTTCTGCTTAACTTTTCCAAGATAATTTCATCTGTCTTCTCATATGATGCCATCTCTGAAGGTTTCCTGGGGGCATTCTCTACAAATTTTTTTTTCAACGTTTATTTATTTTTGGGACAGAGAGATACAGAGCATGAATGGGGGAGGGGCAGAGAGAGAGGGAGACACAGAATCAGAAACAGGCTCCAGGCTCTGAACCATCAGCCCAGAGCCTGACGCGGGGCTCCAACTCAGGGACCGCGAGATTGTGACCTGGCTTAAGTCGGACGCTTAACCGACTGTGCCACCCAGGCGCCCCTCTACAAACTTTAAAAAAAATTTTTTTTTAATGTTTATTTATTTTTGAGACAGAGAGAGACTGAGTATGAACGGGGGAGGGGAAGAGAGAGGGGGAGACACAGAATCGGAAGCAGGCTCCAGGCTCTGAGCCATCAGCCCAGAGCCTGACGTGGGGCTCGAACTCACGAACCCTGAGATCGTGACCTGAGCTGAAGTCAGACCCTCAACCGACTGAGCCACCCAGGCGCCCCTCTACAAACTATTTTGATGTGACTTAATTGGGAAAGAGGTGAAAATAATACTTTTTAACTATGTCTTCAATTATCAATTACTTTCTGAAGTTCATTATTTTTCCCTTTTGTAATTGTGATCTCTTCAGAAATTAGACTCTCAACTTTTATTGAGAGTCAATATATGAAAATAGCTATACTGAGATTTTTCTTAATATTCAGATTTAGAGTCTTGAATATTTAGTATAGTAGATCTATGGATGAAGATAAGAAAGACTATTAGGAAGGAAAAAAGTTGATAGAAAAGACCATTTATTAAACACTTATTTGTAAGAAAGATTATATGATTTACCTTAAGGTCACATGATATTTCTGGGAATTAAACTAAAACAAACAAAATATCAATATCTGGAGCTTTTTCTTCTGTGTCATTTTATAGTAACTTAGACATGAACTTCTATTTGCACGTCTGTAGACATATGTTGTTCATTTAATAGTTCCGTACACTCAAAAGATGATCAGAATGTTTCCTAAGTTGAATGATGTTTGGAAATAATGTAAGAACAACAACCACCAAAAAAAAAAAAAATGAGCAACTAGAATCCTTTTCTTCATGAAATATGGAGTATTATAATATGAAATTGGATCAGTTAAAATCCCGAGAATTTCAAGGTTTGGCAGAAGAGTTTAATTCTCTTTCATTCTATAGTCCTATGTTAATTGGATGGCAGGTAGCCTCCCCTTAAATCATTACTTAATGATGACCCAGACACCTTCCATTATAAATACTTGGTCTTTTAGGTTATAATGGAATGGCAAATGTAAAGATCATAATGCAGTGAGGTTAATGACCATCTCTGGAATTAGTGTGCACCCCTTCTGCCCACATCTTATTGTCTAGAACCCAATCATGTGGCCCCAATTTAAATACACGGAATGTTGGGAAATATGGGCTTCCTATGTGTCCAAGAGAAAAAGGATGATGTAGTATTTTTGTCTACCATATATGGCTAACAAGGTTACTTACAAATAAGGATTATCTCTGTATGATCTATAACCTATTTGTTTATATTAGTAAATTGAATATAGATTGACTTAGAAAAAATGGCATTACCTCTATGGAATGTTTCATAAAATCTTAATCACATTTATTTTTTTTTTATTTTTATTTTTTTATTTTTTTTTTAACGTTTTTTATTTATTTTTCGGACAGAGAGAGACAGAGCATGAACGGGGGAGGGGCAGAGAGAGAGGGAGACACAGAATTGGAAACAGGCTCCAGGCTCTGAGCCATTAGCCCAGAGCCTGACGCGGGGCTCGAACTCCCGGACTGGGAGATCGTGACCTGGCTGAAGTCGGACGCTCAACCGACTGCGCCACCCAGGCGCCCCAAAATCTTAATCACATTTAATGTAAAAATAATAAAGTATTTAATTCCTAAGTCTGCTGCCATTCTGCTTCTTCCACGATTACTGTTAAGACTCTGCACCAGATACTGTGGTTATTGGGTGACCAAATTTCCTAGTACAAATTATACACCAGGATTTACTAGATAGTATTTCCTGTATGATGGAGACTGTAAGACTGCTATTTTAATAAATATCTCTTGATATTGCTTTAGTGTAAGATGTAACGACCATGATTTTATGGGATAGTATCTTTTCACTCAATAGTAATATATAAATTTGTATCACTTTTTGGCCAGCATATGTTTAAGTATTTTCTGAGTTTTAAATCAATTAACCAAGGGTCAGTTCCACATCATCATAAGGAAATAAAAGCTATCAATTCATTACAATTACATCTTTTCTGGAATCAAAGCAGTGTTTAAGCCATGCTTATATAAGATGTTAACATTAGGGGAAACTGAGTAAGTAATAAATGGAAATTCTCTGTACTATCATTGTAACTTTTTTATAAATCTGAAATTATTCCAAATTATAAGTTTTATTGAAGAAAAAATGGTGCTTAAAGTAATACCACAATCTTAAATACATTTTAAAGCACATTTCTATTCATAAGTATTTATTGACTACTTACAGCGAATAGCACAATACCAGTAGTTAAAAACGTCTTCAGACATCCTTTAGCTTTTTGGTAACGTGTTTTGCAAGCTGGAAAAGAAAACTAATACAAAAGTGTATCAAGGATCTAATAACTTATCTTTCTAACTTGATTTTTCTAATTTTAATGAATCATTCAAAAAGAATCCAAAAGAATCTTTCTAAAGTATGACATTATTAGATTATTTATAATCTTCCTGCTTACCTCCCCAGTCATCATCTTGCCACTTTTTCCTTAAACACTCTCCTCTATGGCAATGAATACGTTCATTTCTCCAAATACCCCCATGCTTCCTCATGTCTCTGATCTTAGTTCTCCATCTGTGATGCTATGCTTTTCTCCCTACTGTCACTATGTAGCCTGCCTCACATCCATTTTCACTGGTCTTTGGCTGTTTTCTGTACATCATTTGGGGCTGAGTTTTCACATTACCTTTCTGATCAACACAATCTCCTTTTGAACTGCTTCAGGGTGAAATTATATATGTTCTCCCTCAGTCTCTTTCAAGCATGTTTTATCATATTATGAAAGTAAGTATTGATTATATTCGACTTTCCCACTAGACTAGGCACTTTATGTAAAAGGAGTCTACATTATTGTGTTCCCAGTGGGTAGCACAGTCTCTGCTACATAGTAGGAGGTTAGTAACTGATTTGATTACTAAATGAATGAATGAAAAATTGCAGAATGTGCAGTGGATTTTTGATCTTGAAAATGTTCTGAAAGACATACATGTTGTACTGAATTAAGGTTTAGAGACAATATACTTTGTATCCTCTGTATCTAGGGCATCTTGATCAAAAGCTCCAAAGCAAGTAATGGTGATAAATCAATATTGGGAAGTTCAGGAGAAGAATAAAATACAAAGAAATAAAAGAAAGTGATGTTTGAGGCATAATAGAAGGGGTAGAATAGGAGTTTAATAAAAGAATATATTTTTGAGTTAAAACTTAGAAACCATATTTATATATAAGAACATTTTTGATTCAGAAATATTCAGTGACATCACATATATATTTGTATATCATATATAAATATAAATAAATAAATATATATATAAATATATATAATATAAATATATATATATATATATATATATATATATATATATATATATATATAATTTTTTCATTCTACCGGAAGTTGTTGGTAGAATGAAAGAATGATACTGGTTCCCAATGCACTTGAGTTTTTGATTCTCATTCCCCTGTTCATTTTCATTATCTCAAGCTGACAGAAGTTCACTTTATGGCTTTTATCATGGATAGTTTGAGGAAAGGAATTACATGAAAATGACCTGAGCAGACAAGTAAATACTTAAACTGAGACTTAATTTTTCCAAGATTACCTGTTTTGTATTATGAAACATTTCTCAACCTGGCAAGATTTGAACATGTGATGAAAGCCCCTTTCGTTGTAAAGTGTGAAATGTGATAGTTTGAATTCATTCATAATTTAATGTTTAAATTGGAGCTATCGAGAATTTTACCACATAGACTTCATCTTTGATTTCTGATTCCAAGTCAGTTCAAAAGACCAACAGGCCTCAAGACTTACTATCTATAAGTGACCATCCAGAATTGAGAGAAAAAGAGTCAGTCCAGTCCAGACAAAGGTGAACACTGGAAAACTTTTGCAATAGCCAAATTTTACTTTCATCTCTTTACTCTGAGTAGTTTTTCTTGTTCCTTGTAACTTTCTTCTCACTTTCCCCTTACATCTCAAAAGATACTCAACACCATACCCCTTCAATTAGAACCATACCCTGACTTTCTCTGTCCTCATGTTAACCCCTTTGAAGTGTTATCCCTAATCCAAAATTGCTTTCTTTACACAGCCTTCACATTTCCCCATCTTTGCTATATAGCTATTAGGAAGAAATTGAGTTAAGGCCTTAAAGTAGGTTTTAATGATTTGTATATCTTTACCCTATCCTCCACAGTATCTCCTGCCCCAGAAAGTCATATTTAAAATTTTGTTTCGTGTTTATTTATTTTTGAGATAGAGAGAGAGAGAGAGAGAGAGAGAGAGAGAGAGAGAGAGAGAGACAGAGAGACAGAGTGTGAGCATGGGAGGGGCAGAGAGAGTGGAGACACAGAATTGGAAGCAGGTTCCAGGCTCTGAGCTGTCAGCACAGAGCCCAACGTGGGACTCAAAGTCACAAACCATGAGATCATGACCTGAGCCCAGGTGGGGATGCTCAACTGACTGAGCCACCCAAGTGCCCCAGAAAGTCATGTTTTAAATAGAGTATGCATGTAACTTAGGGGAATTTCTAACTAGTTCAATTTCAGAAAGAGAAATACGGTATTAGGAAAAAAAAACATTTTGGATACCAGTGCAATCATATGTATAGACCTCCCTTGCATGGGAGTTTACCTGTAGGGTAATTTCTCCTAAGGTAGCTGTTCTGATTTGAGGGAATGGACAGGATTTGAATCAACAGTATTGATAGGGTCCTAGTCTACTAGGATACCAGATGAAAACTTACAGGGGTTTGAGGTTCAACTTCCTCAGTGTTTCAAGATTAAAAACTGTCCTCTGTTAAAAATCACTTTTGAAAATAATTCTTCATATTAGATTTTTCTCTCCATATACTTCAAAAAACACTGGTTCTTGTATTGACTAAGATGACTTTTTTTAAAGTTTATGTATTTATTTTGAGAGAAACACAGATACCATGAGTTGTGGGAGGGAGTAGAGCCTGAGACAGGGCTTAAACTCCCCGAAACATGTGATTATGACCTACAATGAAACCAAGAGTCAGACCCTTAACTGACTGATCCACCCAGGCACCCTTGACAAAAATGACTTTTAAACAGACCTTTGAGATAGTGGTACAATGGCCTCTGGTTGTGTGTGTGTGTGTGTGTGTGTGTGTGTGTGTGTGTGTGTGTGTGTATGTGTGTTGTATGCATGGGGATAGGGAGTATTACACTGAGGAGGAATGGGAAATTGTGTGGAAATGTGTATTAGTTTTTTATGATCAATATTGGTGAGGAAGTCCTTGAAACTTGAGAGTTTCTTATCAAAAAGTCTGGATACTTGCCAGTATTCTGCAGTTTGATTTCCTTATAAAAAGGCCATTTGTCACATTCAATAGCAAATCTCTTATGGATGACCACTCAGCCAGAGACCTCTTGCATTTAATTGTGTCTACAACTCATATTGTTAAACCTCCAATACAAACCAACAAAAAAAACCATTCTGATGAATCCTCTAAGTCATTACTACAAAACAAGACAGTACATTCTATTTCTGCCTCCTCCTTTGGGGAGATTTAAAGTAACTTTTCCAATATATAACGATGTTTTTGAAGTTATATTTTACATTCTTAGTTTTTTTTTTATTTTTTTACTCTTTGACCATTCTGTTACTTGGTACACCTTTGCTTTGAAATGTGATTAATTAAATGAAAACAGAATAATTCTGTACTTAGAAAATAATATGTTTTCCAGTGCTCATTATACAATCTAATTGTGCTGTGTACTAAATTTGTTTTCCTCCATGCCTTTCCCACTTTACTTAAGATTTCTTGGCTTTTCTTTATATTATGGGCACATATGTTTCAATTTTACCTGGACAGTGGGAAAAGCTAATGCGTAGACATGGCTGTTAGCAAGAATTTTAGACTGAAACATTTTGTGCTTAAAACCACCCAGGGTATGAAGAGCACTCTGAGATGTGTGTGACCATTTCTAGGTTTCTATAATCCAGTCTAATGGCATAATGGACCACATTTTACTAGATTGGTGTTCAGGGCCTGGTCCGATTTGATATCCCATTCTGTTTTTGAAGTGCCTGTCATTATCTCAAGAAATGTTTTAGACATGTTATTTTAACTACTTATTTCCATTCAACTTCTGGAAGTTAAGGTTTCAGAGTAAAAATTTTAAATATTTCATCTCATGACTTTTACTTTTAATTCTCCATTCTTTGTTTTACTGTGAAAAAATGTTGCTAGATCCTGACTGTAACCAAGAGTGTAAATACACTTGATGAAACATAAGTAGCTGCATGATTACTCTTCATCAGAAGTAAATCATAGTATAGTATTCTAGGGTAGTGCTACTTTCTTGCCCTATCTGAAAAGTAAATGAAATGTTTTATAGTAGTTGTTTGAACTGAATTGATTTTACTAAAACTTAAAAATACATTAAATTGAATCTGATTTACATGGACATCTGAAAGCAAATATGCCTTTATGTAAATAAAGGAATATGTTTTGTATAACTCAATATCTCTTATATTTCCTTAAATTATTTTTTTCTTGTAATTCCCTGTTTCTGTATTCAGAGAATGGTAAAAGGTTAACCATATGGTTAACTTAACACATACCTACACATCCCACTGGTTATCAGAACTCTTTAACCTACTGGGTGAAGTACCTGTTCTATTTTTTTTGAAAGAATTGAGATTGCATTGTGCTAAATTTTGATTTCTATTGAATTTTTTTGTGATTACAATTAGCACTTAATTCTTACTATATTATTAGAATACAAATAAAGTGCAAAAAATTATACCTTACTTAGAATAGGGCGTGTGTAAAAGGCAAGCCAGAATTATATGTAATATAATAAGATGGTTTAAAAGGTGTGTGTTTTTGTGTGTGTATGTGTGTGCACATGTGAACTAAGAAGAAAAATGAAGGGCAATGAGGAGCATCATATTTAGGTTGTAAATTTAGATAAGATGACCACAGAATTCCTTGATGAGAATGTAATATTTGAAGAGCCAGCCATATCAGTATCTAGGAAAAAGAACATTCCAGACAGAGGAACCATCAAGGGCTAGGACCCAGAGAAGAGAGCACACCTAACTTATTTAACAAAAGGCAATGGTGTCATTGTGGCCAGAGCAGATAAGTGAATGGGAAAAGTAGTCATGAGTGAGCTCAGAATGATAACCTTCCAGTTACTGTAGAGCCTTGTTAGACCTGTGTTAGAAGTTAGGCTGTCAAGTTGAAATGGGAAGTGAAGATTTTCAAGCAGAGTGGTATAATCGAATTTAAATTTTAATAAGAGGCTTCCACTTCCAGGCAAGGTGAAGTGACAGGGATGCAACTTACCCTTTAACCTAAAACAACAACAGTAACACTGACAAAATATATGAAGCAACTATTTTTACGGCATTGGTCACTGAGTCACAAAGGGCAATATTCCCTGATAGTGAAGAAAATGAAGTGAGAGCCCTTTGATTTGCCCACCTGTCACTCATGGAGGCTCCTCTAGGAAGACTCCAGCTACCTCTCTAGTTGAATTGAAGAGAGAGAGCTAGGCATAAGGGGAGGTAGAGGCAGCTAGATTTCACGGGGAAGCAGAACTGGGGAGAACAGAGCTGCACAAGGGTATCTGGAGACCACAGAGAAGTCCTCTCTATTATTTACATGAGAACACTGATGAGCACATACACTGAGGAAACTACACAAGGCCAGGCAAAGAGCTGCCTATAAAAGAGGGGAAATATTCACAGAATTTATGTAAGACTGGAAATTGTACTTGTTCATATCAGCCAGAGTGAAAAACTTCAAAATTCACAGGTCACAGATTAGAAGTATTTTGCCTTAGTAGTTCAGAAACATTAGTCCTAGCCTACATGCTGTTCTGATCAGCATTAACAGACGTAAAATAAAGACCAGAAAGTATCACACCACTAGCATGTAACCACTTTACAAAACAAAACTCAAGTTTATTTATAAGCATATACAAATATCTAGCACAAAATAGTGTAAAATGACAATATCTGATGTCCAATAAAAAATTGCCAGCTATCCAAACCAGCAGGAAAACATCCATATTTAGGATAAATATCAGTTGGAACTAACCAAGCAAATGACATTAATGATAGAAATTAGTAGAAAAGACACTTAAAATTGTTGCTATAACTGTATTCCATGAGTTCAAGAAACTAAAGGATAGATTGGGTATGTTAAGTAAACATATAGAAATTATTAAAAAGACCTCCTTGGAATTTCTACTGACATAATTTATAATGCTTAGGTGAAAAATACAGTTCATGGGAATTATGAAAGATTATACATTGAAGAATAGAGGAATAGAACATTTGAAAATACAGGAATAGAAATCCAAAATATAGAGGGAAAATGACTTTAAAAATATAAACAAAGTATCAATGAGTTAAGGAACAAATTCAAGCATCCTAACATATAGGCAACTGTGTGCTCCCTGAAGGAGATGGAAGAGAGAAAAGAACATTTGAACAATTATTGGCCAAATCTTTTCCACATTCAATGAAAACTATGAAACCACAAATTTAAGAAATTCAGTGAAACTCAAATATGAGGAACATGAAGAAAATTGTGAGGCATTTCATAACCAAATTAATAAAAAATTGATAAAAATCTTCAAAGTAGCCAGATTTTTTTAAAAGACAAATTATGTGGGGCGCCTGGGTGGCTCAGTGGGTTAAGTGTCTGACTTCGGCTCAGGTCATGATCTCACTGTCCGTGGGTTCGAGCCCCGTGTCAGGCTCTGTGCTGACTGCTCAGAGCCTGGAGCCTGTTTCAGATTCTGTGTCTCCCTCTCTCTCTGCCCCTCCCCCATTCATGCTCTGTCTCTCTCTGTCTCAAAAATAAATCAATGTTAAAAAAATTTTTTTTAAAATATAAAAGACAAATTATGTATAGATGAACAAAAATGAAGAATGAAAACAGATTTCTCATCACAAGCAACACATGCCATGAAACAGTGGCCTAACATCTTTAGTTGGAAAAAAAAAACAAACCTTAATGTAGAATTCTTTGCCCAGTAAAAATAACGTTTAAAAAAGGACAAAGATATTTTCAGACATAAAAAATTGAAAGAATCCATCTATAGCAGACTCCAGTTATAAAAAATGACAGAGAACCTTAATGAGATAGAAGATGGGAACTTGAAACCACACAAAGGAAAGGAATGACAACTACATGGGTTAAAAATGTTTTTATTATTATTAAGTTTTTAAAAATTGATTGTTTAATAATTGGTTGATAACACATGTTAAAGTAAAATGTATAACAACAATAGCAAAAAGGATAGAGAAATGGAAGTATACTATTGTAAAGTTTTTGTACTCTGAGCTATGTGGTCCAATATTACTTGAAAGTAGATTGCAGTAAGTTAAAGATGTATATTTGTAATGCCCAAAGAAACAAATACACAGAATTATAGCCAATCAACCAATAATAGAAAATGGATCACAAAAATAGTACTTGATCCAAAAGAAGGCAAAAAAGTCAAACAATGGGGGCCAGAATAGATGGGTAAAAATAAAATGCAAGAGCAAGATAATAGATATAAGTCCAACAATATCAGAAATCACATGGAATAACTTCTAAATGCTTTAATTAAAATAGACAAAGATGGGGGCACCTGTGTGGCCCAGTCGGTTAAGCTTACAACTCTCAATTGTGGCTCAGGTTTTGGTATCACAGTTCCTCAGATGGAGCCCCACCTAGGGGCTGACAGTGTGGAGCCTGCTTGGTATTGTCTCCTTTCTCTCTGCCCCTACCCTGCTCAGGCGCACCTGGTCTCTGTCTCAAAATAAATAAATCAACATTTTAAAAAATAGCCAAAGATTGGCAGGATGGATAAAAAAGCAAGAGCTAAATATATACTTCTTCCAAGAAATCTGATTAAAATATAAAGGCAAAAATAGGTTAAGAGTAAAAGCATTATAGAAAAAAAGAAAGAAAGAAAGAAAGAAAGAAAGAAAGAAAGAAAGAAAGAAAGAAAGAAAGAAAGAAAGAAAGAAAGAAAAAGGAAGAAAGAAAAGGCTGGGGTACCTATGTTACCATCAAACAAAGCAGGTTACAAAGACTATTGCCAGCAATAAAAGGGGGCATTTTCTAATGATAAAAGTGTGAGTTCATCAAGAGAGTATAATAATCTGAAACATTTATACACCTAAGAACAGTGCTTCAAAATACATGAGGGGTAGGGGGGCAGTGTTAATGAATCATAAGCAGAAATAGACAAATCCACAATTACAGTTGAAGACTTCAAACCCACTTTTCAGTAATTGATTGAAAACTAAACAACATCATAAATACCTGACCAATGTTATCAACTAACTTAACCTACTTAGTATTAATATTCATAGAACACTGCATCAAAAGGAAGCAGAACCTATATTCTTTTTGACTGCAGAGGAAAATTTCCCAGGGTATACAATTCATAAGACAAGTTTCAACAAATGTAAAAAAAAAAAAAGATTTGTTATTGAAATTTGTTTAAAAATTAAAACTAAATTAGAAATCATATAGGATCAGTGGAAAATCTCCAAATTTTGGGAAACTAAATTGCACACTTATAAATAACCCAGATATAAAGAAGAGGTCAAAAGAAATGTTAGTATTTGAGCTGAATAAAATATATATACAAAAATGTAGCACTGAACGTGTATATTAAAAATGAGATCTAAACAGATGACATAGCACTCATCTGACAAATCTAGAAAAAGAACAAATAAAACCCAAAGTAAGCATAGTATAAAAAATAGAAAGATTACAGATGATAAAAGATTAAATTACTGGGAGGAAAAAAAACAGTAAATAAGTGAAAATGAAGCCATTTCTTTGAGAAGATTAGTAAAATTTATAAACCTCTGGCCAGACTATTACAAGAAAAAGAGGGATATACAAATGATCAAAATCAGGAATGAGAAAATGTCATTAATAAGGATACAATATATGTTGAAAAGATAACAGGATATTACAAACAATATTTCACCAATGAATATGATGAACTTGACTGAAATGGAAAAATAGTTTGAAAGACACAATTCCAAAGCTCACTCAAAGGAATGGATAACTGGAATAGCCCTATATTAAGAAAAATTACTATGTAGTTAAATATCTTCACACAAAACCACAGGCTTAGATGGTTTCACTGGTGACTTTCAATAGACATTTAAGAGATAAATATGTCAATTATACACAAACTCTTAAAAATATCAAAGTGAAAATTATTTCCATACTCATTCTATAAGGCCAGCCTCAGTGTGACACCAAAACTAGACAAAAACATTACACAAAAAGAAGACCACAGAGAAACATCACTCATGCATGTACATGCCAAATTTCTTAAACTTTTGGCAAAATAAATTCAATATATTTTAAAAGTTAATGCTTCGTGTCAAGGTTGGTTAAATATTCAAAAAGTAGTCAGGGTGATTCCACATAATAACAGAGCAAAATAGAAACACAATGTTATCTTCTCAATTGCTGAAAAAGCATTTGGCAATAGCTATCATCTATTCCTTATAAAAGTTCTCAACAAACTGAGAAGGGAGTTTCCTCAGTCTAATATAGGGAGCTTGCAAAAAACTTAACAGCTAATATCATAATGGCCAGAAACAGTGCTTTCCCTCTAGAATCATGAAAAAGGCAAGGTGCTTGCTCTCACCATCTCTATTCAATTTTGTACTAGATAGTCTAACCAATGCCAAAAAAAGGGGAAGAAAATAAATAAAAGACATCTAGATTTGAAAATAAGTGAAACTTTCTTGTTTTTTCAATCTCATAGTTTAGAATATCTTATCAAATGTACACAAAAATCTTCTAAAATTATTAAGTAATTTTAGCAAGTTTTCAGTCTAGAATATTAATATACAAAAATCATTTCTCCTCAGGGTGCTTGGGTGGCTCAGTCAGTTAAGCGTCTGACTACTCTTGACCTTGATTCAGGCCATGATCTTAGTTCATGAGTTCCAGCCTGGCATTGGGTTGTGAGCTGGCAATAGAGCCTGCTTAAGATTCTCTCTCTTTCTGTCTCCCCCACACTCACATGCTCACACACACACTCTCTCTCTCAAGATAAATAAGTAAACTTAAAAAAATCCTTTTCTTCTATATAATGACAAATAGCAATTAAGTTGAAAATTTTTGAATACTATTTACAATAGCATAAAAAAGATTTCGGTAAATCTGTCCACATATGTGTAAGACTATACTCTGGAAACTACCAAACATTGATTACAGAAAAAAAGACCTAGGTAAATGAAGAGGTATACCATATTGAACTAGAAGCTTTAATATTGTTAAATTACAGTATTTTTCAAATTGATCTATGGATGCAATGCAATCCCTATCAAAAGTCAAGTAGGCATTTTTAGGGGGAGTGGGTAGAAAATGACAGGACAGTTCTAAAATTCATATAGAAATGCACAGGGCATAGAGTAGTTACAACAGGGTGTCTGGGTGGTTCAGTCAATTGAGAGTCTTACTTTGGCTCAGGTCATGATCTCATGGCTCATGAGGTCAAGCCCCACATTAGGTTCCGTGCTGACAGCTCAGAGCCTGGAGCCTGCTTCGGATTCTGTGTCTCCTTCTCTCTCTGCCCTTCCCCTGCCCATGCTCTGTCTTTCAAAAATGAATAAACATTAAAAAAAAAAACTTTTTTTAGAAAGAATAGTTACAACAACTTTGAAAAAAGAACATTGCTTGAGGAATAACCCTACCTGACCTAAAGAATTATTATAAAGCTATAGTAAGTCAGTGAGATATCGGTATGAACATTGACTTTCTGTCATCAAGATTGACAAATAGGTCAACTGATCAAAAATGAGAGTCCAGGAAGAGATTGACCTACACACACACACACACACACACACACACACACACACACGTGGTTTTTGACCAAGATGCAAGAGCTATTCAGTGGAAAAATAGGAAAGTCTTCTTGACAACTGGTGCTGGAACAGTTGAATATGTGCAAAAGGTAAACTGATTCAGACCTCATACTATATATAAAATTGTCACAATTTCTATATTCTAATTGACATTATAATTTATTTAAAACTATTATCTGTATGAATGTTAAAAGTATTTTTAACCATAGATTTTTATAACTAATTTTAGTGGGTCAGTATCTTTGCAGCTCATTTATCCTTTTAGTAACTACTTACTGAGTTCTGATAGGCAATGCAATTAAAACAGAGAACAAGATAAGTACAGTCCCTCTCTGACCTTATTGTGAGGACATGGATTATGTCCTCTGTATCTTCTCACAATTAAAGATTAAATATTTTGGGGCAACTTGGTGTCTCTGTTGGTTAAGCGTCTGACTTTGGCTCAGGTAATGATCTTGCAGTCTGTAAGTCTGAACCCCACATCAGGCTCTGTGCTGATAGCTCAGAGCCTGGATCCTGCCTCAGATTGTCTGTCTGCTCCTCTCCTGCTCATGCTCGCTCTCTCTCTCTCTCTCTCTCTCTCTCTCTCAAAAATAAATAAACATTAAAGAAGAAGGTTAAACAATTGCATGATTAAATCCATTTGTTACAAACACAGGAGTATAATAAAATTTGATATGAAAATAAATATATATCTCCTTCAGAAAACATGCAAAGAATAGATTTATATTAGCTATAGTTGCTTTAGAGCCTAGCACTCTAAGTAGAGGGCTAGTATTGCCATAAATATAGATTTGAATCAGTTTTCAGCAGTGAAACCATATGTACTTCTCTCATATTTAAAATGTGATCTCTACATCCCAAAATAGCATATATAGCTTATTATAAGGCTTACTGTTGAAGAAATTAACACTACATATCTGTTTTCTAATAGTCAACTGCATATGTGTAATTAAAAATATTTGACAATAACTATATGGAGAAATAATAAAAATCTGTGAATATAAAATAATGAAAAAAAATTAAAAATCTGTAAATGGTGGAGAGAAAGTTTCATTTGTTACAGCTTTATTTGATGTTCAAAGTGGGTAAGGCCAAATCTTGTTTCAGTGATTTATTTTAAAATCATGTCTATAGACAAAGGTAACATGGGGACTTTTGAAATGAAATTGTTAATCAGGCTAATGTAGGCTTCAAAATTAGTGTGACAATAAATTGACCCTAAATTGGATCCATAGGTATACATAAGTTATAGTTCTGCTTTTAGTTTTGTACAAATTTCAACTATTTGATTAATCATGGAATTATTGGATGGAAGATAGTTCTCCCTCCAGCCCCTTTATGCTTTTTAAAAAGTGAAATATGTTTGAAGTTGCTTCATATTTATGAAGTAGCATGTGTTGTATACATATTATACATACACAATACACATACACATAAACACAAATGGTGAGTGTAGGTAAATAAATTTAATTAAATGAACAGACCTGTAACTATGACCCAGGTTAGGAAACAGGCCGTTACCAATATTCTTGGATACTGCCGTCTGCCTCCTCCCCATGAAAGATAACCAGTCTTCTTCTGGTTTCAGGAAGACAATGGCTATATGTGGACCAAAGCATGGCAAATCAGCTGAGCCTAGATCAGTTGATTACCAGATAAATGAGTGATTTCAGAATGAAATCAGAAAAGCCACATGATAACTTCCACGTAACCCTCAGCAATGTCACATTCAAAAGCAATTGGCAATCATGTCACCAAATTTTGTTGATCAACAAATACATGCAACATCTCCTTCTCCTGAAATAGTGTACAGTAGAGAAATGGAATAATGAAGTTTGTTGCAATTTAAAAAATGAGGTTCACATACAGAGCTCTGATGACACGATTGTAGTGAAAAAGGGGAGCTAACCAGCATCCATAGGAGTATAGTACTCGTCTTACAAGGCTACTCTTAGCAACCCAAATAAATAGCTCTAGACCCCGATGGGCTTAAAAAACCATTGTTTTTTTGTTTTTTGCTGTTTGTTTTATTTATTTTGACTATAAAATGTTTACTGAAGTGAATATATTTAATTCACTTAGAGCTTGAGAATGCCAACCCAGAGGCACTATAAAAGGGTGCACTGTGTCTGCACGATCAAAGAGCAACAAGTGTCGAATGACTTGAGATCAATAAAAATTTTGCAATAGAGACAATAAAGGGGAAACCAAAGTCTTTTTATTTCAGTTACAATTGGGACCATGCAAAATTGCAAATCTGAGATCTGTCACTCTCTTTTTACTCTGATAGTAATGGCCTACCAAATTCTTCTATTCCTGGGAAGATTTTCTGACATTCCACTTTCTTTTTCTAGACTTGCCACCCTGAAACCTAATCTCTGAGGATATATTTTTCTTTTTCTGTTTTTTCCCTCAATGCAGAAAAAAAAACTGTTGAAAATAAAAATGTGCTTCATGCAAATAAAATTTTACAGTTTGCATTTTTATCAGTTTTTCACTTTTTTCCAAGAGTATGGTACATGACTAGATGAATTAGGAATTTTCAAAAGATGAGGAAATTTTCTAGGTTGCCCAATGTTAAACAGCAAAGAACTGACAGAAGTGGTAACACAGCTCAGACTTTATAGCTTGATCTTTTTGTTATTTCTATCAAATACTGGTAAGATGATAATCATTTGATGAGTTACTGTTTTGCCATAATGTATTTTCATTTATTGAGGGGACACAGCAGTGACAGGCCAGTGACAGATATTGGACAAAGGTACATTTCAATGGCCTTAACATACTTTATTATTCAGGGTAATGATACTGGCTACTATCATAAACATCCTTCAGATACCGTTACCCTTTATATAGCCAAAGTTTTTATCTGGGCAGTTAGGGCAGTTCCTTCCTAAATGGTGGCGTCTCCATGTCCAGGATTCTCCCATCTTATGATGTTGACATTTTTAAAACATGAAGAAGAGGGAAAACGTGTGAATAATCCCACAGATGGTTTTATGGCAAGGTCTGGACATAGTCTGCATTATTTTCTTCCCTATTCGCTGGTGCTGAGTTATAAGGCCGATACCCAAGCCCAAGAAAAACCAGAAGATGTAGTACTGCTAGGTACCCAGGAAAAGAAAACAGTATCAGTTAATATCAGGCCAGTCCCTGTCATGTCTCTGAAACATGAAGAGAAGAATATTGGGAATAAGACATCATGTTGTGAGAGAAAATCGTGAGTCTACTATCGAGAGAAAGCAATGAAAGAGCAAGAGAGAAACAAAGATTCAAAATCAAACAGATGTGAGCTAATATTCATTATCCCTTTAATGAGGTGAAATTAGAAAATGATCTGAACATTAGATGTATGTGCTTGTGCTCACATGTGAAATTTTCATGATGGAATGTAGGTTAAGGTATTCTAAATGTTGTTTTTATAAAGTTCAGCATTTAAAAAATATCCTTGTAGGAATTGGTACAGGGACACAGAATGAGAATTCCCTACATGATTATTAAGTTCAATGTCCTGATGCCCCAAATGGCCCAAATCAGACTTTGTTTAAAATCATTCATTTCTATCTGGGTATTTGCTAAACATTACTGCAGCTACTGATTCTGTATGTGCTTTATTTTCCTCAGTTGTACCATGAGACTATGCCATTAGTACCAAACTCATAGTGAGGGTTATAAATTAATATGTGTAATTCATGTATAAATGCTCTAATTTTTTTTGTTTGACATGGATAGACATCTTAAAATGGAAAGCCTATATCATTGTAATCACTGGATCAATTTGACCACCTGGACTTGGTTTTATCTGGGCATCAAAACTCAACTAAAATGCTTACATATATGTGTATATATATATATATATATATATATATATATATATATACATACATACACACACACATATACATATATATACACATATATATGTATATGTATATATGTGTGTATATATATATATACATATGTATATACATATGCATACATATACATATGTATATATATATAGAGAGAGAGAGAGAGAAAAAAAGAGTGTTAAACTCTTCACTGAGTTAAAAATGTTGCTTTAGCAGTTTTTCTAAGTGTCTGCGTTTTTGATTTTGGTTTTTTTTTTTTTCTTGTTTGTTTGTTTGTTTTCCTGTTCAAAATGGCATCTGGATCAAAGGTTAAATTATTTAAGCTTGAAATGGTTATTACAGAAAAATCAGCATTCTCCACGTGACGCTGTTTTGAATTCCTGTCCTTGACAAATACTAGAGAGCTAACATAATTCCAACATTACCATCTCTTCTTTGGTGGGTCAGCAATAAGATTTTGATAGTGAAATAGCTTGAGTTCCTCATTATAGAAATCACTCCAATTAGTCAAGTACTGTGTAAAACATTGTAGATTATTTGCAAAGGTATGTATATAGTAATCTTGTCTTTACATCAGGGGCACTGTATTTATTGAAGGCATTTTTGCTTTTATAAGAATTTATAGAAGTGTTAAAGTTGCTTTTAATATATTAACAATAGTATTATTCTGCCAGTTTCAAGGGGTGGGGGGTCATTTCCTAAAGACATATATACCCTTTCCTCACCCTCATGTTAAAACAACAACAACAACAACAAGAAAAAAGCAAGGAATTGCGAGCTAACTCTGAAATGGGTTGAACAATTTGAGAAAGAATTGATGTCATCAGTAAACAGAACTGCCTGGTGCTTCTCATGTTGGGCTTGTGATAAAACTGGCAAGTAGATTGCAAGTGACCAGGAGAAATAATGTTGAGTGTTCTTTCCATTTTAACAGGCATTATACTAAAGTATTCAAACGTTGAAGGGGATTTTTCTTCACCCATATCTACACAAAAGTCACAGAAGTTAGTTACAAAACTGTAAATGGATAGAGTGATCAAAGAGAAAATGAGTGGAGGTTTGAGAAGGTTTACATTGTAGTTCATGCTGTTAAATTGTAGCTCAGGAGAAAAGTTATTTGTTAGTAAATATTTTATTTTGTTCTGTTTTAAAGTGAAAGC
Source organism: Felis catus (assembly GCF_018350175.1). Classification (NCBI taxonomy): domain Eukaryota; kingdom Metazoa; phylum Chordata; class Mammalia; order Carnivora; family Felidae; genus Felis; species Felis catus. Next base: position 132,526,894 of record NC_058375.1, on the reverse strand, counting down.
CTGTCAATTTGGGGGTGCCTGAGTGGCTTAGTCAGTTAAGGGTTCAGGTCTTGATTTCAGTTCAGGTCATGATCTCGAAGTTCCTGGCTTTAAGCCCCGTGTGAGGTTCTGTGATCTCTCCCTCTCTCTCTGCTCTTCCCCCTCTCACCCTCTTTTTCCACCCTCAAAAATAAAAAAAAAGAAAAAAAAAGAAAGAAAGCATGTCAATTTCAAATTTAAACTGGTTCTTCCAGTGTTGTGGATTATGCAGGGAATGCTACCTTGTATCACTGCCCAATCCTATTGCTCTCTGCTTATGATTTCTGTGGAGATCTGGCTGATTATTACTAAGACTTTTATGTCTATTTGAAATTTTTTGCCTATAACCATTGCCTAGTGCTTCTCAAATTTTAAGACCTGGAAAACATCTGGGGGTGTTGCTAAAATGCAGAGTCTAATTCTACAGGTCCAGGTTAGGGCCTGAGGTTAACTCATTATAACAAATTCTCAGGGGATGCTAATGCTGTTCCTCCCTGGGCCACACGTTGAGCCACGAAACCTTAGCCTCAATGGCATGTAAGCTTTCTTGGTCTCAGTATCTTAATTTCTCAGGTCTCCTAGCTCAAATACATGATTCGTACTACTTAATCTATTTGGACCTCCGTCTCTGATTGCCTAAAATGCTCTTGGCAAATATGTCTCCTTTTTTTTTTTTTTTATAACTCTAGTGACCCACTGTTTTCACCAGATGCAATCTATTCATAAAACTTTTGTCCAAAGCTCCTCCATTCTATGACCATTTTTAACGTAGCACCAAGAAAGAAAAAAAAAAAAACAGTGAAAAGGACAGATGTAAAGCTATTAAAAACATGATGTAAGTAGTATGACATAGTTAGAAATTGCATGGAGTTCTGGGAGTCAGACTGATCTGTTCAAATCCTGAGTTTGTGCTTTTTAGGTATATGAACTTTAGCACCTGATCTCTGGCCCTCAGTTATGCCATTGAGAAAACTGATATATGGAAGCAAAGTTAATAAGTGTACCTCATAGATTTGTCTAATAGGTGTACTTACTAGATGTTCTTGTTAAAAATATATATGGCAATCATAATAATAATTCAACCCCTCACCATTATTACTTTTTAATGTTTACAAGCAACTGACAGAAGAACAAAATCAATACCTGGTTAATTTAAAGTTAAAAATAGGATTTTGTGTCCTCTAGACAAAATGTCTTTGTCTTAACACCTGGATTGATGGCTTTTCCCACTTCCCTTTGAGGTCTTAGATTTCTTCTTCCCAAAAGTCAGAAGCTGTTAATTATAAAACATAAAACATTTCTATTCATTTTCTCCCCAAAGTATCTTTTCAAGTGGGTGAAAACTATTTCAGAGTAACTTAACTCATCCTGTATAGCTAATATTTGATAAAGAATATTCTACAAATAAAAAAGAGATAAGCATGAGAAAATAAAAATGAAATCAACACAAATAATTTCAGTGAGGTCTTGACACCTTTTATGTAGTGTAGACATTTTAACAATATTATTTTTTTAATTTTTTAATGTTTTATTTACGTTTTTGAGAGAGGGAGCATGAGTGAGGGAGGGACGGAGAGAGATGGAAACAGAAGATCAGAAGTAGGCTCTACCATGACAGTAGCAACCTCGATGCAGGGCTCAAACTCAAAAGCTGTGAAATTATGACATGACCTGATGTTGGCTATTCAACCAAGGCGCCCCAACGATATTAATGTTTTAATCCATGAGCACAGAATATCTCTCCAGTTATTTGTTCTCTTGTCTTCTTTCATCAGTGTCTTATAGTTTTCAGTGTATAGATCTTTCATCTCCTTGATTAATTTTTCCTAGATTTTTGTGTTTTATTTCTAAAGTAAATGGAATTGTTTTCTTAATTTCTCTTTCTGATAATTTGTTATTAGTGTATAGAAACACAACTGATTTTCATATATCGATTTTGTATCCTGTGACTTCGCTGAATTTGTTCTAACAGTTTTTTGGTGGAGCCTTTAGGGTTTTCTACTATATAATATGTCATATACAAATAGAAACATTTTTACTTCTTCCCTTCTGATTTAGAATCTTATTATTCATTTTTCTTGCCTATATTCTCTGAGTTTTCCAATACTATGTTGAATAAAATAGAGTGGGTATTTTTGTCTTATTTCTGATCTTAGACAAAAAGCATTTAGCTCTTCACCATTGACTATGATGCTAGCTTTGCGTTTGTCATATTTAGCCTGTATTATGTTGAGCTACATTTTTTTATACCTACTTTGCTGGGAGTTTTTTATATGAATGGATGTTGAATTTTGTCCATTTTCTGTAACTCACCATAGCAGCAGATTCAAGAATAAATTTGCAAGAGGGAAAAATTGTCCTCACAGATGATTTAGCAAAGACTGTGGCAATAGTCCAGATAAGAAATGATGTAGATTAAACTAAAGTGGCTGGTTCTGTTTCTGGATAAGACAGAATAAGGACACTTTACCTTCTCTCTCCCTGAATGCAGCTAAAATCTGGTTAGAATGCATGGAGCAGCTAATTAGGACTCTGAAAAGTTAAAAAGGTGGGAGGTATATTGAAGAAGACCAGAATTCCAAATGCTGCTGAATTGGATTGCAGTTTATCACTTTTACTTCTAAGATCCCCTGACCTGAACTCAAGGCAGCATGACACTCATGTGGAACCTTGATGCAGACAGAAAGAATTCTAGAAGAACCCCTGTAATTCTTGGTACAGAAGCAGGGAAGGGAACTTTTAATACTCAAAGAGCAGATAGCCCTTGCCTGTTCTTTTTCTGTTTCTTTTCTCCATTATCTTGTTTTCTAGCCCCAGTCAGTCTCATGGTGGCCACCGGCAGTGGCAGCCGTGCAGTGAGATCCCACTGAAGCCAAAACTGTGAGGGAGGAGAAGAGAGAATTCCAAGCAGACTCCACACTGTCAGTGCAGAGCTTGACATGGGCCTCAAACTCATGAACTATTAAATCCTGACCTGAGTTGAGATCAAGAGTTGGATGTTTAGCTGGCTGAGCCACCCAGGCAACCTGAACCAGGAATATCTTAACTGGCTTGATACATACGTTGTCATTATCTAAAAGGGACTTGAGGGCAACTTTTAAAAATAGTGTTTGGCAATCAAACATGAACATTTTTCAAATACATGGGAAACTAGAAAGAAATAGAAAAGAAATTCAGACAAGAAATATGATATATAAAGAAAAAACAGGTGGGAATTTAAAAGCTAAATAATAAATTGATAACTCACATGCTTTGTTTAATAGAGAAGGGAGTTACAGAGGGGGAAAAATCATAACCTGGGGATAAGCAAAATGTTCTTAGACATGACACCAGTGAGTAAACAAGACATAAAAAATTTAAAATGGATAAATTGGGCCTTTTCAAAATTTAAAACCATTGCTCTGCAAAAAAAAATATTGTTCTATATCCTTCTATGTATTTTATGTATGCACACAAGCAAACACACACACATGCATGCCAGCACGCAGATAGATAGATAGATCCTTTTTCCATTTCTCTGTGACCTTCCCTTCCTGAAATGTACAATAGAAATTCCACACTATTCTAAATAGTATATGAAAGACTGTTCAAAATTATCAACTGTTAGAAGAATTCAAATAAAATCCAGTGAGATATACCAGTATAAACCTATTACACTGACTGAAGTGAAATATTTATGTATATATGACAATGCCAAATGCTGACAAGGAGGAACAGGAACTCTTAATATTTTTCTGTTAGGAATGGAAAATGGTATAGCCACTCCCAAGAAATATTTTGGTAGTTTCTTATAAACATACACATCATATGACCTAGAAATCCTACTCCTGGTCATTTACCCTAGAAAAATGGAAACTTGGTTACACGAAAGCCCATACATGAATGTTTATAGCAAAACTCCTCTCATAATTGCCATACACTGGAAATAAACCAGATGACTTTCAATGGATAAACAAATTGTGGCACGTCCATGTAATGAAACTCTACTTAGTATTTAAATGTAATGAATTATTGATACACATAATATAGGATATTAAAACATAAGGCATTTTGCTGAGTCATAAATCCACTATCAAAATGTCACATATTGCATGATTCCTTTTTCTATAAGATTTTCACAAACTTATAGAGAAGGACATCACACCAGTGATTGCCAGTGCCTAGGGGTAGGGAGAAGGTATGAGTTTAAAGGAATAACACTAAAGACATTGTTGGAATGATGTAACTGTTCTATATCCTGATTGTAGTGATGGTTACATAAATCTACATGTATATGAAAATTCATAGGACTGTACAGCAAAAGTAGTTTTTATATGGCAATTTAAAACACAAAAATAAAAAGATCTAAAATTGTAAGTTTAAGTAGGTGACATGTTTGAGAAATTTTTAGGTAAAAATTGATGAGATATGGTTATGAGTTTCATGAAAGTGAGAGAGTAGGGAAAAGAAGGGATTTAGGATGACCCCCATGCTTCTGACTTAGATGATTGAACACAAAGTAGTAACCTTATAATACGAAAGAGGAACAGGTGTTTTGGGAAAACAAGTTCAGTTTTGCTATATGGAGCTTGAAGTGTCCATAGGGCATCTCAAGCAAAAATGAAAATGGCCATCTGGGTGGCTCAGTCGGTTAAGCACCCATCTTCGGCTCAAGTTATGATCTCATGGTGGGAACTCTCAATGTGGGTTTGAGCCCCACATTGGACTCTGCACTGACAGCATGGAGCCTGCTTGGGATTCTCTCTCTCCCTCCCTCTTTCTCTCTCTCTGCCCCTCCCCCATGTCCTCTCTCTTTCTGTCTCTCTCTCAAAATAAGTAAATAAAGTTTAAAAAATAGTGAAAACTATAGAAGAGCAAGAGGAACTGTGGCCTAGGTGGAGTCGTGAGCTTAACATTTTGAGGAATATCATCATTTAAGAAGCAGGAAGGAGCAAGCCTCCAAAAAAGTGATGTCAGGATCATTCCGCCATTTTCACTCTTTTCACACATCCAGATTTGTTTGGCTCCCAATTCTTTCCAGTTCTGGAACACCCAATTGTGGTACTCCCTTACTTAAACATCTTTTGGGACTTCTCATCATTTGCATGATGACTTTGAACTATCTGAGCTCATCATTTGCATGATGACTTTAAACTATCTGAGGGTGGTATTGAGACTGCCCCACACTCCCAGACTAACGAAGGCACAGAAACATGTGGAAATATATGTTCTGTATCCTAGTATTTTTTTAATAAAATCAATCAGTAGCAGTTGAATTAACAACTTTATGTAGTAGCTAACACCATCTTTATCTAAGCCTATATATGTATGTATTTTATTTGATGTACACAGGTACTCATACATATGTATCTCTCTCCTTTTTCCATCTTTGTGTCCCTCCCTTTCTGGAATGTATAATGGAAATTCCACACTGTTCGGTTGGCCCATGTTGACTTCCTTTTCCTCTAAGGTCCTATGATATGTCTGTTTAGGGAAGGTATCTCAAAGTACTCAAAATCTATTTGTATTATTAATTTCTTTTTAAGTGTTTACATATTACGTGGATTTTAAGATCCTGAGAGTAAGGATTTTATATTTTATATCAGACTGTGCTTAAATAAACCTTGCTTAAAATTCTTTAAAATTCCTCACTAGTGTTTAAATGATACATTCCAAATATATTTGCATAGCAGACAAGGGCTTTGATAGCCTCACCCAAAATCACCACACCATGTAAATGCGTTTCATGTCAGCTTTCCTTCCCAGCAATAAACATCAACCATGCTATGTTAGTGATCTTTTCTTGAAAGTTCTATGATTTTTCATGTCTCTTAACTTCCTGTGATATTGCCTATGTCTGGACTGTCTATTCCTTTCATTCCTGGTGAATTTCTGTTCAGAATAGATAGCATCTCTCTTCGCATATAAGGGCATCATTCCTTCCTTTGGCTTCTATCTCTTCTTGTTGTAGTTATATATCATCTTGTACTATGCTTATGCTTTGTGTCTGTCCTCCCTATCACATTATGGATTTTTTGATAGGAAAAACTGGTTTTAACTTCTCTTTGAAGCTATAGAACCTATTTTATTGCCATGTAAAAACAAAGATACAGAATAAATAGCTTTGAATAATGAAATTAATTAATGATTTTCTTCCAGTGCTTAGCAAAGTGTCTTCTCATTCAGTCTCTTACTCAAAATAAGGTAATGGAAGACAGCATAAGATATAATAGAAAGGTATCAAATATTTCATGTAGATGTAAATTTGAATCCAGTTAAACTTCTTTAACAAATACTCTTAGTAGTTTTGATTTCTAATGATTAAAAAAATGGATATGTATGGATACCATTAATCTAGAAAGTTCAGTAATTATGTATATTAATTCCTTTTGTAGGATGTTAAACAAGGAACCAGAGATAGAAATGAATTAAGTTATTTAACTAGAGCTTTTGCATTTTCTTTAGCAATAATCCCATTTCCTAATAAAATCCTCCTTAGAACCACAATTTTGGGGGAGGCCAAGGAGAACAGGAGATCAGGAATGTCATTTTACTCCCATATGCACACATATATACATACACATATGCATACCCTGGTGTTCTTTGAGACAGTTCTGCTAAAATATGAGGAACATACATAAAAAGTTATTCCTTTAAATCACAGAAAATAAAACACAAAGCAAATCATATATAGGAAAGCAGGTGATAAAATAAATGCTAACTTTGTTTTTTTTATTATTAATATGAAATTTATTGTCAAATTGGTTTCCATATAACACTCAATGCTCATCCCAACAGGTGCTCTCCTCAATACCCATCACCCATCCTCCCACCCCTCGCACCACTCATTAACTTTCGAATCAGAAAGAGTGGATTAATCACTTGGTCTTAATTAGAGTTATATTTGGTAATTGGATCTTTCCAACTCACCTAGGCTTCTTAACTTCACTTTTTAAATCTTTTAAATGGATGTCCCCCTTACATAGGCCCTACTATCCTAAGTGTGAGATTAAGTGTAATTTTTAAATTACAGAAGATTTTACTAATATGAGGTACTATTTTACTGTTAATAGGACTTAGACAATATGGTTTTCAATTACTTATAATTTAGGTTTGTGAATATTTGAAGACTGTGTTGAAGATGTAATAAAAGTTGTACCCATTGGCTGCCAATAGCAGCACCTATGTTCTTTCAAATGAAGAAGAAAATAGAAAGACATGTGGTAAATCATTGGATCATAATCGTAATTTGCCTAGATGAAATAAATGATTCTATCATCAGATTAGAAATATCCTAATCCACAAGGTTGGAAGGATGAAATAATTCTATCTTAGTGATGTGGCATTTATCCCCTTCTAAACAACCAGTATAATTGTCAAGCTAGATGACATTTGTACAAAGTACTCAAATTAATTTGTATATTTGGTAGTGTTTATGTCTTCAAGGACAAATGATTATGCTTTTTATGATTAGTCTTTATGGTTCTATTATTAACCAGAAAGAGAAGTAAAGTGTTGTATTTGCAGTCTTTTGTTTACTTTGAAGACATAAACATTATTTTTTTTAAGAGAGAACGGTGAAGATCATGGGAGAAACAGATACTAAGAGCTAAAAAAGAATTCTACTAAATAGTATGAAAATCAAGATGGGTTTCCTACTAACAAATGAAAAGAAATGCAGTAAAGGACTCTGAAATAAATCTGTGATTTTTACCATGCCTCGGTAGTTACTGTACCCTGAGAAGCAATCTTTTTTTCATTGTTAAAAGACAGTATGGAATACAAAAAGACTTTCAAGGACAACAGGAAATAGCTGCAACACTCTCCTTTATATTTCTCAAAAAAGAAAATGGAAAAAAAAATCAGAACAACAACAAAAAACAACCCACTACAGTGACCTGATTGAGAAATGCTGGTTAGGGCTGGTAGTGTCTTTGACCCATTCTTTTTCAGTAGAAAAGTGGTAGTCTGGGACGCCTGGGTGGCGCAGTCGGTTAAGCGTTCGACTTCAGCCAGGTCACGATCTTGCAGTCCGTGAGTTCGAGCCCCGCGTCGGGCTCTGGGCTGATGGCTCGGAGCCTGGAGCCTGTTTCCGATTCTGTGTCTCCCTCTCTCTCTGCCCCTCCCCCGTTCATGCTCTGTCTCTCTCTGTCCCAAAAATAAATAAAGTCGAAGAAAAGTGGTAGTCTGAACTGAAAGATCACAGACAGTAAGAGTATTCTCTTAATCATTTTCAGAACACAGTCTTTGGCAGAAAACTAGGCAATGAGCTTTTCTACAAGAATTAATTTAAAAAAGGTCAAGGGCCTAATATAGGAAAACAATCCATGCTTTTTCCTTTCCCTTAGATATAGGAGAAATGATCTACATGATTGAAGCACATTGCTGAAAAAATTCATAGCAAAATTGGTCATTGGGTAAGCATTACCACACATCACCTAGGAAAGAGAAATGGGAATCTAGGTATGACACCATATCCAAATTTTATGGAATGTATTTCATGGTAAGCTAAGTGATAATAGGTTCATTTCACAGAGGAAAAACAGATTCAAGAAAGTAATCAAGTTATCAAACTCTGTGCTAAGAAATAGGTTTACATAGTTAAATCTGTGAAATGAGATTTGTACTCAAGGATCCTATGGTCTAGAGGAGAAGACAGACAAAAAAAAATCAACAGTTATGGAATTCTGTCATTGCCAGAATAGACATATAGGCAGGATGCTAAAGAATATAGAAGTGAAATGAGTCAACCTGAGTAGCTTCTCTAGGAAATACTCACCAGAGAAGGATGACCTCTGAGATGAGTTTTGAACTATGCAAGAGTTTGTTAGATGAAGTAGAGGTGAAATCACCTGTAGCATAGAGATATGTAATGGGTCTAGGGAGCTACAAGTAGGGGACTTTGGAAAGAACAAAGGTATTCTAACAAAGATTAGAGAAGAGAGTACAGGTTTGGAGATAATTCTCCATTAACCTTACACATACTCCCTCCTCTTAGAAACCAGCCAAGGGATATATACATAGAAATAGCCTGGTGGAACAAGGATCTCATTGTGCAGTAAAGAATATTTATATTCTGAGGAATACAGATGTGGGTTTGAAACTACTCCTGTAACCTTTGAAATTTATTAAGGCTTTCTGAGCCTCAGTTTGCTTTCCTATACCTAACACCTATAAGTGCTATTTTAAGAAGTTCTGATTTATCCCTATTTACTCCTCAATGCCTTACAGTTTTCACAACATCCACACATCCACTCTTATAGCCATCACCGCTAACACTACTACACTGAGAATGTTCTTGCAATTTCCTGCCTGCATTTAGTAATTTCTAGCACTTTACTTTGGTCAAATTCTTGTATCCAGCTACTTGCTGGTAAATTCCTTATGTCTTTCAGGTACCTCAGTTTAAGAAACCTAAAACCAGAGTCATCATCTTTGTTCTCCAACACTGCTGTCTTTCCTTTGTTGCCTGTTTGAATAGCATTACTTTTATTCCAGTTACTCATCTGGATGTCAGAGAATCATTCCATATTCTTTCCTTTCATAGTCATGCATAGCTACATCTCACTCTTTCTTTCTTTTTGCTCTCCGTTCTGCCACCATTATTTTTCTACTGTATTGATACATTAGGTTAAGTACAGGTCCTCCTGCTGTGGTATTTCCCCTTACTTTTCTGATTCAGCTGTGACACAACTGCCAGGATGATGCATATAAATGAAAATCATATGTTACTGCAGAGCCTAAAACTCTTCAATGATTTGTCAGAGCTTTCTAGATAAAGTTCCAACTTCCTGGTTTACCACACATCAGAATTCCTTAACCTTGTCACTGTGGACTTTTGGGCCAGATAATTTGGGGAGAATCTTGAGGTAGAGGGGTGGGGACTATCTTGTACATTGTAAGAACTTTAGAAGCATCTCTGGCCTTTATTAGATGCAGTTGTACTTCCTTGCCCATTGTGAAAACTAAAATATGTGTCATGGCATTGCTAAATGTTTTCCAGAGGTTGAGAACTTCTGGTATACCTGATCTGGCTACTGCATTTCCACTTTTCTGCGAAAATATACACCATACATATTTTGTAACTTTTCCCTAACACAGACTCTTCATTCCAGGCATCCCATCTTCTTCCATTTTTTCTAAGCCTATTTTCCTTTTCCACTCCCCCAAGCTTTCCCATGATTCTGCTCAGAGTGATCTTTGAGCTTATAATGTCTTTTTCTTCATTTAGGTAACTCCTACCTATCAACTTAAAAACTCAGCTCAGGCATTGCTCTGTTTTTGGATATCTTTCTTCCTGTTGATCTAGGTGAATTCTGAGAATACCTTCATTAAAGTACTTAAATAATTTTGTACTAAAACAAACAAAAACATTGGTTTCTATCATAGTATATGTTCTCAACAATAAATATCATATCTTGTTTGGTTTATATTCCCAATGTCTTGCAATAGATGGCAACCTGACTGATGTTTGCTTTTGTGAATGAATATACTCCTCATAGGAATAAAGGAAACACTTATGTAAAACATCATGTTCAGTGTCTTGCACATAGTAGTCATGAGGTTAATGATAATTGTTTTAATCATTTCCTAAACCTCCTAATAGAATTATTTATATTAAGTTAATAAAAAAAAGTCTTGGTTTTAGAGTTTTCAGATTTTGAAATATGGGATAAGGTGTTACAGACTGGTGGCTCATGATTTAGCCCCATACACTATCAATTCAGTAAGATGGGTCTTTATATAGTCATCTTTTCATGACTGGTGAAGTCATTCTGGTGCTTTCTAACACCAGCCTTTCCCCATCTCTCCTACATAGCCCTCTGACCTCTCCAGATACATAAATCCTTAGCGGCCAACATCATCCCCATTGCTTCCATGAAGCCTTCTCGTGATTCTGTAGTTGATGTCATTTTTCCCCTATATCAAGAGAAATATGCCTTTTTGGCCTTTAATCACAAAATTCTAAACAAATTTAGTTCATTCCCCCTTTTCTCTAAATTAGAGGGAAAATACTGTAAAGAAGACCCATTAAAGACAATCAACCTGAAAATACAGGTAACAAAAAAATCTGAACATCAAAATGGAAGTATGCTATACAGTAAAGTCTGACTGTTTGCAATGACTTTATTATTTCAAGAGATAAATGTTGAATAAACACATTATTTGGGAAATCATGGTAATATATGATACGCTGCAGAAGATTTACAGCCAAAATTGGTAAAAGACAGATTTAATCCTTGAAGAGACATTTAATAACAGAAATAATTTCATTTTTCTGCAGCTCTTTATTATCCTAGAATGCAAGAAAAAACAGATACCTGTGAAAGTTGGTTTGTTTTCCAAATGGTGTCTGCATAAAGCCGTGTCTATGAAGTCTTCCTGTTATACAGAATTTAGAAACCTGTCTTATCAGATCATGATATTAGCTCTGAAACTGCAACAATGGCACTGCCTCTATAACCTCATTTGCAAAAGAAAAAAGACTTTAATATTCAATCTGTGAATTTAATGGCATGATTGGTATTTTTTAACCCATTTTCTATGGAGCTGCAAGGTTATAAATACTCTATTTGTAAGAAGAGTTCTTTATAATTCAGTTTTCTATTCCCCAAGTTGAATGGAGGCCTTTGTCTTTACAATAGATTGCTCACTAGGGAAAGGAAAAGCAACACCATGCTAAATAAAAGATTTTGCTCTGGAACTGTATATGGGAAATTTTTAAATGAAAGGAAACTTACTGTGCTATTTTATATTTGTCATGGCTTTTAGATTATCAATAAGCAGTTAATAATTTCTTTCTATATAAAGAACCAGTACCTGTGCTTTTGGTTATTGACATTATCTTTCTTTATTATTTAGACTTTTAAATACAAGAAAAGTGTCCTCAAAATCAGGCTTCATGCTTTTGTCTTGAATCTGTAATTTAGTCCCATTTATTACAAAGATTTAACAGTATCAAATGCATAGAGCCTTTGTAAAAATTAAATGATAAGCACAAATAATAAAATGAAACCTATTTCCCTCCCAACCTCTTAGCCTGAAATAAATATATTTTCATTTTTAGATCTCTTGGTAAAAATGATTTTAAAAATTGAGATATAGAAGGGAAATGGAAAGAAGATAGTTGTTTGGCAAGTAAGGATCCAAAATCCTTACTTGATAGAAACATGATAGAAACAAAAAGTATTTACCATAACCACACACACACACACACACACACACACACACACACACACTCAGAAGGGGAATTAGGAGGGGGAGGCAGAGGAAGAGGAGAAGAAAACCAATAAGTGTTTGCACAAGGACATTGAGTATATTTTGAGAAGGTCCTTTCTCTTTTGTCTTTTCCTTGTAATTCAGTGTATAAAGCCAATAACATTTGTTTTACGCATTTTTTTATGATTAGTGTCACTTGGTTGCTACTTCTGCTTATGCTATTGTTTGCGGGAGATTTTGCTTTTATTTGTATTTGTTTGTTTGTTTGTTTGTTTGTTTTTATCTTGTGCTACTGTGGCATCTATTTCTCCCCTCTCATCCAGGCTTTGTGTTTATAGAAAGCTTGGGAAGAAGTTATGTAATGCTCCACCGGACCAGAAAATTAGTGATGAGTGAAACTCTTACGAGGTCTAGAGGTCCAGCCAAGTTGGGGTTAACATCTACGAGTCTGGATGTTTATTAGGAGTGGCAAAAGACCTCTTGAGTCTACATAAATGACCTGTGAATTTTGTGATAGACGGAATTTTTGACAAGGTTTTCAGGATTTCTTGCATTCACAGAGAACAGGAACCTTTGAGAAGACCCATTATGCCTTAGGTTGGAATATAGGAGTTTAGGGAACATAAATATGAGGATGGAAAAAAATAAACTTCTTACGTTACAAGAGTTGGGGTTTAAATTTCAAGACAATGTTTGCAGGTTTTGTATTTTTTCTTTAAAATAACTTGTTTATTGGGTCATTAAAAATAAAGATTTATTGCATACTTGGCTTTTGGATTTGAGAAATATGCCAGGAGATTTATACTGGAGTTTCTATTACTATTATTTTTTTTCCTTTGAGGGGTGAGATTGAAAGCATTGTGGAACTACATAGAGTGTTAGTTTTTTTGTTTTTTTTGTTTTTTGTTTTTTTAAGAGTGTTAGGTTTTAAGGTAGGAAATAGGTAAGGGAACAGCTCAAAGTTTTCATGTGTATCGAGGGTTCGTGTTTTGTCATAGCTAGTTCCCTTATCTCAGGAAGAAGTAGCTAAGCCAGAAGGGATGTTAGAAGCAGTAGTAGTAGTGGCAGCAGCAGCAGCAACTATAATAATATTAAAAAAAATATATATATAGATATATATATAGATATAGATAGATATATATGTATATTGCTGCCGCTGCTGTTGTAGTTGTTGTCATTATAATCTCCAGAATATCACACGCTGTGCTAAGCATTTTATATGTATCATTTAATCTTCTTTATAACCTGCTGAGGAATATATTATTGTCTTTGCTTGACAAGGAGTAAACATATACAAAAATTTTCTGGAGCTAAAATAACAAGTGCTAGAGCTGAGACTTTAATGTAGAATGTTGAGACCCTACAAGCCATGTTTTTCCAGATACATTATAAGTAACTTGGAAGGGGAGATGCCATAGCTTTTGAATTTCTGAAATTAAATTGAAAATGTTTGCCAATCTGTATTTTTGACTCTAGAAATAACAGCATAAGAAGGGAAAGATGAGAATTTGTGGTGCAGAGGAAAGATTTTAAATTCACATCTTTGGTGAAAATGCTTAGCATCTTCGATTACCACTTCTCCTATGCTCTTTAGCAAGATGTTATTTAATATATTGGGAAATATGCCATCTTTTAACTCGGTCTCATATCAAAGAGGGACATTATTAATAGTTCAAGGGATGGTCCATATTGGTTCAAGAATCACCCTTTGCAGCTGCTGCTTACAAGATTTCAAAATGAGAATGAAGTACTATCTTCTTTGCCTGCAGGTTATCCCTCAAACAATATACATACCTGGCTGGGGCTTGGTGAAATCTGTGGCACAGCCTGTTTTGTCTCTCTTTCTCCGCAAAATATTCCTGAACCACACAAACAGATTTTCTCTTGCTTCTCTTTATTAAACATTTATTAGATTATAAGGAAGCACACCTATAGCTTGGTATTTGCTGTGATATTCCGTATTTGAAAAAAATATTTTACCCACTCATAAAGACTGTTGTTTTGTTTAAAGAGAAACATGTCTGACCTCTCTTGATCTGGATTGATAAAATTCAGGACTCAGGCTCAAAAGTAGAAAACTTCTAAGGAATAAGATGTAAGGTGTAAAAAATGCACTGGCTTAATATTTTCCAATATTATAATATTAATTCCAAAAATGTCCAAGCCTCAATAGTCAATGCCACTGATGACAAGGAGATCCCTGCAGAAGGGAGCATTTCCTCCTCTGAGCCCATGAAATGAGGCAATTTCCTTTAACGGACTAGAAACCAGAATAACTTATTGCTAGGACTAGTTGTGTGGCTCTGAATAAGTCATTTCTCTGTATTTAAGTTTTCTTCCTTATAAAATGTACCAGAATAGCTGTTTTTCCTACCATATGTCTAAATAACAGAGTGAGATTGCTTAGTAATCTATAAATTTTATAAGGTTTTAAAACTCACTTTCATATTCTCTGAGAAAAAAAGACCAAGGGGGGGGGGATACTGTTTCATTTACCCACATCCTTTATAGCTACACAAAAGGTTAGGGAGGTTTTAATTGTTTTCTTCAAGAACACTTTCTTCTCACACTTCTTAGGATAATTCAAAACCGACAGAAAAATCCCAGGTGTGAGCAGTAAGAGAGATCTAAATAAAATGCTTGCCAAGATAACCTTACAACCTGGAACGGATGCTTCATCATAGGTATTTTGGAGGAAGAAAAAGGCTACTGAGTGATTTATTAATCCATGGTATCTTCCACATAAATGAAGGCCATGAGCATTTATATTGTAACTTATCATTGCTATGGTTGCAAAAAGGTTTACAGGGAAACAAAGACATATAATCCTAATCTCAAGGAGACCTAATACAAGCAGAAGTTGTTTGATATGTGGAGAAAATTCGTGAAAACATATACAATGGGAAACAAATAGTTATTTAAACCACAAGAGGTTATTTTATGTTATTTTTGTCTCCTGGGTTCTACTCATCATTTTCTTGCTAAAATAACCCATTTCTTTTAAACAATCATTGCTTTATATACTCTGACGTTACTTTAGGTCTTCCAGGAAACTGAGGTAATTTAGGCCTCCAGGCACTAAGACAAGATTAAATACGCCAGAGATATAGTGGAGGAGGGTACAAGAAAAATGAAGGAGAGCTTTCAGGCTGCCATCAGTTCTGACACTTGCGGTGAGAGAGAGCGGAGAGAAGAATGGAATAGGAGGAGTTTCAGATTGTGGCACAATTTTAAGAAAGGTTAAGCTAGGAGAGTGGGGATCCTTGGGCCAATGTCATCCATTGAAAGAGTCCCTGCATCCTGGAAATGGGACTGCATAGTCCTTTGCCCACTGTGTGTAAGTGTCTAGGATCAGCACACATGAAGCAAGGACACAGCGTAAATGCAGTGACAGGTGGAGCCAAAGGGGAAGCATCTGGGATTCTAAGTCAGTTATAATCCTCTCATTAAGAAGTCTGAGTGGTCAAGCTTCATGGCTGTCACAACTCTGAACCCACCTATTTCTGGTGGATTTTACTTTACTTCTGCCTCCAGGGGATGGACATATGGATCAGTGTCTGGCCAATCAAAACATTACATTTACAGTGGCCAGATCTGTTGGTTCGGAGATGGGTCTATGAGGAGCCTCTAGCTAATGAAAAACAATGGGTATTGCTTTGGGTATTGTTGTAAGGGGAGCTTATATTCTCTTTTAAGACAAACTAACCATATAGCTATTGGAAAATCTTTTATGGAGTGCAACCACTAAATCAGTACAACAAACTCAGAGCCATGAAATAGAGAGGCTGAGCTCTGATGACATTTTTTCACCCCTTGAATAAAGCTGTGCCTTTCTTGACTTTTTAGTTTTATGACCGATGAATTTATTCAATACTAGCTGATACAGCTAAGGATTGCTGAAATGATTTGGGTGACTACATGAATACCGACTCCACAGAGGCTTCAACTAAGAATGCTATGTTCTCCAGCACCACGACTGCCTTACATGTTCCTATGCACAGATCCTAAGACCAACTTTCCACACGATACATTTATACCACATACTTTGTTAATAAAGATTTGCTTAATGCATTAACAGGGTTTTCACCAAAGAACAAAGTTTTAGGAACAGAAAGAGAGAACTCTATAACAAAAGCATTTTCTTTTGTCTCATAAGCCCTCGGGAAATGAAGTTCTTTAGATAGTGTTCTTAAAAACAATTCTCACTCTAAATCCTTAGAAGAGCACAGTGCAAAAGGCCCTTGTTATACTTTACCTGTGTGGAAACAAAGGTCTCCTATGTCATTCCATCGAATCCTTTAATAATAAACAATGGAGAAGCAGGTGTACGTAGGGATGTGTATGTTCTCTGTAATTTTAGTTGGAACACCAAGCCCTGTAAGTAGAATGTCAAGAGAATGAGAAAGTACATCATAACTTTCTCAGTTGAAAGTAAAAATACTGAACAGCCAGTTACTTGGTGACATCCCTCCTTAAAGCATCTTAACAAACGGCCAACATACAATTGCCTGGACAGATCCACACTGCAGGTTTCTGTGGGTCAGATGCACCACTGATCATTGCCTGTACTGGCTTCAAGGGACAAGGGAGTCCAAATGAGGTAGGAGTGTTAGCCCACAGTAGGTAGCATCATTGATTTTAAATCACACTTTTATTTGTTTTCCTTTTCTATGCCTCACAAGATTGAGAATGAGGAATTCAAAGCCTAAATCATAAACATTCTCAATAGATTTTTTTTTGGTTTGTTTGTTTGTTTTTGGTCATCTGTAAGAATTTGTGATCCTACACTTTGTTATTTTATTCTTCTGTACAGTTAGAAAAAAAGCGATTCTAGGAGAACCAAAAAATCCACTAGAAAGGGTGATCACAATGAAGTCAAGAGGTTATCGTAACTATCATCAAATTAAATAAAAATGAATTGGCAGCCAATATTATGGCCATTTAGGAGGGCCACACTTCCTTTACTATGAAGATGGTTTTGAAATTTCATGATGAATTGTATAAAATTTTGATGAAAAACCTGGCCATTTAAGTTATGGCCCATAGTCTAGTAGAAGCATTGGCAGCATCTGAGAACTTAATAAAACAGAATTTCAGACTCCATCCCAACCTACTGAATCAGAATCTGTCTTTCAGAAAATCCCCAGGTAATTTCTATGCTCATTAAAGTTTGAAAAAAGCACTGCTCTGGATAAGAATATCATAGGTTCCAGAAATATTATTTCATATTAAAGTTAAAAGTCTAGTTGCTTAGGATTTAGGTTTTGTAACCTATAACATTGTTGAGTGTTTGCATTCCAATTTTTCTTCTCCCTTTCTTGTAACCCAGCAAGACAGATTTGACTCATGTATTACTGTTGCTATATAAAATTGAAACAAGAAAAGCACGGCAGGTTCCAGTGTGATACACAGTGACAGACTATGGATCAAGAAGACTACACTTGACAACTGTTTTATCTACCTGAATATGCATGCAACAATTTGGCTAATCCCTAAAGTCAATGTCAGTTACAGTTGATTGATAAAAATGTGCTTCCTTTTTCAAGGTCAAATTAATTTGTAAGAATTTTCTTTTGCTTACCGAGCAGCTCCGTGAGGAATCCCAGTCTGGTATTATAGCTGTGCATTCACTTTCTAGATGTATAAAACTTAATATATAAACTTCCCCTCATTTTTAGTGTATCTGATACATTATATGAACACACACACACACACACACACACACACACACACACACACACACACACACTACACTCCTCAGGAAAATTTCAGCTTATTCAGATTTGCCTCTCATGACCTGAAATAATTTTAAATTACAGATGGTACTTGAAAATGTCCTGAGAGTACTTTTATCCAAGAGTGGAAAACAAAACTACCTTTTGGGGACTACCTAATGTGCTTGATTTGACAATGTTGATGACTGAAGAATAAAGATATTTTAGGTTCATGATAAACAATGAAAAATAGGCCTTTTTAGCCTGAAGAATAACCATCTTTGTTTATTGTATTATAAAATTGTCAGTTTGTTCTACTAAAGTACACAATATGGCCCTTTGATGATAGAATTAAGAGCCCTCTGTTGAAATATATGTCAATATCATTTGATCTGGGGTAAGACATAGAACACTTTTTTTTAATCTCTTTCAATATGATGCCTTGTCCTGTTAAGCAGAAGGATAACTGAAACAGTTAAATTTTGCTGAACTGTTTTGCATTATAAGAAAACTATAGCAATACTGAAAAGTTGCTCTCCCCTTGAGATTATGATGAATATCATTTTATTACAGTGATACAGTTTTTAAATACAAACATATGGATACCTTTTCCAGTTATAGTTTCGAAGATCTAAATGAGCAGGGGCTTTATTTTTTTAAATGAAGCATTTGTAAAATATGTCACCTAATCATGAGATTTAACAGTTTGTTTAGAATATTTTGGATTTGTCCCTGAAAGGAGCTCTTTTTTAAAGTTTATTTATTCTGAGAGAGAGAGAGACAGAGAGAGAGAGAACAAGTGGAGAAAGGGCTGAGAGAGAAAGGGAAAGAGAGAATCCAAAGCACATTCTGTGCTGTCAGCTCAGACCCCAAGACAAAGCTTGAACTCACAAACTGTGAGAACATTACCTGAGCTAAAATCAAG
Source organism: Felis catus (assembly GCF_018350175.1). NCBI lineage: Eukaryota > Metazoa > Chordata > Mammalia > Carnivora > Felidae > Felis > Felis catus. Next base: position 132,508,039 of record NC_058375.1, on the reverse strand, counting down.
AGTGGGATGTTTAGTGGACTAAGCCACCTAGGTGCCCCTCGGAGGAGATCTTGATTACTTAAATTAACCTTGGGAGTAGCATTCTTATTTTCATATGCAAACTTCTCAAACATTTTTTGTTGTACTTCTTCCAAGTCTTAATCATGACCTCCATTTCTTGAGTGTTGGAAGAGAAACCCACTATCTGCACTTTCTGAAAGAGTGACATGAGAGAGAGTAAAGGCTTCTGCAGGTTTCTGTAGGTCAGATGCACCTATTTATGTGAGAAGAATTTTCAAAGAATTCTTCCTTCCTTTCCTGGCCTCTCTCTACCACTTCCCATTTGTTAAAAAAATTGTCCTTACGTGGGGTTATTTTAAATTTGATCTCTTTATGAAAAGCAACCCTAAATCATGTATATAAAAATGATCCTTCTTTACTTCATTCTAATAAGACAGTTCTTCTCTCTAACCCTCATAATTTGTTATTGCCTTGTGTATATTTCTGTTCATGGTACATTTTTCTAACTTGACTGAGAACAATTAATTTATGAATATTTGTATTAATATAATTCCTAGGACAGTATCTCACACATTACTGATTCAATTAATGTCAGTCAAATGTTTCAGTAATGAAATAGATGAATCCAGTTGATCAACATAAATCCTATTTAGAAAATCCAGGTTTAGCCTGGCAAATATCAGCAATTAACTGTTAGTGCTTTTTGATGGCCTGAGGTATCTACAGTGTGAGAGTTGCTCAGATTGATTAAAATATTAAGTTTAAACAGTTCAAGATATATACCACAAAGAAAGCTATTCAGCTTTCAGAGTAATGCTGAGATTTCACCACGTAAAAAGTAAACATCAAAGATAAATTTTTACAACTGTTAACAATGAAGTACTATGTTGGGGTATTTTTCATCGTTTAGCTTCCTAATAAGTATTTCCAACAAACTTGCTATGCAATTATTAATATCCCCATTTTTATAGAGAAGAACTTAACATTATCTTGTCCGAGGTCGATCTAGAATAATAAACAGCTAGCCAGAATTCACTCTCTGTTTTGACACCCAAGTACATCCTCTTTCCAATATACTCTTCTGCTTTGAAGATCATCTTCAAAGGACACTGTTGTGGACTAAATCAGGCCCTTATCCTATGCTGTCTAACTCTTATGTTAAAGTGCCCCAATATGACTGCATTTAGAAATATCACCTTTAAAGAAGTATCTAAGGTTAAGTGAAATCATAGAGGTAAAGCTATAATCGAATATGACTGGCGTTCTTATAAGAAGAGGAAAAGACAGCAAAGATGTGTGTGAACACTTAAAAGGACCTGTGAGGACACAATGAGTAAGAGGCCAAATGCAAAGAAGAGAGGCCTTAAGAGAAACAAACCCTGCCGGGACCTTGATTTTGGCCTTCCAGCCTGAATAACTGCGAGGAAATAAACTTCTGGTGTTTAAACCACACAATCTCTGGTATCTTGTTATGGCAGTCTTGGCTGACTAATACAGAGATAGTATTAAACATTAAAATTGTGCAATAAGGGAAACATTGTTGGGTCTAGAGACTAAGAAATGATCTTGAGATACAATGTCTCTGCTTTGTGTGGCAGCCTCTTGCAATCATATCAAAGCAAGAGGTAGTCGAGTACTTACAGTGTCCCTGCCAAGTCACTGCCAAGTGTAGGCAGCAAGGCTTCTGAGGCTGTAGAGTTGGCATCTCTTCTTAATCTCTACAATCCCCTTTTGTAGAACCTCCTCTCTAGTTTATGGCTTAATAAAACTTGGCGTTATTGTGCTTTGCCAAATATAAACACTGCCAATTCCTAAATCCGAACTGCCCAGTACGTGCTGTGAACTCTGTTTTCCTAGGAGTGTGATGAATTGCAAATGAATAGTGTGGCAGATTCTGCTTACTGAGGTGATATTACAGTTTCCCATTTATTTCTTTCCCTGTTTTTCTCTATATACCACTGCCCTGCCCAGACATTTTTTAGGTTATGTGTGTTACTTTTTTTCCCTCAATTCTGGGAGATTGGAAAAATATTTAATACAAATGACTGGCCAATCATTGTTTCTAAGAAGGGGTTCCCTCCTCCTTTTTGCCCTTAGGTCTTTAGTTTTCTGGGTGCTACATTTTTTTTATTTTTTTATTGTTTATTTTTGAGTGAGAGACAGAATGCAAGAGGAGGAGGAGTAGAGAGAGAGACACACACAGAATCCGAAGCAGGCTCCAGGCTCTGAGCTGTCAGCACAGAGCCCTACATGAAGCTTGAACCCACGAGCCCTGAGATCATGGCCTGAGCTGAAGTTGGATGCTTCACCACTGAGGCACCCAAGCGCCCCTGGGTACTGCATTTTTAAATGATTTTATTTACATAATATTTCTTCAAAGGTATTGCTCTCTTTGGAAGTGATATGATGGAAATGAAGACTATTGAGAACTCAGAGTTGAAAAATGTATTGCTTTCTTGTTTCAACCAGAGTAGTTGGATAAAAAGTTTCTCATGGTAATAACGCCATTAAATGACAAGGCAATCAAGCCCTCAAACTTCATTTTTCATTTGAGAAGACAAACTTACAACTAGTATTGTGGGAGGCATGACATCTGTAATCAAAGGAGCTTGACTTTAAAAGGAAAAGAATCTTATTAGGCTATCCAAGACAGGAGATTATTCTTGTCAAAATCATTAGCTCCCCATTAAGTTCAAATAGAATAAAGCCTTTGTTAAATTACTGGGAGATGATTCTCTTGTCAGAATCTGATCTCCTGTCCAAATTCGCTGGGAAGGAACAACAGTAATACAATGGAGTTTAAGGTTTGTTACCATTGAGCATTATGGTGGATAGTCATTTTTTTTTTAAATATGAATCTTGGTCATAATCGGAAAAAGTACAATAGCCAGAGAGTCTTACTGATGCTAATGCCAAGATGGGAAAGGAAGGCAGCAGCTAGAGGATTTTCTGCATTTTGCAGAGGTATCTTTAGAATTTTGCTATACCAGGTAATCCCAGGGGCAGGTAAAATAAAAAATTCCCAAAGGCCCTCTTCAGGGTAAGTGTCAGGACAGTTAATTTAATCTCTGATCAAATTTGAATGACCATCAAGGCCACAGAGCTTTATTAGACCATTTCCTTTTAGATGGAATATTTAGAAAAATATTCTAGGTATTGGATTTATAGGGATTTGTATGTAATGATAACAATTTATGCATAAAATACATGAATGATATATACTACTTCTATAATTCATGAGTCTTGAGTGGTAGTCTCTTTTGTGATCGTTTTCCTCATTTGTGCAATTGAAAGCTCAAAAAGGTTATATCTCTTTTCAAATAAGTGTCAGAAATAAGGCTAAATCTGTGTTCCTTTGATTCTAAATCCATGTTTCTACATGTTTATTTGGTAATCATGCGACAGCTAACAACCATCTTCCACCCCTTCTTTTTTCTTTTTTCTTCTCCTCCTGCCCACTCCCTTCGCTTTTCTTCCCTTTCTCCTCCATCAATTGATTAATTGATTGTATTTTTTTTTAAATTCCATATGTAATCATTAAGTCTTAGGCTATTGGGGATAGGTCTGAATTTCGTGAAGTTGTCTTATGGATCATTTTTTTACAGCCCTGTGAAATTTAATCGCTTTGCAAGGAAAAAAAAAAAATTCTGATTTTCCTTTAACTATACATCTGCTAGAGGACACATTTTTTTTTCACAATTTAAGCAAAATGTAGTTGATTTGCAGTTATATGAAAGCGTTAGTAACTGTGAGATTGTGTAGTAGCATGTATAAGAGAGAATTTACCTCTCTAGAGAGCTACAAAAAGAATGTCTTATATTGAAAACACAAAGACTTAGAAAAAGTTTCATTTGAAGACAGATAAACCGAGTAGCCTCTGTAAGGTCTTCCAAATTCACTGTTCTTAAGAATATGTTTTTTTTAAAGAATCCATAATACAGAATATAGGAATGATTATAGTCACTGTACAGCAGCTTTTTTCTTTCAATTAAAGCAGAAGCGAAAATATAAAATTGCTGATAAAAAGTAACAGTTTTGTTTTCTTTATGCTAACCCAAAAGGCAACAAGTAAAAAATTAACGAGAAATCTAAAGAGTAGAGAAGTGCCCTAACAGAGTTCAAGGCAGAATTAATTTGGAAATAATATAGGAAGACTTGCAGAGAAGTTGGCAGGGGTTGGGGGGGGGGGGGTGGTGGCAAAAAGAAAAGAATACTGGAAGGAAAACAACAGGAGTAAAATGTGGAAAATAAAAACATAAAAATTAAAATTAAAAAAAAAACCATACTGAGACTAGATAGAAAGAAGTAAAGGCAGAAGGAATGCAGGGAGGAAATTGTGCAAATATTGTTATCAAGAGCTTAGTTCTTGGGAGTTATTTTTATGCATGTTGCTGCTTCCACCATAACCACCTACTTCCAGTGACCACTGAAAGTTCTTGCTGAGAGTGATTTTTCCCTGAAGTGCCACCTTTGGAAGCTTAAGCTGACAGTTAATTGAGTTCTGATGTTTTCTCATTCCAAGAATATTCAGAATCCAGGAAAGAGTAAAAGAGGGCAAGAAAAGAGTATTTCTTGGCTCCTGGGTTTTGACCTAAATTCCCTCAGCCAAGTATGCACTGCCTATTTTAAAAGAAGCAAAACAGAGCAAACTGTTCTTTGCTGATTCCGAAAATGTCTCCATTCTATTTTGCATCCTTCCCATCCCTGAAAGCTTTCAATGTTCTTGTAATTTTAAATTACGTTTCTTTCAAGTGTCTGTTCTTTTTATAAAATAGTGAGAAAGTAAAAATTTCTAGGGAGCATGCAAGTGCCAAACTGTATAACATGTATAGCATGTATAACATTTTATAATCAAAGGAATAACCTAATCAAGGGGAGAAACAGAGTAGACTAGTAAGGGATTCATTTATGGTTACTACCCTAGGAAAATAGAAATAACTTCTATGTTGGTTAGTCATAAAGAAAAAGGCAAGATAAATCTCTTGATTTGTAAGATAAAACTGATACAAAGTTGTATTAGTTTCAGGTATACAACATAATGATTTCATATATGTATACATTACAAAATGATCACCACTAATATTTAGTTAACATCCATCAGCACACAGTTATATATATTTTTTCTTCTGATGAGAATTTTTAAGATTCACTGTCTTAGCAACTTTCAAATATGCAATGTACTATTGTGTAAAATAGTTACCTTACTGTAATTCACAACTCCTGGACTTATTTATTTTGTAACTGGAAGTTTGTACTGGTTAGTCACCTTCACCCATTTGTCATACCCTCATGCCCCACCTCTTTCAAGCACCAATCAATTCTATCTACAAGGTGTTTTGCTTTGTTTTGTTTTGTTTTTCAGATTCTACATATAAATGAGATCCTCCACTATCTGCCTTTCCCTAAATGACTTATTTCACTTAGCATATCACTCTCAAGTTCTATCCATGTTGTTGTAAATGTCAGGATTTCCTTCTTTTTTATGTCTGAGTAATATTCCATTGCATATATACAAAATTCTCTTTATCAATTCATTCATCTGTGAACACTTAGGTGGTTTCCGTGTCTTGGCTATTAGAAATAAATTTAACAGGGGAGCCTGGGTGGCTCAGTTGGCTGAGCATCTGGCTTTGGCTCAGGTCGTGATCTCACAGTTTGTGGGTTCAAGCCCCACATTGGGCTCTGTGCTGACAGCTTAGAGCCTGGAGCCTGCTTCAAATTCTATGTCTCTCTCTCTCTCTCTCTGTTCCTCCCCCACTCATGTTCTGTTTCTCTCTCTCCTTCAAAAATAAATAAAAACATTAAAAAATTTTAGAAAAAATAAATAAACTAACAAAACCATGGGGAATGGAAGGGGAAAAAGTAGTTATAAACAGAGAGGGAGAGAGGCAAACCATAAGAGACTCTTAAATACAGAGAACAAACTGAGGGTTCCTGGGGGGTATGGGGGGGAGAGGAAAAAATGGATAATGGGCATTGAGGAGGGCACTTGTTGGAATGAGCACTGGGTGTTGTATGTAAGTGATGAATCAGGGAAATCTACCCCCAAACCAAGAGCACACTGTGAACGCTGTATGTTAGCCAACTTGACAATAAATTACATTTAAAAAAAAAAAAAGAAATAATGTTGCAATGCAAATGAGGGTGGGGATGAAATATCTTCATGAGTGAGTGTTTTTATTTCCTTCAGATGACTATCCATAAGTGGATTGCTGGATCATATGGTGGTAATATTTTTAATTTTTGAGGAACTTTAATGCTGTTTTCCATAATGGCTGAACCAATTTACATTTCTACCACAGAACACTAGGGTTCCTTTTTCTACACATTCTCACCAGCATTTGTTATTTCTTGTGTTTTTGATACTAGCCATTCTGATAGGTCTGAGACAATAATTTTTCATTGTGGCTTTGATTTGCACTTCCCTGATGATTATTGATGTTGAGAATCTTTTCATGTGTTTGTTGGTTATTTGTATGTCTTCATTGGAAAAATGTCTATTCCAATCCTCTGCCCATTTTTTAAATTGGATTTTTTTTTTTTGGCTACTGAGTCTTATCAGTTCTTTTATATATTTTTGATATTAACCCTGTAACAGATATATGATTTGCAAATATTTTCTCCTATTCTAATTGTTAATAGTTTTCTACACAGAAGCTTTTTAGTATGGTGTAGTCCCACTTGTTTGTTTTTACTTTTGGCGTTAAAAAATTTTCAACAAGAACAATGTCAAAGAATTCACTGCTTCTAGGAGTTTTATGGTTTAAGGTCTTACATTTAAGTCTTTAATCTATTTTGAGTTAATTTTGGTGTATGGTAGAAGATAGTGATTCAAAAGAATTTCATTCTTTTGCATGTGTCTATCCAGTTTTCCTAACATTTATTGAAGAAACTGTCTTACCTCCTGCCCCCATCCCACACCCATTGTATATTCTTGGCTCTCTGTCTTAAATTAATTGACCGTGTATGAATGGGTTTATTTCTGGACTCTTTATTCTGTTGTACTTATCTGTGTATTTGTTTCTATGCCAGTACCATACAGCCTGGTTATTGTAGCTTTGTCATATATCTTGAAGTTAGGAAGCATGGTATCTCCCAACTTTCTTCTTTCTCAAGATTGTTTTGACTATCAAGTCTTTTATGGTTCTATTCTCATTTTAGGAGTGTTTCTTGTATTTCTGTGGAAAACACCATGGGGATTTGGTAGGGATTGCATTGAATCTGTAGATTGCTTTGGATAGTATGGACATTTTAACCATATTAATTCTTCTGTTCCATAAGTACAGAATATCTTTCTATTTACTAGTGTCTTTTTCAATTTCTTTCATTAACACATTTTATAGCATCAGGGTACAAATCTTTCATCTCATTGATTAAATTTATTCTTAAGTATTTTATTATTTTTGATGTAATTGTAAATAATATTTTTAAAATTTTCTCTGACAGATCTTTATTAATGCAAAGAAATTCAACTGTTTTTTGTATTGATTTTGTATCCTATAACCTTACTGAATCCATTATTCTAACAATTTTGTGGAGAAATCTTTTTTAATTTTTATCATTACTATTATTATTTTTTTTTTTTGAGAGAGAGAGAGAGATACTAAGCACAAGCTGGTGGAGAGGGAGGAGCAGAGGCAGAGGGAGGGAGAGAATTTTAAGCAGGCTACATGCTCAGCACTCAGTGGCCCAATGTGGGGCTCAGTATCACAACTGTGAGATCATGACCTGATCCAAAATCGAGGGTTGGACATTTAACCAGCTAAGCCCCTCAGATGCCCCTTGGAGAAAGTTTTAAGTGTTTGTCTATATAATATAATGTCCTCTACAAATGGACACAGTTTTACTTCATCCTACATGACTTGGATGCCTTTTATTTCTCTTTCTTGCCTAATCGTTCTGGATAGGATATCCAATTCCATTTTGAATTAAAGTGGTAAGAGTGAGCATCCCTGTCCTGTTCCTCATATTAAAGGAATGAGTTTCAGTTTTTCACTTTGAGTTTGATGTTAGCTGTGGGATTATCATATATGTATTATGTTGAGTTACCTTTCCTCTCTACCCACTTTGATGAGAATTTTTTTTATCATGAATGAATGTTGAATTTTGTCAAAATCTACTATTCCATTTTTGAGATGATCATAGGATTTTTTTCCCTTAATTTTGTTAATGTAGTATATAACACTGACTGATTTGTGGATGTTTAACCAGCCTTGCATCCCTGGAATAAATCCTGTAAAATCATGGGTTATGACCCTTTCATTGTATAGCTGAATTCAGTTTGCTAATATTTTGTTGAGAATTATCGCATCTATGTTTATCAGGAATATTGATTTTCTTTTCAAATAGAATAATCTATTTTCATCTGTTATAGCACTTAAACTATAATGAGAAACACCTCTATATAGTTATCATCTGCAGTAGAAATTTGTATAGGAAGCTATTTTATTTTAATGCATTTTAATAATAGAATTAACAATAATCTTCACAACCTTGAAAAATGATTAAATAGATTACATCTCAGAAAGGAAATACTAATATAGCTATTCAGTCTATGCCTCAACTTTGGGAGAAAAAAATCAATTTACTTTATAAAATTTTGGTAAAACCACGGAAGTACCCAGTCCACCCATCTTCCTAAAGGATATCCAATAATTGTGAAATCATCTAAGAGGAAGAACAGTGGCCCTCTCAAGAGATTTGTTCTAAGATCTAGAATTAATTTAAATTAAACTAGAGAAAAGAGATGATAAAAAAGAAAAGCAGTGTGTGTGTGTGTGTGTGCGCGCCTTGGTGTGCTACAGAGGTATCAGAACTGACAATAGAGACAAATTAGTCAACGCATTTTATTTTGTATATGTAAACACAGTAGCCTACCTAGTAAGATAGATAAATAAAGTGCATAGAGCCCAGAATTTCTTTATGGAGTCAAATCCTTCTTAGTAGAGAAATGCTGGTAAGAAAGAGGGTTCAGACACTAGAATACCTTTAAGAAAAGGACTGTGTGAATCATAAAGAGCGTGAGATAGTCTTGCTATATGCTTTTAATTTTTTTAATTGTTTTTCATTTACTTTTGAGACAGAGAGCATGAGTGGAGAAGGGGCAGAGAGAGAGAGAGACAGACACAGAATCCCAAGCAGACTCCAGGCTCTGAGCTGTCAGCACGGAGCCCCACATAGGGTTCCAACCCATGAACTGTGAGATCATGACTTGAGCCAAAGTCAGACACTTAACCAACTGAGCCACCCAGTTGCCCCTCAATATGTTTCTTAATAGATGTAATGTTTTCTGTTAAGTGACCAAAATGGAGAGCAGGATTCGGTTTTCATCCCCGAAGAAGTGGAAATGAAAGAATGATAGAAAGACTGGGAGGTAGTAAATAATACTATGTAGCAATATTAGTAATACAAATAGTAATAATAGTAAAGAATATTAGAATAAAATATTCACCCTCCCTCTCTACCTTCCTTCTTCCCTTCCTTCCCTCTTCCCTCTCTCTTTCACTTTCTTCTCCCTTCCCTTCCCTTCCCTTCCCTTCCCTTCCCTTCCCTTCCCTTCCCTTCCCTTCCCTTCCCTTCCCTTCCCTTCCCTTCCCTTCCCTTCCCTTCCCTCCCTTCCCTTCCCTTCCCTTCCCTTCCCTTCCCTTCCCTTCCCTTCCCTTCCCTTCCCTTCCCTTCCCTTCCCTTCCCTTCCCTTCCCTTCCCTTCCCTTCCCTTCCCTTCTTTCTCCAAACATCAAACTTTTCATTGCTTTTCATGCAGTCACAGGCATCAATGTTTTCCATAAATCTGTCATTATTGTCTTTCTTCGTCACATCAGTTTATTTTGCTGAAGGCATATTAACAAAGCATGATAACTACTTCTGGTCATGAAGTTTAAAACCTCATTATTTATTATTCAGTTGTGTGTTTGTGTGTGTATGTATCTATGTGACAGAAACAGAGAGTTATCTAGCAGTTTCGCAGGGTCATTCATAATTATTTATGTTATAATCTCCAAGTGTCACTTACTAGAATTTTGCCTCTGCAGCCATCATATAAAAGACAGTAAATGGAGGGGATAGCTCACTATATGCTAGACACTATGTTAAGTGTTTTAAACAGATGCTTGTGATTCATCTTTACAATAAGCCTATTAAGTATATACTAATGTTATGTTATTATACAATTGAGGAAAATGAGTCATGGAAAAGTCAAGTACTTTGTGTAAGATCATAGTTTTAATAAAACTACCCAAATGGACTGTCTTTAATGACAGAGCTCAGTTTCTTACCTACTATAATTATTAACATAAGAAATGAAAATGCAGTAAAATGCTTGGATTTTATGTTGTGAGTGTCATTTCTTCTATACAATCTTTTATGTTGTTGTAAATTGAGATTATAGTGACTGTCTTGTGTCCCTAGTATACCAAATTTTCTTCATCAAGTTTCCATTAACACCTTTTGGAAAGGTGCTCCCTCTACCAACGACATCCAGTTCTATCTCTTTTCCATCTTTGGTAAGTGAAGATAGCAAATGATGAAAATCAAGCCAATCAGAATCTTTTTGTGGAATTTTTAAAAGTAGAAAAAAGAGAAATTACTGATGTCCTTATTTCCTGATGTTTAGAGGAAGCTAATCTATAGTTGAAGATAAATGAAGTGGGAGGCAACAAAAATGGACAGAGTATCATGGCTGTGTCCTACATGTGTTTTTAGCCAATATGCTAAGATTTGGCAGAAATAGTATCATGTGGCAGAGAATAAATTCTCAATTGCAAGTTGGATGACCTGGATTTATATTTCACTTCTTACACCTTCTTAGTTTTGATCATCACTATTGGATATCTTAAAATGATAATGGGAATGATAGCATCTCATGTTGTGTTTAGGGAAGGTTAAACAATATAAACGTAAAGGTTCCTAGCACATATTATATAATCAATAAAAAATATTATCTTAGTTTCATGTGGGTGAACAAGACTGTTTGTTAGCAGGTTGATGAACAGATCTATGTGAAGGAGAGGTATGCTGAGATGGTAATTTTAAAAAGCAACACTTTTACCCCTTTCATGTTGAATGTTTCAGAAGTTTTGTGGTATAGTTGAAGGATACTCAACAAATAAGAAATGTGTCTAGTTTTTTGGCCCAATTTTTCTCCCAAATTTGTGTAATATCAACAGCACATGTTAAACCAATGCAGCAGTTTTCAGTAAAATATATGTTGATGTTGGTGATAAGAATTTTTATGATCTGAACATATTAACAAATAAGAAATTGTTGAATTTATTATGTTTTTCTCATTGAAAATGAAAAGAAGAAATTATAATGGCTGTTGACCCATATAAAGGCCCAGATGCCTATTGAAATTGTAGAATGAACATACATATGTGGCTTTACTGATAACTCCTATTATCCTTTAGAAATAACTTGTGTGCAAGAAAACTCAAACTGTTTTAAACATAAAAGAATTTTTGACTCACATTATAGGAAATCCAGAGGTGTGTTTGGACTCAAAAGATATCACCAAGGCCCAATTTATCTTTAAAGTTTTCTATAGTGTTGTCCTTATTCTCCATCCCAGTAGCCCAGCATTCATCTTGGCCTCAGTTCCTCTTTGCATGCGTTTGCGATTGCTTTTCACTGAATTTCATAGGATAATATGCCCATCATAGAGCTAGTCACTATGATCAGAAGAGTGTCACCTTTTTACACTGGACTATCTGGGGAGCCACACAGGAAGCACGTGTTCCAGAAGGAGAGTGATTCACTAGATAAAAACGTTATCAAATAATGAGCACTATATTGGAGGAATCTACAATTGCCAAGTGTCCACTACCTCATTTGTTCCAAGAAGTATCAATACATATTATAAAAACATGCAATATCACTTTGAATCATTCACTTATGAAAAGATATTTCTACAGTTATCATATGGGAATTGAGGTGAATATGGAGCATGTCTAAGTTTGTCCTTAGCGATCATCTGTTGGTGGAATTTTGATTACCAGTTAAAGAGCATTTACCTAATTCTTAGCATTCATTATATGCTCATCTCTCCCTACTCATTCTTCAATTAAAAACATGTGGTAAAAATTCAGTTATTGGAATGCAATATTTTTTTTCTTTATTAATAAACTAGCAGTTCTCCAGGTAGGGCTAAAGCCACTTTATCTGAAATGTTTAAATCATGTATAACAGGGATCATCTAAGTAATACATACAATCAATCGGAATAGATTTGATGTTGATGTATGGCACTTGTATTTAAATTTATAGATTCTGGTTTATTTATTTATTTATTTATTTATTTGTTTGTTTTTAATTTTTTTTTCAACGTTTATTTATTTTTGGGACAGAGAGAGACAGAGCATGAATGGGGGAGGGGCAGAGAGAGAGGGAGACACAGAATCGGAAACAGGCTCCAGGCTCTGAGCCATCAGCCCAGAGCCTGACGCGGGGCTCCAACTCACGGACCGCGAGATCGTGACCTGGCTGAAGTTGGACGCTTAACCGATTGCGCCACCCAGGCGCCCCAATAGATTCTGGTTTATTTATAAAGGTTTTGAAGAAGAATCCGTTGAAAATGAAACAAATGACATAAGTCAACATGAAATATTGAGAAAGAAAAGAGATCTGTAACAATAAAGCTCTCGTGATTTCAACATAATTAATAAACCTTGTACCTGTTCTGTGACCAAACTGAGCAGTTAGGGAAAAGAGAGTTACCATTCTGGAAGAGATTAATTATATAATCGCCAGAGCAAAGTTAATTTTGGGGGTAGACTTGAGAAAATATTTTGAGTAACTTGATATTGTGTACCTCACCCAAAGTTCTAATTGTATTTCTATTTATGAATAATTTAAGAATCCTTTTGAGTTAACATAGCTATGTTTTTCATTGCTATTATTTCTATGTATTTGTTGTGTACAATTTATGTAAAAGGATGACAGAGCTGTGACTTTCTCTCCTACCTGTGAGAGAATGCTCGACTTAGATTGTTCTAGTAGTTGCTCACACCTTTATTTATTTCCAAGCTGTTTTGATTATTTTTTTCCAGAAGTGTTCTAGTGCTCAGTTTTGCTTTGTTGGTATGAATGATTTGGGGGGCTTGTTTTATCATTCTTGTAGCTGTTTTTCCCTTTTATGTTCAGCCAAGAGAATTAGCACAAGCAAAGGGACTAATCCTTGAAAACATATCAGACTTCAGGCAAGTAAGAGTTCTAATTTTTTTTGTCTTGAAAGGGTCTGTTCTCGTAGGCACTGATTTATTACTTTGCCAGAGGCCTAGTGATTAGGCCCCTGAGTTGTGTGGGGGTCCATGAAAATGCTGCAAGCTACTCACATGTCTGCAAAATGTGAAGTATGTGGAAACAATCAGGCATCCATGTCAATGCATGTAGGTGATAGATAACCAGAGATACTCTCCTGAGGCAACAGCCTTGTTCGCGAAGTGAACTAATATAGACCCAAACTGGCCACTTGTTTTCTGGCAGTGGCAAGTCATTCAATTTCTATAGATCTCAGCTCTTCTGTTTGGAAAATGAGAATAATAAAGTATGTCTCATAGAGACATCATATACACTTAGAAACACAGTGAGACACTCTATATACTACAGAACAGAATTATATTTCAGCCATTTGCCCTTTTAGGATGTTTTCTAGAGATATTTTGGAAGGCAGAGTTGATTTCCCACAGTGGGTTTATCTCTAGGATACCCTGACCAATGTTTTAGCACTGGAAATCCAAAAGTGATAATAAAGGTGCCCTAGTGAATGTGGAATAATAAGGTAGATGAAAAAATTTGAGGGATCGTTTTTCTAGCCTATGTTAAAACAAAACAAAACAAACTTTCTACAAAATCTCTATCTCCCATCTATACCAATGATCCCGAGTCTTCTTTCACTTGGAGAATAATAAGCATGGACAAATTCTTACTCTGACTCATTTTTATTCAGGCATCCTTACAGTAGAATAATCTTTTTTCAGGCACCACTTAATACTATTGATGAGTTTCAATTCACTTACTTACAATCCCATTTCATACAGTGAGTGATTCCAGAGAAGTGTTTTCCTGTATTCACATCTGTCCCTCACCCCAAAACATAACCTCAATTGACTAAAAGTCAAAGGGAAGATGTTAAAATTTATATGAATTCATTCTAATGATCTGGGGATTCTGTCAGTCTTTGGGCATCTATTGGTATGGGGAGGGTTCTCTAGAGCCATGATATGCAATTCAATTACCTGTGAGTTTTTAAAAACATCAAAATCTTGAGCCTGCAAACCAAACATTCTGATTGATCCACGCAAGTATTATTATCACTATTTTCAGTTTGCTAATTAGGTAATACACAGGGATGTTAGATTGACTAATTATAGAATGAGCTTTTTGGGGTTTTAGAATTTTATTTCTCAGAAAAGATTTAAATATGAGATTCATTCCGTTCTGAGATATTGTACATACAGTCATTGCCAGGAGAGAAGATGATGTATGGCATTTCAGTGACCTATGATTCTGCAACGGTTTAATTGACTAAATTCATAATTAAATGGAAATTTTGATCTGACCACAGAAGGGGCTATCTAAATTACAAAGCTATGTAAAAGTGAATACAATCATTAAATTTTAAGCACCAGTTCTTAGAGAGGGTCACACATTTAAAATAAATAGTAGCATTCTATTTCCTATCATATGGTACCTAGATATTCTGTAATTAGGACAGTCTGCATTCTCTTATTAGGATAGGTGTTACATAGTAATTAGTTCATAATATGTATTTTTCAAAATAGCTTTATGAGGTGCTCTAATATTATTTTAAAATTACGGATAGTGAAATTGAAACCCAAGAGGTTAAATGACTTTTCCCAGAATTATAACACATTTGTTGAGAAGCCATATCACACCATAAGATGTAATGTTACCTCCTCTGACCTTTGTGCTACAAGGATTTAGGTTCCTACCCAGAGTTAGCCAAACTGTGAAAGTCGAGGGTAAAATTCTCCAGAAGACCACCCTTACTTCTGACTCTAAGGAGAAAGTTTGGGGCATTCCCAAGCCCTCCCTCCACTTTGATAATTCACATTAAGGACTTACAGAACTTACTGAAAATGATTATACTCACAGTTACAGTGTATTGTAAGGAAAGGCTTTAGATTAAAATCAGGCAAAGGAAGAGACCCATAGAATAGAGTTTGGGAGGATTCCTATTGTGAAGCTTCTGTTGTCATCCCCTGTGAGATTGACCCCCCCCTCCCCCCGCCCAGCATCAGTGTGAGGCAATAGAGTATTGTCAACCAGGGATGCTCACCTGAGCTTCAGGGTCCAGAATTTGTACTGGATCTTCATTACAAAGTCCTGATTGAGTGCCCATATAGTTGATCTCACTCTCCAGATCAACTGATACCGCCAGACCCAAAATTCTACCCTAAATTACAGAGATCTTCTGGAACGGCCAGTCCCTGACCTAAAAGTACAATCCTATCAAGTATGCATTTATTTCCTTCCAGAAGACAAGGACAAAGGCAAAACTTTCTTTGGATAAGGCCAAATTCTTTGTTAGATACCTCCAAATGTTTCATACAGTCTCTTATTTCCATTTATTTATTCAAGAGCTGTTCATTTAATAACTATGACAGACACTTTGCTAGATTCTGGAAATCAGCAAATAAAAGACAAATGGCCCTTTCCCCTGATACAGTTTATAAGAGTAAATATTACAATATAATCATATAAATCATCATATAATTAACACCACTGGTAAAGTAGATGAAAGAAAGTATAGTATTTTATGACTAAAAAAGGTTGGGACCTAATATAGATGCAAAACTCAAGGAAGGCCTCATTGAGAAAAAGACCATATGAAGTACTGTTTAATAACTTGCATTAGCTAAATCAAAATCAGATTCAGTAATGTTGACCATAGACTATTGTCATAGTATACTTAATAGTTGACTTTTAATTTTTTTTTCAAAAATAATGTTTCTGGTTCTCAACTAAGACCAAGAATTATAAAGCATTTCAACAGCACATACCTAATGCTATTTCATATATTTTAATTCCATAATCATATATAGAACACCTATCATAATCACTATTCTAGGCCTTGAGTTGATAACCAGCAGTAAACAAAATAGAACAAAACCTTTGTTCTAAGTAGCTAACATTGTACGGATTTAACTAACTGAGTTTAAACTCTGCAGGTAGTTATAGAATAGTAGTTTAGAATGTTGGATCCTGGATTAGGCTGCCTATTTAATACCTCAAAGTTAGCTGTGTGATATAAATAAATCACAATCTTTCTGTGCTAAATTTCTTTATATGTAATATATGGATAGTGAAAATTCTTACATCTTACAGTTGTGAAGACTATAATTTCAGTACTTAAAAAGCACTTTGACTTGAGGAGACTGGGTGGCTCAGTCAGGTAAGCATCTGACTTCAGCTCAGGTCAAGATCTCCTGTGAGTACTAGCCCTGCATTGGGCTCTGTGCTGACAGCTTAGAGCCTGGAGCCTGCTTCAGATTCTGTGTCCCTCCCTCTCTCTCTGACCCTCCTCTGCTCATGCTCTGTCTGTCTCCCTTAAAAATAAAAAGTAAAATTTTTTAAAAAATACTTTGACTAGCACATAAAAACTTCTCAATCAATGTTGAATATTGTTATTTTTAGGTAGGAAGTATGATTTGTTACTAAGGCTATTGCAAAATGGGTGAAGGAGAGTGGGAGATACAGGTTTCCAGTTATGGACTGAATACACTTTGTGAATGAAAAGCACAACATAGGAGTGCCTGGGTGATTGAGTTGGTTAAGCGTCTGACTCTTGGTTTCACTCAGGTCATGATCTCATGGTACCGGTTCATGAGATCGAGCCCTGTTCAGACTCCATGCTGTCAGCGCGAAGCCTGCTTGTGATTCTCTATCTCCCTATCTCTCTGCCCCTCCCCCATATTTTTAAAACACAGCATAAAAATATAATCAATGATATTGTAATAGTGTTGTATGGTGACAGATGGTAGCTACATTTGTGGTAAGCATAGTATGTTTAAACTTGAGAAGTTACTATCTTGTATACCTGAAACTAATATAACATTGTATGTCAACCACACTCAAATAAAATTTTTTCTTAGAAAAAGAATTTATGCAAAAAAGAAAGATAAGCTGCTGCATAAGTCAGTCCAATATTATATAAATATCAATATAGAATTCAGTTTGATATAGCTTTGGTTTTTCATTAACTTACAGAATGGCTATGGTGTACTTCACTCTGTTTCTTCATTGAGGTAGGATAGCCTAACACTAAAATCTTTTCGGTCTATATCCAATTCCATGATTGCTATGACATTAAGTGAGCTCTTAAAGGAAAGGTCAGGCTTATTTTTACTTAACGTTGTACATTACTTTTTTGTCACATTTATTGAAAACTTAAAATTATTCCTTTGCTAAAATTTCCATATATACCGAGATAGAGTTAACCTTGTTGTCTAAAGTAGAAATCAACCAAGAACATAGTCTCAGCTTATGAGTACTCATGGAGAAAGACATTAAGCTGCTACAAGAAAGCTGTACTTTGAAAAAAGCCTTGTGAAGTCAGCAACAGAAAATAGAGCTTGGCTGAAATGAATGGCCAGGTGCTCCATTGTTTTGTTGTTGTTGTTGTTGTTGTTGTTGTTGTTGTTTCCTTCCCTCATTGTAAAAGCTGGGGCTAGTTGGTTGACAGTTCCCTCTTGACAGGAGATGACTCCAAAGAAAAACACATCTAGAAATCGCTTTCCTATAAAGATAAAGTAAAAGCTAATTTACCATTGTCCTACTGAATGCCATGCCTCACTTCAATAGATCAAGGCAGAGTTAAGTGATCAGAGGAATCAAATGCTAAAGACATGTCAGAGAGACAGTAAGCAATTGCCCTATTGACTGCTGATTCCAATAAAATTATTTCAGACCACTGATAGGTTTTTTTTTCTTCTTTCCTAAATTGTGAGATGAGTTAAAGTCCAAGCCAGGTTTTAGATTGTCAGTGCAATGTAAAGAAGACTTGTTGTTTACAAGAGAAGTGATGAAATAGGTCATAAACAAAACAATTGAAACAAAACAAACTTACTTCTTCTGGAAACAAAAAAGTGAGCATTTTTAGAATTGCTCAAAATATTAGAAATATATGAGTTTGACATGAGATGGAATAGGAATTACATCAGGATAATTTAAGGCACCACCAAAGTGGGATGCTTGGAAAATGCATAAATAGAAATATATAATAAACATTGACTATGAGACTAGAAGATTTGGGAACCCTAGGAAAGAAATATAATTTAATATTAGCCCAATTTCATAAAAATATTGAACAAAGATCCTTGAACGTAGATGGAATAAGGAATATTAATAAGTCATTCTGATAAATATATATGTATAAGGTTACCAAAGCCAATAGAAAACTGAGGAAAACATTTAAAAGGAATTTTTAAAAGATTTTCTTTTACAAAAATAAGTAAATAGCATTTATTGGCCAAATTTATTTAACAAGCGCATTTCATTTTAAAAGTCATCTCACTGAGGACAAAGAAAAATTATACAAAAGATCTTATATATAAATTATATTTCTGAGAAATCTTGTAATACATCTTCATTCTGGGAAATCAAATTTTCTTTTAGATTCCATAGCAACTGAATTTAATATTTTTATGATAATCTCTATTATAAAATTAAAACATTTTGTTTTAAACCTCTTTTTCATTTTCCTTAAGGCAGAATATGTCCATTAATACTAATTCAGAGTAAATTTTACCTGACTTTTGTTTAAAGTTTATTTATTTATTTTGATAGAGAGAATGGGGGTGGAGGGGCAGAGAGAAAGGGAGACAGAATCCCAAGCAGGCCCCAGGCTGTCAGCACAGAGCTTGATTTGGGGCTCAAACCCACGAACTGTGACATCATGACCTGAACTAAAGTGAGACACAACCAACTGAGCCAATCAGGCGTCCCTTTTACCTAACTCTTAAATATTGGAATCCGAATTGTGTGATTATTCAACATGTGTCTTTTCTGTATATTTTCAGATCAGTGTTTAATCACAGGTCAAGAACCTCTTTTTTTTATTTTATTTTTTTTTATTTTTTGAGTGTTTTCTCCCTTTTACCTAAAACACATTCTGGATTTAGGTGTATTTAAATAATATTCAAAACTAAGTTAGAAAAAGTAATTTTCTTTTTAGAAAAAAAAGCATGTAGTGATTATTGGAGTCTATAGTTTAAATTTATAAAAGTAATTTCCAGGGTATCTTTTCATTTTTCTGAGTAGCACAGTTTCAATGCATGCATGGCAACTATTCACTACACTCTCTCAGATATCCAAAAGTTGTGCTGCATTCTACAGATGATATCTGATTCTTACAACAGCCCTTCTAGGCAGGCATTGTTGCCCGTGTTTCACAGATAATGACAGGAATCAAAATCTCAAAGAGAACAAATTACTTGCCCAAAACCACATAATTATTGAGTGGTAACGCCAGAGAAATAACATACTTTTGAGCTTAATGTGAAAAAAGTTTAAGATACCAGATGTACGTTGCTATGTATGAAATTTGAGTCACATCAGCCTACTTGTTATTTCTTGGAATAGTCATTCTTACTCTCTGCTGTGAATTTATACATTTCTTCTTTCTGGACCTATTCCGTTATACGAGAAAGTCTTACATACCAGAAGCCTCCTCTTCTTCATCTGACAGCTTCTCACCATTTAAAACTCTGACTTAGAGATACCCTTAAAAAAAGACTTTATTTTGGAGAACCATGCAGTGAATTGTTACCAGAGCATATATTGAAATAATGTATCATTGTTAATTGAAGTCGATGGTTCATTAAGATTTCCTTAGTTTTTACCTAATGTTTATCTGTTCAGGATCCTATCCAGGATTCTGCACTGCACTTAGTTGTCATGTCTACTTAGGTGCCTCTTGGCTGTGACGGTTTCCTAGCCTTTGATGATATTGACACTTTTGAGAAATACTGATCACATGTTTTATAGGAAGTCTTTTATTTTTTAAATTTATTTTGAGAGATAGAGAGCAAGCAGGGAAGAGGCAGAGAAATAGGGAGACAGAATCCCAAGTAGGCTCCATGCTTTCAGTGCAGAGACTCATGTGGGTCTCAAACTCACAACCTGAGATCATGTCCTAAGCCAAAATCAAGAGCTGGGCGCTTAACCAACTGAACAACCCAGGCACCCCTATAGGAAGTCTTGCTATAGGAATATGTCTGATGATAATCTTCTCATCATACTGGAGTTATAGGCTATTGGGAGGAAGACCACAAAGAGAAAGTGCCATTTTCACCACATTATTTCCAAAGTCCACACTATCAACATAATTTATGACTGTTGATATTAATTTTGATCATCTGGCTCTGTAGTAAACTTATTCTTTTGGTTCCCTTTGCATCATGTACTGTCTTCAATTAGATAGCTCTCCTCTTCATCTCCAAGAAACTTTATTATTGTTTAATGGGAAATAAGGTCTGATTTTCTTTTCTCATTATATGGAATTACTGTTAGACACAAGGAGGACTGATTATCAATATACTCTAAGCATCTATCATACAGTGTGTTGTATAAGAGGCATCCATGTAAATATTTGTTGAATAAAGAGATGTTTTGTAATAAATATTTTTTTAATTCAAAATAAGTTTTAATGAGCTGATATGGCATAATGGGCAGTATCTTGAAACAGATTTGGCATAGGGACTCTTGGGTGGCTCAGTCAGTTAAGAGTCTGACTCTTGATCTCGGTTCATGTCTTGATCTCAGGGTCTCATGACTCTGTGTTAGGCTCCACACTCCTGGAGGCTACCAAAAAAAAAAAAAAAAAAAAAAAAAAAGATCTTTTTCCCATAAAATTGGGATAGAGCCTTAAATGTTACTTTAGTTTCCACATCTTTACAATTAAAGAATGTTGATAGAAAAGAGTCTGCTAATATTTTTAAACAATGGATGATTTATAAAATAAACCAAAAATGCAACAATAAACAAATACAAAACCCCACAAAAATTCAAAATATAAAACAGGAAAAATTGTACATCTGTTCTTGTCATAGTAGAAGTGCATTTTCATAAAGATTAAAAGATGTAGAAAAATTCTACAAAATTATTCATCAAAAGAAAATACCTTAACATTGATCCTATTCAGCATAATTTCCTCACAAAAAGTATTTTAATTATATCATAAAATACACCCTGAAATAATCATTTTACATGTAGAATAGAAAGTTTCTCTAATGTTGCTGTCTCTGGCAAGGAATGTCACATCTAAATGTTATGTATATTCCTAATACAAGTGTTTCTTGTTTTTTTGCATTTCCATTTTGGTTCCAAAATTACACTTGGAAGAAAATTTTTCCCTTCTCAGAAATGAGGAGATACGGCTTTGAGATAAGTGATCTTAAAGAGAGAAATGGTTTACCTTATACTCATGAATTGAGATAAAGTTCCTTAGAGGCTTTTCTGTTTCACTTGGCTTGAAACATGGCATTATGCATTTGTTAGAAGGCAGGCTCATAGTGAAGATAATATTTGGGCTTATTCTTTTGTGGACTTAGAAATTAATCACCTGGTACATAGTAAAAACTCTTTTTAACATTAAATCCTTATTCATTCCCAAAATGAAAATTAAAAATGTCCATGTGTCATAAATATGAGGAAACTGGCTCTATTTTTTTTTTGAGTTGTTACTTTTTATTTGTTTGCTTCCATTGGTCCACTGATACCTGTTTAATATTTTGCAGGTCCTAATATTTCAAATTAAATCTTAGAGTTTGGATTGTACCCTTGCTAAAACCGAATGAATTAGAACTGTTACCCACATAAAACTGCTTCCTCAGAATTGTACTTCACTGCTTGTCAAGGCTGTGGAATTTATTGTTATTCAATAGCCTCATACCCTATAATAAATATAGCACAGAGTAATGGCAAAAAAAACAATAGCCATTACTTATTAC
Organism: Felis catus; assembly: GCF_018350175.1. NCBI lineage: Eukaryota > Metazoa > Chordata > Mammalia > Carnivora > Felidae > Felis > Felis catus. The sequence continues at coordinate 132,486,073 of NC_058375.1, read as the reverse complement.
TAGAGTTATATGCCACATAAACAACTCATTATTAAATTAATACTTGCCTCCTATCTAAAATGTACATTTTTAATTAAAATATAAATAATACTAACATTTTCTGAAATTATTTTAGAATGCTTGGTAGATGATACTTTATTTTAAAATTCTTTCCATTATAGGTATGTAATGTGTTAGATCCTTCATATCTGTTGAAATTTCCACTATGAAATAGAGCCATTGCTTTCTAAATACAAAAGAGATTTTCACCCAAGGTTATCTTTAGATACCCTTTCTCTCCTCTCTTCCTCTCTTCCTCTTCTGAAGCAGGATGTAGAACCATATTGAATGTGCATGAGCATAGACTGTGAAATCTTATAGAACTTAGTCTGAATCCTAACTCCTTCATTATGAGCTTGGATAAAGACAAATTATTTAAACTCTCTGAGCCTCGATTTTTTCCTCCATTAAATGGGATAAAAATGAGCTCCCCATATAGATTTGCACCGAAGGTTAAATGTAAATATGCATGGAAAAAAAAAAAAAAACAGGACTTGGCACACTGGTAGTACTAGTAAGTAGCAAGCACATAAAATGAGAGTAAGAGGAAAATAAACAAGCAAAGAAAAACTCATATATTCACATTTTCTCCAGGGTCTACAGAGAACCCTTGTTCCTGTAACCATAAATATGTTGTTCCCCTTGGGCTTTACTGTTCTATCTTTGCTCAGTGTAAGTCTTATCCTTTAGAATCTTTAAAACATAAAGAGTGAATACATACTATGTATACTATGTATACATAAGAGAGAGAGTATTCCAGAGTAGTATTTTTTCTTAAGCAGAGCCCTTTTCCTTTGCCCACATAATCAAATATGTGAAACTGTGTGATGAAGATATGTCCCCATATTAAAAATGAAATTCAAAAGTAAACTCAATGAAAGGATGTAATAAGCATAAAAAATGATGGAAGTAATACTCCTTATTGCATACAAAATATCCACAACTACTTACTTATCTCATTTCTTGTTGCTTCAATGTGTTATTATCCAAATATTCTCCAGATGTAATGAAGTAAAAAAAGAAAAATAATAGTAGAAAGCCACTTAATTTCCAAATTGCATGTGTAAACATGTGAGTTGTAAGTGGTTTGGATCTCATGAATTTTAAGGCCACTTTTTAGTGGCTCTAGAGCTTAAAACTGAACCTACATGGATAACTAATTTGAGTCAAATGTGGTAAGGAAATACAAATGGGAGCCTTCCCTCTGTAAGGCAGGCCATAAGAGTGAAACCTCTTGTTTTTCTGTCCCAATGAAGTGAATTCTTCTAGGGAAGAAAAAGTTGTAGATACATGATACAGATATCTGAGAGTTGTGTGTGTCTAATTACCTTACATCAAATATCGTGATTAGGTGAAATTAGAAAAAAATGTCAAAGACAGAAATTGAGACCATTGAATGTAGTCAATTTGAGACAACACTGAGAACTCAGGCAGCAACCTGCTTGTTTACAGAACATTCACTTCTTTATGCCCCCCAAACACCTACCATAGTAACTTGATCCCTAATATAAACAACGAAGGCAAATAAAAGTTCCTTAAGAAGTTACCGAAGTTAAAAAAAAAAAAAAAGTAAGATAAGAAGGTTGTTTTCCTTTTGTGTTTTGTTTCCTCCACTCATTTGAAGTTTTCATATATGGAAATAGATTTTTTCCCTGCTATGTGAAAGAAAAAGATGACTATGAATTTAATTAGGATTAATGTTATGTTTTACCCCCTGGTCTTAATATTTTAGTACATGTAAATGTTTTTGTTTTGTTTTTTTTTCCTCTTAGTTTCTGAAAAATACACAAGGCAGTTGAAAGCAAAAATTACAACATTGTCCTTTCAGGTTTATCACAAATGTAGATGTAATATATCTGCAAGTGTAGCAGTAAGTATTGGGAAGTAGGGAGAGTTGATGAACCTATTGAGTTGCAAGATTTCATATGAACTCTAAGTAAACTGTGAAAACTTAAGTATATGCTGTGTCTGTAGAGTATCTCTCTCTCTCTCTCTCTCTCTCTCTCTCTCTCTCTCTGACTCACACACAAACAAATTAGGTATAGTTAAAAAATAAATGGAAGTTTTAAAAAATTCATAAAATCCAGAAGGAGTTAAGTTTTGAAGAACACAGGAAGAACATTCTGAGGAGAGAAACAAAACCCAAATAATATGATGGTAGACCTTTATGCAATTATATCCATAATAATCTTAAATTTCAATATATTAAACACTACCATTAAAATTATTAGAAAGCTAAAAAATGAAGGACCCAGCTATGTGCTACCTACAAATGATGCATTTTATTTATATTTATTTGTTTTTAAGTTTTTATTTTTATATAATCTCTCTACCCACTGTGGGGCTCAAACTCACATCCTCAATATCAAGAGTTGCAGTCTCCACTGACTGACTAGCCAGGTACCCCACAATTGATGCATTTCATTTATTTTTTTTTCAACGTTTATTTATTTTTGGGACAGAGAGAGACAGAGCATGAACGGGGAAGGGGCAGAGAGACAGGGAGACACAGAATCGGAAACAGGCTCCAGGCTCTGAGCCATCAGCCCAGAGCCTGACGCGGGGCTCAAACTCACGGACCGTGAGATCGTGACCTGGCTGAAGTCGGATGCTTAACCGACTGCGCCACCCAGGCGCCCCAATTGATGCATTTTAAATATAAAGTTAAAGAGAGGTTGAAATTAAATTGATCAAAAGGTATATCAAAATTATTATCATCATTGTCATCACAAGAAGGCTAGCTACCGTGGCTGAATAAGTATCAGATAAATATACTTCAGTGGAAGAGTCTTACTACACATAAAAGGGAGAATTTCTTAATGATAAAGTCAGTTAAGCAGGAGAACATAGTTAGAAATATTTTGTGCCCAGTAACAGAGCTTCAAAACACATGGAACAAAATTGGCAACATTAAAGGTAGAGATAGACAATATCCAATCATAGATGAAGATTTGAATACCCTTTTCTCATCAATTGATAGAAAATTAGAGAATAAAACCACCTAGTAGTTGTATAATTCACATTTGCAGCGATAAGGCATGTACAGGTCCTTAAAAAATATCTTAATGTATTTCAAAGGTTAAATCATTCAGAATATATTCTCTGACCACAATTAAGAGAAATTGAAAGCAATAACAATATCTTGTTATGTCTGCCCCAATATTTGATAATTAAATCATATGTTTCTAAATGATCTAATGACTAAAGAAGAATTCAAAAGAAGAATTAGGAAATAAACTAAAAAAAAATCATAATTTGGCTGTAAGTAAAAGGGTATAGAGGAACACTCAAAGTTTTAAATGCTTCCCTTAGAAATAAGAAAGTCTAAAATTAATAATCTAAATTCTCCCCTAAGACTCTAGACAAGGAATAGCAAAGTAAAATCAATATGAGTAGAAGGAACAAAGTTACAAATGTAAGAATGGAAATCAAGGAAATTAAAACAAGCAATAGAGAATATTAACAAAACCAACAGATGGTTCTTTGAAGAGATCAATAAAATTGATAAACTAATGAAGACAAAAATAGAACATAAATTTTCAGCATCAGGAGTGAAAAAGAGGTTATCATTAGAGATTTACAAATCTTTGCTGTTCAACATTATTTGTCCTAAGCATATGTAGCTATTTAAATTACAATAAATTAAAATGAAATAAAATTAAAAGTTCAATTTTTCTCTCCCTCTAACCTCATTTCAAGTTCTCACTAGTCATATATGGCCAATGGCTACTATTCTGGGCTGTGCAGAAATAGAACATTTCTATCATCACAGAAATTTTCTTTTGGACAACATTAACATTGCCCATTGGAAGAAAAAGACAATGCTACAAACAAGTTTATATCAACAAATTTGACAACTCAGGGGAAATGGGCAAATTCCTTGAAAAATACAATTTACCAAAACTGACACAAGATGGAAGAAAATCTGAAATGCGATATATCAGCGATGTGAAATTTGTTATCTCAAAACCTCTTACAAAGAAAACTCTAGGCCAAATTGCTCAATTTTATCAACATTTAAGGAAGACGATGCAATCTTATACAAACTCTTTCAGAAAATAGAAAAGGAAACACATCCTAACTCATTTTTATCCAAATAGCAAAACCTAGTAGAGACATTGAGAAAAAAAATTACAGGAAAATCATCCTTATGAACTTAGATGTAAAAATCCTTCAATACGTATGAAGAATAATACATTAAATAACAGTTTGTCCTAGAATAACAAGGTTGGTTTAAAATGTGAAAAAAACATGCAAAACAGTTCTATTAAGGAGATGTTTAAAAAATGAACATTTCAAAGGTGCAGAGAAACAACGTGACCAAATTAAATCCATGGTGATAAATATCTCAGAAAACCAGTAATGTAACTTTCTCTTCCTATCACTAACATCACAACTATTCCAAACCACGTAACTAATCCGTGTACATCCTACATGTTCTTCCAATCTTTTTGTCTCTTTGCCAGTGGATAAATCTTTCTAAAGTATTGCTTTATTGAAGTTATGTTTTTTAGTGGTGCCTCTTTTCCTCCAGGTCAGATTGTTATTCTTCACTAAAACCCAGTGCCTAATGTAGTTAATGATTTCATTCATTCATTTATTCATTCAAACAATTGAGTTTCCTAGCCTTGATTAATCCATCTGTGTGCTAGTTCTTGCTTTTCTATTGCACTGCTAAAGAAAATTAAAACTAAAATACACAAAATGTACAGTGTGAAATCATACAGAAAGCATTCATACAATTAGGGCCATTTCTATTTTTTTATTTTCCAACCTCAAAGAAATTCTTCAGTCTTTTCTGACTCAGCTATATTTGTGTTCTCCACAAAGGTTATTTCTAACCTCATTCTTTGTAAATCCCTGACTTTGTCACCTCTTCCTTAATTGTCAGGATATGACCTTGTCTACTCTGTCCAAGAGAAAAGTAAAAGTCAAACAGGGAAAACTTCAATAATTTAGCATTATCTAAACCACTGAAAGTAACTGAAGCCATGCCTGTATTTTTTTCTCATTCTTTTTTTTTTCTTGAAATGTGTTTTTCTTAGGCTACGCTCTTTCCCCATTCTCATTTCCCCTAGACCTCTAATATGTCATGACACCCTCCAAATCCTTCAATGATTCTTTGTTACGCTTAAGATAATTTCTAACTTCTTTAACATAGTTTACAAACTTATCTAGCTTTTTTCTCCCTAAAAATCTATTTTTTTTGTCAACCCAAACTTCCCTTAGTTTCCTGATTACACTGTGTCCTTTCTCACTTTTTCAATTCCTCTTTTCTCTTTATAGAGCACTCTTTCCCCTGACTCTACCTGATGAACTTTTGTGTACCATGTAGCTCTCAATTTAGATGTAATTTACTTGAAATCTTTCAAAACAACACTGATATATAAATTGTTTCCCCACTGAACCCTGTATTTCCCCTATCTTAACACATGCCATTTGGTATTATAATTACTTATTTACTTGTCTTTATCCCTTGAGTCTGAACATGCCATTAGTATAGATGCCTTGTGGATGAAGTGGAATAAATGAACAGCGCATGGTTAAAGAAGACATACACTATGCTTGGCATCTGGATAACGAGATAAAAGGAAGAATCTCTGCTCTCAATGCCTTAATAGTCTAATGAAGAGACAGGTAATTTAAACCAATAATGATCATATATTAAATACTATACTATGGCATTTGGCCCCAGTTTCCTTTCAATTATATTTCCAATCACTTAGAAATAAACCCATTAGGTATTTGTACTAATCATACTTGAACATATTTTATGCCTTTTATTCCTATGTTTTGCTTATGCCTTTGAATCTTCCCAAAAATTATGAATACTTCAACAATCATAAAGGACATTCATGCGATTTTCCCAAGCTACTCTGGACCACAGTGTTGTCTCCTTCCTCTGAACTTCAGTAGCACTTCTAGTACCACTGTCCACTTGACAATTATGTAGTAAGGCTCAGTTAATTATTTATATATAATTATACCTCCTTTCAGATTTAGAACTCTTAGAAGACAGAGATATTATATAACGGTGTATATATATAAAACCCTTGAAGACCCATCAAGGAATAAAAAAATACCTTGCTCACTGAAGTTTTGTTATAATTGATTTTTTAAAAAAAGGGGCGCCTGGGTGGCTCAGCTCGGGTCATGATCTCGCGGTCCGTGAGTTCGAGCCCCACGTGGGGCTCTGTGCTAACAGCTCAAAGCCTGGAGCCTGTTTCAGATTCTGTGTCTCCCTCTCTCTGTCCCTCCGCTGTTCATGCTCTGTCTCTCCCTGTCTCAAAAATAAATAAAATGTTAAAAAAATTTTAAAAAAATGTATGAGCTAGGCTATTATCACTCCTCTCTCTTTTCATCATATTGAATCCTATGGATTATCTTTTCTCCAGATTTGCTTTACAAAATATAGATCCAATTTTCCTGAACCATTGAAGACTAGTGTTTTGTATATAATACTTACTAGCTTTACATATTCTAAGAATTATCCAGGTTGTTGATATGTATTGTGGCATTTAATCCTCCCAATAATCCCATGAGACATGAACAATGATAGCTCTATTGTTGTTCCTCTTGGGGGAAAAATGGTTTAAATAGGTACTTTTAAAAGATTATCCAACTAATAAGTAAAAGCCATAGGATAAGTCTCAACTTTGATTTCTAACTTCTTAACCACCACCATATTCTATAAGGTATATAGCTCTCCGGATCCTTGCACATCAAGATGAACAAGTATCACTAGATAATTGCACAGACTCAAGGAAATTGTACAGGTTCTATGATATACCTTTTTAAAATCCTACAAATTTAAGAAGGTATATTTTTCAGAAAGCAATTATTATTTACAAGAATTAGAACATACTTGGTACTTTGCTAATACTATCTTAATTTTTTTCCCTGAAAAATGTGTAAATTAATATTCCTATGATCACTTCATAGATGAGAAACCCGAGAATTAGGTCAACTCTACAGGGTAGCTCACATAGCTAGTGAATCGCAAACTGGATGTGAACAAATCTGTTTCTCATCAAGGATTATGTTTTTGCATACTATACAACACTACTGTGTTAACCCCTTGTTTTTGTGCTTCATAGTTTAATATCTCTTGATCATCGTGTTAGAGTGAAAAATAGGGAGGTGCACAGAGTTCTGTTATCAAAATTTACTGGTTGGGTTCTGGATAACTGACATAACAGTATTTTCACTTTCTACTGTTTATAAAAACTGCCTGAGAATCTAAAATTTTATCACATTTCAAAGACTTTTTATAAGTAAAATGTTAACATATTTTAATTCTTTATTGAGTATATGTGGTTAAATGCATGGCATCCAGGCATACCTATCTTATCTAGAATTAGTGAATAGGCAGCTTACACTGGACTCATTTTATATTTTTGTCCATTTCTACATTGTAACTCTTATCCAGAATTCTCAGATTCTCTTCCTGCAAAGTCTATATTCTATCATGTAGACAGAGTTATAGGCCCAGGTGGGATACCTAAAATCATTACATTTTTGCCACATTCTTTCTCATGTAATAGGTAAAACTAATAAAAGGATGTACTAATGTAAGATAAAAGCCAGCTGCATTATTTCAACCCAGCAATTGAATTCTATCAATCAAGATACCCTTTGCTGTCAGAAAAGAAAGCTAGAAGGTTCTGTGTGGATGAAAATAAGGCTTAGGGTAAACTAAAATAAAAACTTGATCTATAAGAGAAATATACTTCTAAAATTTGGGAATATAAATTAGGAAAAGAAAACACCATTTGATAAGGCCTGTCTAGACATTGGTATCTTGAATGTGAATATTGAATATAAAATTGAAATGAATAACATTATGATATGATCAGGTAAATTCATGAAAATATAAATCAGCAAGAGAGAACAAAAATGCTGTGGTACCATCATTTTAAGGGCTGCATACAAATATGGGCTGGATCTTTATTTGGCAAACTGTCTAATCATCTGACTGCCTTGTAATGCCTACAATGAATATCACTGTTCCTTTTTACTTTGGTGTTATTGTGAATTTTAGAAACCACCTCCATCATTTTGCATTCTTAATAACATTCACTTTTTTACTCTTGCAAAATATAACATGCTTATTACAGAAATGTAGAAAATTCAGGAATGTGCAAAAAACATAGTACACTTCAGGTAGCAGTTATTCTTAGTGAATCATTTTCAATGTTTTTGAAAACTTTTGGGACTGTAAACAAGTTGATATCAAGTGCTGTCTATTATAAAACTATAATGAAAAATTCTTTCTTTATAAGCTCATCATTTCTGGCAAGATTTGTTTTTAATTTTTTTATGTGTATTTATTTTTGAGAGAGAGAGAGTTAGAGTGTGAGTGTGGGAGGGGCAGAGAGGGAGACAAAGAATCTAAAACAGGAAAATTATCATTATGTTAGAGACCGTGTTCTTTTTTTTTATTTAAAAACTTTTTCTTTAACATTTATTCATTTTTGAGAGACAGAGTGTGAGTGGGCTAGGGGCAGAGAGAGAGAGAGTGGGACACAGAATCTGAAGCAGGCTCCAGATTCTGAACTGTCAGCACAGAGTTCTACCTGGGTCTTCAACTCATGGACCTCGAGATCATGACCTGAGCTGAAGTCGGATGCTTAACCAACTGAGCTACCAAGGTGCCCCTTTTTAATTTTTTTTAAAGTTTATTTATTTTGAGAGAAATACAGAGACAGGGAGCAGGGAAGGGGCAGAGAGAGAGGAAGAGAGAGAATCCCAAGCATGACCCCCAGCACAGAGCCCAAGGCAGGGGTCGAACTCACAAACTGCAATATCATGACCCCAGCTAAAACCAAGAGTCAGACACTTAACTGAGCCACTTAGGCACCCCTATTCTTAACTTAATATATTTTATGTGTATAATATACACATATGTCTATGTTTGCAGAGAGAAATATTAGTGACACAAAAAGGCGTATTCAAAACCTCAAAGTATGAGAGAATACTAATTTTCATGCCATTTAGTCTGTGTCTTCCACATTTACATGAAACTAAGTAACTGGCCTAATTAAAGCAGGGAGGTTTGCTCTTATTTCATTAAGCCTGTCCTCCTGGGGCTATGTGGCCACTTTGGGGAAAGGGAATGTGGTTAAGGGCCTATGCATGTATAGCTATTGGAATCACAATTTGAAAAAGTGACATGAGCTATTGAAAGGTAACACTGATTGCCTTTTTTATTTTATTTTATTTTTTTTTTGAAAATTGACCTCAGTCATGGTTTTCTTTCATCTAAAAGGATTTATACATGCTTACTTGAGTTTTTGCTGCTAAACTCTGGAGAAGTCCATATCCACTCTAATGGAAGAGACAGGGACCCAAGGTTTGTGAACTTACATACACAGAGGAAACATGAATTGCTAATGGAAACTATAGTTTTCAATTGGTATAGTGTCTGGTTTACCTTGAAACATTACCTTTATCTTCACCATTTTTTTTTTGTAAGGAACCATATATGCTACTATCCATCCCCTCCAAAAATCAAAGCTACTCAATGTGTAGTACATGAATTATCAGCATGGACCTCTCCAGAGGGCTTGTTAGAATGCCGAATCTCAGGCATCACTCCAGATATTCTGAATCACAATCTACAGTACATTTTAACAAGTTCCCTAGATAATTTGCTCTATGTTACGTTTACCCAGCTAAACCAGGTTTCAATTTGTATTGCCTTCTTCAGGAAATCTTCAGTGATATCCCTAATTTTGTCCAATCCCTTATCTAATCCTCTCATGGAACTAAGTCTCTCTCAGCTGTGGTTTTTATAGCAAAATTTTATATTTATCAGTCTATCGTTTGTCTCGCCAGTAGACCATCAATCGAGGATGGTTGACACTTGTTTTTGATTATCCTAGTATTCTTGGTACAGTGTTATTACCCATAGTATTTAATTAATAACGAATTAAGCTTGCTTGGACAATAAGAAATGTCTGTATTACTAAGATTTATAGTCTATTCCAATTAAAAAAATAGCTTTCAGGATTGTTACTGTTGTTTTTATAAACACCACCTATTTTTTTGAATTGCTAATATAAGAAAGCATTGTTCTGGAAGTTGAACTTACACATAAATATAGTAAAATATCACCTTTGTGATTCATGAGTTTATAATCTGGTAAAGATGTCAGAATTTTCACATGAAAGGACAAATTATAACTCCTAGCTTGTATATGTTAAGAGGCAAAGGTATGAACGATATATTCATTGAGAGAACTGATTTTTCTAGGCTCTAAACAAGAAATGAAATATTTTAGAAATATATTTTAATTTTTGTTTTATTTGAGTATAGTTGACACACAATGTTACATTCTGTACACAACATAGTGATCCAGCAACTGTAAACATTACACTATTCTCACCACAAGTGTACCTGCCATTTGTCACCATACAGTGCTATTATAATATCTTTGACTGTATTTCCTATGCTGTGCCTTTTATTCCTATGACTTACTCATTTCATAACTGCAAGCTTGTATCTCCTACTTCCCTTCCCTTTTGCCTCCCTATTCCCCCTCCCCTCTCACAACCAGCAATTTGTTCTCTGTATGTATAGATATGATACTTTTTTAAAATTTATTCATTTATTTTCTTTTTTAGCTTTCACATGAGTGAAATCATATGTCTTTTTCAGTTTGACTTATCTCATTTAGCAAAATATCCTCTAGATCCGTTCATATTGTCATAAATAGCAAGATCTCATCCTTTTTATAGTTGCATAATATTCCATTTTATTTACCTGTTCATCCATTGAAAGACATGAGTTGTTTACATGGTTTTGGCTATTATAAATAATGTTGCTATGAATGTTTATGTAAAAGTTTTTAGGTGTTCTATTTTGTCCTGGGTGTATGTACAGGAGTAGAATTGCTGGAACATATCATAACTTGACCTGTAATTTTTGAGAAACAGCCAAAATCATTTTCAAAATGGCTGGATCATTTATATTTCCACCAGGAGTGTAATGATGGTCTAATTTCCCTATATCCTCACTGACCCCTGTTATTGTCTGTTGTTATTATTATAAGCATTCTTATAAGTATGAAGTCTTTTCATTGCGGTTTAATTTGTATTAGCCTAATGAATACAGATGACTATTTATGAGTTGTTGGCCATTTGTGTAACTTCTTTGGAGACACGTCATTCATATCCTTTCCCTGTTTTTACATTAGGTTATTTGTGTATTCGTTAATGAATTATAGGATTTATTTATAACAATTATTAAATTTATGAATTATCTCAATATAAATCCCTTACAGGTCTTTCTTTATAGTTTAGTTATTTTGAGAGAGAGACAGTGCATGCATGTGTACACAAAAGAGAGCGGGGGAGGGGCAGAGAGCGAGAGGGAGAGAGAATCCCAAGCAGGCTCCACACTGGCAGAGCAGAGCAGAGCTGAGCCTCATGTGGGGCTTGATCCTATGAACTGTGAAATTATCACCTGACCTGAGATCAAGAGTTGGATGCTTAATCTTACAGGCTTTTGTTTGCAATTGTTTTTCCCTTTCTGTGGGTTATCTTTTCACTTTCTCAATGCTGTTTTTTGAAGGATAAAATATTTTAGTTATGTTGAGCACAGTTTATCTGGCTTTTCCTTTGTCACTTGTGCTTTTTAAAATGTTTTTTAACATTTATTTATTTTTGAGACAGAGACAGAGCATGAACGGGGCAGGGTCAGAGTGAGAGGGATACATAGAATCCAAAACAGGCTCCAGGCTCTGAGCTGTCAGCACAGAGCCCGACGCGGGGCTCGAACCCATGAATCGCGAGATCATGACCTGAGTGGAAGTCGGATGCCCAACCTACTGAGCCACCGAGGCACCCCTGTCACTTGTGCTTTTGATGCTCCATCGAGCAAGGCTTTGCTTAACCCGAAGACTTGAAGATTTACTCCTATGTTTTCTTCTATGAGTTTTGTCATTTTAGGTCTTATATTTAGACCTGTGATCGTGTTTAAGTTAATTTTTGGATGTTGTATAAAGCAAGAGTTAAACTTTTTCTTGTTGCATGTGAATTTCAGTTGGCTTAGAGCCATATACTGAAGGAAAAACAAAACAAAACAGAAGCAATGACAAAACATACCTTCCCCATTTAATTTTTTGGAACCTTATTAAACGTCTATTCAACATAGCTGTGAGGGTTTATTTCTGGGCTCTCAATTCTATTATGCTGAACTATATACTCCAGTCTTCTTGCCAGTATCACACTCTCTGGATTATTGTAGCTTTGTAGTAAGTTGTGAAGTGGGGAAGTATGGTTTGTCTTCCATTTTGAGGTTTTTTTTGTGGCTATTCTGGGTCCCTAGCTTTTCCATATGAATTTTAAATCATCTTGTCAATTTATGCAAGAAAGACAGATTAGGGATTTCTTGGAATTTGTAGATCAATTTGGAAAGCATTGGCATCTTAACAGTATTGTCTTCTAATCCATGAACATAGATTTCCTTTCCATTGATTAAATATTCTTTAATTTATGTAAATATTATTTAGGTCTTACAATTCTTTTTTTTTTTTTAATACATTCTTAAGCATTTTATTGTTTGGTGCTTTTTTAAATGAGATTTTTCTTTTTTTCAATGAAATCCTTCTTAATTTCACTCTTTCACTTTCAGATTGTTCATTGCTAGTGGATAAAAATGCTATATATTTCTATATAAAATGTATACAAATACTATATATTTCTGTATAAAATGTCTAGGAATATATTTTTGCCATTCTCTGATGCATAGTCACATTAACTAGGTATTCTGTTAGCTAGCTCAAATGTATTATGGAACAGTTCTAGTAAATTTTTTTCATTTCGGCTATTTTTATTTTTAAATCAGGCTTTTCCCACTTGATTCATTATAATAAATTGTTTTTCTGTTTATACTTTTTTTTTTTTTAATAAGCATTGTCAGAACTTGCTTTTTTGTCATTTTTTATTGTGGTAACATACACTTGACATCCAATTTACTATTTTAACCATTTTTTGGTGTCTAGTTCAGTGGCATTGAGTACATCAAAATTGTACAAACATCACCACCATCCATGTCGCAAATTTTTCAACTCTCCAAACTTGAAATGCCATATAAATTATGAAGTAAGTCCTCATCCTCTCCCCCAGCCCCGGCAGTTACCATCATACTTTGTCTCTGTGAATTTGAGCACTCTAATTACCTCGTTTAAGTGGAATCAAACCATATTTATCTTTTTGTGACTGGCTTCTTTCACTGAGCATTATATGGTTAAGGTTTATCGATGTTGGAGCATGTGCCAGAATTTCCTTCCTTTTTAAGGCTGAATAATATTCTATTTTATGATTTAGGTTGCTTTTATCTTCTGGTTAGTTTGAACAATACTACCATACACATGGGTGTACAAATAGATGTTCAAATACCTGCTTTCAATTATGTTGGGTAAATACCCAGGAATAGAATTGCAGATCGTATGGTAAATCTATGTTTAACATTCTAAGGAACCACCAGACTGTTTTCCCTAGTGACTGCACCATTTTACATTCCTAACAGTGATACACAAGAGTTCTAATTTCTCTAAATCCTTGCCAACACTTTTTATTTTCTATTATCTCACCTTTTTTTTAATAACAGCCATTCTAATGGATATGAAGTTGTATCTCATTGTGGTTTTGTGCATTTCTCTGATGATTAGTGATTTTGAACATCTTTTCATGCGACTCTTGGCAATTTATTTATTTTCTTTGGAGAAATATCTATTTAAGTTCTTGGCCCATTTTTTAATTGGATTGTTTGGTTTTTTTGTTGTTGAGTTGTAGAAGTCTTTATAAATTATGCATATTAATCCCTTATCATGTATATAATTTTAAAATATATTTATATGTATTTTCTCCATTCCACAGGTTGCCTTTCTACACTGATAGTCTTCTTTCATATACAAAAGTTCTTAACTTTGATGTAGCCCATTTATCTGCTTTTATTTTTGACACCTACTCTACCTGTATTCTTCCCTTACTTCTTCTTTAATTTGTTTTTCTTTTGTTCTGTGAGCATATTTACAATAGTTGCTTTGAAATCTTTGTTGTGGTGCCTGGGTGCCTCGTTGGTTAAGTGTCCAACTCTTATTTTCCACTTGGGTCATGATCTCATGGTTTCATGAATTCGCACCCTCCTTTAGGCTCTGTGCTCACAGTGTGGAGCCTGCTTGGGATTTTCTTTCTCCCTCTCTATCTGCTCCTCCCTCATTCGCCTTGTCTCTGTCTCTCTCAAAATAAATAAACAAACTTTAAAAAAAGAGGAATCTTTGTCTGTTTACTTTCACATTTGGGCCCTCTGAAAGGTAATTTCTATTACCTGCTTTTTTTTTTTTCTTGTGCGTGAATTATAGGTCCCTGGTTTTTTTGCATGTCTTATAATATTGTGGTTGAATACTGGAAATTTTAGTTAATATATTTTAACAACTGTGGACACTACTGTAATCTGTCCCTAACTGTAGTGATTAATAGGTTTTGTTTGTTTTGTATGTTTAATTTTTTATTACCTTGACTATTTCGTGAAGTTTATTTCCCCCACAGTGTGCAGTCTCTGATGTCACCTTTCACAGGGAATAGCCTTGGTGAAATGTACAGTTATCCTGGGATGACACTGGCCTTCTAAGGGCACTCTTTGATTGTCTGTTTACCTTATCAGTTAAGCTATGTGCCTCTGTTGGTAGCACACTCAGCAGTTAGCATTCACTAATTATCAGCTTATTATTGTTTTATTTTTTAAAAGCCATTTTGGCACAAAATGCTCCACAGTTTTATTCAATAAAATTTTGTTGACCTTTCAGAAATAGACATTGAACTTTGTTCCAACTAGAAAGTTCTTCTTCTTAGCCATCTTTTCCCCCCAGTTCTAGCTGACCTATGATTTAGTTTGCTGTCCCTATGGAGCCAACATATTTATTTTAATTAATTGCCACCAAAATCTCCATTGTTTTTGACACCACGTTTAGGCTTGAACTTCCCCATATTCTGTTCCAAATAAAGCCAGTTCCCTTGCGAAGAATAACAAAGCTCGTTGTTCTTTATTTCTGGCTTTCTTCCTGGGCATTATCTCTGTATCACTAATCTGGAGCAGACGATGGGGGCAGTGCACCACTTTCTTCAGAGTTATAGCTCTGTATTACTAGTGACTTTCTAGTGGGTGTGATTGCCTGTGGTTTTCTCGGTTTAGGACTTCTGCCCTGTGAGTGATAGGGATGAAAGCAATTATAGCCCAGTATTCTTTATCTGTTCACCTTAAGAGTGTTTCATTCCTGTTTTTAATACTGTGCCTATTGTTCTCCAGGTAAGAATTAGTCTAGTTCTCTTCAGAGAATAGACCTTCAGTGTTCTGCTGCAAGTATTAGAAGAGAAGATATAGAAGATTTAGCTTTTCCTTTCAATCAATTCTCTTTACATCCGCACCCCACCTTATTCCTATTCCCACTCCTTTTTGGGCTATGAAGTGTTCAGGTTTTGAGCCTTTCCAGGGTTTCAGTGTTATGTACACTTGTGTTTTGGCTCTCTTCTGAGGGCTTCCATGCTGCACAACTTGAGTTCAATATAAATCAAAGGTTATTTTAGTAATGCCCCCTTGGAGCTGTGCAGTACACAGTCTCTTTAGAATGCAGCAGCCTTGATCATCATCCCTCTCATCTCCTCAGTCTTTGCTTAGAAGATTTTATTTCCTTAGTACTAGAAAAGGGCTTAATCTGTGAACACTCATTTATTGCTTCTTTGCTTCTAAAGTTTTGTTGACATCATTTGTTTTAGTCTTCTTTCTTATTCTCTTTCTTCTTGTGGGCTTTTCCCTTTCTTATCACTTTAATTTCATTAAGGATTTTGCAAAGTGCAAAGGTGAATAGATGTGCTTAATTGAGGTGTTTAGCATAGAGAGAACTTTTTGACCTGATATGTGTCACGCATTGTGTTGCATTTTCCTTTGTTCCTTCTTATAGTGCTGAACTTGTGTTGAACATTCCCAAAGCTATTGGTACCTCCTATGGTCTTAGATTAGTATAAAGATTTAAGATAACAATGTTTGCCATTCAAAGATGACTTCTATCTTTACTTTCCAAAAATATTTAGTCACAGGTGCTTTTTACCTACTAAGCATGCAGAAATTGCTAGAAGTTATGAATTCCCTGTACAAAGGGTGTTTCCCTATTCCTGCTGCCTCACCTGTTCTAACTCATTTGCTGCTCCATCTTATTATATTTGTCTTATATAGGTGTGTAATACACTTATATAATTTATATGTATATTGTCCTTTCACTGTGTATTGACTTTTTTTACTCTTCTACCTCTAGAACAAAAAACCCCATTACCAGATATCTGCAATTGCTTTTTGGTAAATGTATTTTTCTCTGGCCTTTGTGGTAAATTTGCTTAATTTGTTTCCTCGAGGACAGGTTTCTGTGGTTATCATTAAATACATTGAACCAGGAAAGACATGATAGTAGTTAGCTTATTGTTAACAAATCTAGCATACCATCCTTACTATAAAATCAAATGCAAAACACTAAAACAAGATGTCTAAACCACGAAATAGTTTGACTTCCCCAATCTAATGCACCTGCCACTCTCAGGTTTCTCTCCCTTATCTCTATACTGGTCCAAATCTCACCATTTATATGATAGTCTACAAATTATAGAGCATTTTTACCTTTACTGTCCCTTTGAATATTCCTAAAATCTTATCAGACATTTACTAGCTTGGAAGCTAGCACTCAGAAAAGTTAAGAATCTAGGCAATAGTTAAACATCTGGTAAACGACATCGCAAATAGATCTAGGCTTCCCACCTTTAAGACTAAAACACATTTCAAGATACTGTGTGTCTTCAGTCTATTCTTCTACAGAAATAAAAGATGGAAGTGAAAATTCCTGGATTTTATTGATGGAGCTGTTGTTGATGATTATAATGGCAATTAATATAACTGCCAACCTGTGATGGGTATTTACAATGTGTCAGACACTAAGTGCTTCTATTGAATCACTGTGTTTAAACTTCACACCATCCCTATGAAGTTAGTAATGTCATTATCCTCCTATAATTTGTTCTGAGAAGAAAACCCCACAGAAGCATATGTTGTTTTATTTTCTCGTATCCTCTTATTGATAAACTGAGGTAAACTTTTCCTTTTGTGTACAAACCCTGTAGATTGTAGGTTAATTATTTAGCAAATTTTGTCAATGGATATTGAAACCAAGTCTGTCTTTTCATAAAATAAAACAAATTAATCTCTTCTTATTTGATTGTGCCTTGATAACTAGAGTTTAGTTTTGTATGTAAAAAAAAAAGTTAAGAAGTTTTGCATATTGAATTTCAGAACACTGAATGCCATTTACAATGAAGAGTTTCTTCAGAAATAGGTACCTACTATTGGTAAATTGTTAGAAATGGTTTTATTTGGAGATCCAAAATAAGCAGTTCTTTATCCACTGTTAGCCAATGAGTTGGGATGGTTGCACCTCCTTTTTTATGTAAACCCTTGGTTTGCAGACATAACATAAAACAGAAAAATCTCTTAGCACTGGTGCAGTATGCTCTCAGGTTGTTGCTGTTATTGTTGTTACTTTGGTTTAGCTTTTGTTTCTACATTTCAAAGCATATGAGGCAGCATATCTCAAAGTTGTATTCCTAGCGTAGATGGAGAAATATATTAGAAAACAGCATGAAAAGCAGAACAGTAAACAGTACTTTCCAGAAAGTAAATAAGAGAGTGAAAGAATGTTTGTGGGGAGAAGACATGCACTCTTAATCTTCCTGATATAGAAGTAATACAGATCATGTCCACACATGGTCCAGTGAGAACTAGTTATAAGGCCCTAACCATGTGAAAGGAGAGCAAAAGTTACTCTGGCAGGGTAACCACTTCGTAGAAACATCTCAGAGTATAGAAAGAGAGTAAAAACATGTTTTAAACAGATAGCTATGTTTACCATACAAACTAGATGTGTTTCAGCAGGTAATTGTCTCGTTAAGTTACTAATTATTTATTAATGGAATAATATACAACTGCCAAAAATGATGTCGGTTCTGCATGTTTTGAGTGTGCATGCATACTCACAAAAGTTATAAGAAAAAAAAAAAAGTATGCCATCTGTTATAAACCCCAGACTCAGTCCACAGAATACTTCATCAAACTACATGATTAGCCTACAGCTTCCACCTCATAATAGTGCATCAAATGATAAAGAATTTTGCTTCTTGTCAAAAGAGGAGTAAATCCTTATGGAATATTAATATGCAAAATGAAAACTATGAAATGACAGCTTTGTCATTTAAATAGAATGGGGATATGTGTGTATGCGCACACACACACATATATAATATATCTATATATATATAGATATATAGATATATATATAGATAGATAGATATAGATAGATATATTTCTTCTCAAGAAAACAACCTAATAATATATATATATATATATATATATATTTATATATTTATATATTTATATATATATATATATATATATATATATATATATATATATATATATTTCTTCTCAAGAAAACAACCTAATAAAAAAGTGGGCAAAGGATTAAACAGACATATCACCAAAAATATCATTGTTTGACACATAAACACATGAAAAGATGTTCAATATCATTACCATTAGGAAATGCAAATTAAAACCATAAGGTTAACATTACACAACAATTAGAGTGACTAAAAAGTTAAAATTAAAAGCTGATGATAAGAAGTATTGGTCAGAAGGCCAAGCAGCTAGATGATTCATATATTGGTAGTTGGAATGCAAATTGGTACAGCTACTTAGGAAAACAATTTGATAATTTCCTATAAAGCAAAACACCATTTTACCGTATAAACCATCAATCTCAGATTTACTCAAATGAAATGATAACCTGTATTTGTGTGCAAATATTTATAGCAAATTTAATCAACACCAGAAGTAACTTAAATGTCTGTCATTTGTGAAATAGGTAGATAAACTGAGATACATTCATACGATGGAATACTATTCAGCAATAAAAAGGAGAGAACTACTGATAAGGTAACATGGATGAGTCTGAAATACATTATGCTAACTAAAGGTGCTATAGGCTGGATTACTCCATTTACATAATATTTTGGAAAAGGCAGAATCATTGAGACAGAAAACAGACCAGTGATTGCTAAATCTGGCAGTGGGGAAAGAGTTGACTATAGAAGGGCAGAGGAAAATATTTGGGGATAACGATCCTGTTCTCTATCTTGATGGTGGTATTGGTCATACAACTATATGCATTTTTTAAAACTCACAGAACTGTACATAAAAGGAATGAACTTTACTGTATGTAAATTTATACCATAATAACAAAAATAGAGCCAAAAACAATAACTAAAAATTGTCTTAATGTTGTATCTTTATATATGAGAACACACTGAAAATTTGAAGCTAGCACTGTAGTTTAGTACTACGCAAAGAATTCTGAAGAAATCACATTAGTAGTCATAAGCAGCAGCCTAATCTCAGCAAGCCAGCTCACACTGCATTTTACTAGGCCAAGGAAACAGGGGTGAGAGAATGAATGATATGACACAAATTATCGCCATTCTAAATATGTCAAGCTTACGTCCTGCTGACAAGAGGGACTGGCTGGCATGGTAAGTAGCTGCATCAGCTTTTTCAATCTCCAAGTATAAGAACAGAGTGAAATACTTTTTTAATGTGCTACATAAGAAAATGATATTTTTCCTAATTACTGTGATTATAGTTGTTGCTTAAAAGGCATTTTTATAAGCCAAATTCAAAGAGTGATTTGATTACTAAAATTGAGAATTAAACACTATCCCATTTTATAAAATATTGTCTTAGCTTAAGTTTTGAGAAAGTGCCTATATTTTTTGGTATTTCCAAAGAGTTGATAAAAGTTCTAATTTCCTCTCCAGGAGACACATATAACCTAGGAGCCTATGAATAAAATAGTGCAGTTGTGTTCTCACTGTACTGCTAAGTCCAATACATCGATGTGAATTGTGATCAATGTGAATTGTTCAATTATAGGTCATAAAGGCAGCCAGCATAATGCTATTGACTGCAGCTTGGATAAGTCATGGGTACACATATAAGACAGTGGTTCTCTGGCTTAGAAATATTTATATAAACTAAACAAATGAGGAGAGATACCTCCTAACAGTAATAACTTGTAATGGTTGGAATCTGGTCATCAACTTCAAATCAACCTTCTCTACTGTCCTGTTTGTACTCTGGCAGGTTAGCAAAATGTATCTGTGCATGTTTCCTAAATCATAAACCTGTATACATTTGTGGAAATGTGTTTTAAATCCCAATGCTGTTAACAATCCCTAAGCTTAGGCAGACTACCATAGTATTAGGTAAAAATTTCTTAGCCGATTTATCAATTGGTCTGTGCTTATATAGCAAATTAAATGTGGATGTACATTGCTTCAGAGAGTAATAGTCATATTTTATAGAAACTAGTTAGCCAGTACAGAAAAATCTTCATTTCCTATGGTTTAGTATTTCCCTGTTGGGGATTTTTCATTCAGGTAAAGATTTCAGGAGAATTATCAAAACATAAGATCTCTGCCAAAAAGTGTCAAAAGATGAACCAAGTTATTTGGGAATAAAACTGGAACACCCAAAAGTAAGGAGCGAAAGAGAAAAGAAACGTATCTCCCAATTGCTTGGAGATTATGTAAATTATTTCAAGAATACTGACAGTAGATATTTTCTTGCACTGAACAGATGATTAAACCAAAATTGTAACATGATTGTAAAAAGTAATAATAGATGCAAAGAATTATATGTGCCAGGAAATATTTTAAGAACTTTGCGTGATATACCTCATTTAAGTCTCCCAACATCGCTATGAGGTAGTTTCTATTATTATCCCCATTTTATTTTATTTTTTTTAATTTTATTTATTTATTTGTGAGGGAGAGGGAGAGAGGGAAAGAAAGAAAGAAAGAAAGAAAGAAAGAAAGAGAGAGAGAGAGAGAGAGAGAGAGAGAGAGAGAGAGAGAAAGAAAGAAGGAAGGAAGGAAGGAAGGAAGGAAGGAAGGAAGGAAGGAAGGAAGGAAGGAAGGAAGGAAGGAAGGAAGGAAGGAAGAAAGAAAGAAAGAAAGAAAGAAAAGAAAGAAAGAAAGAAAGAAAGAAAGAAAGAAAGAAAGAAAGAAAGAAAGAAAGAAAGAAAGAAAGAAAGAAAGAAAAAGAGAGAATGCCCACAAGCCGGGCAGGGGCAGAAATAGAGGGGGATACAGAAACTAAAGCAGGATCCAGGTTCTGAGCTGTCAGTGCAGAGCCAAACGCAGGGTTTGAACCCATGAACTGTCTGATGATGACCTGAACCAAATTCGGATGCCTTACCAACTGAGCCACCCAGGTGCCCCATATTATCCCCATTTTAGACATAAGGAAAAATAAGTATAGAGAGCTTAAATCATGTGCCCATCACCATAGTATTCTTTAAAAACCCGGGTACCTCAGGGATTGAATGCAACAGACAGACACTTTTTCACTCACATCACCATCCATTTGGGTCATCAGGGGATGTGGATGCTTGCTCTTTCAGGCTCCCTCCAGTTTAGACCAGTGCCATCCCAAGGTCCTTGGAATCTTCTGTTGACCTCTCTGCATCCAGAAGGCTGACAAGTAAAGAGAGAGTTCATCATCAAAATGCTTTAGAGCCCAGGTCAGGAAGTGGCACACACTAATTTTGCATATACTATATTATCCAGAGCCAGATTTATGGCTCCAACCTAATGCATGTCCACTCGGAAAAAAAGTAATCTTTTCATTTTCTCAGGAAGAGAAAATAACATTGGTGAATATTAGCTATTTTTTTGCCATGCTTATAGCCTAAAATTAGGAAATCTGGGGTTGGAACCTAAGTACCCTGGCTCCAGTGCTTAAGACCTTAATGATGTCTTGTACCACTCAGAAAAATGAAACAAAGTGGTAAAAGAGATACAAGATTTAGTATGAAATGAATTTCTATCCTTATAGAATCCTGTTACTATTTATTAGCAACACAAATCCAGAAATCTGTTTCTAAGTTAAAAGATGGCTTGAGAAGCTTAGTGCCTCAAAGTTACCCATTTCTTGTTAACTGTTCACTTGCATTTGATAGAGAGGATGTAGTCACATTTTGGTAATCTCCTATACAACTTGGAAAAAAGCATAAAAAAGATTCCTTAAATATCACAGAATGTAGTGGGTCTTTGTTGGGAGAGTCTTCATCAGTTGAATTAGATTTGATTCCTGAAATAATAGCTTCTCTTTTTCCATTAAAAAAGACATTTTTATGATAATGCTGAGAAATACAGATCAAAAACCATATTACATATCTGTATTCTGACTTGTTTATTTCATCCCTTTAGATACTAGTGGTCTTCCTACTTCAGTCTAAGATCCAAACCAACGAGAATGTTACATGAACATATGACCGTGCTTCAGAATGTAAAGCACTCTGTGAAGACTGATAATTCCAGTACAAAATTTCTGTTCTACCCAAATAAGCTTTCTAACAAAATTAGTCTGATGTACTTTTAATTATCTTTGTAAGCATTATAGTGTTGCATGTAATTAAGCATAAATGGTAAGCAGCTCAAATAGATAATGTTACAGTAATTGGTATTGTTTTTCCAGAGTTAAGCCAAATTTTAAAATTTAGTTTTTCATGTTGTTAGTTCTTCATAATTCTTCATGATCTATTAGAATAATCCGTTTTTACCATTTTGCTTGATATCATACTTTCAATCTCTCCACACATACACAAATTCTAATAGAGGATAAATTTGATTAATCAAAAGCTGAATTTCCCTCTCATATCTTTGGCTGTTTTCAACCACTAGACACCCCTCCCCCCCCCCCCCCCCCCCCGCCCAACACAGAAAACCATGTGTGAGGTCCAGTGTTTCATATCCATTTCCTCCATTTTCTCTCATTTTCCTCAGTTTTCCACATCACTACCCCCAAATTGATAACTATTTTCAGCGGGTATACTCCAGATATTTCAAGATTGGTGAGAGCAGAAATATGAAACTAATGGTCTGTGGATTTTGTAGTTATAATTGAAAGGGAAAACAAGGAATTGGGTAGTGAAATTAAGTGGAAAAAAATAAAGCACTTAAAGTACTGAGTTAACATGCTTGCCTTAAGGTAGAGACTAAATAAATTAGTTCAAATCTATACCTTTATTCTGTTTATCTCATAATATAGTTAATTCTTTTCTGTAAGAAACCTTTCCTATTTCCTCTTCCTGTCCCAACCCCTGACTACACTTCCTCTATCCTCTCTCTTCCACTGAAACCTTTTTTAAAGGTCTTAATTGATCCTATTAAAAAAAACAATGCATTTTCTAGGCTTCTTCCAATAATATTTCTCAAAGGTTTTAACCTTTATTCTTCTGCTTACTTCCATGAAGTGTTCTTTCTCCTTAGATTTTGTGAAGCTCTTCAACTTCTCCATCTATATATTTGATATGTTTTCTCAATTTTCTTTGTTGAGAACTCTTCTTCTGCTTGCCTTTCACATATAAAAGTTCTGTGGGTTGGGGCACCTGGGTGGTTCAGTCAGCTGAACCTCAGACTCTTGGATTTGGCTTAGGTCATGATGTCATGTTTCATGGGATCGACTACAGGTCAGGCTCTGTGCTGACAACAGGACGCCTGCTTGTGATTCTCTCTCTCTCCCTTTCTGCCCCTCCCCTGTGTATGTGCTCTCTCTCTCTCTCTCACACACACACACACTCTCTCTCTTTCTAAAAATAAATAAATAAACTTAAAAAAAGTTTTCTATGTTTATTTGTAGTATATTCTTTATAGAGGATGATTCTCTTCTGTTTTGGGCTTTAGTTACCTACTTTTCCTTTGTAACTTCCAAAGCTAAATCTCCAGTCCAGACTTCCTTTCTTAGTTAGACTCAAATTCTCAACTTTCTCTTGGCCATTATCTTATCAACATTTGAAACTAAGTAGTCAAAGGCAAATTTAGTATTTTCCCCCAAACTTCTAGCCTTTTTGTTATTCTTAATTCATTTTATTGTTACTGTTAACTTCCTGTCATTATGCTTTCACCAAGTATTTGGCCATCCATTCATCTAAATCTTCATAGTTCTAATTTCTGTTTGCTATGTTTAGTCTTATAGATAGCTTTTCTTCTTTCTTGGTCTTTCACTCATCTTTCTCCCTGATATTAGGTACCATCAAACACTTCTGTCCTCAATAACTCACTGTGACCCTCATTATCAAAACAGAAAAGTCTACTTAAGCTAAAAATTAATCCACTCTGATCTAGCCCAAAACAGTAATTCCAGCCCCATTTCCTACCACATCAAACACTACCATTTAGCCACACACAGTTATTTATCATTGTACTTATTTCTTGTAGGCTTTCGTGTCTTTTAATTTATTTTATCATGTTGTCTGCTTTATCTGGAATGCACTTTCATAAATTTTGTCTACTGAACTCTTCTTATCTTTTAAATTTCAGCTTAAATTAAACTTTTTTCACAACTAGTTTCCATATTGTCTGTGCTCATTTCCAGTCTCTGGAGGATTCCTTCTGTTTCCAGCTCACGTCACTTGTATTTTTATTTAGCATATGTATTTTTCTGCTTTAAAGTATACTGTTGCTTACATTGTCATCCTTCCCACCTAACCCTACCCACTTCAACACTCATGTTGTAATTCCTTAATTTGTCAAAAGCAATTTTGTATGTGTGGAACCCTGGCAGAGTGCTTAGCATTGACTAGGTGCTCAATCAATGTTATCTAAAGTAGCATATATATTCAGGGCAATTTTGGACTGATTCCACCATAATCAAACAAGATTTGACAAGTCTATTACCTAATTTGAAGATGTAAATGAACTATCTTTAGGACCTAGTTTAATTTAATGGACTAGAAATGACACCTGAGAGTGTTAATCCTCATCCTAGAATTAAGCTATTTTATTGATTCATTCGTCCTATAAAAATTATAAAACGCTTTATCAATAGCACAGTACTAAGCCTAGAATGAAAAACAAAAATAAAAATATATGTATACCATGTTTCCAACCATCTCTATATTGTACATTGGGAATTAGAGGCAATCAATACTGAAAACTTAGGCTCTGTATGCAGGGTGACATTACATGGTAGCTCTCTCATATATTTGCTGAACAATCTTCGGTTAATATCTACAAGTTTAACTGTTACAGGATTTCAAAGAGATTGCATATTTAAGGAACTTGGTATATGTTAGGTTTATAAATTGTAGTTATAGATACTAGTAAAGGAAACTATAATGTAAATAACTACCATATGCAAAGCAAAAATGCCATAATTTCCAAAGAACCATTTGTTCTATATTTTTATTAATGTATTTTTACACATGCAATTACTGGTCTTTGTACAGCACATGAATATTAACATTTTATTAGCATATAATTAACAATGACCCAAAATCCAAGCCTAGAAATCAGATAGTTCAGCTATATATTGGTTGAATATGTATCAAGGAAATAGAAATTGTTCCAGCTATTTCAAGGAGAACAAAATCTAATAAATTATTGATTGTGATCGAAGCAGTGAAAATTAGAAGTTGAAGAGAGCACAAGTAGCTTTCAAGTTATGGTACTGTGGTTCTGTTGCAGGGAGAGGGGAAGCCATGGTACTTGATGAGTTCACTAGTAGCAATTGGATTAGTAAGAGACAAAGATCAAGGTTTCTGCCCTGGGCACTTCAGCCTAAGTGGTTCACTAGAATGGAAAGAAGCCTTCAAAGGGGGCTGTGAAATAGGAGTAACATCAAGACTGTGAAGCTATGGAAGCAACATGATGAATGTGTATCAGTTAGTAGTTAACTGCCAGATGCTGCTGAGATGTCAAGTAAGATGAGGACTGAAAATGGCCATTGTACTTCTCAACATCAAGGTTATCGGAGACATTTATGTAACCAGTTTCTATGGAGTAGTGGAGGTGAGACCTTGATGGAGTGGGTTTAATATAGAAACAGGAGAAGAGAGAGGCAGTGAGTATGGATTATTTTTTTAATTGTTATAAAGAGGAACAGGGAAATTAGGCAAAGTTGACTAGTAGGGGAAGTGAGGTCAAGGTTTTTTGTTTTTAAGTTGAGGAAAAATAAGAACATGTTTGATGCTGAGAACGAGCTAGTCAGGGATCTGGAAACTGTCTGTAAGTCCCTCTAGTAAATCGTTTAGGTCTCTTAGGAAATAGTCACCTATCCCTTTGTAGTGTAAAAATAGCCATAGACAATATGTAAACAAATGGGCATGACTGTGTTCCAAAAATATTTTAATTGTCGGAAAGAGATGGGCTCTGGGGTGATCTAATATAAACTGTTAACAAATGGTTATGAGAGGAAGCAGAGAATAGGTGAAGTCATATCCTCGAATAGGTGAGAGGGGACAGGATTTGTGCACAAGGATTGGAGGGAGTTGGGCTTTGATTAAGGGTAAATGTGGATTTGGGTAAATGTGGATAAATGTGAAACATAAACTTGTAGAAAATCTCTTTGATTGCTTTAGTCATCTGTGAAAATTAGGAAGCAAGACCATAATATGTGACTGACCAGTAGGAAGAAAATTTGGGATTCTAAAAAGGGAAGATGCGAGGCGCCTGGGTGGCGCAGTCGGTTAAGCGTCCGACTTCAGCCAGGTCACGATCTCCCGGTCCGTGAGTTTGAGCCCCGCGTCAGGCTCTGGGCTGATGGCTCAGAGCCTGGAGCCTGTTTCTGATTCTGTGTCTCCCTCTCTCTCTGCCCCTCCCCCGTTCATGCTCTGTCTCCTTCTGTCCCAAAAATAAATAAACATTGAAAAAAAAATTTTTAAAAAGGGAAGATGCATGAAATAATTGCATGAAAGAGCTGAAAAATATTTGGGCTAAGAAAATAGTTATATAGGTAGTAAATTGCAAAATTTCAATTTTGAATGTTCTAGCTGTTCTTTTCTACATTGGAGCATTCATATATTTTTACTGTAATTTATATATATATATATTTTTTTCTGAAGCACCAGCTAACCTTGCAGCAAATATCAACATATTTTGAATCATTTAACTTTAATCTTCAAAACACTTATTTTTCTCCCCAGGGGAAAAAAGAGATTGTTGCAATCCATTAATACTTCTATTTTCAGACAGTAAAATCAGTTACACATTCTATCCATATACTTTTCTAGTTTAGCAAATCTTATTCCTGTTAGAAATTATTTGTGCAATGAATATGCTTCTGTCACTTCATCTCTGTTTCATACATTTATCATATTGAATTCTAATTTACTCTGAGGTTTTGCTAACTTTTGCTTCAATGATGTATTTGCTCTGAAAGAGTTCAGATATAATGAAATATATTATGTCCAGTATTTGTCTTATATTTTGCCACCAATGAAAGATAAATTATTGAAATGGAATATATTCACATTGATTGCTATGAAGGTTACACATGGATTGTAAATCAAAACAAGCCCTTAAAAGATAGAAAATCAATTAGTGTGTCAGATAAGAAATGCATAAATGTTGAAATCAACCACTGGGTTGACATTTTTCCTCTTGAAATAATTTAATTTATCAGAATTTGAAAAGATTTGTGACTTTGAACATCCATAATAAGCTAAAAAGTAAACGACCAAACAAATCTAAAATTTTGTTAACAATACTTCAGACAAATACAAGCCAACATATTTTAGAGGGAATAGGTATTGTTTGTTTTCTCAACCAACCACAGAAAGTTTTGAGGAGACCAATGAGAACTATATTATCGTGGTCATGCACAGAGTAAATATTAACAATATTTAAATTTAAAACAGTATACATGTGTGCACAGTTGTATTGACATAGTGTCTTTGATTTTCTTTCACAGAACTATTACCCAATTGCCAGCAGTTGAATTGTCAGTATAAATGTGCAGTGGTCAGAAATAGTACACGATGTTACTGTGAGGATGGGTTTGAAGTGAAAGAAGATGGGAGAAGCTGTAGAGGTAAGTATGATACATGACTTTATTACTGTTTCTTTTCCCTTTTTTCTTTTTTTTTTTTTTACAAAGGCTTAGTTAATAGAAATTTAATAAAGTATCTTAGAGCACTTACCATATACTTCACACACTGTTTATGTTATTTTTGTTTCCTTCGATTTAAAATATGATACTGCCCCATAAACCATATACATAAACATAACAAATATGCATTTTTTACCAATCAATTTTCAATTCATATTGCAATAATGTCAAACATGGGAAATGTCAACAATAGGAAGTGGTTTTGGGTTAACTGTGCAAACACTGGATTCATTGTTTTCTTTTAATTTTTTTTTAATCTTTATTTTTGAAAGCGAGACAGAGTACAAGTGGAGGAGGAACAGAGAGATAGACACAGAATGTGAAGCAGGCTTCAGGCTCCGAGCTGTCAGCATAGAGCCCAATGTGGGACTTGAACTCACAAACTGTGAGATCATGACCTGAGGTGAAGTCGGATGCTTAACTGAGCCACAAATGGTTTTAACTTCCTAAATGTTTTCTGCTAGTTATATAGCTGCAGGGAAGTAGACATTTGTTACTAACTGAGGTAGATTAATGATGTCATGTAACATTCTTTACAATTTTTACTTTTTTTGGATTAGTGATTCTGGCAGTTGGCATTTTACCAATAGCAATAATGATGAACATAAAAATATTTATGTGTGTTTTTAATGTCTTGATCCTTGCTTTTGTGAATGCTCTATAGCACATGTTTACTCTCTGAAATGTCTCCACTCTGCCATACCAAACAATTCTAGGTTACTTCTCGATTCTATTCATTTCCATTATTTATAGGTTAATATATACATATAAATCTGATATATTCACAATATAAGTAATACATTATTTTATATAGTATTTAGAATCTATATATAGAAAATATAAAATGTAGAATCTATATATATGATCAAACAATATCTGCATTGCCAGAGCCACTAATAAACAAACTATTTTGTAAAGAAAGTGGTGCTTTGCCGATTACATTAAACCTTTGCTTTAAAATTATCACTTGCCCCTAGTAACAGAATCTTAAAGTTGAAAGAGTCCTCAGAGAGAATATTGTTCAAATTTCTAATGACAGAAGTGAGAAAAGTGAGACCCTGAGAAATTAAGTGACTTATTTAAGCCTTACACATCTTCTTAGTAATAGACTTGGGACTAAAACTTGGGTCTACAGAGCCTACTTATTCTTGCCTTGAAAAGGCTCATTGCTTTTTAATGTACATCTGGGCTTGAATTTTTCATTTGTTGTTTGTTTATTTTCTGTATAATACAACTATTACAGAAACATTTATTATTAAGTATTTGTCACACACAGAGGCTATTTAATCTGACTATAGGTGGACCAAATAGTCCATGTTTATTTGACTCACAATTTTTAAACCAAAATTAAAAAATCAGAAGATTACACACAAAATCTCAGACTTTATGAAAAAAAAAACAGAAGATCTGGCAACATTAGACACTGTATAATCATTAATGTCAGCCATATATGAATAGTACTTTTGCCTGAATGCATACATGCATGCAATTTCCAGTTCAAAACAGCTCTTTCCATTCACACAGGGTAGGCTAATATACCTATACAGCATCCTTACTCTTTTGCTACATCTGAGTCCTGTAGTAGTCAGGATTTTCAGCTGCTTTTGCATGGATCTGTTTCTTCCCAATCTCCTAATTAAATCCATAAAAAAAAAACATAATCAATATCTTCTTTTGAATGTTAGTGAGGACTTAGGCATCAATCAGTATGGAAGGTCACCAATGAAAGAGGAACTCTTTTTACTTTCTCTGCACTCCTGGATGGCCATATCTGAGCATCATTTATGCCTTCCTGAAGCCTATTTCCAGGGTAATTTCTGTCCTTAAAGGGAGAAAGAAAGCAGCATTATAAGTAATGACATGCCTATTCCTTTGCAGCCAATTTTGTGAAGTTACATGAATGTTATAGCATTGCATTCTGGTTAAGAAGAACAACAACAAAAAAATGATTAATCATATTGCTATCCTGGATAGCACATTCATGTCAGAAAAACTAAAATAGGAACCAATAAAATTAAGGTTGAAAAATCTGAAAATTGATAAGAATCATTTCTGCCACTAGGGGCTGGATTTTACCAAATAGAATGTTTAATTTCTTTTATTATCAGTGGAAACTTAGCTTCAAATTCTATTTTTTTTTATCCCCAAAGCAACTTACTTCAAACAAATTGTCCATGAATGCAAGCTGTTATATGAAGCCAAAGAAATCTCAGAAAAGTGCAAATTAATGACATGCAAATGCAGTTTCCCAATTTAAATGGCCCCTTAGTTACTCAGGAATATTTTTGCTTTTCCTTAGTAAACTCTTTTCTTAGTTCGGTGTTCAGAGGGTTGGCTGAGAGTTCCCACCCTTTAATTGTGTGTTAATTATGTGTTCTGGTGATGCCATCCTGGCATTATCTGGTGGTCCCACCCTGAGTCACCTCATTGGCCTAGACTAAGGTATATTCTGAAGGGACTCCTAAATAACAAAAGACACTGCTATTGCTCAGAAAATTATAAAGATTTTAGGAACTCTGTGCCAGACACTGATGATAAGGAATAAATACATATTTTTATCATACCACTGATTTTAGTGTACCACCACTCATTTCCATCTATCCAGTCTTCACATGTAGTCTGTTGTGTTTCTTAAACATTTCAGTCCATTCCCTTTCCTCCATCCCCCCACCACTTTGTTCGAAGTATAATGGCATCAAAATACAATTTCTTGTGTGAAATTAGCACATAGCTAATTTTTCAGGATCTCTTCCCTACATTCACCAATCCAGTTTTATATATGTTTATTTAGTTTTAAAATATAAAGTTGATTAGATAGCTCTAATAATGCTTTCCCAATTCCTGTGTATAATGTACAACCCTTTAGCATACAAATAACTTCATTATCTGACCCCAAAACTACTTACTCAGTGCCGTCTCTTACCACTTCTCCTTATCTGCCCTTATTCCACTTGACCCCTTATGCTCCTTTGAAATCCCCACTATGCTGTTTTAACTGGAGTGCCACTTTCTATCTTATCCTATCTTACTTAATCTGAGAAAGTCCACATCATCCTTTAAACTCAGTATGTGGCCTTCAATTAATATTCTACCTCTAATTCCAAGCCAGTTCACTTCCCTGTGTTTCTATCATAACCAGACTGTGCCTCTATTATAAGGAAATGCATAGAATCAAAATTATATTTCATTAGACTTATTTTACTTCAGGTAGGAACCATGTTGCACCAAATTTTTTGTTGTTGTTGTTTCTTCAGGGATTAGTATCATACATGTACACAGGACAGGCTGAATGTACATTTGTCAAAGTTATTAGCTGACACAATTTTTTTAAATTTTATTTTCCTGGTTGGTTAAGAATCATTAAGTACTTGCTGTTTATAGAGATTTGAACAAGATGCAGGAAGAAGGAGTATAGGGAGAGGAAGAATGTAAAGAATAGAAAGAGGACCCTAGAGATGAAAATAAAATTTAAGATGTTTTTTTTTCTTTTAAACACTGTTTAATAGTTTCCTCTTTTTGATTTAGTGAGGGTGGTTTGCATAGTTTGGCTCAGAACTCTTAATCTGTTCATTTAAAACCATGTTACTAGACTAATTTCTTTGTTACAATAGTGAAAAAGTCTGTCATGAACACTAGATCTATTCAGCAAATATTCTTTGGAATGCATTTTTGTCTTTGAAAAGGATATAGGGACTTCTATCCTGCCCATGAGAAATGCAAATAAATTCTCTTTTAAAATAAAATATTAGGTATTAAGTTTGATCTTGCATCTCTGTAACTATTAAAGCAATATTGAATTTTGACTTTCAGTTAGTGTGGTTTTGAAAAGACTTTTGGACTTGGCTCTTCCTTTCTAAAATAATAATCTCCTTCCAAAATTTGAAAAAGAAAATTTCTTTCAGGAGAAACAAAATGCCCAACAATAAATCTGCTTACAAATGATGCCCATTTTCCTTGTAGATCAAGATGAATGTGCTATTTATGGTGCATGCAGCCAGACCTGCATAAATACATACGGATCCTATGCTTGCAGTTGTGTGGAGGGCTACATAATGCAGCCAGACAACAGATCTTGCAAAGCCAAAAACGGTAAGTTATGGTTTTTGTCCTTCTATAATTTGTTAACTTTTTTCAGTTCCTTTTTGTTAGAAATGTAGTAGAGTAATATGGACTTGAAAGAAATCGATTTTTTCCCCTTCATTTTAATTCCCTGATCCATACTTAAAAATCCAGAGTAGTTATTTCGGTTGTCACTGGTCATTGCAGAACTCCTTCCATTAATAGGAAGTTTCTAATTTTTGACAAAACCTGTTGAAAAGAAATGAATTGATGTTAATCATCCATCTCTCTCCTAGACTAGGAAATAGATTCTCAACTGGTTTCTTTGAGCTCCTGCTTTCTCACCAAAATTCATATTCAGCATAATAAAGTGATCTGCTAAAATAGAAACCAAGTCACTTCATTCTCCAGCTTAAAATCTTCCATTACTTTCACTCATCTTAATATAATCCAAACTTCTCACAAGACATGCAAGAACCTAATGGTCTGGCAACATTTACCTTTCCAGTCTCACTTAGTGCTACTCTCTCCTTTCATCACACACCAGCTATAATGTTTTTGTTGTTGTTCTTCTTCTTCTTCAACAGCATTGCTCTTGCCTTGAGGTCTTTCCACTTAATGTTTTATTTGCCTGCAATGCTTTTCCCTATGATATGCACATTCTTACCATTCAAAGCTTAGCTAAAATGGCTACATTCAGAATGCCTTTGCTGCCCATTCTGCTTAACAGTATGTACCCTCTCCATCACTATCTTGTTTCCCATATTTATTTATTTATGTATTCTTCCTCAATCACTATGATTTTTCATTTTTATTTTTTTATACCACTACCATTTGAAGTGAACCCCATTATGCATTTGCTTATCATGATTTCTTCAGAATAACGGAAGTGTTGGGGCGCCTGGGTGGCGCAGTCGGTTAAGCGTCCGACTTCGGCTCAGGTCATGATCTCGCGGTCCGTGAGTTCGAGCCCCGCGTCGGGCTCTGGGCTGATGGCTCAGAGCCTGGAGCCTGCTTCACATTCTGTGTCTCCCTCTCTCTCTGACCCTCCCCCGTTCATGCTTTGTGTCTCTCTGTCCCAAAAATAAATAAAAACGTTGAAAAAAAATTAAAAAAAGAATAATGGAAGTGTTATGAGAGTATGGAACTTGTGAGTTTTGTTTTTTGTTATTTACTGAATTCTGATCTAGCCTGGAATACATAGGTACTCAGTGAATATTTGTGGGAAGAAGGAAGTAAGCAAAGGATAAAGCAAAGAAAAAAAAAAGGAATGAACTTTTCTTTCTGGTTAAAATTACTAAGATGAATGCTCCACTCTTTTTTAAAAAATGTTTTTAATATTTAGTTTTGAGAAAGAGAGCGACAGAGACAGAGGATGAGTGGGGAGGGACAGAGAGAGAGGGAGACATAGAATCCATTGCAGGCTTCAGGCTCTGAGCTGTTGTCACAGATCCCCACATAGGGCTCGAACTCACAGACTGCAAGATCATGACCTGAGCTCAAGTCAGCCTCTCAACCAACTGAGCCACCCAGGAGCCCCATGAATGCTACACTCTTAAGTATTTGGAATTCTTGTTTCAAAACTGCCTTCCTATTACCTTGTCCCTGGTGGGGGAGGGGGGTGGGGAGAAGCCTATTGTTTCAGCACAGTATTCAGTCTATTGTAAACACTCACTAAGTGTAGATGATTTGCTAATGAAATAGCCTCGAGATATGTTAGTAACAATAGGATAATGCTAATATTTTGTGGGCTGAATTAAGAATAATACAAGGAAATATTGTACATGCTATTCCATTTAGCTTCTAAGTTTTCTCAAATCTGGTTTCATTTTATGGGTTTTCAAATTATGATGTTTTGATGAATTACTGAGTGCCCCTTTATCCCCTTTTATTAGCAATTATAAAATGAAGCATGGGATAGCATTCCATTCCCTTTTTTGAAGATAGATTGAGCAAAGCATTGGATTTGCTTCACAAACAGCCACAGCTGTCTCCCTCTACAACATAACCTCATGCTATACTTTCAACCATTTCCCTGAGACAGTGTGTTAAATTATTTACAAGACATTTGTATACCAAATTAGACAGAAACTGTTTTACTTCTTAGTTTACTTCTTTGAATTATTGACTTGGTTTATGAGGCCACATTTATTTTGGGGGGGCAATCCTTGAGAAAAATTAAATCAGGTCGCATATTCTTTTTTCCCACCACTGAGAGTTCTGACTTAAAATATTGATGGGCTGAAGAAGTAGAAGGCTTGTTCTTTACGGTTTCTATTGATCCACACAATATTGCTGTGGCTTTACAGGGAGGGTGTAATGTAATAAACCCTGTACAAAGAGGCACTTCCTTTCTTTCTGTGGAGAAGGTATCTGCCAATAACAATGTAACCAGAGAGGGATGGTACATGATAATATAATGCTGAATCAAGGAGATTTGATGAATCTAGAATTGATAATGGAACATATAAAAGCCTTCACCTCTTGGTGGTTGGCTTGATGACAATATTAGCCTACAGAGTTTGAAAGATACAGTTTTTATGAGAATGTTTCTGGGGTTTATAGTTTTAGAAAAATGAGTTGCTAGTAATATAGTAAATGATCCAAGTCTATACCATATATTGACTAGTTCTAAAGGTCACATGGATGTTTGAACCAATGTATTTGTACAGATTCTAAAGGAAAACGATCACTTTTGCTTTGGTTTTCTCAAATTGATAACAAATGAACCAGAGGATACTTTTGGCTTCAGTTATATGTAAAATGTCAGTTAATGCATCAGCCTTACATTATTGTGGCAATGTTATACTGTAGTGTTGCCATGACTGATGAGTGCTAGGAAAATGTTTTGAATTAAACCACATTTGTTTTAAGGCTTTGCTATTCCTTATTTCCTTTACCTGGCTGCTTAGATTGGCCCCTCTTTTTTCTTCCTTTACAATCCTACCCTACTGGACTCTAAAACCTATTTTTTTCTACAAGCCAGAGTTCCAGACATCTCAGAATATGGGAGCATGAGAAACTATGGGAGGTTAGAATGGGCTGGTCCAGAACAGTGGATGTGTGTAAAAGATTTATAGACAAAAGAAAGAGAGAAAGGGAGAAAGAAATATCAAGCCCAAGGGATACAATGGGAAATTAAGACTAGATCCAAGGGGAGGGTTCTGCAAAAGGCTTGCTAAATGATAGATGGGAAAACTAAAAAGTTCTTGAAAGAATAGCGTTTTCTGTGAAGGCAGAGAGAGACAGATTCAATTGGCTATGAAGCTGCTTATAGCTTTCAGCACAGAATAACAACACGGTCATTCCTCAGCTATTCATCCCAAAATGTGCCTGTGGGGTCTTATTTTCAATATGACAATTAACTTAGGTTAATTTACCTAATTACTATTAATTGATTATCCCACCTTTGTAATATACTGTCTATGTAATATAGTGTCTGAATCCAAGTAAAATTCACAAGCCTTAAGAGCACCTTTAATAAATAACTAATAAGGGGTAGGAGATTTTAGACCTTTTGGTAGATGGGGGAAGAAATTAATGTTAGGCAAGAGTCCTTTTCATTCCTGTTAATTCATGCAACAGGGACAAATTCTTTTCTATGCGTGGTAAGATTGACCTGATTCCTGAAATGTAGAATCAATAATTTCAAGGTTGGAAGGAACTCAAAGGTAATCTAGTCCAACTATCCATTTGATATCAAAGTGAATAATTTACAAATGGAAGAAAGTTTATAATGTACATTAAACAATAATTTTATATAATAGTTACAGTGGTATGTAGTGGGAGACATACTGGAATATGAATGTCATAATGGAATGTTCATAACTTTGGAATGGGACACACATGAAAAGCTAGTAATTTTTAAAAACAATTTGTAAGTTTATTTACTTTGAGAGAGAGAGAGAGAGAGATTGAGAGAGAATATGAATCCCAAGCAGGCTCTGTGCTGTTAGCGCAAAGCCCAATGCAGGCCTTGAACTCACACACCATGAGATCATTGACCTGAGCCGAGATCAAGAGTCCCACGCTCAACTGACTGAGTCACTCAGGTGACCCAAAAGCTAGTAAATTTTTAATTCAAGATAAGGACTTGTCATTTGAAAAAATGTTTTAGGGGCACCTGGGTGGCTCAGTTGGTTAAGCATTCGACTTTGGCTTGGGTCATGACTTCACAGTTCATGAGTTTGAGCTTCGTGTCCAGCTCTGTACTAACAGCTCAGAGCCTGGAGCCTGCTTCAGATTGTCTCCCTTTCTCTCTACCCCTCCCCTGCTTGTGCTCTGTCTTTCAAAAATAAATGTTAAAATGTTTTTTAAAAAATGTTTTAAACATAATCATTAAAATATCTATACATATCCATTTAAGCTCACTGTATACTTTTTTTTTGAGATTAGAGTTCTAGAGTTGTCAAATCTGAAAATGAAAAGGTTTTTTTTTTCATTTACTTTCTTTTAAATGATTTAGACAAATTTTAATGTAGAAGTAAGCATTAAATGTGGGCACCTAAGGCTAAAAGTGGGCTCCTGCAGAACCTGTAAAAATGAAATAGCCAAGGGTGTTTAACTTACGAACTGTTGCCAGGTTTACTCCTGATAAAGTCAGGCTCATTGGACTGTACTTTTCAGTCTCCTGACCATTTGCTGAAGACAGGCACTTAACCCAGTTTACAGTTCTACAGTACCAGTAGGACCCTACTGATTGCACTAAAGCAGTCCCAGAATAAAGAGCACTGAATAATTGTATCATCAGTGTAGAGACACTGTAATAAGTGGCACCATGAGAGAGAGAGTGTACCTGTTTGCCATGTAGTGAACTAGAGTAGTGGGTCAAGAGAGTCCATTAAATAACTTTAGGATTCTATTACAGTTTATACTATGCTATTCACTGATTGGGACGGTGGGGAGACCATTTAGACAATGGAACTCTTAGGCGTAAGAAACACAAATCATAATTCCTATATAATCCACAGAATCACAACCTTAGACAATGCTAGGGAATGTTTTCATACCACTCACTGTTTTCTTTGCTGCAATTCTTAAAAAGAAAGAGGAATAAAACAAAATATAATGTCCTATAACTCCTATGTCTACCTCCAATTCTGTTATTATCTAATGTATAGTTTAAATTTTTCCTTTAGAAGGTAGAGGGATCATTCAGTATTTTCTGCAGGTGCTGGTTCGGCAGCAAGTGTGGAAATAGGCAAGTGGCAGTATAGCGAAGGAAGAGTACCTTGTTTATAGTGTCATAGCCTCATCAGCCACTTGAAATGCTTGGAATTCAGTTATTACAATGTAATTGCCTTGTTCTCTTTGTTTTTTTTTTAAAGCACTCTATATTAAAATGTGAGTATTCTTTGGGAGGGTGACATATTAAGTCTTAGTAACTTTGATAATTTATGAGACTAAGTAGGTCAGATCTATTTCACTATGCCATCTGGATAAGAATGGCTTCCTTCAGAATGATATGTGATTATGTCTTGACATCTGAAGATTCACTATCCATAGGTTTTGCTATTTTTAGGTAGTCCAAAGGTCTAGTTCCTGTCCAAGTTGTCATTTTATTGTGGGGTAGGTAACTGAGAATGGCATTTGATGACATGATGGTATATGAGACTCTGAGCTAGGAGTGAGCCTAGTGGACCATAACCAGCATAGGTACCCAAATTTGCTGTTGTTTACTCAGTCACATATACATGGAAGAAATTATGTATACTATGGTAAATAGTGGCAGAGAAGTAAGTCAGTGCCTAATTCAGAGTATGTGCTTGGTAATTTTTTTTTTTTTGGATGCTTTAAGCAATTTTGTGAACTTCCAGGAAGCAGAATAGGGGACTGGGATTTTGAGGATTGGTAAAAGGAATGCCAAAAGGCTGGAAAAGATGAAAACAAAAAACAGTGGGGTATTTTCCCAGTTTTATCCTGTTAATCAGGGCTCATGCTATCTTTGCTGTAGTAGTGACATTGAAATGATTGGCGAAAATATGCATAATGTCCACAAATGTGCCCTCTAGCCCAAGCCCTCCTCAGACTGACATATAATCCTAGTGTGCTGACTATGCAGATATAGCTGTAGACCAAGCCACTCTGCCTGCAATCATGTGGTATTGCCTAAAGCTCTGTCCTAGAGAAATGCTAGAGTTTCACAGGCTGCCTTTGAAAACCTAGCCTGACCAATCAACATATTTCTCTATTTCCTGGACTATTCATACCCTACTTCTTTTCTGGCTCTTAGTTGGAAATCACATTCCATGACAGACCAGGGCAATGATTTCAGATAGAATTTCCATTACCCAAATTAAATATCACACTTTTTCCCCCCACCCAAACCCTATTAATGAGTATGCTGTGTTGAGTTATTAAACTGCGCATGAATATTCTATGTGTGTTTTTTCTGTTTTGTTTTGATTTTTTTTTTCCTAAGAGGACATCATTTTCACAGTGTTGCACCTTTCTTGACATCTTGGAGAACATATCCATGGTGTCTTCTGTGTCATGACACCTTTGATTTATCCAGAGTGTAAGAAAATACCAGATGTAGGAAAAAAAGAAAAGCATGTTTTCACTTGCTTTACTACTTAACATCATAATTGCAAGTTAGCTAAGGACTTCTTTGTATGGTTATGAAGAATCACATGGCCATATTTATGGGCTCTACTCTAGATTTGAGAATTGATAAACTTTATTTTTACAAGTGACGTAACATCTAGGTGTAAATTTCTATCTATATTTCTGTATTTAATTTTTTGTAGAATAGCTATTGAACTATTAATTAAATTCTCAATTTGGAACATGTGATAGATCATATCATGCACTACAATTATAGATCAAATGCACTCCCTTTTTTGTCTTAAGTTGGGACATATAATGAAAATTAAAAACAAATGAAGCACATTTTAATTCATAGAAATTATGAGTTATTCAATTTGAAAGTAAGGCAAGGATATACATATGTATATAACTTCTCTATTACTTTGGGAGAAGTAGAAGTATACAACTATTGAAATTCTCAGGGAAAAAATAAAGCTGAGAAAAAGATAATATTTTGTCATTTCTAATAAGAAATTTTTTTTTTCTTCCAGAGTGCCTTCAAGGCATCCCCTGTATCAATAGCAATCAACAAAGAAATAACCATAGTTAGAGAGTACCTCTCCTGCACTCCTCCCTCTAGAGAACATACTTGCCCTTGACTTTGATGACTGGTAGTCTGCATATTCTTCCAAGTCAAGCTGCTTAGAGTTATGTTAGTCCTGAGAAAAGAAAATGCATCGTATTGGTTACAGTTTTAAATGTATGTGAGTGTTTCTTGGTAACACTAGGACTCACAGAGCCTCCATCTATGTTTTCCATGACAGGTTACATGTGTAAAATTGTTAGATAAATTATATTTTAATAGTCTTTAGAAGTTTCAAACAACATACCATCAAATTGCCAAGAATATATCTGGTAAAGTACCTAGAAGTTTGGTATATAATCACTGTTGAGTACCTACCTAGAACTAATCTGTCTTTTTAATAACAAAGTAAAAAATTGCAATCTTAAGTATAGGTTGTATGTTTATGTCCTTTGGCAGCCTGGTCAGAAAACAGTGAAATAGATTAAATGACCTTTTCCTTTTCCACCCCTAGATAATGAATTTTCGTATGTCTCCTTATTCTAACGTGATGATTTTGTGTCATATTTACTTGAGAAAATAGAAGCAATCTGAAGAGAACTTTCTCGCCCTGAAGTTTATTAAATGTACCACTCTATCTGTATCTAGAACTAATCACTTCACCATCCTCTTGTTTGCGTGAAAGAACACACTGTGCTAATACCTAAGGCCTCTCTCTGCAATTGTGGACCAATCCCAAATTCTCTCTCCTACTCAAGAATTAGTCTCATATAATTGTTTTCTATTTTCACTTCTGCTGGACCATCCCATCAGCATATAAGCTTGTTGTAAAGATGATAGTAAACAGCTTTCTTTGAACCTACATTCCTCTTCAGCTACCACTCCATTTTTCTTCTCTCTTTATAGAAAAACTCACAGAATGTGTTTTTTTTCCTTTATTTACTTTCTCCCCTTCTGTCTTGAGCCCACTTAAATCAGTCTTCTATTTAAAAAAAATTTTTTTTGAATGTTTATTTCTAGAGAGAGAGAGAGAGAGAGAGAGCGCATTATCGGGGGAGGGCCAGAGAGAGGGAGACACAGAATCAGAAGCATGCTCCAGGCTCTGAACTTTCAGCACAGAGCCTGACACTGGGCTCGAACTACAGATTGTGAGAACATAACCTGAGCTGAAGTTGGACGCCCATTCAAAAGAGGCACCCAGGCGCCCCTATCAGTCTTATATTCTTATGAATCACTTAAACTTCTACTGTCAGGAGTACCAGTGACCTCCAGTTGCCTAATTACTTAGTTATAGGGCTTACCACACAACTAATCATTGTCTCCTTTTTGAATACTTTTCCTTTTTAAAGCAGTACATTTTAGAGTTTTCCTTTTAGCTTACTGGGAATTTTTTTTTCTCATTTTTTTTTTTTTTTTTTTTGCTACATTATCCTCATTATTTTGGCATGATCAGTGTTCAGTTCTTTGGACGTCTCTATTGATTTCCTAAGTGCTCTCATCTGTATCATGACTTTAAAAACACATCTTTGATGGTTTTATAAAACATCTAGAGACTGAGATTGGTAAGTTTGCATCATCAGACCTGGCTTCTCTGTTCAACACCAAACTCACTTGGATATTAAAATCCAATTCAATATCTCCATTGGAAATATAATAGAAATATCAATTTGTTTGTGTCACACAGTCTTTATTCTCTCCCTGACAGGGGTAAACATCAGCCCCTACTCATTCACCCAGTTGTCCAAGGCAAAACATTGGAATCATCATTGACACCATTCTTTCTCTCAAACCCTTTGTTTCAAACTTTTAGATATATAATGAATTGAACTATTGTCTTTAAGGAGCATCTTGCATCCCAATTACTACTAATGCTTTACATTTCTTCACAGAATTTATCACTGCCAAACAATATGAAATATTATTTGTTTGCTTATTGTCTGCTTTCTTCACTAAAATGTAAGCTCTATGAAAACAGGAGTTTTATACTTTTGTTAACTGCTTTGTCCCTAGCATCTAGAGCAGTACCTGACATCAGCTGGCTGTGCTCAAAAAAAAATTTGTTAAATGAATACATAAACATGCAAATACTAAGACAGTATATTCTTTTTAGGGAACAAATTAAATG
Organism: Felis catus; assembly: GCF_018350175.1. Classification (NCBI taxonomy): domain Eukaryota; kingdom Metazoa; phylum Chordata; class Mammalia; order Carnivora; family Felidae; genus Felis; species Felis catus. The sequence continues at coordinate 132,444,692 of NC_058375.1, read as the reverse complement.
TGGCTTTTTTACAGACCCGTCTTTCAAACAGGGACTATTTGTGAATAGGAGTTATTGTTTCTTTATTCATTCTCTCTCTAGATGATCTTTCCATTGTTGTAAGTGGAGTATTAAAGTGCCCTGCAGTTTCCACATTCTCATCAATAAGATTGTTTATGTTTGTGTTTAATTGTTCTGTATATTTGAGTGCCACCAAATTTGGTGTATAGACATGTATAATTGTTATCTCTTCCTGATGGATAGACCCTGAAATTATTATATAATGCCCTTCTTCATCTCTTGTTACAGCCTTTAATTTAAAGTCTCATTTGTCTGATATAAGTATGGCTACTCCAGCTTTCTTTTGACTTCAAGTAACATGATAGATACTTCTGTAGCCCCTCACTTTCAATCTGAAGGTGTCCTCAGGTCTAAAATGAATCTCTTGTAGATGGGTCTTGTTTTTTTTTTTTTTTTTTTTTTATCCATTCTGATACCCTATGGCTTTTGGTTGGAGCATTTAGTCCATTTACATTCAGTGTTATTATTGAAAGATAGGGGTTTAGAGTCATTGTGATATCTGTAGGTTTCATGCTTGTAGTGATATCTCTGGTACTTTGTGGTCCTTGCAACATTTCACTCACAGAGTCCCCCTTAGGATCTCTTGTAGGGCTGGTTTAGTGGTGATGAATTCCTTCACTTTTTGTTTGTTTAAAAAACCTTTATCTCTCACTCTATACTGAATGACAGGCTTGCTGTATAAAGGATTCTTGGCTGTATATTTTTCTTGTTCATCACATTGAAGATTTCCTGCCATTCCTTTCTGGCCTGCCAAGTTTCAGTAGATAGGTCTGCTACTATTCTTATATGTCTACCTTTGTATGTTAAGGCCTGTTTATCCCTAGCTGCTTTCAGAATTCTCTCTTTATCTTTGTATTTTGTCAGTTTCACTTTGATATGTCATGTACATGATCGATTCAAGTACGTCTGAAGGGAGTTCTCTGTGCCTCTTGAATTTAAATGCCTGTTTCCTTCCCCAAATTGTGGAAGTTCTCAACTATGATTTGTTTGAGTATACCTTCAGCCCCCCCCCCCCCTCTCTTCTTCTTCTGGAATTCCTGTGATATGGATATTGTTCCATTTGATTGAATCACTTTGTTCTCTAATTGTCCCCTTGTGATCCTGGATTTTTTTTTCTCGCTCTTTTTCTCAGCTTTCTCTTTCTCCATATTTGTATTTTCTAATTCACCTATTCTCACCTCTGCCTCTTTAATCCATGCTGTGGCCGCATCCATTTTTTCTTTTTTGGATCTCATTTATAGCATTTTGTAATTCATCAGACTATTTTTTAGTACCTTGATCTTTGTAGCAATAGATTCTGTACTGTCTTCTATGCTTTTTTCAAGCCCAGCTGTTAATTTTATGACTGTTATTCTAATTTTTTTTTCCAATTATGTTGCTTAAATCTCTTTTGATCAATCTCTTTTGATCAATTCTGTAGCTGTCACTTCTTCCATGAATTTCTTTTGAGGAGAATTCTTTGGTTTCATCATTTTGCCTAGTTTTCTGTCCCTTATGACTTTTAAAAGCTTGTTACGTGCTCTGCACCTGCGAGCAATGCTATAATAAAGGGGGGTTATACTCTGTCTGTGGCCTGGCCCTTCAGGAGGTGTTTTTTGGAGAGTGTTACTTGCTTTCTGTTGTTGTGACTTTGGTTATTTTATTTCCCTACTTGTAGTGATGTTTTGGACCCTCCACCAGGTGTGCTTTGATTTGTTCCTTGAAGTAGCCCTGGAAAGGAAAACATACATACAGACAAACAGAAAACAAATACACAAACACAGAAACAAATAAAGCAAACAAAGAAAAACAAAAGACAAAAAACTAAAAACAATCCAAAAGCAAAAAAACAGAAACACCAGCTACAGGTAAAAAACAGGGTGGAGGCAGTGCTGATGGAAGAGCATATAGAAAGAAAGAAATGACAGGGGTGGGGAAAAAGAAAAAAAGAAACATTGACTAGGCAGAGAGACTACAAGGCTTAATCCGGAGAGAGAGAAAGGAATGTAAAGAAGGTGTAGAACATGTATCAAGAGAATGGATTAAATATATCTGTTTAAACAAACCAATAACCAGAGTAACAGCCTAGAGGAGCGAAGAGATAAGAAGGAGAAATTGGGGGGGGGGGGGGAGAATAAATCTATACGTCAAGAATTGTCCTAGAATTAATCTAGGCAATGCAGCAGCACTGGTAAGGAGGAGGGGTTCTTCTGGTTCAACAGCATCTATCTCGCTCCAGAAGATATGTAGTTACCCAGAGCTGAGAGGTGTGGTTTGGTGTAGGGTGGTCCTGCCTCCACTGTGGGCCCTGCAGACCATTCCTGAGGCCCTGTTTTTGGTGGTGGTGGGGAGAAACATGGCAATGCCCCAGTCTCTTCTCCATGACCGGGTGTCCCAAATCACTCCTGTGGAGCCGTCCTCACTGTGCTGCAGGCATAGATGAGGCTGTCTGTCTTGCTCTGTTGACTCCTTTGCCCTGGTGCTTGGCTGGGAATTAAACTCCTGCTCTGTGTGCCCTGGTACTGGGGGAACACCTCCTGATATGAGGTTCCAGCTGGTTTTTTCCTGTGCTGCAGCCCTTCAGGGGAAGGGACCGGTTTTTCCTGCTGAGGACTGCACCGCTGATGTACCACTGAACCCTAAGGTGACTCCTCACCTCCCCAGGTGTGTGAACAGGGCAGCTGGCCCCAGTCTGAAGATGGAATCTGCAGTTAAAGTTGGGATCCCTCACCATCCTGGTCCCAAGTTTTTTCTCTTGTCCAGATACAGTCCTATGCTTCCCCAGTCGCTCTTTCTCTTCCCTTTGTCTCATGGCAGAGGGGAATCCCTCCCCTTCATGCCTATGCAGCCGGTTTTATCTACCCCAGTTCACAATCATTCACCTATGCTCCCTCAAATTGTTCTGTTTTCTCCCTGGTAGACTCAGTCTCTTTTCCTCCCAGACCTTTGGGGTTCAAAGTCCTTTAGCTTCTGCCCTTCTTTGTTTGGGAGACGCAGGAAGTTCCCCTACTTCTCCACCATGTTGGCCATCAGCTCAGTACTATTTATAAAGCACTTTGATGTTTCCACATTTGGCTCATATTTTATTTTACTTTTTATAAAATACGATACAATAGTTTAATATACGACATGATATTATAAATGTTATTCAGTTCAGTAAATAAATTTTTCCATTAAAAAATAGTTGAGGAAACCAGAGAAAAAAATTTGGCTATATATGTTTTTGACAGGAAAAGAAAAATTTTCAACCATATATCTTTTTTTCTTCCACTTATATTAACTTCATTCATATTTTTGGTTTGGCTTATTTGAGTCTGACCTATAATTTATATTATTATTTGAATATTCTTTTTCTTATTTTTTAAACTAGATAGTTCATATTTATATTCGTAAGTAAGATTTCACATTCAACAATTTCTATTTTATTGCCCACTGTTAGATGATATTTTTAATACTTTTTTTTAAATGTTTTTATTTTTTTTTATTTTTGAGACAGAGACAGAGCATGAGCAGGGGAGGGGCAGAAAGAGAGGGAGACACAGAATCTGAAGCAGGCTTCCATCTCTGAGCTGTGAGCACAGAGCCCTATGGGGCTCAAACCCATGAACCGTGAGATTATGACCTGAGCCAAAGTCGGACGTTTAGCCAGCTGAGCCACCCAGGTGCCCCAAGATGATTTTTTTTTGTAATTTAGTATCTTCACACAGATCGCTCTTCATTTTGTTTCATATAGTAGTTTACCTTCCTACAGAGGTTGTGTGATTTTTATTATAATTGTCAACATTGTTCTCATTTCTAACTGCATCCCATTTTTCTTATTTTTAGAGACTTTATGTAATTTGCATATGATGTATTAAAAGTAAAGTTTAAAAATTCCTGTTTCAATTATTTTACATTTGTATTGGTTAACAACCACTCTTTGGGCTGCATAGATGATAGTTTTCTGTTTGATTGCACATTTAGTCTTACTCTGACCCTTCATTTTATATACTTTACATGTGAGTCATTATTTAACCTTTCATTGAGTTGAACCTAGGAATCTTTTTGTTTTTGTTGTTTTTATCTTTGGCTCAACATATATTAAGGTGTACCTACTGAACTTTATTAGTGGAGATAATTGCTCACAATTACAGGAAAATTAGACCATAATATAACAAATGATAAACATTTATATATGTGTATATCCATATATATACACACACATTTGTTATAACATAAGTATTTATGAGGTTTATATTTATTTGTAAGTACCTGAATTCATAATTCTAATCATCTGAAAGGAAAATAACTGATATATTATTCTTAGAATTGAATGGAAGAATAAGAAGTTTAAATGAAACCTTAAAAATAAGTTGTAAGTTTTATTCACTCTGAGAACATTCATTTAGCATCAGCTGTCTGTCAAAACATATTATAAGTATATACATACACATTCAGTATACTCTTGGCTATGAGAGGATAAGGGTATGTTTGCAAAGGTATAGTTACAGTGGCCTGGCATTTAAATAGGCATTATTATGATATCTAGTCAAATGATCTTCTCCATGTTTTCAAGTTTCTCCTTCTAATTCAGTTTTCTAATAAGTCTTCAAAAGTTTTAGCACTGGTTAATATATATGATAGGAAAAAACTAAATTTTGGCCATAGAGAGCATAAATACACATCTTTATAACTGGGAGAGAAAATACCTATTTTTTATGCTGTTCGCATATGGGGAATGGTGAGAAAGATGAGGGTACTTTTGCTCCCACAGCATGACTCAACTGACAACCTGTTGGAAAGGTTTATTCAATCTAAGTCTTGGTTTTCTAAGTATAGTCATTGAGTGCTTTCTTATGTTTCAGTCTCTTCTATGTGGAGAGTTAGTCTTTATTACTTCACATGAAGTGTTGATGTAGGTATTCCTATGACTAAAGTCATCTAAAATGTGCTTTGCAACTGTTCCTTTGGGAACTGTCCACTGACTCTAAGGATGGCATTTGATAAGATCACATTTATTCTGGCAAGACTTATCCTCATTACCCAAGATAATGATGTTCTTCCATTGGCATGTGGGAACTTGAGGTAATGATGCAACTGGAGATCAGACATAGTACAGGTTGAGGCAGATTACATATGCCAGTTTTCATGAAATAGAAAAAAAAGATTTATACACTTAGCCCCTGATTTTTTTATGGGTTTTGTGTTTCACTGGGTTCCTCCCACCCCCATAAGTACGCTCTATGTTTATTTGTATAAAGAGGGAAACCATAGTTAATAGATGAAACATATGAATATTATCACACTAACAAGCGTCCTTCCTCCAGTACATCATTTGAATTTTTAAAGTCACCATTATCAAATCAAACCATGTCAAATTATGAAGAACCTGACTTTATTGGTTTTCTGTTTATGAGAAGTAATAAAATCAGTAGTTGCTATATTTTGCATTAAAACAATCACCTGATTTACTCAAAAAGCAACTACAAAAATCAAATAGATTTATCAGTTACATCAAGTAAGCATTACTTGTGTTGACCAGTAATTCATTTTCATCTCAGTTTCTAAGGGGAATCTTGGTGTTCTTTCATATTCTAGCCTTACTCCAAAGAATGTTTATTACATAAGTAAATTTACTGACTGGTAGCCAGTTAAGAAATTATCGTCTACATCTGGACTTCTCATAAAGCTTGGAAGCAAAGAAGCTTTCAGTCGTAGTTCACTTTTTAATAAGAGGCAATGTCACCAAAGGTCATTTCAGTTGTCAAAAGAAGGCAGTAAGTACTAACAGACTGGCAGTGTGTCTTTGTTAACATGATAACACAGTCATCTAAGACCTCTTCATAACCTGAGAAATCTATGATCCAACAGGTTTCAGGAGTGCTCAGGTCAACTGGAAAACAACAGAGCTAGGAGTGTTGAAAAGGGACCAAGTCTGGACTTCTAAATTAGAGAATGGCAAGAGCAAGCATTGCATAGTTCAAAGGGGCTTTAAAAAGTTAAGAGAGAAGCCAACCAGCTAAGCAAGCTTCAGTGTGGTCCCTAGACAAGGTTATGTTAAGCATAGATAATTCACAATTTTCACAATACTTTATCGTGGAAATGATCTTACCATTTTCAAGTCTTCATTTTTATTGGCTTATAGTAGGCGGTTCAGGGAAAGTCTGTTTATTGGGAAGAAACTCTTAGGCTAATTAATTTTATAATCTCATTGAGACTTTTTGTTATTGTTTATTCTTGTTTGTTTGGAAGTTTTTATTGAGTCAAAAACTTTAGGGTCTTTCTAAAGGTGGAGAAGAATTTTATGCCTAGATTGAGTTAATTCCTCAGAGGATAAAAATTCAAATGCCGTTCTATCTGAGTAAAACACAAGGAACCTGATATCCCTACTCACATCAGAAATGATTAAAACCATTAAATAATTGTTTAAAAGTTTAGGCTTATTTAATTATATTACCCATAGCATACTCATTTGCTTTTTTTTCCCTTTTTTTGCAATGCTATCTGTTTCCTGAATGATCAAATGATGTTTATGAAATTTCCTGTTAGCCAGTTTTTCTCTGTATTCCATTCATCAGTTAGAAAACGAAATTATTTTGTCACATTTCACAGAATGCTTCTAAAAGAACTGTACTCTGCAAGAATTCCATGTTACCATTTTACGTGTTCAGAAAATTTGTATTGAATAAACACTAGATTCTAAATGCTAGAGGTACAGTGACAGAAGGAGAAAATAATAAACCAGAAAAAAAGATACATGCAATGTTTGGTGGTGATATGGGAAAAATAAAGCAGGGAAAGCTTATAGAGAGTTAGTATATAGAATTTGTAGGGTCTTGCAATTTTCACAAAATAAAGTAGTAAGAGAAGTCATTGCTGGAAAGGTAGCTTTCAAATACTACCCTAACAGAGGTGAACAAGTCAGGCATTCTGATATATGGGGGGGGGGGAGGGGGGGGAAGGGGGGTGGTGGTGGTGATTAGGAAGAAGGAAGAGCCTCTGAGACAGAGGCTTACTTGGCTTGTTGGTTAAGGAACAGTAAGAAGGGCGATGTGTCTGGAGGAATATGACAAGGGTGAGATTAATAAGGATATAAAAGAAATGATGTCAAACAGGTAATGAGAATACAGTTAATGGAGGGGTTTACAGGCTATTATAAAGGCTTTGACTTTTACTGTGAGTGAAATGGGAACCCTTTGAGGAATTGGGCAGAAAACTGATTCACGTTAACATTTTAAAGGTATCACTCTGGCCATTGTGTTGAGAAAGACTAAAAGAGGAGGAGGGCATCAATGAAAGCAGAGAAACCAGTTAGAAGGTTCTAGGAATCATTTGGGTGGAGAGATGATGGCAGCTTGGAGCAGGGTGGTAGTAACAGTCACTGAGACGTGGTGGGATTCCTGATATGTTTTGACATCAGAATCAAAGATATTTATTGACACTTTGGATGAAGGACGGAAAAAAAAGAGGAATTGAGGATTTCCAAATTCATCCTATTTCCTAATTAGCACAAAAGCTACTCTGATTATGATTGTATAGCTAAACTCTTTCAACACTAATTTTGTATGGCATATTACTGTTACCTTTACATCTTAACAAGCATTGAAATTTTGGTCAATTAGTGCATATTCATCAAAAACTCACCAATCTTCACAAAAGCAAGGATGCATTGTCCTAAAAATAGTATCGAGCAACTTTCTTTTACTTCTACAATCTTATTTTCTTGACTATAAAAAAAGAAGCAGCTCAGTAATCATAAGCTAGTCATGATCTAGTGATTATTTGACTCCTGGAGTCAGTCAAGGAGCCACTAAGGCTGAAGTCACAGGTGCTGTTTGTATGGGCTTCTGAGTTTGCATGTTCTACTCCAGAAAATTCACTTCTGGCCTCATGCATCCACCTCAAAAAAGTACACCCTTGCTCACAAGGGAAGCCTGTAAAACTGTAGGGTGAGGTCAGTCCACCTCAATCCTCATTGCTAAAACAACAACAACAACAACACCAACAACAAAATTAAAACAATAACAACAACAAAACAATCTCACAGAACTTCCTTTATTTACCAACAGTGAAAGTAAATAGTATTGTACTAACATTTACACAATACATTATTTTTAAGGAAATAAAGAATGCAAATGCTCAGTGGACTGTTTTCTTTAGAGAAGCCAACTACAATATATAGTCAGTGAAGCATATATGAGTTATTAATAAATACTTTTGCAAGCATTTTTTAACAATTTTAAAGATGCATTAAAATATAGGAATAAATTGTAGTAAGTAATTCAAAATTATGAAAAAAATGGACTCACTTTTACTAAACTCACTTCTCTTTTTCTCTTATTCCAGAACCGACAGATAGGCCACCTATGCTATTAATTGCAAATTCTGAAACAATTGAGGTTTTCTATCTTAATGGCAGTAAAATGGCAACCCTGAGCTCGGTCAATGGAAATGAAATTCATACTCTGGATTTTATTTACAATGAAGACATGATTTGTTGGATTGAATCAAGAGAATCTTCAAATCAGCTCAAATGTATCCAGATAACAAAAACAGGAAGATTAACAGAGGAGTGGACCATTAATATTCTTCAGTCCTTCCACAGTGAGTATTTCAACTCATATGAAATGTCACCCTTGAAGGATTTCATTTACAGATCAGTAAACAGGATTCTTAGATTTTTCTAACATAGTTTATGGCTATTGGAAATCTATATATGTAAATATGAATAGACGAATAAATGTGTTCACTACCTGTTCTGAATAAACACACACATACACATGTAGTTTCACTGTTTATGCAAGTAACAAGTTAGGAGTTAATTTTAATTCTTTCTTTAATGCTTATTACAGTGTCACCTAAATGAGAATTGTAATTTGCCACTCAGTGATAGTTCACAATGTGAGAGTGAAGGTGGAAATTTTAAAAAGCAAGAAACAGAGTTGATAATTATAGGCTCATCAACTGTAGTGTTTGTTAAAATGCCTTGAAAACTATTAGATTTATGCTAATTGGTAACAACTACCTGTGTTTGTTGACTTTTTTCTTAGCAAATCAGAGTTTTTATGCATCTTCCAAAGGACTGATTTGTGGTTTTGATTTATTTTGATTTCTCGGTCCAGAAATTCACAAACTAGTAGCTGTGCTTTTCTTCCTGAATATTGCTGTAAATTGAAGTCACATTGTTACACAGACACGAATGCATTCATTCCATCTTTCACGCTGATGTTTGCTGTCTCCCTTTCTCTCTCTTTCTCCTTCCCTCCATCTCTCCAGCACAGGAGTATTTGTGCTTTCCTGGGGAAACCGTGTGCATGGGAATTTCAAGACACGTCCATTTATTTTTTTGATTTACAGAAAATTATTCTTGCAAATGCTGCTAACATAAAAATTGGTAGAAAAGTAAAGAAAAACTGTAGTCAAGTTAAGAAAAGGAAAGACAGTCCTGTGATAGAATAAATGTAGCTTTCAGACAGAATCTTTGGTGATTTGGATTCAATAGTTATATTTTATTAATATTTTTGACATACAATTAGAAGGATTGATTATTAATCTTTATTTAACATAAGAAAATTAATATGTAATGTTTGATAAGTATGATGATATTGAATGAACCAATGGCAAAAATTATAAAAAATGGAATATGAAGTATGATGTGTACAGTTTAGTGAAAATAAATAAATGTTTAACAAATAGAATCCAACACTTTGAAAATCCTCTTAACATAAATAAAATAATTGCTAAAGCCACTTATTTTGATACTGGACCAAAATGCCTTGTAAAAGCAAAGGTCCCTGGCTGTTTTTAAGGATTTTATGGGAAATGATAATTCCTAATAAATAGTAAATAACAAGTAGTACCAGCACAAGGAGTGCTGCCGTATGATTTGAGTATTTCAGACATTGGCTGAGCCAGCTGTTGGAAAGTGTTCAAACAAAAGGTCCCAGTCCCTGCCATGTTAGTGATTACCTCAAGTAATCCAAATGCATTTGTCCCTAGCAAATGGAATAGTGACAGTCAAATAGCTAGGCTATTCAAAGTTGCCAGGTAAAATTACTTTCCAAATTTACTTAAGCAACTTTTCTACATTTAATATGTCCTAATAATATTATTAATTTCTCTTGTAACATGTATTTTTAAAACAACTACTTTTTTTTTAGTATATCTGGGGATGGCAAAGCGTTTGCACATTAGAATATCGGAAGAATATAATTTGTATCTTAGGTTTCTTTTGATTTATAAGGCAATGCTTGGCCAATCTAGAAAACGAAAGAGATTTTTGTTAAGCAATTCACTGAAATGCTGAAAAGAACATTCATTTTGAACTATAAGTAATAAATGCAATGGAAACCTTTTAATTAGAATAAATATTCTGTTGACAAAGTCAGGTTTAAGCTGTGCAATTTCAGTCAATGTAGAATAAAGATTAAATGTGTAGAAGTAAGTTAATGATGGGACTGGGGCAGAGGTGTGAGCAGGTCCGGGCTCCTCTGTCACTGCTTGTAATCCATGCATTTTATCACCGTGCCAGAGAATAGCTTCCATTGGATATGGTGAGCTCTTCATTCACCATGACACTCTGTGAGCTGATAATGAAGTTGGAATATTTCTTGCATGTATAATTACATAAAATCTCTTGTACCACATAAGCAAAAATAATGAACCAATGAGACTATGCCTGAATAACTGGCACTGTTCCTTCTTCCATAGATGTTTTTCTCTGAATTTGCCTGAAGAAAGCATTCTTTTTATGAAAAAAAATAATAATACATATTTTTTTTAATTTACTGTGAGGAGAAAAGCAATCATTACAGGTCAAACTGACTTGCATTTAAAATTTGCATAATGGTATATTTAAATAATTTAGTTCAGTATTAAAATTTATATTTTCTGTCTCATCTCATTGGATACCCACTACATTCCTGTATGCTCTTCAAGTTTTTTAATATAAAAAAAATTAGCTACAGATCTCAGATATGTTAGACAATACTGATTGGTGAAAACAAAGGCAGAGATGGGACAACTAAATCTTGTGTTCTCCTACATTAGAAATGCAAATACTGGTGCTTTCAAAGAACCTCCCAAATCTACTAAAAATAACAACTACAACTTATGGAATGTGTTAAGTGACTGTATGCATTAGGAAGGCATAGCTGTGTCTCTTATGATGAGGGGAAAATTGGGACAGTGAGAAATTGGGTAACAGGACACAACGAGTATTGGCTATAGGTGTGAGTTGGGTCTGACTTTATCAGCTTTTGCTAAACACCACACTGCCCCTGTGGGTCTCAACTTTTGTTGTTCATTTTAGTGAGCCAAAAATGATTAGACACACTAATGTTAGGGACAATGGCTCAAAAAGACAGTCTCTAAATAGGAGAGAAGTATACAAATCTTGGAAGGGAAGTGGAAAAGGTGAATTGTGGAAGGCTGTATTGTTTGAGAAGACCCACCTCTTAGGGTGCCTTGGTGGCTCAGTCGTTTAAGTGTCTGACTTTGGCTCAGGCATGATCCCACGATTCGTGGGTTTTGAGGCCCATGTTGAGCTCTGCTGACAACCTGGAGACTGGAGCCTGCTTCAGATTCTGAGTCTCCCTCTCTCTCTGCCCCTACTTGCTCTCTCTGTCTCTCAACAATATATAAAGACTTTAAAAAAGGCCCACCAATTGATTCTAATATAGCCGCTTAGAGAAGCCTATTTTTTGTTTTAAATTTTTTAATGTTTGTTTATTTTTTGAGAGAGAGACAGTGACAGAGAGTGTAGTGGGCGATGAGCAGAGAGAGAAGGAGTCACAGAATCTGAAATAGGCTCCAGGCTTTGAGCTGTCAGTACAGAGCCTAATGGTGGGGCTTTAACTCATGAACTGCGAGATCATAACCTGAGCTGAAGTCAGACGCTTAACTGACGAGCCACTTGGGTGACCCGAGAGGCCTACTTTTAACATTAAGAATCACTCCTAAGCAATATTGTGAGAGAATAAAGACTAATAATAATATGCTCAATAAAGTATAGTAACCAAAGCACATTGGGCAAAGTATGATTATATTTCTTATTCAATGTTACTATTTTTTTAAAAGATACCTAATGTTTAATATCTAGGGATTTAGCCAGAAAATTGTAGACTTTGAAGAAAATTTTGGAAGTGTTTTGTAAGCAAAATTGATTCTCCAATTAAGTATTCATACAAAGTACATTTGCAACAACTAATTATTTCCCCCAGTCTTTCTTGGAGAGTACTGTGGTAGGGACACAAATGCCTCAAATCAACAAGAATGATGGGATTCAAAACAATGGTGATGTCCAGCTGTTTTCTGAGAACAAAGTACACAAAGATAATTGAGATAGGTAGAATACTCACTGTGTTAATCCCTTGATAACAAGATGATTCAGGACCAGACTGTTCATTCCTAGGTATAGAGTAGATACTTGCATTGCATTTCCATGTGTGATTTTTCAATATTCTGCAAAATTTGAGTATGAGTTTTAGGATTCTAATACGGACTTGCCCAGCTTGTTTTGATCCATTCAGTGTGCTCAGTTCTGGTCCAGCAGAATATTCCTGGACAAAAATAAAAAGATTGCTTATTCTTTATAAACTTTGCTTCAGAATTAACCCCGATCACTGATTTTTATTATCCCCAATCCTGGTTTTGTTTTTTGTTTTTGTTTTTGTTTTTTTTCCTCTTTTGATGTCAGCCTTAGCTCATTTTCCATTTAAAACTCTGCCTAGATCCATTAAATTAAATTTTTGATTGGATAACTCTGGGATTTTGGCACTTTGCCTCTGTCTTAGCAATTTTACTTCTTTTTCTTGAATTAGAGCTCTCTAATAATCACATAATATTATTAAGCAACATTTCCTGAATGTTTTGTTTATCCATTAAAAATTCTACATATATAATACATTACCATCATAAAAATGAAATCTGCATACTGTTTTTATTCATCAGTTTATAGGTGAGAAAATGAGTTTAACAAAAGGAAGTATTTTTTGAAGTTGATAAGAAATCTTTAAGTCTTGGTCTCAATACACACAAATAATGACTTTTAATTTTGAAATACGCCCTTTGCCTCAGCCCAGCCTAGGAATTTCATAGCCTTTATGGTTTCACAAAAGTCCTCCACTAGGATATGGTAGGATAAGCATGACCAGTTTGTGACTCTATTGTCAATACAAGCATAATCTTGGGACAAAATAATCCACCTGTAGCAGTGGAAATGCTGGTCTCAAACTGTGTCAGCTCAGTGAGTCTGCATGTTAGAATATGATTATAGAACTTTTCAGCAGTATCTCAAGATTACATAATGTCACATAGTGATGAAGAGATCATCATAGAACCTTGTTGTACTTATTTATAAGACATGTGCTCAAGTATTGAATTTTTATGAACTTGAATTTTTCTCTACAATTATTTCTTCGCCTGATTGGTTACAAGCCATTCATGTTGTTTTAGTTTGTCTTTTTGAAATGGTTACTAGTGAAATTGTCCACTCCATGGGAACTTCTCCAGTGTCTATTATTCTGCTAGAGTGACCATGATACTCCATTACTTAAAATCAAAATCATTTGATGTAGCTTCCTATTTATCTTAAGATAAAATAAAACTTCATTATCTGGCTTCTCTGCAAGCAGCTGACCTACCTTGCCTCTACTTACTCAAATCACACATTCTACCTAAAAATAGTACTTATACTCCTTCAACATACTTTATTTTCCCATTTCCATGCATGTTTGTGTATGTTGCTTCTTCATCATAGATCATAGGTTCTCATTCCCTCTAACCAGGTATCTCTTACTCATTCTTCATGGCATCATATTGGTTCCAAAAGTTTTCCAATTGAGTTTAGCCGCCCTTCCTATGCGACCTTATCACAAATGCATTATATTTCGGGGCACCTGGGTGACTGAGTCAGTTAAGCTACTTCCACTCTGGTCATTACCTCATGGTTCATGGGTTCAAGCCCCACTTCCGGCTCTGCACTTCTGCACTGACAGCTGAGCCTGGAGCCTACTTCAGATTCTGTGTCTTCTACTCTCTCTGCCCCCCCCCCCCACACACTCTGTCTCTCTGTCTCTCTGTCTCTCTGTCTCTCTCAAAAAAGGAAATAAACATTAATATTTTTAAAAGAAAAAATAAGCATTATATTTCAATTTTATGTTTACCTGTTTTTCCAAATAAAAAATGATTCCTTGGCTTTAGGATGTGAGGAAGGGTGAGCACAGAATTAGAGTTAGAGACACAGTTAAAGGCAACTTCCAGAGAAACTCTGTCAGATCACTACTAGAGACATTTAGAAAATCAGGCTGAATGATGGCTAAGTAAGATCTGATCTATGTCTAGCTAATAGTCTCACATGTCAGTCTTAAATGTTTCTAAGGTACTGGGTCTACTCAATGACTATTGACTTTTATGGACTTAGCATCTGACTTCCCCTGGGTATGTGCTTATAGATTTATTTTGGGTCCTAACCTCAATGACCATAGAAGCAACTTGATTCAAACCTTTTAGAGTCTCCCCATCCTAAGGCAGCTCAATTAAATAGTATTGGAGCCAAAGCTCTTAAAACAGAGGTCAATTAATTTTTAGTGCAGAGATTAAATAGAACAAAGCAGCGTGGACTTTTTAACTCTTCTCCTTTCTGGGCGTGATTAGATTTTTTTCTTTCGAAGGAACTTCTGCTAACTCATATTTAGGTCCTTGAATGCATAAAATGGTGAATGTGCTTATGATCTCAATCATATATACTTAGTTGTTATTATTAAGGTTTCAGATGCCTTTTATAATAAAAGTAAAGGGGAGGGTCAGGATTTCTCTGTAATTCTCATCCCCTGAGAAACGCTGTAAACTACTTCAAACTTGGGGTTGTATGCTTTTCATTCATTCAACATTCAATCAATTCTGGTTCTAGGATTCCATTAGAAAAGGTTCAGGAATTGTTCATCTCTGAGCTGAAGAGCTGAAGAAGAAATGACTAAGACCATCATTTTTGTATAAATTAATGAGCTTTTTAAAAGAAAATTTCTTATCTAGATTTCCTACTCTTCCAAAGAAACAAACAAAAAAATGTTGTAAATTTGTTTTTGCTGCGATAACTGGTTTTATATTACTCCCTAAGAAACATCTGTGACGGATGTAAAGCACATCCTCCATGAGGATGTTATAACTCTTCATTTCCAGAGATACATTTTTATTCACTGTTGTTCTATAAGCAAATACATGTTTTATTCAACTCTTTATACTTCTTACAAAGTTTTCATTTTATATTTAGGATATTTACATAAAATGACTTTTTTTTCTGAGACGTGTGTGTAGCTAATTAATATAATGCATTCCTTCTGGGATCTGGAATTTTAGCAAAATGATCAGGCTATTCATTGAGTGCAAAAAAAAAATAGAGACAAAGGCAGAGTTAGCAAAGATGTTGATCTGAGGATCTCAGGATACATTTCTGGAGAACTTTCAGAATTCCCTTTTTGATACCGTATGCTTAATGGTGTAGGCAGTGATATTAAATTATATCTTAATTTTTACATTAGCATTAGATTAATTTATACTTTGAAGTAAATAACCCATTCTGATTTACAATCAGAGCACAATCATAAAAGACTGTCCTGAATGCCTAGTAAAAAGGGAAGAAAAAAACACTCTCAACACTCTGTTCCTCTATAAATTTGTCTTTATTGTTAGTTCAGTTGTCAGGATGCAAAGAACTAAATGACTATTTATTGTCATTTGGCAACATGCTTGAAACTCACCAAAGCCAGTATTCAACATGTGCTAAGCTTCAATTGTTGGTATTTTTTCCCTATGAATTTGGTGAAATATACTTTACTTACACAGTGTACATGTATTCCCCTATAAAGTCTGCTTCATGCTATAGAGAATTTTTAAATCATTATCCTCATAGTATTTTTTTTTGTCCAGATTCACATGTCTGCTTGTTTATTATGGATTTTAATAATCAAAGTGGGATTCTATTGATGATCCTATCATGATGCCATATACCAAGTAGATAAAAATGTTTGGCAGGATTTCTTTGTCTACCAATCTGAAACTTGGAATATAAAAGCTCTTTTCATAATGACTAAATAAGCTGCATCATATATTTGAAATCCATGATGTCTAATTACAGAAACCTGTGTTTCTGTCTGGATAAACTTGATCGTGGTAGAAGAAAGAAGGAAATAAGGAGAGAAAAGAAAAGGAAAAAAGAGAAGCTATTACTTTACAACAATTAGCCTTGCAAAATAATTTCTGACTTAGTATTTATTTGGTATTTTTTTTTGTTTTTAAGTATAATACCATAATTGTCTACTTCAATTCTTTCATTTTATTTTGCATTTCATTAAATAATTTATGTCAAGTAAAATTGGCATTTTTCTCTTCATATTCCTCGATCATTAGAAAATGTTAATGTTGTAGACACATTTACAATAGGAACGTAGCATCAAATCTAAAGGCAGTGAGCAGAAGTGTAATTAAGCAAAGTAATAAAACTGGCACGTATCATTTCAGTGTCTGATTAAGATTCTTGTTTGTTTTTATTTTTATTGTTTTCAGGCAATAACATCTTGTGACTTGTACATTTATTTTAACCCTGATTTATATTTCTATCACCACAATGTTTGGGGTGAAAGTATGGTGACTTGATATGGTCCTAGCTTTGTCATTAACTGGCTATATGACCTTATCCAAATCATTTTAAAATGAATGATCTTATTCACTTAATCGCTGAGATCCCACCCAGTTTTAAACATACCTTCCCCTTCCATTACATTGTATTTGCTTTTCTTGTAATTTGAGATATTCCTCTGTGTGTGTGTGTGTGTGTGTGTGTGTGTGTGTGTGTGTGTGTTCGTGTTCTGAGGGGAGGAATATTTGTTTCTTCTCCTCATTTATCCCTTTTTCATTTTCTCCTACCTAATAACTCACAATAGGTACACTTCAGTCCTTTAAAGAACCAGTTCCTAAAAAAACATTCCTTGGGACACCAGTTTGTATGATATTTGGGAAAATTGTTTTTGTGGTCAAACAAGTTTAGGAAATTTTTAATGTTATGGAACCTTATTGGAGATTTATGTGTATATAGCATGCTAAAGATTATTCAAAGTCCTCCAGTAAAGTACGTGTTTTACTTAGTGTATCCCAGGATTTCCTTTGTTTGAGTACCAAACACTCGATTGATATTTTTGTGGGTATGCCTGTGGGTGTTTCTGTGGATACTCGATTATAAGGAGGTGACATGAGTGTGTATACATGCCTAATATGGTAATAATACCTATCTTGGGTTTTATGTTATCTATTTTGAGAAATATTGTTTTTTTTTTAATTTTAATGTTTGTTTATTTTTGAGAGAGACAGAGACAGAATGTGAGTGGTTTAGGGGCAGAGAGAGGGAGACACAGAATCCAAAGCAGGCTCCAGGCTCTGAGCTGTCAGCATAGAGCCCACCACGGGGCTTGAACTCAAGAACCACAAGATCATGACCTGAGCCAAAGTCGGACTCAACTGACTGAGCCAGCCAGGCACCCCAAGAAATATTGTTTTAAAGGTCTGAAGGAGAATCTCACATTGAATTCTTCCATCACTTTTTTATATATTTACTATCTATGTGGCTAAACCTATACAAGCTATGTGTATAAGAAAATATAGAGACTTACAGTAATCACAGTTTTCTAGCTATTTCTTCCTAATGGCCCACTACTTTTAGTCTGTACACAAAGGATATAGGATCCACATACTACATACTCTGACCCTCTGATAACAACACCAGAATCAGTTTCAGAATTGGAGCTGACAGGAATCAGATGTGCAATAAAGATTTGTACATAGGTGGAATTCATTCCAGGAAAAGGCCTAGCCCAAAAGATAATTTGTGGTTGAGGATGGTAGTGAAGAGTAACTTCAAAATATAGACAATGTCAGGGAACTTCCCATTTAATTTTAACAATTTTTTCCAGAGTTAGGTAAGAGTATGGTGGCAAAACCTTTTTTGATGATACAAGAACACTGTCAAATGATGAAATGGTAATTTAAATGATAAAAGATTGTTAAAATGTTTGTGAAATACAGGTCTAGATTCAATATGCATACACACACACTGGAATGGGGGCATTATACAGTTATCAAAATGGTAGAATTCTAAAGTGCAGTCCTGATGATTTTCTAAACCCCTCATAAAACTCAGAAGGCCTCAACTCCATTATATGGAATGCCTTTTGCTTTGACTCTATGCTCAACAAGTAGATTTCAGGTTTGGTTTCTCACATACCATATTTTAGGGAGGAATTTGTTAGGATGGTACCTGTTAGTAATTGTGCCACTGGAGCATCCTGTCAGTAGTTACAAATTAACAGATTGACCTTCTGGTTGGTCCCTTAATGTCCTGGGAGTCTGGTAAGCATGACATAATTCTTCAAAGCCTGCTAATCCTTTGGTGAAAAACTCAAAAGAGTTCCCAAAATTGCAAATCTAATGATAAAATTTCTGCTTCAAATATTCTGTACATCTTTATCATCTTAATGACAATAATTACTTGATAAGATTATATAAATTTTCTTAGCAACTTTTGTTATTTTAATGTGAGAATCCAAATCGTTTAATCTCCCTGTTTTAAGGTAATGCTAAGGAAAATGTATCTATCTCTACTGTTATTATTCAGTCCAGTTTCACTAATAAATGAATGGTTATAGGGCACCTGGGAGGCTCAGTTGGTTAAGCATCTGACTTTGGCTCATGTCATGATCTCATGGTTCTTGAATTCGACCCCTACTTCAGGTGAGCCCCACCTCTCTCTACCCCTTGTGGGATTATCTCTTCCCTTGCCCTTGCCCTCGCCCTCCTCCTTGCCCTCACCCTCAGCTAGCCCCTCTGCCTCTACCCCCCTCCCTTCCCCCCTCCTCCCTCCCTCTCCCTGCTCTGCCTCTCCCCCATCCCATCTCCCCCACTCCCTCTTCTCCTTCTCCCCCTCCCTTTCTGCACCCTCACTCATTTGTAGCGTTTCTCTGTCAAAAAAAAAATAAAAAAATGGTTATACTATGTTTCTAAAACTGAATGTTAAGGAAGTCCTATGTACTATTAATCAACAATGAGACTCATTTCCCAACAAATCCATATAATAGAACATGTCCCAAAATTACGCTAAAAAGGGTTATTAATCTTGTAACCTCACAAAAAAGGCAATACTTCTATAGCCAAATAAGCTTCTATTTATTTGTTGTTGTTGTTGTTGTTGTTGTTGGGAGATATTATTTTGCTTACTAAAAACAGCAGCAATAACAGCAACAAAAACGTTACTTTTTCCCTTGTGGCTTGGTAGAACAGTTCAGCTGATCTGAACGGGTAAGAACAATTTCTTATCCATGTGAAATAATACCTCCCCTGGCCTTAAGACTTAGTTGGTTGTTCGTGGTGTTTAAAAATATATTGATAATTTGTTTGGAGTTGTGAGAGGTAGAGACTTCTCCCTTATAGAACGTCCACTGTGTCTGAAAGAATAATTTTTGGTACATCAGTCCCAGTTCTGTCCAGAGAATAGACACCTTGGTGTTTGCATCAAGAAGTGCTTTTGTACAGAATGCTCTCAGAATTGTTGGAGGAGATAAAGGAGAGAATTCTAGGCTGTGCCTTGAAAATGGCATCCAAAATAACACAGAGCGTTAGGAGCTATCATAGTTCTCTTTTCTAGAACTATGCTGGAAATAAGATCCCACTCTACTGTTACCACTGCAGTTGCAGCTGCCCTTGAACACGCTGGTAACTGGAGATCAGACTTCCACAGCTGCAGTGCAGGAAGCAGGAAGGCTTTTGATGATGTCATGGCCATTGTTGCTGTGCCCACACTGCTTCCCCTAAGGAAGCTGGATGATGGACACTGAGCACCACTCCAAGCACATGTCTTATTTACAACAGTCATGCTTTCCAGGTGAAAATGTTACAATGGGCAGGAAAATGGCCTCACAGTTTTTCTTCCACATTTCTGAGTACACATCAGTTAGCATCCAAAAACTGAGCTTCCAGTTTGTGTGGAAGATAGCTTAATGGTTTTTAGTCTCTTTGAGCAGACAGAAAACAGAATGAGATTGATAGAGCAAATCCAGAGTATCCAGCATAGGTTTTTGTTGTTGTTGTTGTTGTTGTTGTTGTTGTTGTTATCTTTTATCTATAGAAATAGTTCATATCAGTTCTTCTGTAGTTGAAATTATGCATTTGCTTCATCATAGTTGCTTACAAGTGCAGTAAAACCAGTACAGGAGCTGATTATTACTGTGTTTTATTCTGCTCCTTTGATAATTAACATTTTTTTAAATTCACGTTGTGTCAGACTGTGCTTTCCACAGTTTCATTCCTTTCTCTGGAATCATCAATTTACTTAAAAAAACTCCCATTTTTCTCCAAGGTGGCCCATTAGATCCCGTCTATTATTTGTTTCCTCTCAACCGATTTCAGGAACTCATCAAATATTTCCTCTTCCTTCATGAAGATCTGAAAGAGGGTAATGTATGGTGGGAAGAAAGATGGCATCATTGAATTCTACATCAGCATGCAGGTTTTGAAAATAAATTATCTTTTTATTGTTTGGTTTTGTTATCACGAAGAGAGATATTTAGCTGCTTATGAAGTTCTGAACAGGAACATAAGTTTTAAAAAAGACATTTTAAAATGAAATAACCATTCCTTTAAACTTTTTGCTGTATCAGATGCAAGTTTTACTCTGTCTTTCAGCTTTGAGGATTTGATTTGTAAGAACAATACAACTGACTAAATTAAAATTGTCATGGGTATCTCCACAAAAATTTTGAACTGTAAGGACTGCATTATGATTGTGATTACTCACACAATAGTCCATTGGGAATTAAAGCAGGTACTTTGGTAATTTGTGCAGAAAGACATTTGTTCCTAAACTGCAGATAATTGAGGCAAAATGCTTCTAATATGTGAATTATGCAAATAATCATCTCAGTGTTCCATCCCATTCTATGTTAAGCCTGAGCTTTTATTTTGGGACTCTCAATTAGTGTTGTCCATCCTATTTCCATGGGATGAAATTCACACAAAATTACATGGTGAATCAAGGTAATTATTTTAATAAACACAAACTCTGTTTTCCAACTCTATCCCCTTGAATTACACAGGCTTACCTTGGAGATATCTGGTTCTGTCCCAGACTACCACAATAAAATAAATATCATAACAAAGCAATCCAAGTAATTTTTTTTTGTTTCCCAGTGTATAGAAATATTATTTTTACACTATACTATAGTCTATTAAGTGTGCAATAGCATTATGTCTAAAAAACAATGTATATACCTTAATTGAAACATACTTTATTGCCCCAAAATGCTAACCCGCACCTGAGCTTTCAGTGAGTCATAACTTTTGCTAGCAGAGGGTCTTTATTCGATGTTGATGGCTGCTGACTTATCAGGGTGGTGGTTGCTAAAGGCCGAGTGGCTGCAGCCATCTCTTAAAATAATGCAGTGATGAAGTTTGTGATATCAATGGACTCTTCCCTTTACCAACAACTTCTCTGTAGCATGCAATGCTATTTGATAGAATTTTATGCACATTAGAACTTCTTTAAAAATTGGAGTCAATCCTCTCAAACCCTGTTGCTGCTTTATCACCTAAGTTTATGTACTATGCTAGACATTTTGTTGACATTTCAACAGTCTTTGCAGCATCTTCACCAGGACTAGATTACATCTCAAGAAACCATTTTCTTTGCTCATCCATAGGAAGAAACTCTTCATCCAGTCAGGTTTTATCATAAGAATGCAGTTCTTCAGTCACATCTTCAGGCTCTGTTTCTTAATAGCATACAAAATGGTGAGTCCTTCCCAGAAGGGTTCCAATTGCTTTGCTCAGATCCATCAGAGGAAGCACTGTCTATGGAAACTATAGCCTTAACGAGTATATTTCTTAAATAATAAGACTTGAAAATCAAAATTACTCCTTGATCCATGGGCTGCAGAATGGGTGTTGTGCTAACAAGCATGAAAACAATATTAATCCTCTTGCACATCCCTATCAGAGCTCTTTTGTGATGAGGTGCATTGTCAATGAGCAGTAATATTTTGAAAGAAATCTTTTTGTTTGTTTGTTTTTGAGCAGTAGTTCCCCACAGTGGTTTTAAAATATTCAGTAAGTCCCATTGTAAACAGATGTACTGTCATCCAGGCTTTGTTGTTTTATTTATACAGCACAGGCAGAGTAGTGTAGCGTAATTCTTAAGGACTTTAGGATTTTTAGAATGGTGAATAAGTATTAGATTTAACTGAAAGTCACCAAGTACATTAACCTAATGAGAAAGTCAGCCTCTCCCTTGAAGTTTTGAAGCCGGGCATTGACTTCTCCTCTGTAGCTATGCAACTCCTAGATGGCATCTTCTTCTAATAGAAGGCTGTTTTGTCTACAATGAAAATCTGTTGTTTAGTGTAGCTACCTCCATTAGTGATATTAGCTAAATCTTCTGGGTAATTTGCTACAGCTTCTACGTCAGTACTTGCTCCTTTATCTTGCATTTTGCAGCTTCCTTACCCCCTCAGTCTTCATAGAATTAAACAGAGTTAGGTTCTGGGGTGCCTGCCTGGGTAGCTCAGTCAGTTAAGCATCTGACTTCAGACCAGGTCATGATCTCATGGTGCGTGAGTTCAACCCTGCATCGTGCTCTGTGCTGACAGCTCAGAGCCTGGATCCTAATTCAGATTCTGAGTCTCCCTCTCTCTCTGCCCCTCCCCCATTAGCACTCTCTCTCTCTCTCTCTCTCTCTCTCTCTCTCTCTCTCTCTCTCTCTTTCAAAAATAAATAAACCTTTAAAAAAAAAGAGAGAGAGAGTTAGGTTCTTGTTCTGACCTAAGCATTAGTTTAAGGGAATGTTGTAGATTGCTTGATCCTTTATCTAGGCAACCTAAACTTTCTCTATATCAGGAATAAGGTTGTTTTATATTCTTATCTTTTATGCGTTCATGGGGTAGTACTTTCCATTTCTGCCAAGAACTTGTCCTTTTCATTTACAACTTGGCTAACTGGTACAAAAACCCTAGCTTTGAGCCACTCTGGCCTTTGACATGCCTTCCTCACTAAGCTTAATCATTTCCAGCTTTTGATTTAAAGTGAGAGACACATGACATCATCCTTTCACTTGAATTTAGAGGCCATTATAGGATTATTTATTGCACTAATCTCAATACTGGTATGTCTCAGAGAATAGGGAAGCTTGAGGAAAGAGAGAGAGATGGGGGAATGGTTAGTTGGTAGAGCAGTCAGAACATACACAACATTTATCAATTAAGATCACTGTCTTATATGGTTGTGATTCATCATGCCCCAAAACTATAATGATAGCACATCAAAGATCATTGGTTACAGATCACCATAACAAGTATAAGAATAATGACAAACTTTGAAATACTGAAAGAATTACCAAAATGTGAAACAGAGACATGAAGTGAGGAAATGCAGTTGAAAAACTGGCAACTAGAAATTGTTTGACATAGGTTTGCCACTGAACTTCAGTTTGTAAAAAAGGAAATCTATTCAAAGTGCAATAAAACAAAGCACAATAAGATAAGGTATGCCTGTAAATTGAAAATCTTCTGGAAAGGATTTATTAATCTGAATGCCATTAAAAACATTTGTGATTCATGGGAAGAGGTGAAAATATCAACACTTACAGAAGTTTGGAAGAGCTTGATTCTAACTCACATGGATGACTTTGAACGTTTCAACACATCAGTAGAGGAAGTAACTACAGATGTGATGGAAACAGCGAGACTAGAATTAGAAATGAAGCCTGAAGATTTGACTGAAGAGCTGCATTCCTATGATAAAACTTGAATGGATGAATAGTCGCTTCCTATGGATGAGCAAAGAAAATGCTTTCTTGAGATGGAATCTAGTCCTGCTGAGATGCTGCAAAGATTGTTGAAATGTCAACAAAATGTCTAGAATAGTACATAAACTTAGGTTATAAAGCAGCAACAGAAGATGGTATCTGAGCTATCACGAGATACAGAATCTGCTGGCACCTTGATTTTGGACTTTCCACAATTTTCCAGAATTGTGGGAATTAAATGTTGTTTAAGTTTCCCAGTCTATGGAATTTTGTTATACCTACTCAAACTCATTAAGACATTCTCTTTTCTTTACTCTAAAAATAGAAGTACATTTATTTCTTGGTATATCCCTCTGGAGTATAATGGGACAAATCCCTAGAAAAACAAACAAACAAAAACACGCTTCCTCCATGTGTACACATCTTAGACTTACTCTAGAATCAGATGTCTGAGGTGTAGGACTATAAATTTGTCACTACATTGATTGAGTAAATCTGGATTTCTTCTGAGCTATTCTTTAATTCAGAGATGATGTAACACCTTCAGAATACTTCAGTATAAATCCTAAAAATAATCTCCACCCATGTCAAATACATTAAATTGAATCACTTGTGATTGTTTTTGACTCTTGGGCTTGACTCTTAAATTTTTTAAATAAAATAAATAAAAACAGTCCAAAAGCATTTATTGTTTTATGTTATGTATATGTTTCCATGAATTCATGTCATTCCATTACTGTTGTGTAATTAATCCAAACAGCAGAGTAAGTTTAATTTAAAATGTTTGCCAATAGCAAATATGGCTAAGGAAGCATCTTTACAAATATTTGGTCTTTGGGTTAATCACTTGATTTTTTTTTAACCAGACCCAATGCAACAGATAGCATTGGTTCAATTGAACCACTCTTTATTTGCAGAATCAATCCACTAGAATACATCAGTATATTCTCTTCTTCTCTTATTGTACATCAAAACCAATAACCAAATCACATCATTTTTTATTTGTTTTGTTTCAGATTCTGGGTCTGTAACTTGGGTAGAATAAGAGATATGACAAATATGAACAATAAACAATAATATTGTAATATATTACATATAAAGTGCTATGTATATTATATAATGTAATTATCATAATATGTAATGAAAAGTTTGTGTTTTTAGTGATATGAATCAAAAGGTAATCTAAAGTAAGATAATATTTGCAAACAGAAAAAGTCAAGGTAACCAGTAGTGTCTGAAACAAACCATGGCCAAAGTGTCAATAAATTCTTAATAAGAGCTACAAAGCTGTGAGAGTCATAAAATGATTCTTGGTAGGAATAGACAGCAAAGAAGGGCTGTAAAGAATTGTAAGCAGTAAGGCTGTAGAAGTCAAGATATGGCAGTTTTAATGCAAAAGTGAATGTGGCAGCATTTCATCCCCAGTACAACATTTTGTCAGGACATCCTTCTGATCTTTGCTTTATTATCTCTTTTTATTCACTTAGGCTCACCAGTTGTCACTATTCTTCCAACAGTTATATGGCACTATCATCCCTCACACTATTGTTACTCCCCCTGGGTACTCATTCCAGCAAATTGCTATTCTGCCCAATTACGCTTTTGTAAAATTACTTGTCCACAGTAAGTAAAACAAATGCTTCTTATGTACATCTTTCCTGGGTAAAGAATAGTGATTTGCAAAATTTGAGCTCACAGTAAAATCAAGGAAAATATTTCAGCTGATTAAAGAACAAAGGGGTATGACTTAAGATGATCCCCTACCTGATTGATTTAGAGGTGAGGGCACCGAGTGTAGGCAGGAGGTTCTTGAGCAAAGACTAGCATGAAAAGAAGAGTAGTATTGATTTGGAAATATTTGCTGGGCACTTACCATGAGCTAAACACAATTCTGTTTGAGAAATTTAGCAGTGAATTAGTTATACAGAATCTGCTGGCATGGGGCTTACATTCTAGTGTGGGGAGGCAGTGAGCTACTAAATAGTTAATTTCTATCACTGATGAATGCTACAAAGAAAATGAAATTAGCCAATAGTTCTGACTGGTGGGGATGAGTCACTGTGTGTGGAAAGGGAATGAAGTGGTATTTTTTAATATCCATTGGTCAAGAGAGGCCTTTCTGAGAAACTGACATTGGAGCAGATACCTGATTGAAGTGAGAACACAAGCCATGCACATTCAGATACTCTTCTCGCGAAGATCAAATACAAATGTCCTAAGGTGGAAGCTTTCTTTGCAGGTTCCAGAAAAAGTAAGCAGGCTAGTGTGACTGGAATAGAGTGAGCAAGGAAGAAATGAGTTGGAAAAGGGTTTAAAGACTTTGTAAGTCATGTTAAGTACTTTGGATTTTATGCTAACTATGGTGAGAAGTCATTGGATATTCTAAGCATATGAGTGATATTTTGGAAAGTGAGAATATAGACTGAATTTTTATAATAAAGCCTGTTGTTTACTAAAGCCCTGAGGAAGAAACAACACAAATGGAAGTTGGAAGGCCAATACACCTCATCCCCTGAGTTGTTCATGGTAAGATGTTACAAAGAGAACTATACCATAAAGTTTTGACTTAAAATTGAGCTGAAGTTCATCAAACTTAAATATTTATAAAAATATCAATGATATCATTTTAAAATCATTAGCACAGGAGAGTAAATATCAAGAGTTTTACCAGTTTTTAAAACTTTTTTTTTTCCCACTGACAATCAACCATAACATAGACTCAGACTATAAAGAGCACTATTTTCTTCTTTGGTGTCATAGTATACTTAGGGTTTTACTGTGTTCACTTAGTTGAAATATCAGTGAAGAAGCTATTGCAGCCATCCAAAGGAGAGAAAACAGTGTCTTGACCAAAGAAAGTAATAGTAGAGATGGAAAGAAGTGTATAGTTTCAGGTGAATGTTTAAGATTAAGATTTGTGATGAATTTAGTACAGGATTAAGTGAGGTGAGCTAAAACTAAAACGAAGGATCAATCATTTGAGTCAGGAGTCAAATAAGAATGCAGTTTTGCAAGTGGGAAAACACTTTTGCGTAAACTGGTTTTGTTTTTTGTTTGTGTGTTTTGTTTTGTTTTTGCTGTAGAGATAATAACACTTGCATCTTTTCTAAGTGCATCCACCATGGGAAATAAGATTGGCTTGTAGCATAGTTTGGAAGATAGAATTGTGAAATTGTAGAACATTAAAATATCAGTCATCTCTTGTTCCTTCCTTCCAACGGAAAACATAAGAACACTCAAGACTTGGGGTGCCTAGGTGGCTCAGTTGGGTTAAGAGTCTGACTCTTGATTTCAGCTCAGGTCATGATATCACAGTCATGAGATTGAGCCCTAGGTCAAACTCCGCACTGAGTGTGGAGCCTGTTTTGAATTCTCTCTCTCTCTCTCTCTCTCTCTCTCTCTCTCTCTCTCTGCCCCTCCACTGCTCACACTCTCTTTCTCTCTCTCAAAATAAACAAATAAACATTAAAAAGAACACAACATTCAAGACTTATGCAACTATCTAATACTGGCCTACCATCTGTGTCAGAAGCACCTTCCTTGTCTTTTCTCATAAAGGCATGCACAAATAGTATGTAGAACATTGTGACTATTCATATAAAGAACGAGCCTTGATGTTCATTTTGCCTTACGTTTCATGTGTTTGAAAAACAGAACTGAAGACTGGGAAGAGGCAGTGTTTCATTAGTTAAGGGGAAAGGAAAGGGCTCTGTAATGTGCCAGAGTCTATTCTTAACTAAGGATGTGCCTGCCCACAGTACACCCAAACTGAACTTCTGTAATACCATTTTAATTATTACACCAAGCAGATAGAGGTTTTGTTTACTCAGTTCAGTTTATTTAATATCATCTAGGGATAAAGTGAGTACATGCTTCTTGATAAAGATTACAGTGACATATAAAAATAAATGCAATTGCATCTTATTCAGCAAGCATTTTTAAATGTCTGGCAAAGAAATGTGATATAAAACTTAAATGTTAATTTCCCACTTAAACCAAGAGACACATAAATCGAAGAAAGCAGATCATTTCCTTACAATTTTACCATGTTTTAAATTTTATTTTTACCTGCTCTTCTCTATATTTGCATTAGAAACACTATAACTGTCTTTAGTGAAGGCAGCATCACAGCTTGAGGGACAATTTTTGAATGGAAATAAAAATGCTAAGTTAAAATGTTTATAATATATAACAAGAATAGACATGTGGATAGATGCAATCTGTGGAATGTTTCTGATTTTCTGTGATGTCTTCAAGTTTACTATCATTCGTGGCTTCTTCACCTAAGCTAGAATATAACTTAAATGTATTTCTTTAAACATGATTATATATTTAATGTTGACAAAGGATATATGGGTAGTATATGCCACATGGTCTCACCTTTGCTCTGATAGTCTTTGGAGTCACTATTTCTCTCTTGGAATTTGCAGAATCTTCCTAACTGGTCACCTGCTTTCAGACTTACCCCTTTTATCCACACAACAGCTAGAATGATCTTTTAAGATGCTAAATAGACGTCTAACTTTTCTGCTTGAAACTGTCCCCAGGGACTTTCCATTAAACACTGCCAATTGAACAAAAGGGTTATATGATATCTGTCCTTTTTTGGAGGTCCCTGTAAATGTGATTTTAAAAATTGCCTTTAATTGTATTAATTCAAAAGCAGAGAGGAGACAAAACATGTGAGATATTTTGGGACAGCGAAGAGCAGATGATTAAACAATAAATGGTTTATGTGTAGTGTCTCTGCTTTGCTGACTGCAGATGGGGATAACAAGATGAAGAGCCCTGAGAAGTTCAAAAATTAGACTCTGGTCACCTCTAAAGGTGGGGATATAGGATAGGACTAGTAATAAGTAGATTAGCTTTGAACCTGTTTTGACAATAGCCCGGCTACTAGATTCCCTACCCTAGTCTACACAGCCAGGACAACCTCCACTGCCCTACATTAGCAAAAGATGGGATGTTTGATTTCTGAAGCAGTAAAATAATAAATATCTGGACTGATTAAGAACAACAACAACAACAACAAAAACCTGGACCATGCCTATGGAGCAATTAAGTAGAGATTGCGACAAGAGGATTACAGGAAGGATGAAGAAGGAAGGAAGGAAGGAAGGAAGGAAGGAAGGAAGGAAGGAAGGAAGGAAGGAAGGAAGGAAGGAGAGAGGGAGAGGGAGAAAGAAAAGAAAAGAAAGGAAGAGATGACTGTTTTTCTATTTTTTTTTCATTTAAGGAGGTGTTTTAGAGTTCTTTTGTCAAATTATGCAATAATAAAAGATACCAGGAAAAACAAAAATAGAAATAATGAAACTTTAATTTTTTTAATGTTTATTTATTTTTGAGACAGAGAGAGACAGAGTGCAAGTGGGGGAGGGGCAGAGAAAGAGGGAGACACAGAATCTGAAATAGGCTCCAGGCTCTGAGCTGTCAGCACAGAGCCTGACGTGGGGCTCGAACCCATGAACCGTGAGATCATGACCTGAGCCGAAGCCGGACACTTAACCGACTGAGCCATCCAGGCGCCCCAAAATAATGAAACTTTAAAATGAACTAAAGTTGTTCAGGGAAGAAAGTATTATATTAAACTTTCCTTTACTTTGTAGCAAAAATTTATATAGTCACAATTATATAAACATTGAATATTAATATCCCTAAAAATTAAGGTTGTAGGAGGATGTGGGGAGAGAAAGCATGAATGCATATTTTTGTGTTTGTGTTGTGTGAAGAGTTAAAAACTAATCTTGTGTAAGAATAAGTCAGTAGATTATATATAAACCTTAAAAATGTTGCAGTTTTAACAGAGACATGCTGTACAGAATTATAGAAGTAAATACAACTGACGTAGCTAAAACAATTAGAAGAGTCGAAGTGAAGAGGACACTGCTATGTTTTACTTTATGTTTACATCAAGTTAGCCTTGATGGAGTGTTTGACTTTTTAAACCAGGTACATCTACTGTATGATAAAAATAAAATTTGCATTTAAAATAATGTAATCCAAGGTGCCTGCATGGCTCAGTCAGTTAAATGACTCTTGGTTTTGGCTCAGGTCGTGATCAAGTTTGTGGGATGGAGTCCCATGTCGGGCTCTCTGCTGACATCACAGAGCTTCCTTGGGATTCTTTCTCTCCTTCTTTCTCTACCACCCACCCCTCTCTCTCTCTCTCTCTCAAAATAAATAAATAAACATAAAAAAATTAAAAAGTAATCCCTTGGCTTTTCAGTATAACACTAATGAAATTTATCCCTCTACTGTAGTTGAGTCACACCTGCTAGTCTCTGTTACCTCATCTCTTCACATTCATTTATATTTTAGCTATGATAGAGCTCCTCACACCCCTGCTCTTCATTTTGAGCATATGCCAGGTTCAGTCCTGCTTGGTAGGTTATGCCCCCAGATCTCTACATGGTTAACCACCTTATTTTGAACTTAGTTAAAATATCATCCTTCTAAAGATACCCTCTCGGACCAGTCATTCTGCTGGTCATTAATACTATCTGACACTGCCTTTCTTGGGAAGGGGACCGTATAAGGGATCCACACCTTGATCATGCCCAGATATAGTTGTTTCAGCACAGAGCCACACTTTGTAAAAGTAAAGTAAACATTTTCAAGAGAAAGAAGAAAAAATATCTTTACATCTCCCACGTTTTATTTATAAGCAGTGACAGAGTATCCTCTGTATTTTAGCATTAATCTGCACTACAGGTAATTTAAATGAACCAAAACAGTTGTCTGTAGAGACAGTTTAGTTCAGATATACTCCTATAAATGACATCCAAGTGATAGAAAGCCAATAAACTCTATCTTTAAGAACTACAGGATTTGACTTCTGTATTAGTTATGTATTGCTGCATAACAAATTACCCCAAAACTTAGTCACGTAAAAAGAGCACCTATTATCTTAACACTTTCTGTGTGTTAGAAATTCGGGAGTTGCTTAGCTAGGTGATTGACGTAGAGTTTCTCTTGAGGTTGTAATTAAGGTATTAGCCAAGACTGCTGACAGCTAGTGATTTAACTGGGCTGGAAGATATGCTTCCAAGCTCATTCTTGTGACTGTTGGCAATAGATCTTTGTTCCTTGCAAAATGGGCTTTTGCATGGGGTTGCTTGAGTATCCTCATAGCATGGCATCTGGTTTCCACCAGAGTGATTCAAACAGAGAGTTCAAAATGGAAGTTATGATGCCTTTTATGGCTTTCCTTGGAAATCACACTCTGTCATTTCTACCACATTCTACTCAGTACAAAAAAGTCACAAAGAACAGCCTGCACTAAGGGCAAAGAGAATTAAGCTTCACTTCCTGAAAGGAAAAGTATCAAAACATTTGATGTGTTTTGCCCACATAAAATGTGGGCACATTTTAAAATTCTCAAACCCATTAAGTGTCTATGTTATCATTAGTTATTTATGGTTTTATCTAGTACTGTGCCATTCCCTAGTAATAAATATTATAAGAAATCATAAATACATAAACTAAAGGGCAACCTTTAAGTCCTTCTGCCCCTGGAAAGGCAACTAATATTCATGGAATACTTACTACATTTCTTTGTACTGCATTCTTAATGTTTGTTTTCTAATTTAAGCCCCTCACCACCTTGTGAATTGTATATTATGTTTATTGAATATAAGAAAATGGCTTTTACAAATATTAGAGACATTCTCAAGAACGTATTTTTAAGTAGAGCATTACACTGAAATAGATGAGAGGTGCCTCGGTGGCTCACTCAGTTAAGTGTCCGGCTTCAACTCAGGTCAGATCAGTTTTATAAGTTCCAGCCCCGTTTTATCCCCTGTGCTGACAGCTCAGAGCCCGGAGCCTGGTTCAGATTCCGTCTTCCTCTCTCTGCTCCTCCCCTGCTTGTGATCTGTTTCTCTCTCTCTCTTTCAAAAATAAATATTATATGTGTGTGTGTGATTGTGTGTGTGTGTGTAATGTAATAAATAGTATATACTGTTTACTTCGGTGTAATTACACTAGTGAGTTGATTTAGTTTGAAGACAAATTTTGTTTGATAGACAAAATGCTTTATAATTTTTATTAATTAGTTTACCATATTTAAAAATTGGGAGACCACCAGAATTTGGCTCAGGTCATGATCTCACAGTTCATGGGTTTGCACCCTGCATCAAGCTCTGTGCTGATAGCTCAGAGCCTGGAGCTTGCTTTGGATTCTTTGTCTGACTTTATTTCCTTCCCTGTTCACACTCTCTGTCTCTCTCTCAAAATAAGTAAATAAACATTTTTTAAAATTGGGAGACTTCAAATGAAATCCAGAAATCTGTATTTTGGGCTTCCTTGTTATTTTTATTTACTCATTTTTTATTCTTTTTTTTCCTTTTAATTGAAGAACACTTGATATGCAGTATGTATTAGTTTTAGGTGACATAGTACATATTTATATGTAAACACAGTGGTCACCACAGTAAGTCTGCTTACCATCTGTCACCATACAAAGTTGTTATATTATTGACTGTATACCCTGTGCTGTACATTACATTGCATCCTTGTGTCTTATTTATTTTATGACTGGATTACTGTACCTCTTAATCTCCTTCACCTGTTTCGTCCAACCTCCCACCTCCCTAACCTTCTGGCAACCATCATTTTATTCTCTGTATCTAAGAGTATGTTTCTGTTTTGTTTGTTCATCTGTTTTGTTTTTTAGACTCTACATTTCAATGAAGTCATGTGATATTGGTTTTTCTCTGATTTATTTCACTTAGTACATCATAAGACGTACTTATGCTAAGATATACTCTAGGTCCATCCATGTTGTCACAAATGGCAAGATCTGTTTTTTTTTTTTTTTATATCTGAGTAATATTACATTGCATGTATATACCATGTCTTCTTTACCCATTCATCTACTGATGGATGTGTAGCTTGTTTCCATGTCATGACTATTGTAAATAATGTTGCAATGAACACAGGGTGCATATGTCTTTTCAAATCACTATTTTCATTTTCTTTGCATAAATACCTAGAAGTGGAATTGCTACATTATATGGTAGTTCCATTTTTAATTTTTTGAAAAACCCCAATACTATTTTTTGTAGTGACAGCACAAATTTACATTCTTACAAACAGTGCACAAGGATTCCCTTTTCTCCACATCTTTCCTAACCTTGTTATTTTTTTTCCTTTTGATAATAGCCATTCAGACAGTTACGAGGAGATGTCTTATTGTGGTTTTGATTTGTATTTCCTGTTGTTAGTGATGTTGAGCATCTTTTCATGTGTCTGTTGGCCAACTCTAAGTCTTTGGGAAAATGTCTGTTTAGATCCTTTGCCCATTTTTTAATTAGATTGGTTGCTAATTTGAAATTCAGTTTTATGAGGTCTTTATACATTTTGGATGTTAATCCATTTATTGGATATATCATTTGCAAATAACTTCTCCCATTCAGTACATTACCTTTTCTGCTGGTCGATGGATTCCTTTGCTGTGCAAAATCATTTTCTTTGATGTGGTCCTGTTTATTTATTTTTGCTTTTATTGCCCTAGCCTGAGGATAGAGAGTTAAAAAATATTTATATCATAGAGGCACCTGGGTAGCTCAGTAGGTTAAGCATCTAACTTTGGCTCAGGTCGTGATCTCCAGGTTAGTGAGTTTGAGCCTTACTTTGGGCTCTGTGCTCACAGATCAGAACCTGAAGCCTTCTTCAGATTCTCTCTCTCTCTCTCTCTCTCTCTCTCTCTCTCTCTCTTTCTCTCCCTCTCTTTCTCTCTCGGTCTCCCTCCCTCCATCCCTCTCCTTCTGCCCATCCCCTGCTCACACTCTGTTTTTCTCTGTCTGTCTCTCAAAAATAAGTAAAAATTTTAAAAAGTTTGAAAAAATATTTATTATCACTAAGACCAATGTCAAAGACCTTATTACCTATGTTGTCCCCCCCGCCTTGGAGTCTGATGGCTTCAGGTTTTATTTTTAAGTCTTTAATCAATTGTGAGTTTATTTTTATATATGATGTTGGAAACTAGTCCACTTTCCGTTTTTTGCATGTAGCTGTGTGTTTCTCTCAACACCATTTATTGAAGACACTGTTTTTCTCGTTGTATAATCTTCCATCCTTTGTCATAGGCCAATTGACTTTATAAGTGTGGGTTTATTTCTGATCTCTCTATTCTGTTCCATTGACCTATTGGGTCTGTTTTTGTGCCAATACTATTATGTTTTGATTATGATAGCTTTGTATAGTATGATATTCAGGATTATGATACCTCCGGATTTGTTCTTCATTTCCAAGATTGCTTAAGCTATTTGGTGTTGTTTTTTTTTGGGGGGGGGTCCATATAAATTTTGGTATTATTTATTCTAGTTTTGTGAAAAAGTAAGTTGGTAGATTGATAGGGATTATATTGAACCTATAGATTGCATAGGTAGTATGGACATTTCAATAGTGTTCTATTAAATAGTATGTGAGCACAATAAATCTTCCCATTTATTTGTGTCATCTTCAGTTTCTTTCTCCAGCCTCATAGTTTTCAGACTATACATAGTTCACTTTGTTGATTCAATTTATTCCTACACATTTTATTCTTTATGTTATTATAAGTGGGATAATTTTCTAATTTATTGTTCTGGTACCTCATTATTAGAATACAGAAATACAACAGATAGCATTAGTCTTTAATACATTAATACATTAATACAACAGCATTAATACAACAGATTTTGTATTATTAAGTTTTACTTAATTCATTTATTAGTTTTAATAGTTTTGGGGCAGAGGTTTAGGATTTTTTTTTAACGTATAGCATTATGTTATCTATGAAGAGTGACAGTTTTATGTTTTCTTTAACAGTTTTTTTTTAATTCCAGTGTAGTTAACAAACAGAATTATATTAGTTTCAGGTGTGCAATATAGTGATTCAACAATATACATTACTTAGTGCTCCTCATTATAAGTGTATTCTTAATACCCTTCACCTATTTCACTCACCCCCTACTACCTTCCCTCTTTAACCATCTATTTGTTTTCTATAGTTAAGTCTATAAAACTTAAGTTTTGGTTTGAATCATTTGTCTTCCTTTTGTTTGTTTTGTTTCTTAATTTCCACCTATGAGTGAACTCATATGGTATTTGCCTTTCTCTGACTGGCTTCTTTGCTTAGCATTATAATCTCTAGATCCATCCATGTTGCATGTGGAAAGATTTCATTCTTTTTTATTGCTGAGTACTATTCCATCGTATGTATATATGTATGTATGTATGTGTATTCACACACACACACACACACACACACACACACACACACACACACACACACTACATCTTCTTTGTCCATTCATCATTGATGGAAATTTGGACTGCTGCCATAATTTGGCTATTACAAATAAGGCTGCAATAAATAGGGGTTCATATATCTTTTTGAAATAGTGTTTTTATATTCTTTGGTACATACTCAGTGGTGGAATTATTGGATCATATAGTAATTATATTTTTCATTTTTTGAACCCCCATATTGTTTTCACAGTGACTGCACCAGTATGCATTCCCAGCAACAATGCACAAGTTTGTCCCCCCCAACACACACACCCTTGCCAACACTTGTTTCTTGTGTTTTTTGATGTCAGCCATTCTAACAGGTGTCAGGTGATATCTCATTGTGTTTCTGACTTGTATTTCCCTGGTGATTAGTGATGTTTAACATCTATTCATGTGAGTCTTGGACATCTATACACCTTCTTTGGAGAAATGCATGTTCACGTCTTCTGCCCATTTTAATTGAACTATTTCTGTTTTTTTTTTTCAGACTTGAGTTGCAAAAGTTCTTTATATATTTTGAATACTAATTATCAGTTATTTCATTTGAAAATATGTTCTCCCCTTCAGCAGGGAGTATTAGTATTATTTAGTTTTATTTTTAGTATTGTTTCCTTCATTGTTCAGAAGGTTTTTATTTTGATACAGTGCCAATAGTTTATTTATCCTTTTGTTTCCCTCACTTCAGAAGACATATCTAGAAAAATGTTGCTATAGCCAATATCAAAGAAATTACTGCCTCTGCTCTCTTGTAAGATTTTTATGCTTTTGGGTCTTATATTTTGATCCTTAATCCATTTTGAGTTTATTTTTGTGTATGATTAAGAAAGTGATCCAGTTTCATTCTTTTGCATGTAGCTGTCCACTTTCTTAACACTATTTGTTGAAGAGACTTTATCCCATTGTCTGTCCTTGCCTCCTTTGTGGAAGATTAAGTGAGCATATATCACAGGCTTATTTCTGGGCTCTGTGTTCTGTTCCACTGATCTGTATGTCTGTTTTTGTGCCAGTGCCATATTGTTTTGATTACTATAGCTTTATAGTATAACTTGGAATTTGGGATTGTGATAACTCCAACTTCGTTCTTCACTTTCAAGATTGCTTTGGGCGTTTGGGGTCTTTTGTGCTTCCATACAAATTTTAGGATTAGTAATTATAGTTCTGTGAAAAATGCTGTTGGTGTTTTGATAGGGAATTGATTAAATGTGTAAATCATTTTGAGTAGTATAAATGTTTTAACGATATTTGTTCTTTCAATCCATGAGCATGGGAAGTCTTTCCATTTCTTAGTTTTGTCTTCAATTTCTTTCATCGATTTTTTTAATTTTTTTTAAAATTTTTGTTTATTTTAGAGACAGTGAGGGGGAGAGAGAGAGAGAGAGAGAGAGAGAGAGAGAGAGAGAGAGAGAAGGAGGGAGAGGGAGGGCATGAGTGGAGGAAAGGGGCAGAGAGAGAGAGAGAATCCCAAGAAGGTTCCATGCTCAGCATGGAGCCAAACATGGTGCTTGATCCCATGACCCTGTGACCATGAACTGAGCCAAAATGAAGAGTCAGTTGCTTAATCAAGTGAGTCACCCAGGCACCCCTCTTTCATAAATGTTTTACACTTTTCAGAGTATGGGTATTTTACCTCTTTGGTTAAGTTTTTTCATAGGTTTTTTATCAGTTTTGGTGTATTTGTAAATGGGTTGTTTTCTTAAGTTCTCTTTCTGCTGCTTTAGTGTACAGAAATGCAATAGATTTCTGTAGATTGATTTTGTGGAGTCTTCAGGATTTATATATATACATATATATGTATGTATACATACATGTATATATGTATATATACATGTATGTATACATACATATATATGTATGTATACATAGGTATATATACATACATATGTATGTATACATATACACACACATATATACATATATATATACATATATATATATATATATGTATATATATATATATATATATATATATATATAGTATCTTCTTGCCTGCAAATGGCGAATGTTTTATTTTTTCCTTAATAATTTGGATGGATTTGTTTCTTTTTGTTATCTGATTGCTGTGGTTAGGAGTTACCAAATTACATTGAATACAACTGGTGAAAATGGACACCCTTCTTTTGTTCCTGATGATAGGGGGAACGCTTTCAGTTTTTCTCCATTGAGTATGATAATAGGTATGGGATTTTCATATATGACCTCTGTTGTGTTGAGATATGTTCCTTCTAAACCTACTTTATTGAAGGTTTTACCATGAATGGATACACTTTGTCAAATGCTTTTTCTGCTTTAATTTACATGGTTATATGATTTTTTTTTATATTTTCTCTTGTTGATTTGATGTGTCACTTTGAGTGATTTGCAAATATTGAACCACTCTTACAGAAATAAATCCCTCTCGATTACAGGGAATAATTATTTTAATGTAATGTTAGATTGGGTTTGCCAATATTTTGTTGAGGATTTTTGCATGTAGGATCATCAGAAATATTGGCCTATAGTCCTCTATTTTATTGGTGTCTTTGTCTGGTTTTGGTATCAGGGTAATACTGGCCTCACAGAATGAATTTGGAAATTTCCCTTCCTCTTCTACTTTTTGGAATACTTTGAGAAGAATAGGTAGAGTTGTCTGGCTAAAGGTTTATCATTTTCAGTGATGTCTTTTCAATTGTTTTCATTTAAATTCGAGTTAGTTAACATATAGTGTAATATTGGTTTCACGAGTAGATTTTAGTAATCAATTACTTACATAGAACACCCAGTGCTCATCATAACAAGTGCCATCCTTAATTCCCATCACGCATTTAGCCCATCCCCCACTTATGTCCCTCCATCAAACCTGTTCCTTCTCTGTCATTAAGAGCCTTTTTTACAATTTTTTTTTTTTAATATTTATTTTTAGAGAGACAGAAACAGAGTGTGATTGGGGGAGGGGCAGACAGAGAGGGAGACACAGAATCCAAAGGAGGCTCCAGGCTCTGGGCTGTCAGCACAGAGCCTGATGCTAGGCCCGAACTCATGAGCCATGAGATCCTGACCTGAGTGGGAGTCAGATGTTCAACCCACTGAGCCACCCAGCCTCCCCATTAAGAGTCTTTTATAGTTTGCTTACCTCTGTCTTTTATTCCTTTTCCATATGTTCATCTGTTTTGTTTCTTAAATTCTACATATGAGTGAAATCATATGGTATTTGTCCTTCTCTGACTGACTTATTTTGCTTAGCATAATACACTTTACCTCCATCCATCTTGTTGCAAATGGAAAGATTTCATTCTTTTTAAAATTTTTTTAAATGTTTGTTTGTTTGTTTATTTTGAGGGAGAGAGAGACACAGAGAGAGAGACAGAGAGAGAGAGAGAGAGACAGAGCCAGAGCATGAGCAAGGGAGAGGCAGAGAAAGAGGAAGACACAGAATCCAAAGCAGGCTTCAGGCTCTGAGCTGTCAGCACAGAGCCTGATGTGGATGTGGGGCTTGAACTCACAAACTGTGAGATCATAACCTGAGACAAAGTCAGATGCTTAACCAACCGCACCACCCAGGCACCACTGTTTCTTGGGTGATCTTTTCAAAGAACTATCAGCTCCTGGTTTTAGTGATCTGTTACATTGTTGTTTGTTTGTTTGTCTGAGTTTTGTTTTGTTTTGATTTCTAGTTATTTACTTCTGCTCTAATCTTTATTATTTCCCTCCTTCTGATTTTGGATTTTTTTTTCTATATCCTTTAGGTATAAGGTTAAAAGGTTTTGTTTGTTTTTTAAGATTTTTCTTATTTATTGAAGTGGGCCTGTATCTCTATAAAATTCCTTCTTAGAACTGCTTTTACTGTGTCCCAGGGATTTTGAAAAACTGTGTTTCCATTTTCATTTTTCTCAGGTATTTTTTAATTTTACTTTTTTTTATTTCTTCATTGACACATTGATTGTCTAGCGGCTTGCTGTTCATCTCCATACGTTTGTTTTGTTCTTTGCTTTTTGGTTTTCTTTTCTTTTTTTATTTTCTTCTTTAATTGATTTCTAATTATATACTGTTAAGGTCAGAAAAGATACTTGATATGATTTCAGTCTTCTTAAATTTATTGAGATTTATTTTGTAGCAAAACATGTGATTTATCCTATAAAACATTCCATGAATACTTGAGAAAGATGTGTATTCTGCTGTGTTAGGATGGAGAATTCTGGTAAGTTTACCTGGTCTAATTCAGGATATTGTTTTCTCATTAATTTGCTGTCTGGACATCCAGTGATGCAAGTAGACTATTAAAGTTCCCTACTATTATTGTATTTCTATCAGTTATTCCCTTTGTATCTGTTAATATTTGCTTTATGTATTTAAATGTTCCTATGTTGGATGAGTTAATATTTACAAGTGTTACATCTTGTTGAATTTGCCCTTTATCATTATGTAATGCCCTTCTTTGTTTCTTGTTGCAACATTTGTTTTAGAGTCTAGTTGGTCTGAAATAAACATTGCTACCTCAGCTTTCTATCCTTTCCATTTGCATGGAATATCTTTTCCTATCCCTTCACTCTCTGTCCATGTGTGTCTTTGGATCTGAAGTGAGTCTTTCTTATAGGCAGCAATAGACTATATTTTTGGCCCCTTTGAAATAATGAAGCATTTCTATGTCAAAACAATCAGCTGAAATCAAGCCCGCCTTTTTATGTAAATGTATAACTTCAGGCTATCTTCTAGTTTAGTCATAGTTCCTTCCAAAAAGTTTTGCCTATTTATGTTATTTTTCTCGTTCTTGTGGACATTTACCTTTTCTATTTCTGGCTAGTTGAAGACTATATAGCAAATAATTTGAAAAAGAAATCAAGAGGTAAATTTTGTCAATGTGTAACTTTCAAAAAGTTAAAAACATGACTCATAGGATATATAGTATTCACTATAGTATTCATATATTAACTATATGTTAAGGAGTCATTTATCTCACTAATGAGAGAACCAGAAGGATGGTAAATCCAGTTCAGAGGAGCACAGAAGAGACTGTAGAATTTATAATCACTGAAATAAAAACATGCTAATTTAAAATTGTAAAGTTAGATATAAAACCACTTACTGTCATATAGCAATAAAAAGGGGTATCTTTACTACGTGATGGAAATCATTTGCATCTCTATTAGACAAAAAAATTATAATCAATGTATAAATTAATATCTAAATTCATAGATATTTGGACTGAATCAGTAGTAAGCTATAAGTTAAACAAAGGTATATTACTTAGGAAAATTAACTAGTTATTGAAGGTGCCTATTAGACAATGGTTCAGTGTGACATTGAAGGCACATATAGACATTCCTTTATATTTTTTTTAACAGGATTTTGACTTTTTTTCTCAATAATTTTGTGGCATGGACTACTCTATTAAACAATACTGGAGTAAATGTGTCCTTCTGCTAGAGTACCATAACAGAATGCCACAGGCTATATGGCTCAAAGAATAGTAATTCATTTTCTCACAATTCTGAAGATTAGAGGTTCCAGATCAAGGATTCAACAGGTTTGGATTTCTCTGAGGCCTCTCAGTGGCTTACAAATAGCCTCTCTTCTCTGTGTAGGGATCCTTGGTATCTCTCTTTGTATGTCATAACCTCTTTTTATAAGGATAGGGTAAGGTTAGATTAGGGCTCACCTTAATGGCATTGATTTAATCATCCCTTTGAAAACTTTAGCTCCAAATGCAGTCACATTCTGGGGCAATGGAGGATAGGACTAGAAAATATAATAGGAATATATTTAAATTTTTGTTCTGATACAGTAATAAAGCCCTGAACTAAATATTTATGATTTTTTTAATATGTCATAAAATGATTATTATTATCTTCAGCAACTTCCTATGATCTTGGTTGTATTTCAGCAAAATGAAGATGAAATACTGAATCCATTGTCTAGAAGATTTACCTATCTTCTGAAATGTGTAAATAATTCTGGCCAGATTTACTTATTTATGTACCTTTATATCTGTCAGCTTGCTTACTTGAACTTTTTGTCTAATTTCCTCCAATCTTTTTTTTTTTTTTCAACGTTTTTTATTTATTTTTGGGACAGAGAGAGAGAGAGAGAGAGAGAGAGCATGAACGGGGGAGGGGCAGAGAGAGCGGGAGACACAGAATCGGAAACAGGCTCCAGGCTCGGAGCCATCAGCCCAGAGCCTGACGCGGGGCTCGAACTCACGGATCGCGAGATCGTGACCTGCCTGAAGTCGGACGCTTAACCGACTGCGCCACCCAGGCGCCCCTAATTTCCTCCAATCTTAATAAAAGATTACATTAAAACTAGACAGAAACTTCAAATATAAGAAAAGGAAACAAAGCCAATTCCCACAATAACTGAGTGTTTGGCTAATTATTAGGTTCTTTCCTGAGACCTTGTTGCTTCAAACTTGGATGGTTGTTAACAATACCTATTGTTTCAGTAGCAGAGGATATTTCTGTAATGATACAGACTTGAAAAAAAGGTGTGAATGCTGTCAAACAGCTCTTTTGTCCGAAATTTCACTTGCATAGACTACATCAACTACACAGTTGAATGGACTCTGATACATACTTTATCTGAACCGCAGGTATTTAAAATGGCATTTGAAACAGTGGGTTCTGTTCTCTAGTTGATATAATATTGTAAAAAGAATAAAAGCAAACAAAGCATACATTTCCAGATTTCTGGAGATAGAAATATTTCAGCTTTTTAAAAATCCTCACTGCTGAACTGGTTGAGAAAAGCTTCATGTAGTTTGTGGAAATTTAAATGGTTATATTTCCATAAAGACTGTGCAATTCAGGAATGAAACTGTAATCGATAGCTTGAAAATGTGTGTCCAATGAATTACAATATCTGCTTTCTGCTTGTCCTTGTAAAGCATGATAGAAATTCCACAAAGTTGCTACTTTCCGTACCTTGCTTTGACAATATACCATTACGAGTGACAATAATGACACACACATCTATATTAGTCTTTTTGTTGAAAGGGTATCATTCACTGAAACAGCATGTTACTAAGGAAGTATTTTGAAGCATAGAGCAAGAAGAATGTTTAGGTTCAGATTGCAGAAGGAAACTCTGCTTTGTCAATGAATCAGAGATCCATAGTAAGTTTGAACAAGAAGGTGTCAAAGTATAATTTCTAATAGATAAAAACATGACTGTCATGAAATTCAAGAATAAATATAAACCAGAAACTTATTTATGGAATTATTGAGGTAACCAGCACAGTAGTGCTGATCTAAGAGCATTAGTGGAATTGGATAATTACAAGCATTTTAAGGAAAAAGAATGTATAAATAAAATTTGTCGGTAAGTATAAAAATGGTTAATGCCTCACAGGGCAGTACAATCATAACCTTTGAGGTTATCTTTTCTACAAGATAATTATTCACAAATTAACATGAAATTTCACAGTATAAAGGTCCGATCAAATGGAAAATATTCAAGTCAAACACAGACACATTCTCCTAGAGCTGCTCTATCCCTTGTAGCCACTAACTACCTACCTAAATTTTTAAATTTAAATTTAAGTGAATTAAAATGAAATACAACACAGATTTAGTTTCCCTGTCAAACTAGCCACATTTTATGTGGTCACTAGACACATTTGGCTAATGGCTACTTTATTGGACAGCATGGATGTAGAATATTTCCTTCTTCACAGAAAGTACTATTGAATAACACTTCTGTGGAAAATTAATATTTGAGCAGGCCTGTTTTATAATGCATATGCATGCCACTGAAAAACATCACCACTCCTTTGGCTTAATTTCCAAGTTTTGAGTATTGTTTGTAAACAAAGAGATTTTACAGATCTATTTTTCCACCTCCTTTTTTTAATGGAAGAGGATCTGAAAATATAAATTTACCTTAGATTCATAAAAAGTTTACTCCTCTTACTACTGAAGAGTTTAGCTGTGTCATTGAACCAATTTTCACGTTGGGTTGAGTGAACTATTTAGTATAAATAAGAAAACTGGGAGAAAATTTTATTGTAAATACTTACATTTTGGGATTTAGAAATCATTTGTCCATTTGTCTAGATCATTCTTAGTCCTTAAATAGCAAGAAGAAAGGTATCAAAAGGTAGTCATTACTTTATCGAATAATTAAATCACCTATTTTGACCTAGCAAGAAATTAATTATCTGTGTAGTTTTGTTTTTTTGTTTTTTGATTTTGTTGTTTTTTTTGTTTTTTGGGTTTTTTTTTGTTTTTTTTTTTTTTGTTTTTTTTTTTTAATCATGAAACAATCTATACTTTTGAAATGCTTTCTCTGATGGTTTGGGCAGACTTACATAGTCTTTGGCTTATGATACTAAATTTGCATGTGTAACACAATGATTTTGTTTTTAATGTGTGTTTTTCAGATGTGCAACAAATGGCGATTGACTGGCTTACCAGAAATCTCTATTTTGTGGACCATGTCAGTGACCGGATCTTTGTTTGTACTTACAACGGGTCTGTGTGTGTCACCCTGATTGACCTGGAGCTTCACAATCCTAAGTCAATAGCCGTAGATCCAATAGCGGGGTAAGAAGTTCTGTTTTGTAATGTTTGATATGAAATAGTTTCCATTAAAATAAGTAATGCATCCAAAAATTGTATAATAGATCGGTCTCTGACAGGAGCTGTCGAATATAAGATTGCGGGCTCAAAGTATTTTTAAATGTTGATATTAACAACTGCATTGAAAGGGGAAAAGAAGGGCTATAATTTACCATGCAGAAGCTGGGTAATACCAGTTCCTTAACACATTTATATTGCTGGCCTAACCTGAGATACAAACAACCCTCTTCACAATTGCTTTGGGGTCACCAGACAAGAGCCTCAGGATAGTTTTAGGTTAAAGAGAGGAGAACTTTAAGTTCCCTTAGCAGTAGACCTTGTAGTCAGCAAGCTTCAGAAACACCACTTGAAAGATGTGCTATTAACAAACTTAACGTTCAACACATTTGGTATTTATAAAAGGGGTATGATGCATGTTCACGGGTACTACTAAAACATTAAAGTCATCTTTGTTAGTTGAAACCATCTTTTTTTCCCCCTCCAACTACTGATATGTAAATACTATATAATTATGGAGTTACTGAATTCTTTATCAGAATTCATCTTCACTTTTTTTTTTGATTTTCTAATTTTGCAAGCCACTTTGTTGGTTAAAAGTATGTCTTATCTGACCTTCTTTTATCTAATAGGCTCATTAATCTTTTTAAATATTTCACAATTTGTCAAATACAGTCATAAATGTTTAAATTCCCATCAACTTTGTTCACATGATTAGAAAATCAATATAGAAATTATGCTTCAGTTTTACAAATGCTATGGTATTATTGAGTGGGAGGGGCAAAAACTATATAGAGTACTATAAATTCAGTTTTTTCACCAGTGCGTACTGGGCAAGGATACTCTCACATTACTGACATAGTGTATAATTTTAATCGGAGGAACTGTTGTTTTTTTCAGATGTAAGTTGTAGCAAAGATTTGAAAACTGAAATTTTATCTTGTTACTGGTTTAATCGTCCCCAAGCAGTTCAGGCTGAAATGTCTGATGGAACATATCCTAAACTGCCATAAGCCTCCATTCAATAAATGGGAAAATATTTACTGAAGAAACAGCTGTCATCCATATGTGGACTTTTGTCAC
Source organism: Felis catus (assembly GCF_018350175.1). NCBI lineage: Eukaryota > Metazoa > Chordata > Mammalia > Carnivora > Felidae > Felis > Felis catus. The sequence goes on along the minus strand of NC_058375.1, from coordinate 132,399,929 downwards.
TCTTTACTTAAAGTCTGATTGAATATTAAGATGCATCATCACAATGGTTCTGATTTTGACAAGAACAGCTTGCACGTAAGAACTTTGCTAGGAAGGCTGTGTAATATAATTCTTGAATGTAGCTCTATTTGTATTTGCAGCAGATGGTGACTTGACTCAATCTGACTGCAGTGATGCTTCAAAAGACATTAGTAAAAGAAGTTGTATTTAAACTGATTTGTTTGGGTTGTTGGATAAGGGTAGTAAGAAAGAATTGGAAATTTACAAATGTGGTAACAACATTCTTTTGGAATTATTTTGGAATTCTGTCTAGAAATATATTTGCTTGCATGTTTTTCCCTGGATTTGCTAACCGAATTTCAAACTAGCCTTTAGACAGTCTTATTTATCAAAAATGTTAAGAGGTGAAGCTACTGTCTTTCTCCCCTCATTCTACCATCTTATCTTCCCCCATTTTTAAAAAACTAAGATCCAGAGACCCTTTTTAAATAAAACTGTCCATCTCGAATATAATATATGTGAGTACCATCTCTCTTTCAGAACAGCAACATAGTTTATATTCTCAAGCTTCCTGTTTCTCTCTGTCATTACATGAAAGAACCATATTTTGTTACTTTTGTCAAAGGAATTAGGAGTAGAAAACCCCCATATTGTTTGCACTTATTCTCTGCAGGATACCTTGGGGCCTAGTAACTGTTTAAATGTAATTTTGTCATGTATCATTTATCACAATTGGTTCTTTGGAATTTTTCGTTTGAGTTTGCTCTGTGTCTCAAGCAGTTTTTCAATCATGAATTGCAGAAATCTGAGAAAGCAGAGCTCTGCTCTTTTATAAATATAAGCCTGTTTGGAGTATAACACTTTCAAATATATTCTACTTTTCTCTTATTATCAGAAATTTGGCTAGGATTAATACATTGCTATCTAGGAAAGGAACAGTAGGTTTTTTCCTTTAACATTTACTTCTGGGCCTGCTCCAGCGTAATTTGAATAGGCAAAGCTGGAACAACTGTGCATGACCTACCAAAGGGGATATGTGCCACCAGTGAAATTTCTCCTACCTTTTCCTAAGTGTATGGACTGAGTGATTATCTTTGGCTCATTCTCTTGTAACTTCTGAAATCATTGGAATACATTAAAAGTCAAATCTGATTTTTAGAGCTTGACCTTAATAGCAGAAGAAATGGAGGGAGATTTGCCTTAGTTCTTTCAAAGCTGCATTGAAAAAGAAATCTTTTACTTGGCTATACTTTTAACTTTCACTTCTAGTGATGGTAATGACATTGGAATTGAGAATTTGGGAAAAAATCTATTTGCAGGGATGTGTGGTACTGTGTATGAAACCCAAACATAGTAGAGTTATATGAGATGGATAACCTGAAGGACAGGGGAAATCTCCTTAGTCATGAGAAAAAGCAGGAATTGAATATTTCCTGAGTATACCATTTTTCTATGTAGGATGGACTTCTGACTTGTAGAGAATGAATGGCAGAGTGATATGTAGGATTTATGTGTGAATCCATGACCTCATGAGTGAAATGAATAAAAAGTATATCGTCTTTGTTCTCTATGAGAGCAGGCCAACTGCTAGGAGGAGAAAGTCTCAAAGTTGAGTACACACAGAAGTGATTGACAGTATTTGAATATTTAATACACTTTTTCCCATCACCTACCTGGATCCCCACTGCTGGCAAAACCAATCATAGATGAGACATTAGAGATAGAATCAAAGTTAGAGATAGATCAGGGAATAGGATGGGCTTATGAAATTCTAATCTAAGAATTTAGAATTCTGTATGAATGTGGGACGCCAGCAAATAAGGTAGGTTTCCCTATGACCATGAAAGGGCTTTTGTAACAAGGGGATCCTTGGAGTAGATATCAGGTTTTTCAATTCTGTCAGGTGGCTCCCAGAGCCAGCCTAAGTTCCAAATTAGAGCCTGCACTCACTAGTCACTTTTTTATAGGACATAAGTAGAATTGTTGCGGACCTTTGGCTGTTAATCCCCTCATACTGCACTGTGGATAAATTAAATCTGTAGATTGTACTCCCACAACTAACCACTATCTATTAGTTTGGAGATTCAGATGGTTCAGAAGTTGCTATGGGTTTGAAAATTAGGAAGCACCTAAAAACATGCCACTCTGTGCTCTTATTGTCCTCATGGAAGTATCAATGTGGATGAGTCATATACTCTTCTGTAATTCATAAGTGCCCCTAATATTCTGACATTTATATTCACATTTTGATAGGTTGCAAATTGTGAGTCCTAATTTTTTTGAGGAAGAACTACCCTCTACACATACCCACAAAAATGTTTCTTTAAAATGATGTGAACTTAGTCTCCCTGAGAATCTTTTTGCATATTTCTCTTTATTAGAAGAAAATTCAGAGAATGGAGGTAATTCAATACCTTCAATAATCATTCTATTGAGTTTATGTTTCGACTTGCTTTAAAATTCCTCTTGGAGATCCTGAACTTAAAGTTTCTTTCTTCTTTTTTTTAATGATTATTTATTTTGAGGAGAGTGTGAGCAAGCAGGGAAGGGAGAGAGAGAGAGACAGACAGACAGACAGACAGACAGACACTCCCAAGCAGGCTACATGCTTTCAGTACAGAGGCCAACACAGAGCTCAAAACCACGAACCATGAGATCACGACGTGAGCCAAAACCAAGAGTCACATGCTTAACTGACCGAGCCACCCAAGTGCTCACTCTTGAATTTAAAGTTTCTTAATGTGTTTTCTTATCTTAGCAACAAATTCAAGTGAATATCCATTATATTAGCTGTATTTTAATTTTTTATCTGTTCATAGTCTAAATATCTATATGCTGATTTCCTATTTGCACCACTACTACCTTTTCGGAGTGAGTCCAACACTCTTAGATAATATTTAGATTCATAGAGAATTATCTGAACAATAGGCATTTGTCTAAATTGGCCATTTTACAAGGTTTTTCAGGAGAGTTTCTCATAGCCACTTTTCAATCCAAAGTTCCTTTCAGGAGTTGCTGATGTGATTAGGCAAGACAACATGGAAATGCAAGTTCATGTTTCCTGGTCTGAATTATTTTAAGTGAAGCTAGTTGTTCAAAGACTCACTCAGGGATATAAATGCATATTAGCTGTTTTGTGTATGACTCAAATTATTCTCATTAATTCATTTTGTCTAGGGTCAAACTCTCCAAATTACTCTCCAAACCTTTCTGTAAGTGGAGGTTCACGTATGGCATTGCCTTTAATCACTGTCTCCTTCCAATACAATTTATATTGTGATTACCCTGGGAATACGGAAAAGTAATTTGGAGTGGTTTATGTTCATTACACCTTTTACTGGAAACTTAACCCAAATTGACTCAACTTTCACTGTGTTCTTAGCTCACATTATTCATAATAGTAACTCAGAATAATGCAAAACATTTTGCATCTCTATTTGCCCTCTTTGCTGTTCTTTCTCTCTCTTTTTACTCTATATGTTTTAAATGTTTGTTATACGCAAATTACTGACTTCATAGTTCTATTTCTAGTAATTATATTTAGTATCTTCCCAATCTTGCACCCACTCTCTATAAAGAGATTTCTTTGAGTTATCACTCTGATAAATGCTGTCCACTCAAATAAAGGAATAGGAAAAAAGCACAATTATGAAGGAATTTATTATTTCACTTTTAAATCTAAATATAGGATAGTCTCTGAGTTGATTATTTTAGTGGCTCAACAATATCATTCAGGATCTGGGTCCATTTACCTCTTTGTGATATTATGGTTAGTGTATGGTTTTTAGGTTAATTCTCTTGCCATCATAAGATGAAGTTCTAGGGATCTTGTGTAGAAACATGGTACTCCACTCAAAAAAAGAAAAAAACATTTTTTTTGTTTTTGTTTTTTTTTTTTTTTTTTGTCCTTAGATGTTCATGTCTTCTTAGGCAGAAATGGGGTAGATGCCTTCCTGAATGGGACAAAAGCCACTTTTTTTTTCCACCATTGATATGTTGAAAGAGTGATATTAGGGCCAAGCAAAGATGGAAAAATAAATGGACTAAGAACCAACATCATCTACTACATCCCCTGTCATATAACAGTTCTCTCTTATGTGCAGTTCTTTGAATTTCTTTTCCCAGGCACTGAGAGGGTCTCTTTGTACTTACCTTAACTTGTTTGGAATATGGACAAATACTTTATTCCAATTCTTTAGTCCCTTTTCTAGGAGAACCCTTCCATTTCCTTTTAGCCAAGGCCATTCAAACTCATTTCAAGGAGTATTTTTCTTATCTCTTTTCAAGGCAAATGACATTTCTTTCCAGTAATATTTTATTTTTTATTTTAAAAAAATTAATTTTGACAGAGAGAGAGAGAGAGAGAGAGAGAGCAAGCGTGAGTGGGGGAGGAGCAGAGAGAGAGAGGGAGACATAGAATCCGAGGCAGGCTCCAGGGTCTGAGCTGTCAGCACAGAGCCTGATGCAGGGCTTGAACTCACCAACCATGAGATCATGACCTGAGCCGAAGTTGGACGCTCTAATGACTGAGCCACCCAGGTGCCCCTCCAGTAATGTTTTATATGATACAAAGAAGAGATTGGGTTGGGAGTTCTCTGGGAGTTCTCTCCTAGTGTTCCTATTTTTATCTTTAAAGATATACTTTAAGAAACTGATGGGAGCTTTTATTCTATTCAGATTCTTCAATGGTTTTACAATCTATGTGAATATTCTAAGCCTAATGCTACTGGGGTATCATTAAATACATTATTGTTTCATTTATAAAGCAATTCTCAAGTGGCATGAAAGTTTTGTATTCTCTGCCATAGAATAGTTTGCACACTGGAAGAATCTATGCCATTTTTAGACAAGAATAATTTTACATTTCCAATTAATGTAAAATTATTTCTAATTGTTTCTTACATAGAATTGTATGAAAAGAAGAAGTAGATATGAGCAAATGGTATTGCTTTTGAAAATATATGGACAGATTTCCCATTTCACTCAGTTATAATAAGGGCATGAAAGATAATGGTATGATATATTTTCTTATGGAACTTTGAGTATAACAGAATTATGCATTAAATATCAAATATTACAACCAAAAGATATAGTTATTATAGTTTACAAAAAAACACACATTCTAAACAACAAATTCTAAGCAGTAATTTATTTGAAGTTTATGAGCTAAATAGTGGGTTAGGCACAAATATTATTTTCAAAAAACAAAACAAAACAAAACAAAACAGAAAATGTTGGTTTGTAAACACCACAAGGGAAAAGACAAAAATTAAAAACAATAAAATACATACTTGACACCATTCGCCTTTTAAGTTACCACTCTTTCATATATAACATAAATTCAGGATTTTATTGTAGGCCATATAATCATATTCAACTAAAAAAAACAATCAGAAGTAAAAAAAAAGTCAGCTTTTATGCTGGGTTATATTTTGTTCTGCTTGACTGCTGAGCCTTGAAGGGTATTGATCGAAAATTGATATTTTCCCTTGAGCCAGATTCACAGTGGTTTGACTAGGGAGAAATTGGCTTGGCTTTAGGGTCAAGTTGGATGTTTTATAGTGTCAAATAGTGTTTACTCAATATTTTTGTTTTAATCATGAAAAGGAAAAAGTCAAATGTTGAGGGTAGCTGGTCTTCTGTCAGTTTTACTGAGGTAATTGTCTCTGTAATCTCTTGTAAAAATTGTTTATGCAGGAGGCAGCGCACTGCCTGATTACGAGATATACTACAAATCTGTAGTCGGGGCACCCGGTTGGCTCTCAGTCTGTTAAGCACCGTACTTCAGCTCAGGTCATGATCAAATGATCCGTGAGTTAGAGCCCTGCATCCGGCTCTGTGCTGACAGCTCAAAGCCTGGAGCCTGCTTCAAATTCTGTGTCTTCCTCTCTCTGCCCCTCCCCTGCTTGCATATGCGCTCTCTCGCTCGCTCTCTCTCTCTCAAAAATAATGAATAAACATTAATTTTATAAAAAAGTAAATCTATAGTCATCAAAATAGTATGGTACTGACATTAAAATATACAAATAGTCCAGTGAGTGGAAAAGAATTGAAAGCCCAGAAATAAACCCAAACATATTTGGTCAACTAATATTTGACACCAGAGCCAAAATACTCAATGGAGAAAAGACAATCTCTTTGTACATTGTGCTGAGATAATTGAATATTCACATGTAAAAGAAGGAAACTAGCCTTATATCTTCTACCACTCACAAAAATTAACTTGTAATGGGTCAAAGATTTAAGTATAAGATATGAACCCATGAAACTCCTAGAAGAAAACAGGAATAAAAATCTTTGACATGGGTACTGGTAATTAATTAATTAATTAATTAATTAATTTTTGAATGTGACATCTAAAGCACAGGCAACTAAATAAATAAATAGATTAACAAACCAACCAGTGGGACTATATCAAAATAAAAAGCTTCTGAACACCAAAAAAAAAAAAAAATCAACAAAGTGAAAAGGCAACGTCTGGGATGGGAAAAAAATTTTGCAAACTATGTACCCAATAAGAGATTAATTTCCAAAGTATATAAAGAACTCATACAACCCAGTAGCAAAAAACAAAAACAAAAACATCAACCCCATTAAAAAATGGGCTAAAGATACAAATAGACACTTTCCAAAGAATATATATGAAGGCCAACAGGTACATGAAAAGATGCTTAGTATTATTAATTATTAGGAAAATGCAAATTAATAGCACAATGAGGGATCACCTTATACCTGTTAAATAGCCATCATCAAAAAGACAAGAAATAATGCTGGCATAGATGTGGAGTAAAGGGAACCCTTGTGCATATATTGGATACAGGGAATGTAAATTGATACAGCCATGATGGAAGACAGTATGGAAGATACTCAAAAATTAAAAATATAATTGCCATATGATACAGTAATTCCATTTCCAAGAATATATCCAAAGAAAACAAAAACACTAACTCAAAAAGATATCTGCACCTCCATGTTCATAACAACATTATTTATAAGAGCCATGACATAGAAAGATACTAAGTGTCTATCAATGCATCATTGCATTTTTATGCAAAAAGTTTGTGATACACACATGCATGCATGTGCTCACACGTGTGTACACACACACACACACACACACACACACACACACACACACTGGAATATTATTCAACCACTAAAGAAAAAAATGAGGAAACCCCATCATTTTTGACAATATAGAAGGACTTTGAAGGCATTATGCTAAGTGAAATAAGTCAGACCAAGAAAGACAGGTACTGTATGAAGTCATTTATATGTGACATGTAAACAAAAAGCAAAAAAAAAAAAAAAAAAAAAACAGACTCTCAGAAAAAGAGATCAGATTTGTGATTACCAGTGGCAAAAGTTGGAAGATGGGAGAAAAGATACAAACTTCCAGTTATTAATAAGTACTGGGGATGTGATGTACAGCATGGTGAGAATAGCTAACACTGCTGTATGATACATAGGAAAATTATTAGGGGATTAAATCCTGTGAGTTCTCATCACAAGGAAAAATATTTTTCCTTTTATTTCTTTTTTTTTTGTTATTGTATCTATATGAGAAGATAGGTAGATGTAAGCTGAATCCATTATACTATATGTAAATCAAACTACCATGCTGCATGATTTAAACTTTTACAAACATATATGCCAATAATTTCTCAGTAACACTGGAAAAAACATGGAATAAAAAAATAACTTGTGTTTAAACAACTGCTCATAAAATGTGCCTCTATGTCATCTTGAACTAATTTAATGTTTTTTGAGAAAAGTAAAAGAAATGATTTTTGTCATTGTTTTCATAATGATTGAATATAGGTTATAGTAACATTATCAGCAACCAAACTATTAGTAAATCTCTATAATTACATTCTATATCTGGTTTAGTGTGGCATAAAATGAGATTAAAAAGCAACATATAAAAAGAAAATAGTCCTACTTTCTGGAGGGTTTCAGTCTAAGTCTCATATTGAATTTATATTTGGGAGTCTCATTAATTTGAAGGTATAGCTAAATAATTGATTCATCCCATGAACTCAATGTGGAACATGTCTAAAGTGTTTGGAATTCTCCAGTGATTTAAAAATCTCTGAATTGCTAAGATTTCTCATTTTTTAAGTGAAAACAAAGATATTCTGTTTTATTTTTTAAATGATTTATTATGAACTCGATTTGAGAAAGATATTTCAAGGTGTATATAATTTTATTTATTAATTGAAATGACTGCATAAGACCAATGTAATTTTCACAGGATATACACTGAAGTTTGAAGGAATATCAATACAGTAATCTCATAACAACTGTATTAGGATAATGGTAGTCACTTTTACAAACCAAAATGATGACAACACACAATAAAATTATATTTTATACCCGTATGAATCTGATGCGTGTGTTAGAGGTTGGTAGGTATCTTCCTCCTTGTGGTTATTCTGAGATAAGGGTTCCTTCCATTTTGTGGCTATAGAATCTCATACGGCCTGTTGGCAACTAGTAGAAGAGGGAAAATGTTGAATATCTGTAGACAAGTTGGATGCAAGGGGATCAGGGAAATGTAGCATCAGGCAGTTTCTTGCCCATGACATCACCATACTATGGAAATGGGAACATGCATTTTGAATAAACATTTTGCCATTTCTGTCCCAGTCTTCTCTTCTGGCTGCCAAATATCTATATATGCCCTTCTTCTCATAGAATATACTACATGAGTTCAAAGTGGAGGACCTCCAGGTGATGTGCAGTCCTCTCCATCACATCCTTTTGTACTTCCTTGTATACAGCAAATAATGAACCAAAAGACAAGATATCTGTCCCGACTGTCCCCTCCATACTCTATATAAATCAGTGGAACAGTGATAGAATAATAAAAACAAGAATCATCATCTAGAAAATAGAAGATTGGAGGCACACAGTAGTCATTGGCATAGAGAAATAATGAAATCCTACCAGGAAAGTAAAGGAAAGACCCTCTGTCCTGGTAGTTTAGAAATTCCCTTGTCTAGATGGTACTTCTTTCCCTGTAACATCTCCCCTTGTTCATTGTTCTTTACCTGTGCTTCCCCAGGGAGATTCTTTCTAGTCTGTTGTGCTAAATACTACATCTGAAGTTGGCAATGGGGCATCCTCCCCCTGTGGACTCTATATATTTCACAGACTGTTTCTTGTTCCTTTCAAGTTGTTTTAAGGTTTGAAGAAACAAAGAATTTTGTAAGATAGGCTCATGGCTTTTGAAGTTATAAATTCCCTTGAAAATTAGTAGAATTTTGATTTATTTGCTCCCCATTACTTCTATATACCAATATCCTCACTCAAAGTTATACTCTACAAATAATTATCAAACCCAAATTATTTCTTTGCACCTCACTCTCTTGGTTTTCTCTTTCAACCTGTTTGTGGTCACTTCGAAGCCTGAAAACAACACGCCAGTGGGAAGCAAACACCTTTATCTAAAGGTGAAACTCTTCTATTCAGTTGAGAAGTTAATTGGCTTTTGTTGTTCAAAGTAATTCCAGCAATTTTTCTTAGTATTCACATCCTAGAAACAACTGGATCTCCAAAGCTGGAAGACCTCGATTTTGGACTTGGTCTATTCCCTTTCAGTTTTTGTTGTCAGTCAGCCAATTCTTACCTATACTCATTTTTCCCCATAATATCTTGCCAACGAAGGCATGTAGTAACTAACACAATTACTAATATTAGACTTTTAAACTTCTTCCCTTAAATACATAGGCTCAAAAAGCACTTGTTTTTTCTTCCAATATATTTATCAAGATACTGCAAATGACATTTTTTATCAAGTATTTTTAACCTTTAATATTTTCAGTCCTGAACATTAGTTACCCTGATGCTGCTGCCTTAACCATGAGGCCAATGTTATACATTGAAGAAAAAAAAATAATGTTTATTTTTGAGAGAGAAGAGGGTCAGAGAGAGAGAGGGAGACACAAAACCTGAAACAGGTTCTAGGCTCCGAGTTGTCAGCACAGAGCCTGACTCAGGGCTCAAATTTACTAGCCATGAGATCATGACCTGAGCTGAAGTAGGACACTCAACTGACTGAGCCACCCAGGCGACCCATGGTTATCTGACAATGTTATGCATTTTTAAATGTTTATTTATTGGGGGGGAGGGGCAGACCGAGAGGGAGAGAGAGCCTGATGGGGGACTCAATCTCATGAACCATAAAATCATGACATGAGCCAAAATCAAGAATTGGATGCTTAACTGACTGAGCCACCAGGCACCCCTTCAATGTAGTAATTTACAATCTTATTATATTTAATGTATTTTAAATTTTTATTAAGGTAGTTTTGTACTTGTGCTACCAACTTTTTTTTTAAATTTTTTGTTAACGTTTATTTATTTTTTTGAGATGGAGACAGAGCATGAACGGGGGAGGGGCAGAGAGAGAGGGAGACATAGAATCGGAAGCAGGCTCCAGGCTCTGAGCCATCAGCCCAGAGCCCGACGCCGGGCTCAAACTCACGGACCGCGAGATCGTGACTGGAGCCGAAGTCCGACGCCCAACCGACTGAGCCAGCCAGTCGCCCCTGTGCTACCAACTTTTGAATTTGTTATGATAATACTCACTGCGTAAATTTCAGTGGATAGCACAGTAGAAATTTTGTTAATTTGTTTTCTGTTTTATTGCTCAAGGTCGAGTCCAATGTATGCATTCTGAAGTACCAAGCAGCTTTTATCCTTGTGATGATTCAAAGATGGAGGTTCCTTCCATCTTGTGGTTCCTACATCCTTTAGGGTCTGAGAATCCTCTGATTTTTGACCAGAGAGAGGAATGACATGTCTGCCTTTTTTCTTTTTCCTAATTCCAGCTCAGCAATGACCATCATTATTTCAGTTACATTCCAGTTAGTGACATCTAGTCACTTGGTCACATCTGATGACAAGAGGGCTAGAAAATATGGTTTCTAACTGGGAAGTTGTCAGCCATTCCACATTTTGGAAAGGAAGGGGTGTGAGCTATGAGCTTCTGGTGACAGATGAGTGCTTCTGCCACTATGACCACCATCTGATTTTATTATTTTTTTTCTTTTTGGGTAATAAAAAATTAAACGTAGCAGAGGATAACATGTGAAAGCCCTAGTTTCTAAAATGTATTTTAAACTGAGTAGATTCATATTTTTCCAATTTTTTTATAATCTGCTGAATGCTTAGAATTCAGGTTTATCATTTTACTTTGAATGAGTCACTTTCATTATTAGGTTTGTATCACCTCTTGCATCATTCACAAATCCAAATAACTTTTAATCAGAGAAACTTTTAATCAGAGAAACAAGTACATTATGCTCTGGCCAGTAAATGAAATAATAGGCATTTTCAGATTGGGGCAATTTCTCCTAATAACTGGTGTCTAATTCTTAGAACCTAAATATCCTCTTTTTTGGAAAGGCTGGAAACAGCATGAATACTCCCAACTCTATTTCCTACTCTTTTCAGACATTCGAATGATAATTATTCTTTTGTTTGTACTTCTTAAGATCTCACTACTAGTACCAGCCCATAGATTTGCTTGTTTGTTTTAGAACATGCTTTTTTTTTTTAATTTTTTTTCAACGTTTATTTATTTTTCGGACAGAGAGAGACAGAGCATGAACGGGTGAGGGGCAGAGAGAGAGGGAGACACAGAATCGGAAACAGGCTCCAGGCTCTGAGCCATCAGCCCAGAGCCCGACGCGGGGCTTGAACTCACGGACCGCGAGATCGTGACCTGGCTGAAGTCGGACGCTTAACCGACTGCGCCACCCAGGCGCCCCTAGAACATGCTTTGAATAAATGTAACTTTGCAGAAATTCAATCTGAGAGTGGAAGACATAATGGATTATTGGTGGGCATAACACTAGAAGTAGAAAAAAAAAGAGAAAATAGTTGAAACAGTGTAAATATAGTGTAATAATGGTTGGTGTGTTGAATAATACTTTAGACACTAAAAAACCCCTAACTCAAACTGGCTTAAATAAGTTAATTCATTTTCTAACTTAGAGGAAGGCCAGAGAAGAGCAAGCTTGGTTGGATGTAGGCTTGGTTGAACTGATGCCTCATTGACATCTTGAAGGAGCCATATCCCTTCTATATACCTGTTCTCCTATCCACAGCTACAGCCTTTTCCCCCTTGGTCATAAGTTTGTTGCCACTACTGAGGAAAATTGTGTACTATTCTCATGCAGCAAGAAAAAGTAAGAAACCTGACCCCTTACTATGGACTATAAATCCATTATTTCAGTTTGAATGGGCTAAATAAGGTTGCTTTCTCACAACTGGAGCAGTCTCAGTTGCTGGGGAAATAACATGTACTGTTTGGATTTGTATTAATTGGAGTCCACCCCAAGATCTGGAAGTGTATTCAATTTCCCCCAGTCATTTGAAAATTTGGTAGTGGTGAGGGAGCATGGTTGGGAAGGTCATTGGGAGTGATGGTTCTCTGAACATAATCAAGTTTCTGTTAGGAAAAGAACTAGAAGAAGCAAAACATAATTTCACTGAGAATGGGAGAGAGAGATGTATTGATTCACTGCCATGAGAATATTTGCTGTAGAATGCAAATTACTGTACTTGAGAGCAAATCATGTTCTTCATGATGGATATTTTGAGGTTCTTTATCAAAACACTGCAAGCAGTAGATAAGGATGGTAATGGAGGTGATGATGATGATGATGACTACAACCATGACAGTGAAAACTGCATCGATAATACCTGTGATGATTTAACAAGGCAATTACTCAAACTGTCACTATCAAGCATGTTTTTTTTGGTGCTGAATCATGCTAAATTTACAGAGAAAGCCCTAATTTATTCCACAGAGAAAGATACATTTGGGATCTATAGTTGCTTCCCAGTAAATAAGACAAACATAGGTTTAGATGATTGAAGATAAGGAAATTTCTAGTGAGAAATAGAACTAGCTGCTGGAAACTCTGCCTTCCTTAAATGCTCTTACTCTTTGGATCTGTGTATGTTTCTATTTTTTAAAGACAAGTACCTGGGTAAGATAAGCAGACTAATAACATATACATTTGAGGTTGCTTAGTAAAGAAAATATTTTTTAAGCTATGCCTTATTTTTATTTATTTTTATTTTTTGTAGACTTGTTTCATATTTCAGATTCCACTTATCAGACAACTTAATATTGCATGATTAAAAAATAATTTTAGGGGCATCTGGGTGTTTTGGTCCAGTTAAGTGTCCAACTCTTGGTTTTATTTCAGATCATGATCTCACGGTTTGTGAATTCAAGCTTCACATAGGGCTCCATGGTGACAGCATGGAGCCTGCTTGGGATTCTGTCTCCCTCTCTCTGCCCCTCACCTACTCATGCTCACTCTCTCTCTCAAAATAAATATATATAAACTAAAATATTTAAAAGGCAATTTTAAATTATTTTATTAAAATTAATTATATTAAGATGAATAATACTGAATAGCTCATAAAACTTCTTTGTTTTGTAACCTATAGGATTAACAGCTAACATATGATTAATTGTAATTAAAACCAAAATCCCATTTTTCCCAAATGAAATAAGAATATTTACTTTAGCCTAGAATATTGTAAGTAAATTGAAAGGATCAAAATCTCTTCCAAAAACACCTGTAATTAATAGTATTTTTCAAAACTTATATCAGAGCTATGGCATTTTTTTGGGAGGTAGCTTTATTAAAGATGTGCATTGGAAAGATCTTTACATTATATATTTTTCATAATAATATTCTTAATGTTCATAATGTAGAGCCATATATAAACTACCTGAGACAAATGATTATGCAACACTTTATAGAGTGTCCTGTTCTGCCCCTTTGTCTTGCTTGGATAGATGGTGACTACATCACATAGAATTCATATAGTGAGGCCATCTGTGCAAAAATGGAGGTGATTTTACCTCCATCGGAAGTGAGCATGTTCTCATAGATGGTCTCGAGTACCCAAGAACTTCAAGTCACTCTATCATCATTTACCTAGAGACTAAACTCTTTTACATAAGGAGAAGTAAAGTCAATTAACTAGTTTTGCATTATTTATCTTATTTTCTTTGTGCTTTGTGCTACATCAGAATGTGAAGTTGCAGTTCTGATAGGGCCCATTTTTTTGAGAGACAGAGAAAGAAAGAGATTAATATCAACAGCGTTACTGACTGTTTTCTGTGGCCAGTCGTTGTCCTCAGCACTCCCTCTACACTTTTCAATTTAATCTACAGAGTTATCTTGTGAGGTACTTGATACCTCTATATTCTTTTACATACGAAGCTTTGGGAAGGTAAATTACTTGCCCATAGTCAAAACCCCAGTAAGTGTTGCAATCAGGGTTCAAACTGAAGCAATGTGCACTCTTAATCCACTACACTACACCCATGAGTCAGCTTTAAGCTGGGAGAATGGGGGTTAAGATGAGGTATGTGGGGGTTTGTGGTATACTACCATTCATGCACAAGACTAGGTACTCAGCCCTGAGGAAAATGACACTTGGGAATATGCAGGGTGGTAATTTTATACCTTAACATGGGCACCTATAAGTTTGTATATCTGTTAGTTCCATGAAGATGAGTAGAAATGACACACAGAATTTGTTCTAAAATTTTAAAGGAAGTAACTGTATGGCATTCTGAAAAAGAAAACAAAATACAGAGAAAGCAGAAAGATCAGCAGTTGCCAGAGTTGGGGGAGGGGATTGGGTGGAGGGGGGATGAACAGATGGAATAAATATAATTTTTAGGGCAGTGAAACTCTTCCATATGATACTGCAATGTGAATACATGTTATTATGTATTGGCCAAACCCAAATAATTAACTGTACAACACAAAGAGTGAACCATAATGTAAACTGTGGACTTTAGTTAATAGCAACGCAGTAATATTGTTTCATTAATTGTAACAAGGATAACACAGTAATGCAAGATATTAATAGTAGGAGAAACCGTGCGTTAGGAAGAAAGGGGATGTATGGAAGCTCTATAGCTGCTCAATTTTCTATAAACAAAACCTATTTACTTTTTGGAAAAGGAAGAAAAAAGAAACTGAGTGATTATAGGACTATAATTGTGAATCAATCAGGAAATAGGTGACTCATTTCAGAATAATTGTATCTTTTCTTCAATAGTGTTGAAATCTAGGACTTCCACATTTTCACTTAGATTCAGTCAAATTCCAAAAAAGGTTTCTGTGCTCTCTGTATACCACTAGGCTATGAATTCTGGATGAGCCCAAGTCTACTTGCCAGGATTACTCCCTAAATAGGAAAGAAGCACCTTTAGAAAGCATTAATCTTGTAAAGCCACAGGGCCACAATTAAAGAGTGGTTCAATGGTTTTCCTAAATGTATAACTTACAAGGACAGATTTTCCCCTGCATCTTTTACCCTGATTATAATGATGGGCTCGATTTCCCCATGTATAGTCAGCCATTGTTAACATGCTGGCATTTGAAAGGAGTATTTACTCTTGATTTTAAACATAAAAGAGCTTGTATGAGCAGAGAAAGAGGAAGTAGGTAAATACTAACATTTCTTGTGGAGTGGAAAGCAGTTCCCCTGCACTTTTCTCACCATTCAAGTCACAGTTTGAGAAGGAAATAGCTTTAGAAATTGAGAGGGCCAATGGACCCGTTAACTGTGCTTTCTCCACACAGTTAAAGCTCAGTGTGAGACTGGCTGGCAAATAAACAATAAGGAAGAAGTCACATGAGGAGGGGTTATTAGAGAAAGAGTAAGGAGAGTCACATTTTGGTTATAACTAAGGACTAGCTGACTCATCCATGCATGAGAAATCCTTCGTCAGGTGTCATTTTCTAGGGATGGTGGCTTAATTGCCCTCCCAAAAGGCAGCTTTTTTTAATTCAGAAATGACTTATGCCTTATTATCATATCTACCATGTCAGGATGGTGGGGTTTATTTGGTCCTCATATCTCTTCATAAAAAAAATGGGACTTTTTTTAAAGATAGCACAATTTTAGAAGAAAAGATTGAAACCCATACCACGGAATAGGTTTTGCTATATACCATTTGATAGGAATAGGAGTATGTAAACATAATCCCAAAAAATATATAGGTACTCTATAATTAAGAGTTTGTATAATGGGGAACGAAATTCCAACATGGATATAATGTTAATAACTTAGGTAAACAACAGTTTTTGTCTGTTTAGACTTTGATTATACTGGGGTGAGGGGAGTGAGAGGGAGTGGTATCTTTCTCAGTGCCAGTCTGTGTGCAAATCCTGTCTTCACTTCCACATTTGAACATGGTTGATGTTGAACTTGTTGCTTCCTGTTATCAATTTTGATACATCAAGTGATGACATCTCAAACTTTTGTCCTTAGGACAATTTCTTCTTTAATACATAACAACTATAATTCTATTGCTATTGTTCTTATAAGGTCTGTTCCTGGAGGCTACTATACCTTGTAATGCAAGATTAATAATAGTGCAATTGTGCTAAAACACTTACTTCGATTATTTGTGGCTATCCTGAAAAACTGTGCAATAGAAGCCCTTGGTGTAGTTTTGGAAAAACTCCATTGATTTTAAATGAGTGGGGAAACACAGAAATGTCAAGATAAATTACTAATCAGAAGTTTTTTTTTTTCCTATTATTTACCAAAGATGCCCCATCTTTCCCAACCAACTTTGTACTACTAAGGGTATTTATATCAAAATGCCAGTGAGCACTATGTCTATTATGATTACTAATTTACTCTATCTGTCATGCACTTACTATATCATACTATTTTATAAGCTATTGTATCATTTATTTGCTCTTCACAAGAGCCTATGAGATTTGCATTATTTATTATACCCATTATACAGATCAGGAGACTGAAGCAGCAATAGAAAAGCACTTGCTACATGTCACATAGTTACTAATTAATGAAGTCAGGTTTTGAACCCAGAAAATCTTGCTGTAGTGTTCCTGATTAGTAATACATTTAAGCAGAAACAACTCTACTAAATGAAGACTATACGGATAAAAGTTGCTAACAAACACGATCATTGTTATTATTACAGTTATTTATTGTAATTATTTTCTCTCATGTCCTTTTCTGTTTTGACAAACTGAACTGCAAAAATCTGTCTATAATTTGGTAGTTCAGGATTTTAAATTTCAATAGTGATTGAATATGATTGTTTAATAGTTCACTGTCTTACACAGTGCACTTCACTACTCTAGGTAACTGACTCATTTTCTTTCTAAACACAGTTATAATAGAAAGCACTGCCTCACTTTCTAGCAGATGGAGAGCAATCTTGTTTTAATGCACATCATTTATAATAGATACAAGCTGTCAGGTAACTTCTGGTAAAATAGGATGCTGAATCAGACATTTATTTTTAGTGGCAATTGTTGACACATAGACTAGCCCACCCAAATGAAAGTATGCCATATTACTTGGCTCTATAGATAAACTATGTTATAATATTCTTTGTCATGTTTCATTTTAGGTTTCTGCTTTAGACTTCCTACCATACACCACCATTTCCATCACTTATCTTTAAACAGCTTGTTGTCCTAAAACCATTATACATTATTTTAGATAGTTATATTTTAGCTTTTATTTCTAAAATAAGAATCATCTAAAACCTGGTAGGTTTAAGTAGTTACATCATAGTTAGAAAAATGTGCTCTGGAATCCAACAGAACTAGATTTTAATTCCAGCATCGCTCCTTATTAACTGAATGGAAAATACGTTTTAGTCCCTGAAAACCTCCATTTTTTAAAAAAAATTATGATTTTTCTATCAAAGATTATTATATGAATCAAATAAGTTAGTGTTTCTACAGTGGTAGTAATTTACCATATATATCATTAACTGTAGTTCACTAATATGAGGCATCAAATAAACAATGAAAGCCCCCAACAAAAACAGATTTTACAAAAAGTGAAGGAGCTGAATGAACACCTACATGACCATGTTGGTCATATATCAACTGTGTCTGTTCCACTTAGTTAATGTCTATCTTGTATTGTTTGGTAAGTATTTTAATACTGCTGCTGGAAAAAAAAACAAAAGAAATATTGACATTTATCATATGTACAATGCCTCTTTTGGTTAATTCATGTAGATGTGATATTTGGAAAATATAATGGTAGCTAGATTTGGGTAAAATTAAAAATGCTTAGTGTACATTTTAGCTGCACATATACTAAATATGGAACAATACCGAGATTACCCTGACTACTGCATAAGGATGACATTTGTGAAGCATTTCTTATTACATAATTTTAGAAAAAATGTATTTTATATGTTGTTTGTATATTCAATGATAAAGCAAGTATGGTAAAATTATACTAAATGGGGATTCTGGGTAAAAGTTTATGGGAGTCCTTTGAACCATTTTTATGACTTTTCTACAAGTCTCAAATTATTTAAAAAATTAAAACAAATAATATCTTGGGAAATAAAAAAGTAAAAATAAAGTAGCAACCAGTCTTTTAAATTAGTATGTTTCCACTATATCTAGATGAAGCCATGCAGGATAGGTGCTTTTGAAGTATAAGAGGTTTTATGTATTATGTGCGTTACATTTTAATTTTTGGATTTGCTAGTACTACTCTACACTAAAATAATGTATTTTTTTAATCAAGCTGTTAAAAAGCCATATGAGCTTAATTGATACATCATATAAAAACAAATTCTTGGGGCGCCTGGGTGGCTCATTCGGTTGAGCATCGGACTTTGGCTCAGGTCATGAACTCACCATCTGCAAGTTTGAGCCTGCATCGGGCTCTGTGCTAAAAGCTCAGAGCCTAAAGCCTGCTTCATATTCTGTGTCTCCCTCTGTCTCTGCCCCTCCCCTGCTCATGCTCTGTCTCTCTCTCTCTGTCAAAAAGAAACATTAAAAAAAATTCTTAAGACTATTATTTATTTTTTACTCCAGTGCAACAAATAAATGCTTTCATACATACATTCATAAATACAAATTATGGTAAGTTCTATGTGAATATACTGCGTTATTTTCAAGAGTGACAGAGAAGACATTAGTTAGATTACTTGGTCAGTGAAAGTCTCACTGAGGAGATGACATTTAAAATGTTACTTAAAGGATAAGAGAAGAAAATTACGGAAAGAAAAGTGGGAATGTTGACAGGGAGCACAAGGAGTCTTTCAGAGAGAAACCAAGTTTAATGCCTTGAGAAAGAAGAGAGTGGAGCATGCTTGAGAAGGTGGGAAAAAGATAGTATGGTTGGTGTACAATAACCAAGGAGAAGAGTGGCTCAAATTGAATGTGAAGAGAGAGGCTGGGGGTATATCATCCAGAGAGGCTGGGGGTATATCATCCAGAACCTTGAAAGTCAAGTTGGAAAATTTAAAGTGTCACTAGGCCAGATTTATAATCTGCAACTCTGTTACTGTGAAATATAGTGTGTATATTGTGTGTGTTTGTGCATAGGGGTCAAAATGGAAATGGAAGATTAGTGAAGAGCCAATTTCAATAGCTTAAGATGGGTAGTGGTTGTTTGGACTAGGGTATTACCTGCATAAAAGGAGGAAACATCATTTTGTGATATATTATGTGTATGTATTATGAATGTGTTATGGGTAGAAGACATTTAATTTATTACAAATACCTATGGCTTAAGACTTCAAGTGAAAGCATGCTAATAATAATGGTATGCTTAACACTTAAGAAAATATTAGAAGCTTGTGAGCATTGTGTTAACTAACACTTCTAAGTAAAAATGATTATTTTTAAATAAGAATTTAATCATGATTATTCATATAATCACAAATTATATGAAACTTTTAATTTTTTATTTTCCTTTATGTACTCATATTTAAATGGATATAACTTACTGAGAATGTACTATTGTTCCTATTTCTTAACTGTTCAATTATACTTAAAATTATTAATGACACAATTTCGTATTATATTGGTAGAGGATGATGATGCACTTCCCAAATGAACAGAGTAATAACAAGTGAATAATGAATTTGTTAATCCTGGATATTGTGAGTTTGTAGGAGGTACATGTATATCTAATAGATGATGAAAAATTTTTAGCAGATATTATTTGAAATCATAATATCCCATGTGGGTTAGTGAACTTGTCATAGTTATAATTGTACAAACATTTAATCAATGCTATCAATATTTCACCATTGAAGAGTTAACAGAAAAAAGACAACCAAAAAGTAAAGAAAGAAAAACGAGAGTTGGTGGTGTAGAAGGTATACATAGTATATTAGGAAGAGTGCTGGCCTACGTCAAAAGATTTGGCTTCCAGTTCTGGATTCAGGTAACCTTGGTTAATTCATAACTGATGATTTGTAAGGTTTCCTTTCAACTCCCAAATTCTTTGATTTTTTTCTGAAATATACCAGGGATTGGAGCTCTCCAGCTCCTTGTATTTAAGTGTTTTTATTCATTTTGCCTTCTTTCAGCACAACTTGTTTAAAAAATCAGGACTTACAATCAGTGAAAATATTTCATTGTCTGTCACTGTTACTTGAGTTTGTTGAGACACTGGGTTGTTGGGAAAAATGGAAACATCAGATGAAGAGTGGTGTTTTATAGCAAGAATGAGATGATTAAAACACTGAGCCATTGAGATAGTGGGTCCAATAGAAAGAAGGAAATAATAGTAACCAGTTTTAGTGGTTGGGTAGGAAAACATTATAAAAGTAATCAGTAAAAGAATTCTGGACCAGCTGCTACTATATTTCCAATTGCATTATTCCTTCTTAGAGTGACTCTGTATCCTCCAAATTCCAAAGCTTATTTTCTCTCTAATGAGGCTATGGGGGATTTAAAGCTGCTTCTCCAAATCTGGATTTCAGCAAAATCTGTTTGTTACTATCACAAAAAGAAATATGTCCCAAAGCAAGCATTATCATAAGGACTACAAAGGGAAAAAAGCCCACAATTTGGGTTAGACTACCTAGGGTAGAGTTCTAGTTTAGTGTCCTACTAGTTGTTTTATGAAACTGTGAAAAATCATCATCTGACATTCAAAAGCAGCATTTATAAAATGTGAACAATTTTGTCTGTTTCATTCATCCCTAGTAGGAAAATAAGTGTTAAATATGACAACTTAAAGTGCTTTGTTATCTGGAGACTGATACATGCTTGTGAGCTAATTTTTACTATTCATCAGTTTAGCCAGTCTAGTATGACCATTGATGGATATAGATGAAAATACAGGAAAATTGGGGAATTGAGTTGTGTTCCCAAACCCGATGCTAATTAAGAAAAAAGCAAAAAATTCCACAAAACTCTTAGTTCCTCCAGCTTCGGAATAGATCATCATAGGAACATTAACTTCTCTGTAAGATGCTGTTCACTCTTCTAACTTCCATCTCCACCTTCTGCTTCTTTGTAATCACTGATTCTCTCACTCACATTATGAGTTCTCTAAATGCCATCCAACTCATGATACAATTGGAACTGAATTCAATATCTAATGTATACAATGAAGATTAATGCTTTTCTTTGTCATTGTTTCTTATCAGGTCTAATGTTGATTTCCTACAAAAACATCAAGTAGCATCAATGTTTCAATGTTTTTTTAGAGTACCCCCAAATATTTAATATTATACAAGTCCAAGATGTAATGATCTTCTGCAGAGCATATTGATTTTTAGTTAGTGCCAAACCAGGGGTTGTAATCCTAATTTTGTACAGACATCTTCCTAATGCCTCCCAATGTAAATTCAGAAATTGTCATATATCCAAATGGTCATCAGTCAGTAGAATCATCTTGCAGTGCAAAACATTATTACCAGGTTGAAGAGTTTTCATTCATTTTATAAAATTCATTTCAAACTATACCTTGTAATATAAACCTCTAATTTCGTTTTATGGAAATAAGTGAATTTGCTTAAACAGAGAAGGAAAGTTTGTAAATATGCAGCCTAAACATATCTATTGTGAAATTGTGTGTAATTCCCAAAAGAAGAGCTTCAGACCATGTATTTGTGTTTACTTAGGCTATTAAATGGTTATGCCAGAAAGCAAGAGTGTGGGGTGAGGACGAGTACAGAAAGGATATAAAGGAAATATGAAGCATGTTACTGTGGCAACTGTGGCCAACTGGGGCTTGATTCTCCTTAGAACTTTCTGAGAAGTGTATGGAGTGCTTGACAGAACTGCCTACCTGAAGGTAGATCATGACAAACTCCTTTCCTCTATTGGTTGAGTACCGCCCTTGGTGTGTTAATTTCCTAGGCTTATGCGTGCCTACTGAACAAGATTTACTTTGCTCAAGGTGAAATGTTGTCAATATTTTGAAAATCAAAGCTCAATTTTTACTGTCCACCATAGATTCCACAAGAATTAGAAGCCAAGAGGATGCATGGTGGGACATTAGACACATTATTATGAATGTGTTTTGTGAACTTAAGTGATAAACCACCTATACAAACACTGTTTAAATCATGCAGAACCCAGTATTATTATTTTTATACCTACACTTCCAATTTATATTTTCAGATTTGGAAAACCAGAATATACATAAACTGGATCCTCTTTATGTTTATGTCAAAACTGCAAATAATGTGAGATTTTATTCTATTTGCAAGCCAAGTTTGCCTGCAGAGCTTCCTAGATCTTGAGAAGACATGAGACTTTGGGTCATAGATAAACTACTTTATTACTCACAGGACCGCAGGCAGCATGAGCTCCACACTCAAATTGGTTCCTCTCTTTTTCAAAAATCATTGAAAAGATAAAGAGCAGCACAAGGGTGTTTATATTCTGGAGAAATCCTCTAGGGGCAGTTCTGAAAGATCATTAATGTCCCTTCCTTCCTCATACCTCCCATAGTCTAAGGTTATCTCCTCCAAGTACAGGATTTTTGCTCTCCGTCCAGCTCCATAAAGTCTGAAGTTGCTATAACTTCATCTTTTTTTCTTCCCGGTGGTCTCCTATTTCACCCAGAGATTTATCTAGAAGAGTCAAATGAAAGAGGCACCAAAGTATATTTATAAACTGTAACTATAACTAACTTTTAATGTCCTAATTCTCATCCTGAACAGGTTGCCATCCAGAGACTATAGACATTTAGATGGGTCTGGGATTGCCATTATAGGGTAAAGAAAGACACATTGTGCTGAGAAACTGTCAGGAAGAAATCCTGGAATTTCTAAAGTCTATATATAATGCCCTATAACCTTCAAACCCTTTCCCCTAAGACTGTATCATAGTCACAAGCCAACAAGTTAAGTTGTTCTAGTTGTATAGTATTCTAGGTCACAAAGAAATTTATCATCACAGCATACGCTCCCTTAAGTTTCAAGTAAGCAATGTAAAGGTGGCCCCAGGTGGATGATATGCACATAGTAAGTCTGTATTATAGCTGAGCAACTCTGAGTTTAGGAAACCACAAATTTTATAGGGCCACAGGTAGCCACTGGCTCAACTTTTACCCTGGAGAGAGGGATTATCTTTATTATTCTGATCAAGCAGGGAATCTGCCCCCTGCCCCAGAGGGAGACACTTATCTCTGTCTTCTCAGGCTGTTTGCTTTACAAACATCCTTGAAAGGTAGTACAAAATAAAGGTTGTCAATGCCTTTGCTTAAAACAAAGAGAAGAAATTTCAGAGATTAAAAAAAAAAAAAGGTGAGAGTTCCAGTAAAGAATTGTGTCCATATATGTTGTTGATTTTGGTAGTGGCAAGCTAGTCCTTCCAACTGAAATGACTATCTGTCCTGTCAGCTATGTTTCAAAATAATACAGCCTGAGAAGAACTTGCAAATGAAATATTGAATTAGAAATAAAAGATGGCTATTTGACAAATTTACTTCTGTTCATTATATTTTTATCTTATTTATCCCCAGTGTTATAGTAAGAAGGAAAGTGGAACTTCCATTTCATAATTTTTTATGAGCTACATGTACAAATAGTAACAGCTAAATTGGAAAATAAATCAAAGGTAATAGAGAAAACCATTGAACTGTATACTAATTTGCCTCTATTTTAGGCAAATAATTAAATTTAAAAGTATCTTTTATTGTATTGTATTTAATACTTTTATTTTGAAATACTTTGACTCTCTAAAAATTGGAAGATTAGTAGAAAGCTCCCATAAACCATTCATCCTACTTCTGCTAATGATAACATCTTACATAACCATAATAAATTATTAAAACCAGGAAATTTATTTTGGTACGATATTATTAACTCAACTGTGCACCTTATTCAGATCTCATATGCACACTTCTTTAGTGTATAGTTCTTTGAAATTCCGTATATGTATATGGAATATAATCCAACCATCACCAAAATCAGGATACAGAACACATCCATCACCACTTTATAACTCTCCTTTTCTTTTTTTCCCTTTAGAGTCATACCTTTCCCTGGCCCTAACCTCTGGCAACCACTGATCTGTTCTGATCACTATACTTTGTGACTTCAACAAATATTACTAAATGAAAGGTTATTCAGCTAAAAACTTTGAGATGTTTTTTTTGTTTTTTTTGTTTTTTTTTTGTTTGTTTGTTTTGTTTTCTTTCATTCAACACGAGTCTCTCAAGATCCATTCATGTTGTGCATATTGGTGGTATATTCTTTTCTATTGCTGAGTAGTATTCCATTGTAGATATATAACACATGTTATTTACATGTAAAATAAACCTTTGGGTGGCTTTCAGTTTGAGCCTATTGCAAATAAAGCTACCATGAACATCCATGCACAGGCTTTCATATGAACATAACTTTTCATTTTTCTGGGATAGATACCCAGGAGTATGACTGCTGAGTAAATTGCATGGTAAATTCATGTTTAATTTTATCTAAAAACAAAAAACAAACAACAACAACAAGAAACCCTGCCAAACTGTTTTCCAGAGTCTGTACGATTTTCCTACTGTATGAGATCCAGTTGCTCAACATCCTTTTCAGCACTTGGTATTACCAATATTTTTTAAATTTTATTTTAATAATTCTGGTAGGTATGGAGTGAGATCTTATAATAGCCTTAATTTACATTTCTCAAATGGCTAGCGATTTTAACATCTTTTATTTGCTGATATTCCTATATTTTTAACTGTAATGCTATTTATTTTGTTATAACCAAAGCTACATTGTGACTCTAAACAATAGGACTTCCTTTGCCCAACTGATTGATTGATTTCTTATCCTTTAAGAGACTGTATTTAATTTTGTTCTTATTTGGGAAGTTTATACTTTTCAAGCAAAACATTGGACTAACACACAGTTGCCTTTTGATTTCATTACTTTCACTTTTTTGTTACTCTACGGTCTCTTATATGTTCCTTTAAATACTGCCCTGATTTAGATTGGGTTAGCATCAATTTATGATCATGTACTGCTTAAATTATTTTCCTTCTAATCCTCTTCTTATCTGTTCTAATAAATTATAATGTTACATTAGAGGTTTACAATAAGTGGAAAGAAGAAGACTATTATTAGTTTACTAAAGTGAGACTATATAAAAATATGTGAAAAACATACTGTTTTAATGAAATAGGAGATTAGCCAGGGGTCAAGTAGGTAAGTACTTTCTGTAGAAAAGAGCTGACTTTATGCATTCATTTCCTTCTTCATTCAATCATTCTGCAAATATTTACTAAGCACTGATTTTGTCACAGCACGCTATGGAAAATACCAGTGTGTAGGACCTTTATATCCTTCAAGGACTTTACAAGGAATTTGGGGTGAAACTGGCTATAAGAAGTAATTAAAAAGTAACACGAGACACTCTGGACTATAGATAAAGACTCCAGGTTGACGTTACTAACTGCCTTACACTTTACCAATTTAGGCGTTATTGTGTGTTTTTATAATGTTTTATTTATTTTTGAAGGAGAGACAGAGCATGAGCGGGGGAGGAGCAGAGAGAGAGGGTGACACAGAATCCGAAGCAGGCTCCAGGCTGTGAGCTGTCAGCACAGAGCCTGATGAGGGGTTCAAACTCACAAACTGTGAGATCATGATCTGAGCTCAAGTCAGATGCTTAACCCACTAAGCCACCCAGGCGCCCCCCCCCCACTTTTTTTTAATCTGTAAACGAAGTACCTGGAATCAAAAATTTCAATATTCACTTCTAATATTCAGAAACTGGAAGTCAGAGAAAGTTGATAGTCTGGATTCTTATAGCTGACAGTTAGGATTCCCTACTGTGCAAAAAAGCATAAAAAGAATGTATGTTGTGGCTGCTTAGCACCACAGCTAAGAAAAGGAAAAGAGATGTGTGTTAAGCCATGACATTGGATTATCTTTGTACGTATTTAAAAGAAGCTCATAATAAGTGATAGGTTGCTCTCTCATGATGGACCACAGAAAGAACAAAATTGAAAAGGCAAGTATCTTGCAGAAAGGTGAACATAGACTCAAGAAAGACCTGGGTGATGTCAGTAGTATTATTTCGGTCACAAGCTTTCTCTGTTTCACTAATTTGTCTATAAAGGAACAGAATTTATCTTTTCTATGTACTTAAAAAAGAAGACAACATGACATGATTTTAATTATGTTGAATACCTGCTAAGCAGTATAATTTATATATTTTGCATTCTATGTTGTGATTCGAATTCAGCTGACCCTTGCCATCATATTGCACAAAACTGCACTGATATTATAAAAATTATTTCAGAGAAAAAAATACCATTGTGTATTAGAAGCAGGAAAGCAAAAAGATGTGGGATAAATATAGGTTTAATTTAACAGGTTAAAAAGAAAAACATGTATTGATACAATTCGTGTGAGTTTAGTCATTTAATGACTATATTCAAACATCAGTTCTTCTGTATTCAGTGAGAGAATAGGAATATCCTATCCTCTATTTCACACAGTTAACATACCTAGTCATTAATAGAATATATTAAAACATGTTTAATAGCTAGACAAAGTGATTGGCTAGTTATGAGAGCTGGTGTATTTGCAAGTCTAAGTAAACAACATGCATGCACAATATGAAAACAATAGTTTTGTTTTTTTTTTTGTTTTTGTTTTTGTTTCCTGTGCAGACTTCAATAACTGTCGTTTACCCCTGCCTAACCAATGACAATAACATGAGTTACATCAATGGGAGTTTTAAAGATAAAATAACTTAATGATTTTTGTTAGCTGATTCCTATGTTCATAGAATAAGTTCTTACATAAGTTTTTGCCTGAGGTCACTCAGTAAGATTAAACAGATGATATCTAGGTTATTGATGAGGAAACTTTTTTCTAGCACACTATTTTTATGCTTAATTAATGAAAGGAATATGCCTAAGTGAGATTTGTTAGCTTTTTGTTGACAAAGATCTTGCTCATGATAGGTTTTTGTTATATGTCTGAATGAATAAAAATGTCAAAAAAATCTATGTCTACACACTTATATATATCATTAAAATTTTTATATTATACATAAACAGTAGGTGGTAAAAATGTTAAGTTTCTATTTCTGATTCTGTAGCAACTATCCATGTGACCTTGGTTCGTTAGTTCTTCTCTCTGACATCCCTTTTTCCTCATTCCACCAAAGGAGGCAAGACCATTCTCCAAAATGTCTTTTCAGTTTAAAGATTTTTTTCCTATAATTTGTAAATTTTATAGAAAATATGTAAAAGAAAAATATACATAAAAATTAATAATTAGACATTATTTATGTCCCAGAATAAACTGTTAATATACTGTATTGCCATCACAATTTTATATATAATTGAATAAACTTTTATATGCATGTTTTATAAACTTCAAAGCAAATTAAAATTGGTATGTTATGTATACTGTATATATCCGTATAATTTTATAAATTTAAAAGCAAATCATAGGTGACAAAAAGCACCATTGTTATTAAATACTATACAATATAATGCTCTATACAGTGAAATGCAACAATATAATTATTTTCCTATTTGTTAGACTTGTGTAGGGTGGATGAAGTTGGGACTGAGAACAAGATTTCATTGGGCAGGATTGTCAAGTATTCTGTACATTTTACCAGCCCAAAATGATAACTGATGTTGAGATTTTTCTAGCAGATATTTATTCACTGTGACTCTGCTTTAAAATTTGCATTTACTTCAACTACCTTGTTTGCAGACTTTGACTTTTAAACAGAAAAAAAGAATTATCAAAATTCCTAAATTGCGTATCTACCAGTGGGTTTCTTACACTAACTTTTGCTTTTACATTTATCTGTGAGAACTCTTCATTTCAGCATGCAGTGTGGTATTTTGGTGTTTGTTCTAATTCCTACTCAGAAGTATGGTTTGTGAATTGATTTGGGAGGGGATGGAGGGAAGGACCAGCACTCTGAGTCCTTCAAAGTCCAGCTCTCATCCCTAGAAGGGCCACCTGCTGGGTTTTCTTTTGACATGGACCTGGGGTTTCTGAGTGAGGTGACAAATAGGTCAGGAGACACAAAACCTGCTTCCATTTTCTCTCTGGTTCCTGGTTTGTTTTAGTTTTGGTCAGAATATTTAGGTTGGTCATTTCGTTTCTCATTCCAGTTTTATCAGTCATATGGCAATTTTTTTAAGTTTATTTACTTATTTTGAGAGAGAGAGAGAAAGAAAGCACATGATTGGGGGAGAGAGAGAGAGAGAGAGAGAGAGACAGACAGACAGACTCCCATACAGGTTCTGCACTGTCAGTGCAGAGCCTCATGCAGGGCTCAAACTCACAAACCACAAATCATGACCCGAGGCAAAATCAAGTCAGACACTTAACTGACTGAGCCAACCAGGCATCCCAAGAAAAGTAGTATTTAAAAGTATGTTGCAGCATTTGGTCATAGTTAAGCATTTAAACAATTCGAAGAGACGATTTCTGGTTCCAAATGGTAGGATGTGGGATATTTGTTTCTGGTTGAGTTGCATGAGAAATTCTGTGGTGTGTCGGTAACAGGGTTGCAGACAATATACCCCATTGTAGTAGTAGTAGTAGTAGTAGTAGTAGTAGTAGTAGTAGTAGTATTTAATGTATTTTTTTTTCAGTCCTACTAGCTTATAACCAATTGAGATGAACAAGTGAACAAAAGAGAAAACAACACACCAAGAGTTTGTGTTCCCTGGGTATACCATGCAGCCTAATATGGAGGACCTGTCTCCTCATTTCCATTTCAGCCTGTTTCTGGACCATAACTGCATTTATTTCAACCTTTTCTGTTGTGTGTGTGTGTGTGTGTGTGTGTGTGTGTGTGTGTGTGTGTGTGTATGTGTTTTGCCTCACAAAGACCAGGTAGCAAATAACAGCACTTAACCATTAAAATGGATGGCAGATATCTCCATTCCTTAACTCTATTCTTCTACTTGAAGAAGTTTCCAATTCATTTTGCTTCTTTGTTTGCTTGTCATTCTCCCTTCTCCTATATATATTACCAGAAATCCTCATTTCCTTATTTACAAATTCATCTTAAATCCTAGGACTAAGACTATACATATATGATTTTGCAGCTCTTTCCTGATTTTCCCATGTGCCCAAAATATGTCCAATTTTAATCATTTAACAAATGTAGAGTGACTCAGCTATATGAGGAATAGAAAGATGTAAAAAAAACTACATATCTGCTTTCTAAAAAATTATATTCTTGTAGCAAGCATAAAATATGCAAAGAAATAACTGAAATGTTTGGTAATATAAGAAAGAATATAAGATATATAAGAAAAAATATTTAAAGATAGGTGAATTTTTGTTGCTACTACTTAAATCTTGATTTCATAATAGTCTTTAAGCTGATCCTTAAATAATGTCTAGGAGTCAATCTTATCATCATCTCTTTTTGGGTTAAAAGTCTTTAAATATTTGAGTAAAAACTAGAAAAGTCTTATGTGAAAGTAGATACACTCTACCTAGATTCCTGAGGTTTAGATTCTAGAAAGAAAGTATTAAATTCTAATATGACAAGAACAATACTAAAATTATTAAGAAACCTTTGGAAACAGTGTATATGTGTCTGCTTGTGTGTACTAGAATACAATAGGTCCATACATAACACATAATTCCATCTGTTTATTTATTAAAGATGATATGTTAAGAGATTTGAGAATGAAACTGTTGGAGTAGTTTTAGTTTAGGGCAAAATCTGACTGGAACAATGAGGCATAGAGTATTGCTCTGGGGTTGAAACTGACAAAACCTGAGTCTGGCTTATTTGCAAAGTCCCTGCTATTCCTCTCTAGCCCACGCGCGCGCTCTCTCTCCATGTCTCTCTCTGTCTGTCTCTCAGCCAGTGATTATATTTGCATGGACATTCATTGTGAGTCTGGCAATTTGTCTTTCACTCTGTTTGTATTTTCTGTTTACTGGTGATGCTTACATTCCTCACTCAGAACATGTGTCCTTTGGGGGAAGAGAAATGGAGTGGTTTATTTAGAATAATTTATTCCTAAGTGATTTTTTCCCCAAAATATTGTTAGCCATTCTCAAAACTCCACAGCTACTTCAGTGTAGAGAATATAAAAGAAAAACTTTGAAAAGCTAGCCACTAAATGCTAAATATTGTGCTAGATTTTCTATAGATATCCTTCTTACAATTCTGTGAGAGAGCTTTTATTTGTTTTATAAAATCAAAAGTTCAAAGAGTTTGCACAGGTTATAAGTGCTGCATATATCTAATTAAGTAACCCATGTTTCTCCTCTATAATGTTTCATAAAATAATGAGAAATGATTTGAAGAAGTTAGCAAAACATATATCACGAAGCAATTAGATCTCTTCTTTCTGTGTCACACATTTGGACAGACCAAATTTATTCTAATCTTTCAAAACAGATTTATACACTGAAAAAAAGCTTGACAATAACATAGTCTATTAAATTAGAATTTTGTTTCTATGTTTGTGCCAACATTAAAATGACATCTTGCCATAGGTCTAAGCTTCAATAAAATCAGTCAAAAACAGATTTTTTTTCTCCATATCTTGTTTCCTTTAATGATTGTTTTGAGAAAGGGCACTAACTAGATTATGTTCTGATGACAGAAGTTAGAAATGAAAACAATCTAGTTGTACACGATGTGCCGAGTCTAGATGTCAGGCAAGGATGGATGTATAACCAAAAAGGGGATATTAAAAGACATTGAGCTGATACTAACTAGTGAAGACCTAGCATATATGGCAGCAGGATAATTTATTGTTTTTTGAGGGATTGAATCATAGGACTAAAAATGAGGCAATGAAGTGTGATTTAGGTGATACGTAGTGCTAAAAAAAGTTAATGAAAAATAGGAAGCCATTGTTTCCTAGGAATACCCATTAGGTAGGTTATAAGACATTTGGGTAGAATAATATACTTGACTATAGATATAGGACCAGCTGACAATTTCATAGCGTGATGTACGTGGTGAAAATAGAATAACATTGACAAATATGCTTATTAGTAAGTCCTGCCTCCTCAGAGTGTTATGTATACATGTATGACTTGTTCTGGCCAATGAATTGTGAGAATTATATCAATTATAATTTTTAGAACTAGTGTGTGATTTACCGCATTCCCTTTTTCTGTCTTAGCAATTATGGAAGCATGAATTTAAATGGAACACCCATCTCTCTAAGAATCTAAATGACTACAATGTGTAGATCCTCAAGAGCCTTCATGTAGCCTCAGCTAAAAACAAACTTTTGTTTTAAGGCATTGATAATATGAAGTTGTTTGTTACTGCAGCATAACTGTGCCTCTTCTGTCTAATATACATATTGTGAATTCCTTCCTTACCACTGTATCTCTACTATCTAAAATAGTATCCAATACAAATATTTATGGAATTAGTGACCGACTTAATAAATGATAACATATAAATATTTGTTGCCTTCTTTGTGTGTGCAAGCTAAGGATAGCCTAGCAAAAACAAAAAACATATAAAAGCCATCTGGAAATAAGGAAAAATTATTTACATAATTTATGGGCTAGAAGTAAGTGCATTTTACTGGTAGAAGGCAAAGGTTAACACTAATTGAGCTAAGGAGCAGGAATAAGAATCTTGGGACCTCCATTAGTGAAGTAACTTGAGGCTCTTGCCAATCACAGGGCTAGCACTAGGGATTTGTGAGGTGAAAAGATTCATTTTTTTTTCTTTTACATAGAAAATGCTGCATTAGGAATTTAGTTGTACTTTGTGTGATTCTAGGTGTGAAACTTTTACATAGCAAGGAAACATGAAATGGAATTGTAAATTGCTGAGTAGTCTTTCTTATTCAGACAGATTTTTTTGTCTTTGTGTTAGAAAAAAAGGAGATTTGGCAGCCAGCCATATAATTAGAATTAACCTTGGCTGTGAAAGCATGACAGATGAACTAGCCTCGTCACTCTAATATTTGCCTTTCTGCATGTGGAATTCCTTTCTTAGACCATGGCATAGAAGGAAATGTTCCTCTTTTGAAAATTTTTCTCTGTATACCAGTCATGTTGTTTCCTCGGGACACATCATAAAGATATGCCACTGAATACTCTAATTGTGGCCTTCACCAGAGCTATGAAAAACCACCCCCCCCCAAAAAAAACCTAATCTATACCTCATTGGTCAGAATCTCAGATTTTAATAAAAAACAGAATTCTAGTCAGTTGAGTGATTTTTCCAATATTTTTCAGCTTACTTTTCTTTGACAGTCATGGGCCCTGTAAATTGAAAATATATTCAAAATATTTGAGCTAAATTAGTTTAGCATTTTACAGTTAAAATAAAAAACTGCTGTTTTCTCAGAGGACCACATACCACCACTGACAACACTCCCCCTCCCCATACACCAACATCACCTCACCAAAATACTTTTTTTCCCCCTCTCTCTACTATTACTCCAAATTATCTGAAAGTTTAAAATTCAAACTCAGCAGGTGTCTAATCCTCCCAGGAGAGGAAATTATGCAGAATTTAAAGAAAGTCATTTATGGGGTGCCTTGGTGGCTCAGTCCGTTAAGCGTCTGACTCTTGGTTTCAGCTCAGATCATGATCTCATGGTTTGTGAGATTGAGCCCTGCATCAGGCTCTGTGCTGCTGGAGTAGAGCTTGCTTGGGATTCTCTCTCTCCCTCCTATTCTTTCTCTCTCTCTCTCTCTCTCTCTCTCTCTCTCTCTCTCTCTCTCTCTCACACACACACACACACACACACACACACACAATAAATAGACTTAAAAAATAAAAATAAAGAAAGGAAATTGGCCTGGCAATTGTTTTGACTATAGGTAACAGAGCATTTTCTGTTTCGGTCCAACTCCATCAATGAAACTTGAGTCAGTGGAAGTCATGTCCAATGACATTGAGAAGGCTCTCAGATTTAAGGAAGGGGTTTGAATAGTAGTTAGAACTGAAAACTGCCTTTAGGATAGGTTCTATTTCCTTTCATTTCCTGCTGTAGATAAATGAGGACCAAATATAGGAAACTATGAGGTCATTTCAGCAAATAAAAACTAACCCTCTCCTCTGAGTATCAGATACTGTGGTTATTGGTGCTAGAAATTTGCTCACTGTAATGGCTTTAAAGCATGGCTGCAAATTCTTTGACACTTGATACTCCTCTTTCATTCCTCAGAGTGGGCTTGTCACTGCTTCAACCAAGATATTAGGAACAGAATTATACTAGGTGACTTCCGAGGCCAAATTCTAAGAGGTCAGGAAGCTTCCACCTTGTTCACTGTAACACTCAGTCCTGGGGCCCTGAGAGCCAGGCAGTAACTCTGAGTACCCTGAGGACGCCACACTGGAGAGGATGTCATAATGTACTGGTTAAGAACAAATGCTAGAGTCAGACTGTGTGGGTTTAAATCCTACTCTCCCAACAATCAGATATATAATCTTGGGGCAGTTAATTTCTATGTGTCTCGGTTTCTCCATTTATAAAATAGGGAGTAACAGTAGTCTGGAATCTGTTGCTTTACTAGTAGTTTATACAGTTGTTTAAAGGGCCAAATGTGTGGGATTTTTAAAACTTTTTATTCAATTTATTTAAACTAAAGATACAATCTTCCCATTCCTCCCACCACCCCACCCCTTGCAACCATTAATCTATCTCTGTATCTATTAGCTTGTGTTTTTGTTTGTTTGTTTTTTAGATTCCACATGTAAGGGAGATGGGAGATCATATGGTGTTTGTCTTTTTATACCTGACTTATTTTTACATAGCATAATACCGTAAAGGCCCATCCATGTCACTGCAAATGGCAAGATTTTGTTCTTTTTTATGGCTGAATAATATTCTAATGTTTATTTATTTTTGACAGAGTGGGGGGAGGGGCAAGAGAGGGAGACACAGAATCTGCAGCAGGTTCCAGGCTCCGAGCTGTCAGCACAGAGCCCAATGTGGGGGCTGAAACTCACACACCGTGAGATCATGGCCTGAGCTTAAGTCGGACGCTCAGCTGAGCCATCCAGGCGCCCCATGGGATTTTTTTATTTCTGAAAAACACATGTCATCTGTTCACTAGAACATACTTACTTTTGAACAATTTTAACATGTGAAACTGTGAACTTGAATATAAACAAAATCTTTAAAATAAGTGTTCCTATTGCTTCTACTATCTAGCTAAAACAACAGGAAAACAACTATTTTTACCCTTTTAGAATGGGATCTTGTATCAGTCAGGGTCCTGACAGGAACCTTACATGGTTTAAGAATTTAATAAAGCACCTGCTTGCAAAACAGAACATTTTAAAGGAGGCAATAAACGATGTTGACCTACTTAAGACGCAAGAAACAACAGGATGCTAGTACCACCCCTAAGCCTGAATGGCAAGAGGAGGAAGTAGGACCTTCAGAGCCCAGCAAAACAAGAAACCATGTGGACAGAGCTGCCTGAGCCTGAGCTATAAACCTGGGGGGAGGTAGTCTCTACTGGAAAATGTGTCCCAGAGCAGAAAATGAGAGTGGAAGAGAAAGTTCAAATCTCTATTTCTGTCTTCACATCTCTCACTGGTGATCCTGATTGGTTGAACTCAAACAGAGGCTAGCTAGGGGAGGTTGGGTGTAGGGGCGCGATAGTATTTTGGTTCACTGGATTCAGCATCATGGGGCAAAGAGCAGAGCAGGGAAAATGTGGTGGGAATTGAGGCCCGAAAAGGGTTAAAAAAATTAGCACAGCTTTTACTTTTGTTTTGGTTTTCATATTTCAAACAAATGGTAGTAATTTCAGGCCCTTTCGAAAAGTAAAGTATAGCTGTAATTCTGTTGATGAAAAAGTATCTTCTGTGCTATCGATGTCATATTGCTGCCAAGAGAATGGAGGACAAAATATGTATTCACAAATATACATACACATGTGTTGTATCTACACACAGCCATATGTATTGTATCTTCTTGTTATCTCTACTTATCACGTGGCCTTCAACAAGACACGAATATTCCCCGTGTGCTTAATCACTTTCTTTATATTTGTGAAATAAGAAATAGCTTTTTCTACAATATTCTCTGCAGTATGTTTTAAAGTAATTTCATTTATTGCTCTCTGACTTCTAAAATTTTTTAGGGAAACTAAAAAATTGTTACTTGACTTTTATAAATAGAACCAGTAACGTGGTAATATTGGTTTGCACGAAAAAACTGCTTATGCAATTATTCCAATTTAATGTGCTTTCATTGTATTTAAGAAAAATAGATATTCCCCCAAGCTTAGTGAGTATAAAAAAAGAAATGTAAAAAAATTTGAAGCCCATGAAGGCCACTGAGGAAGAAGAATGAGCCAGGCATTAGAGAAAACAAAGAAAACAGAAAGAGTAATAGGTTGCTAGTGGGATGAAATAATGGTGAAACCTCGTAGAGGACATATTTTGTGCATCCTGTAATCCAAATGCCAATGTGACAAAAATTTAAAAAGAAAAAAAATGTAAAAAAAAAATCAATACTTTATGATTGGTATCTTAGCAAACCAGCACGTTATATTTACTATACAGAGCTTTACACATCTTAGAAAATAGTTTATTACAACAATAATTGTGTAGGTAGTATAGTCTAAATATCTGAGGAAAGTAGAGGTGCATTATTTCTGTGATGAGAAACTTTTTGGTAATAAGTACCTTTTACACAGTATAGTTCAACTTCTCAGCACAAACTGGAGGACTGTTAAATAAAAGAAGGATATATTCTCAAAATGTTATTCATTTATATTATTAATTTATAATATTTTAATTGCTTATAATTTTGTTTTTATCAAGGTATCATTAGCATATAATAGTTTCAAGTGTACTGCTTATAATTTTCATAGCAAAAACTTGTTAGAATGAACTAATAGAGGTTGAAGGACATTATTAACATATCATTAGTTTATGTAAATCTAATACTGTCTGCATTAAAATAATAGCCATAGTGAGACTCTGAAAGCAAAAGGGAAAGTTATTTTCTTAACTTTTTTTAACAGTTAAATGAAGAAATCACTTGTGTAATATAAGTTAGAAAAGAGCTCAGGTTCTCTTTGGAGGCACAGTTAATTTGTCTGTTTGCTCAGCACTCCATGATTTTGGAGATATTAGTCAACAAAAAAAGTACTAATAGCTTTTACAAACATTAGGCTGAGAACCATTTTCCATTTAGTCTGTAGTTAGTTAATCGAGTGTATGTTCATTTGTCCATATAAGCTATAAAATCCTACAATGGAGATGTAATTATAATTAACATTGCTGACCAGTTAAAAGGCATAAACAGTAGTATGCCCATCAACATGCACTCTCTATTTGCTGACATTTCCAGTTATGCCAGATGGTGAATTTAATGATGGTGCCTTGTGGTGCTTCTAATGATTTTTGTGCCTGATGGTACTTTTATAGGGCCCGTCACATCATAGAAGGCTGAAGGGTGACTTAATAATGATCCTCAAGCATATGAAGGGTCATGAAGTATATGGTTATGAAGTGACCAGCTGTTATTCATTCGAACGAGAAGGAGTAGATTTTTGCTGTAACAAGAGCAATTGAACTTAGATGTTAAGTAGAACTTCCCAATAATAAAAGATATTTAATGAGAGGGGTGATGAAAGATGCTAGAGAATATTTTCTTTTTTTCTTGAGAAAAAATGTGCTCACTTGTATTAAAACCAAGTTTGCTCTTATTTTGTAGATAATATTTCAGCTTCCTTTCACATCTACGACTATATTTTTCATACTCCAATACAAAATGTATTCAAATACTGACTCTAACTTATTACTTGATGTCTAGTATATTAGTTGCTTAAATATTTTAGATCTTGATTTACTAATCTGCAAAATGGAAATTAAATATTTTATATAGACATTTGGGGACAAGTGTAAAATGTGTTAGCTATAAGGCAGGGTTGAATTTGTTTCTTTCATTTCTCCTCCATGAAAATGAGGCTAGATAGGTCAAAGATGTCCTTTTAGTCAGATTTTTTTTTTTAACTTTAGAGGACCAGAATAGTGGAGACATGTGTAATGGTAGGGAGTATTATAAAACCCAACATCTTTCCTATACAGACACTAATTAGGGATAGTTATCCTTCATAACATTAAATGTACCGTGTTCGAAAAGGTAGAGGACCTTTTTCTAGTTTAGGCTCCTGTAATTACTAGTAATATAACCCCCAAATAACTCATTTAAAGCCTCTGATTTTTATATTGCTCCCTTTGTAAAATATGTTAGGGAACCTGGCATTGACAGATAAATTTTGATACCACCCTTGTCATGGGGAAACAAAAGACAGTGTTAGAAGGTTGGAAGCGATATAGCTCAAAAGGTCCAGAGTAGAATTTTCTGCTTCAGTGGTTTATTTGACCTTGTGTATCAAAAGAATAAAGACAGTTGTAACCAATGTGAAGAGATGGAAATGACACCAAACCTCAGTGTACTCACTTAGAAACTCTTTGACAAATAATATGTTCCAGGCACTGTTCAAGATACTAAGAATTTGTCACTAAGTCCAAAAAATTCTGTCTTCATGGGGTATTGAGGGAAAAAAATCAACAAATAATCACAAAATAAATAAGAGAATTTCAAGGGATGGTGTACTGGGGGAAAAAATATCAGACAGTTGAGGAGATGATAAGATAATGAGTACAGGGAAGGAGGAAGTGAGTCTATGGTCCATGAAGGATTCTAGGCTCACATATAATACTTGTTATCTGTATATAGCAGGAAGAATTCAACTATGCAAAGTTTGATAATGGGCCAAGTTAAAGGCTAGACGTAAGGATTCAGTCTATTGCCACATTTCTCAATCAAATTTGTGGAGCTTTAAGGTATAACATTGGCAAAGTTTGGTTACATTCTGTTCCTGGCTTTATTAGTCACTAATTGGTCCCTGCTTATCGATTCCGAATTAGGTAAAATGTAGGAGAGGGAGCAGAAATGTTATGAAAAATTTATTATTTTCACTTTTCTCCTCTCAAACACTATGATTCATTCCTATCTTGTCTATTCCTTGTCCTTATAGATTTAAAGATGAAATGAGATAATGGATAGGTAACCAGTTCACTTAGGATTACTCAGTGGGATATTATGAAACGATTTTATTTTTTTCTAATGCTTTCAATCATGCTCTGTTTTGATGTCTACTTTCCTTGTCTCGTAATGATATTGTAGGCAGATACCACAATTTCTCTGATCTCTTTCAGTTATTAAAACCACTCTAGTTAAATATTCAAATCCCATGACTTTTTAAAAACTTCATTGTCGGGGTGCCTGGGTGGCTCAGTGGGTTGGGTGTCGGACTTCAGCTCAGGTCATGATCTCGTGGTTCCTGAGTTCAAGTCCCTCACTGGGCTCTGTGATGATAGCTCAGAGCCTGGAGCCTGCTTCGGATTCTGTGTCTCCCTCTCTCTGCTCCTCCCTTGCTCGCATTCTCTCTCTCTCTCTCTCTCTCTCAAAAATAAATAAACAGTAAAAAATTAAAAAAAAAAAAAAACCTTCATTGTCTTCTACTCTGGGCCTTAGTCTGCAATTCTAGTACAACAGGGAAATTCCCAGTCGATACCTAGATTATATGAGTTTTTAGATGCCTAAAAAATTTGATTTTTTTTAGGGCACCTGGGTAGCTCAGCAAGCAACCAACTCTTGATTTTGGCTTAGGTCACAATCTTGCTGTTCTGGAGTTTGACATTTCATCTGTCTCTGTGCTGTTTGGGCTTTTGTCCTCTATCTCCCTCTCTCTCTCTGTCCCTCCCCTACTTGTGCTTGCTCGCTCTCTCTCTCTCTCTCTCAAAAATAAACACATAAACATTAAAAAAAGGGCTGTTAGCACTATAAAATGAAAGGTATAGTAGTTATTAAAGATGACATTTTCAATTCATGAGTTACTGTATGCCAAAGCTTAGAGAAGAGAGAACCTACCATGATGGTAGTCAACCAGGAAGCCTAATTCTGTGCAAATGACTGCAGGAGCTTAAAGTCAAAACTGAAGCCCATGTTTATAGACAGAGGAGGAGAACTTCTAGAATAAGTCCAGTTATTAATATTTTACCTAAAAGTCTAGAACAGCTGTCAAAATGGCAACCTCTTTTCAACAATCAGAGGCCTATAATGAATGAGACAAGTATCTAGTGAGAAAATGGCAAGATTCTTTCACATCTCAAATGTGGAAATCAGGACATGGCAGGTAAAGGAGTTTGGAAGATAATTCGCATATTAAAAAAAATGGATGTTTGTTATCACGTGCCAGATTGTTAATGCTTTATAATCAATTTCCAAAGAAAATCAATAACAGTTGTTTCTACTGCATTTAAAAAAATGTACCATTTTGTGTTTTATTACACACTATAACATTTATAATCGTATTGGTTGGTATGTTCCTACCTACACTGAGAAGCACCTAACAAATGCATTGAATGGTGAATTATTTCATTTCTGACAAAAGAAAGTGGTTTAAATTAACCCAGCTATTTGTTTACATGCAGATTGCCATTTTTTCTGCTCATTAAAAATAGACTAAATGAGTTTTAAAAATTTTGTCTAGAATTAAAGATATAAAAAAGCAAGGTTTTTTTTTTTTTTGAGACAGTTTGAGAAAATATGCATTTGAAAACTTTTTGCATACTATCATTTCGTGTTTTTTTTAAAATGTTTTATTTATTTTTGAGAGAGAAAGACAGAGTATGAGCTGGGGAAGGGCAGAGAGAGAGGGAAACACAGAATCTGAAGCAGGCTCCAGGCTCTGAGCTGTCAACACAAAGCGCGACGCGGGGCTGGAACTCTAAACCGCGAGATCGTGACCTGAGACAATGTTGGATGCTTAACGGACTGAGCCACTCAGGCGCCCCTGCATACTATCATTTCTACAAACACTTTTCTTTCTATAAAAAGAGTAATCCAAATGTCAAGTTTATCATTTAAGTTAATAACCCATATGTATTTTTTACAGTACATATTTTGCAGTATTTTTTTCTATTTTCTAAAAAAGAGGGACGTTTTTATGTTTATTAAGAC
The DNA here is from genome assembly GCF_018350175.1 of Felis catus. NCBI lineage: Eukaryota > Metazoa > Chordata > Mammalia > Carnivora > Felidae > Felis > Felis catus. The sequence continues at coordinate 132,359,678 of NC_058375.1, read as the reverse complement.
ATTTTTTCTCTTCATTTAATGGATATGTGATTATTGTTCTGGAAATAGGGAAAATTTTATTCTATATAATGTCATTAGTAGATATATTCAAAAGTCAGAAAGCAATATCTTTATAGAGGAGATTGGGAAACTGTATATTTATCAAGATATGGTGCCACTGACCATGGCTTTCTTTCCTTGTGAGTGAAAAATACTCATTCCCTGTATATATCTCAAGGAGAAACATTCTCAAAGTTCAGTGTTTTATTAGTGTGAATAAAATAAATGAAACACAGCCAATTGTATGTATATATGTATGTACACTTATACATACACTTATATACATATGTGCATAGTACAGATGAAGAAATCAGCTTTAGAAGAATGAAACAATATATAGATATTTAAACAGAGGTAAAATTATTTAAAACATTAGGAAATAGTACCAAGAAAGAAAATGAAAGTCATATAAATAATTATCTCAAACAGAATAAAAAATTAAATGTTACTGTAGTAACTAACATGGTCACCAAAACTTTGTAGCTAAAATTTCTTTGTCCTTGGAAACTGGCATGATCAGCTCCCAGATTATCAAGAACTTTTTTTAAAATTTTTTTTAACGTTTATTTATTTTTGAGACAGAGAGAGACAGAGCATGAACGGGGGAGGGGAAGAGAGAGAGGGAGACACAGAATCGGAAGCAGGCTCCAGGCTCTGAGCCATCAGCCCAGAGCCCGACTTCAGGGCTCGAACTCACGGACCGCGAGATCGTGACCTGAGCCGAAGTCCGACGCGCAACCGACTGAGCCACCCAGGCGCCCCTCAGGAACTTTTAAAGTATAAATAAAAATTTGAACTTCATTACGAAAATCTATTAGTTTTATTTGCCATGCTAATGTTATTTAAACAAAATTAATCCACATAACCTACGTATGATTATAAGGAAATAATTACTACTGCGACCATTTTTGCGCCTTCCAGGGTAGAGAATATGATCTTAAAAATCATAAGGAATCCCTGCTTTATTTTATGCAAAATATGAAGCATTTATAGAAATGTAAAACATAATTTACAAAAATGTGAGTTTGGAGTAGAATGAGGGATGAAGAACAGCATGATGAAGAGAAACATTTTGTTGCTTTTTTTTTTTTAACGTTTATTTATTTTTGAGACAGAGAGAGACAGAGCATGAACGGGGGAGGGTCAGAGAGAGAGGGAGACACAGAATCTGAAACAGGCTCCAGGCTCTGAGCAGCCAGCACAGAGCCCGACGCGGGGCTCAAACTCACGGAGTGTGAGATTGTGACCTGAGCCGAAGTCGGCCGCTTAACCGACTGAGCAACCCAGGCGCCCCTTGTTGCTTTTTTAAAAGTCTCTGGGCACAACCAGTTCATAGCTTACTACTCTGCTTTGAAGTTTAAATTTATAAAACTTGTCACCAGATCCCAGGAATATAGTCAAGGTTGATCCAAGGTAGTGTTATATGTGCATTAAATGTCATCTGACTACTAGGAATATTTAAAAATCCCTGGGACAAGCATCAACCAAGGAGGTAGTAGATGAAGTCAGTCAATACTGCTCTTGTATTATTGTTAACTACATTAGTTTTTTAGCAGCTTTTATATTAGTACCTTAAATATTTTTTAATTTAATTCAAAATAACCTTATGAGGTAGGTAGGATATTCTTTATGTTACCATTAAGAAAATTGAAGCTTAGAAAAGCTGTTGACTACTTTCCAGGTTTTAGAACTACAGAAAGAGGTAAATGTTAGCCTTCATTCTGTCTGTTTCTAATTCTAAACCCTGTGCTAACTGTAGAGTAGAAAAGCTATACACCCTATAGTCTTTCACTTGATATGGGAATTGGATTTCCAATCTAATATTTTGTACTTTTGGAAATGCTCACCATGTAAGAGTTGCCTTGGATACACATGTAACAGAGATCTTCTTAGGTTTATCAAAGACAAAATTCATAGATAATTTATGATCCCTTGGTGAAAGTTTTTTTTCCCCCTGTTTTCAAAAAAGCATAATTCAAAGAACCTTACTTTCAGAACTATAGGATCCCAGAATAAAAAATAGTTTATTGTACCACTCTTGACAATTCTGATTAGATAACTTTTAGGTTGGTTTTGAGAAGTTGTAAGTTCTTGTGTTTGATAATAATTATAAGTGACAAAAAAATTTTTTTTGCAAGATGTACATGTTTTAAGATGATGAAGTAATTCATTGTTTTCTCTTGTAATGCAAAGAATTTATAAATAAAGATCTTTTTTGGTGTGTGATATCTTCATGTCAGAAAGAAAATACATTTTAGTTTTCAGTTCCTCTTTAGCTTAGCTTTGTTTCCTTTGGCATAGATTTGTCCAAGTAAATGTGCTCAGCATTATTAACTTGCTATTTTGTTCCATTTATACTTTATTACTCTCAGTGCTTCAACAAGAGGTAATGATTATTCGTACACAGAGAACTTGTTTTAGGTTCAACAAAAGTAGAGCCATAAGACAGAGTTAACCTCTCACTAGAGACTTTGTGAAGTCCCTAGTATATTTTTTATCATCTTTATAGAGTAAGAAATATTTTTATTGCCTTTATCAGTTCCTGAATTTCAAGGCTAGAAACCAAGAACACCAACCAATTCTACTCTATAGACTTTGCCAACAGTTCCTAAAATTCTATGTTTATTCTGTTTTCTGAAGTCCTTAAGTATTCCAATATTTCCGGGCAGCCAGGAAGTGACATAATGACATTCTTTATCACCTGAAAGACTCTAGTCCTTAAGTCAGAAAGCATGCACCAGATCAGTTCCTAGTAGGACTTTGTATTGTTTCCACATAAGAAAAGTACTTATTTATTAATTGTTGGCCTAGCATGTATAATTACATAGTACCTTTAAACATGACATTTTTGTCAAGGTCATGATTATTAAACTTATACAATAAAGTAAAACAAAACAAAAATTACATTGCCATTAAGTAAATTGATTTAGTAAAGGTGGTTTATGTTATTTAATATTTCTATATAATTTAACAAGGCAAATATGAATATATGTCATATTTTCAAAATAATCAAGATCTCAATTCTTTTGATGAATCACTATCTTATAACTTATATTAAATTTTCCCATGAGATTTATTCTCCTCGGTTTGGGGGATAAGGTAGAAAAATGAACCATTCAAAGTGTATCTCATTCCAGATTACACAAATACAATGTTGCTGCATTGAGAGCCAGAGGCTATGAAGAAAACAAAAAGATTTCCTAATATGTGCATGAAAGTTATAGTCTTATCCACATTCACATTTCTCTTAGCAATGCAATTCAGTCCTCTTCTCAAAATTTTTTTTTTCTTCTGTCAGGTCTCGGATCAGTAGTCTTCTTTTTCATAGTCATCTGCTTTTGGACTAATGGAATCTTGGTTTGATCTCCTCTTAGAGTGTGACAGGTGTCTACTCATGGCACCAAATCAAATTAAATCACAAACTCAGTATCCAGAACTGGAGTGTGTATTTTCTCCAGTACCAAGTCAAGAACAGTTTGTACAGTCCTGTGTGAAGACTCTCATTCTTTTGATATTAATTCAGAGGTCTCCACACGTGATCTAAAACACAAACCAGGACCCTTTATTCAAGTAAAAGGGAAGGGGAGGGACTGTGTGTTGTAAAATTACATGGCTCAGTTTAAATTATTACAATAAACAGTATAATTAAGCACAGTGAATCTTCTATTGGAATATAATATGTAACTATTTCATGAAGATTTGGTCAATGATTATACATATGGTGAGAACAGATTATGGAATACGAGGGCATTAACAGATCTCTAACACCTACCAGCCTATCCAGAGAAGTATATGTCCCCATCCTAATTAGAGCTTTACAAAGAAGCATATAGTTTCATTGGCAAGAATATATAAGTAAAAACTATTCTTAGTGACTCAGTTTATTTCATTTTCTCTCTTTATGGATGCTAATGTGTTTAGAAGTTGTTTTGTAATCAAATATTATTTCCTAATTAATATCCATAAAAATCTTTAAGTTAATTAAGGATGTGGGAATTGATTTAGGTTGACATTAGAGAGTAATATAATCACTACCCACATAGTGTACTGGAGTGAGTCCAAAAAATATATCACATCATCTAAAGTTCAAATAAATACGGGTGCCTGGGTGGCACAGTTGGTTAAGCATCTGACTCTTGATCTCCACTCAGGTCATGATTTCAAGGTTCGTGAGTTCGAGCTCTTTAATGGGCTCTGAGCTGATGGCATGGAGCCTGCTTGGGATTCTGTTTGTCATGTCTGCTTCTCCCCCACTTGTGCTCTCTCTCTCTCTCTCTCTCTGTAAAAATGAATAATTAAACTTAAGAAATTAAAATGAAAGTAAAGGTCAAATAAATCCTTTTAAAAGACCTAATTTATTACAATTCCATTTGGTTGAACGTATGCCTACATTCTTGGTTATCTAAAATATTTATGGAAATTTGATACATAAAATCAAATTAGGAAAATCAAAATAATAAACACTTCATAAAAATAAACAAAACTTATATAGATAAATTATGCTTGTATAATATTTCAATATGCCATAACATTAAGAGAAACAGATGGCATTGTTAAAAAAAAATAAGCCGGTCCAGTTTGTCTAAGGATTAACCTTATGTAAATTTATTGCATAAAGTTAGATCTTTAATTCCTTTGTAGTAATTTACTAAATAACAAAGAGTTTCAGAAATATTAATGAATACATTTTTATAATTATTTCTTGCTATCCAAATGTCCATTTGCAATATTTTTGTTGTTTCTTATCTAGCAATTAGATGTTGCCAACCCAGCTAAACTAAAAGTTTGTGTGAGAGAGTGATCATTCTCCCCCATCAACCTTAAGGGAAAACCTAATTAAGTTCTAAACATATATGTTTTCATTGTTTGAGGGGGATTATTTAATTCTCTGTTAGATTTATATAAGTATTTTTTTAATCTTAACCAAACAGATTAAGGGCTTCTTCAAATTTTTTAGGCAACATTATTAGGCTGTTTGGGCTGTCATAACAAAATGCCAAAGACTGGTGGTTTAAAAAACATGAACGTATTTTCTCACAATTCTGAACAGACTATTAGTCCAGGATCAAAGTGTTGGCAAATTCGCTTTCTCTGAGGCTTCTCTTCTTGGCTTGCAGACTACTTACTGCCTTCTTACCATGTCCTCACATCGCCTTCTGTATATGTGTGTGTGTGTGTGTGTGTGTGTGTGTGTGTGTGTGTATGTATATGTGTGTGTGCACGCGCACGTGTGTGTGTGTGTGTGTGTGTGTGTGTGTGTGTGTGAGTATCTCTTGTGTCTCTTCCTTTTCTCATGAGGCCATCAGAGCTAGTGGAGCAGAGCCTCACATTTATGACCTCATTTAACCTTTACTAAAGGTCCTGTCCCCACATACAGTCACGTTGGGTGCTAAAGCTTCATCATGAGAATTTGAAGAGGATGTTGATTCAGCAGGTAACAACACCCAACTTATATTATTTAATCTTTGTATGAACCCTATTAGTAGGGTTACTTTATCATCTCAATTTCTTAAAACAGTTATGTTGTGATATAATTAACATGTGATAAGCAGCACATATTTGGAAGATACCAACATATGTATATATCAGTGGAACCATTACTGTGATCAAGATAGAGTACATATCCATCACAAACCAGATGTTTACTTGTGTGCTGTATACTCCCATTCTCCCCCCACCCTTCCATGAAATAATTTATCTGCTTCCTATCACCACAGATCAACTTGTATTATTTTATAATTTTATATTAATGGCATTGTACAGTATATACACTTTTTTGTCTGGCTTCTTTTACTCAGGAGATAATTATTTTGAAATACATTTACGATGTTTCATTTATCAACAGGTAATCTCTTTTTATCACTGAGTATTTCATGTTATGGATATACCAAAATTTGTTGATTCTTGCACTTCTTGATGTACATTTGGCTCCAAGTTTGGGCTATTACAGGTAAAGATGCTCTAAGCATTTGTGTACACATTTTTCTTTTGCTATACATTTCTTTTTATTTTGGAAAAATACCTATGGATAGAAGGGCTGGATCATATGGTAGATGTATATCTACCTTTTTAAGGAACCGCACAACTGTTTTCCAAAGGGGTGTGCCATTCTACATTTCTAGCAGTAGTGCATGAGAACTCAAGTTTTTCTACATTTTTGTCAACACTTTGTCCAGTGATTTTATTTTTAGCCATTCTAATTGATACATAGTTGTAACTGTCATTTTACTTTGTATTTGCCCGCATTTAACTAAAGATATTGAACATTTTCTCTTGTACTTATTCGTCCTTCTTTCTTCTTTGGTGAAGTTTGATTTGAAGACATTTTTGCCCTTTTTGTATGGGATTATTTTCTTATTTGTGAGTTCTGAGTGTTTTTTTATATGTTCTGTATACAAATCATTTATCAGCTGTCTATTTGGTAAAGACTTTATCCTTTTGCGGCTTCTCTTTTTACTCTCTTAATGTCTTTTGAAGACATTAAGTTTAATATTTGATAAAATTCCAATTTAACTGTTTTTTTATGAAATGTCATTTTGGTGTCACACCGAAGAAATCTTTGTCTGATCCAAGGTCACAGAGGTTTTTTCTTATGATTTCTTCTCTGAGTTTTATACTTTTAGGCTCACATTTCAGTCTGTGATCCCTCTTGAGTTAATTGTATATGTGATGAGGTATGGATTCAAAATTATTTCTTTGCATATAGATATCCATTTTTTTAATACCACTTGTTGTAAAAGCTATATTCTTTTTTCACTACATTGCCTTTACACCTCCATCAAAAATCAATTTTTATAGGTATGAGTTTATTTTGGGAGTTTTAATTCTGTTCTACTCATCTATTCACACCTCTTTATACCATACCATACTGTTTTGATTACTGTAATTGTATACTAATTCTTTAAATCACATACTGCTAGCCTTCATTTTTGTTCTGTTAAAGTTGATTTGACTCTATGAGATCTTTTAAATTTCCTAGTGAATTTTATAATCAGTTTCCCAATTTGTACAGAAAGTATTAGAGGGCTTAATTGAATTGAAATGATAAATTTGGGGAGAATTAACATCTTCATGATATTATGTCTTCCAACACATAAACAAGGCATATCTTTCATTCATTCATTCATTTATTCTTTATAACTCTTTACAATGCATGTTATCATGTACACATATTTTTTTCACATTTTTTCAGATATTTCACATAGTTATTATGCATTTAATACCACTATTTTAAACTTGAATTTTCAATTGTTTGTTGCTAGTATATAGACATATAAATGTCAGTTGCATATTGACATTATATCCTTCAACCTTGCTAAAGTCACTAATTCTAGTATCTTTTAATAGGTTCCACTGGATTTTCTATATAAGCAACCATATAATCTGCAAACCAGGTTTCCTTTTTTTCTCTCTAATCTGGTTGTTTTTTATTTCTTTTTCTTGTCTAAGGGAAGTGACCAGAGTTTTAAGTACTGTGTTGAATAGAAGTGATGAGAGCAGATAACTGTCTTGTCTTGTTCCTGCTCTTAATGGGAAAACATTCAATTTTTCACAATTAAGTATGTTACTTATAGGGTTTTTCATAGACACCCATTATCAGATTGAAGAATTCCCCTTCTATTCCTAGTTTGCTGAGAATTTTTATAAATAGTGGACATTAGATTTTGTCAAATAATTTTTCGAATGTAAATAATTATATTATTTACTTATATTTAATTATATTATATAATTATATTTAATTATATATTATTTATATATATTTAATTATATATCTTATATATATAATATCTTATATAATATCTTATATAATTATATTTAATTATATTATTTAAGTAAATTAATATATATCATATATATCTTATATAATATCTTATATAATATATAATTATATTTAATTATATTATTTAATTAAATTAATATATTGTTGGATTTGATTTGTTAAATTTTGATTACAATATTTGTGTCTTTGTTTTATGAGGGATTTGTAGTTTGCCCTTTTTGGAAGGTCTATGTTTGATTTCAAATCAGGGTAATGCTCACCTCATAGAATAAGTTGGAATTACTTACTCCTCTTTATATATTTTTTAAATGGTATATTTTCTTTATTAATTATTTAGTAGAATTTACCAATGTAGCCACTTGAGACTGGAGTTTTCTTTATGGAAATATGTTTTTTAGTTACAATTATGTATATTTTTTCATACATTTAGCCTATTAAATTACCTACGTTTTCTTGAGTTGGTTTTGGTATTTGTGTTTTTCAAAGACTATGTCTTTTTTGTGTGTGGGGGGATGGTGGATTTTAATTTAATTTAATTTATTTACTTTTTAATATAATTTATTGTCAAGTTGGCTAACATACAGAATATACAGTGTGCTCTTGGTTCGGGGGGTAGATTCCTGCAATTCATCTTTTTTTCATCAGAGTTTTTGAATTCATTGGCCTAAAGGTATTTATAACATTCCCTTATTATCCTTTTACTCTGTGGAATGTGTTAGTGATACCATTTCTTCTATTCCTAACTTTTGGAATTTATATCTTCTCTCTCTTTGCTCATATTGGCTAGAGTTTTATCAATTTTATTTTTTTTGAAGAATCAGCTTTTTGTTTTATTATTTTTCCTCTATTTTTCTATATTCTTTTTCATTGCTTTTTGGTTCTGTCTCTATTATTTACTTCTGCTCATTTTGTGTTTAGTTTGGATTTATTTTGTAAGTAATAAAGGTGAAAGCTGAGGCTATTGGTTTTAGACCTTCCTATTAGAGGTGTTTAGTGCTAAAGATTTTCACTATATTTAGTGGGGTCCCATTCTGTCATGCTTTTTACTTTTTAAAATTTTTTATTGTTCAAATGTTTCTATACTCACTTCTTTGATTTATGGATAACTTAAAGTATGTTAGTTTCAAAATATTACAGACTTTTTCTAGAGATTTTGTTATTGATATCTAATTTAATTCCATTGTGATCAGAGCAGATATTTACATTACTTAATTCATTTTAAATGTATGTTTTATGTCAATAACCAGCTCATGGTCTATCTTAGTAAATCTTCACATGCTAAGTGTCTATCATACATTTGAGAAGAGTAAGTTTTTGGTTAGATATTCCATTAGAATCATTGAGGTCAAGTTAGTTGATTGTGTTATTCAAGATTACTGTATTTTTGTTGATTTCCTGTCTACTTGATCTATCAATTGTTGGGAGAGGTATGTTAGGATCCCTGATAAAATTGTGGATTTATCTCTTTGTTATTGCAGTATTATCAGTTATTGTTTACCGCATTTTAAAGCTCTGCTGTTAGATACATAAACATTAAGTATTATAATGTTCTCTTGATGAGCTAATCTTTTCATATCATTTATTGGTATTAACAATAATTCTTTGGTTATTTTAGTGGTTAATTTAGTATTTATTCTATATGTCTTTAATTTTTTGCAGGTATATCTTGAGATTATATTAAACCACTCTACGTGTAGTATAAGCCCATAAAAGTAGACTTGTCTCTCAGATTTTTGATATTATTTGTCATGTATTTTACTTGTACATATGCTATATTGTTATAATTTCTGCTAAAGTAGTCCATTATCATTTAAAGAGTTTGAAATAATATCTTTTTAAAAGTGTATGTATTAACTCTTATAGTTATCATTTTTGGTGCTCTTCATTCCTTTGGTAAATTCAGATTTTACACTTCTACTATTTTAATTCTGCATGATGGGCTTCCTTTAATGTTTTTGTTTTTTGTTTGTTTTTGTTTTATTTATTCATTTTTTTGTAATGCTGGTGATGAATTCTTCTAGCCTCTGTAGGTCTAAGAACATGTTTATTTTATCTTTGTTTTAGAAAGATATTTTTGTTGGATATAGGTTTCCAAGTTGACAGTTTTTTTTGTTTTGTTTTTTCTTAACATTTTTTTTATTATTGAGAGACAGAGAGAGACAGAGCATGATCATGGGAGGGGCAGAGAGAGGGGGAGACACAGAATCAGAAGCAGGCTCCAGGCTCTGAGCTCTCAGCACAGAGCCTGATGCGGGGCTCAAACTCACAAACTGCAAGATCATGACCTGAGCCGAAGTCAGATGCTCAACCGACTGAGCCACCCAGGCGCCCTGACAGGTTTTTACAAATGCCCACTACCATTTTGCTTGCATTTTTCTAAAAAAAAATATGATGTTATTCTTATATTTTCTGTATACATATCCTTATTCTCTGGCTGCCTTTTTTTTTTCTTATTGTGGTAAAATTTACACAACAAAATTAACCTATGGCTGCTTTTACAATTTTCTGTTTACCACTGGCTTTGAGCAATTTAATTATAAAGTAACTTTGACAGTGTATTTTTTTTTTACCTAAATTCCAATTAGTCAGCATATAGTGTAATATTAATTGAAGAACTAGAATTTATTCATTCATCACATATATAACACCCAGTGATCATCATTGCCCTCCTTAACACCCATCACCCTTTAAAACCATCCCTCCATCCACCTCCTATCCAGCAACCTTCAGTTTGTTTGCTATAGTTAAGGGTCTGTTTTTATGGTTTACTTCTTTTTCCCTCCTATGTTTATTTTAAACTGTACATTTGAGTGAAATCACAGGAGTTTGTCTTTCTTTGGCATTTTTGCTTAACATGAGAAACTCTACCTCCCTCCACATCATTATGAATGGAAAAATTTCATTTTTGGTGGGTGAGTAATATTCCATTATGTATATCTATAAATATACCACATCTTGTTTATTCATTCATCATATTATGGACATTTGGACTCTTCACATAATTTGACTATTGCTAACAATGCCGCTATAAACATTGGGCTGCATGTGCCCCTTCAAATCAGTATTTTTGTAGGTTTTGGGTAAATACCTCATAGTGCAATTGCTGAGTCGTAGGGTTCTATGTAATTTTTTTAAGGAACGTCCATAATGTTTTCAACCAGTTTGCATTCCCACCAACAGTGTAACAGGGTTCCCCTTTCTCTGCATCCTCACTGACAAGCTGTTGTTTTCTGTGTTGTTAATTTTAGCCATTTGGACAAGTGCGAGGTGTTATTGTAGTTTTGATTTGTATTTCTTTGATGATGAATAATATTGAGCATCTTTTCATATGTCTGTTAGCCATCTGCATATTTTGTTGATTTTCATGGTAATTCTCTGTGCCTCCTGGATTTGAATGTCTGTTTCTTTCCACAGATTAGGAAAGTTTTAAGCTATAATTTCCTCAAATAAACTGTCTGCTCATTTTTCTCTTTTTTCTTCTGGGACTCCTACTATGATATGAATGTTATGTGCTTTTGTGCATGTTGTGCACAATATTGTGATCCAATATTTCTTTCCCTCTTCTTTTCAGCTTCATTATTTTCTGTAATTTTATCTTTTTTTTTTTTTTTTTTTTTTCAATTAGAGAGACCACAATTGAGGGAGAGGGGCAGAGGAAGGGAGAATCTTAAGCAGGCTCCATGCTCAGCACAGAGCCCAATTGGAGGCTCAATCCCATGATGCTGGGATCAAGACCTGAGCCAAAATCAATATTTGGATGCTCAACCGACTAAACCACCCAGGCAGCCTCATAATTTTATCTTCTATATCACCTATTTGTTCCTCTGATTCTTTCGTCCTGTGGTCATTACATCGGTTTTGCATCTCAGTTACAGGATATTTTATTTTGGCCTGACTAGTTTTTTATATCTTTTATCTCTGTGGTAAGGTACCCCCTGCTGTCTTCTATGCTTTTCTCAAGCCTGCATAGCATCCTTATGATCGCTACTTTACATTCTGGACAAGGCATATTACTTTTATCTGTTTCAGTTAGATCCTTGTCCATGACCTTATCTTATTCTTTCTTTTGGGATGTATTCCTCTCTTGGCATTTTATCTGGGTCTCTGTCTTCTGTGCAGTGGGTAAGTCTTTTATGTTTCCTGCTCCTGAGAGTAATGACTTTGTAATGAAGAGGTTATATATTGTCCAGGGCATAGAGCTTCAGGAACAATCTCTGGTGTATGCTATGTGCATTCTGCTGCTGTATTTTGGCTGCTTTTTCCCCATTTGATCCTCTGAAGCATTTCTCCTTGCCTGCAGTGGGGAGTGCTTGGGCCTTGGCCAGAGTGTGGCAAGTTGTAACTAGCTGTGCTCTGGTCTGCTCTGGTCTGCTTGTTAAAAAAATACCTGATACTATTTCCACTAGAGTGGAAGTTTTGCAGAAACCTATTGTCAGTAGACATGGTGAATGTGGGGGATTTGTGCTGGTCTTCTGGGGGATGGGCCCAATGCTCTTGCTCTTAGGCAACTTGTGCTAGAAAAACAGCACCAGCAGAGCACAGGGGAGGAGGGGCTTAATGTAAGCTGTCTAGGCCACCATTTTTGGTACTGTGCTTCTCACTGGAGTTAGTTTATGCTGAGGCATGGGGGAGAGAAGTGGCACCACCCCCCTCCATTGTCTCTAATAGGGAAATTCCCACTCTCTGCTGTCGGAGAAGTCCTCCCACAAGAACAAACAATCCCAGGCTTCTGTCAGATCACTGCCTTGACACTGTCTGTGCCCAGGCCTTCTGCCAGCCTGGCAGTGCCTTGAAAGTGTGTTCTATCCCAGGCATATCAGTTGACATTTAAAACTAAACTTTAGGGGCGCCTGGGTGGCTCAGTCGGTTAAGCAGCCGACTTCGGCTCAGGTCATGATCTCGCGGTCCGTGAGTTCAAGCCCCATGTTGGGCTCTGTGCTGACAGCTCAGAGCCCGGAGCCTGTTTCAGATTCTGTGTCTCCCTCTCTCTGACCCTCCACCGTTCATGTTCTGTCTCTCCCTGTCTCAAAAATAAATAAACGTTATAAAAATTTAAAAAAAACAAACAAAAAAACCCTAAACTTTAGTGACCTGGTGTGGTGGGGACCCACACTGGGGGAGGGTTTCACCACTCTGGGAATGATGCAGGTTTGTCCCACCAGGGCAGTCTCACCAAAGCACAAGTGGATGGATTTTGAAGTAAAGCTCAGTAAAGTGCCAGAGTCCACGTTACTCACCCTCAGCAGGTATTTCTGTACCTTTGTTGAGGTGCATTCACTGGCTCTTTTGTCCCTGGAGAGGCAATGTCACCTCTCTCAGATGTGCTCCAAGAAAGAAAAATCATCTCTCCCACTGCATCCCAGGGGATCCTCAGGTTATGCCATCTGCTACCAGTCTTTCTGTCTTCTGCCCAGGAGTACTGAGGCACCTGTCAGGCTCCACACCAGCCACACTATGGACCTCTAAAACTCGAGTCTTTGAGCCCTGCTGGTTGTAAAAATTCACAAAAATCAGCCCTTCTCATTTTCCCAATCATAGTCTTTGGGGGAAGTGGTTTCCTTGTGTGATTCCCTGGGCACTGCACTGTCTTCCTCTCGCTTCTCCCCATAAACAGTGCTCCCTTCCTTCACCATCATCTATGATCATTTTCTCCCCCAGATCACATCTCTACATCTCCTACCACCTAGTATATAGCTTCTTCTCTGCCGTTAGTTGTGCATTTTGCTCTGCAGTCCTCAGATAAATTTTTTGGGTATTCATAATGATTTGTTATTTATCTAGCTGTGTTTGAGGCATGAGGCAAGTCTTGGGTCCCCTATTAGCTTTTCCTCTGTTTTTTATAGTTTCTTTCATGTTATTACATGTTATATTTGAGGGTTTTTTTTAAATAGGTGGGATTATAGTTTTCTTTAAATTTGTAAATCTTTTAGGCCATTTTTTTAATAAATATCCCCACCATCCTGGTAGACACTAATTACCCATATATTGAGCCGAGTTGTCCCTTAGCTTCACTTATGCCTTTTTTGTCCCTTTTTCTGTTATTTTTTCTCTGTATGTTTTATTTTCAATAAGTTGTATTATTATGTCTTCAAATTCATTGATCGTTTCTCCCACCATTTATAATCTTCCATTAATACCAACTGGAGTATTTTTCATCTGATATAGTATTCATCTCTGAAAGTTTTTTTTTTATGTCTTAAAGATTCTTTTCTGCATGTAATTACCTCCTGTGCAAATTCTAACATCTGTGTCAGTTCTGGGTCACATTTGATTAATTATTCTCATTATGAGCCCTGTCTTCCTTCCTAATAATTTTGATTGGATGTCAGGCATTGTGAATTTCACTTTGTTATTTGCTGAACATTTTTTATATTCCCATAATTTTTTTTTATCTTTGTTCTCAGATGCAACTGATTACTTGAAAGCAGTTTGATCCTTTTGGTTCTTACATGTATGATTGTTTGTTGGGTCTGGAACAATGTTCATTTGGGGGCTAATTATACCCAATGATTGAGGCAAGGTATTCTGGAGTACCCTATTCAAATGTTATGAATTATGGATTTTCCATTCTGGCTGGTGAGAAAAAGGTATTATTTCGGGTCCTCTATGAGCACATGAAATGTTCCCTGTCCTTTTTTTAAAGGATCATTTCCTACGATTTGGTCAGTTTCCTCAGATGTGTGTGTCTTATGCTGAGGACTTGAAAAGAACTGTCTGAGGATCTGTGGGGCTCTCTGTGCACCTTATCTTCTTTGGAAGTCTTAACTACCTTGTTCTTCCTAGACAAAGCCTATCTCGTCAAGGTGTCTGATGGGATCCATCTCAGTTTTCCTTTCCTGAACTAGGGCCTAGAAATACTGTAAAGGCAGTGGCTGGAGTAAAAATAGAGCTCATGTCATTTGCTTCTCATTTCTCACGATCACTGTCTTTTAATAACTGATGTTTATTGTTTAAAAAAAAAAACAACCTCTTACACTGTTGGTGAGAATGCAAACTGATGCAGCCACTGTGGAAAACAGTATGGAGGTTCCTCAAAAAGTTAAAAATAGAACCACCCTATCATCCAGAAATTACATTACTGGGTATATACCCAAAGGATATGAAAATAATTATTATAGGGATACATTTACCCTGATGTTTAAAGAAGCCTTATCTATAATAGCCAAATTATGGAAAAAGCCCAAGTACCCAACGACTGATGAATGGATAGAGAAGATGTGTTATATATATACATACACACAACAATGGAATATTATTCAGCCATAAAATTGAATGAAATCTTGTCATTTGCAATGACATGAATGTAGCCAGAGTGTATTATCCTAAGCAAAATATGTTAGTCAGAAAAAGACAAATACCATATGGTTTAACTCATATGTGGAATTTAGGAAACAAAGAAAACAGATACTAAGAAAGATATAACCATATGTGTTAAGATAAAGTACATGAAAAAAAAGATGAAGTACAATGGCTGTAATTACTGCTAAACATTAAAAGATACAAACATTAAAGACACAGAGTTTAGCAGTGAAAATTAAGTTCCTTGAATAAACATTTAACGGTAATTAAGCAAAAGAGTTATATTACTAGCTAACTCTAGTTGATCAATAAAATAAAATGAAATTTCGAAAAATCTACAGCCACTAGGGGGAAAAAAGGAATGTATTTTTCTAAGTAAAAATAAAAACACAACTTTGTATCATTTTTTCCTAGAATAAATGAAAACCAGTAGTTAAAATATGAATAAATTTTTACTGCATTGATAAAATTATACATGTACATTTTCACCTTATGATTTCACATAGACAAAATATATGTTTGCTCATTAAATGTCCACTGCCTTTTCTTCTGAAAATAACCATTAAATTCTATTTTTGGGGAAAACATCTCTCTTTTTTTCTAAAGTTTATGAATCTTGGCTCTCTATTTATTTGTTTTTTGTAATATGAAATTTATTGTCAAACTGGTTTCCATACAACATCCAGTGCTCATCCCAACAGGTGCCCTCCTCAATACCCATCACCCACCCTTCCCTCTCTCCCACCCCCCATCAACCCTTAGTTTGTTCTCAGGTTTTCAGAGTCTCTTATGTTTTGGCTCCCTCCCTCTCTAACCTTTCTTTTTTTTTTTTCTTCCCCTCTCCATGGTCTTCTGGTAAGTTTCTCAGGATCCACATAAGAGTGAAAACATATGGTATCTGTCTTTCTCTGACTGACTTATTTCATTTAGCATAATACCCTCCAGTTCCATCCATATTGCTGCAAATGGCCAGATTTCATTCTTTCTCACTGCCAAGCAGTATTCCATTGTATATATAAACCATATCTTCTTTATCCATTCATCAGATGATGGACATTTAGGCTCTTTCCATAATTTGACTATTGTTGAAAGCACTACCGTAAACAGTGGGGTACATGTGCCCCTATGCATCAGCAGTCCTTTATCCCTTGGGTAAATTCCTAGCAGTGCTATTGCTGGGTCCTAGGGTAGTTCTATTTTTAGTTTTTTGAGGAACCACCACACTGTTTTCCAGAGTGACTGCACCAGTTTGCATTCCCACCAACCATGCAAGAGGGTTCCCGTTTCTCCACATCCTTGCCAGCATCTATAGTCTCCTGATTTGTTCATTTTAGCCACTCTGACCGGAATGAGGTGATATCTGAGTGTGGTTTTGATTTGTATTTCCCTGATGAGGAGGGACGTTGAGCATCTTTTCATGTGCCTTTTGGCCATCTGGATGTCTTTAGAGAAGTGTCTTTAGAGAAGTGTCAATTTCTTCACAGGATTATTTGTTGTGGTTGCTTTTAGTTTTGTCGATTGTTTCCTTTGCAGTGCAGAAGCTTTTTTATCTTGATGAGGTCCCAATAGTTCATTTTTGCTTTTAATTCCCTTGCCTTTGGAGATGTGTCAAGTAAGAAATTGCTGAGGTTGAGGTCAGAGAGGTTTTTTTCCCTGCTTTCTCCTCTAGGGATTTGATGGTGTCCTGTCTCATATTCAGGTTCTGTATCCACTTTGACTTTATTTTTGTGAATGGTGTCAGAAAGTGGTCTAGTTTCATGCTTCTGCATGTTGGTGTCCAGTTCTCCCAGCACCGTTTGTTAAAGAGACTGTCTTTTTTCCACTGGATATTTTTTCCTGCTTTGTCAAACATTAGTTGGCCATACTTTTGTGGGTCTAGTTCTGGGGTTTCTATTATATTCCATTGGTCTATGTGTCTGTTTTTGTGCCAATACCATCCTGTCTTGATGATTACAACTTTGTAGTAGAGGCTAAAGTCTGGGATTGTGATGCCTCCTGCTTTGGTCTTCTTCTTCAAAATTACTTTGGCTATCCAGGGCCTTTTGTGGTTACATACAAATTTTAGGATTGCTTATTCTAGCTTCGAGAAGAATGCTGGTGCAATTTTGATTGGGATTGTATTGAATGTGTAGATAACTTTGGGTAGTATTCACATTTCAACAATATTTATTCTTCCAATCCATGAGCACGGAATGTTTTTCCATTTCTTTATATCTTCTTCAATTTCCTCCACAAGCTTTCTATAGTTTTGTGCATCCAGATCTTTTACATCTTTGGTTAGGTTTATTCCTAGGTATGTTATGCTTCTTGGTGCAATTGTGAATGGGATCAGTTTCTTTCTTTGTCTTTCTGTTGCTTCATTATTAGTGTGTAAGAATGCAACTGATTTCTGTACATTGATTTTGTATCCTGCAACTTTGCTGAATTCATGTATCAGTTCTAGCAGACTTTTGGTGGAGTCTTTCGGGTTTTCCATGTATAATATCATGTCATCTGCAAAAAGTGAAAGCTTGACTTCATCTTTGCCAATTTTGATGCCTTTGATTTCCTTTTGTTGTCTGATTACTGATGCTAGAATTTCCAACACTCTGTTAAACAACAGCAGTGAGAGTGGACATCGCTGTCATGTTCCTGATCTCAGGGGGAAAGCTCTCAGTTTTCCCCATTGAGAATGATATTCGCTGTGGGCTTTTCATAAATGGATTTTATCATGTTTAAGTATGTTCCTTCTATCCCAACTTTCTCAAGGGTTTTTATTAAGAAAGGATGCTGAATTTTGTCAAATGCTCTTTCTGCATAGATTCACAGGATCATATGATTCTTATCTTTTCTTTTATTAGTGTGATGTATCACATTTATTGATTTGTGAATGTTGAACCAGCCCTGCATTCCAGGAATGAATCCCACTTGATCATGGTGAATAATTCTTTTTATATGCCGTTGAATTTGATTTGCTAATATCTTACTGAGAATTTTTGCATCCATATTCATCAGGGATATTGTCCTATAGTTCTTTTTTTTTTTTTTTGCTGGGTGTCTATCTGGTTTAGGAATCGAAGTAATGCTGGCTTCATAGAATGAGTCTCGAAGTTTTCCTTCCCTTTCTATTTTTTGGAACTGCTTGAGAAGGATAGGTATTATCTCTGCTTTAAATGTCTGGTAGAATTCCCCTGGGAAGCCATCTGGTCCTGGACTCTTATTTGTTGGGAGATTTTCGATAACTGATTTAATTTCTTAGCTGGTTATGGGTCTGTACAAGTTTTCTATTTATTCCTGTTTGAGTTCTGGAAGTGTTTGGGTGCTTAGGAATTTGTCCATTTCTTCCAGGTTGTCCAGTTTGTTAGCATATAATTTTTCATAGTATTCCCTGATAACTGGTTGTATTTCTGAGGGATTGGTTGTAATAATTCCGTTTTCATTCATGATTTTATCTGTTTGGGTCATCCCCCTTTTCTTTAAAAATTTTTTTAACGTTTATTTATTTTTGAGACAGAGACAGAGCATGAACAGGGGAGGGTCAGAGAGAGAGGGAGGCACAGAATCCAAAACAGGCTCCAGGCTCCGAACTGTCAGCACAGAGCCCGACACAGGGCTTGAACTCACGGACTGCGAGATCATGACCTGAGTCGAAGTCAGACGCCCAACCGACTGACCCACTGAGGCACCCCTTGTCATCCCCCTTTTGTTTTTGAGAAGCCTGGCTAGAGGTTTATCAATTTTGTTCATTTTTTCAAAAAAAAAAAAAAAAAACAACTCTTGGTTTCATTGATCTGCTGTACAGTTTTTTTAGATTCTATATTGTTTATTTCTGAGCCCAGGAAGATGGCAGCAGAGGAGGGCGCTGGGCTCACTGCATCCTGCTGATCACTTAGATTCCACCCACATCTGCCTAAATAACCCAGAAAATGGCCAGAAGACTAGCAGAACATACTCTCCAGAGCCAAGCGTAGACATATCTCTATACAATATAGATTTGGGTGGAAATGACATTAACCTCATTTTCTCCGGAATTTACTTGGTTAACTCTAACACAATTTAATCAGAATATTCCAATATTTTAACTACAATGATTTAGGCAAAGGTTTTATTCAATTTAGGTCAATGGTATAAAGTCTTATTTAGAAAAAAATATTATTAACTAATGCTTTTATGCGTTAGGAATTCTTCAAAGAGGTTTGACTATGTTAACTAATCATTCAAAAATCCTGGTTGTAGAGACTGGCCTTTTATAGATGAAGAAGTTATGACATTTTTTAGAGCACCTGGCTAGCTCAGTCAGAAGATCACCCAACTGTTGTTCTCAGGGTCATGAGTTCGAGCCCCACATTGGCTGTAGAGATAAGGAAAATTAATAACTAAATAAACATAAAAAAGAAGTTATGACACTTTAGATATTATGAAGCTAAACTCATAATTGGTCAAATTGAGGCCTGTATCCAGGCAAATCTGACTCACTACTGTGATAATCTCAAAAACTTTGTAATACTGGAACAGTTGGGAGAAGATAGCTCTCTTCTCTCTGGATATGGAAGCTAAGGTAAAACCCTGGAGCTTCCAGGAGCCAAGATTTAGAATCTGAGACTGAAGTCAATACAGAGGAAAAGAGAAGTCGAGAAAAGGATAGTGGACCCTAGGTTCTTCCCAATGATACAATGTGAGCTTCTGTGTTCAGTTGTACAACACCGATCTCTGGAATTTCAGTTAGTGAGCCAATAAATTTTCCATTATTTTATTTGATACCATCCTATTTCACCAGTTTAAATTGGGGTTCTGCACTTGAAACTGGAGTTTTGACAAGCACACCAAATAAAATTTCCCCTCAATTCTAGAAAGCCCTTGTTTCATTATTGGATTATCTCTGGTGAGCCACTCATGTGCACAGTAGTTAAACCTAAATTCCTCTTGTGTGCTGGTATTTGTTCTGTATCTTCTTACACTTATGTTGCTTATACCACCAGCAAATATTCCCCATGAGTATCAAAGCCAACTTTTCAACTATGCGGGACACAACTGACCTCATTTTTTTAAAACATATCTGGGAGATAGGTGTTCTGCTTGGTCTTATAAAGTGAGCTTTTCATCTTCTGGCTTCCTGACCAGCTATAAGCCTAACACTTTATGAGACATGAAAAAGCTTTATTTTCTTTACAAATACTACTACTCAGTAAAGAAAATGAGAGCAATCTTAATAAATGAGTGCATGAATAGAATGTAGTTTTTTTTTTTTATTAAAATATTTTAAAATACAGAATAAACTTGAAAACATCATTAAAATCACATATCCCAAAAGAAGGATTGGTTTCAGTGACCTGGGTATTTGTTGTCAGTTTTAAGATACAAAGAGATATTCAAAACTTTTAATGGTATCTAGGTTGATCCATAATTTATTAGGACTTATTGGTAGCACCCATCAGGAACACAAAGGCTCCATTCTTTGTGTAGGTGAATATGCAAATAGTATTTGTATATGTATTGCATGTGTGTATATGTGGGTTTTTGAGAATTATTTCTAGGTATTATATCTTATAAATTTGTAAAAATCCATTTAACATAAAGTAACAGATGTGAAACAGTTATTATAGCAATATGTATTTAGTAAAATATCCATTTGGATATTTTCCAGGGATAGTATTTAAAAGCCTAAGTTCAGAACTTGCAACCTGGGTTCAAATCTCAACATTGTTCCTTATTGGTTGTTGCTGCATAAGGTATTTTTATGTGTACCATATATATATTTTTTAAGTTGGAGGACCAAGACATTTAGCCTTTTCTTTTTTTCTTTTTTTACTTCAATAAATCTTTCAATATTAAGGCAGGCAGTTCCTGGAAGCCCTTGCATCTTGCCTGCAAGAAGCACAACTTCGAATCTTATCAAGGGATCAGAAATTCTGGTAAGCTGGTTGGTTCTTCTAAGTCCAGGAAGTGCCATGTTCTCTGGCCGGTATTCCAGGAATGATGATGACATATATGCAGCAGTTCTGAGAACCTACAGAGATGTGGGCACTTTTCTCCCATCTGTAACTAACATATAACCTAATTTCCTAATGCTAAGTCTATTAGGCTGATGTGCCTTAGACCTTTTGCTTGAGTCTTTTTAAAACTGAATTTGACAAAGTATTTAAAATTGTAACAGTGGGGAAGATATTCTATGACAGAGAAATTGACAGGGTTATCCAATAAGTCTCATTTCATATGGTTTTAAAGCTGGCCTAATTTAATATTCATAGTAGATTATTCTTTAAAAACAATGAAAAAGTGCTAATTTTGTTAGCATCATTATTTAGAGATTTTGTAGTATCGCATAATTCAATATTTTCTGCTTTCAGCTGGAAGCAAAAATGTATCCATAGAATTGAATACCAGCTATAAATGCAGTTTGCATTTTATTTTTATTTATAGATATTTATGAACTCTTCCATCATTGTGCCATGTACATCTTTAATTTTTCTTTTTTAAAATTTCTTTAAGTTCATTTATTGAGAGAGAGAGAGAAAGAGATTGACAGAGAGAGAGGGAGAGAGACAATCCCCAGCAGGCTCCTCACTGAGCCCCAATGTGGTACTCGAACGCATGAACGTGTAAGATCATGCCCTGAGTGAAAATCAAGAGTCCAACTCTTAATCAACTGAGCTACCTAGGCACCCCTTCTTTAATGTATCTTTGATAGAGGTTCTGCTACTCTGAAATTCCAACTCAAGTTTGTGGTTTAAGCTATATATCTTCTCCTTACCTAACTGGCAGTTTCGGGGCATTAAGAAATTATATAGATGATTATTTTGGTAGATATCTGCAAACAGATGCATTTTTCTTAACTAATTTACCATCAGATCAGGTATGTTTTTGCTCATCATTTTATTTCAAATATCCCACTATGTGTATTGTGCGACACATAGTTAAAACTCATTAAATTGTTTTGAATCAATGAGTGATATTAGATACACATTAAAATGGAAAGGGAAATAAAATTGAAAATCCCATGCCTTTAAAAAAGTGAAGCTCTCTTTTATAGATAGGGAATTGAGGATAGGAAAGAGTTTCTTTTGTGCAGATTAATTTCTACTTTGTTGAAATTCATTATTACTATGCAATTTAGGAATCTAAGACATTTATATGCAAGCTTTGAAACAGTAGTATTAATGAAAGGGAACAGTGAAGATTCAAAATCAGTACAATCATAATTTGTCAAATTCCTTAAGGACATACATTTTTACCTATAACCTATTTTATTCTACTTTCTAGTTAAAACTCTTCTACATTCTCAGCAATAACCCCTGCACACAGACACACTGTAAATTGGCAAAATATCTAACCATACACATGGAGCTTTGTATAAACTTAAATATCTAGTGTATGTTATTTTTTTATATTTCATAAAAGCACCTTAATGTCTTCTAAATGAATTTTTTGCGAGGCTTTCTAGTTTCATTTGATCTTTATTAGTAATAATTAATATAATCCAGTCTCCATTATCTGCACATGTTGTACACAGTAGTAATGAATCATGCAAAGTGTAATTCAGAAATAATTTTTATTTGTATGTGGGAAGTATTATGTGATGTTTTGGAGTAAATTTCCCTCCCTAATTATGTTTTGCTTAAGGTAATTAGTTTGCACTCCCTGAGCACACGTCAATTGACAGTGGGGGAAATAGAGCCCTGACGTATTCTGGGAAAATGTTTTTACATATTGCAGCTGAACAACATGCAGACACTCAGTACTTGTATATAACCTGGGAAAAGTCCAAGGAGGCTAGTACCGTCTGGAGGATTATTCTGTCTTGGTGATCAAATCATATTCCTCAAAAATAGCTGCATACATCTCTAATTTAACTCGGTCAATCTGTTCTCACCATGCCAATTTAATAAAGGAGATCCAGTAAACTAGATAGCTTAATGGACAGAACTCAACACCAAATGGACATTCAGTTTATTGTTAGTTCTATTAGGTCTGCTTGTCGCTCTCTTTGTGTATAGATGATTACTTAAAATGTTATTTAATTTTCTCCCTATAACAGTATATTCTTGTTTGTTTGTTGTTTCAGTACTTTGAGTCATAGCTAAAAAGTCACACTTCCACAGACATTGTATAGAAAATCATTGCTGGAACACTCTTGGTGCTCATAATTCATTATAGTTTAGACAATAGAAGGAAATAAATTCTAAGGACAACTGTACTACACAGACAAAATGAAATTTTATTCTACAGTGTTTCTAGGTAGCAAATGTTTCTATGCTGTGTCCTAATAAGTACGTATTTTCATTACATTTTTAAAGGACTTGGTTGGATCATATTAATAAGAGGAATGAGAGGTTTATACTAAATGTGAATCTTTGTACATCTTTTTCTACTAATCTCTCCCTTCAGAGAATCTCTCTTTCTCTCTTCCCTATGCACGCACGTGCGCGCGCGCGCACACACACACACACACACACACACACACACACACAATGTGCACACACACACACCTTTTTACATTAGGCAAGTATTTGAAATCTAACCTTCAGTTTCTTTAATTTTGAGTATTAAAAAACATATAGATTGTAGCTAGTGATAATATTTCTGTTTTAATGTTAAAATTTCTGATCTTACCCTTGATACACTGATGGGGCAACATATATACCTGGGATTTATGGAGTGTGGTTTCTTTAACTATAGTTTACATGAATGTTAATAACCCATGCAGCAAAGACATAATAGTAAATGAAATGCAATAATATAGACTATGAATACTAATGCATGCACCAGAGACCCTGGCCCATGATAGATCTATAATAATGTTTCTCTTTATCTTGCTGGGTGTTTTTATTGGTGATTGTCAATATGTTGACTCCTATTTTCCTAAAGGTAAATTATGATCTGTACTTTACTTATTCCTGTTTGCAATGCACTGTATACTTTATTTAGAAAACTTTTTTCTTCTCTTCCAGTTAATAAATTTAATCTGGGCCTACTAAATCCTCTAAGGGATAGATAAGAATCCAAAAAAGAAGGGTCTATATTTAATATGAGCTTGGAAGAACTACTGTAGATTAATTAGGTATTGCACCATTGGAAGAGGGATGTTACTGGTAGGGAATGCTAAATGCAGATGCACAGAAAGGACAGAGAGATGGGGTGGTGGAATCTTATCTAGAGAGAGAAAGAGAGGGAGAGATGAAGGGAAGAAAAGGAAAAAGAGAATTTGAAGAAACTTCAAGTAGTTAAATATGGTCTGAGCATAGCACTCAATGGGGGAACTGCAAGAAAAAACATACTAGATAGGAAACCAGGGCTCAACTAGCAGATGGTCTTCTATGCCAGGTAAAGATATTCATCGGATTTTGTGGGACTGCCATCAAACTTTGATGAGAAGTTACAGAGTGAGATTTCATTTTAAAAGATGATTCTGATGGAACATAAAGAATGGTTTATATTAGTAAAACTTGAAGTAGGGAGACCTGGCTGAAATCTGTGGCTGCATTCCAACTGAGGTAGATTAGGGAGGTCAATGTACATGAGGGGAGGAGGATAATTTAAATGTATTAAGGCAGTAGAACTATGGGTGTACAGGGAAAGGGATAAAATGGTGACTTTCTTGTTTCTTGTCTGGGTGATTCAGTGGATTCAGGTGCAAACACTGAAATAGGAAGTGACAGAGTAGAAGATTTGAATGTTTCTCTCTGGTGTGTGTGTGGGGGGGTGGTTTTCTGTGTGTTTGGGAAGACATTATGCATTCCGTTATAAATCATTGAGCTTGAGATACCGGAGACGTCTAACTGGAATTGCATAGTAGGAGTTAGGAATATGCCTAATTAGGAATATGCAACTGGATTTTAGGAAAGATATCTGAATTACTGGGGACTGGTAAAATCATCCATCTATCCATTCACTAACTACTAATGCAACACATATAAAAAGGACATATTGCATGCCTGTTGTGGTAAATAATAAGTGAAGTCAGTGAATAATAAGTTATCAATGGTTTTGGAGTGAGTATTTGCAGAGAAAGAAAAAGTGTAACTGAGCATTTATGGAGTATTTATTATGAACCAGAAAAGTCAAAATGATTGCTTTTTTTCATCTTCAAAATAATCTTATGCGGTAGGTACTACTCTCATTTTACAGAAAAAGAAATAGAGGAAGTGAATAGTTGAAAAAATTAGCTAACATTACACATCTAATAAATCTCCAGATCTTATTGTACTTTGAATGTTGTTCAAATTTTCTTATTAGAATATTTCCTTAACAGAATTTTTTACAGGAGAGAAAATTAAGACAGATGATACCAATATATCAAAAGACATACAGTATTGTGAGAAAAGACATATTACAGGTAGCTATAAAAACTGCTATGATTAAATTTGGGAATAACATGAAAGAGATTCTGGAGAGAATAATTTGAAATATGGATTATCTATCTGGAGCCTTTCCTGTGGCACCAGGGACCTTCAAGAATCACTTTATTCTGGGTAGACATTCTGTCATGTTCAAAGTTAGATGGAAATTAAAGCAATAATAGCAAAAACAAGTAACTTAAGTCAAAATGCATGTTGTTGAAAAATTTTATTACTGTAAAACACATCAGGGTGTATTTTTCCACAGGATATGTGGAATGATTTTTGTTACCCAACATGGAATCATTATTGATCGATTGATTGGAAGTCACTGGCCCTGTTGTTGTTGTTGATGTTATTTTTGTTTTAATTATTGAAGTATACTTGACATACAATGTTATATTAATATAACAAGGTGATTATACAGTTCATCACTTAATGCTCACCATAATAAGTGTTGTCATCATTCGCCACCATACAACGTTACTACACTATTACTGACTGTATTCTCTGTGCTGTACATTTTATCTCTATGACTTATTTATCTTATACCTGGAAGTTTGTACCTCTTAATACCCTTTCCCCAACCCACCTCCTCTCTGGCAACCACCAGTTCTCTATATTTGAGAGCCTACTTGTTTTTCAGTTATTTTGTTTGTTCATTTGTTTTTCTTTAGATTCCACATATAAGTGAAATTATATGGTATTTGTCCTTCTCTGACATATTACACTTAGGATAACATCCTCTAGGTCCATCCATATTGTCACAAATGGCAAGGTTTCATTTACTTTTATCTCTGAGTAATATTTTATTATGTAGACATGCACACACATAAACACACCATATCTTCTTTATTCATTCACCTATTGATGGAATTATGTTGGTTCCATATCTTGGTGATTGTAAATAATGGTGCAACAAACAGCATATATCTTTTTGAATTAGACACATAGATCAATAAAATAGACACATAGATCAACAGAGTAGACACATAGATCAACAGAATAGAGAATTTTCATTTTCTTTGTGTAAATACTCAGTAGTGTGATTACTGGATCATATGATATTTCTATTTTCATTTTTTGAGCAACGCCCATACTGTTTTCCACAGTGACTGCACCAATTTACATTTCTGCCAACAGTGCACAAGGGTTCCCCTTTCACCACATCCTATCCAATACTTGTTATTTCTTGTCCTTTTGATTTTAGCCATTCTGACAGGTGTGAGGTGATATCTCATTGTAATTTTGACTTGCATTCTCCTAATGATTAGTAATATTGAGCATTTTTGTTGTGTTGGCCATCTGTATGTCTTGTTTTGAAAAAGTTTACTCAGGTTCTCTGCCCATTTTTACTCTGCTTATTATTATTATTTTTGGGTGGTGTTGGGTTCTATAATTTCTTTGTATATTTTGGATATTAGTCTTTTATTGGATATATCATTTGTACATATATTCTCCCAATCAATAGGTTGCCTTTTTGTTTTATTGATGGTGCCTTTGCTGTGCAAAAGCTTTTTATTTTGATACCATTCCAATAGTTTATTTTTTGTTTTTGTTCCCCTTGCCTGAGGAGAAAAATCTATAAATATGTTGCTAAGGCTAGTGTCCAAGAGATTACTGCCTGTTTTGTTTTGCTTTTTAGGAGTTTTGTGGTTTGAGGTTTCACATTTAGGTCTCTCAATCCATTTTGAGCTTTTGTGTATTGTGTAAAAAAGTGGTGCAGTTTCAGTCTTTTGCATGTAGCTATTCAGTTTTCTCAACAACATTTATTGAAAAGACTGTATTTTTCTCATTGGATATTCTTGCCTCTTTTATCATAGATTAATTGACCATATAAGCATGGATTTATTTCTGGGCTCTCTATACTATTGATCTGTGTATCTGTTTATTTGGGTTTTTTTGGTGTCTGTTTGTATTTTGTGCAGAGCCATATTCTTTTGATTTCCACAGCTTTGTAGTATATCTTGAAATCTGGGATTGTGATACCTCCAATTTTGTTCTTTCTTAAGATTGCTTTGGCTATTTGATGTCCTTTGTGGTATCATACAAATTTGAGGATTATTTGTTGTAGGTCTGTGAAAAATACTATTACTTATTTGATAGGGTTTGCATTGAATCTGGATATTGCTTATTAATTCTTCCAATCCATGAGCATGGTACCTCTTTCCATTTTTTGTATCATCTTCTTCTTTTTTTTAAATGTTTGTTTGTTTGTTTGTTTGTTTATTTGAGCAAGAGACAGGGAGAGAGACAGAGAGAGAGAGAGAGCGAGCACACAAGCAGGGGGAATGGCAAAGAGAGAGGGAGACACAGAATCCAAAGCATGCTCCAGGCTCTGAGCTGTCAGCACAGAGCCCAGTGCAGGGCTCAAACCCACAAACCATGAGATCATGACCTGAGCGTAAATTGGACACTTAACTGACTGGGCCCCCTCCCCAGGTGCCCCAATTGTTTGTATCATCATCAAAATTTCTTTTTTCATTAATGTCTTAGAGTTTTCAGAGTACAAGTCTTTCATCTCCTTGATTAATTTTATTCCTGGGCATTTTATTATTTTTGGTGCAATTGTAAATAGAATTGTTTTCTTAATTTCTCTTCCTGCTGCTTCATTATTAATATATAGAATATATAGAATATATAGAATATAGAATATATTTTTTTTAATTTTTTTTCAACGTTTATTTATTTTTGGGACAGAGAGAGACAGAGCATGAACGGGGGAGGGGCAGAGAGAGAGGGAGACACAGAATCGGAAACAGGCTCCAGGCTCTGAGCCATCAGCCCAGAGCCCGACGTGGGGCTCGAACTCACGGATCGCGAGATCGTGACCTGGCTGAAGTCGGACGCTTAACCGACTGCGCCACCCAGGCACCCCAAGAATATAGAATATATTATATAGAATATAATATAGAATATATTATAGAATATTATATATAGAGAATATATTATAGAATATTTATATATATTATATATAGAATTATATATATAGAATATATTATATATATTCTATATTATATATTCTATATTATAGATGTATTATAATATATATAATATATAGAATATATTATAGATATTATAGATATTATAGATATATTATAATATATATAATATATAGAATATATTATAGAATATTTATATCTTGTAGTTTACTGAATTTATTAGTTCTAATAGTTTTATCAGTGGAATCTTGAGGGTTTTCTATGTATAATATCATGTCATCTGCAAATAGTGACAGTTTTACTTCTTCCTTACCGATTTGGATGCCTTTTATCTAATTGTTAATTTATTCTAATTCCAGTGATATGTTGAATGAAAGTGGTAAGTGTGGACATCTTTTCTTGGTCCTGACCTCAGGGAAAAGCTCTCACTTTTTCCCTATTAAGGATGAGTTTAGCTGTGGGTTTTTCATATATGGCCTTTATTATGTTGAGGTGTGTTCCCTCTAAGCCCACTTTGTTGGAAGTCTTTATCATGAACAAATGTTGTATTTTTCAATATTTTTTTTGCATCTATTGATGATTTTTACTTTTCCTCTTACTAAATATATGTATCATATTGATTTAAAATAATTTTTTATTATGTAAGAATAATGCCTTCTACTTTCATAGTCTATTTATATTTTCAATGTTTCCAGAATTTTTAAAATATATAAAAGACTATGACCTTTGTATACTTGTATATTGTAAATAACTTACCAATCATCAAAAGAAAACAACAGATTTACAAGCACTGAATATGGATTACCTTATTAATCTAATAATTTGTTTTATTAATACCTTGGTATACACATTTCACAAAAGTGCAACTCTGATGGATAATTTCCTAGAACTTGGAACAGTGGGATAAAATGTATTCATCTTTTAGATTTAATATACATTTCTAAATATTTCTGTATAGAGGTTGGAACAGTTAACTTTACAAACATTGCATGGATGTGTTTACCTATACTCATGTTGGATCTCTGTGTTAACAACGTTTAGTCTTTAGTAGTCTGCTAAGTGTAAAAGTACTTAAGTATAATTTTAACTTTCATTTCTCTCATGATAAAAGGTCAGCAACCTTTCATAGGTTTAACAATCACTGGTATTTGCCCATTTTTCTATTGTTTTTAAAAATTTGTTCTATTAATATGTTAAAGAAATAGTATTTGCTATATGAGTTGTAAATGTATACCAGGTTTGGCTGTATTAATTGTGATTCTTTTTTCCTTATAATTATTTTTTTAGTTTTTAAATTTATTTTAAAAATTTATGGTCATTCTAGTTGCTTTCAAAATAAAAATGAAACATCTCCATGACAATGTTATTATTTTTAAAATTATTCCATATTTTTCTAATACTTTAATGTCTCATTTTGTAGGATTAAATTCTATATCTATTTCTTTTAATTACTATATTTAAAATTAATTTTAACAACTTATTAGGTCTAGTGCATAATAATTCTGTCATCTTTTCTAGAAATATTTATAGAATTTATTTGTTGATTATATCTTGTATATTTAACTATATGAACCTTATTTTCTTTTGTTTTTTTGAAAGAAAACTTTTTATTACCTGTATGTACAGAAAATCCAGTAGCATACACTGAGCCCAGTTTGGTGGCCAGGTCTTTAGCTGTTGTCTTTTCCAACTTGGCAATGTGAGCCACCGACTTTGGACCCAGGTCATTGCCTCCCCAGTGACATCAGGTCTCATCATATCTGTCCTTGTAATTGGTCCTGATTGCTTCTACCAGCTAGCCAGAGCTCCTTTGTCTTCTGAGTTAAATACTGTAAAGGTGACTGTGGTATAGTTCTTCTTGGGGACTAGGTGCCCCACCTGGCTTTGTCCTTGATAATGTAGTAGGGAATCCCTATCTTTCGATTTAGGGCAGGCAGGAAGACAACCAGTTTGGGATCCACCTCATGTGCAGTCCCTACCAGTTGAACCTCCTTGTTTTCCACCAAGGTGGTAACAGTATTAACTGCAGCTCAAAGGACAGGTGCCTTCTTAGTAGGGACATCCCCTTTGCTGGCAGCTTTCTTCTCAGCCCAGGTCCAACAGTCTCTGCTTCTCTTGCTTTGTCTCTGGTCTGTATTTGTGAGCCAGCTTAAGTAGTTGAGTAGCTGTTTGGTGGTCCAAGATCTGGGTGACCTGATTAAACATGGAAGACACTCATAGACGGTTTTTAGACCTTTGTCGCTGCAGCCAGATGTAGTGGGTCATTTGACAAAGTGGGTAAGGTCCCTTTTAGGCTGAAGGTAGTCTCCACTGCCAAAATTCTTGCACCTTTTCTCAAATAGGGGATTGACCACCTTCTTGGCCTCCTGCTTCTTGACAACACCAGGAACCAAGGCCACCTTCTTCCCTTTAGTCTTCTTTGTTTTGGGCATCTTGGATGGCTAGAGGAGAGAGAAAGCAACCATATGAACTTCATAATTAGCTTTTTCCCACTTTAAAAAACATTTTATCATTTTCCTGTTAGTATATTGTAAATTTTCTAAGTCTTTGTTATTTGTATATTGGAAGGATTTTCCCTTTACTAGGTTAAACTTGTGCCTGCTTATTTATTGAATTATCTTCTTATTTATAATACTTTTTAGTTGAGTCTCTTGGGTTGTCTAGATATAAAATAAAACTGAAAATAATTATAATTTTACAAATTTGTATCTAGTGTTATGCCTATTATTTTGTTCCCTTTTTAAATTGCATTAGTTTTTAGCCCTAGAAAAATGTTAAGTATCAGTAGTAATAATAGACATCTTTTATCTTTAATTTGAATGTTTCCATTGTACTTCTGTGAGTATAGTCCTCATATTAAGTTTTAATATCTTTCTTTACACGTTTTTCCTTTGAAAAGTAAACTTTTTATAATTTCTTAGTTATCTATTTGTCACTCTGAACTTACAATCTTCAATCAAATCCACTTGGGGATCTTTATTGGAGTTGCATTAAGTATGTTTATTAATTTGTAATACCTTTTACTTTGTGACAGTAATACATTGTTTTTCTTCCTATGATTATTTTTCCATTTATTCAAGGATTATGTAAAGCTATTCATTGAAACTGTGGTGTGTGTGTGTGTGTGTGTGTGTGTGTGTGTGTGTGTGTGTGTATGGGTTGCTTTGTTTTTATCTCTTCTTTTTTATAGTTGAGGTACCATTTTGTATGAGACATTTTTATTTTCATTTACACTCTAATAAGTTAATATGTAGGAAAAGTATAGACTTTGTAAATTTATCATTTTTGTGCATCTTACTGAATCATCTGTTAATTCAAGCATCTTTTCATAGTTGCATGTAAACATTTTTATGTCTTCTTTTTCAATATAGATACTTTTAGGCATTTACTGAAGTAATTAGAAATAATAAAGCATTGTTCTTTTTGTAGTGATAACAGGTATCCTTAATTCCGGATTTTAATAGAAGCAGATTTTATTCATCACTATATAATGTTGGTTATTGTATTTTCTTAAAGCATCTGTATTATGTTTAGATAACTTGCTTGTAGTCCTGTTTTGCTTCATACTTTTTTCTGTCATATAGCTTCTGTGTATGTGCAATGAATGAAACAAGTAACAATTTCTTGCCTTATGAACTTTATATTCCAAAAAGAGAGGATGCAGGTAATGATAATGATAGTGATAATAAAATAACAACCACAAAACAATTACAGCAGCAGCAGCAAGAAAACTAATTATGTAATGTAATATATACATATATATGATAATATACATGTATATGAAACATGTAATAATTTTTGTTTGAAGGAGTATTGTGGGTTTAAGTAAGTCCCTCAATGACAAAGTGATCTCTTTGTTAATAACTTAAGGAAAAGAAGGAGCTAGTAATGCAGCTATGAAGAACAGTCAAGACAGAAGAGTAAATGCTAAGGTTATGAAAATAGAAGAAACTTGGCATGTTTAAGGAATAGCATGGGAGAACATTATGGCTAGAGCCGAGTCAATGAGGGAGAGAAAGAATGAAATCAGAAACAATAAATTTGGGGAACAGATTACGTATAGTCTGAATGGAATGACATCAAGAGAGGTTGAATGAGAGGAGAGAAATTGTTGACGAAAATTCAAATAGCTATTTTGTGGAGTTCTGCCATAATAGGGAAGAAAAAGAAAGAGAAAAACGGTAGCTGTAAAAAAATGGAGTAAAGAGAAATTATTTTTTTTAAGGTGAAGAAATTGTCGTACATGTATACATCATTGGGAAAGATCCTGTGAAGGCTGATAATGTGGTGATAAAGTCACCTTGGAAGTCTTGCTGGAGCAATGTCTATGAGCAGACCAGAAGCTACGGGTTCTAGTGCACAATGGAAGAGTTGTACTCTACCAGTGATAGGTAGTTGAAGCACGATATCACAAGAAAAGTTTACAGACACTGGTAGGTGAGTAGATCTGGTGGTGGTGGAAATCTACTTCGTATTGCATAGGAAGCTGGGGCCAAGTATAGGAAAGTGAAGCCATAGCTGTTTGAGACAGAGGAGTATCAAAAATAAATCTAAGATAGTATATCTCAAATTATCTGTGGTGAAGGACCAGATTCTTTTTGTTTCTTTTGATTCCTAATATGTGGTGGGATACATTTGAAATTGTAACAAAAATTATTCAAAAAGTTAAAATGTAAACAGTCATAAAATATAAATCCAATTTAAAAAATATTCATCAGACGTAAAATGAGTATGTCAAATTATAACTGAACCAATGTAAGTTCACTTCTTGGTAAGTCAGACACTGCACTAGGTTGATTCGTCACACAAAACTTTATTTTCAGTGAATAAAGAGATCACGGGGGTGGTTTCCAAAGCTGACTCATCAAGCAAGGGAATCCTTTTGTTGAGGGGTGGGATGAATATTTAGATAGAGAAGCCTTGTCATCATATATAGAGGCAGGCATATAGTCACACATGTACCCAAAGGAAGCATGTCTCTACATACGTTGATTGTTATGTAAATGAAGCTGGTGCGACTCTTTGGGTAGAGATTTTAGTATTATAAAGAGATAAAGGTGGCCATTCCAGAGGTCACTCCATGGTCCATCTCCACAGGTTGCATTCACGCGTTGAGCTTAAACTGTACTGGGTGGTCTGTGAGGTCTGGGCAGCCTGGAGGTCTTGTCAGGGCAGTTGCTGTCACTGGAGGGATGGTTTCACTTTCCATCTGCCTGAATTAAGAGATAGGCTAGAAATAGCTTAAGGAAAAATGTGGCACAAAGGTCAGTGAGTATAAGCAGGTGGGGAGTAAAGATCAGGTCTTGGGGTCTAGCTGATGAGCAAATTGGTATAACATATCGCAAATGCAAATGCTTTCTTTAAACTCCATTACATATCTTGCAAGTTGGTAGCAAACATTTCAGACTGTCTGTAGGCCAGGGACCATGTTTTAAATAGCACTATCCAAAAGAGTAAGAGAGAGAGTAAACTAGAGAAATACAGTATAATTTCTGTGATTACTGAGATTATGATCATAAATGTAAAATGAGACTATTAGGAAGGAAAAAAAAATATTTTCCTTCTACCCTTCCAGGTACTTGCCTGGGGCTCTGTAACAAAAGACAGGTTAAGAAGAGCAAAAGGAAAGTTTATTAACCTGTGCATCTTATATCCATGTGAGAGAAACTCAGGGTTGAGTAACTGAGGGTTGGTTAAAATTTGAGTTTATAATAACATTTTAGCAATATAACAATACATTTTTATACAAGAGATAAGACAAAGGAAAAATACTTTGAGTATTGGAGGTAGCATGTTGTGGGAAGGCAAATGTATGGAAGATAAGGACTAGTTAGTAAAGTTTGTTATGTAGATTCCTCTGTTGTTGTCTCTCAAGCTGATAAAGGCCTAAAGTCTCCTGTAATAAAATGTTATGCCTCTTGGTAGAGAAGAGTAGACAGGGGAGGGAAGACACCTTTGCAAACTTATCTCCTGGTTTTAGGTAAATAGAGGGAAGTCAAAGAACTTTCCTTGTATCTACTTCTTAATAGCCTCCAGGTCAAAATAATCCTTATGCCAAAGTGGCATATTTTGGAATGACACATTTTGCTAGCTTATACTATTTAGCTTGATTTTGGTATTTTTTTTTCTTCCAACCATATTCACTTGTTGCATAACTGAAGCACAAACAGAGATATGGAAGTTGAGGGTGTATTCAATGGAGTAAATAAATGATTGGGCATAGGATTTAAACTGGTTATCAAAGGAAGTAAGGGTATAGGGGAAGTAAGGACAGGACAATTGAAAATGGATTAGTGTGGGGATCCTGGATGGTTCAGTCAGTTACGTGTCCAACTTTGGCTCAGGTCTGTGAGTTTGAGCCCTGCATCGGGCTCTGTGCTAACAACTTGGAGCCTGGAGACTGCTTCAGATTCTATCTCCTTCTCTCTCTGTTCCTCCCCCCACTTGCTCTCGTGCTCTCTCTTTCTCTCTCTCTCAAAAATAAATAAGCATTTAAAAAATTAAAAAGAAAATGGATTAACTGTCTCAAGGGTTGAAGGCTTGTAGAGGTGAAGTACTAAATTAAGCTGAAAGAATGGAAGATTGTGTTCATAAAATGGGATACTGGAAATTAAAATTGTAGAGAGATTACATATTTTAGTAATGACAAGTTCAGACTATAATCATGAGAGAGACTGATTGAGATATGGGGGAGAAAGTGATCATTTGAGGGGAAAAGGTCAAAGATCCAAGGCACTAGTGTATTGGAAAAATTATCTTCATATGTACTGAAATCATTGGAGAACTGGTAGGGAAAGAATAAGAAATCTCAAGGACATTCCTGACCTGAGTCAGGAAAGAACTGCAACAAGGATAATGGATAACTTAATCAGAGGACAGATCAAAGGGTGTGTACCTTTTAGGGATGGAGAAGGGAAAATTATCTGGAAATTGCAGATTGCAGAAATTAAAAATTGCCAGACTCAAATAGTAAGGGGGAAAAGAAGGGTGTGGATAGAAAACAGTTATCAATTGAAAAAGCTCAGGGGAGCCAATGTCCTCAAGGGAGAATCAGGTTTCAGGAAGAATAAAATGCTGAAAGAAATGTTAGGAGGTTAAAAACACAGAGAATGTTATTGATGACAGACCAATATTGCAGTTTAAAAACTCAGTAGAGACTTTTCCTGGGTTCAAATAGGGGACAGAAAAATGGTATGGACAGAATATTATGGGCTGAGAGCCTAGGTTTGTGAAATTTGAGTTTCTTGCAGATACTCGACATAAATAGTAATAAAGTGCATAGTGAACAGGTCTATATATGCATCAGTATTAAATCAGCTCCACTTTTCTGTTTTTCCTCCACCCACATGGAATGAGGTGTTCTTATTTGGTGGTTATATCCTATCTGCTAGCTACAATATCAATGCGGGACACAATAACCCTGGGTTGTTACATTGCAGCCAGTTCATAGTTAGAACTTATCAGGAAAGATAGCATGTGACTCCATTGTGCAAGGACAAATCAGTGGAGGAAGTAAATAGATATGTTAAAGGATCATTCTGGCTGCAGGCTAAATGAATATCCACAAAATAGAAGACAACAAGAATAAAAGAATGACTAGCAATAGAAGCCATGAGCTTTGAAGTGCAGTTCCTTTTTTCTGTGTTTTTCCATCTTAGAATATTTCAACATTCTAGAATAACCTGCCCATGCATAGGTTTACCTTTCCTTGTCAAAGGAAAATGCGCTATGTACACACACTGCTGTAACTGTGCCTATGTCCTATCCTTATTACATAACATTTTCAAGGAAGAGGAAGGAGAGAAATAAGGCATGACTCTTGTAAGCTCTGGACAGGTGCTTCTAGCATCCTGCTAGTATGAAGGAGTCAGCACAGCAAATTTGTTTATAACACAATTGTTCAGGTATTTTCATTCCTGTTCTTAACTTTAAGGTAATTCTTTCCATTTTCTCCCAAGAAGATTGTTGTCCTGGGCATTCTCTAGCTACTTTGATTTAAACTGTATTCCTTCACCACTATTTAATTCCTTAGAAACATCATTTCCCCTTTTCCTTTCCATGTCCTTAATTTTTTTATTTACTCAAGCACCTAGGTGGTGATTGTGACAAATATATATTTGACTTTCTGGCTCACTAGACTTACAACCTAGAAAAGGGAAACTGAAAAATTAGTGATCCAGAAAACAGATATTACTTATTTTGTGACCTTACTGTGTGTATGTATACAATCCATCGCTCCCACCTTTCTGAAGATATGTATAGCAATAAAAATAGAAACAACATGGGTCCTTTCCTTACATATTAAATCCACAAAGCTGTTTTTAAATATCCTGCAAAATATGTAAAAATATGGGTCAATATAAGGTTGAATGGGATCATTTTGTGCCTTTTAATTTGTTCTTTCAAGGTGTCTGTTTCTGTCTTTTTCATTTGTCCCTTCACTTCTTCAGTCATATAATAAGGTTTCCTGATCCCAGTCTAAACAATATAAAAAAGAAGAAAAATAGGGAGGCTGGGGACATTCTCTAAGCTACAATGGGACCGAAATAGGTGAGTGATATCACAAAGTAAGGTTTTAATGCAATGAGAAGGATGACCTTGGAACTATAAAACTGGGTATAAAAGTAAGAGGAAACTGCACCATCGTAGAACATCTGCATAAAGATAAACTAACAGGGCTAGATACCTCAAAGGATAGAGAAATACTATATTCTGTCTTATATTTGTTTGAGTTTCATAAAAGCCTTCTTTCCTACATCTGGTGGGTAATATATCATTTTGGCATCTACAAATCACAGAATACACAAGAAAGCTGAGTGAGATAATGTGGTGCTTCCCAGTTAACTGTTAGACTGTGTAGAATTGTCCTGGAATTTCATATACCTAAAGGGAGAGAAGGAAGAGAAACTTCCAGCTATTATAATTTTCTCAGGGAGAGAGAAAGAAGAAAGGGAGAAGAAGTAAGCAACAGTGACATTTTGTAAGTCGTATTAGTGACCTCAGGAATCAAATTTACATAAATAATGAATACATATTCCTAAATTTGGTGACATTACCAAGCTGTATTTTGTTTCACT
This sequence comes from Felis catus, assembly GCF_018350175.1. NCBI lineage: Eukaryota > Metazoa > Chordata > Mammalia > Carnivora > Felidae > Felis > Felis catus. Next base: position 132,322,228 of record NC_058375.1, on the reverse strand, counting down.
GACCTTTCTTGGCTCTTTCTTTGCCACCACTTCTATTTATGCTTTCATATTTTAGGAAAATTTTGTTTTGTTTCTAAATAGACTTAAAATGGGAAAAAAAAAGAAATGTGCTTTATTTTCTGTTTCTCTGTCCTTCTGTCCCTCTGTTCCTTTGTCCCTCCTTCCTTCTCCCTTTTCATTTTCTCTCCTCCAGTTATTTTCTGTTGGAAAAAAATAAATAAAACAGTTGCAATTGTCTTAAGATTCTGAAAAGAGCTAAGAATTTATTCCATTACTTTTAGAATAATCCCAACTGAGACATGCCACATCAAGTTTGCCATATCATTAGGAAATATGTCTATATTGTATTCAAACTTTTTCTCTTCCATTATTTCAAATAGTAAAATGTAGGGAACCAGGGCAGGCTACCCCCAAATGTGCCATTTTGTCATAAAGACTATTTCAAGTTAAAAGTAAGGAAAATCCAGCAGATGTAGGAAAAGCTCTTTCTCTGCCTTCCCCATAACTATGTAAATTTACCCTGGTAAGGAGATCCTGATACAGTAAGAGAAGTATTAACAAAGGACCCTTTTACTGAAGGAATTCATCTTAGAATTACTTAATAGAACATAAGGACATAATAGATCAATTTTGTTTTTTCAAATATCTCTTTCCCTCTTCTTGTTAATAAGCTTTCTCCCCTGTATTATCTTCAGGCCCCCACCCATTTCCTTAGCTCATATAAGCTTCATGTTGCCTCATTGGCTTTGGAATTTCATGTCTGTGTGAATTCCCCAACACGCCCCCCCACACACACACCTCCCCAACTCCCTGTGCATACGACTATTAAATTTGATTTTCTCTTGTTAATCTATTTCCTGTCAATTTGATTCTTAGTCCAACTAGAGGGACCATGGGACAGAGGGACCATGGGACAAAGCATGCCAAGGAATGCTTTTTTTCCTTGGCAAAAGCATTTAAGAAGGGACTAAAGAGAAGAAAGCAGTTTAAGTGAAGCTAGAAAATTATGAGGAAAAGCAGTTAAAGTGTCTATCTCCAAAATATGTAACAATTAAAATTATGCAAGTAAACTATTGGTTTGCTGTCACAGACTATGAGTCTGGAGTTGTCTCTTGTCCAGGAAGAGAGTGGATGCAGAATTGAATATGAGACAGGCTAAGGTCTGGGAGGAGACAAGAGCATTGAACAGAACTTTCATCTCCATATTTATTGAGCTCTCAAGATCTTACACATGTGGTGAATGTGAAGAAAACAAGATCTTAGACACGTGGTGAACCTGAAGAAAACAATCAGATAGTAATCGTTAAATTGTGTGTAAGCAAAAGCTCGGGGGGGGGGGGCAGAGTTTCTGATCAAGGTATATTGGCACCAGATGGAAAGTAATTTCCTGCAGGTGATATAACAAGTTACTCGTGATTCCATTACCATATCTCGCTATTTGACCTCAGGCGCTTTCAACCCATGGTGGAGTCTTTCTGCCCTAAGCTTTTTTTCTAACTCTTATGTAAGTAGAACCTATTTCCCCACAGTTCTCCCTTTTTTGTTTTTCTTCATCTTAAGTTTGCATACGAGGACTGTCATGACAAGCTTCCGATCCTTTTTTTGCTGTCGGGTAGTTTGGTGGGTGATTTTGTAAAAGACATAAAAAGAGGCACAGTAGAAGTATTCCACTTCCCAGAATTATCCAGAATTTGAGATGGGCATTAGCCAAGAGAGAGAGAGTTAAAGTCTTTCCAAAAGGACCAGGAGTCGACCCATTTATTTCTTAGTTCTTCGGAGTATTGTAGTTGGTGTAATGTTACATCTAACATTTCTATCACAGGGAAGCTTAGAATGGAGGATTTGGCCATAAATTGATTAAGTACATGTTCAATTTGATAGTGTAGTGAAGACTAATTCCAGCAATGGTAGCAGAGGCTATAATGCTTACCACAGCTAGGATCCCCATGATTAAGAAGCCTATGATTTAACTTTGCCTGGTTAATGAATACCAGTGATGGAGATCATGGTCATCAGATGCAAATCAGGGGTATATGCAATACCACTGTGTTCTAAGAGGATGCCGGCCTAGTTAGGCATTTAAGGCTTCCCCATATACCAGAGGCAAGGACTTGCATTTGTCGAGTGGCTTCAGGATGTGGAGTCCGTGAAGAGGCTTCCTCCATCTTGGAAAATGGGAGCGGTGGTTGCTCATTCAGAGTCATTCTCCGGAAGTCCTGGTTGATTGGAAGATATTCTGAGGGTTTCCACCATGCCATGTTATAGCTTCACCAACCAAGAGGAAATCCTCAGAGGTCTGGAATCTGAAAGAACACACGTATCCTCGACCCCAGGTGAGAATTTTGAACCAGCACGATAGGGTGATAGGTTTTATCTAATTTAGAAGAAGGTAGCTCAGATGCTGTTAGTCCTTGAGGGTCAAAATTTGAAAACTTAAGAGTGATTATAGCACAATTGAGGAGAAGTTAAGGTTGCAATGTAGACAGCTATGGATAATCCTCCCATCTTTGTTTTTTTTAAACCTATTTTTAATTTTGTGTGCTTCGTTCTACAATTTCTTGGCTTTGTGGGTTATAAGGAAATTTAATTTTATCTGCCATTTCCTTCTGCCTTTGTTTCCCACATCATTTCCCCCCTGAACCATTTTGACCCTTAAAATCTTTAAGGTTGCTGAAGGTGGGTGGTCTTCTCTTCTGTAACTTCTTCTTGCTGAATAGGGGTGTAAAGATGTCCCTACTTATGGGTCAACATTGTTTTGCTGGGGTAGATATAGGGGAGTCATGAAAGGGGACAGTTCAGGGGAAACAGAGCCTCCTTGAATAGAAAGGATCATCTCTGTCTACTGAAAGTTATAGCTGTGAAGAAATATTCCTACAAGAGTCAAAACTATGACAAAAAGACTCATGAATGAACATGATTAAAAGATCTAATGCAATTGACAAGGAAATTCAGTTATGTCTGTGGCACATATCACTTCAATAATCAAAATATCAAGTGATGACCTCATACTAAAAAATATTAAAGCTAGGAATTGCATATAATCTCTAGAATGGTTACAACATTTACTCAAATGTAACCAAAGTCTTATTTGTTTGACTGTGCTTCCAGAGTAACTTAACATACCAAAGAAACCTAATTGGTCAAAAAGATTTCATTTAAAATTTAACTATTGGGAAATTTGTTTATTAAAGTCTTTGAAAGCTATCCTAACAATTACCCATGAAAAGTTTGAGACAAAGTTAACTATTACTTTAAGTCATAACATGAGCTTATTTGACCTTTGATAAACAGGTCTATTTCAAACCAACAAACTTATGTTTGGGTCCACCTAAACCAATTTGTCCCCCATGGTTAATTTTTACCTGGAACACTGGTGGAGAAATCTGAAGTGGGTGGTCTTTACTCCTTGACATTTTGGAGACAATGTTTAAAGGTTGGGAGAAGGTTTTTATAGCTAATAATATAGCTCAAAGTTTTGAATGTTGAGTAAAGCCAAATCCAGCATATATGTTCCCAGTTTTTCCAGTTTTCCAAAGGCAAGAATCCTTGTAAGCTTCCCCCAAAGCATCTGTAAACACTGTAAGGGCATTCTTAATAGGTTGTAGCATCAGGGTAACGATGTCAGAGGAAAACTTGTTCCTTTAAAAGGTTAGATTTTTCCCAATGACAAAAGGGGGAGCCAGTGTTCTCTGGATGTTGGGGTGCCAAAGGGACTAGCTGACAATAAGGAGGCTTAGGTTCCTTGGAAATTTTTTTTTTTACTTTGGGTGGGTCTATATCTTCATAAACATGATCTTAACTCAGGGGGAGAGTAGTCATATGAAATACAGACCATGTAAGAATGACCTCCGGCAGAACATTGGTGACTTCCATACGGTGTTCCTTTAGTGTTTTACCTATTCATTTCCAAATATCTAGATCAAAGTTTCCTTGCTCAGGAAACCAAGGGCAGTATTGCTGGATAATCATTAATAATTTAAGGAGTGCTATATGAATGTATTGTTTCTGTTCTAGGGATAGGCAATCTCCCATAGTGATTCTCTCAAAAATTCTATGGCAGCAAATCCTAATATAGTTTTGCTTTTCTCTTACCTTGTCAGTAGAGACTGTAATCCTGTGCACTTTTTCTGTTTTAAAGCTCTAGTTGTTCCCCAGTGTTCTGTAGTCCTTGAGTTACGTCGGCTTCTTGGCCACGTCGGCTTCTTGGCCACGTCGGCTTCTTGGCCACGTCGGCTTCTTGGCCACGTCGGCTTCTTGGCCACGTCGGCTTCTTGGCCACGTCGGCTTCTTGGCCACGTCGGCTTCTTGGCCACGTCGGCTTCTTGGCCACGTCGGCTTCCCTTTTGATACAGACTATGAGTCTGGAGTCCTCTCTTGCCCAACAGGAGATCAGATACAGAAGAAAAAAAAAAAAAAAAAAACCTCTGACTTCAGGTCATGATCTCAAAGTTCATGGGCTCGAGCACTGCATCTGGATTTGTGCTAACAGCTCAGAGTCTGGAGCCTGCTTTGGATTCTGTGCCTCCATCTTTCTCTGCCCCTCCTCCACTCATGATCTGTCTCTCTCAAAAATAAATAAGCATTAAAAAAACATTTTAACAAGGAACCTATCCACTGACACTTGCTTTTGCCTCCTTTTGAGTATTTTGCAGAAATATGACATTGTATTGACAATCACTTGCAATTCCAAAGCAAGAAAGAGAGAATAACATTTGGCTCAGTTGTGATAAAGTGACATTCCACATCACCTACTCATATTGCAAGATATTGCTCATTTGTTAAGTTAAAATTTATTAGAAATGTTTGCTCATCTTGTGGAAGCTCACAGAACAAGTTACTCATAATCCATTGTTTTACTGTATTTACTTTCTTTGACTGTATTATTAATCATAAGTCGTCAAGTAATCCTTTCCGAGACAGAGTTTAGATGGGATGATGTTGTAAATCCTTCAAATATGGTCTACCATGGAAACTCTGAAATATCCAATTTACAATAGGATTTTAGATGCTGTTAACCAAGGCATAGTTTAACACTCATGGATTATTGCTTTTCAATCTGAAAAGAAATCTGTTAAGCTCTACCCTTCACTTTTCCATTTCACAGATGAAGAAACTGAGGTTTCTTAACCTCTTAGACAAGGTTTAATACCTTGCCAATATCTCGTAGCTGATAAACACATTTTTGGATTTGATTCCAAACCAACTCTCTTTTAAGGGCTGTGCTCTCTAAAATATATAAATTGCTTAACTCAGAAGTAACCCTTAAAAAGTCCCAATAAAGCAATTAACATTATGTTTTCCTCTTTGTCAAAAGCTATTTGGTCAAAATTCCAGTGTATAATCATGGTAGACTCTATAATGTGAAGTTAATTGAGGGGCATCTTAATTAATATCTGGTGTTTTCCGACTATAACTACTTGTTCTGAAGCCCTGTCAGGATTCTCAAAGCTTAGCCTAGACTAATGAAGCAAAATAAGTAAAGTAAAATAAAACAGTTATTCTGTTTGAAGAAGGAGTTGCCTTGGTTTCACATTTTCTTCATTTCAGATCCAAAAGCAAAATGATGAGCCTACTTTAGCATCATAAAATTATAAAACTTTAGAGTTAAAAGTAAAAATACTAGATAGATAATATCTAGATAATATGACAATTTATGCCAGTTTTATTTCATAACCTAATTTATACCAGATAGCTACAGAGTTTAGAAAATGTCAGAAAAGATTTATTATTTGATATAATCAAATCAAATATTGCCCTTTGTGTAGATTTAAAATGGTCAAATATGGTCAATTTCATGTTTCAATCTAAATATGATACCCATTTTAGAGATGAGTGAATCCAGCATTAAAGAAAAAGATCTATTTGACCCTTCAATTCACTTTCAAAAGGAATAGACCAAAAGTCACATCCCCAAAGCCTTTTCCATTAGATTCTCAATAGAGAATAATGAAGCAAAATCTACTTATTTCATTGAGGGTTTGATTACATTATAAGAAGCCAGTATTTGGTTGATTTCTTTAAAAATTTAAATACTAGTATCCACTGGTCTACAGTGGGTTAAATGCTTGTTTTTCTAGAATGTCTATTACTCTATGGAGAGCTGTAATAAGTGAAAAGGACCAGTATTGCAGAATACTTCTAAGAAATTGAGTATTTTCTCCCTGTTTTTGTTGTTTTAAATAAGTAACCATTCCCCCTTTCTAAGTCATGAAGAGTAATTTTTGGTGATCATTTTCCATAACACAAAGTTATGATTATTATGGGTCTTCAGCTGATAGATATCCATTTGCTTATTGAAAGTGATATGTAAGACCCTCCTTAGGCCATGACTATACTGTATACATCTCAGTAAGTCCTGCTCTGTAGCACAGTTCTTTGCAGATAGTAGACACCTAATGGCTTTCTGGTTCTAAATTGCATTGGAAGAAATAATGAAAGGTCTCTTGGGTTTAAAATTGACGGGTGTTCTCAGTCTTTAATATCTTAACAGAATATGCATAAATTACTTTTTGATTTATTGCTTTAGATTTCTCTAGGACAGTGTACTTTTCCTTTGCAATTAAAGTACTTTGATTCAGTAATCTTAAAACTATGATAGAGTATATTCATGGAGATGGCCTACTTGACTCGGGTCTTTGGGAAGAGGATACAATAATCTCCCAAGTGTCAGTGTGAAGCTATACTCTGCTCTCTCCCTTTATAAAGAGAATATGTCTGCCATCTTATTTTTAATTGTAAACTCCTAGAATATCAAGTGTTTTGAAAGATTATGCATAGAGACCTCTAAATAAAATGTATAGAAAGACTCTGTAGGGGAAAGTTTGTCGATTTGGAAAAGCCCTTGGGCCTCTGTTTGTTTGTTTGTTTGTTTTTGTTTTTAATCTTTTTCAATTTAGAGGGCCTGGTTTCTGTTTCAGAACAAATGAATGAAAGAACTTTCATTTAATTTTAACAGTTCACAAATGTGTTACCTGGTTTTGACAAGGGCGTCTGTAATATTTCAAAACTATGTTAAAGATAGAGCATTTAGCAACCCAGGAAGACAATGACTATAAAACACAAAATTAACTCATCAAGTTACTGTAATTTTCTTTCCCTTTGTCTCCAGCTGATTAGTGCAAATTAACCGCCTGAGCAGTTAGCATGCAATATGGAAATCTTTGATATCTGCTGAGAAGGCAGGCTTTTTTTTTCCTGCTTTCAACTACATCTATGTAAAATTCCAGAATTCCCTATAGACATTGCTCTATTGTGATCATTAATATTTTTTGAACTTTAAGGGCATGTTTATATGTTTGTTTTTAGAATTTCTTACCTTAATTTATTAAAACATTTATAATCTTTATAAATTCCTATATAGGAATTCCAAAAGAAAAAAGAAGAGGAAAAAAAAAACTGAGATACCTAGGTATCTCATCTCTTCATGTAGATAATAAATATCTCACTGGATTGTTGTGAGAATGAAAATTCAATGACATGTTTTAAAAATTAGGACATAGTCTAATCCATACTTTACATTTAGTGTGCATTGTAAAATTATTTTTATTAAACACATATAATTTGATCAGTGAAATATGCTACTTATTTCAATCTCTTCACTCTCAGGAAAAGAGATATTTAGGTAATTTATATTGATTGCATTCCATATAGTCTGAGAGAGAGCTTAACAAATGTGAATTGTTATACAAAGAAAAGTGAACTTTTGACTAGCTATTGAAAAAGAATGACGAGTTATGTTAAAAAGAGGTTAAAAAGGGCATCAGTCATGGAAAGGAAACAAGTCATATACTTGGTCAGAAGTCAACTGATTTTTGGGATAATGTATCTGGAAGAGTTTATAGTTATGTGGTGGTGGGATATGATTGTCAGAACTACCTAAAAGTAAACATCAGGAGCTTTTTACCCCCTTTGTCTATCAAATAGTTGGCAGCTATTTCAAGGAGAAAAACATTTAATATAAATTGTTCATTCAGTATATTTGAATTCTTAAATCCTTATATTTTATTTTTGAATGCATTAAAATATTCCCATTTATAGAACAGTTTCTCTACATAGTAATTAATGCATTCTTTTAACAGAAAGTTTTTTATTTTATTTTTTTATGTTTATTTATTTTGAGAGAGAACATGAGCAGGGGATGTGCAGAAAGAGAAGGAGAGAGAGAATCCTTAGCAGGCTTCATGCTGCCAGTGCAAAGCCCAACGTGGACTCAAACTCAAACATTGAATTCATGACCTGAGCTGAAATCAAGAATTGGCTGCTTAACTGCCTGAGCCACCCAGGCACCCCATTTAGTAGAAAGTTTTGATCAAGGATCACCAAGTTCTAGATTTTTGTGTTAGGAGCTAAGCACTGAACAAGGACAGCCTAGTTTCTGTACTCAAGGAACTTAATGCAGAGAGGAAGGAATACCCAAGCATGAATTTTATGAATGACAAATTCAAGAAAAGTCTGAACTTATTTTTATGATTCAAACCAAAATATTTTTACTTTAAAATGTAGTGACAGCCAAGTTCTGATTTAGAAACAAATAATATATCTCAAGAACATGTTCCCATGCCAGGAACTGACCCATTGGCTCAGTGTTTCTCATCCTTCTCTGATGTGATGTAGGGAACTTGATTAAAAATGGTACTATCTTGGTACTGTTCAAGCTTATTGGCTTAATATCTTCAGACAGTCTCTGAATCTGTATGTTGAGCAAGAACCAAGGCACTTCTTTTTAAATTAGTCAATTCAAGAAACACTAGTATATCTTAGAAACTAGTCATTTGTTTGGCTCTTTAGGTTTTTGTTTATTTATTTGGTGGAGTTACATAGAATATTAATTAATTCAGTTTAATCTTGAAAGCCAACAGCTTGAATCTAAGATATCTATAGAAACCCATTACTTCCTGTCATTTGGAATAAGCCTATATCACCCTTATTTGGAACCATAGTATGGTATGTTCTTCAATTTTATCTCTTTGAACTAGTTTTTCTCCTAATAACTCCGATGTTTTAAATGTGTTCACGTATTCAGTACTTAACTGCAAAGTTATGAATCACTGTATAATTGAGAGAAATCAGTGAGGTAGTCTAATATGTTAGTCTCATGATAAAATCAAACCATGGAATGTTTAAGCCTTCCAATTTTTGTGTTATTCTTTTCTCATTCTCTTTCCTTTTCTTCACTTTCTATTAGCTTGGAGTTAAAACTACTTACCATCTGTCCTTTAGTATCTGATATGATTTGATTTAAGAATACTTTTAAAAGATCACATCACAAGTGTTTTAAAACAAACTCCGCTAAAAGTAACAGAAAACACAAAGAACTGTCTCCAATAGTAGTAGTAGCATTTAAATTCAAAAGCATCTAAAATCTGTTTATTTTTAAATATTAAAAAAATTGAAATAAATTAATATGTAATTCTTATCCTACAAGGACCACATTATCTTTCTATTCATAAAATAGATGAAATTACTTTAGTTGTATTGATTTGGAGATAGGAAAGGGATAGCTGAAAAAAGTCAACAATGAAAATGTATGTCAGTTCCTAGGTTTGCTTGTCATCTTTATTAATAATAATCTACAAAAAGGATTAAGTAAAATTTTAATAAAATGTGTTAGATATATGAAATTGAGAGATGTAAGCATGAATGGCAGCTTAATGTTACAAGCAACAAGGTTATGTAATTGATCAGGGAATAACAAAATGAGCTCAATATTAAAAATGGACCACCTCATAAAGTAGGCAATCAGAGGAAAATCAGGATGGGTGATCAGTGTATGGAAAGAACATGGAAATAGCAGAGTGCATATGTATAATAAAATTGACATTCTTCATTGGACAAAGCAATTTGTGTCAAGGTGGAATATTAGAAAAGGCACTGAATTTATGATTAAAAAGAAAATCATTGTCATGGTCCTAGTTCTGTTCCTCCCTATACTATCTTGAGGAAATCACATAAACTCTCCAGGCCTCAATTTGCTTTAGTGTAAAGATGATGATTATACTGGTTTATATGCTACTTTCAAGGGGTCCCTCGGATTTGTTAGCTCTTCAGGAGCTTTAAGGGATATGGTGGGCCTACAGAATTCTTAATTAAAATTGGAGTTCTGGGCATGTAACATATAACTGGAAAAATGTTTTGTTTAATGTTTGTTAATTTTTGAGAGAGAGAGGCAAACAGACAGCACGAGCAGGGGAAGGGGGGTGGGGGTGGGGGGAGACAGAGAATCCTGAGCAGGCTGTGCATCATCAGCACAGAGCCTGATGTGAGGCTCAAATTCACAAACCATGAGATCATGACCTAAGCCAAAATTAAGAGGCAGACTCTTAACCCACTAAGCCACCCTGAAACCCCTAACTGTAAAAATCTTATTTAAAGTTTAAGCAAAAGATGAGAATGATATTCCAATTAGAGGGAGCATAACAGCAATTATCTAGATAATTCAATTTCTACATCATATTTACCTAAATTGCCTAGAAATGTTAACAGAAATGATTAAAAAAAGAGAAGAGAGAAATACTGATTATTAGCTTCAGTTCTTTGTGAATATAAATAACTCATTTTAATTCAATTTCCATAATTTAATGTAATCAACTTATATAATCTATATATAAATTCTTATATTCCTATTTTGAATGAAATATGAATATAGTATTCATAGTTCATATATAATGAAAGTGATGATTTTTTCTCTTCAAAATTGTATAGTTTTTAATAAACTAATGATAAATCACTGTAATAAGACAAAATTATATAAATGTGACACAATTATTTTGCTTTAGGAATAAAACAAATGGTCACATTTGCCATCACATTGTTAAAATAAACATTTTTTTAATTTTATTTTTTTAACGTTTATTTATTCTTTTTTTTTAATTTTTTTTTCAACGTTTTTTATTTATTTTTGGGACAGAGAGAGACAGAGCATGAACAGGGGAGGGGCAGAGAGAGAGGGAGACACAGAATCTGGAACAGGCTCCAGGCTCCGAGCCATCAGCCCAGAGCTCCACGTGGGGCTCGAACTCACGGACCACGAGATCGTGACCTGGCTGAAGTAGGACGCTTAACCGACTGCCCCACCCAGGTGCCCCTAACGTTTATTTATTCTTGAGACAGAGAGAGACAGAGCATGAACGGGGGAGGGTCAGAGAGAGAGGGAGACACAGAATCGGAAGCAGGCTCCAGGCTCTGAGCCATCAGCCCAGAGCCTGACGCGGGGCTCGAACTCACAGACCGCAAGATCGTGACCCGGGCTGAAGTCGGACGCTCAACCGACTGAGCCACCCAGGCGCCCTGAAATAAACATATTTTTATTTACAGAACTGGTTCTTAAACTTATGTTTCGTAGGAAAAAAGAAAATTCTCCATCATTTTCACTTAGAATAGAATTGCATTTTGATGCCATGATCAGAATTATTATTTTTAGTACCCAAGTGCAGTAATACAGGCAAAACATGGAGAATATGTATAGATTCTACTTAGACATTTTCTTTTAGAATATTGTGTATGTTATTTCAGAATGTAGGAGGGTTCTTGATCAATGTATTTAGTTAGGTTTTATTATAACCTCATAAAAATTCTGTTTTTCTGGCTTCCAAAGATCTGAAGTAAAGCAATATCCCCCAAATGACCTATAGGCCTCCAGTTTTCTTCTTCCTGAGCCCATTCCCAGTCTCTCCTTCATACTTTTGCTAGAGGTCCTTTTAGAACCCTTCTAACCAGGTAAATCTTATTACTAAAATCTTTAGTTGGCATTCCATTTCTTAGATAAAATACTAATGACTAATAAGGTTATTTTCAGCTTTTCACAGGCTGCATCCAAACTTACTGCTTTGTGTATCCCCTCAAAATCCACATATTGAAGCCTAACCCCCACTGTGATAATATTTGGAAAGGAGACCTTTGGGGAGTAATTAGATTTAGATGAGGTTGTGGGGGTGGAGTTCCCTGATGGTATCCATGCCTTTAGAAGGATATGAAGAGCCCAGAGCTCTTTTTTTTTTCCCCCACTATGTGAGGACAAAGTGAGAACATGGTCATCTATGAACCAGGAAGTGGGTTCTCATCAGACACTGAATCTGTTGACACCTTGATCTTAGAGTTTCTAGTCTAAGATAAATAAATATTTGGTAGGATAAATAAATATTTGGTGTTTAACCCACACAGTCTATAGTATTCTTTTGTTATTGCAGCCCAAACTGATGAAGACCTATGTTTTCCAGATTTTCTTCTGTCACTCATCTGTCAGAATTCTATCCCTGCTATACCTGAACTGGCTGTAGAATGAACCCTTCATGTGCTCACATGTGGAACATCCATTAGCCTTCTATCACACCCTATTTCTGCCGTTCAGAATTCTACTTGTTATGCAAGTCCAAGTACTCTATATCCAACTAGTCTGTGGAACATTTTTTCTTTATATTCTAGGGGTAGGATATTCCTCTATTACAATGTTTTTCATAGCTAAATATCCCTGTGTAATACCTTGAAACAGTAGTCAAGAGATGCTAAATAATTGAAGACTGTTATCCATTTTTTTGTGGTTATCCCTTGAGGTCACCTAAGTCCTTAGCCCAATCATTCCCCTCATTTGCTGCATCATACTTGTATTTTATACTCATATTTGTATTTGTTTCTTTTCAGACACTAAACACTTTGAGGGTAGAAAGTTCAGTGTAATACTCCCACTATGTTTATCGCACCATTTATCTATTGCATCCATTTATCTATTGCATTTATCTATTGCATCCATTAATAGAAGATGATAGGACTGAAAGTATAGGTTTGTCTCCTATGAATTTCACAAAATTTTTCACCCCAGTTTAGGGTCCTACCTGTGACTCATGCTATCTATTTGGAATATCCACTCTTTTTCCTGTTTTTTGTTCTTCTGTGTCTCATCCAGTATCCTGTTGAAATGTATGTTATATCATAGTACCCTGTTGAAATGTATGTTAGATCATAGTACTTTGCTTCTGTGAACTTGTCAATGGCTTCACATATCCCTCAAAGTAAAACTAAAGTCTTCTCAATAGCTAAAGTTCTTATATAATTCTACCTTTTTTTTATCTCTCTGACTTGATGACCCATACATAGCTCTTCCTTTCTTCATACCACTCCATAGCTCCCATAGCCATGTTGCTGCTCCTGAATACGAAGTGTACATATTTACTTAAGGGACGGAGGTAATATAGGGCTGGAATGCTTTTTTCTCAGATGTTACATGGGACACTGTCCTACCTCTGAGTAGTATTCACCTCTTAGTAAGGTCTTCCTTGACTCTGCAATTCAAAAGTGAATCCCTCTCCTACTGTTCTTCAATTCCTTTCCTTTTATATATTTCTTCATAGCATTATCAGCATATAAGATTCTAAAGGTTTTACTCATTTATGATTCCACCCACTCCTCTAGAATTTAAGCACTAAAGGGGTAGGGTTATTTTGTACGTTGTAGTCAGAGTTGTGTGTTCAGTTCCTAGAACAGTCCCTGCTGCTATAAGTAGCTATTAAGAAAATGTCTTTGTGGGAAAAAAAATAATATTTCAAATTTCATTTTTATTGCAGGATTTATTTATAGACTACATTAAATCACTTGCTGAAAATATATGTTCAAATAAATGTCAGAAAGAGCTGAAATGTTTTAGGTGTCAAGAGACAGAAGTGTAGTGTCATTAAGGAGATCGGACTAGGCTATTTTTGTTGCAAATACCTGACTTTCATGCAAAGCCTTCTCATATTTTTTTTAATGTTTGTTTATTTTTGAGAGAGACAGAGTGTGAGCAGGGGAGGGGCAGAGAGAAAGGGAGACAGAATCTGAAGCAGGCTCCAGGCTCTGAGCAAGCTGTCAGCACAGAGCCTGATGCAGGGCTCGAACTCACAAACTGTGAGATTATGACCCAAGCCAAAGTCAGATACTTAACCGACTGAGCTACCCAGGCGCCCCCAAATGCTACTCATATTTATAACCTTAATCATAAGGCATAAATATAGAAGTACCTTGTAAAAGATAGCCTCTAGCATATACAAAATGGCACCCTGCATGGAATGAAAAAAAATTAATTAAAATAAAAATAAAAAGCTAAAAAATTAGACTAAAGCATAATGTTAATGGAACTATCAATGTTTTTTTTTATTAATGAAAGAAAAATTTTCAAGCCCTTCATATAACAGTCTGGTACTTTGAACTAGGACTGGGTAGATGCATAGCATCTAGGTTGCATTGCCTGCCTTTCAGAAGCATTGTCTAGTGGGAGAGACAGACTTAAAAACAATAGCAATTAAATAAGTGTTTTAGGAGAGATGGATCTTATAATGTCTTAGAAGTCCATCACACTTCGTAGAAGCAGTAATCTGAGCTGAGTCTTGAATAATGAGTAGGAACTGGAAAGGAAGACAAAAGAAGGGAAAATATTTTAGGAAAAAAGAAGGATGTGAATTGTTACAGAAGACAGACCAATAAGTCAGGGAATTGAAGTCGATTGGCCTCACCACAATCTTGGATGTGGGCTAGTGACTAGGGTAAAATCCAGAGGGATCATTAGAGAATGTCATATTTCAACAAGGAATAAGCAGATTTATAGTACATATGCCTTTCTAGACAGATATATTGTAGTGGAGGGAAATGTCTCCCTTGTCTTCCTTTGAAAATTAAACTGACAAAGACAATAGGAAAAAAAAACATGGATTTAATTGTATTTTAACATGTACATGGGAGCCTTCAAAAGAAAATGAAGACTCAAAGAGGTGACCAGAAGACAAAGCTTCTATACCTTTTGAATGAAGAATCAATTCATTTGTTGAGGAATTGACAAAACAGCATAATTTAGGCTTGGGTCAATAAATGGTAAAGAGGAAACTAGGAATATAATGGTTAGTTTAACAAGATTTGTTTACAGATTTCCCAGCCCCAAATTACCCATAGGTGATGATTAGAATATTGTCCTTCCCTTCTGGTAAATGGAGGGTACCTTTCTTGTGGAAGTTTTATGACCTGTTTCAAGAGAGACAGGTGAGGGGACTGTTAACTAAAAAAATTCAACTGAGAAAACTTGAAGATCTATTCACCTTTATTCAGTGATTCATGAATTAGTCACAATTTCATCTAGCAATTGAAGGAGCTCAAAAGGGCTACAGAGAGGGAAGGTGTTTAAAGAAAGGACAAGAAAGTCATAAGCACAAAAGGTTTATTTGGGGCAAAATCATCTCCCTTCGGGGGATAAAAGTGTCTTAATAGGTGGATTACCTTACCAGCGCTGACCAGGAAATTCCAGGCTGAGTGGTTAAAGTTATGTTCCTTGAGGAAGGTTGAAACTGCAGTTAGGTTACGTGTTAAACCCTGATTTGGTGACATGGGGTTAGCACACATGACTCCATTTGGGGCCTGTGTTTTGTTCTTACCATTGTTGTTGTTGTCAGAGTGATCTTTGTGCTTTTGCTTTTATCTCAAATTCCTTTAGCTTAAGATACTCAGTATGCCAAGATGCCATATTTTGAAGTAGTGTGTCCTGAACCCCATAAATATCATTTATCTGATTTTTTTCATCATACATTTATTAAACTCTAAATTTGGTTTGGTCTTGGGTCACATCCTCTAAATTATCTTAAACACAGAAAACAGTTCTTATACATAGAAAATCTCTGGACGATTACATGAGAAAATAACTGGTTCTCGTTAGGAAGGAGAACTAAAAGCTAAAAAAAAATCTGTGTTTGGAGAATATGTGATCTATGATGATTTAAGTATTTGGAAGAGAATATTTCTTACAGTAATAAGTATTTCTCATACTAACAAATGAGTCATCTTCATTGGATTGCCAATCCTAAATCTTTTCTTGTGAGCCATAGAGTCAGAAGTTTTAGGATTGACAGAGAAAGCAGCCACCTGGGCAAGCGAGATTAAGTGACCGGCCCACAACCTAAGGAACTTAGTAGTAGCAGAGCCTGGAATGTGATCTGTTTTTTTGTTTTTGTTTTTTTTTTTTTAATTTTAGTACATTTCTATGATACCTGAGTGCCAAGTCGATGTGTGCTTGTCTTTATCCTACTCTTGGACTGTACAGTAAAAACAGTCTGGATATGGAAAAAGTAGGGTAGAATCACAAGGCAAGCGTTTAAAATCTGACTTCAAATAAATGTAATGCTTACAAGTCCACGTAATTTTGTGAGAGAAAAACATGAAGGACAAAGATTATTGTTATTGGCCATGAATAACCATAATTTTGTTTCAAAATCTGTGAGAGTCCTATAAAATTTGTAGTTTTACTTCATTGGTTTTAGTCTCCCTCATGTTTGTAATGCAAGTTCGAAAGTAATATGCACAGAGCTGTGGGATACCCCCTTATTTAGAAATAAAACATTTCCTTGGCATTAATATGCCTGTCTTCTTGAAATGTGTGTGCATACACACACACACACACACACACACACACACACACACCCATACATTTAGTTAATTTTGAGTATTCCTTGACAATAATTTTAGTGTCTGTTTTCTTAATTTTTCTTTAATGTTTCATAATAGTTCTATGGAACCACCTGTTACATAACCACTTTTTAAGATTTCAGGGAATAGATGGTGTTGCTTTAAAATAGCATGTATTTTCTAGGGCACCTGGGTAGCTCAGTCAGTTAACCATTTGACTTAGGCTAGGATCATGATCTAGGTTCCTGGGTTCCAGCTCCCTCCCTCTCTGCCCTTCCCTCACTTGTACTCTGTCTCTTTCTCTCTCTCAAAAATAAATGAACATTAAAAAAAAGCATGTATTTTCAACTTATACTAGATGTATTGATATAACTGTATTTAACATCTGAATATCACAGTAGTGACTGCTATCAATTTGTAATATATGTGTGTGAGAAAGAGATATGACAACATAAATATCCTGGATGCTTCTATTGGGGGATATCTAATATCTTCTTACATATAAAATTAGTATAAATTAACATTAAAACATAAAATAATTTTGTCTGCCATGAATTCAAGTGTAAAACATTTGAATTTTAAACATATTTCCGGGGCGCCTGGGTGGCTCAGCTGGTTGAGCATCGGACTTCAGCTCAGGTCATGATCTCACTGTTTTTGAGTTCGAGCCCTGTGTGGGGCCCTGTGCTGACAGCTCAGAGCTTGGAGTCTGCTTGGGATTCTGTGTCTCCCTCTCTCTCTCTGCCCCTCCCCCGCTGTTCTCTGTCTCTCAAAAATGAATAAATGTAAAAAAAAAAAAAAAACATTTCCTAATATCCCAATACCTATCCCCAGAGGTGAAGCATCAGCGTTGGTATTCCTCGGTAGTAAGGAACTTTCCTAAAACAGAACTTAAAAATTAATAATAACAAATTTAAAAAATATATTTAAAAAGGAAGAGAGGGAGAGAAGTTTAAAATAAGAAAACAAAGTAAAACCTTGAAATGTACACTGTGTATAGAATGAACTATTCTGTAGTTGAGACTTGAGCAGCCATTCAAACTAAGGAGCTGAAAGTGTTCTTAAGGGGACCAAACTAATCAATTGTTATTTAAAAGATTCTTTATTCAGCGTCCTGTTAGCCAAACACTTTATGAGAATTCTTGTTTGAAGGTAAGTCACCTTCATTTTTGTCCATTGTTTGTTCAAAAAGATTCTTAGTGGATCTTTATTTGAGAAACATCCATTATTTTCTTTTGTTTTCCTTTCTTCCTTTTTATTTTCCTTCCTTCCTTCCTTCCATCCCCTCTCCCCTACTCCCTCCCTCTCCCCTTCCTTCCTTCCTTCCTTCCTTCCTTCCTTCCTTCCTTCCTTCCTTCCTTCCTTCCTTCCTTTGTTCCTATTGATCTATCATCTATCTATCTTTCTATCTTTTTGGTTCATTCTCTTTGAAAGAATTTTTTTTTCCTTGCCACCAATTTCCTCTTTTCTGTCTCTGAAAAGACCGACGTACTTCCACTTAAATGTTGGCTTGAAAAAAATTAGAAATTTAATGTTATATGTCTTTTTTAAGAATAGCATTAATTAATAACATTCTAGGGAAAATTTTGTCCACAGATTTAGTGATATAGTGATTTACATAAAAACAGTACCAATTCCTAAAGAATTACAGGATCACTAGGTATGAACAAGTTTAAGGCTGTTTATTAATAGTGTCAATTTACTTTTTCAAAAGCAGTGTCAATCTCTATTGCTGTTACACACTTGATTTATCAATCCTTGTCTCAACACTGATGCTCTTTTTTTTTAAAGATCTTTACAAATCTGACAGGTTAAAAAGATACATTTTAATATTATTTGATTTGGCTTTCTCTGATTAGTAATCAGAATTTTCATTTTTCAAATACAGTTGATTTCCATTATTCTTCTAATTTATATTCTGTAGAGTTTCATTGAACGGTGAATTAGTGGATATTAAACCATTGCTCCCAGGGGAAATAGAAGGCTATGTTCTTGAGAGCCTCTTATAACATTTTCATCAACCAATCAATATATAACTTTGTTTCTTTTTAAAGAGACATTATTAAATATAAATTGTTGATTCATTAACATTGAACTCATGGCCAGTAGCACTATAATTCATGCCTGAATAAAGCTTACTTCATTTTTTTTTCGTTTCATAAGTCACATCACAGCATTCTTGAGCTTAGACATACTAGACAACATTTCAGCACTATAGTGGGGATCATTTTAAAACTAAAAATCACAGGAGTGCCTGGGTGGCTCAGTCAATTAAGTATCAGGTCATGATCTCACAATTCTAGAGTTTGAGCCCCATGTTGGGCTCTGTGCTGACAGCTGGGAGCCTGGAGCCTGCTTCAGATTGTGTCTCCCACTCTCTCTGCCTTCACCTGCTCAAGTTCTGTCTCTCTCTCAAAAATAAATAAACATCAAAAGAAATAAAAATCACCAACAATAGAAAAATGAGGAAAAAAATGTGGTACTAAAAAGACCATGAAAAGATCATTTGTATATGCTATGAGAATGGAAAGAACAAAGGAGAGCCTAGCCTCTTTTGACCTCAGCTGGGAAGGTGATTTTCAGGCAACTCAAACTTTTTGCTTACCAAAAACACTCAGAGTATTGCTTTTGTGTTACAAATATATTTTAGCAAGTAGACAAATTCACAAATATGGAAACTGCACATAAAAATGACTAACTACACTTGCTTTTTGCATTTCCTTTTCTGCTTCCCTTGTCTTTGTTTTTCTGTTGGGGTTTTAGAATTACTATTGGGGTGTCCGGCTGGCTTAGTTGGTAGAGCATTTGACTCTTGATCTTTGGGTCATTAGTGTGAGCCCCACATTGGGGGTAGAGATTACACAGAAGTATTTTAAAAAATGAAACCTCAAAAAAATTACTTGTATTAAATTATACAAGAATTGTCTGTTAATTGCCTTATACAAAAGAATTTTAAAAAGTGAAATCTCAAAAAAAATTACTTGTATTAAATTATACAAGAATTATCTGTTAATTGCCATTTTTGTTACATGCTTATTTGCCTTTTAACTTATTCATATTAAAAAATTTACATGCTAAATATATTGCTTGGATTTTAGTTTCAGTGTATTGTGGTCAGACAGTGCAATCCTTAAATATGAGTGTTGTTTTGTTTGTTTGATTGTTTCTGTGATATCTGTTACCTAGTAATCACTGGGATGAATTAATCTTAATTCACTGATGACTGTTCCTTCTCCTAACTATTCTATTATGTTGAGTGAATTTGTTTATCTTTGACCTAACAGACTATTTGTTGTTATTATGAAAAATCCCTAAATGTGGCTATATATTTAATGTGTTGGCCCACTTGGAAGCTCAGAGTACATATGAAAATTATTTTAAGCTAACAACATCTAAGATTCAATAGATGAAGAAAGAAGACTTCTCGGAACTTCACTTATCTAACTAAATGCAGAAACTTCTGGGAAATGAGGTTGCCATAAATCCTCTCTTTGGGGTAGCTTCACTCCCAGTAAAGAAACCAACAGTAAAACTATCATAAATTCCCTTCCAGAAAAGACTACTTGAACCTGCATTAACAAACATTATCTTAGATTTTCTCCTATTTTTTTTTCTGCAAAGAACAATTTGTCTTTCCTAAAACCCATCTGTTCTTACCATAAAAGCCTTTTCTCCTCTCTCTCTTTTCCCTATTACCTTAAATATTTAAGCCTCTAACTTTAGCCATTTAATGGTGGATGTCTTTTGTTAGCTTCCATATGCGTATGAATAAAGTTTTACTTTTTTCCGTTAATCTGTCCTTTGTCAATTTAATAGCTCCCCAAGAAGAAACTTAAAAGGGTAAAGTAAATTTTTTTTCTCCCCAACATTAGTTTTTTCTGAAAATTTTTGTTTTGCATATTATTTGTGGCTTAATAAAATAGTGTGGATTATTCCATGGTGATTTAAATTAAATTAGAAAGATAAAAAAAGTAATTTATATCCTGTGGTTTTATATGTAGACACATAGACACACCCAGACTAAATCCTCATGACTTCACACTCTTTTTTATTTCGCATATATGTTCTGTTAAGGACAGAGATTTTTGTAATTTTGCTGTATGTATCTACTATTTTATTGTTTTATGCCTTTGTTCTTTTACATGTGTTTGCCATTTAGTTCAGAAACTTACAAGAATGTTATATTTTCATGCAGGTAGTTTCCCCCATTCTTCAGTTCCTCTCTGGAACTTTCCTTCCCATATCACCATCACAGCTCCTCTTTTATTTTGGGCTTCTATAGGCTATTGAGATGTCCACTCACAGTACTCTTAACCATCCTACCCATGTAGGCTTGAGCACTATGCAGTTAACTGTTGATAGAAGGCCCTTAGTCACTACCAAAGGTGACAGGGTTTATTTGCACTTTTAATGTGACTCCAAATGCTCCCTATATAGACAACATAAGGACGGGCTTGGGTAGCTTTCTTAGCTCCTTGCCTTGACTACCTATTAGGCTTTCTTGAGATCAAGTCATCTTTTCGTCTCTTTTTGATGCCCCAGCTCCGACTGAGGTCTCATATTTTATTTTGTCCCCATGACCTTTTGTGGAAAGTCGTAATCCCTTTGTCTGCCCTGTTCGTGACTGACTCTTATCTCTTCTCCTGGAGGTAGGATTGCAAGGTCTTCCCTCTGTCCTTATACAGTTTCACTGCTTTGTTATGGTATGTTTGAGTCTTCCTTTTGAGTTCCTCCAGGAATTTTTACTTAATTTTTAATTAATTCCCATTTGGAAGTCAAATAACTGAAGATGAGCCTGTTCTTACTTTTTGAAATTTAGCTAGAACACTCTGATTTTTCCTTTATTCCTTAGGGTTTCTTTGAAAGATTGCAAAAGGTTATAGAAATGTAGAAAAGAAGGAAAAAGTATAAAGCTTAATATTACATGGTTTTATCTGTCTCCATTCCTTTAAAGGAATCTATTTCACTCTTTTAAATTTGTTATTGACATTTAATTCTTCTTTGCCCAAAAGTAACACAACTATACCTAATTTTATTTTGTAAACTTTGTGTGTGTGTGTATACTTTTTAAACCTTATGTGTCTTTATATTTTGAGTTCATCTCTTATAAAAATATAAAATTATCTTTGAGATTTGGCTTTGCTTTAGAAGCTTTTTTTAATTTAATGTTTTTACTTTTATCATTGTTTATACTGTTAGGATTTTTGTGTGCTTATTAACACTTCTTTTGTGTTTTATCTGTTATTAGGTGCACCCTGTGTTATGTAGGTTTTCAGTGTTTGTAAAAGTATGTTTTCTATTTTTCATTTGATAGTTTAAATTTTTCAAATTATTAAATTTTTAGTTTCTAATTATTAAAGTAAAAAATACAAAATGAATAATGTTTATATACCAGATTTATTACTATTGTTTAGATTTATCTCTCTTATTAAAATTCTCCTACAGTTTTTTATTTAAATTTTCCATTCCAGAGCTTTTAATTTAATTCATCACTGTTTAAGTGCTATATCTATCGAAGGATGTTTTTTCATTAGTTGCATGTGGTGGTATGTTTTTAAAATATTTTTGTATCTGATAATTACTTTTGATATATTCACATGTGAAGGACATCTTGTCCGGATATAAAATTCAAACTTTGTAGTATTCTAGTCTTTAGTCATGAAAAAAGTCTGAAACTGAACCAAGGTCTCATGTATAACATCTTCTTATTGGATGATTCAAATATCTTTGATGTTAAATTTCTACCTTGTACTTTAATCTGGAACTTATTTAATGACCTTTTGTACTTATCGGAGGTTCTCCCCACTCCTTGCTCCCACTGTATCTGTAGTTTTTATATGTTATTTTCTTTTTCTTAAATTTTTTTTTTTTAATTTTTTCTTCAACGTTTATTTATTTCTGGGACAGAGAGAGACAGAGCATGAACGGGGGAGGGGCAGAGAGAGGGAGACACAGAATCGGAAACAGGCTCCAGGCTCTGAGCCATCAGCCCAGAGCCTGACGTGGGGCTCGAACTCACGGACCGCGAGATCGTGACCTGGCTGAAGTCGGACGCTTAACCGACTGCGCCACCCAGGCGCCCCTTTTTTTAAAATTTTTTAATGTTTATTTTTGAGAGAGAGACACACAGAGTGTGAGCAGGGGAAGGGCAGAGAAAAGGAGGCACAGAATCTGAAGCAGGCTGCATACTCTGAGCTGTCAGCACAGAGTCCCTCAGGGGGCTCAAACCCAGGAACCATGAGATCATGACTTGGACCAAAGTTGGACACTTAAATGACTGAGCCACCCAGGCAACGCTGATATAAGTTGTAAAGGAGCCACATTTAGTGTCATGGATTTCATGGGAGAAAAATAAATTGTGATTCCTGTTTCAGTGTTTATTTAAATATCAATGCTAGCTTGCTGAGGGATAATCAGAAAATCCAGTACTTCCTGATAATATCTTAATTGATTATTTTTGTGTTTAAGTAAAACAAAACGAGCATTTGTCACTTTTCAAGCTGATATAATAAGTGCTTGGTAGCACTAAACTTTTCTTCCAACTGTGCATTGAAAATGTATTATTTTCCAAGTCTGAAAAGCAAAGTTCACTCAGTTATGTAAGGAAAATAATAATGTTTTATGATTCTAATGTTAAAAATTGTTTAATAGAATTGGGATCATGTAATCAATCACGAGCATAAGCAAAGATTGTCCAATTTTAACCAATATCTATATTCAATAAAATTTTTAACAAAAATGGATGTTTTTATATAAAAAGTCATGCAACTCTAATGCCCTCTGATCAAATGAAACTGAAATATTATCTTTCAAAGTTGTTTTTTTAATTTCTTTTTTAAAGATAGATAATAACATATGCTTAAAATCACTGTAAGAATGTAAGTACAGACTTATTTTCATCTCCATAATTTGAAGCACCACATGAAAAACTATCAGTGATATATTATCTACTAAATCTTCTAAGGCACAAATAGAAACATTTGCTATTTTGCCTATTGTTTAATTTTTGTTATGAATACCATCAGGATGAATATTAAGGAATATAATTTTCTCAAAAGTCCTACCAAAATGCTTGAACACAATTTTAGAAAATAATGGAATTAGTGAAAGCATCTATTGGCTCAAAAGATAATAGTATAATATTAAAAGAAAACAGTGGTCTTACCTTGCAAAAATCACAATTCATAAAATAATTTGTTTTTAAAAGTAATAAAATTTTTACAAATATTCTTCCTTTTGAGGTAAATGTATTATACCATTCATTTTATTATTTTTAAATCTGTTTTTTTAATGTTTATGTGATTAAAAGTTTTTAAAGTACTATTTAAAAGTATCTAGTCTTGGGGCACCTGGGTGGTTTAGTCGGTTAAGTGTCCGACTTCAGCTCAGGTCATTATCTTAAAGTTTGTGAGTTCAAGCCCACATCAGGCTCTCTGCTGACAGCTCAGAGCCTAGGGCCTGTTTCAGTTCTGTGTCTCCCTCTCTCTCTGCCCCTCGCCTGCTCAAGCCCTGTCTCTCAAAAATAAACGTCAAAAAAATTTTTTTAAAATATCTAGTCTTAAGAACCTAGGTATTTTTCTTAGCTCACTAGTTCTTGCAGGCACCTTGGTATCGCAAAACTAAAGTGGAACATTCTCTCTTACTACTTTTCTTCTATTAACTAACATGTTTAGGATATGAGAAGTCTCAAAGAAAAAAAATATTTAACTTTCAGGAAATTTGGTTTGAAGGTAATAAGGCCTTGACATTTTGTCAAATTTAAAATATGAGAATGAAGCATATTATTAAGTAAAGCAAGTTGAAGTACCAAATCATGAGCTTTAGTAAAAAAAAAAAAAATAAAGTAGTGAAATAACAACTTTTAGAAACCAACTTAGTGTTCAAACAACTTTCAAGTTGGGATAGGAAGGGGGAAGTTGTCAGTGTTTGGCTCCCTGTGGTTTCCCATCTCTTTGCAACTTTTTACTTTTGCTGCCCTCAGGGTCACCAGCTTTATTTTATAGGATTGCTTGCTCCCTCTGGAGATTTTCTTGTGAGCTGTTATGTTTCCGCATACTTATGCATTGATGTCAGTGAAATAGCTTGCTACTATGTGACCAAAAAAAAAAATGTATTTAGAAAACCAGTTTAATTCCAGTGCAAATTTTATAAAAGTCCTAAAGTTTAAAACGTGAATATATTCCTAGAAAAGCCATATCATTACTTCATTTGTTACCTAATAGCATTCTCAGGGACTTTTTGTAAGCTTATTTCAACAAATTCACTAAAAGTTGCTTTACTGTAGAAACCAGAACAAAATATTTTTATTTTCTTCCTTTTATTTTTCAGCAGCATTGACAAAGTTCATGTTAAACTTTTTTTTTTGTTATACAGTAGCATAACTAGGGATTTATGGACTAAGATTTAAAGTGTTACCTAATGTTGAGATATATAGTCTAGAAAATAATTTCATTAAAGGAGAAGAGGTGGAAAACAATAATAAAAGTAAAAACAGCACCAAAATTTAAAAGCAGTTATATTTTTAGGGAAAACAAAACCCTATAAATTTAAAAAAACAAAAGCATACTTAAGTGTTATATGTCTTTTCCAAAGCATCAAAAACTTATATGTCTAAATTGATTTAAATCAAACATTATCTGGATATATGAAATATTGTTGATCTAAAGAGGTCTGTTGATTTCTGCACACATTATGACAAGCCACAGGTTTATAAATTATCCATAAAAATGATGATCATTTTTCTCAGCTGTGTGAACAATTCTGATACTATTACTATTCTCCTAAGGTAATTATAATATATTATCTACTGAATATTACTACAATCAGGCACCATTCTATATCATTTTATTCATTTTTTATTTATTCATCATAATGTCCTTGTAAAGGACTGTTATTACTATATATACACTTTATAATTGAGGATACTGAGGTTTAGAGAGATTCACATCCATGGTTTTATTTCACAAATTGATCTCTTAATAATGCTTTTTATTGCTAAGAGAGAGGTCAGAAGCCCAAAATCCTACTAAAAGCCAGCAAATGTGGTTAATAAGTAAATTAGCTGCAGGATAATCTAAAAAGGAAAAAAGCTTCATGTGTGGAAGCTGGATAGTGCCATTCTTATCCAAAGTGGAGAAGCAGGAAATCAATTCCAGTTGATTGTTGTTTTGGAAATAATTCAGATCCTTGGTTTCAAGAAATTTTAAAGGCAAAACATGTTTAGATTTTTATACTGTTCATTTTTAAAAATTTTAACAAGCAATTAAAATTAACTATAGACCAAAAAAACCTTATCTGCAGGCTGAATCCCGCAGATACGAGGTGGCATAATACATGATTATACCATTCATTTTGTTTTAAATGATTCAGTTGAAATCAAGTCATTTTTAAAACTTGGCATTTGAGGCGCAAAGTGAAAGAGCTTGATGACCCTCTTTCTTTTTTCTTTTTTGTTTTTTAATTGAATTGTAATTGATATACAATATGTTATTAGTTTTAGGCATGCATCATTGTGATTCAGTATTTTATGCATAATGAAATGATCCCCACAATATGTTGCCATTTGTCACCATACAAAGTTATTACATCTCTATGCTATATGTTACATCCCCCTATCTGAATTATTTTATGACTGGACATTATTAGCTCTTAATTCCCTTCATCTATTTCATTTGACACTGTGCCCTCTCACTGCTTTCGTCACCAACAGTTTGTTTCTTATATTGGTGAGTCTGTTTCTGTTTTATTTTGTTTGCTCATTCGTTTTTTAGATCCCCCACACAAGTGAGATCATAAATTATTTGTCTGTCTTGGTCTGACTTATTTCATTTACCATAATACATTCATGCTGTCGGTCCATTCATGCTGTCTTAAAAGGCAAGATTTCATTATTTGTTATGAATGAGTTAATACCCCATTGTATGTACATACCACATCTTTTCTTAATCCATTCATGTACAGATGGACACTTGGATTGGTTCATATCTTGGCTATTGTAAGTAATGCTGCAACAAAACACAGGGGTGCATTTATCTCTTTGAATTGGTGCTCTTGTTTTCTTCAGATAAATACCCAGAAGTGAAATTTATGGATTGCATGATAGTTCTATTTTCAAAGAAATTCATGCTATTTTCCATGGTGGCTGCACCAATTTATATTCCTACCAACTGCGTACTTAGGGTTTCCTTGTTTCCCTATCCTTGCCAACACATTTTTATTTTTTGTCTTTTTGGTAAGAGTTCATCTGGCAAATGGAAGGTGATATGTCATTGTGGGATTTTTTGTTTGTTTTAAAATTTATTTACTTTGAGAGAGAGAAAAAGCATGTGAATTGGGGAGGAGCAGAGAGAGACGGAGAGAGAGAGAATCCCAACCAGGCTCAGCTCTGACAGCACAGAGCCTGATGTAAGCCCACAAACTGTGAGATTATGACCCAAGCTGAAGTCAACAGCTGGAGGCTTAATCGCTTAACTGAGACACACAGGTGCCTCTGTCTTGTGGTTTTGATTTGCATTACTGTGATGATTAGTAATGTTGAGCATCATTTAATATGCTATTTTTAACTGGGTTGTTTGTTTCTTTGATATTAAGTTTTTAAGTTCTTTATATATTTTGGTTATCAACCACTTATTTGGATATAGGATTTGCAAATATCTTCTCCAGTTCAGTAGTTTGCATTTTCATTTTGTCAACTTTTTTTTTCATTGTAAAAAACTTTTTTTTTTCAACATTTATTTATTTTTGGGACAGAGAGAGACAAAGCATGAACCGGGGAGGGTCAGAGAGAGAGGGAGACACAGAATTGGAAACAGGCTCCAGGCTCTGAGCCATCAGCCCAGAGCCCGACGCGGGGCTCGAACTCATGGACTGCGAGATCGTGACCTGGCTGAAGTCGGACGCTTAACCGACTGCGCCACCCAGGCGCCCCCATTGTAAAAAAACTTTTTAGTTTGATTTAATCCAATTTGTTTAGTTTAGCTGTTGTCATCCTTCCCTGAGTAGATTGGTCCAAAAAAAGAATTGCTAAGACTGATGTTCAAGAGCTTACTATCTATAATTTCTTCTAAGAATTTCATGTTTCAAGTTTTACATGCAAGCCTTCGCTATATTTTGAATTTATTTTCATGTACAGTATAAGATAGTGGGCCAGTTTCATTGTTTTGCATATAGCTGTCCAGTTTTCCCAACACCATTTAGAGAAGAGACTCTTTTCCCCATCTTGTGTTCTTGCCTCCTTTGTCATAGATTAATTGATCATATAAGCATGGGCTTATTTCTGGGCTGTCTATTCTATTCCATTGATTTTTGTGTCTGTTTTTGTGTTAGTACCATACTGTTTTGATTACTAAAGCTTTGTAATGAGATACCTTCTTTCTTTCATAGTTGCACAAATCACCAGTGTTAATAGTGCCTGGTTGACATATGCCAGAGTTTTCCTAAGAAGTTCAAATTCCATTTTGTGATTATACGTTGGTCTTACTTGTGTCCTTGTATATGAAACAGTCCCTCCCCGCCACCAATTTGGCTTTTGTCAAAGATCGTAACAAATTGAGAGGACATTTACTACATTAATCCTCTTTAAAAACTTATATTAATTGGTTGCCAACCTAACAGATTCTGAAGATATCAAGAATTAGTGATTAATTTACTGATTTTTTCTGTGTGTGTGTGTGTGTGTGTGTGTGTGTGTTTCTCAGTTTTGTCATGAATAAGGAGTACCGATTAAGAAGCCATGCAGTTAGGAATCAGTTTAAGATCTAAAATTTCTAACATTCCAGAATGAAAAAGTACTGTCATCTAAGCTCAAACAATGCATTAAGTGTTACAGTTTTTTAACTTCAGCAAGATACTAAGGAGACAGTAAACGTGCTGACAACAAAAAAACATGAAGGAATTGTTCTCAGTGGAATTGACAGTCTTTATGTCAATGCTGAGTGTCCTTGATATAAAATGATTTGCTGATCAAAATACCACCTTGAAGAAAGATTTTGCTGTAAGGGAAAAGGAGAAACCAATGCAATTTTGTTCAGCTTAAAAATAGTGTTTACAAAACCTCTATTATATATTGCTTATTTAGGTCAGTTCTATTAGTAAATATATTTATTAAAAAAAAGGTTTACTCCTGAAGAAAAGCTTCCAATTAAATTATCTTTCTTTCACAACTTCATTGTCAAGAATTGAGCAAATCTACCCCTTTAAAAATGCTGAATTTTGGTAAAAGGTAAAAACTATTAGTAAAGAAGTAAACATTTAAGGAAAATCTTTACTGCTCTCTATCTCTGCTGAACTATCAGAAAGAGAGAAAAATTGAAAGAGAGAGTCAGAGTGAGCATGTGTGTGGCCCAGCTTCCTAGAGCGTACTTATACCCCAATTTAATTAGTTGATCTGTGAATGAAGCCAAGACTAAACTCTGTTCCTGCCATAAGTGAAACAAGCCAATCTGATGAACCACACTGAGTGAGCAGCCAAGAAATGACATTGCATAAAACAAATCTTTGAATAATCCCTCTCTTATCAAGAGCAAACCAATTATGCTTATTACTTTTAGTTTAATGATTATAGTAAAGTAAAAGAGGCTTTTCTTGTTGTTAAATTGCAACTCTACTCTGGATAATTTTCAAAGAACTTAAGTTTCTTTAAAATTTTCAAGTCCTATAACTTACAGATTTGTGCGTAATGTAATATAATCCTTTTAAGACAGATATTTAGAGTTGCATTTTCTGCATGAGATGGATGAAGCAGCCTTTCAAATACCAGCCATTGCTGACATTTACTTCATCATAGATCATAAAAAGTCGAGGTTAAAAATATTCCTAAAATTCGGTTTTAATAAAGGTTGAAATAAATTAAAGTGAGAAAAAATAGTGTTACCTTTAGCTTGCTTTATCATAAGATAAGCATGATAATATTATCATAAAATTAATGATCAGAATGTGGTTAGAATTTAAAACTTGTGCTAATTAAGAAGAAAAATAATCCACCCTTGGCATAACTACTAGTCCGTAGAAAAAGTTGTGTTTTTCTTCTTAATGTTATCAATGGTTTGCAAGTAATCCTTAAGACAAGTTAAACTGGGTAGCTATAAACCTTTAAGTGGCTCAAGTATACAAAATATTAATTTTATATATACTTGGTAGAACTCATTTATGACCTACCAACACAAAAGCATTGTTGTATAAACTGGTGTTTTTATCATAGTCGTGCATTCCCTTTCATTTTCCTGGACTATGGAGACCTGAATTGGTTTGCCTTTTTTCATGCTTTTCCAACAAACAAACAGCTACCAGCCACATATAACTCCTTCCCCGTGGCCATATTTGCAACAGTTTTGGGCAACAAGTAGAAGCCAAGAATGATAGGATTTCAGAGCTGACCGTATGCTGTTATAGCAGCAAGAAAGATATGAAAACAACTGTGTTTTTAGTAGAGGTAGTCCTTTTACTCTCTAGTTTGCTCTGCTCCTCAATGATTGTGCAATTTAGGGTTGATTTCCAATAAAACTTTTAGTGTAATATAAACTCGAGTCTAAATAGAAGTTTATTTAAGAAATATATCTTCTCTGTTGCTCCATGGCTTTGTTCATAGATATATGAGATTTGCAGACCTAACTTATAATACCTATCCTGTATTCACTAATTCATAAGACTCTACTACTGCTAAGATGACAAGGAGGAAGAATTTAGACATGTTTGGGACCTTAGAATTTAATTTAACCTCTTTGAAATTTCATCTTCTATACCTTTAAAAAATGGATGAAATTTCTACATACATTCTTTCCTCATAAATTTTATGATACTAGATTGCAAAATCATTAAAGAAGTTGCATAGCTTTGTGATTTTTAATTCATCCTTAGTTATAGCTATTGTGTATGTCGTCTTATATAATTTAGTGAAATGCATCTTAAGTCATGACAAGAGAATCTTTTAGCCTTGCGAAACTATTTTTATGTGCACTATCACATTTGCCATTGGAAAGTATCATTCTCTTTATTGTAGAGATGCTAAGGCAAGTAATTATTCTCATGCATCATTGATACAGGGTCCCTCTTTGGGGATCACAACCCTTTGGAAATTTGGGATAAATTAAATAAACTCAGTCTGGTTAAGAGAATGGAAGTGCATTTATTAATGCAGTGAGGCTCACAGAACACTAAATAACTAGCATACTTTTGCTTCCTAGGGACTTCTAAAACAGAAATCCTGAAAAAGGTTAATATAAGAAAAAATGCCACCCTCTATGTTTCCATTTACTTATTCATAGATTTGTGCATTCATATTTCATTCATTCATTCAAATACATAATCAATTTATTGAGCAGTCTTACTCCAGTGGGGATATAAATATAAATAAGTTTTATTATTTTCTGATCATTGAATTCAACTGTGCCCTGTCAAATATGCCCTTTCATTCTCTTACTAACATCTTAAGAAGATTGCATGTTTTTTTTCAGTATCCTTACATTATTAAAAGTCTAGCCTTATCAAAAACTACAATTTAATGTCAGATTTAAACATTTTCTTCCACTCCCCTTTTCCCAGCATGTGTCAGGCATGTGGCTATAGAGAGCTGACATAAAGATGGGTATAGTTCATGAGTTTATTTTCTTTCCTTGATCAGCATGTTGTAAAGGAAGTAGTGGTTTTGTCCTGCAATCTTTCTCCCTAGCCTTTTTTCCCTTGATTGTGGGGTGAGGAGTGGGATTGGGTGGGATGACAAGGAAGACAGGAAAATTATATAACTAGTCATCTCTTGGTGTAGTATCTTCCCTGGTTTTTCTTTGTATTGGTCTAATTTCATTTTCTGGTATTGCCTCTGATAATATGATTGTTTCTGCAAAGTTGGTTCATTTGCATTTCACTGTGGTCCTCTAAGTCAGTGAGGGCTCCTTTAGAGAGAAGTAATAGCATGTATGACATCTCCAAAGGTTATTTCTATCCCTGTTACTTCCAAACCTCTTCACAAAGAGTCATAGAAACTAACAAAGACTCTTACATAATCTCAGCAATCCCTCATAAAAATTACATGTAGAGGGAGTGTTTTACCATAATGCTTTTAGCAGGCACACTATCCATGGAAATCTTAGCAAGCCTCTTGTGTCTGTGTATATTCCAAACTGCAGGGGGCACGGCTTCAAGTGCTGTGAGAACTCTTACACCATGCCCTTCTCTAATGTGTGAGAAGAAGCCCCATGTGGACCTAAAGATTTCTAGTTCGACAAGTATTCAGTAAAGGGATAAGAGGCCAGATATCCTTCTAGGTACTCTTGATCTTTCAAGTGATTCTGTTGAGTTACCTCTTTCTCATATTTATCTTGGAAAAGGAGGAATACACACCTGTATTCTCCCCTATGGGTTCAGAGAGAGTAGCTTCTAACGCTGACATGATGATTTCAGTATTGTCTGTTGACTCCTTCTTATCCCTTTCCAGTCTTTGTATTTAGGATGAGGGAAAAGGTGTTAGTGGGAAATGATGTTTGTTTGGAAACCTCTTATGAGGCCTTCAATTAGACATATACCCCAAATGTTTCTTGGTT
The DNA here is from genome assembly GCF_018350175.1 of Felis catus. Classification (NCBI taxonomy): domain Eukaryota; kingdom Metazoa; phylum Chordata; class Mammalia; order Carnivora; family Felidae; genus Felis; species Felis catus. Next base: position 132,290,282 of record NC_058375.1, on the reverse strand, counting down.
TTAGAATTTGCTTACACCTTAGTTTATAACTGCTGGTTTAAGGAAAAGCTCTATTCATTATCCCATTACCTGTGATTATTGAGCACTTACTCTATGTGAGGCACTGCGCTTACCTCTGCAATGTTTACTCTTAACTCAGCACTGTTGGTCCTACACGGTTCCTTTCCATTTCTCCTTATGAGCTTTTAGAGTCTGGTAATATTTGGTTTTACTACATTTGGCTTCCTTTTAGGAAATTCAGTATTAAGAGATACATAATCCAGGATAAAGGATCATGAGATTGGCTTCCAGAGTACATGCCTCATCCTGGGAAATAAAGGAAAAGTAGTGATGATTGGTCAGGCAAATCCATGTAAATGGGAGTCCGGTACATCTTTTTGGTTAAAATAGAATACTAATGTTACCCATTTAGTGTTGAATTACCCATTTAGTGTTGAAACACGTAAGCAGACAATATTTAAATTTCAAATTTAAATTAAATTTCAAAGAAGTGTTAACTGTAACCATTGAAAGCTTCAGAAAGTGTAAGTGAGGCTTACTCTCCATTCAACATGAGTTACATAGTTTCCATTTCACCATCTTCTTGCACGTACCATGTAGGCTCACATTTCTGTTTGTTCCTTCCTTAAGGGATGTATCTACGTACTAGAAATACTTAGGCCGACTTCTTCAACATGTAGTGATGAATTTTTCCTAGTGTCTTGTACATTTATCTCAAATAATAGCAGTCTTTTGAGATCTGGTATATTTGGAAGAGGTCCCAACCTCAAAATACGGATTTCAGCTAGATAGGAGTTTTTAACATTTTTGCTTTTTATTTGCTAGTAATGTAATTTCAAGCAAGTTCACTGATCTTGGAAAATCACAACTTATTTGTAAAATGGTGGCTACTGATACTCATTCTCTAGTTTTGTTGTCATTGTTGTTTTTAGGAGATGAAATACACAGATATATACTCAGTAAACCTAGACTTTGGCATGTCTAATAGACTCCTATTAGCAATAACAGGACAATATACTACTTGGTATATAAATGCAATCACTGGTCTTGTGTTTTCTGTTTCTGTGAACTACTTGATTTAGTCACTTCTCAAAGTTTGCTTTCATATAAATCTCTAGTTTGTCTATATTTTTAGAATATCTGAGCTTAGAATTCTGATGGCATTATCCAGTGTACCTGATTTTTTACATCAGGTGCAGTGCCCTCTGCATCTGCACATGTGGAATAGTTTCCATGGGACTACCTGGTTGTAAAAATCTGTTTTCATTTGTTGTTGGAATGTTACCAGTAACAGCTAACATAACTTTTCCTGAGCAGAAGAGCTGTGTGGGTGTAGGTGTGTACATGTGTGTGAGATGTATGTGTGATGTTTAGGTGTGTGCACATGTGTATGGATGTGCAAATCCAAATGTAACTCATGTGCAGGTTTCCTACAGAAAAGTATGAAGTTTATCCCCTTTGCTACATAAAGAGCCAGAAAATAACAGATGTCCAGTCTTCATGTGCATTTGGAGTTGAACTATTAGAGAAAGCCCTGTCCTCTTCTTGCTGTATCTGCATTAAACAGATTTCTCCAGTGCAATTAAAATGCTATTTATCACTTTTTAACAAAAGATTAAAGAAGATTTCACTAGAAAGAAATTAATGTGCTGGTGTAAATTGCTTGATCTATTTGTGCTTTACCTGCATTTTAAAGAGCTGCTCCTATAAGGAAAACAAGATATATTAAGAGCTCTTTCAGTCAAAGAATAAATTACAAATATTTACTGAGAGCCGATTATGGGTGAGACAGTGTGTTAAGTGCTATACTTAGGCAAGTCCTTTGGCACTAAATTTTCTAAAGTGGGTTTTAGAATGTTAATATTTTTTACAATTGTGGTGTATTTGGAGAGGTACTATTTTCTGTGTCCCCTGGACTTATGTTTTTACCTGAAATCAAATGATCCTTAATTTTTTTAAATGGCCTTTGTTCATCTAGAAACTGAGCAGCTAAATAAGCTCTTAATAAGACATATTTTAATGGCTCTTGAAAATATCAATTAGTAGTCTTATTAAATTCATAGGTGAGGAGAATATCATATTAGACATGTTAGATTTTTTTTTTCCCTTAATTACCATGGCGCACTGAGGTCTGAGGTCCTCATATTAACTAAGATGCTATTTCATTACTGAGTTGGAGTTAATAACCTGAAGAAAAACAGTTGAGAAGACTGAGCATCAGTTATGAGCAAATAGCAGTTTTTAAAGTACTCTAGAATATATTTAATATTTCTGGTGTCATATGTCATTTTTAATAATGCCCGAAATAAAACAAAATAGTACCACTTGATACTGTACAATAATTATCTAAGGAGAAATTCACATTAGCTGATTTCAAAGAAGCACTTTAGCATTTACAGGATAACTGCAGGTCATAATTGAATACAGATATTCAGATAATAATAAATAATTGTTTTTCTTGTTTGAATCCTTGTATTTCATTTTCCTGTCATACTAAAACATTGTTGTAAGCAGTTTTAAAAATATAAAATCATATAAATTAGCAGTACACTTTAATATGGATTTATAATTCTCAAAAGGCTTTCATGTTTATCTCCCTTGATCTTCACAATAATCCTATGAAGTATGAAGCATATTTTTATTATGACCATTTCAAGGATGAGTAAAGGAAGGCTAACAGACAATGTATTGTCTGCTCAAGGCCATGCAATTAACTCTCACCATTATCCCCCATGAATTTTCAGTTTAAAATATTTAGTAGAGGAAAACTATCATTGACGATTTATTATTTAACAAACATAGTTCTTGGCTCATTTAATTTGTTAATTAGTAATCACAATATCTCTCACAAAAGAGATTTTATCTTTGTCATTTTATAAATTAAAACAAAACAAAACAAAAACTAGTTTAAGAGCCTCAGTAATTTATTCTCATATGAACCAGCCTGTTCATAACATGGAAACACTAAAAATATCCTTTTTATTGTCAGTATTTCTCAGGAAGAAAATATCATTTGGCATTTCAGCCTATCATGTAAGGGAGAAAAAAATCTCCATTTTTAAAATAATTTTGAAATTTTATGATAGAGAGGCAAATTGTTTCCACCATTTTAAATTTAAGTTGTTAGGTGGACAAGATAAAGTATTACTACATGACATATCTAAAATTAACTGTATGCCACCTGCCAATTAATTTAAAGTTGCTGTTTTTTTCTTTGTTCTCCTTCTCCTTTTCTTCTTTTTTTCTTCTTTTTTGACGCAACATCAATTGACAGATATTTGCTTAATAGAGACTATGATAGATACTTAGTAAAGAAAATAAGAGGTGTTGGAAAAACTTTTCAAATTTTCAGAATTGAGATTATTATTTGTCACTGCAGTTTTTGTTTAAACGTTTCATGAACACACAGTCTTCTGATTATGAGTAAATCAATACAGATTGATTCTCCATGTTCTGTTGAAAGATTATCTTTGAACAGAGAATCAGAGAATAGAGAACCCACTGTGTGTCAGCTGCTATGATAGGAAGTTCAGGATTTTAATAATGTACCAATGTACCTATCATCAATAATTGACTAGTGAACAATGACTTTCCCCTCTCATGAACATATATTCAAATAGGTCTTCTGCTGGACTGTTCTCAGTGAGAGGTCAACTTAATTTTCTCAATTCACATGAACTGTCATTCCTAGAAACTATCCAAAGACCTCCAGAAGTAGATTTCTTTCTACAGGCCTTATTTCACAAGACAAATTTTAAGCCAGAATCACTTAATTAGAATGGATGTCAGCATTGACTCAAGGGTATGTTCTCAAAAACAAAGTCCAAGTTTTCTACATTTAAAATGTTACTTGATTATATAGTTAATCTCACTTCTGAGAATTTTCCCATTAAAAGAGGGGTTTTGGGAAAAAAATGTATCACACCTTGTTTTGTATGGGTGTCTTATCTCTAGAAACTCTTTGCTGGTTGGATTGCATTTTTTCTTATAAGAGGTTCAATAACTAATATCGGAACCTAATTGGATTGAGCATATTTGATATCGGGCAGGTATAATAGGAAAGAGAGGTTTATTATTCAAGGTCCAAGTCTAAATTAAACTCTCAGCTTTAAATGGCACAGAAAAAAACTCAGCAAATAAATTAGTTGCAGTTACTGACACCTGAAAATAAATCATGAAGAAATGAGAAGACAGTAATGGAATGGTTTGTTGAATATAGCAGGGTAGAATTGGTTCATATCTCTTCTTGACCACAAGGTCCTCCTCAATCTGGGAAGAGTACCCTCCTGAACTTGCAGGCTTTTTGTGAGCAGTCCAGAAAGAATTGATGGAGGAGAGAACCAGCAAGGGGACGCTTGCCTAACCAACAACACCTGCTGAAACAATAAGATCAAAGGACACCTGGGTGGCACAGGCAAATCACTTGAAGGTCTGTGAAAGACACTTCTTAACCATATACAATAATGCAATTAGTATATAAAGAAGACAGTCTGGTTTGGGTTTAGAGTTGAAATAGAATAGAAGTGAATTTGATCAATATGAGAGGAAAATAAAAAAGTAGAAAGATCCTAGTGAAAGTTTACCATGGACAGAGTTCCTCAAGGTCTCATTAGGAAAATAATTTAGAAAAATAATAAGAGAACCTAGTCTATGTTACATATTTTTTATGTCATTTTCAAATATGGCATTATTTATCTTCATTATAAACTTAGTTTCAGTTAGTTCATTGGGCACACGTTTGTTTTTTAGTAGCCAACTTTGTTTTTCTAGTGAGCACTTATCATCTGCCCTACCTTTGGGACTAATAAATAGCCTAACGTATTTCAGCTCTTATAGATTATTCCTCATAATCTGCTCAAAGCTTTCCTTCAAAAGACTTCCTCTTTTTTTTTTTTTTTGTAGTGGTTATCACTGATTCCTTTTTTAATTTTTTAAAATTTATTTTGAGAGAGACAGAGTGTAAGCAGGGGAGGGGCAGAGAGAGAAGGAGACAGAGAATCCCAAGCAGGCTCTGAGAGGTCAGCACAGAGCCCCACGCAGGGCTTGAACTGATAAAACCATGAAATTATGACCTGGGCAGATGAAGTCAGACACTCAACCCACTTAGCCACCGAGATGCCCCATTAGTGATTCTTTATTATAGCTAGTTTGCCGTTGTCCACAACATAATTGAATCACTAGAAGCTGAGCATAGTTTTGTCCTTGTAGTGTCCCTCTATCTTTTCCAATTTAAGATCCTTATTGGAGTTCTTAGGCAACAGTTGCACATCCTGAGACTCTGGTCCTGTAATAATGAATGTCTTTCTGAACATAGTCCAGAACAACAGTGAGATGGGTGTTGTGTGTAATCTAACAATTCCACATTGTCAGAAAGAATACTTGTTAAGCATAATGATGAGTTTGGAAGTTCTAATTGTTTCAGTTACTCATTTTTTTGTTCTGAACACAAATGAGCGACTTATATATAAGATCTAGTCTCTGGTCTGCCTGTATAGCTTTAGTCGTGTCCTTAGACTTCATTTGTGTCCTACTTCATCTCAAAAATCTGCAAGCCAATGAGAAATGTAGTTGGTCTCTAAGATCTTTTTATACACTAAAATTAGGTGATTTAAGATATTTTGTCCCATAAGCATAGGTTTTAGATATAATATTATAGTTATAAGCCTTAGGTAGGATCATTCTGTTTTAAAATTAATGTTAACGTTAAAAAATAGTTAAATATAGGGGGGCCTGGGTGAGTTAGTCAGTTAAGTGTCCAACTTTGGCTCAGGTCATGATCTCCTGGTTCATGGGTTTGAGCCCTATGTCAGGTTCTGTATTGACAGCTCAGAGCCTGTAACCCGCTTCATATTCTGTCTCCCTTTCTTTGTGTCCCTCTCCTGTTCATACTCTGTCTCTGTCTCTCTCTGTCAAAAATAAATAAACATTAAAAACATTTAAAAATAATTAAATAGGTTATTTGTTACATTTAATACATATTATTTTAGACTTTTTATAGTAAACATAATGACAGTTTAAAACATGTTTAAATGATTATATTTAGTACTTATAAGTCTTTGGACCTATCCTACAGGCACCAGAATGTGTGTAAAGTATTTTGGACCTTCATAATATATTTTAATGTCCTCTCTTTGTAACCAAACCAACATAAGTTTGTTCCTTGGTAAGTCAGAAACTGCACCAAGTTGAGTTGTCGCCCAAAGAAAACTTATTTGCAGCAAATAAGGAGATTATGGGAATGGCTTCCAAAGCTGTGACTCCCTGAGAGAGGGTGAATGGGTTCCTTTTGTTCAGGGTTAGGATGAATGGTTACATAGGGAAGCTTTGTCATCCGATGTAGAGGTGGGAATAAGGTCACACATGTGCCTTAAAAAACATGCCCATACATACATCGTATGTTATGTAAATGAAACTGATCCTCCTCCTTGGGGAGAGATTTGTAGTATTATAATGAGGTAAAAGTAATGGTAGGTAATTCCAGAGGTCACTACATGGTCCATCTATGTAGGCATAGAGTCAGGTTTAGCTCAAAAGGTCTGGGTGGTCTGGGCTGTGGGGAGGTCTTGGCAGGGCAGTCACCATCACTTGGGGATGGTTTGGGGGTTCAATTGCCTGAATCAGGAAGAAAGCTGGACAGAAGAGTATAGTGGAAAATGTAGGACAAAGGTTAGGAAATAGAAACAAATGGGCAGTCAGGGCCAGGTCTTGGGGTCTAGCTGGTGTCATCTTCATCCCCCCACCCACCTTTGAGGGTGTTGTTAAATTCAGTTCTCGCTGTATGTATAATTTTTTTGAAAAAGATATCACAAGGAAACTTTTCAAATATTAATAATAAATTGATTTTTTTCAGTCACAAATTATTCCATCTTACTTGTACCTTCAACTCTCTTGTGCATCTCTTCATTTATTCCGTTCTCTTGGCAAGACAACAGACTTGGTTAAATTCAACTCTCCACATCTCTACGCTTGTACCCAGGCAAGACACAAGAAGCAAATAGCACACAAACAGAAAAACAGCAAACAAAATACAAATAACAATAATGATCATTACTCTCATTTAAAATTCCTAAACACTATTGTCTGAGTGGTTGATATTAGAGCCCAAAAATTTTGCTGTATTTTTTCTTCTACTACATTTTTTCACAACATCTCTTCTCTTTTCAATCTTCTACCTCCTCCCCAAGTTTTTATTCTCTGAGTGATTTTTCCTCTTATTTTAGTGAGAAAATACGTGCCACACAACAGAACTTCCATATGCAACTACCTCCCATCAACCATCTCTATTATATCTAAATTGCTCTGCTTTTCTCGTTGTTACTTTGAGAGCACTGTCTATCCCCCTGTCTAAAGCCAGATTCTTTCCTTCTTCACTAGTTTTCTTCCTTTCCTGGCCCCTTAAAACCATTATTCCCTCTTTTTATTGCCCTGTATTTATTCTTTTTCTCTCCCATTCTTATAGATTACTAGCATGCCTGATTTTTCCTAATGTGTTAGCTGCCCCTGCCAAAAAAAGGGATCCTGACTTGTTACTCTTCTCCTTTACTTCATAGAAAAACATAGTACAAGAGTTATCTCTACTCAATACCAATTCTTCTCATTCCAGCTCTTTCTTAAATGACTTCAGTCATGATGACTCCCTTACTTCTTCACTGAAAGCACTCTTACTAAGGTCAAGAATCAGCTGAATATGTCTAAATTAAAAGATCAATTTTCATTTCACATTTTACTTGAACTCTCATCAGTGTTAGTCACAGCTGATTATTTTCTTTCCTCCTTGAAACATTTACTTTCTTTAACTTCAGGAACCTCACTTGTTCTTCATTCTTCTTCTGCTTTACTGGCTGAATCTTCACAGCCTCCTGGCTGTTCTTATATTCCTGAACCACAAGCCTTGGGGTGCCCCAGGATCATCCTTTCCTCACCCTTCTCTGCCTATACTCCATAGGTGAACCCATCTAGTCATTGGCTTTAAAAAAACACTTACATACTATTTACTCCCAAACTGTGTCTCTTACCAGGACCTCTTTCTTGAACTTCAGACTTACATATCCAACTACCTAGACAACATTTTCTCTTGAATATCTTACAGGCATAACAAACAATAAATCCAAATTTGAACTTCCCTGCTCAAATATAGTAATTCAATTTGTCATGATGTCTGAGTCAACGTTCTTGATTTCTCTCTTCCTTTCATACCCGGACTCTAATAAAACAACAAATTGTGCCATCAAGAACTTCAAAATGTTAAGACTCTAACTTCTTCCCACCACTACCTATAACTCTTTGGTGGAAACTATCATTATAATCTTGACTGCATCATGCCTCCTTAACTAGTCTCCTAAACCCCACCCTTACCCTATTTTTTGCATCACCATAGTCAGACTGATCATTTTTAAACTTAAGCAGATCACTTATGTTGAGGTATGGCTTCTCAGCTAAGAACTTTCCAGTAGCTTTCCATTATGTTCAGAGAAAAAGCCAGAGTTCTGCAAATGGCTTACAAATCTCTGCATTATCTGGCTCTGATCATTCTCCCTTTCTGTGTTTATCTGAGCTTATTTCATACTCTTCCATTCTACCTTAATTATGTGGGAGACACAAATTGAGATTCTTGATTGGAGGAGAAAATTATTATTGACTAAACCTCACTTATCCAGCAGCTCTAGCTTATCTACTATCCCCCAAACAAAATTGGCTTAACTTAGTTTTTCTTTTCTACTAAAAACTAACATTATCAGAAACTGGAAATTCAATCAAAGGAACTAGATATGCAATCTTCCATCATTTTATTCTGCCTTTTCATCTTCAATATTTGCAGTCAAATGTCTTTGTTCATTCAGCATAGGCCATGTTGTTCATATGTCTAATATTTATCATGACAGGATGAATAATTCAGTCTAACCTAACCCCACTTCCACCAAGCAAAGGTACACATTCAGATCAAATCAACTTTTTAAAAAAGTGACTGGGAGACCACTTCCAAATATTTCATGTAATTCTTTTGTAAAGTATTAATTTACTTAAGAGTGGATTCAATTATTTCTCATGCAGATATACTACTTTGCATTTATTGAGTTCCAACTTGGAACAAAACATAAATTATTTTGAATTTGGATTTGAACCTACTTTTGTGCCAGGAAAAATCAAATCTATAAAATCCACATAAAAGAAATTTGGAATATTGAAACCAGTGGAGAAAGACTTTTGACATTTATATAGTGATGATTTTAAAAAATCTAGCATTTGTCACAATTCTACCTAGTTGGCATAATAGTAAAGCAGTTTAGAGCAAGGAAGTGTTCACTGTCTATAGATTTTATAATTAGTTCAAATTTATACATTCACAAACTTTAACTTGCTTATGGAGTAAGTTTCTCAACATAAGAAAGGGTATAAATTTCCTAATTTGTTCAGAGTTTTGTCTTTTAACCAGTATTTATAGCTTTCTTAGCTAGATACAGCAATTTTCTTGCTTCTGTTTTTAGTATTCTTTCTATCAAGACTAAGCTGATGGATTATTCTTTCCGGTAAGTAAGGATTGGGAGATTTTCTAAACAAGGAATGGAACATACACGGCAAATGCATTACCAGTAAGCCATGCGGGGCTCATGACCAAAATTTCCAATTTAGGTATGTTTGCTGACCAGGCATAAGGGCTTAGAAGCCTTCTTTAAATAGGGCTCCAGCACTAGGAAGGGTACTATCAGTTGATTTCAGTTGGCACTTAATTTGTATTCTTCCTTAGGATATCCCAATTACAAGAATTTAATCTCCTTTTACTATCATATTATTGCAGACACTGTAGGGGTCCCACACATGTCCCTTTGCTATTATCACTCTGATGAACAGTGGCCCAACGTTCAACCACCTGCACCTGTACTTCTTTGCCTGTGTGCTTTCTTTCACAGCTGTGACTCCTTTGCAGCCCTGTGATCAGCCACACATGGCAGAGAATTAACCCTAAGAGCTCTCCTCAACCGTGATGAACTGGGGAGGTGGGTGGGTACTATATACATATCCCTTGCCCTATGAGATAACACTGAGGTGAGATTTTACCCTGTTCCCAAAGTTTGTCCAGTGGAATTGAACTCCAGTCACTCACAGTGGGACCTGGCTTCATGACATACACTTCCATGGCTGCTTTCCTTTCCTTCTTTGACTCGCCCATTTTCTGGTATTTTTCTTTAACTCCTAACTTCCGCTCTAATCTTTGTGCCTACATTTGCTTCTGAGGAAACCCCAAATAAGATACACATACCAGAATACATTCAAAAGTTGCTAAGCCTGTGCACAACTTAGAGTATAAAACCAACCATAGTTGGAAGAAGGGTAGCCTATATGTTTCCTGTAAAATATAATCTCATGCTTTCATTTTCTGGATTTGGAATGATTTACACAAACGGCTTTATGTTTCCTTTCTTCAAATGCTATGTAAAATAGCATATTTGGTTTACATTGTTATGTGTTTAATTATTTTCAGACAGTGAACTAGATTACAGAAGAGTATATTTGCTAATTATTGGGATTCAGATATTTAGAATTGGTTCTAACAAATATACTAATTTTAGCCAGGTAAAAAGGAATGGAATGTGTTAGTGAAATGAGAGATACTCACACACTGAGAAAGACATTCAGAGGTATTCAAATTATAGAAAACGATACTCAGCATTTAGCCTCCAGAAATAACAGCCCACTGTGCCCGAAGGGTTGCTGTGAATATTGTTGCTGCTATTAGCCTTCCGTTCAAACTGTAATGGATTTTAGACTATACATGACTGCATAGCATTTTAAGGATATCCAGATGTTGAGAGAATACTGCCAAGTAGTCACTTAAAGTGTTAGATGTCTTTCATGGCATTCCATTTTCTCTGAGACTGTCTATAAAAGTCAGGAAAAAAAAGCTTTGTAATATCACTAAAGATATAACATGTATTACTTTTTTCAAAAAAATTTTAAGGTCTAGACAGATCCCTTTTATGTGGTCTCAGGCTGGCTATGGCCCTTGGGTGTTGTCTTCTAGCATAAGTTGTAAAGGCAAAGGCTGATATCCCTAGCCATTTTGACATTGATTTGAAAGGACCAACAAGTTTATTGTCCCACTTGGAGCACCCTAGTGCTGTGTCTCTTTCTGCCAGCACCTGAAACAAGGGCAGAGACCACGTCTTGTATTTACCTTGCACTTCCCAGCAACACCTATTATAGTGCCCTCCAAAGAGTAGGTACTCAATAAATGTGCCTATCGACAAAGGCAAAATGACATTAGTCATCCCCTGGCCTATGACCTTGTGAAGGGAATGTAAGTCCCTCTCATCCTCCATAATAAAAAGCAGAGTATGGCCACTAATGGATGAAAAGTTTTCAGAAGCTACATTTCAGGTGTTTCCAGGTCTTGGGTCTTCATTTTCAAGCAGAACTTTTTTAAAAAGGTGGCCTTAGAACAATAGTTTCTTTAAAATTTTGTTACCTTTAGAATTTAAAAGGGTTCAAAAAACTTCTCCCTGTTAATGAGAAGAGCCCCTTTGATGCTATTTATTGGATTGCATAAGGACTTCTATTTGCACATACCTAGTACAGTCTACCAGTCTACCCAAAGGCAAATTCCACTCTACGTAGATTAAAGATGTGATAAGAAAATGCCTTCTCACCCCCTTCCTCCATAGGAAGGTAATTTGTTGGACTAGAATGATACGTGGGTTTAGAATCAGAAAACTGGAGTTTCAGTCTACCTCTATTTTAATTACATAATTCTAGACAAATTATTTAATTTCCTTGAAGTTCCGTTTCCTTAAGAATTACAATGTCTAACATCAAAAGTGTGTCACAGGATTAAAAATAAGGCATACGAGAGAACATCCCCAGGATCTCATCTCTGATAGTAACTCTGAATAGAATTGACATCTGAAGTGCCATGTGCTTAGTCATTGTCTGGACTTTGCATGCACTTCCAGATCATCTTAAATCAACCTGGCAAACTCTCGCTCTTCCTTCAGACCTCCACTCAAGCTTCACATCTAAAGTTTTCCTTAATTCCTCCTGGCTGAGGAAGGCATTCCCACCACTTTAGAATCATGTTCATCTCAAGTGCTAATTGTTTGTTTGCATAAATAATTCCTATTCCTCTCTGAGCTCCTGAGTGGCAGCAACTGTGCCTTCTTCTGTAACTCTCCTGTAGCTTGTTGTCCCCTAGTATGCACTATAGGAATTTCTGTTAATTGAATGAATATCACACAGGCAAATATGCCTCAATCTGGATAAAAATGTTTATAAATTTTACACCAAGATACTAAAATTCAGCATTATATAGGCAGAATACATGCATTTTGGGAATTCTGATCCAAATGGAGAAATTTTCCCTTTTTATAGAAAGTCTTGGTAAAATGTCCAAGTACTCTTTTCCTTGCTTTATTTTGGTGTGTGATAGGAAGATTGATCATGTCTGTACTACCCAAAGCAATCTACGCATTCAATGCCATCCCTATCAAAATAACACAAATATCCTTCACAGAGCCAGGACAGTTTTAACTTTTGTATGGAAGCAGAAAAGACCCCCAAATAGCCAAAGTAGTGTTGAAAAAGAAAACCAAAGCAGGAGGAATCACAATTTCAGACTCCAAGCTATATTAGAGAACCCAGAAATGAACCCACAAATATATGGCCAACTAATCTTTGACAAAGTAGAAAGAATATCCAATGGAAAAAAAAGTCTCTTCAGCAAATTGTGTTGAGAAAACTGGACAGTGACCTGCAGAAAAACGAAACTGGGCAAATCTCTTAGACCATACACAAAATGGTGTAATTCAAAATGGTGAAAGACCTAAATGTAAGGCAGGAAACCTTTAAAATCCTAGAGGAGAAAACTGGCAGAAAACCTCTTTAACATCAGCCTCAGCTACTTCTTACTAGACATGTCTCCAGAGGCAAGAGAAATAAAAGCAAAAATGAACTATTGGGACCTCATCAAGATAAAAAGCTTCTGCACAGTGAAGGAAACAATCAAAAAAACTAAAAGGCAACTGATGGAATTGGAGAAGATATTGCAAATGACATATTGGATAAAGGGTTAATATCCCAAATCTATAAAGAACATATCAAACTCAATACCCAAAAAACAAATTAATCCAGTGAAGAAATGGGCACAAGGCATGAACATTCTTCCAAGAAGATATCCAGATGGCTAACAGACACATGAAAAAATACTCAACATCACTTAACATCAGGGAACTACAAATCAAGACTACAATGAGCTATTCTGACAGGTGTGACATGGTATCTAAAATTAACAATTCAGGAAACAACAGATGTTGGTGAGGATGTGAAGAAAGGGGAATCCTTTTGCACTGTTGATGGGAAGGCAAACTGGTGTACCTACCCTGAAAAACAATATGGAGGTTCTTCAAAATACTAAAACAAACAAACAAACGAAATACCTACCCTACGACCCAGCAATTGCACTACTAGGTATTTACCCAAAGGAAACAAAAATGCTGATTTGAAGGTGCATACGAACCCAATGTTTATAGCAGTACTATCAGCAATAACCCAATTATGGAAAGAGCCCAGATGTCCATTGACTGATGAATGGACAAAGAAGATGAGTTATATGTACAATGGAATATTATTGTCAATCAAAAAGAATGAAACCTTACAACAATGTGGATGGAACTAAAATGTATTATGCTAAGCAGAATAAGTCAGAGAAAGACAAATACAGGATCTCACTCATATGTGGAATTTAAGAAACAAAAGAGATGGACATAGGTAAAGAGAAGGAAAAGTAAGATAAAATCAGAGAGGGAGGCAAACCATAAGAGGCTTTTTCTCAAGAGAAATAATTTGATTAATTGGGGTCATTAGTTTACACTGAAGACATTTATTGGTTACTCTTAGGTAAAATTCCTATCCCCAATTAGTACTTGTGATTGAGTATGGTGATTGGGAAGGAGTAGTGTGGGGTCACGTAACATAAAGTATGGCCATTTTGGCGCACTCCTTATTGGAAAAACTATGAGAAGAGAGTCACAATGAACTGTTACTGGCAAAGCCTTTTAAACCTCAGTGTTTTTATAGGTTTTGTTCAGAGATTTTTTAAGCTTTGTCTTTTCTATCAGAAATGCAATCATTTTATTCCATTTCTATGAAGATGACTCACCTGCCTATCCCAATACTGCCCCTACCCTGCCACTATTACTATCACCACATCTGATCATGGACTATGTTGAAAGCTTCACTGAGGTTTCTAGACGCACTAGAAAATTTCTAAAAGCACTGAAACTAGAACTAAACAGAGAATTCCACTTAAAATTCTCCATAAGAGTTAATATGAGTAGGATAATAGTTTTCATTTTGTTTCTAATATTCCTCTTGATTATCTCTGCCTATTTTGGCCACTGCAGCGCACTGGGTCAATGTCCTCAGAAAATCATCTATGCTGACAGCAGTCTCAACAAACCATTTGGAATAAAGACAGTAAGATGAGTTCACCTGTGTGGACCAATTGAATAAGTAATAAGAACATGGCCCAGCTTCCTATCCAAATAATGTTAAATATTTTTCTGTAATCCATTCCCTTAAGCTCGTTCGTTCGATGCTTATCTCATTGTTCTGCCAAGCGGTAGCCTCTGGAGATTTTCCTATAGTTTATGCACATTGACTTGGCATTTCACTACTCTTTTTGTAAAAGCTTAGTATGATTTTCTAACTTGGAGATTTTAGTATGCTGTTTCTCCAATTATTTATACCAAATGTAAAATAAGAATTGTCATGAAATGGATCTATAGAGTTTTGGTTTTTTTCTTTTTTCTTTTTACATTTCATTTAGAGAGGTGTTCATTTATCTTTTCGTTTTCATTCGTCATTACTAAATCAGGTTTTTATTCAGAGAGATAGGTAAGTAATTTTAAATGCAGGACTTTACAAAACTATGACTATCTTAACTGTATTATAGCTATCAGTGGCTTTTATTTGAAAAAAAGAATCTGTATTTGCCCAAAGAGTTCTCAAAATATCCAATTTATAGCTAGTTTCTAGTGAATCTGTGAGAGAATATGAGAACCTTGATGGCAGATGAATGGCCCTTCTTCAACTTTTATCATCATAACCTCTCACTTTGCACATTATTCAAGTTCAGGAAATGTTGGTTCCACTGAAGTTGGACTGTGCCTCTAAACAGCATCTCACATTTTCTTCTGTAGCCTAAAATTTTCAATCAATATGGAGTTCATTACCTTATGTAGTGTGAAAGTGAGGATCACCAAGTACCTACGTGTACACCACTCTCACCCTTGCCAAAGCCAGACCTTTTGGCAAGAATTTATTCCTCCAGCAAACTGACATTTACAACTTTGAACGCTGTGTAAAATTACATCTGTTTCCAGTCATCATCCCCAAACTCTCCGGTAAAAAAGAAACAGAACATCATATAAAATAAGAAGCATTGGACAGAGGAAGGAGAGAAACATATTCATGTTGAGTATCTGCAATATAATAACCATCTCATTTCACCTCATTTAACTCAAAAATGTATCTTTAGGCATTATTTTTCTAATTTCCTTGATAAATATGAAGTTGGGGCTTGGAAGTTAAACAGCTTGCTTAGAATCAAAAAGTTGAAATCAGATAATTCTGACTGTGTCTTTGTATCATCCAATATCAAGGTTGACAATAGCACAAGTTTGACAGTGTCTGACAAAATGGATGTTCAGTAAGTATTTGCTGAATGAAAGTATAAATGAATAATTCTCTCTTAAGTTTGTACTACTTCTGCATGTACTACCACCAAAGTCCAAAGGATTGTTCTGAATTACAACACCAAAGGTAGTCAGCATCAGCCTACCATTTACTTCTAGGACACAGCAGTTATGTTATAAAACTAAAATAATGGTAAGAACCAGAGGCAGGTCACCCTGTTGGAATAAAAACTGTGCAATTAAGGATCTGGAGAGAATAAAAGCAGCCCCTGAGGAACAAAATCAGGAATATTTTAACTATCCAAGGGTAGGAACACCAGACAGTAGAGTTTGGACTTTAAGAGCAAACACCAAAGCACAACCTCAACAGGTCAAGGCATGAGAGACAAATGTCTAGCAGGGAAGGATATGCCTGAAATCCTCAAAGCCCTGGTCTCACCCCCTCTATTGTTGACTTGATCAATTTTTGTGTGCCCAGTCATTTTTCTGTCCAATAGAATTTTATACCTGAATATGAGCTGACCATTTCTAAAGTGTGAGCTTTCTTTAGCATTTAGGGTATGTTGAAGTAATCTGTTTCTGTCAAGCCATTTGCTTTTGGCACTTAACAAATATTGGTTGGGTATTTTGGGATGAAAACACAGACATAATGATATTGGATGGGTACCTAAAAGTTTTGAAGTGATTTGTATCTAGCTGATTTTATGATTATTCCATGAAGATGATAGTCCTTGATTTCAAATTACTTACAATTTAATGCTGGATTCCAAACTATTTAAGTGGTATATCTCATGTTAAGTGAGATCACCTTCCATGGAATTTTACAAATTCTTCATAAAATTAATTTACTTGAATTCTGCGTTCTGACTTTAACCTATTAATTTTAACTTTAATGATCATACTCAAATGAACATTTGTGTGCCTGCTAATGTAGGTTCTAACTTAAATGGAGAAATCTGTCTTCTCAATGTTGCTTATAACTAAAAGGGGAAGGAAGAAACTAAAAGAGGAAGAAGGAAGGGAAAGAAACTTGGGTTATGGGTTTTTAAAGCGTAAGTTTTTAGACCATTGTTATTTGCATTGTTATATAGTGTATGAAAAAGCTTGAGTCTGTTGCATTTGCTTTGAGTTAGCATTTTGAAGGCCTTGACATATGAGCGTTTTCATCTCTCTATTTGCATACATAGAAAAGGTGATGAAAAATGCACATACATCGAATAGCCTTTCACAGTATCTCAGCACATTACAGCTTTACATATAAGTATTTCAATGGTCCAAATACTGCAGAAAAGACTCACGTTCAGTGTTGTTATTGCTGTCATTTGTTTATCAGACATAGAAAATATTTCATATACTATAGACAAAACAGACTCCTTTTTCAGAATGCTTACTGTCTAACTGAAAAAAACAAATAGGAAATCTGAATACTATTTTGATACTTATAACTGATAGTTAAAATTGAATATAATTAGAACTATAAGAATGTGTGGTTTTATAAGCCTATAACACTATATTGGAGAACAGGGAAATATTGGGAAGAAATTGAGCACAGTACATTTCCATGAATGAAGAGACCTGGAGTTTTAAACCAAACCCTCTAATTGCTTTTTCTTGTATGATCCTGGGCAAAGCAATTTATTTTTCTAGGTCTCTATTATGACTTGATAATCCTACTCTCTCAGATGGAGAGAAGATAATATCACCATGGTAGTACAGAGGTTAACATTAGATCAAATTCATTTTCATTTGGTACATTTTTTTTATTGATAGCATCACTTGAAGTAAATCTTTATTATTCCTAAATTCTGGTTAGCAAACCCAGTACTTAACATAATAGTTTAAAAGGAGCCTTAACACATTTCCTGTGAGAAGTTTAAGAACATATATGAGCAAAAGGCGAATAATTCTTTCTTTACGATTGCTTCATTTCTCTCCCACTCCCCTCCCCTCCCCTTCCCCCCTCCCCTCTCTTTCTTTCCCCTCCCCTCGTCTCTAACCCATCTCCTCTCTAATTCCTCCTCCTCTCTTTTTCTTTCCATGCACCCCCTTTCTGTCTTATTCTCATCTTTATATCATCTTTGTATCTATCTTCCCCTCTCCTGACAAGCTTTTCCTTTTGCACGACTACATGCTTCAAACACAGCTAAACAAAGCCCTGACTTCATAGGTCTATTCCATCCAAAAGTCACTGAGAGGTTTCTCTGTCATAATTTTAAAAATCTAAGTCAGAGATCCTGATTGACACAATGCAAACACTTTATTGGATGCTGTATGGTTGGTGTCCAGTGCTGGTCTAATACGCTAGGGAAAAGGGGACGAGGGTGGAGATACTGCAATATAAGGGCAAATGTGCTATAAGTGCTAAATCCTGTGGAGGAAGAGCTTCTTCCTGGGAACCAAAACAAAACAAAGCAAAAAACAGATAATGAACCAGATAGATATTTCAAACTGAATTTCCTAACTATGCATTCTATATTTTATGAAGAATATCAATGTCAGAGACTGCTGATTAGGTTCATGGTGGATAATACAGTTTATTTAGAATATCTTAGTCACCAGCCAATTGGGCATTAGGCCGTAAAGGCCTAACCCAATAGGTCATTACCTTGTTTTTATTCAACTAAGTAATTTTCATCTTTCTTTTATAAATAGTTAGAAACACTTTTGCCTCACAATTTAACTTGAGAATAGGTAAAATCCTATTATACTGAATATTTAAAACTTGTTATTGGGATAATTTATCTTATGGAATATATATATATATATATATATATATATATATATATAATTTGGAACAGGTTGGCTGATAGAAATTCTATATATTTCTAATGGTTTCATTGCTTTTGTTCTTCTGTGAATGTTGTTCTTTTACTTTTGCTGTTTCCTGTGGCAAAACAAAGTAAAGACTAAGCATTTATTGAGGGAAATTATGGATATTGTATTTCTAGACTTATGAATTTTTTGAGATATTGATCAAATCATTGACTATTTAAAACAACTTTTTATGAAAAATAAAATTACCTTATAATAGTTCATATTTGTTTTTTTAAATTACTGATTTTAATAAGCAATATTTGATCAATATATTTGTTGTCAGGAGAACATTTGACTTCTATTTCTCTTTCTGTGATGATGATAGGTATTCCAATGACCATTTGTCTTAACCATGTGATCTTTATCACATAAGAATTTTCCAGTTGCAAATGTTAGAAAACTCCATTCAAATCAGCTTAAGCAAAAAAGAGAAATTTAATGGTTCACATTACTAAATAAAACAAGCAGTACTGATTTTGGCATGGCTGGATTTAGGGCTTCAATAGGTCCCCAGGACCTGTGTTTTCTCCATTTGGCTTGCTAAATAAGTCTGGTTCACTTTTATGCTAATTACAATTACCTGAACTGTCAAATATCTGTTTTAAATTCTTACTCAATGGAGAGGCATTCTTCTAAATAGTTTTTGGGCATTGTGTAACCAGAGTTCCATCAGAAAAAATAGAACAAGTAAGTTTCATAAATATATACAAATTTCTTGAAAGGATTGATATGTGGTTGAGGGAGCTAGCTAATTAGATGAAAATACTTCGGGCTGGCAGTTGGAAAGGGAAGGCTGAAAATCTTGGACAGGAGCTCATGGTCCTGTCCACAAGTGGAATTTCTTCTTCATGGAGACTTTGGCTTTTCTCTTAAACTATTCAACTGAGTAGAATAAACCCACCTAGCTTATGAAGAATAATCTCCTTTATTAAAGTTAGCTGATCGTATGTGTTAATCACATACACAAAGCATCTTCACAGTAACACCTAAGTTAGCATTAAATTGAATCACTTAGAGACTATAACTTGTTAAATTGACATGTAAAGCTGAATATTATAGGCACTGATACTAGATGGAAAAAGACATGGAGATTGAGCTGCAAATGATAACTTAAGACCTTTGTGAGAAAAATCCCAATAGAAGTGTGATTCAAACAATCTGTTCTCTGAAAAATTAATTGCCGTCCGTGTAACAAATTGCTAATATTAGGGCAAGATTACCATTACTAAATAGTCCATTGTTTCTAATTCTTTGACATGACACTAAGAAGAGCTTGTTGTAAGACAGTGCTTCTCTCAATTAACAATCAACAGAGCTTCCCTACCAACGTTTCCTGAGTATTCATAAATTGTAATGTACATTTATCTTCAATGATCTTGCTCCCTATTCCCTCTAGAGGCATAAGCTACATGCGTTAGAATACCCTGTTGTATTCCCAGAACATTGAGCACACTAAATGCTAAATTAATATTTCTGAGGAAGAAAATAATGGATAGGGAAGGAAAGGGAAGGGAGAACTAGATACAAAAATATTTTCCATATTTTTCTGTTACTAATAATGTTATGGTGATAACTTAGTACATACATTGTCTCTTGTTTATGAAGATGTCTCTTCAAGATAAATTTTCAGAATAGAGATTGATGGATTAAAGGGAAAATGCATATTTAAATTTTTTAAGATACTATCCAAATTTGTACCACAGTGATTATAGGAATTAGAGAGTTCAGCAAGCTCCCCAGGTGATTATTGTGCCCAGTAAAGCTTAAGAATAACTATTTTAGAACATGGATATTTACTTTTTTGAGTATTAACTCTCCTGTCATAAAAACATTTGGTCATACATATTTGCCGTCTTACCTTCCAATTTCCACAGCCCTACACAATTGGTAGTTGATAGAACACCTGAAGCTCATCCTGGTCAAGAAACTCTGGTCTAGAAGCATCTCAAAATTATAAAAATGCTTATGTTTCTAACTCAGGACAGTTATTTCCCTTCACTAGCTTCATTTGGCCTCTACAGTCTTAACCACACTTAGCCTAAGCTTCTTTGTGCATTTCTGCTTAAAACTAAACCAAGAGGGGTGCCTGGGTGGCTCACTCATTTAAGTGTCTGACTCTTGGTTTCCACTCAAGTCTTGATCTCATGGTTCATGAGTTCGAGCCCACACTGGCCTCAGCGCTGCCAGCATGGAGAGCCTGACCCCATGCTCTCTTTCTCCCCCTACGCTGCTCACTCTCTCTGTCATTCTCCCTCTCAAAATAAAGTCAAAACAAAACAAAACTAAACCAAGAAATTTGGGTAATATTGCTTATGAAGAAGTTGATTTACAGAACTTTTGTCTTCCTTTTTCTATATCTGTCCTTCACAGCTAGGAAAGTGAACAAAGAAATCTTTATCTTTTCACACTGTAATTTTATCTGTGTAACTATATGATTTTGTCATCATTGCAATAGTATTGGACAATCTATTCCAACAGCAAACTGAGATGTGCACAAGTATAAACAAATAATATACAAGAAAAGTGCGAGGTAAATTTCATATTTCTACATCCTCTTTTTCCTCCATTTAGTAAGAATTTAAAATAGAAATTGACAGTTCAGCTAACTGGCAATTAACATAGCAGTGAACCAGATTTGTTCAGGAGTCCACAACTCCATGGATACTTATCTTAGTCACTTCTGACACAGTCATCTGTGTTCTTTTTTAGCTCAGAAAAATGCCTCCATAAACCAAAAGGACTTCCTTAAGTGTGGAAATTAGGTTATACATCTCTGCGTATCTCAAAGAGCAACTTTTTGACATCTAATATATTACTGCCAATATTCTACCGTTCCACATGAATCAAGTATATTGAGCATGAGACTTTGAGTATTGACATCCTGCAAACTGACCCCTGAAGGACTCCTAAGATAGCAATGCCCTTGGTCATGAAGGTAATATACCTAGACTGTAAAATCATTCTTTTTATTAAATGGAGTGATCCTTGAGATCTTATAAGACAGGTAGACTTTCTGAGAAAAGTCCAAAGACAAAACATACTTAAGAAATATTTTTATGAAAGTTATACTACAATGCTATTCTGTACTCATCCTTGTCCCTAGTCAATGAATTAAATATCAAGTCCTATCTACTAAGACCCAAAATATTTCTGAACTGCCTTTTTTTCCATTTTCAGCCCCTGTACTAGTGCATAACTACCAAACTAATATCTCTTTATGTAGACTACTAATACTTTCAAACCATCCTACTCATAGGTGACAATACTCTTAAAATTATATTAATGTTGATTATATTAACTTCCTACTTTAAGGCAAACAAAGGAGCAAGCTTTTGCTGGATACTACATGTAGGTTGTCTGACCCCCTTAGAAATACAACCAAGTGTTATAATCTGGTAACTATAGTTTAATACAAAGGAATGTTGAGGACATGCCAATAAAAATGAAAATTAGCCAGGCACAGGAAAACCATATCTTACCATGAACTAGTCACTAATCCCTACAATTCTTGAAAGGGAACTATATGAAAAAGGGACAGTGCAATCAAACTAAAACAAAGCAATAATTTATCTTTAACTAATGATTTGGATCCAAAGAAGAGTTCCAATGAGCTGTGCTGGATAATTTGGAACATTAATTTATTTTCCTATGGTAGAATAGCCTTATCCATATTTTCACCCTTGAACCTAATTTCAAGTCTGATTTAGATTTTATTATCCAATCTTAGGAAGTCAGTCCAGAGCCTTTGTGTGTATGTTGGGGGCAGGTAGAGGGAGAGAGTAGGGAAGGGAAGGGAACTGGAAAGACCACGAATGAATGGCAGATACATGAGTAAGTCCTGAGCATGCAATCCTGAATAAAGCAGATATATCTTCTTATGTTCTCTTGGAGATTATAGTCTACATAATAAACAGATCTTAAGCATATTGTGTGTGTGTTTCTGTATCTTTCATGCAAGTAAAATAAAGAAGAATGTTATAAAATATACAGAATGACATGAGATTATATCAGAGAGACCTAACATATTGGAAAAGCAGGAAAGATTTTCCACAGGAATTGACAGTTACGTTGAAAATTAAAGCCACAATTTAGATACCGTGGCAGAAATTACTTTTCAGACTGGGGGACTGGATATAAGAAGAGCAAGAACGGAGGAAAACACATGGATTGTTTAAGGAATTGGAAAATGGCCAAAGTATTCGAAGTACAGAAGGATACCACTAGATGGCCAAGGTATTAGGAGTGGGGAAGTATACCAGTAGATAAAGCTGGATAGATAGACAGAGACTAGATTGTGCTTCCTATTGTTGGCATTGTTGGCAATTATCATCTGTTGGAGGGTTTTATAATACATAATCCCCTTTTTATTTTAATAAGATCCCATTGGCAACTATGAGCAGAGTAGTTTAAAAGGAACAAGAAAAAGAGATGAGATAGGAGTTCCCAGGCAAAAGATGATGGTGACTTGGTTTAGGAAAGAGAAACAGAGAAAGAAATAAATATGTGAATTTGAGATATAGTTTTAAGCTAGAAGTGGCAGGATATGGTGATGAATTAGATGTAAAGGATATAAGGTAGAAGTTAGAGAGTGTGAGTGCCTGGTTTCTAGAATGAGTCATTGGGCAGAAAGTGACCCTATTTGCCAAAGAGGAGAAAAAAGAAGGGATAAATTTGGCAAGAAAAAACAATGTAGCACTAGATATATTATATTTGAGATGCCTAAAAGAATTTAAACACAAATATTAAAAATGCAACTGTATTTATGAGTTATAATCTCAGAAGACAGGTTAGAATGAATGTAAGAAAGTTACTGTAGGGGCACATGGGTCGCCGTCGGTTAAGCGTCTGACATCAGCTCAGGTCATGATCTCGCAATTCATGAGTTCAAGCCCTGCATCAAGCCCTGTACTGACAGCCTGGAGCCTGCTTCGGATTCTGAGTCTCCGTGTGTCTCTGTCTCTTCCCTGGTGGCACTCTGTCTCTCTCTCAAAAATAAACAAATGTTAAAAAATTTTGTTTAAAGCAAGTTAATGTAATATTAATGAAAGTCATGGAAACTTTAAAGATTTTTCAAGAGAAAATTTAGAGATTCTATGGCTGAACCTGGGAAAGTCCAGTTATAATATTCTGGGCATGATACAGAAAAAGGAGGTGGAAAACGTAGCTGAGAAAAAGCAGTCAGGTAGGAAGAATATCAAAAGAAGGCAAAGAGAAAAAAATAATAATCAAAAGGAAGGAAGGGATTTACTTGGTCTGATGCTACAGAGAGGTTAGTGAAATGAGGACTGAGAAAGGTTTAGCCACATGTAAGTAGTTGCCAATCTCTGTAAGTTAGGAGAAAAAAAAAGTGGCATGGTGTAGGGTGGAGTATTTATCAGTTTGGTATAAAGAGTGATTGAGGGGAAAAATAAAGTCAGCTTGTATGAACAAATTCTTTGGAGAATATTGGATGCAAATGAAACATGGAGAGAAAGGGCTAGAAATGGAGGGTGTTTTGAGGTTAAGATTTGTTTCAGGATGGTAAATAGTAGAGCAAGTTCATACGTTGAATGTAAGACTTGGAAAAGGAGAGGTTGAAAATGTAGAAAGTGAGAATTATTGAAGACAAGTTACAGAGGAGATGGGATGAGTATGGAGTTTTGCTTTGTACTGCTCTAAAAGATGTGAGGGTGCTTCCTTCTGTACTACAAACGGAGAAGGTGGAGAAGAATTGAAGTAGATGTAGATGGGTTTTAGCTGGGATTGTAAGAAAATAAATGGGGTGCTTTTGATGTGTTCTCACTTTTGTGTTCAGTAAGAGGCAAGATCATCACTTGAGGGTGGAGTGGAGTGAATTCGAAAGCTGTGGACAGTGGAGAAGAAAAGAGAAATAAAAGCTTAAGGTTTGTTGATAGAGAATGGAGAAGGTCATGGGGACAAGGTCTCAATAGAGTCAAAAAGTTATTGCAATGAGATTACCTTAGCAATACAGATAGTAAACATACAGTCAGATGGAAGAATAAGATGCTCGTGTGTGTGGGGGGGGAATCTCTTTTGATACAAGTATAATTTCTGGTGATGACAAATAACATACTGATTATCATGGAAATTTGTGGTTGAAGTGTACTGGAAATTTAAGTGCATATGCAGAGAGGTCAAGAAAGCAAGGGAGAAACTGTGGGTCCATTGTCCTGCAGTTATTGGAGTTACTGACTTCCCCAGTTTCAAGCAGTCAGAAAGAAAGCTAGATGTTGAATCTTAAATAAAAATAATGATCTAAGAAAATCAGAAGGTTGGCAAGTGATTCTTTGAGGATGGGTGCTATTTGTGAGACCCTCAAAAAAGTAGGGGATGTTATAAGAGGAAAATAATAATCTAGAATGAATATTGAGGAGGGCACTGATTTTATATCTACCCCTGAGGTTCTTGTTAGGAGCCCATGTTTTCAATGACTGCTGGGAAAAGATGACCTCAGGAGATGTTACGTTTCAGAAAAGGTGAAAAGTTGGAAAGAACATTAAGAGGATGGTCTTAGAATATTGGGAAATTTATGGTCATGGAGTAGAAGTCTCAGATCAGATAGGTTTTAGTAAGAAGAGAGGAGGTTGTTATTATTGGATAGAAAGTTACGCTGTACTGCACTTTAAGTAGAGACCTGCATAAACAAGGGTAACAATGTTGAAAGATTTTGTCTTAAAGATGAGTTATAAGGGTTCCAATTACAGTCTGAGAATAAGGGCTATCGGCTAGTCAAATTGTGAAGCCAAGTGTGTCATTATCTTTCAGGCAGTTATATCTGGCAGTTGCAGTTAAGTGGAGTCATGGGTAGGAGGAATGAGAGAATGAACAGAAACCAAGTGGTTCTTTTCTTGGAGAATAGAGGAAGTGATGGATCATAAGCAAGTCAAGTTGGATCAACTTTTCTTTTGCTATTAGGGCCAATACTTCCCCCTCAGGCATTAACAATCCAGAAAAAGATGATTAGGTGTTTTTTCTCCACGGTGTCCCAATCTATGTTAAACAGTGATGAAATACTTATGTGACAAAGATAAAAAGAATAATAAAAAAATGTGCAAATATTGGTGTTTCTCTACTTTTTTTAAACTGCTCTCTTTTTACAATGTCAAGTTTATTACTTGCTGAATTGAATTCTGACTCTCAGAGTATGGAAAATGCAAAACAGAAGAAAAGCCTAAAACACTAAGATTTATTACTTTTTTATTATTAGGTAAAAATAATAAAAAAGATGAGTTCAAGGCAGTATTGGGGTGAAGTACAGTTTGAGGTAGGCTGTATTTGAGTTTGTAAGTGAGTTTAGCCAGCTGAAATTAGGGAAGGACATTTGGAAATAATCAAGTCAAATTATGACTTGAATAATATATTCAGTTAAAAAAAATGAAAGATAACTTTTTTTAAAGGTGCTCTTTGCTAGTATCTTTCTTTGTCTTTTCATTGGAGAGTGCAAGATTTATGCAAGATTGATAAAATTTTTTAATGTGATCCAGTGTCAAGATGGGAGTTATTTGAGGATTACATGTGACAATTATAAAATGATTGCTTTCTTAATTCGTAATTAACATAAAATGTTATATTAGTTTCAGGTGTGCAACATAGTGATTCAACAATTCTATACATTATGAAATATTCACCACAATAGGTATAGTCTCTATTACCATACACAGCATATTATTGATCATATTTCCTGTGTTACACTTTTTATCTTAGTGACTTATTTATTTTCTGGGTGGAAGTTTATACCTCTTAATCCCTTTGATTTATTTCACTCATCCCCATTCTCCTCCCCTCCTACAACCATCAATTTGTTCTCTGTATTGGAGAGTTTGTTTTTGTTTTAGATTCCATTTATAAGTGAAATCGCATGGTATTTGTCTTTCTCTGACTTACTACACCTATCATAATACCCTCTAGGTCCATCCTTGTTGTTAGAAGTGGGAAACTCTCATCATTTTTAAGGCTGAGTAATGTTCCAGCATGTGTGTGTATGTGTCTATGTATACCACATCTTTATTGATTCATCTATTGATGGACACTGGGGTTGTTTTCGTGTCTTTACTATTGTAAATAGTGTGGCAATAAATGTAGGGGTGCACATATCTTCTCAAATACCCAATAGTGGAATTACTGGATCATATGGCGTTTTTATTTTTAAGTTTCTCAGGAATTTCCATACTGTTTTCTACCATGGTTACACCAGTTGACATTCCCACCAACAGTACACAAGTGTTCCCTTTTTTCCACATTCTCTCCAACACTTGTTATTTCTTGTCTTTTTAATTTTAGCCATTCAAATTGGTGTGAAGTGGTATCTCATTGTAGTTATAATTTGCATTTCCTTGACGATTGATGATGTTAAGCGTCTTTTCATGTGTCTGTTGGCTATCTATATGTCTTCTTTGGAAAAAGATCTATTGAGGTTCTCTGTCCATTTTTTTTTATCAGACTATTTCTTTTTGGTGTTGAGTGTATAAGTTCTTTAGATATTTTGGATATTAACCCCTTAACACATATATCACTTGCCAATATCTTCTCCCATTGATTATTTTATTTAGAGTTAACATTTCAATGTAAAATGCCTTCTAAAGTGGTATGATTTTTATTTGTTCAGTTACTTCAGAACAAGAATTATCTGAATCTTAAAACAGAATATTAAACAATGTAGTTTCTCATGGCACTTTAGCTTCCATGTAAAGAAACCCACTGAAGCTAGCTCAAATGTATAGAGATTTCCTGAGATGATATGGAAAATCTTAGGTGTTTACACAACTAACAGCAAGAGGTAAATATAGGCTTTATGGGGTCTGGCAAATTCCTCACTCAAGAATTACATGGGTCCTTTCATCCCAGTTCTGTGTCTCATCTCTTGCCCACTTCTGTGTACATGTTCCAGTATTCCTCCTCTCGTACTGCCCGCATCCCTGTCACCACCTGTTCCTCTTACCCATGTTAGCACAGCTTCCAACTAAATTTTGATTTAGAATATGGAGAGAAAGGATTTTGGTGATTCAGCTCAGCCTATGGTTTGTTTTCATTTATATCACATTTTCCTCATTGGTCTAATTATCTGTAAACAGGAAAGAGAAGGATGCTATTGTCACATAAGGCTATCTCTCTCAGGAACACTAACTGGGTGGAACAGGTTTAGGTGAATAAGGGTGTTGAATGGGCCAGCCACATTGACTGACATGTCTAATACATGTACACTTCTGGAAGAATCATTAGTGGGAATGTTTCCAGAATACAGACTAGCCAGCTCAGAGCAGGAGTCTATATGTCAAGTTTAATTTCTGTGTGTTTATGTATGAACTAAAACCAAGTTTGAGAGAGATTTTTCAAACAATGAAAGCAAAAACCTCAACAAGTAAAAATCAATAAATAACTGTCTTGAACAGTCTTGGCTAGGCAGAGAAAATA
Source organism: Felis catus (assembly GCF_018350175.1). Lineage (NCBI taxonomy): Eukaryota > Metazoa > Chordata > Mammalia > Carnivora > Felidae > Felis > Felis catus. The sequence continues at coordinate 132,262,371 of NC_058375.1, read as the reverse complement.
GTTTGTTTATCATCCACATCCCTTAAGTAGCAGAAGCTAATAGAATTTGAATTTAAACCTCTTACTGCAAAGACTCATTACTCTTTCAGATTTACGATTGCATTTTAGAATTGCAATGCTAAATATTTAATATTCCTACTTTGGTTCTGAATGTACTTTAATTACTCTATATAATGTGGAAAATTGCTTTCTTGTTCAATATTTGTATACACAATAGAAGGAAAAAGCTGTATTACTATTGATGCTATTTGAATAACAATTGTTTTAAAAACAAGGCTGAAAAATGAAGTTCCTAATGTAATCCTTGCCAAAGAAAATACGTATTATTTTTCTAAAATGTAAAGAAATACAGTTACCTTCTTTAACACATGATTAACAAATGTGGATGGTTTGCTAGGCCCTAATCATAACTATGATTTCTTTTTTTTTTTTTTTTTGATCTGGTAATATATGGCCCACTAGTTTTATGTCTTACTCCCCTCACCCTTACTCCCTAACCCAAATCTCGCCAGGTAAACTTATTTTTAAGCAGTTGAAATGAATAGTAGGTAATTTCATTGTGAGAGCTCTGAAAATTTCTAAATTCTATCATCATGCTATAACCAAATGTTAGGGGTAAGAATGTGACATAAAACCAAGGCTGACCATGCAGTTGAAAGATGTGGATAGGACTCTAATGTGTTAAAATTCCCTTTGTCCGTTTGGACAAAGTATAAAACTACAGAAGCATCATTTAGCATGGATATCACTGGCAAAAGTAAGACTTATTTTTATCAGCTAAAGAAAATAAAATACATGTTTTAAGATGCCAGGACTTGTAACAATTGCTTTGCTTTAAAGTGTAGGGATGATTGGAGCCATAACTCTATAAGCACAGTACTCTATCACTGTCTGTGAGGGCTCCCTTTGCGACTTTTGATTTATGTCAGGCAAGTTTACCAACAATGCTCAAAGTTTCTTACTATCTCCAATGGTATAAAACTTATATATCTATAGTAAAGCAGGACTACTCATATAATCAACAAAGATGTTAGGTAAACTCAGTTTCCCATATCTGATGAGATAAGGAAGCCAAAATGAAAAAGACTTTATTTACTACAGATGCTGAATCATAGGAATAATGACCTGGATGAATAATTGAAAATAGGAAATACATATATCCTTTATGAACTAATCGTGAAACATGGCATAGAAATACAGACAGTAGTAGGAGTATTGTTTTATTTTAATTTAAATATTTTTTAGTGGGGATCAAATAGACTTATTCAAAAAATAAGTGAAGAACAAGAGAATAGCAATCTCAATTGCTATTGAGAATGTTGGACAATAAAAAGCAATTGATGTCACATAAATGAACAGAGAGAGAAGAAATGTCAATATTGTAATCCTGAGGGAATTGAGCATAGGACAGATTTTAGAATGATCCCTAATATCCACCATGAGTTCAACAGACATAGTACTATACTGGGGGCTTTGCTGTAGTTCAAGCAGCATAAGATACTTGGTTCCTGGTAGGAGAAGATATAGAAAGGGGAACTGAGAGCCCTGGAAGTTAAAGAGACTTACGTGTTCAGAAAATACTGAATAAAATGGAATTAAGAGATTCCAAACTACCATCTGTGTTCCTTTCTATGTAGTTTCTGGGGTAGAGTATAGATTTACCCATAGTCTCTAAACCCAGAGGTAGTAAGAAGAAAGTATAAAAGTATTGCATTTCAATTCAAATGGCATGACATGATGTAGTTACAAGAAAAATCATGCAAACTTAGCATAAAGATTTCTTTAAAACAACTGGTTTACCCTTCAAAAATGGTAACATTGTGAACAACAAAGGAAGGTTGAAAAACTGTTCAGAATTAAGAGTCTAGAGATAAAAGATGGTTCAGTGCAACAAATGATGGTGGGTTGGATCCTCATCAGAAGAAAAGGAAAGTTTACTATATAGAATGTTGTTAGTCAACAGGCAAAATTTGAATAAGAACTGTATATTTTATCAGTGCTAAAAGTATTTATTTTGATGGGTGTACTATGGTTATGCATGAGAATGTCCTTGTGCTTAGGAGGTACAGGCTAAAGTATTTAGGTGTAATGGGTCACAATGTTTGCAATGTACTGTCAGAAGGTACTAGACAATATTAGAAATGGCCAGAGGGACGAAAGGTGAACTGATGAATCTAAGTGAAGGATATAGGTCTTCATGCTACTATTCCTATATTTTTTCTTTAAGTTTCAAATTATTTTACAATAATTAGTTAAAAAATAAAGGCATGGCAAACATTCATGTTAAGGCTCTGATAGTGAATAATCATGTGGACTTTGAACTTGTTTCCTCTGTAATATAATCTGCTCCTTCTATCTCACAGGTAATCAGCGAGTTCATGGGGTTCAAAAAGCATTATTTACTTTTTCTAAGATTTGGACAGATATTTTCATTGGAAAGAAAAGAGTGATTTTTCAACCTAGCTACACTGATATAACAAATGAAATTTAGATAGATTTTAGATACAAACTTTAGCTTTTGTTTATCAATTATAATACAACTATGCCTCAATTAAAGAATGTCCTGAGAATGAAGCTTTTCTCTGTAACAGTAGTAGATTTAAATTTTTTTTAACATTTTTTATTTATTCATGAGAGAGAGGGAGACAGAGTGTGAGCTGGGGAGAGGTGGAGGGAGAGTGAGACACAGAATCTGAAGCAGGCTCCAGGCTCTGAGCTGTCAGCACAGAGCCCAGTGCAGGGCTGGAACCCAGGAACTGTGAGATCCTTACCTGAAACGAAGTTGGCCGCTTTACCGACTGAGCCACCCAGGTGCCCCAACAGTAGATTTTAAACTAAAGTTAGACATTACTAAAACAAGCAAACAAACAAAAAAAATATATAATCCTGTGACTATGGGTATTTCCTGCTTGCAGTTTTGTGATGTTAGTGCTATTATCCTTCACTTACAAGTAAACAGAGCTCATCACAGTCAGTATTCTGAAGTCTGAGAAGGTTTGATTTAGTGTAAGCATCTTTCATGTCTCCATTGGGTACTATTTTTATTTTGTTTTTGTTTTTGTTTTTCTCTGTGTTGGGGATATAAGGCAAATTCTTTACTGTTTCTTTTGCACATACCATATGTCCTCCTGGTCTTTTGATTTTACTCCTCATTAAAACAATAGAATTTTGATAATCATATTTTTTATATTTTCCCCCCATATTTTGGTTGAAACTTAGTTACCTCAACCACTTTTATTATGACCTGGAATAAATATGAGACTCAGTTGCATCATTCCTGCCACAGTTGGTCAGTATCACTGAAAATCTTCTTGGAAAAATAAATTACATTTTACTGACCCATCATCAGCTGATTCACTCTTTCTCCATAACTAAACCTCTCAAGGAGAAGAATCAAAAAATTACTAATATGTTAACAAATACCAAATTCAATGACATTTTCTTAACCCTTATTATTATTATTATTTTCATTTTTGTGATTGGCCCAGCCAGCCACTGCAATCCTTTATCCTAGAACTTTTCTCCTTTAGACTTCTATGAAAGTCTGTGTGATCTTTTTGACCATAGCCTCTGATATTTATTTTTTTATTTTTATTTTTATTTGTTTTCTCTGATAGCATACCTCCACAGTTCTGGTCTTGGCATACTTCTCTCCTTTCCCTTTGGGATCACATGTAATTTAAGCCAACACGAGGTAACTTCCAAGAAGTCTCTAACTCTGGACTCATTTTTTATCTTCAACACTGTGTAGTTGGTACAATCATCTGCTTTATATTACTATCTATGCATGGTCTATACATGTCATATCATCCATAGTGTGCCAGAGCCTCCAACTCTCTGTGCCTGAAGCTAATATACCCATACACAAGCATCTCTTCTCCATAAAATGGACCCATCATAAAAGGAAAGTAGAAAAGGAGAGTCATTTTTGTATGAGATGAAATAGAGAGCTTGATATAACAGGAATAGTGGGCAGTGTTCTACAGTAAGAAATAGGAAAGCTAGGTACTCCTTATGGTAGCTTAACTTGGTGTAGCTGTGAACAAATTGACTTAAAGAGAAGAAAGAGACGATGAAAGGTAGAAGCAGGAAAAGAGAGAGAGCGGTTAAGAGCATAGGAGTAGAAGTTTGAGCATTACGTATGATAATAAAACACAGGACCTTATGCCCTTTTATTTATTCTTTACTAGAGTAGAAAAGTTCTTCATCTGAATAGAATGTCTCTTGAAAAATAATTTTTAACTTAGTGTGATAAATCAATTTTAAGAACATTTGGGGAAATATATACTAATAATAAAATCTGGCTTACACTATTACAGAAGAGTGTGCATTAATGTTTAAAAATTAGTCAAAACCTCCTCAGGAGAAAGAGCCAAATTAAAGTTTAAATAATAGTTTTTAGCTTGAAATATACCTCATACTGTTAGATGAAGCAAGGATGTTGAGAAAAGTAACTAAACACTAATTCACCAAGTTGGTAAAATCAAATATTCTATACTCTAGGTAATCTTAATATTGCTCAGTCACTGTAAATCAGATTATTCTTGAGATTGTATTTAAGTCAAGGCAAAATTGTCTTCTATTTACAAATGTAATTTAGTCTCCTGAGTAGGTAATCTTGTTAAAATATTGTCAGGTTAACTGAAATTGATTTGTGTTTACTAAACATAGTGAATACTAATCAAATATTAGACACTGAAGTGTTGGAGGTATTTCAACCTTTGATAGACACTGTTAGTGCTTCATGGAAGGATTATTATTATTATTTTTCTTTTTTTTTGTTTTTGTTTTTTTTTTTTGTTTTATCTTGGAGGTCAACACTGCTCTTTAGACTCTTCTTTAAAATAAAGAGAAAATGAGGAGAAATAGCCTGCATTTGCTTTATGAAATTTTGCGATTTGGGAATATTTGGGAGAATTTGGGATTGGATTTTTGGAGGGGTGGTTATTTGTGTTTTATTTCCAGTGCTACAAACACCACATTTGCTTTTCCATCTGCTTAATTCCATTCCAGGTTTGCTATTCTCTACCACTCATAGCATCATTGAGCTCCACATAATAGCTTTTATAGGAAACAGACATTACTAGGCAATTTGAAAAGCAGGTTGAAGATAAAGCCTGATAGCTCACGTGCCCTGGCCTGGTGACTTGGCTCACTTCTGAAGCTTCTAGCAAATGGGCTGCATGCATTCCTGTGGTGTCTGTGTATCGGCTCTATGAGGCTTAAAGAAACATTTCCCCTAATACAAAAATAAACCCACCATAATCATTCGTTTTGGGGAAATTTTACAGTTGTTAGTTAACCTGCTCCCTTATGCCCTGCAATATTCATTAGCAGATTTCTCTGTTTATGAGTAATATTATATGGAAATGGTTATGGGAAGCTAACAGATGTAACTACTGAAATAAATTAGAAGGAAAAGTTCTGTTTTTTACAGATGGTTCTATTGAATATGCTTCACCCCCCCCCCCACTTTAACATTTAGTTTTCTTTCAACAGAAAACTTTTCTTTACTGACTACGGGAATGTGGCCAAAGTGGAGCGATGTGACATGGATGGGCTGAACAGAACAAGGATAATTGATTCAAAGACAGAACAGCCAGCTGCATTGGCACTAGACTTAGTCAACAAATTGGTTTACTGGGTAGATCTTTACTTGGACTATGTGGAAGTCGTGGACTATCAAGGAAAAAACAGACATACTATCATTCAAGGCAGACAAGTAAGTGCAATTCTGTTAGAAAATGCAACTAAGGTAATGAAGTGAATGGTATCATACTAGGAAGAAGACCCAAAATTTGAATTTCAATGTTGGAAATTTCTTACAAAGTCAAGGTGCAAAGGGCCGTAAAAATTATGATGTATTTCCTATATGGGAAAATGTTCTTTTCACAGTACGTTCCATAATGTCAGAGATGCCTCCGCTCCCCTCCTTTGCTCTATTAAAAGCAAATCACACCAAAACAAAAAACAACAAAAATAGAACAAAAACAGCAAACAAAAATAAAAGTACCATACTAGTAAGAAAGGTGTTGGAATAGGACAGATGTTTTGATGTATTAAAATTAAAACTTGCTAAAAACTAATTTAAGTAGTTTATTCATAAAGAGGTAGACTATCCTCTATCTCATGTGGCCCTGGAGATACTTTGCTTACAAAAGCAAATGCCTGCTCACAAAAGTATTTTTATTAATTTAATAGGCTGGACTAAATTTTGCCTTCTGATATATTCACGTACTTCCTAGAATGAGAATTCCATGAATGTCATTGAGGTCAACCAGTTTCCCAACTGTATAAGTTTTCCCTTGTTGAATTAAAAGTTTTGCAGATAACACTCAGTAAACACCTAAAGGACATCTTTCAGTAGAAATAAGCCTTATTCACTAGTGTACTTTCTCAAATTCAATTTTACCTCAGTGATTGAACTAATTTCATGTAAGATTCTTATTGTGGGAAGCTGAAATACATGAATCCCTTTTCTTTCTTTTGTAATCTGAGAAAAAAATATTCTATAATTATCCCTTAAGGGTACTTTTCCTTTCTAATCAGTTTTTTGACAATGAGATTCTTTTTCCTTCCTTGACAGACAAGCAAATGCACTAATCAGGGTAATTAAAAGTGTTCAATATTAGAGATGAGGCCAGTTGTTTCTCTCTTAATTTCACATGTCCTAAAAACCTTGATTTTTTTTGAAAGCCCTAGTAATGACTTTCAGAGGATCTAATTACTAAAATGATTATGATGGGCCTTCTTTTCACCTATATGTCATGACAATATTAAACCTTGAAACAAGGGTAAGAAATTCAAATGATTCTCCTCATGACTACTTTTATAAAGTTTTTTTAATACCTGACACTTTTAATTGTTCATTTTTTCCATTTCTATTTCCTATGTTTTTTTTTCTATTACCTAAACATATGCTTTCTCTGCCGTTAAGTAATCCAACATAGAGAATTTTTCAAAATATTCAGGCTATAGGCAAAATGGTCTGTCCACCACTCTCAGCTCCTCCCACATCTGTCAGAGGTAGCAGAGCAAGAAACACTGTACTTACTTTATGGGAAACAGGCTCTTCTGAAGGAAGACATGGGGTCAGGGAGTAGTACGATTAGATCTTTACCATGTGAACATGTTCTCTACTCTGCCCAACGGCCCCCTCTATGATTATGCTTTCTTTCCTGAATGTTGAAGAGCAATGTAAGCATGCCATAAATCACACACTCCTAGATGAAATGCTCTAAACTTCAGGCAAAACATGCATGATATTAATGGTGTTGGGATAATACAGTACACTTGGAATTTTTATAGGAAAAAGTATTGCTCAAGTCAAAATTGGGCCATAGATTTATCTAGTGAGTATGATGTCAGCTTACGTGAAAATGATATAGTAAATAAACACATGTCATCCCCACCCCTTTTCTCTGGTGCGTGCACACTTGCACACACACATTAGGGAATAACCCTTAATTAGAAAAAACATTATTATTTGGGCTTTAACATGGAATGATTCTCCTTGTTGATTCCTGTCTTTGATTTCTAGCCTGGACATGAAGAAATGAGATATGATCACCACCACCCCAAAAACAAACAAACAAAAAAAAAACATGCAAGAGCCAGTCTTCTTTTAATTACAGTTCATATGAGAGGACAAGAGATAGTAATGAGTCACATAGGTTGGAGAGATAATAAATCAAATGCTTTTGCTTAAAGTACAAAATTTATAAAATTTCCTGCTTAAAATAAAAAACTTGGGGGCACCTGGGTGGCTCAGTGGGTTGAGCTTCTGACTTCGGCTCAGGTCATGATCTCACAGTTTGTGGGTTCAAGCCCTGAGCTGGGATGTGTGCTGACAGCTCAGAGCCTGGAGCCTGCTTCAGATTCTGTGTCGCCCTCTCTCTTTGCCCCTCCCCCATTTGTGCAATGTCTCTCTTGCTCTCAAAAATAAACATTTAAAAATTATTTAAAAAACAGTTTAAAAAAATATAATTTTGTTCCATAAAATATCTTACAAACCATACATAGTTTTTTTTTCAAATTCTCTTAACTACATTTTGTGCTAAAACTGCACTAAAAGTGCACTATAATGCCAGAGAATTGTGACAGATTTTTTTCAACGAAATCTCTAGAGCAAATCAAATGATAGCCTCACCCTACCCCGAGGCAGAACCATTGTAAATCAAATATAATACAAGGAATACTCAAATGCATTGTGCACAGCTTGTAGGCGTTTGTATGGGAAAATCAGTAAACCCATTCTCTCTCTGCTTTACTAGCAGCTTTCTGTGAATGCAACTTGTCCCTACCTGCACTCAGTCCCCAGGACCTCTGCTAAGGAGAGTTTGCTGTTAAAGTCTCATGGATAGCAAAGCAAACAGCTCCATTTCTGTTACAAATATGCTTTACGAAAACAAAAAGTGATTTCTGAGTAGAATTTTTTTTTACATTTATTTAAATATGTTGTTTCATTATTTATTGTTTTCCATGCTGGGGCAATTATTCATCTAAATGTAACATGTGATTTAAAAATTTTTGATTAAAAAATGGCACCTGGGTGGCTCAGGCTGATAAGCCTCTGACTTCAGCTGAGGTCATGATCTCCAGGTCCCATGATTTTGAGCCCTATGTCAGGCTCTGTACCAAAAGCTCAGAGCCTGGAACCTGCTTCAGATCCTGTGTCTCCCTGTCTATGCCCCTCCCTCAATTGCACTCTCTCTCTCTCTTTCTCTCTCTCAGAAATAAAATAAAAACATAAAGATGAATTTTAAAAATGGGATTTTGAACTTATAAAATAAATTTTCAAAGGTGTTTTCTCATCAGTCCATACAGCCAGAGCTACACTGTTTTAAATTCCATATTTCCCAATTGTATGAACAAACAGCCCCTAAAAACATCTGAAATTTTATATAACAGTGTCTTAAGCACATTATTGAATATGCTTGGAAGTTTGGTTCTCACTAGCCTTTGAAAAGTAGCTACTCAACATGTTTTCTTAATGAATCATGTATAAAATTCTTCATACATTCGGAACTGCTTTATCTACTATTGCATAATGTTTTCTATTCAGAGGAAAAAATTTAAATTAGTGAAGTGTTGAATTCTTGAAGAGAAAATAAATGATAAGATGTGTGTGACTCTTCTATGGGGATTTTCCACAGTAGTAAATAGCAATCAGTTTTTCTTTCAAGTTAAAAGCAGCATAATTAAAAATCATAGTTATTTTTGTTCCTCCATATAGGTCAGACATCTTTATGGAATAACTGTGTTTGAAGACTATTTGTATGCAACCAATTCTGATAACTTCAGTATCATAAGGATAAACCGATTTAATGGCACTGATATTCAATCATTAATTAAAATGGAAAATGCTCGAGGAATCAGAATTTATCAAAAAAGAACTCAACCAACAGGTAAGACTCAAGACTTCTTCATTGCCTTTATAATGGTGGGTTGAATGGGGAAATGGTCCTTGTGCTCTGTATGGAGTTAAAATGGGAGAGTCATAAATTCTGTTTGATAGCAAAAGTGTACATGTCTGCTTGATAAAATGGAAGAGCTCTCCCTGCACAAGTCTAAATGACAAATTGTTCAGTTCCTAGTGAATTGTTTCTACAACCATAGAATTGAAATGATGGCTAGATTTAGATTCAGGAAAGAGCTTTCAATCATCATGTGTGTAGACAGGGAACCCAGATACTAAGATGCTAAGGATGTTTTTTGGTATCATTCTGAAAGACAAATTTCAAATCAGGTGACTTCCTTACAGTATCTGTTCAGTTTTTATTGTAGTCATTTGGGTCTCTTAACTTTTCCTAATTATTCTTTAATACAAGTTAATTAAAAATAACTTTTAATGAGGAGGCTATAATGTTTCCAAGTATTTATTAGAAACACAAACTAGTTATTTTTGCATAGTACTTTAATGATGCTTGTTCATCAGTACAATTTACATTCAGTCATATATAGAATAATGTAACATGCCAGAATCACCACTCCAAATTTTCATCATCTTTTTGTGCTTTAAAATGAAACTAATTTAGAATTATGTAAACACTAACATAGATTTAGTTGAAGCAATGTATTGTCACAAATCTGTTTACAGTCAATTTAAATTTGGGATTCTGTAAATAAACCTTATTAGAGTTTGATGTTAGTATACATTTATTTGCCAATTATTCACTGAGCATTTACTATGTGCCAGGAACTGTTGTATGTACACTGGGATTGTAGCAGTAAATAAAACAGACAAAAATTCTTGTATTTATGATATTTGTATCCTAGTAGAGAAGACATAATTTTAAAGCGATCAAGTATATTAGAAGATAATAAGTGCTATAAAGAAAAAATAAAGCAGATAGGGCATCTCAGGGATGGGGGTACTTTGCAATTTTATATTGAATGGTTTGAGGAAGTTCCAGTGAACAAATGAAATTAAATGAAGACTTGAAGTAATTGAAGGAGTGAGGCACAAACATGGCAGGTAGAGAGATGAGCAGGCACAAAGACCTTAAGGAAGAGCATGTTTAGAGTTTTCAAGAAACAGCAAGGAGATGTATGTGTCGAGAGCAGAGCAAAAAAGGGTAAGAGAAGTAATAGGGGAGGTTGGAGAAATAAAGGAGGACCATAGCAAGTAGGGTCCTCTAGACAATTGCAAAATCTTTTCTTTACAGAGATGAGGATTCCCTAGGAAGCATTAGACAGAGTCTCATGATATGACTTACTTTTTAAAGCAATCACTGTGGCTACTATTTTGACAAAAGGCTATTGGAGACAAAGGTAGAAGGTAGGGGTATTTTCATTTTGAAAATAGGAATACAGGGGCGCCTGGGTGGTGCAGTCGGTTAAGCGTCCGACTTCAGCCAGGTCACGATCTCGCGGTCCGGGAGTTCGAGCCCCGCGTCAGGCTCTGGGCTGATGGCTCAGAGCCTGGAGCCTGTTTCGGATTCTGTGTCTCCCTCTCTCTCTGCCCCTCCCCCATTCATGCTCTGTTTCTCTCTGTCCCAAAAATAAATAAAAAACGTTGGAAAAAAAAAAAGACAATAGGAATACAAAATGAACATGGCAGAATTTTTAAAGCATAACCATTTTAGTATTAAAAGAAAATTGCCATGTTATTTGTCACAATCTCAAGTAAGTGATGATCAAAAAGAAATATAACCACAATAGTATATAAAATCTTAGTGACATTATTCCTACCACAGCCTTTTTTTCTTTGACTCATCTTTTTCTCATTCTCTTCATATGTCATGGGGTACTTTTTTTTTTTCTTTTTGTAACTTCTACACTCATGAAATGTTCTGTTCCTCAATCTCTACATGCAAAGTAGCCTCTACATTTTGGAAATTACTCTCTCTCTCTCTCTCTCTCTCTCTCTCTCTCTCTCTCTCTCTCTCACACACACACACACACACACACACACACACACACACATTCATTTTGTGGTAGGGTTCTCAAAATGGCAGTTGACTCAAAATTGAAAAAAACAGTGTTGTCTCAGCACTTCTCAGTAAAGATAGTTCCTGAATCATGTTTCTTCCACGTTAAGTGCCACCTAATGGATTTCAAAAGAAATCCTTTCTCTGCTTAATTACCTAACCTGGCATATCTTTATAGTATCTTTTTATATTTGTAAGAAATATGTATTTTAAAAAGAATAACAAGCCTGAATCAGAAATACCAAGTTACTTTTTGTGCCTACATGTAAACAGTTTAATATAAAAGCAGAATTTTTTTCGATATAACCTTAGGAGGGCTTTGAAAAATTCCTACCTCTTCTTTGATGAGGTTTAAACTCTTTTTTCCAATTGATTATGGTAATAAATCATAGGGTATAAAGATTTGGGGGAGGATTCCCTCTTCATGCACTATAAAAGTTTCGACATACTGATGCACATAATTATCTTGTCTTTGGAAATTTTCAAGTGTGCTGTTTTTTATTTGTTGTAGTCAGAAGCCATGCATGTGAAGTGGATCCATATGGAATGCCAGGGGGATGCTCACACATCTGTCTGCTCAGCAGCAGTTACAAAACACGGACCTGTCGCTGCAGGACGGGCTTCAACTTGGGAAGTGATGGCAGGTCGTGCAAAAGTATGTTGTTAAAATCAAACACTTTGCCAGCAGCTACTGCTTCAAAATAGTTTTTTTTTAGTATTAATTAGCTATGTCAACATCAGCAATAACATAAGACTTAACAGGTGGAATTTGCCTACACAATGTACCAGCCATTTTTCCTTAGTATTTAGGAGTTTTGTTTTTGTTTGTTTTGTTTTGTTTTTGTGAGAATGTAAATGAGAAACTGAATCAGGCTATAGAGTCACCAAATTTATGAGTCCCTGGGAAATATATTTCAGGGAAGATTTTTAGGAAGATCTTTCTTTAATTCCCTAAAGAAGGTTTTTGGTCTAATGAGCCTGAATTATTGGTTGACCATATTTTCTCTTATCTGAACCAAGAAGCTGCTCCTAGTAATAGGTGTGTTGTTTAGTCCAATAAAAATCCACATAAAGCAATGTTTCACCTTATCCAGCATCACTGGGGAGTGAAATTCATTTCATTATTTAATTTTCCAGGTAACTGGAGCTATACTAATTAAATATCAATCTCTTTAACAATTTTATTGAAAAGCTTTCCAACAGACTTATCTTTGCTTTATTTTTGAGATATGCTGAATAACATAATTGTTCTTTATTTAAAAGGATAATTAATAATTATATGCATGAGTTTTGCAAATTTAGATTTTTGCCCCCATATCAATTAAAGTCTTTACTTGGAGTCTTCATAAGCAAATAGACTAGAATAGCCCTTGTAGGAATGGTGTCCCTGTGGAGATTACTGTCTGTTAAATGTCTCCCAAATACCATAATTTTTAAAGGTATGATGACTGCTTTTTACAGTGTCCATTGTGTCTCCATTTTGTTATAACAATGGCTTTTTATTTCTGTCAGTGTTCCTTCTCTGGTCACTGTTTTGCCATGTCTTTGACTTTCTTGTCATTGCTTACTGAGGACTATGAAATTAGATCACTAAATTTGTTATAAGTTAAGTCCAAATGGTTTGAATTAGTAGTATAAATACTTTTAAATCGACAATCCAGGAGGCTCTACTGTGATAAAATATATGTCTTAGTATTTTGTTTTCATTTCTAACTTTGTATTAATTGCTGGGTTTCATGTTCAAGATATCCTCTGGATAATTGAAAGTTAGGAGACTCAAGATATGCACAGTTGTGCATGCATGTGTGTATGTGTTGCCAGCTTTTAAACTAGTGTGGTTACCAGTTGAAAAGTGATGGCATGACATGCAAAAATGCAATCATACTAACTTATACGTGCATATTTTCATGCATACTCACATAAATACATATGTTTGGAGAAAAACATAGGATGACAATTGCATAAACTTCAATCAACCATAAAGTAGTGTATCAATCAAGGCACATTTACATTAACAAAGACCATTGTAGCTATTTTAAGCAGAAAATATAGGTGCTTATACAATCATTGAAAAGTCTGAAGCAATAGCTCCTAGACTCAGTCTTCAGAACATCCCTCAAAACCACCATCAAACTACCCTGGCTTAAAACCAGAAAACTGTCACTATCAGAAGCTTGGGCATCAGGAAGCCACAATGGCCATGGTAAGTCCAAAAGTCCACCATTTTGGTTGAGATCCAGGATCTCCACAACTTGCATCAAAGCTATTAGCGCCAGATATGTGTCACAACTGATAGTTCCTTACTGGCAAACAACACAAAACACAACAAAACTAAACTCTCTTCCTTGCCTTTTGATATACACAAAGGAAGAACACTAATGTGGAAAAATTCAATTTCTCCTTTAGATGAATAATGACAGAAGTAACAAAAGACAGCCTCATTTCCACATTCCAAACTTGAGCTAGTATATCTGATTGTGGTACTTAAAATCAGGCCCATCTCTATTTGAGTGTCTCTGAAATGAAGTTTTTAGTTTCAATTGTCTTCTAGTGTCTGGACAATGTCAAGTGTCAAGACCCTAGAAGAGATTTTTAAAGTAGGTATTGAATGACTAAAATAAGTAGCCAAGTAAACAATGGGGACAATGGCTACTCTTATTTAAAGCACACACACACAAACACATACATTAAACAAATGAAGTGTCATGTTTACCAATTACCAATTAAAACATTAATGAAAAATGTTATTAAAATTTGATATAGTGAAAACAGTATTCTTATGTATTGCTGACAGAAATTGGTAATTTATGTCACTGTTGGAAAGACATTTGATAAAACATACAAAGACATAAAACTGAAAGTATCCTGTAAGAAATTATTCCTCGTTTGACTGTAGAAATTCATTATAAAAGTATTTATAATAACAAAGACCCAGAAACAGTCTAAATACCCAGCAATAAGAAAGTAGCTGACTTATCATATTGCCTCTCTAGCAGGGAACATGTTGCTGCCATTGAGAGTAATGTTTTGAAGACCTTTTAATGACAAAATAAGATATCATTAATTTAAAAAAATGTAGTAAAATGCATATGTAAGATTCCTATTTTTTTATTTCATTGTTTTTTTTAAGATTCCTATTTTTAAAAACAAAAGTATATGTGCACATAAAATTTGTAGGAAATGTCACTTTTGAAATAAATACTCACTTTTATTTTTATTTATTTATTTATTTATTTATTTATTTATTTATTTATTTATTTAAATTTTTTTAATGTTTATTTATTTTTGAGACAGAGAGAGACACAGCATGAACGAGGGAGGGGCAGAGAGAGAGGGAGACACAGAATCGGAAGCAAACTCCAGGCTCTGAGCCATCAGCCCAGAGCCCGATGCGGGGCTCGAACTCGCAGACTGCGAGATCGTGACCTGAGCTGAAGTCAGACACTTAACCGACTGAGCCACCCAGGCGCCCCGAAATAAATACTCACTTTTAAATAATATGTAATATTATTATTAAAACATATTCTTGGGGCACCTGGTGGCTCAGTCGGTTAAGCATCCCACTCTTGATTTCAGTTCAGGTCATGATCTCATGGTTTGTGAGATAGAGCCCTGTGTCAGGCTCCACACTGAGAGTGGGGAGGCTGCTTAGGATTCTTTCTCTCCTCTCCTCTCTCTCTGTCCTTCTACCACTTGCACTTTTTTTCTCTCTCAAAATAAATAAACATTCAGAAAAATAAAAACGGTACTTTTGAAAATAGATACAGTGAGAGACGGAGAAGGCAATGAGGAAGATGGATGTTAATATTCTTTACCAGTAATTCCATTTCTAGAAATGTATACTTAGAGATCATCATAAAAATATAAAATTCTAGGTTAAAAAAATGCTTATCTCAGTATTATTATAATAATGAAAAGATAAAATCAACCCTAGCGAATAGTTTGACAAATTATCATATAGGATACAGATCATACTCAAAGAATGTGAAGCTTAAATAATAGATCAACATGGGACATAATTTTGATGCTAATATTGAGTAATAAAAGCAGAATATAAAATTGTCCTCATATATAATTGTGCATTAGAAAAATTAATTAATTTTGAAACAGTCATGTAAAGGAATATAATACAACAGTGGAAATAAATGAAAAATGACTACAACAACCATGGATGAATGTCACAAATATTGTAAAAATAAAGATAACTCAGAGAAGAATTCATGCATGCAATTCAAACATGAAAAATCATGTTTGGAATACATACCACATATAGACTGAAACTTGCAAAAAAAAACATGATAAACAATATAATTAGGATATTGGACATCTCTGAGATGAAAGGGGAATAGGAAAAAAGGGGGAGGGAATAGGTTTAGGGCACATGAATCCCTTCCAGTGTTCTGGAAATATTTTTAATATGTGTGTGGGGTACATGCAATTTGTTTTATTTTTCTTTGTAATAAAATGTAATAAATATTTGTTTACATACATTTAATATTCAATAACACCAATTTTGAAAGAAAACAAGGGAAATAATATATACACTGATAATATAGTTTGTATTGAGAGTGTTGAGTATATGAGTAATACTCATTTTTCTTTTTTCTCCAGATTTTCAATAGGTTATTTTACTTTGCTAACAAGCTGACTTATGGTACTGTCATCCAATGAAACTGAATCATTTGTAACCTCAGTTTTATTTATAAAACTCAATATGTTTTCCCTTTTATATAAAAATATTTTCTTCAAATTATGTAGACTAAGTCAATTGCTCTAGCAATTGAAGAGCCTGGAATATATTTCCATATGAAAGTCTGTAGGAGTCAGTTCACTCTATAGTAAAAGCTACATTGAATTTGGCATTTTTAACCTGGGGAATTCTTTTTGTTTGGGGTGTTCGTTTTGTTTTGTTTTTATAAGGGCTGCGTTGTACATCAGAGTTACTGGAGGACAGCATCAACCTCTAACATTCTTATTAATATTTTTTAAAAAAAGTGATTTAACTGACATTTTATTTCATTTCTTAAACAAATAAATCACTTGTTTAGGCATCTGTAATATATTCGCATGCAAGTGTGTGATACTGTGTGAATCTATTTTTTTTTGCCTCTGACAGCCTTCCATGCAGACTCTGAGGAGGGGTGTTTTAAATATTGTAAAGTTTGTAGCATTGTCAGACATAATGAATGCTACAGTTTGTATCTACAGAATGTGCTAGATTGTAATGAATTGTAAAATTAAATGTGCCGGATGTTTTAATAAATGTCCATTTTACTGTTACCAGTTATCCAATGATCTGTCATGTTTTTGCTATACAGACAGTTACAGACAAAAGAATAATTAACTAAATATAACCCATTCACGGAAGTAATTTCGGTTTTAATTAAAGTAATGCAATTAGCTGGCCTTCTTGCATCGAGATACATTTGGCATATTTTAGAGTTTAATTTTTGGTATTGAATTTTAAAAAAGCTAATTGTGCCAGTTAATTAAACAGTGGCATTATGCAGTGTAAAGAAGATTAGGCAGCATCAGTTGTTTATGTTTGTAATCTTTCTTCTGCAGGACCGAAGAATGAGTTGTTCCTCTTTTATGGGAAAGGACGCCCAGGAATTGTTAGAGGAATGGACTTGAATACCAAGATAGCTGATGAATACATGATCCCCATAGAGAATCTGGTAAACCCTCGTGCTTTAGATTTCCATGCAGAAACCAATTATATCTACTTTGCTGACACCACCAGTTTCCTGATTGGCCGGCAGAAGATAGATGGCACTGAGCGTGAAACCATCCTGAAAGATGGTAAGTGACAATGTGTAATATTGACATCAAACTGCTCACAGATAAAGCACTGTGAAAGGATCAATCCAACATATGTAGAACTTATTTTAACCAGAACCTAAGTTGCTGTTTATTTAAAAATATTTGTTAATGTAATTTTCTTCAGTAACATTATTTCTACGTTTTTTCACGTACTAGTGTATTAAAACCATCATTATAAAATGGAACTTGGAATTGTCCAATCCATTTTAAACATTACAGGAATTAAACTAAATGATTTATTCACCTTTGTGGAAAAGGCAGATTTTCAGTTATATGTCTATAGTGCTCTATGGCAGAACATAAGATTTAGCAGGACATTAGAACTTGTGTAATATTTGATTCTTACAAGTATATTGGTCATGTCATTCAAAGGGCATTAAAGATATCAATGTCCCACTGTCATTGCATTTCTTGCATATTGTTTCTTACTTTATAAATCATTAAAATTGAGTTCTCTAGTGATGCCCTTGAAATATCTGTAGTCTCAGATAAACTTTGTACCTAGTTTTACTTATAGAAACTTTGTACCTAGTTTTACTACTTATATGCAACCATATACTTGCAAAGATCTATGTATAAACTTTGTTAAAATGGTTTATTTTATAAATGTCATGGCTTGGAAACAACCAGTCAAGTAATTAAGTAGTGTAACTTTGGTATCAGTAGAAAATAACTTAACCAAGCAAACCTTGGGGCGCCTGTGTGGTTCAGTTGCTTAACTGTCCACCTTTGGTTCAGGTTATATTTTCATGGTTCCTGAGTTCAAGCCCCGCATCAGGCTGGTGATTCTCTCTGTCTCCCCTCTCCTACTTTCTCTCTCTCTCTCTCTCTCTCTCTCTCTCTCTCTCTCTCTGCAGATAAATAAACTGTGTAAAAAAAAATGATCAAACCAAGTCTTTGACTACTAGTCACTTTTAAACATGTTCACTAATGATTCAGGGATCATGTTTCCTCACACATACAATCTACTTACTTCTTAAATATTTTAAAAATCCTTGATTTAGAGAACCTTAATTATATGCTTATTATATGAAGAACAAAGTACTAGCTATCTCGGGAGATAAAAAGAATTTTAAAAGTGACCACTGCCTTCAAGGAGTTCATAATCTACCTTTGGATAGAATATAAACACATAAAAATGTAAATGCTTTGCAGCATTTAATAAGTTCAAAACTGGCCCAAAGAAATACATGATTCATGGAGAATGTCCATGTGGTGGGAATCCACAGGGAGGAGGAGATATCTTTATGTGATTATTCTTAGAGAACTTTCTGTGCAGGAGGTGATGTTTGGGCTGGATCTTAAAGGAAGAATATTATAAGGGAGGGAAAGATATTTTGGAACCAAGAACTCCATTGAACCAAGAAAAAAAAAATATCTACTCCAGAAAGAGGATGAGATGAACTTAAGTGGATCACTTAAGATTTTAGTCACAGGGAAGAGGGTCCGAGGAGAGGTGGAAAGTGGAAGGTGATGAAATAAAAGACCTGGGATATGAGGTGAAGGGGCTTGGATGAAATCCTGAAGGGCTAAGAGGCAGGCAATGCTTCTGAGCCAAAGAATCATGTGAATGAAAACATATGTTTTAGGAGAATCAAACTGGAGGGTGGAGTGCAGAATGAATCAGAGAGGAAGGAGAGAAAATAAGAACAGAGACACATTAAAATTATTTATAGCATGAGTGGTAATGAGTGGTGGTCTCTCCTGTCTTTTGGTGGGAACAGGGAAGCATAAGGAGATTATTCATTTAACTCAGGTTCACTTTAAATCAAACCTTGAATGATAAAATGTACACTTTCCACGAATGACAAATGAAGTGTTAAAATGAAAAATCTCCCTGTTTGTTTTTTTGTAGTTTACTGATTAAGGCAATATGAAGCCACCATAGCATTTTTAGAGTTGCTAATTAGAGTTAAGATTTTTATCTTGGACATGGCAGAGGCTGTCTTCCTACATTTCTTTGTAATGTGATTTCACATGATGGAGAATTGACAATTTTAGAAGGACAATAGACTTTCACATTCTGTCAGTGTCAGTAGATTCATTTGGATTGCTCTGATTTTGAACGAGAAATTTTCAAGGACTAAAATGTAACATAGAAGGGTCTTGGTTTCCTTTAAAAAAATGTCAGTTCCTGTGCTGTGACTGAATGTTCCAGTTAATAATTCTAACTTTGATAACAATATCTTATCAGTGACATTGGTGCGTCTTTGCATTTCAGCACAGCAACAGAGATCAGCTCTAATAGCCACTTGACTGCCAGGCACATCTGTACATTGTTGTTTTGGCAGTATGAAGGTTATGAGAACATTTTGTAGATTTCACACCTGAAATATACTTAACATTTTGATATTGCTGTGCAAAGACTGTTTCATATTTTTTTCTTAATCTTTCTCCTCACCATTAAAGAGAACAATAATAGACATTATGATATAAGATTAAGATGTCAAAACAGAACTTACATTTGGCAAATGACAATTCATCATTCTTAGAATCCAAACAAAATAAATTCTGTATGTATTCACTAATTTAGCTAGACTATCTATCCACCATCCAACCTGAAGACTAGAGGTAATGCTTGGTTTGACAAATTATTTTGTAAGCTTGGTAGAAATTCTGAATCTCAGATATGTTTGTATAGTTTGAAGTACAAGGCTATAAAGATTTTGCTGTTTGTAAATAAAACATCAATATCTTGAATATCTTTCATGTAAGCTCAGATCCTTTCTATAAAGAAAGAAAAACAGCATTTCAGAAAATTCCCATCTCTATTTATTCTTTGATTTTTTTTTTTTCTCTCAGAGGTTGATGGAAAACTTCCTAAATGTGGTTTATCCTATAGTCTGTAGAATCTTGTGGTCTGAAACTGTAGCTAAATAAAAGATAAAGGATGGGCACCTGGCTGGCTCAGTTGGTTAAGCCTCTGACTTCAGCTCAGGTCATGATCTCACAGTTCGTCGGTTCGAGCTCCACATCGGGCTCTGTGCTATCAGCTCGGAGCCTGGATCCTGTTTTGGGTTCTGTGTCTCCCTCTCTCTCTGCCCCTCCCCTGCTCATGATCTGTCTTTCAAAAATTAATAAATGTTTAAAAATATTTTTAAAAAAGATAAAGGAAAATTGTCTCTTTGAGATACTTATATCTACCGCAATAAGTACTGAAAACATCTGTGAAATAAAGACATATTAATGATGTAATTAAAAATAGACTTCCATAAAGACAAATCTGTACCAATCTGTAAGTTTTTTTATTCTCCAGGATTCTTGCCATAATTTTGTAAAATTCATACTATTTATTTTAATTAAGTATTTATTTATTCATCCAGTCAATAAACATCCAGCAAATGCCTTTGCTGGGCCAGGTGCCATTGTAAATGATGGGACTATTGCAGTAAACAGGACAAAGCTTTATATTTAGTTTGTATCTAAATAGTAGGAGGCAGATAATAAACACACGCATAAATGAACAAGATAATAATAAGTGCCATAAAGAAAATAAAGTAGGACACTGTGGTCAAAAGTAAAAAGAGATATCAACAGGAGGCAAATTTAGACTAGTGGTTAGCAAATTTAATTACCTATTCTTGCTAGGTATAATTGTTATACCATCTAAGAGAACAAGATGGATATTCTTTATAAGATCAAATTCACTTTTATCTCGTCTTGTCCAAGATCCATTTTTCATTGCAGGATGAATAATTCTCAGCAGAAAGGAAAAAAGTAGAAAACTGATAGCTTACTATTAAATTTATTATTGTATTCATTCTGTTAATGCAGTACTTGTTTCTAAACTGTATAAATTAATTCTACTGGGATATGTATATCCAAATAGAAGACATGTTAAAACAATCTTTCATATCGTTCCATATCTTTAAAGTACTAAAAAAAAACCACTCAAAGCATTTTTCCTGAATTTGAAAGTTATTAATGCCTGCAGCTATAAGAGAAAAACTGTAATTTCAAAAGCTCCCATAATTAAACTGGAGATTTGAGGTCACCAAGTTTGTGGTAATTTGTTACAATAGCCAAAGGAACTAAAAGAAAGCGTGTGCTCTTAACCACTTTATATATTGGGGGGGTCTCTCTCTCCCCCCATATATATACATATATACATTCATATACATATATTCATATACATATATATACATATATACATACATACATAGATCATGGTGGGTTCTATTTGATTGGGATCTGGAGTAGGTACATGTTTCCACACCTCAGACTCTTCCTTTTGCAAAAGGTATTTGCAAAAGCCTTTAAATTGGAGAATAAAGAATAACTCTGGACAGGATTGCAACATAGGATGTCTTTTCTGATAATATGAAGAGAAGTGTAGCCAGGAGGAAAGAGGAGTCTGTCTGTGCTGAACATATTCTCTAAATAACATGTTTGAAGATAATCTGTTGACTACCAAAGCATAGTACCTTATTTGTGTGTTTGCTTGTGTAGCATCTGAAGGATCTTCAGCTCAATTCTATCCCTGGCATCTCCATTCTCCCTCCATGGATTTTAGAATCCAACAGTTTTTCCAGTTTTTCAGTTTGAAATATATGGTATTATACCCGGGGCATGAATTATTATTCATCATTGTAAATCTTAAAATACTCACTACCAGCACCACCACTGCCAGCACCACCCACACCCGAAACCCCCCCCCACTCCCCCCCCACCCCCCACTCCCCACACTTAACACACAAATGACGACCAACTTAAGACCCACTTCAGAACTCCAGAAACATTTCCAGGCCTCTCCTCTAACTGGTCCTAGGGTACCTACTTACAACAGATTACAGGATATAATCTGTTCCCAAAGGACACCAATCTTAGTGTCAGATTATCATTTTCTAGAGATCACCGTTTGTTCTTGGATGTCAATGAACTTCACCATTTTATAACGCTGTATGAATTTCTGGTATGTCCTAAAGGTCCATTTTGTGTGTGTGTGTGTGTGTGTATTTTATTTTTATTCCATGTACATAACATAGTATTATATTACTTTCAGGTATACAATTAGAGTGATTTAACATTCTCATATAATTCCCAGTGCTCATCAATATAGGCGTACTCTTAATCTTCACCTGTTTCACCCATCTTCCTATCTACCTCCCATCTGGTAACCCTCTGTTGTTTTCTATAGTTAAGAGTCTGTTTCTTGGTTTGTCTCGACTTTTTCCTTTGTTCTTTTTTTGTTTTTTGTTTTTTGTTTTTTTGCTTTATTTCCTAAATTCCACATATGAGTGAAATCATAGGGTATTTATCTTTCTCTGACTGGTTTATTTCGCGTACCATTATACTCTCTTGCTCTATCCATGTCATTGCAAATGCTAAGATTTCATTCTTTTTTATGTGTGAATAATACCCCATTGTGTGTGTGAGTGTGTGTGTGTGTGTGTGTGCACATGCATCCCATCTTATTCATCCATTCATCTATCAATGGACACTTAGACTGCTTTAATAATTTGTCTATTATAAATAATGCTGCAATAAACATAGGGGTGCATATATCCCTTAAAATTGTATTTTTTTTATTCTTTGGATAAATACAAGTAGCATGATTCATGGATCATAAGGTAGTCCTATTTTTTTCTTTTTTTATTTTTTGAGTAGCCTCCATACTGTCTTCCACAGTGGCTGCACCAGTTGGCATTCCCACCAACAGTGCATGAGGGTTCCTTTTTCTCTACATCCTTGCCAATACTTGCTGTTTCTTGAGCTTTTGATTTTAGCCATTCTGACAAGAATGAGGTAATATCTCATTGTGGTTTTGATGTACTTTTTCCTCATGATGAGTAATGTTGAGCATCTTTTTTGTGTCTATTGGCCATCTGTATGTCTTCTTAGGAGAAATGCTTGTTCATGTCTTCTGTCCATTTTTAATTGGATTATTTATTTGGGGGTGTTGAGCTATATAAACTCTTTACATATTTTGGATACTAACCCCTTATTGGATATGTCATTTGCAAATATCTTCTCCCAGTCAGTAGGTTGCCTTTTAGTTTTGTTTGTTGTTACCATACTGTTTTGATTACTACAGCTTTGTAATATAACTTGAAGTCTGGAATTGTGATATGTCCTGTTTTGTTTTTTCTTTTTCAAGGTTGTTTTGGCTATTTAAGTTCTTTTGTTTCCATACACAGTTTAGAATTGTTTCCATACACAGTTTAGAATTGTTTGTTCTAGGTCGGTTGATATTTTGGTAGAGAGTGCATGAATCTGTAGACTTCTTTGGATAGTATAAACATTTTAACAATATTTGTTCTTCTAATCCATGAGCATGGAATATCTTTCCATTTGTGTCATCTTGAATTTCTTTCATCAGTGTTTTATGGTTTTCAGAGTATAGGTCTTTCACCTTTTTGATTAAGTTTATTCCTAGGTACTTTTTATTGGTGCAATTGTAAATGGGATTGTGTTCTTAATTTCTCTTTCTGCTGCTTCATTATTAGTGTATAGAAATGCAATAGATTTCTCTATATTCATTTTTTATCCTGCAATCTTACTGACTTTATTTATCAGTTTTAATAGTTTTTTGGTGGAATCTTCAGTTTTCTATGTATAGTATCATGCCATCTGCAAATAGTGAGTTTTACTTCTTTGTTACCAATTTGGATCCCTTTTATTTTGTTTTGTTGTCTGAGTGCTGTGACTACGACTTCACTACTATGTTGAATAAAAGTAGCAAGAGTGAATATCTTCGTCTTGTTCCTGATATAAGGGAAAAGGTCACCATTTGTTTTTGAATGTCAGTGAACCTCAGCATTGTATAACTCTCTAGGAAATTCTAGTGTGTCTAACGAACTAATTTTATGGTGATGAAACTAACATATTGAGATATCAGTAATGAATTTTGTTAGAAAGTTCCCATGTACTTTAAGGAGTGATTATGCCTTGGAAAACATTTTAAAATTAAGAACAACCTTTTACTCTCTGCTCTTAGATTCCAGGTGCATATCAGTCTCATTTTTTTGACATTGACTCTGAACTTTCTCATAAGGGAAGGCTCAAAGATTCTGAGAGATATAGATTCTGACCAACCATTAAAGAAAATAATGGACACATTTGTCAGTCATCAGACATTTCCTAATTAAAACTGTTAAGAAGAGATTTGTGAGCATTTGCAATTCCTGAGATTCTAATAGATATTGCCCCACTGAGTAGCAAGGTTATAGCCTGTTAGCACGTACTAACTCCCATTGTCTGTCAATAAGATGTTTTTGTTTCCAGAATTCAGTGGATATTTGAGTCCGAAAATATGGGCTCAGTTTCATAGTTAATTTGCAAACATATATTTCTCATATTTTTTTATGTTTCTCATGGAGTATATGAGATACTTGGGGAAAAAAAACCTCTAAGCGAATATATATGTCTTCTGTGAAAAGTTGACATGAATAGGAGTAGCTTGAAATCTGGATCCCAAAGTACATTGTCATTAAAAAAATGTAACTGGCCATGTGGCTAATGAATTTTGGTGAACATAAAGATATCTTTCCCCTTATTTATTTCCACACAACATAGGCATATATACCTAGGCATAAGCATGGACAAATGTGTGCTACTTGTGCTGCAAATGCATGCATACAATGAACTACAAATACATGCATATACATAATAGCTGAGATAGCTCTAGAACTTCTATAAAGACACGTCTTATCTTGTAAATTCTAAATTGCTGGTAAGAGCAAAAGAGAGAATGTGAAAATACTTGGTAATCTCCAAAATATATTAGAGTATTATTACAAATATAACCATTATATCAATAGATATTCTGATCAGTATAATTTTTTGCACATTTTAACTAAATTTCCAGTTTTCATGATAAATTAAAATAAAGAAATGCGTTCTACCCAGTTTCTTAATTATTCTTAGCATTATGTGATTTTTATTTGTTACTTAAGAAATCACTTGGGAATCCTTTATTAACCTAGGGCTACTATTGTGAACATTGACTATAATTGTAATGTTGCTTAGTTTAATACAGATTTCTGAGTAAAAGACAAGTTTGACAAATCATACTTAGCTGACATGACTGTAAGGTCTTAGATTAGGAAATGCTAGCTCAAATTGTGGGGAAAGATAATATCCATGATGCAAGCTGAACAAGTTCCCATGACACTCTCCATTTTGAGGGGATTTTAGGGGAATGGTAATATCCATTGTCTGTGTAACCAATACATCAAAAATGTGGCTCTGACCTATCTAAAGCATAACTTTATTTTTGTCTCCCATTTGGTTTTGAAAATTTATTTTGTAGCGTAAGTCTCTTATTGGAAGAACTTTCCACAGCAAAACTTGAAAACTTGTGTTGTCTTCTGGCTAGAAGCCTGGAAAAGGAAAGGAGGACATATTTGGTTCCTTATCTTTCTCTGCCATGCATTTATTTATTTTCCCTGCTACCCATCCCAACTTGCTGGTCAACTACCAGTGCTGACTCATTGCTTAGCATTGGTGGGAGCTGGTGAAAGGGGTACAGTGATACAGAGACAGCAAGGGTCTTACTTGAATTAATCCCTTTGTAAACTGACCTCTATGAGCATGACAAGTCTTTAAAATTTACTCTCTTGAGGAGTTTAGGTATGTGTGTCTGTATGTTTGTGTGTGCATGTGCAA
The DNA here is from genome assembly GCF_018350175.1 of Felis catus. Classification (NCBI taxonomy): domain Eukaryota; kingdom Metazoa; phylum Chordata; class Mammalia; order Carnivora; family Felidae; genus Felis; species Felis catus. The sequence goes on along the minus strand of NC_058375.1, from coordinate 132,236,509 downwards.
GATTTTGGGGAGTTTTCTGTTAGATCTAATTTAATTTCCCTTGGACAAAGTGTATGAGATTTTATGCTTGTGACTTTGCATTCTGAATATCCAGTTTATATCCATTTTGTTACTGTTTGAGTCCTTGTACTCAGCTGAGCTACGTTGTACTGGACAGAAGACATTCCTATGCCAACATTCTCTCCTGTGTGGTCTACACAATAATCTGAAAAACTTCTGCCCTGGTAAACTCTGGGAATACAGATATAGTGCAAATCAACCACCACTTAGTTTTTTCAGATATAAAACTTTCTCAGGCATGAGTTATGTGCATTTGGGAAAACTGACAATTGAGAACTCAATTCAAAGATCTCTCAGGGGTGCCTGCATGGCTCAGTATGTTGAGTGTATGACTATTGATTTTGCTTCAGGTCATGATCTCCTATTTCATGAGATCAAGCCCCAATTCGGGCTCCACACTAGGTATGGAGCCTGCTTGGGATTCTCCCTCTCCCTCTCTGTCTCTGCCTGCACCCTCACCCCCCGCTCTTCTCATTCTCATTCTCTCTCTCTCTCTCTCTCTCTCTCTCTCTCTCTCTCTCTCTGTCTCTTAATAAATAAATAAAGAAAGAAACATTAAAAAAAAGTCACATGGAAGCTCCATCACTAGAGTTGAGGTGAAGGGCATTCCTTCGATCTCTCTTTCCTATAGACTTGGGAGATTGAAGGGCAAGGACTAGAGAATTACAGAAAAGCAGCCTCTCCAAAGTTCTCTTCCCTTTACATTGTCTTCCCTTTACACCATTGATCCTGTTGAGGTACCCAAGAGCTGTGTAAACAGTTCTGATATAGTTCTTTGTAAAATATGAGAACTATTTTTTTTCTCACACTTGCTTTGATTTTTTTCATCATTTTGGCTCATATTCCAAGCTTTAATTTTAACATCCCATTACAAATGTCACAGTCAGTTACTATTGCTCCTAATTTTGCAACCAAATTGCCGATGTTCTAATAGTCATTAGGCAGTTGTCCAAATGACACCTGGGGAATAAAAAGCAATAGTAAGACTGTTTTGAAACTTCATTTAAACATACAGGTGATAACAAATAATATTTTCAATCACCTTTATGCTCCTAGTTCTTTTTTTCAATATTTTATTTTAATATCACTTTTGTTCTTTTTATTTGAAACACTTGAAACATTTTGCAAGGCTTAGAATTATGTCTTTTCAAATTAAAAAAGTGTTTAAAAATAAGAATAAAAGCTCTTGAGAGGTGCCAAGACAACACTATCCCTAGACAAGAGGTACAAGAGCACCTCTTCACCTCTCATCATTTTTCTCCAATTGTAACAACTCAAATGGCACTTTTGCCTATCATTTATATTTTTAAGTGTAAGGAGTACTAGGTGTGGCATGATTTCTAAAATGTTATATTTCTGGCCATTGAACAATATCATCTGAGTTAATTTTCTGTCCAAATTCTCCAGAATCACAAAATACATAGACATTAAAATTATTTCCAGTCATAGCACTGGCTCTCAAGATAAATGAAAACATTTCTTATTTGCTGTGTATCGCAAGTCATAAAACTGTTGCTATTAAATAATTTCCATTGCAAATACTATTTTACGTTATGCCAAAGAGAAAATTATGTCACTTTTGGATACCACAGTCATGATTTGTGAAGTGAACAAAACTAGAGTACCTAGCCATGAGTATATATATTCTATACCCTCTTTACCACTGATTAGTTTGATGATGAGCATTACCAGATATATTTAAATATATTTAGAGTCAAAAATATTAGATTAAATGTGACTCACATTAGTTATTTGGTATCATATAGACAAAAATCTTTAGGTAATGGATCTTTTTCTCTTTCTTTTTTTCCTAACAAAAATGGTTGAATTAAATGATATTTTTTGTTCTATCTAAAAATGGCTACAAATTTTATTCTGAACCTCCGTATTTTTCTTCTGATAAACTCTAGCCATTTTTATAACTTTATTTTTAAAAATCATCTTTATTGCATAATTTACATATAGTAAAATTCACCTTTTTAAATATTTTTTTAATGTTTAGTTATATTTGAGAGAGAGAGAGAGAGAGACAGAGATAGAGTGTGTGAATGGGGAAGGGGCTGAGAGAGGGAGACACAGAATCTGAAACAGGCTCCAGGCTCTGAGCCATCAGCATAGATTCTGACACAGGACTTGAACTCATGAGCCGTGAGATCATGACCTAGGTCGAAGGCAAGATGCTTAACTGATTGAGACACCCAGACGCCCCAAAATTCAACTTTTTTAAGGGAATAATTCAATGTATCCAGATGAATAATCATCACCACAATCAAATTAGAATATTTCCATCTCCCCACAATGTTCCCTCACATTCCTAAAAACTAATAGTCTAATTTCTATTCTGTTCTGTTTTTTTTTCTGTAGTTTTATCTTTTCTGAAATGTCAGAAAAAAATAATCATATAGTGAATAGCTATTGAGTTTGGCTTTCATCTCTTCGATAATGCTTTTGAGATTCTCCATGTTGTTGCATATATCTATTAAATTTTTTGTTAGGTTATATTACGCTGTATGGATGTACCCCAAATTTTTTATGCGTTTACCAGTTGATGTTCATTTGGGTTGTTTCAAGTTTAGTCAGTTATGAAGAAAGCTATTATAAACACTTGTGTATAGTACACTGTGTAGACATGTGTTTTTGTTTATACAAGTGGATTGCCTGGTAATATGATAAGATCTTGTATAACTTTATAAGAAACTACTAAACTGTAAACTGTTCAGTCTGTCCAAACTATTTTTCACTGTGGCTGGGTAATTTTGCTTTCCCAACATCAAGTGTGAGAGTTCCAGTTTTTCTGCCTTTTCACCAATGCACAGTATTATCAGTCTTTTCATTTGAGCCATTGAGGTAGATATTGATAACTCATAGTTTTATTTTGAAGGTTTACACATCAAGGTTATCTTCGGGTCGGATTCTATTGATAGCTGTACCTCTTCTGTTGGTCATTTTATCTCAGTGAGTTAGGTGTATGGATTTTGTTCTTATTATAGTTACCTTTGGTAAACCAAAGCTTTCATATCTCTCCAGTGATGGGTTGATGCTACCTTGTGCTTTATATGGAGATTTGAGTATGCCTGCTCATTCCTTAGCTTTTAATACTCCATTCTCAGCTGCCTTAATGCCTTTGTCTACACTCTCACCTTTCCCTCAGTGAGATTATTGTGATATGTTACTAAGTGAGAAACTCCTGGGGCGTGGAAGAGGGGTTCTCCATTTTCTTGGTTCAGTTTTGGTCTTAGGTATCTGGGGTTTTGAGGCGAGTCTTCCTGTGCCTCTTCTCCCTTAGCAGCCAGTGTCCACCATGTGCTGTGGGAATGCTTGCCCTGGAGATGATGTTCTGCTACAGCCCCAGAGTGGCAAACACCTGTGTTGTTTGCTTGTCTTGGTTTTGTTTGTTTATTTGGTTGTTGTTTTGTTTTTGTATCTAGGAGGAAACAGCTTTGCTTCCAGGGGCAAACAGTTTTGTTTCTCCTGTTCCATCAACATCAGTGTACCTGTGCTTTGGACCTGTGGCAGTACAGATTCTTACCTTTCTCCAAACTAGTATTGCTTGTTATGAGTAGCAAAGTTATGGTAGGACCAAGGGTGTTATGACTCCTCCTTCAGGTTCCCTGTGGCTTTGGCTTCTACCCCTCCCTCAAGGGCAGCTAATCTTTTTTTTTTTTTTAATTTTTTTTTAACGTTTATTTATTTTTGAGACAGAGAGAGACAGAGCATGAACGGGGGAGGGTCAGAGAGAGGGAGACACAGAATCTAAAACAGGTTCCAGGCTCTGAGCTGTCAACACCGAGCCCAACACGGGGCTCGAGCTCACACACCGCGAGATCATGACCTGAGCCGAAGTTGGCCACTTAACCGACTGAGCCACCCAGGCGCCCCAAGGGCAGCTAATCTTGATAACTCACTTTACGTTTGAGGAAGGAAAGCTTTCCTTCCCCCTTTCTAGTGGCAGGTGGTTTTTGTTTCTATACACCCTTCACAGTCAGTGGAACTTTTGTCCTGCTTCTAGGAGTGGGAAAGGCTCTCTCCCCATCCCTAGTGGTTTAGGGAATTTCTTTTGTACGAGAGAAAAATCTAGGGGATAGAGTGGGTTTCATATATGTGAGACACATAAGGATTTCTCTCAGGTTTCCTGCTACGCCTTCAATATTTTTCATGAATTCAGTGAAAGAAATTTCTTGTGCCAGTTTCCCAGGGATTCTAAATTTTCCCTTTAAACCAAACTTAGTTTTAACAATTCTTTACCATTTTGGCTTTCTTAAAATTCTATTTTTATGGCATTTTGCTTTTCCTCCTATGATTTGCCAATGGTATGACACTTCATTGGTCTCGTTTTTTCCTGAAAGAGGCCTATCACTCTTTGGATTTTTCATCTTGTTGCCTTGGGATCTCAGCTTTTATTTGGACCCAAGGAAAGTTATGATCTTGTAGATTATTGGACTTTCACCTATTGTTGTGTTTCAATATTCTTTTGTAGCTTTCTTCATCCTAAACAAAGCCCAATTCTACATGTCTATAATTCATAAATGCAAATGGGAATTTTAAGAGCAAGATTGAAATATTTTTAAAAACTGCTTTGTCTCTCTTTACCTTAGCATTAGAAGTAATTCTTAAAAATACTGACTACTACTTATGAATACATGTGAATGCCTTGTGATATTTTTAAACATTCACAGTTTACACACACACACAAAAATTCACTTGATGCAAAAAGATTTGTGTTTCAACTTTCAGTAAACTCATTTTGTATTTCTTTTTAACCATAAAAAATATATATACTAAAAGTATTGATGGGAGTTTACACTTTGCAAAAAGGAAAAAATAGCTTAAAACATTATGTTATCAGGAAAAAAATATGTTGGGGTGCCTGGGTGGCTCTTTCAGCTAAGTAACCAACTCTTGATTTTGACTAAGGTCATGATCTCACAGTTGTAGGATCAATCCCCGCATCAGGCTCTGCTTGGGATTCTCTCTCTGCCTTCCCCCCCACTTGTGTGTGTGTGCGTACGTGCTCTCTTTCTCTCAAAGTAAATAATTAAACTTAAAAATCTTTTATTAAAAAGATGGTACAGGATGATATGATTAAAGGCTATCTGAAAATCTGATTCTTATTTATTGCCCAGATTTCCATTTATTTATCTACATTAAACATTATTTAATTACCAAAGATCTGCTAGATAGCAGGCAAGGTATTCATCTAGAAATATGATTGCCATTCTCAAAGAATTTGCATTCTAGTTCAATGCATCTGTCATATTACAAATGAGTCAAAGGAGCAAGCAGACAATTAAGCCAGACATTGCCCTCTATATTCATAAAAAGCAATGGAAAATATTAACAAAAGAAATTGATAACAGCACTGAAAAATTGAAAGGTATTCATGAGTGATTAGAAATAATGAGAAATTTCTAGCCAGAATGCAGATTGGACTATATTGACCAGAGAGCAAGAAACCATAGCCTAAAACATCACAGGTATAAACTTCAAATATAAGAGTTGAAAAGGAGAACGCTATGGTCTTAAAAACCAAAAGAGATGAAAAAAGCCTTAAGGCAATGTTTAAAGCAGTTTAGTAATTACGTGAATTAAAAACACTGGTTCCAGGTCAATCCATCGCCCCTGGCATTAATTATACCCCTAAAAAGCACACACAAAGAAGGGGTTGGGATGTGTCTACTCATTTATGGAGGAAAAAAAAAGATAGAGTTCTACCTCCAAAGCATAAGAAAATAAAGCTTAAAGAGCACAAAAAATTTAAAATTTAGGAAAAAAAATATTTTATGGTTTTGGGGTATGGAACATTTTTTAAGGCACAAAACCCAGAAACTATTAAATAAATGTAATATATTTATAAATATATATAATATTTAAATTTATTTATTAAATCAATATGTATAAGCTTATAAATCAAGCTTATATATATGTATAAGCTATATAAATTGATATATATAAGCTTATGTATAAGCTTATATATATTAAATAATATGTAAATAGAAGCTGTGTAAAAATGTTTTATTTTTTATGACAAGGGACATGATAAGCAAGTGAATACAGAAAATAAACTAAGCAAAAGTCTTTAGAGCATATATATCAGAAAAAAGTGATTATTTTACTGAATAAAGACAATGTCAGAAAAAAAATTAGTCAAGGTAATTCACAAAAGAATACAAATTTCCTAATTAGGCATATAGAGAGATGGTCAACATTATACTAATCATGAAAATCTAAATTAGCACAATTATATATGACTTTTCCACTTGTATAAGAATAAAAAATAAAAGACTGATAATAGGTAATATTAATGACATAATAAGAAAATAAAATATTTTCTACACTATTGGGTAAAATGTAAATTGTTACAGTGGCTTTGAAGCATTATTTGGTAATATCTATTAAAATTAAATTACTTGTAATATTAAGCCCAACGATCCCATGATCAGTTATTTATCCAAGTAATGTGTACACATGTTTAAAAATGTACATTACCTGTAATAACAATAAAATTGGAAATAACATAGATGTTCATCAAAAGAGGTATGATGTATTTTTGCTATGAATGATAGTAAGTAGTGGTTAAAATGCATGAAGTAGAAATATATCCTTAAATGAACAAACTCTAAGATAAACTGATAAGTAAACAAAGTGAGTTGAAAATATTTTTCTGCAGGCAGACTGATCCTATTTATGTGAATATATTAATTTTTTAAAAAAGATGAGAAAACTTTATAGTGACTATCTTTAGGGAGGGCCATGTGAATTATTTTACTCACATATGACTGTACTTAATAAAGTATGTACAACATGAAATGCATTGATATCTTCCCTTTTTTGGCAAAATAATTTAATGTTTAAAAAGGTAAATGTTACATGGGGTGCCAGAAGAGGGAGTACTCAGCATTGGACGGATTGATTAAGCATTGGACTCTTGATTTCAGCTCAGGTCATGATCTCAAGGTTCCTGGGTTCTGCCGCTGCGTTGGACTCTGCACTGACAGTGTGGAGTCTGCTTGGGATATTCTTTCTCTCTCTCTCTCTCTCTCTCTCTCTCTCTCTCTCTCTCTCTCTCTCTCTCTCTCTCTCTCTTTTTCCCTTCTTTCTGTCCATCCCCCGATCCCTCTTTCAAAATGAATAAAGTTACAAAAATAGTAAATTACATTTGACACACAAACCCTCATTTTAATTTTTTAATAATATTTAAAATGTTGATTTTATATATGACAGAGAAAGAGAACAAGGGGGATAGTGCTGACAGAGGGGGAGAGATCTGGACGGGCTTGAACTGGCAAACTGCGAGATTATAACCTGAGCCAAAGTCAGAGACCTAACCAACTAAGCCATTGAGGTATCCCCAAAAGGTCATTTTATTTTTTTTTTAATTTTTTTAACGTTTATTTATTTTTGAAACAGAGACAGAGCATGAATGGGGGGAGGGTCAGAGAGAGAGGGAGACACAGAATCGAAAACAGGCTCCAGGCTCCGAGCTGTCAGCACAGAGCCCAACGCGGGCTCGAACTCGTGAACCACAAGATCATGACCTGAACCGAAGTCGGACCCTTAACCGACTGAGCCACCCAGGCACCCCTGAAAGGTCATTTTAAAAACTGTTCTGGGGCACCTCAGTGGTTTGGTTGGTTAAACATCCACCTAACTCTTGGTTTCGGCTCAGGTCATGATCTCAGGGTTTCATGAATTGCAGCCCCATCGGGCTGTGCGCTGGCAGCGCGGAGCCTACTTAGATTTCTCGCTCTGTTTGCCCCTTCCTCGCTCATGCTGTCTCAGTCTGTCTCAAAATAAATAAGTAAACCTAGAAATTTAAAAACAGTGTTCTGAATGTGTCTCACTGTCTGAGGCATCTGTAAGTGTCTACTATTTCCATAAAAACCAGGCATAGTTTCTTCTTGTGCAAAAAGGCAATGCACATTCCTGCTTCTTGGCAGAGAGTTTTCATACCCATTGTCTCCCTACAGGGAGTCTCAGACAGTCTGTCTGAGATAGATGTTTCACTCTCTCTTTTTGCCTGACAGAAGCCCAGTACTGAAATGCCCAGCATGGGACAGAGAATGCCTGAACATGGTGTTACTGCAATACACCCTGCCTTCATTGCTGTCCCCACACCCCCATCTAGTTCTCTTGATGGCACTAGACCAAATTGTTCTATTTTAAAAGAAAGCAAATATCACAAAATAAATACAGTTATGGGTGAGTGGATTTAAAAAAAGAGGAGTTTCAATACAACTAGTGAAATAATGATTGCTTTTGTTCACATTAATGTAAGTTAGTCTCTTCAAACATGTATAAAAACAAACAAAAACAGCCCTAACTGTTCATCTTACCTCTTAGATGGATGTTGTTCTAGTTTAGTATGCTCTTTGCCTACTAAGTAATTCCCCCAAATTTCATACCATTGAATTTTTTCCTTTTATATTACATGAGGGATTTTTTTTCTAACCAAATGTATGTTTTATTGTTGTCTAGTTGTGCTATAAACTTTTCTTCTTATACCTCCATAAACATCCATCCACTTCAGTTATGACTTAATCAGTTATTTAAAAAATAGTTTCAGGACTGATTTCTTTACCTAAACATATTGTTTTTGCAAGTCCTATATAGTATTTCACATTGAGACTACTTCAAGGATTATACAGTAAAAATGAAAATTTATCTCATAATTACCTTTTAAAAAGTTTCAAGGTAGGGGTGCCTGGGTGGCGCAGTCGGTTAAGCGTCCGACTTCAGCCAGGTCACGATCTCGCGGTCCGTGGGTTCGGGCCCCGCGTCGGGCTCTGGGCTGATGGCTCAGAGCCTGGAGCCTGTTCCCGATTCTGTGTCTCTCTCTCTCTCTCTGCCCCTCCCCCGTTCATGCTCTGTCTCTCTCTGTCCCAAAAATAAAAAACGTTGAAAAAAAAATTAAAAAAAAAAAAAGTTTCAAGGTAGAATACTGACTCATACATTTAAAGTAGTAAGTAGAGAATTAAAATGATCGAAATTCTCAATTTTAGATAGCAAAGTAGTGGTCTTCAATTCTGAAATTTGCCAAATATTTTATAATTTTTATTTCTTTGAATATATATATGTATATATATACATATATACATATATATACATATGTATATATATGTGCCATTATATATAGCCCCCCATGTTAATGATTATTTTGACAAATTTTGTAGTTTCAGTACTTAAAATAATATTTTAAACCAATTTAAATGTGATCTGATTGTGAAAATATTTATTGTATTATAATAGTAGCATTTACTTAAACTCCTAATATGTACCAGAAATTTCATTATAAATTATTCTGGATCCTTTTAATATGAAATTTATTTTCAAACTGGTTTCCATGCAACACCTAGTATTGATCCCAACAGGTGCCCTCCTCAATGCCCATCACCCACTTTCCCTTCTCCCCATCAACCCTCAGTTTCTTCTCAGTTTTTAAGAGTCTCTTATGGTTTGGCTCCCTCCCTCTCTAACTTTTTTTCTCCCTGCCCCTCCCCATGGTCTTCTGTCAAGTTTCTCAGGATCCATATAAGAGAAAAAAAATATGGTGTCTGTCTTTCTCTGTATGACTTATTTCACTTAGCATAACATTCTACAGTTCCATCCACGTGGCTACAAAAGGCCATATTTCATTCTTTCTCATTGCCAAGTAGTTTTCCATTGTGTATATAAACCACAATTTTTTTTTATCCATTCATCAGTTGATGGACATTGAGGCTCTTTCCATAATTTGGCTATTGTTGAAAGTGCTGCTATAAACATTGGGGTAAAAGTGCCCCTATGTATCAGCACTCCTGTATCCCTTGGTAAATTCCTGGCAGTGCTATTACTGGGTCATAGAGTAGATCTATTTTTAATTTTTTGAGGAACCTCCATACTTTTTTCCAGAGTGGCTGCACCAGTTTGCATTCCAACTAACCGTACAAGAGGGTCCCCGTTTCTCCACATCCTCTCCAGCATCTATAGTCTCCTGATTTGCTCATTTTAGCCACTCTGTCTGGCGTGAGGTCATAACTGAGTGTGGTTTTGATTTGTATTTCCCTGATGAGGAGTGACAATGAGCATCTTTTTATGTACCTGTTGGCCATCTGGTTGTCTTCTTTAGAGAAGTGTCTATTCATGTCTTCTGCCCATTTCTTCACAGGATTATTTGTTTTTGGCGTGTGGAGTTTGGTGAGTTCTTATAGAGTTTGGATACTAGCCTTTTGTCCGATATGTCATTTGCAAATATCTTTTCCCATTCCATCGATTGCCTTTTAGTTTTGTTGATTGTTTCCTTTGCAGTGCAGAAGCTTTTTGTCTTCATGAGGTCCCAATAGTTCATCTTTGCTTTGAATTCCCTTGCCTTTGGAGATGTGTCAAGTAAGAAATTGCTGCAGCTGAGGTCAGAGAGGTTTTTTCCTGCTTTCTTTCTAGGGTTTTGATGGTTTTCTGTCTCACATTCAGATCCTTCATCCATTTTGAGTTTATTTTTGTGAATGGTTGTAAGAGAGTGGTGTAGTTTCATCCTTCTGCATGTTGCTGTCCAGTTCTCCCAGCACCATTTGTTAAAGAGAGTGTCTTTTTTCCATTGGATGTTCTTTCCTGCTTTGTCAAATATTAGTTGGCCATACTTTTGTGGGTCTAGTTCTGGGGTTTCTATTCTATTCCATTGGTCTATGTGTCTGTTTTTGTGCCAATACCATGCTGTCTTGATGATGACAGCTTTGTAGTAGAGGCTAAAGTCTGGGATTGTGATGCCTCCTGCTTTGGTCTTCTTCTTCAAAATTACTTTTGTTATTTGGGGCCTTTTGTGGTTCCAGACAAATTTTAGGATTGCTTGTTATAGCTTTGAGGAGAATGCTGGTGCAATTTTGACTGGGACTGCATTGAATGTGTAGATTGCTTTGGGTACTATTGACATTTTAACAATATTTATTTTTACAATTCATGAGCGCAGAATGTTTTTCCAGTTCTTTGTATCTTCTTCAATTTCTTTCATAAGGTTTCTATAGTTGTCAGCATACAGATCTTTTACTTCTTTGGTTAGGTTTGTTCCTAGGTATTTTATGCTTCTTGGTGCAATTGTGAATGGGATCAGTTTCTTTATTTGTCTTTCTGTTTCTTCATTATTGGTGTATAAGAATGCAGTTGATTTCTGTACATTAATTTTGTATACTGCTACTTTGCTGAATTCATGTATCAGTTCTAGCAGACCTTTGGTGGAGACTATTGGGTTTTCCATGTATAATATCATATTATCTGCAAAAAGTGAAAGCTTGACTTCCTCTTGGCCAATTTTGATGCCTTTGATTTCCTTTTGTTATCTGATTGCTGTTGCTAGACTTCTAACACTATGTTAAACAACAGTGATGAGAGTGGACATCCCTGTCATGTTCCTGATCTCAGGGGGAAAGCTCTCAGGTTTTCCCCATTGAGGATGATATTAGCTGTGGGCTTTTCATAAATGGCCTTTATGATGTTTAAATACGTTCCTTCTATCCAACTTTCTCGATGGTTTTTATTAATTAAAGATGCTCAATTTTGTCAAATGATTTTTCTGCATCGATTGACAGGATCATATGGTTCTTTATTTTTTCTTTTATTAATGTAATGCATCACGTTGATTGATTTGTGAATATTGAACCAGCCCTGCAGTCCAGGAATGAATCCCACTTGATTATGGTGAATAATTCTTTTCATACGCTATTGAATTCTATTTTCTAGTATCTTTTGAGATTTTTTTGCATTCATATTCATCAGGAATATTGGCCTGTAGTTCTCTTTTTTTTGCTGGGTCTCTGTCTGGTTTAGGAATCAAAGTAATGCTGGCTTCATAGAATGAGTCTGGAAGTTTTCCTTCCCTTCCTATTTTTTGGAACAGCTTGAGAAGGATACGCATTATCTCTGCTTTAAATGTCTGGTAGAATTCTCCAGGGAAGCCATCTGGTCCTAGAGTTTTATTTGTTGGTAAATTTTTGATAACTGATTCAATTTCTTCACTGGTTATGGGTCTGTTCAAATTTTCTATTTCTTCCTGTTTGAGTTCTGGAAGTGTGTGGGTGTTTAGGAATTTGTCCATTTCTTCCAGGTTGTCCAGTTTGTTGGCATATAATTTTTAATAGTATTCCCTGATAATTGCTTGTATTTCTGAGGCAATGGTTGTAATAACTCCATTTTCCTTGATGATTTTATCTTATTGGGTCATCTCCGTTTTCTTTTTGAAAAGCCTGGCTAGAGGTTATCAATTTTGTTTATTTTTTCAAAAAACCAGCTCTTGGTTTCATTGATCTGCCCTACAATTTTTGCAGATTCTATATTGTTTATTTCTGCTCTTTTATTATTTTTTTGCTGGGTTTGGGGTGTCTTTGCTGTTCTGCTTCTATTTCCTTTAGGTGTGTTGTTAGATTTTATATTTGGGATTTTTCCTGTTTCTTGAGATAGGCCTGGATTACAATGCATTTTCCTCTCACAACTGCCTTCGCTGCATCCCAAAGTATTTGGATTGTTTTATTTTCATTTTCATTTGTTTCCATATATTTTTTAATTTCTTCTCTAATTGCCTTGTTGGACCATTCATCCTTTATTAGGGTGTTCTTTAACCTTCATACTTTTGGAGGTTTTCCAGACTTTTTCCTGTGGTCAATTTCAAGTTTAATACAAAGCATTGTGGTCTGAAAGTGTGCATGGTATGATCTCAATTCTTGTATACTTATGAAGGGCTGTATGTGACCCAGTATGTGATCTATCTTGGATAATATTCCATGTGCACTCAAGAAGAAAATATATTCTGTTGCTTTGGGATGCAGAGTTCTACCTATATCTGTCAAGTCCATCTGATCCAATGTATCATTCAGGGCCTTTGTTTCTTTATCCATTGTTGTAAGTAGGCAATTAAAGTCCCCTGCAGTTACCACATTCTTACCAATCAGGTTGCTTATGTTTGCGATTAATTGTTTTATATATTTGGGGGCTCATATTTTCGTTGCATAGACATTTAGAATTGTTAGTTCTTCCTGATGGATAGACTCTGTAACTACTATATACTGCCCTTCTTCATGTCTTTTTACAGCTTTTTAATTTTTTTTCTTAATGTTTATTTATTTTTGAGAGAGATAGAGACAGAATGCTAGTGGGTTAGGGGCAGAGAGAGAGTGAGACACAGAATCCGAAGCAGGCTCCATGCTCCAAGCTGTCAGCACAGAGACTGACACAGGGCTCAAACTCTTGAGCTGTGAGATCATGACCTGAGCCAAAGTCAGACACTCAACCAACTGAGCCACTCAGGTGCCCCCCTTTTACAGCCTTTAATTTAAAGTCTAGTTTGTCTGATATAAGTATGGCTACTCCAGCTTTATTTTGACTTCCAGTAGCATGATGGATAGTTCTCCATCCCCTCACTCTCAATCTGAAGGTGTCCTCAGGTCTAAAATGAGTCTCTTATAGGCAGCAAAGAAATGGGTCTTGTTTTTTTTTATCCATTCTGATACCCTATGTCTTTTGGTTGGAGCATTTAGTCCATTTACATCCAGTGTTATTATTGAAAGATATGGGTTTAGAGTCATTGTGATGTCTGTAGGTTTCATGCTTGTAGTGATGTCTCTGGTACTTTGTGGTCCTTGTAACATTTCACTCACAGAGTTCCCTTAGGATTTCTTGTAGGGCTGATTTAGTGGTGATGAATTCCCTCAGTTTTTGTTTGTGAAAATGTTTATCTCTTCTTCTATTCTGAATGATAGACTTGCTGGATAAAGGATTCTCAGCTGCATATTTTTTCTGTTCATCACATTGAAGATTTCCTGCCATTCCTTTCTGGCCTGCCTGTTTTCATTAGATAGGTCTGCCACTAGTCTTATCGGTCTCCTTTTGTAGGTTAGAGCCTATTTATCCCTAGCTGCTTTCAGAATTTTCTCCTTATCCTTGTATGTTGCCAGTTTCACTATGATATGTTGCGTAGAAGATCAATTCCAGTTACGTTTGAAGGGAGTTCTCTGTGCCTCTTGGATTTCAATGCATTTTTCCTTACACAAATCAGGAAATTTCTCAGCTATGATTTGTTCAAGTACACCTTCAGCCCCTTTCTGTCTCTCTTCCTCTTCTGGAATTCCTGTTATATGGATATTGTTCTGTTTGATGGCATCACTTAGTTCTCTAATTCTTCCCTCATACTCCTGGATTTTTTTATCTCTCTTTTTCTCAGCTTCCTCTTTTTCCATAATTTTATCTTTTAATTCACCTATTCTCTCCTCTGCCTTTTCTATCCGTGCTGTGTCCACCTCCTTCTTATTTTGCACCCCATTTGTAGTGTTTTTTAGGTCCTCATGACGATTTCTTAGTTCCTTGATCTCTGTAACAATAGATTCTCTGCTGTCCTCTATGCTTTTTTCAAGCCCAGTGATTAGTTTTATGACTTATTCTAAATTCTTGTTCCGTTATATTGGTTAAATCGTTTTTGATCAACTTGTTGGCTGTCACTACTTCCTGGAGTTTCTTTTGAGGAGAATTATTCTGTTTTGTCATTTTGGGTAGTCCCAGTGGTATCTCCAAACTGCAGTGTACTTCCCCTGTGCTGTTGGGAGAAACTTGTGTTGGTGGTCAGGGCCGCAGTCAGACCTGATGTCTGCCCCCAGCCCAACATTGGGGCCACAGTCAGACTGGTGTGTACCTTATCTTCCCCTCTCCCAGGGGCAGAGCGGAGTGGTATGGCCCCTGTGTGGGCTGTTTGCACACTGCCAGGCTTGTGGTGCTGCTTTGATGGGATCTGGCATATTAGTGAAGGTGCAGGCGTGGATCCGCAGTGTGCACAGGGGCGGGAAGGGCAGACTTAGATCACTTTGCCATCAGTGGTCCCCTGCAGGAGGGGCCCTGCGGCACCAGGAGGGAGGCAGACCTGTTGGAGGGATGGATCCACAGAAGCACAGTGTTGGGCGTTTGTGTGGTGCAAGTAAGTTTGGTGACAGGAACTGGTTCCCTTTGGAATTTTAGCTGGGGGATGGGAGAGGGAGATGGTGCTTGCCAGCACCTTTGTTCTTCCTTGGAGCTCTGTCCTTCTGGGACTCAACAACTTTTCCTCCCGGCGCCCTCTTGCCCTCCCCGCTCTCTGAGAGTAGAGCTGTTGACTTTTAGCATTCCAGATGTTAAATCCCCATGGCAGAACTCATGGAGTACGGCCCCTCCACCCTTGCAAGCCAGATTTTGGGGGCTCTGCCATGCCCAGTGGGCTGCCCCTCCATTGCTCTGGCTCCCTCCTGCCAGTCCGTGTAGCACACACCACCTCTCTGCCCTTCCTATCCTCTTCCATGGGCCTCTTGTCTATGCTTGTCTCCAGAGAGTCAGTTCTGCTAGTCTTCTGGTGGTTTTCTGGGTTATTTAGGCCAATGTGGGTGGAATCTATGTGATGAGCAGGTCGAGGTGAGCCCAGCATCCTCCTAATCTGCCATCTTCTGAGCATCCCTCCTAAGTTATTCTGGATCTTTAAACTTAACCTTGAAAGTAGGAGAATTTGTGTTTTTACATGAGTTAGGAAGCTTGGTCTTAGGAGTTAAGGAATATTCTTTTATAACTCAATTAGTAATGTTATATGTTAGGATTTGGACCTGTTTGTCTGATCGCTGAACTCCCAACTGCCATACGTTTTCTAACATGCCATAATACCTCCCTTCATTAAATTTGTTAAGTTGGAGATGATGATACACAGTTATAGAAATTTGGAAATGAACATGTCCTTGAAGATCATAATAACACACTGTAGAGTTTACATGAGCAGGTGCAGGAGTAGTGTCAAAGTGTCTGAGTTTGAATTCTGCTCCATACTTTATTAGCTGCGTAACCTCGGACAAATTATATAACCTTTCCAAAGTTTTGTCAACTACATATGTGAGGTAGGAATAATAATTGTTGTCATTTGCTTTGAGAATCAGGAGCCATCATGTTTTTGCAAGGTATTTAGTACATGGTAGGTATAATATATGTATAGGATTCTCTAATTTTGCATGGGAAGACAAATGGGTTCAGAGAGGCTGTGTCATTTGCCCAATGTCTAACGGATAGTTAGCATAGAATTTTAATCAATATCCCCAAGTTCCAGTTTATATTCTTACACTCTTTCCACTATTTGATATGTTGGGCCATCATTTGTAAAATGCATAAATTCTGTGGCATGTGGGTGGCTCAGTCAGTTAAGTGACAGACTCTTAATTTCATCTCAGGTCATATCAGGCATGAGATGAGTCCTGTGAATGGGCCTCAGCGCTAGGAGTGGAGTCTGCTGAAGGTCCTCTCTCTGCCCCTCCCCACTTGAGCACCCACACGCTCCCTCTCAAAAAAAAAAATTAAGTAAGTTCTGCAGTAATAATGTTCTGGAAGAATTGTGAAATTCAGATCAACTTCAACATGTAAATATATGAAGAAGAAAGCATCTTTCCTGGTAGATATTTCACTGTTTTGCCAGGAATTCTGGGGGCTATAAACCAGATGAGATAGAAAAAAAAGCCCTATTGAAATGCAGCATGGTTTTTAGAAAATATCATCTGTGATCCAGAAGGATGTATTTATTACATAATTATTTCAAACTGTAAGCAAATTAATTGTAGAAAGGCAATCTGTTTCTTATTAAACAGCTCTTTAAAATGTTCTTGATATATTAGAACATTTACTGTAACATTTATAATAAATTTTGTATTCAATTTCAGAGATTTCCCCCCTTACTCTTTGCAGTTATGGTTGTTTCCATTTTATTTATTTATTTTTGAGAGAGAGAGAGAGAGAGAGAGAGAGAGAGAGAGAGAGAGAGAGAGAGAGAGAGAGAAACCATGCAGTCTTGAGCAGGGGAAAGGGGAAGGGCCGGGGGGGGGGGGGGCTACAGAGAATCCCAAGGAGGCCCCATGCTGTTAGCACAAGGAGGCCCCATGATGTTAGACTGATGTGGGGCTTGAACTCATGAACCAACCATGATATCATGACCTGAGCAGAAGCCAAGAGTCTACACTTAACCGATTGAGCCATCCAGGTACCCGGAACCCCTTACTGTTTGAATTAAGAGATACTGCTCTATGGTAGCGGAGTGTGAATTATGCTTTATTTAATATAATTTACCTATCTGTAGGCTACTGATATTCCAAATTTTGTAGCACATTCAACATTACAGTCACAAGGAAGGAAAATATTTTTTATTGACTTTTTACATTGCATAATACTTTTCAAGTAGTAAAAATTTTCATCTAGCATATTTATTTAAATTAAAACTTGGCAAAATTTGCTTTTGATGCCTCTTAGAGTAGTGATGGCATATGTCAAACACTGAGATGTGAAATTTTTAGCCTGATTAAGTGATATTTCTCCATGTGAAAATCTGGGTATACAAGTCTGTGTGATTTTTTTTTCTGTGATTTATTTGATTTGTAGGTGTTATCTATAAAAATGTTTTCCATAATCTAAATATGAGTATTTTTAAGGATCTAGTAGTCAAACTAAGGATATGATATTTCTTCTAGGTATTCAGCAGTATATGAAAATACTGGGATGATATCATATTGAAAAAATAGGAGAGTACTCTCACTAGAATTCTGGAATGAATAGGCTACCCACACATCTCCAATTATGTTTCTTCTTTCCCTTACCCAGAAAGAATATTACTTACTTCATTCATTATTTTTTTTTCATTTTAGAAATATTTACTACCCCT
This sequence comes from Felis catus, assembly GCF_018350175.1. NCBI lineage: Eukaryota > Metazoa > Chordata > Mammalia > Carnivora > Felidae > Felis > Felis catus. The sequence goes on along the minus strand of NC_058375.1, from coordinate 132,218,787 downwards.
TTTTTACCAATGTCTACTAGGGGTTTTAAGCACAAAGTATATTTCTACCTGCACTCATATTCTACAGATACAACTGGAAAAGATAGCATGTCCGTAGTTCAGTAAACTTAACAGGACAGTAAGTGATACATGTTAGGAATGAGATACAAATATAGTACTAAGGGAGTTCAGAGGACAGGTGAATTTTACAGAGAGAAAGAAAACATTTGTGTAGCAAAGAGAATATTCTTATGGCCTTGCAAGACGGAAAGGAATTAGAAAGAAGAAAAAAGGGAGGAGATGGAAAATAAATATGCACACAAATGGGAAAGTAAAATATGTATATGGGAGTGGGAAATGAGCTAACATTGCTAACGATTATTAAAACCTATTTTCATATGAACCTCATGTGTTATTTTATTTGACCTTCTCAAAAACCTAATAAAGGGAAGTCATAAAAATTCTTATAAAGGCTAAAATGAAAGAGAGCTTGAAAGTAAAGATGCCCTTTTTTCTCTGACATCAAAGCCCATTTTCTCCCCAAAACAGCACATCAATTAGCTAAAAGGAGTATAATCTAGCACAGATGCTTGGATCACAGGGCTTATAAAGGAGGTTAGAGGCAGATAATTGTGGATGGTCTTCTATATCAATGGGATGAAAATTGGAATTATTCATGAGGTGATGGTGAGCCATTCATTTATATATCCACCCAGACAAGCAGTATTTGTTGAGATGATGTTGTAGATAGGCAATGTTCTAAGTCCTGGAGATACACCAGTGATCAAGTCAGACAGTGTCTTGGAAACAATATATTGGAAAATATCTTGAAAATGAAGGTTTCATACATGACTAAAAGAAGAGAAAAATAACCATAAGCTCTTGTAAATATTTTATTGTTGAACAGAATTTACATTTATTTCCTAGATTTACAATGGCAAACAAGCTTATGGTATCTCTATCCCAGACCACTTTTATACTAGACTCATAAACTAGAATAGGAAACTGTTACATGCTTTTTGCCTGTCCCCCTTCCTCCAAAAAGAAACAGGAATGATAACTACTTCATGCCTTCCTTAAACATCTATTCTCTTTTCTCTTTATTTTTCTCTTAAACATCTTTTCTCTGTATCTATTAACTTTTTTTCCTTCACTATTCTTATGTAAATGGAAAGAATCAAAGTTCTCATCAAATTATGCATTTCAGCTCTCAGTTTTTTATATACAAAGCAACAAATTAGCTGTCATCTAGTGTAATGTGCAATATTTAGATAACTTGCATGAATATATTGCAGTGGCATTAGCATATTTAATGTGTGGGGACAGTCTGATAGCTATATGAAATATTTTAATGCACATCTGTTTTCTTCTTTGATTTGTACACATCTGCCTCCCAAGGATCTCAGTGTGTTCCTGGCACCAGAATTAACACTTTTATCTCTGTTACCAAAATGAATTTTGATAAACCTTTATTGTACATCAAAGAAGAATGTGCATATTTTGAGTCAGAGTTACCTTGATGTTTTAGCTATTAGGGTTTTTGTAACTTGTCCCACAAAGAGTAATTTAAAATTGTAAAATATAGCTATTATTTCAAGTTTAAACAAGTACCCTTTTTAGAGATGAAAAAGATATCTAGAGATATACATGGGAAATAAACCATTCTGAAACAAATACTTCCAAATATTTGTCACTGTGATTAACCATGAAACATTTAGCTTTTCTCTCTTTAAAGTATTTTTACATGTATGGAATTTCAATAAAATGTAAGCCAGTCTGAGACTACCTATTTGAAAAAATTATAGTCGTTTATATTTACTGCAAAATAACTAGTCATATAGCTGTACTCCACTAGGTATAGATACCTAATTTAGTATTCTTAGTAGATTTTGCCAAAAAAATTACAAAGAACTCTTTGTTTAATGGCAGGAAATTCATATTTTTGGAAATTGAAATGCATTAGAATGAGTTTGAGAAATATCACTCACTTTAAAGGTAAAACTTCAGCCGTGTAGAGCAAGAGTAATTGTGTCTTCCACAGGACGTTTGGTAATATCTGGAATCGTTGGTTGTCACAACTGGGGAAGGAGGTGCTACTGGAATTAGTAGAGAGAAACTGGTGTGCTAAACGTCATTCAATGCGCAGGACAGTCCCTCATGACACAGAATTATGTCCATATTGTCATCAGTGCCAGTTTGAGAAACCCTGTCATGGAGGATGGCAGGGAGTCAACCTGGCACCATCGTATAAGTGTCAAAAATATAAATTTAAAAAAAATGAGTCTTTAGTTAATTACTCACAGCATAGCAGACAGCATGAGTGTAAGCATAGTGGCACTCTTCCCTGTCCCCAGGTCTCACAGGGTGAAGTGATGGCCCCACATGGGTGCTGAGCAAGCAGTGAATTGTGACATAGTTGAGAGTCCCATGGCCTGGTGATCAGTACCTTTAGAGCAAAGAGCCAATTTTGTTCCAAACAGAAAGTTCCCTAGTTTCTCTGCTTTGTAGAGTAAACAGTTATTCAGTTGTAACCGTGTACTTTCCTTGATTTAGTTGCCTATGTGACTAGCTTTAGAAAATGTTCAGTGTGAGAAGATAAAGAAGGTTTAAATTCAGCACATTCAGCAAGAAAGTTCAGGGACACTCAAGATCCCTTGAGGACTGCCTCTCCCAATACCCACAGATAAGACCCTGGAAATAAGCACAAGTCATATCAAGGACTCATTTATCTCTACTGTTCATGAGCCTTTTACATATAACTACCTGAAGAATCTTCCACCTAAGGACTTTTAAATTCATAGAGGAAAAAACTGAACACCCTGGGTGTGGTGCCACCACAGGGCACTTACATATGTAGTAGTTACTTGTGTCTGCAATGCTGTTCCACCAGGTGTCCCCATGTGTCTCTCCTGTACCTCTCAGAAGTCTGTGTTTATAGATTACCTCCTCACTTAGCCTTTTCTGGTAACCCCATCTAAACCCATTATCTATACATACTCCTGGCCCAAAGGGATTCCCTTATCCTTTTTCTCAGGTTACTTTTAGTAATTATCCTAGACATATTTTGCTTGTGTGTTGCCTTGCTGCAAAAACATAAGCTTCAAGATATCAGAGGTTTGGGTCACGTGGGTGGCTCTGTTGGTTAAGGGTACAACTCTTGATTTTGGCTCAGGTCATGCTCTCACATTGGTGAGATCAAGCCCCGTGTCGGGCTCTGCGCTGATAGCGCAGAACCTGCTTGGAATTCTCTCTCTCTCCTCTCTTTCAGCCCTTCCCCTGCTCATGTGCCAATTCTCTCTCTCAAAATAAATACATAAACATTAAAAAAAAAAGATGTCAGAGGTTTTAGTTTCACTCATTAATAGATCCTTATTGCCTGGCTAAATGGAAGCTGTACAACAATTTACTGAATACGTTCTTTACTTTGGCTATCATTACTTTTAAATAGTAACTAAGGTGATTACACAAAGTTAAGAGTGATTGAAGAATGATTTTTTTTTTATTCTAAAATGGGGAACGACGTAGGGGCACCTGGGTGACTCAATTTGTTAAGTGACTGACTCTTGCTTCCAGCTCAGGTCATGATCTCAATTTGAGACCCTTGTAGGTCTCTTTGCTAACAGTGCAGAGCCTGCTTGGGATATTCTCTCTCTCTCCTCAAACTAAATAAACAAACTTAAAAATTAAAAAAAACACTTTAAAAAATAAATTGAAGAAAAATAAGATCCGTTATTATTTTTTTCATCAGTATTATCTGAAGTTATTTTGGTGTTTATGGATATTGTTCTTATAATGAGTTTCCCTGATAATTCTTTTTGTGTTTTAATTTTATTTTTTAAATTTATATCCAAATTAGTTAGCATATAGTGCTACATTGATTTCAGGAGTAGATTCCTTGATGCCCCTTACCCATTTAGCTCATCCTCCCTCCCACAACCCCTCTAGTAACCCTTTGTAGTAATCTTGTAAAATTGTACATATTCTCGTGATTCATTTGAACTTCAACAACATTCTTAGTGAAAAAATTAATTACAATTTTTATCGAATCCACATGTAAGAATCATCTTCATTGTGCCACACATTCTGACTCTCTGAATCAGTGTCTCCTTTTTCTACACAGCTTTGTTATTATTAATTATTATTGTTTTGCAGAGTCACATGCATACCTTGAATGATTTCATACTATATACTTATGTATATAAATTATTCTGCACAAATTTTCTTTGTGGTTTTGTTGTGGAATTGTAAGGATTAATTTAATTTACTGCATCCAAATTGTTATAAAACATAGCATTAATATCATTTTTTAAAAAATGTTTTAATGTTTATTTATTTTTGAGGGAGAGAGAGAGAGAGAGCCAGAGCATGAGCAGGGGGAGGGCAGAGAGAGAGGGAGACATAGAATCCGAAGCGGGCTCAGCATTAATGTCATTTTTAACTACCTCCGTTTTTGTTCTACAAATTATGCTACATCGAACCTTTGACATCTGCTGGATATAAACACTAATGCATTTCTAAAGCCATTCATTTATGTATTTCATTATAAATATAATTATAAAGCTAATGTAAAAAATTAATGAACTACTTTTATTTAGTTTGGTAGAAAAATTGCAAAATAGTGCTATTTCCATATATTCCTCACACTTTCCACTAATAATGATATCTCAAATAACAATACCAAAGTTACCCAAACCAGAAAAGTAATTATGATACAATGCCATTAACTAAAGACCGTGCCCAAATTCTACCAATTTTTCTACAATGTATATAGTACTTAAATCTTCTCAGTCTCTTGTATCCCATGCCAGTGCCTCAATTTTTCCTTTAATTTTAATATTTGACTTCCTTTAATGTATAAGTGTGTTGAATATCTACATTGTCAGCCATCAAATATATTTTGCTAAGAAAATGAAGCTATAGTTTATTGCCAATAATGACTTTTCATTGGAAAGTTGGTAAACCATCCTTTGCTTCAGTGTACGTAATCTGTCTGCCTTTTCCTTTATGTCCCACTTCCCACGCCGCCCCACCCCCACCCCCCACCCCATGAATCCTTGCTTGTATTAACTGTCTGACACTTGCTTTGATTTATGATTTTTTTTTTCTTTAACAATTCTGGGGATCAAACTTTAACATAAAGTAGATGTATTGACTACCAACTAAATGGGACCCTTGTGAGTCAGTTTATTTTTCTGGGGCTTTGTTTCATTATTTATAGAATATAGACACTGGACTATAGGGGTCTTTAAATCCCTTTAATCTGTAAAATACTGACTTTATATGTATGTCCCTGCCTAATTTTATTATTATATTTTTCCCTGACTCACTGCTTCAGTTTTGGAAGGCTACCTGTGGACCAGTGAGGGTTGTTACTATGTGTCTTTTTTTAGATATTTATAGAAGGGTTTCTGCAAGATAAATTTTAAGGACTTAATCTCCTTTTTCTCTTTTACCTGTTACTCACACATGTATTTTGCCTATCTGGTTTTTCCACTGGGAATTAATGTGGGTCTGAAACAAGTATACTTTTGTTCAATTTAGGATAATAAGGTAAGTTCCAGGAGGATGTCCCACATCTGTTTTTTATCATGGTAATTATAAATATAATGAAGACTTACATCCTCTGGCTTTTAAACTCAACTTGGGGGGCGCCTGGATGGCTCAGTCGGTTGGGCGTCCGACTTCAGCTCAGGTCACGATCTCACAGTTCGTGAGTTCGAGCCCCGCGTCAGGCTCTGTGCTGACAGCTCAGAGCCTGGAGCCTGCTTCACATTCTGTCTCCCTCTCTCTCTGCCCCTTCCCTGCTCATGCTGTGTCTCTCTCTGTCTCAAAAATAAATAAACATTAAAAAAATATTAAAAAAAATAAAAAAATAAACTCAACTTGGAATTTAATAGTGGGTATCTTCCCCTAAAACCTAAGCAAAGTATGTCACCTTGTTTCTTTTAAAAGTTCCTTGAAAAATATCAATTAAAGTGGTACAACTGTTTGAATGTTTAAGTGACCAAATGCAAAACTATGAAACATATTAGCAAACATAGCTAATAAAAAAGTTACTTCATATGAAATTAAATTGCTGAGGGAACTTCTAGTGGACTTGCCTTTTCATCTACTATGAAAGAGAATGAGTAATTGAGTATTAATTCGATGAGTTCCAAAATGTTTTATGTTTATAAATTATAACTTATTTCATGGGACTAACAAGAATATTCAAGAATAGGTATATTATTTTGTGTTCAGAAGTTAAAGCTATTTTTGCTCTGTTCTCTCTTAGTAAATAGGCAGAATTGGGTAGTAAAAGCACATTAATGGAAATTACTTTCTCTCTCTCCCATCCACAATGAGGATGCATATTTTGTATTCTTTCATGAGATATTTCATCACGTGCAGCCACAACAGGAGACAGAGGAGAGGCTCTGGAAAACAAAGTTGATTACATTCACAGGCCTGAGAGAAAGAAGGCACAGCACAACATACTGGGCAACATAAGAGAGACAGCGTGGTGGTCAGGAGGTCAAAAATAGGAATGAAGGGAAAGCTTTAGCTAACATCCTTTATTGGCATTTCTGTGAGAAAGGCAAGCAGGTAGGATAAACACTTTAGAACTGGCTTGTGTGAATACTTCCACTGGATTTTAAATGATAGGAGTGATAGTTTCTTGGTACCTGGCCCTGGGATGATTTTAAGGCAGAGGAGTATTCTCTCTTAGGCTGTGGACCAGATAGAGGAGGTATGGCTTTGGATTGGTCAGTTTTTTGTTTGTTTCATTTTGTTTTAATGCACAATGTTACATTAATTTTAGGGGTACAATACAGTGATTGAGCGACTCTATGTATTGTGCTATGTTCACCGTAAGTGTAACTATTCTCATACAATGCTATTACGTTGTTATTGACCATATTCCCTATTTTGTACCTTTCATCCGTGTAATTTACTCATTTGATAACTGGAAGCCTGTATCTCTCACTCCCCTTCACCCATTTTGCCCATATCCTACCCATCTGCCCTGTGGCAAACATCAGTTTGTTCTATGTGTTTACGGGTCTGGTTCTGCTTTTGTTTTATTCTTCCTTCATTTCCTTTTTTAAATTTTATTTATTTTATTTTTTTCATTTTTAGACTTCACATATAAGTGAAATCATATGGTACTTGTTTTTCTCTAACATATCATTTAGCATAACACCCATTAGGTCCATTCATGTTGTTGCAATGGCAAGATCTCATTCCCTTCCCTTTTATGGCTGAGTACTATGCCTTTGTGTGTGTGTGTGTGTGTGTGTGTGTGTGTGTGTGTGTGTGTGTGTGTGTGATCTTTTTTATCCATTCATCAGTTGATGTACATGTGAGTTGCTTCCATATCTTTTCTATTTTACATAATGCTGCAATAAACATAGGGGTGCATATAATGTTTTGAATTTGTGTTTTTGTCTTCTTTTGATAAATACTGAGTAACAGAATTGCTATATCATATGGTATTTCTATTTTTAATTTTTTTGAAAAACCTCCATACTGTTTTTCATAGCGACTGCGTCAGTTTGCATTCCCACCAACAGTGCAAGAGGGTTGATTTTTCTCCACATCCTCACCAACACTTGTTTTTTCTTGTCTTTTTGCTTATAGCTATTCTGACACGTGTGAAGTGATGGTTCATTGTGGTTTTGATTTGTATTTCCCTGATGCTTAGTGATACTGAACATCTTTTCATGTGTCTGTTAGCTATCTGAATTATGTACATCTTCTTTGGAAAAATGCCTATTCAGGTCCTCTGCCCACTTTTAATCAGATTATTTGGGGATTTTTTTTTTTTTGGTGTTGAGTTATAAAAGTTCTTTTTATATTTTGAATATGAATGCCCTTATCAGATATATCACTTCTGTATATCTTCCCTGCTCAGTAAATTGTCTTTTTTTGTTGTTGTTGTTGATGCTTTTCTTTGCTCTGTACAACCATTTTTATTTTAGGCTAGTCCCACTAGTTTAGTTTTGTATTTGATTCTTTTTCCTGAGGGGACATATCTAGAAAAATACTGCTAAAGCCGGTATCAAAGAAATTACTGACTTTGTTTTACTTTAGGAGTTTTATGGTTTCATGCCTCATATTTAGGTCTTTAATCCATTTTGAATTTGTTTTTATGTATGGTATTACAAAGTGGTCCAGTTTAATTCTTTTTCATGTAGCTGTCCAACTTTTTCCTACAGTATTTATTGAACAGACTGTCTTTTCCCCATTATATATTCTTGCCTCCTTTGATATAGGTAGATCATATAAGTGTGGGTTTATTTCTGGGCTCTCTATTAGGTTCAGTTTATTTATGTGTCTGTTTTTGTGCTAGTACCATATTGTTTGATTACTATACCTTTGTAGTGTATCTTAAAATACAGGATTGTGATACCTTCAGGTTTCTCTTTCTAAAGATGGCTTTGGCCATCTGGGGTCTTCGGTGATTCCATGCAAATTTTAGTTTTATTTGTTACAGTTCAGTGAAAAATGCTGTTTGTATTCTGATAAGGATTGCATCGAATCTGCAGATTGCTTTGGGAAATATGAACATTTTAACAAATCAGTTCTTCCAAATGGGTTGGTTAGTTTTCACATCAAAGGCATATTCCTGGCTGGGCCCTTGCTGTCTCTAAGAATTGGCTATTCCTAGAAGAGGCAGTCTCCTCCTAGGTGGAAAGGTTCTTGTAAAGATGTGAAAATATCATAATTTACAAAAAATAAAAACATTTAAAAATATTTAGAACACAACTCTGATATTATTTACAACTTTTATGTAGTATGTAAAAATGAGCTATATACCCATTGCTGATTTGTAAGGGAATTCTTAAAATGAAATTATCTCTGCCCTTCAATCGTGTGTACTTTCCAGTTTCATTTGAAAGGAATGAATGTGAAGAGTGTATTTCTTTTGCTTAGAGCATTTAGCAAAATCATTTCCAGATGACTGGCACAGTAATGGTATATTAGGTTCTTCATGGAAACAGATCCAATAGGATGTGTACATAAAGAGTAAGAGAGAAAAATGTAATTTGAAGAACTGGCTTGCATGAATGTGGTGGATGGCAAGTCAAAAATCTGCAGGATGGTCAGCTAGGTTGTAGACCCAGGGAAAAGTTGAAGTCTGAAGATAATTTAGAAACTTAATTCCCTCTTCCTCAGGGGACTTCAGTCTTTTTGTGTTTGTTTTTGTTTTTGTTTTTGTTTTTTTTCTAATGTCATATGAGTGGATGAGACCAACCCACAATATGGAGGGTAATATGCCTTACTGCAAGTATATGGATTTAAATGTTAATCACCTAAAAATTACCTTGACAGCAATATCTAGACTTATGTTTAAACAGGTATCTGTATATCTTGGCCTATTCGAATTGACTCATAAAATTAACGATCACATATGGCTGGCTGAACAAAATACTTCAAGATGTGGTAGTATAAATCAATAAATAATTCCCATAAGAGCAATAATAGCACAGAACGCTAAAATGTTTGTTAGTGGTGGTCATTTTCATGCTAACCTGTTTGCTCATCTGTCTACATTTATTAAAGATTACCAATTTATGAGTTCTGTGACTTTCCTTGGGAGATATTTCTCTGTGAATCACTCACATTTCTGCATGTCTTCGAGCGAGACAATTATTGCCTTTTATTCAGAAATATTCTTTCAAGGACTTTTGTATAGAAAAGAGCTTTGGAATAAGAGTTAGTTTATCCCTACAGTATAAAGGACAGTCCTGTTTATTGCCCTTTAGAAAAGATTTGGGTTTCCTTACTTCAGAATTATTTCACAAACTCACTGTTTGTGAACACATCTATGTGGGCTGAACCCAGTCATCCCCACGGGACTTTGGAGTAAAAGAAACTGGTCTCAGTTTGCTCATGACCATGCTACTTTCTATGCTGTGAGTAATAAAGTCCTTTATTTTGATTCACACGTCTTGTGTCTTCTAGCATCATCCACGAAACAGTACTGGGCTAAGTTGTGAGCTTGAAAGTAGGGGAAAAAACTCAGTTCTTAATAATTCTTGAAACCTTCCATTTGATTATCATTTAGATAGATTATCATTTATTAGTAACTATGATGAAAACTGTGGTGCTTTCTTTATTCTCTTCTATGCTCATCACTGCATCAAAGATGAAATATCTGAATGCCATAGAGAGACAGTCTGTGACACTGTCCTCCTAAATTGAAACCAACAATATGCTTTTGATAATAAAAAAAGGAAACCGCTATATTTTAATACATTCTTTTCTTCTTAAAATAAGACCCTATATGCACTTTACATTTCTCTTTAAATACATCAGTAAAGTATTTTATTCTGATTGAGAGTAGTTTGTGTATTTATTCTCTCTGACCTCTAAACTGACCTGAGAAAGGACCTGGAATGAAAATGAGGATGAGAACATCAGCCTCAGCTGGCCATGGAGGGCAGATGATAAAGAGAACTTCAGTCTAGCCAAAGATTCCTGCATCTCCAGGAGATAGGGAATTTAGCAGGCAAAATTTATTGCCACGCTATAATTAAATCAACTTCATTCACTCATGTCAGAAACATAAAAGTTGAGATGCCTCAGGCCACATTGAAATACACAAAGAGGATGTTGATTAATTGAACTACATGAATAGGAGACAGGAGAATTGTCCAAGTGCTGACTCTGAGGCAAGGTAAGACATCTTCGGCCCTAGGCAGATCTACGTTACATGCTGCACATGCAGTTATTTAAGGCACGTGATCATCCTCTGCACTCGCACACTGTTGTAATGCTTCATTCCAACCCCCCAAAATAATGTTCGCATTAAGAATAGAAAATCTTGGCTATATTGGGAAAATATAGGCATTGTCTTTTTATGATGGCAATTGTGGTGTATAATTTCCAATTCCTTATTACGTTAATCCCAATTCTCTTGTAAAAGGTCAAGACTCATGGATTATTCTGGAGATTCCATCTATGCACCTTAACAAAACTAACATCACTGACCACATCCATTGCGTTTCTTTAAAAAAAAATTGGACCCAGTTTTAAAAGTAAACAATTTTATTTTAAGTATATAAAACTTGAATCCTCTTCTGTTCCATAAATGTGTAAAATCTAAAAATCAGGCCTGCAATGATGTTAGTGTTAGAAATTTTTCTCTAGTCTTTAAAAAATGTTTATTTTATCTAATTCTGGGTATTAATTGAAATAACTTATCTAATTATTTCTTTAAAATCCAAACAATTATTTAATTTACATAAATTGTATTATCCTTTATTCATCCTCATTATCTTAGTGGTAGATATCACCTATAGGAAATATTCAAGAATTTTTCACTTAAGTGAAAAGTCTAGTTTTTGATGAGTGCATGTTTTTTAGCAGACTAGTCATATATTACACCCATTTATAAAGATTATTCTTAAAATACCAGAACAAAGTTTCCAAAAGAAAAATGATGGGAAGTTGAATAATTGGAACCAAAACAATATGTTAATCTTAAGTATTTACAGAGTATATTAAAAGGTCCATTTTTAATCTGAAGTATATGGATAAATATCTCAATTCTTTACTTAGAATGGAACATGTAGATATGTTAATAAAAAAATTATAAGAAAACATTATCTGAAATCTTTTTTGAAGGAGTACAAGCATGTTGAGAGTCCTCTCTTATTGATAAATGAAAATGAGCATTTTGTTAAACTTAAGGGAAATTTTGGCAGATTAAAAAATACATTTGTAATCTTTGTTTGGTATTACTTATATAATAACAATAACAATATAGTAGTGAATGTTGATTTTACAATGTAGAATACTTGAACTCTACCCAAAGATATCAAGGCAATTTACTCTAGCAAATTTTACCAACTTCACCTTTCTTACATCTGAACAGCCATATGTTTCCTCAAGCTGGTAATTCATATCTCTGTAGTCATCTCTGTTTGTTTGAAATTTGAGTGACATTAACCTTCATATGTCCTGATCACCTTGTTGAAATATTTTGGTCTTAGAGTCCTTAGTAGTCCATCTCAGATTCCAACCAATGCTTCTTGAAATAAAAAAAATGTACATTAAACCAATGTTCTCGGTCTTAGTGTTCCATCAGTCTTAGTTTAATTAAAGATACGATATGATATGGAGTCAGAATACTTTCTTCATGAATGTATATTTGTTGAGAAATGGATTCACTTTGAGGCTCTTACAAAAGAACACCCTGTTAAAGATAGGCTAAAAAGATCTCCAATTTGCACGTAGACTCTTAGGAATTTCTTTATTTTAAAATTTGTATTCAACCTCATTTTCACCCACATGGGAAAGAAGAACAAAACACACACATCCAAACATCTTTAAAAAGCATTAAGCTAGGGGCGCCTGGGTGGCGCAGTCGGTTAAAGCGTCTGACTTCAGCCAGGTCACGATCTCGTGGTCCGGGAGTTCGAGCCCCGCGTCAGGCTCAGGGCTGATGGCTCAGAGCCTGGAGCCTGTTTCCGATTCTGTGTCTCCCTCTCTCTCTGCCCCTCCCCCGTTCATGCTCTCTCTCTCTCTGTCCCAAAAATAAATAAATGTTGAAGAAAAAAAAAAAAAGCATTAAGCTAATCATTTCCTTACTATCTTAATAGATTAGGTAGTTAGCTAAAGGGACAGATATAGTGAAAATTATACTATTAGTAATATATTAATAATAATATTTATATAACATTGACTATGTGCCAACCATTATTTTATGTATTTTACATATATTAATTAATGTTAAAACCATCCTATGAATTAAACACTAACATTACACCTGTTTTAAAGATTAGGGAATTGAAGAATAGAAAGGATAAGCACTTTAGAGATACAATTAGTGGCAGAGCCTAGGCCTTGTAATTCCAGAACTTATAATTTTAATCACTACTTTATGCTGTTCAAGAATTTCATTTTCCAAAAAAAAAGCAAACAACACAATTGGGAACAGGATTCACTCAGTTTTGAAATTCAATTCCATTTCACTCTCACTATGTATTCACAACTGACTCTACGTATACTATTTCTAGTTAAAGTTGGCCACTGGTCACAATGCAAGGAAAAATTAAATCATAAATTTAAGGGAGATAAACATAAAGTATATTTCTATCAAGTAACACTCATAAGGAGAAGAGTCAGGACATATATAGAATATTGTTTTTATCCGCTAAATGAGTAAAAACTAACATATACTGAGAATTTACAATATTGCAGGTATGCTAAGTGCTTTACATGCAGTAGCTAGGTTACCCCTTGTTATCATCCTCTGGTGTAGGTGCTATTATCTTCACTTAATGAGTGTAGAAATTAAAGATCAGAGTGACTGAGGTGCTTACCCAAGTGTCAGCAACAAAATTTCAATCCAGATAGTACTGCAACTGCTTCCAATGAAAAATGAATAAAAATTGTCAAGTTAGATGTCAAAAGGAAAAGTTATAAAAATAATAGGGCTATTGAAGATGGAAATGTCCATGCTGGAATGGATTTCAAATGTAATACAGTTTTTGAAAACCAACTAACAAGATAAAAATCAACCACAAACTATGATAGATATAAAGGAAAAGAATAAACAGCTATTATTTTCCCATTATTCCAGAGCTGGAAAGTGCTCAGGAAAATTAAGTGTCGATATGGCAAAGACAAAATTAAAGTTTTTTTTTTCTAAGCATAGACACAATTAACCTGTGAAAATGACTCATCCTGGATGGTAATGAAGCAGATAGCTTAGTGAAATTGAGAAAACATATCTGATTCACTATAATGGGATTTTCAGTTAGATCAAATCACACATTGTATTAGTCATCCTCAGTCAGGGCCTATGCTGATGAGCAGAAAGGGTCACGTAAGAAAATCTTATTTTCCTCCAAGTCCAGAAGGGTCGTGATTAAAAAATATGATAATAGTAAACATTTACTTCACGTTCAAATGAGGGAATGGCACGTAGATGTGCCAGTGGTGTGTGAAGGCACAGTTCTGTCTCTAGTGTATTACTATGTCCTGCTTTGCCCCATGAGTTGCAGTTCTCTACCTCATACCAGGGAGGAAAAAGAGACAAAGGTTTCCTTGGTTTCGAGAGAAGAAAAGGAGTTCCCGGTAATTTCTCATGCATTAGAAAAGTGAACTATCCTTAGGATGTCGTGAACAGTTCGGAAGGTGGTTCATAAAATGGCAAAAAGCAAGGGCAGGACTCACCACAGGAATTAAAGATCTCACAGTTTTAAAGATCTCTATGCTGAGGATCACTGACTTGTATTTTTATTCTAATTCTGCCACTACTTGTGTGATGAAGGACAATCAGCTTTGAGTATAAAGTGTTGGCATTTCCCTTTCTGTAAAGCATTTGAATTAGTTGAACTCGTATAAGTTTATATATTAATAATATTCCTTTGGATTATCACTGCCTGTATCTTACAGAAGGCTGTCATAGTATCCTTTGTAATATAAGTCTAGGATATAGAGAAATATTTTAGTGTTTCTTTGAGATTTACTGTTCATGCAGTTCCATGATGAAAGCCTGTTCTGGGCTTTCAGAGATGTGCTTCTGCTGGACCTGTTCATCTCTTGGCAGGAGGGCATTCCTATTATTTTATTTTTTATAAATAATTTTTAAGTGTATCCATTTAAAAAAAATTAACAGTTTATTTTTGAGAGACAGAGAAAAACAGAGTGCAAGCAGGGATGGGCAGAGACACAGAATCTGAAGCAGGCTTGAGGCTCTAGGCTCTAAGCTGTCAGCACAGAACCCCAGACAGGGCTCAAAGTCACCAACTGCGATATCATGACCTGAATCAAAGTCAGAAGCTCAACCAACTGAGCCACCCAGGCATCCCAAAAATTTATCCAGTTTTGTGTGAGTGAGAGAGAGAGAGGGAACGTGCATGCATATACACACAAATGAGGGAAAGGCAGAGAGAGAGGCAGGGAATCCCAAGCAGTCTCCACAGTGTCAGCACAGAACCCAAGGTGGGGCTTGACCTCATGAAACTGTGAGATCATGACCTAAAACAAAATCAAGAGTGGGATACTCAGTCAACTGAGCCACCCAGGTGCCACCCCCTTATTATTTTGATTATTCAGATTACATATTCCAAGTTTGAATATGTTTACTTTTTGAACATAGTCCTTGTTCCTATTACTAGATTTTCCCCTAAATAGTCTATATCTATGTTCTGAGAACGTTTACCCTTTTGTGCTCTCATCACTTACAGCAAGGGCAGGACTCATCAGAGGAATAATGCAGTTTTAAAGATCTCTACACTGAGGATAATGGGACTTGGATTTTTATTCTAATCCAACCACTTCTTGCGTGATAATAGACAATAAGCCTTCATTTTAAAGTGTTGGCATTTCCCTTTTTTCACTTCAAAGTGTTGGCACTTCCTGTTTTTCTCCAGATCACTATTTCAATTAAAATATAGAGGATCTGCTGTTCACATAAAATGGCGTTCAAAGTAAAATTGAAAAATATTATGTGGAATGGTGATGTTTTCCAAAACAACCTATAAAGAATCCAAGAATCAGAATTCATTCCTCTTTAAATTAAACATTTTATTAAGTAGAACATAAGTAGTGGACACTGTTGTGAAATGTGTTGTTCTCTTGTTTTTGCTTTTTACAGATCTTGATAATGTGGAAGGAATTGCTGTGGACTGGATCGGAAATAACCTTTACTGGACAAATGATGGCCATAGGAAGACCATTAATGTGGCCAGGCTAGAAAAAGCTTCTCAGAGTCGGAAGACTCTTTTAGAGGGAGAAATGTCCCATCCCAGAGGGATTGTGGTGGATCCTGTTAATGGGTACGTAATATTTGATTAGACTAATAGGAGGAAGATATATATATATATATATACACATATATATATATGTATATATATATATATACATATATATATGTATATATATGTGTGGTGTGTATATATATATATATATATATATATATATATATATATATATTTATATTTAGTAGCAGTAAGTTTGATTTAAATTCACACATGAATGGCCTGATTGGGAAAGCTACTCATTTAATGATTTTCTCTTACAGAAAATATGCTAACTAAATGTGCCAAAATACATTTAACTGAAATAAACAGATTATTTGTATAAAGGATATATTTTTGATGTACTCAGATAAAGACCATACTTCTCCATTTTAGACTGCCTGACACCAAGATAAATAATCGATTGAAAGAATCAATCAATTTAATTTTAAAGGGCATTAAAATTTAATGTATTCATAAAATAACAAAGATTTTTATTTATATTTTTTGATACATTTACTGTGAGCCAGGCATTTTGTTAGATAGGTTCACTATACTCCTTTCCTTTTTCTCACCATAATCCTTTGAATTAGTTGCAATTTTCATCCTTGATTTATAAAGAAGAAAAAGGTAATTGATTTGCAAAAGATCATTCAATTATTAAGTGACCAACTAGATACTTAAACTCAAGCAGTATATCCCAGAATTTACTCATAACCTCTATACTGCACTAATTTTTACTAGTCTAGGTTAGTAATCACATAATTTTAGCATAATCATAGTTTTCATAGAGTGAAATCATTTTGAGGTATGTACCACGTGTTTTAGGATGGAATAGTTTATGCAATACTCACGTAAATTTATTTCCTTTTATTTGTATTCAGAGCTATTACCTGAACACAAACAACACTGTACATATAGAAATATTAAAAAACTATGAACATTCCTAACAGAATGTCAGAATTAAAAGAATAGATTACATATTTTAAAAGTGCAGTTGTTATATGTGACATTTATAACCCCATGTCTTCTATTTCACTGTTTGAGACTAGCATCACAAAATGAACATACCTTACACCTTACTACACACATACAAAAAATACTTCATTGAATAGGAAACATGTGGCTTCCTTATAAACTGTGATCACCAGATTATAGTTCCTAGAATTGTTTGTGTTGAGAATAGCTCCAAACACAATTACGGTGCTTCCTTTGACTGACATTTAAACAGTGGCTGAACTCATTGTATGTGTTTTTATAAGACATAATTATAATTTCAGTGATTTTATGTGTGAATTCTGTAATTATCTGTCCTATTCCTGGCCTTTAAAACCAAACCATCTATCTGACCTTTAAATCAAGGCAATCTGAGAAACTATTTATTACACACGTCTTCTACATCTTCCTGAAGCAAGATATCTTAAAACAGCATTATTGTTCTCAGTATTCTGTTAGAGAAATACTTTGTGATAGTTAGAGTCTTCATGGTTTTCAGATGACACAAAAATGGAAGTCATAGAATCATATGATTTAGGAGGAAATTTAGAGGCCACTAGTCCCATCTCTCAATTCCTATTCAGGAATCTCATCCAGTATTTCTCTAATAGACAAGCATCCAACTTAGATTTGAAACCTATAGCATCTACATAGTTGACAGTATTTGGGGGCAACTCAAATTGACTCATTGACGCAATATCTGCATCTCTGTAATATCTACTAGCTGACTCTGTATTTGCTCTAGTGCTACAAAGAATGACTCTTCTACCTCTTCCATCAGACATTTTCTAATAGAACACTGCTATTATGCACCAACCTGAAAACCACACATATTTGTACACACACACACACACACACACACACACACATATTTTTTTTTCTCCTAGCAATATACTACACCAGACTTTTGCACTAGGTATACAGTGGTTAATAAAACAGGCATAACCTTAATCCTTATGAAGCGTCTTCTGTTGTCTATGAGGTGGAGGGTAGGTAGATAGAATGAGAAATAAGTGCCCAATGGGCAACTAACATAATTTCAACAGACCAGAATGGAGGAGGAAAACAAACGGGATGACATGATGGAGACTAATAGGTAGAAATTGATTTCAGTAGGTTTGCTGAAAGGCCTGAGGAGGCATCATTTAAACCAAGATGTAATTGTAGAGAAGCACTTGGCAATGGAGAGTGAGGGAAAGAGGATTTCAGATCAAGAAAATGGTGCATTTGAAGATCTTAATTTGGGTAAAAGCTTGAATGTGAGGAATGGCAACGAGGACAGTGGAGCTGCACCATTGATAACAAGGGGAGAAGTGACGGAGATGCACTTGTCCACCAGGATGACAGCTTTGTACTTTGCCTTCGGTGCAGGGTAAAATGTGGAAGTGAGAATCAGATTTATATTTTAAAAAATCGAATCTGACTTTCCTGGGGAGAATGGATTGGAACATAGAAGTAGAATTGGGATCATGTGAATTTAATTGTCCCAATTATTGCTTGAGCATAATATAATTAAAAAAAAGAAAAGAAGAAACTTTAGTTTGGAAAAGTCCATTTAAAATAGCACAGTGTAACTTTATACAAAACATTACAAAATAAGACACTTGATTTATTAACATGTTTTTCTACCATAATATCTATTTGCAGCCATACACAGAAGGAGAGCATTACAGGTTTTCTCTACCATAATAGCTTATTAACAAAATTACTCATTCTAGAGATTTACTTCATCCAGAGATTTATAAACAATTACAGAATTGGTAATGAACATGTTCATATAATTCTTTATTCAAATATACTATTAACTGCCATGTAGGAAACCTAATGTGCTTGGTGTGCATGCACACACACATTACCTGTATTATAAAATAGAATGAAATAATGTTCTTCAAAAATAATTGAGGTTTTTAATTCAGAATTGAGCTTTACACAATGAATAGGATTTGCAGATAAGTAGATTTGATCTCAGGGTCTTAGGATGTGCAGTCATAAGGTTAGTCACTGTCCTCTGAAGGGACAGTGTAAATACTTGTTTAGAGGCAGGGACGTTAATGGCCATTTTGAGATGAGATAAGTTCATTAAGCCTAAAGCAGAGGGCATGTGAAGGAACATAGAGAATAAATTAGAAATATGCAGAAACCTTCAATGTTGGGATTAAAAGATGGGATTTTCTTTTCTGACAACAGAGTAATCAGATGGTTTTGAGAATAAACGTCACATTTTTTTAATTCGTGACCTAGGAAGACAAGTGATAGCAATATGACAGGCATATGTGAACAACCTGTTAGGAGTTCCCTTTGAAAATGGATAAGAGACAGACTGTGGCATTTGTAATAGGAACAGAAAAGAGACACTGGAAGAATACAGTTGGCAGGTCTCAACAATTGTTGAAATGGGGATAAAGCTGGAGGAGGAATTGGTTATGATGGCATGTTTCTCAAGCTGATAGCTACAGGTGAATTCCCTCTGTTCCAATAATTTCACACTTCATAATTAATGTCAATAACTTAGAAAACTGCATCTTCAGTTCTGACTCATCAAAATATTATCTATAGTAAATGTGTCCAAAGCTGAGCACATATTTTCCCTCAAACATGATCTCCAGTATCCCTATCTCAATTAATCGTACCTGCTCTCAAGTTAACTGCTAGATGTTATGGCAACACTAAATTGAGTTTTTTAACTGTGAAATTTATGGCAGAGAAGTGCTTAAGGATTTAAATATTTCTAGGGTCCACCACATAATACTGTTTAATTGGGGTACATTATTAACATCAATAGTCCAAGCTTAGTGCTGTAGGATACAATTATGAATAAGAAATAATCCCTGACCTTAATTATTTTAATTTTTAATTGAAAGCATATGACATGTGACACGTCATATATAATACAGGGCTTAAGTGCAATAAATACTATAAAATAACTAAAAAAATGTCACGAGGAAACAATGGAAATAACTTATTTTGACAGAGAGGCTAGAGATAGACTTCATCAAATAATTGTATTTGAACAGGAGTTGAAAAATAGAGGTGCAGTTTTTCTTGCCATATTAGCAGAAGGCTCGCTTAATCTAATATTTATTTAATGAATACCCAAGTCACACATATAAAAATAATTTACATTAGTTTCTGCTTTCTATAGTTCCTATTTTATGTGTTTAGGAATCATCACATTTCATACTGATTATAAGTCTTCTACAATATAACTTTTCATTGCATAATGAAATTGATAATCACATACGTAGCTTTTGTTACATTGGCATTCTTATTTAAATATTTATCTTATATTGTATTTGAATAAAGATAATCTTAGATAATGGATCAGATCACAACAATTTCTTCAAATAGCAAAACAACATAAAATATGCTTGTGTTATCCAGAATTACCCATACTTGCGTCTGCATATATGTGTAATTTGGGTTGGAGAATCAAAGAAAAAGAGTGTCACTATGGTCAAAAGAAAAACTAGAGGGGAAGATAATTGCAATTTTAACAAGTTGTAAATTAGCAACAACAATAAAACTGCATTGACTAACCATATTTAATATTTCAAGAAAGTATTAACAGAAATATAAAAAGTTGCATATTTCTCATTCGCATACTCAATTTATGCAGTTGAAGTCAACCGCTCATACCAAACTAGCATAGGACTAGAGCAACTAGAATGACTGCTTCATTTGTTCCTAATTTTGTCCCAATATTGAGACCACTTGAAGAACATGCAAGCAAGATAAACATATTTCCATGTTTATTTCTAGGATTAGAATGTATTTTGACTTAATAAAATTCACCAATATCAATAATTTTCATGTCTAAAAGGACATATCAACATAATTGTAAACTGTCACGGGAATTTTAAACACTTGAACTGGAACAAAATAATGGATGGTGTGTTATATCCTCACTTGTTCCAAATCTTCCTGTTTAGATCTCAATAGGATTTTTAGTCATGGATACAGATTTTTCCCAAATGACCTCTGAAATTCTTTAGGGTCCACAAAATGTGGGAGGAAGAGGATCTACTACGGACATTTTTAAGGTCAGCAGCTTAGAAAAGCTTTAGAGCTTTATAAAGTTGTATATGAGGCAACTGAATTGAAACCTACACTTTAATTAATAACTATGGAACTTTCACATGACCCTAGAATAACACATGTGGAGGGTTTTAACCTTAATCATGAAGGAATTGGAACATTCCCTCAAGCCCCCTCTCCCACTATTATAGCTTACACAAAACACTTGTTTTTAAAGGCAGAAGCTTTTTTTTGAGATAGAAATTAAAGCTCAAAATCTCAAGGTCAGTCAACCTGATGTTATTAAACTTATGTGCAGCTAAATCATCTTCTGTGGATTTTGAGGTAATAATAAGCAGCAATAAAGCATAGATAATTTGCAACAGGAAGACAAATTAGGCTTGACCAGATAAACCCAGTATGGTCATACTTTTTAGTACAAAGGCAATCCAATTGCCTGTCTTACAAAAATAATAATTCATCTGAGATTAAATAAAGCCTGGAGTAGATCATTAATAGCACCATGCATTCTCGTGTCAGTCAATCTGCTTTTCAATCACACAATTGATTGTATGTTTTATGAAAGGGGTAACATTTAAAAATAGTAACACCTCAAAGATCAATTTCCAAACTTGGTACTGACACCAAAGAAAATCAATATTTGGTACTTACTCTTAGATTAAACAATGAATGAGGCCAGTAATTATGGTCATCGTGGTAGTGGTTTTCTCTAATGTGTCTAAATGGACTGGCTTCACTGAACACATCTGTACTTCCCTGGGTACCTCACAGATGTGCCCTCCCTTTGGCAGATGAGCATTTGGTTGAAAAACAAATCAGAATGTAGTTAGATTTTATGGAAGTGCCCAGGCTGAAGAAGGGTCCCTCTATAAGGTGGCTCGTTGAAATAACATGTGTGCACTCTCGTTTGTAATGTCTTAGTTGGATGTATTGGACAGACTGGGAGGAAGATGAAATAGATGACAGCGTGGGAAGGATCGAGAAGGCCTGGATGGATGGCTTCAATCGGCAGATTTTTGTGACTTCAAAGATGCTGTGGCCAAACGGTTTAACTCTGGACTTTCACACCAACACATTATACTGGTGTGACGCCTATTATGATCATATTGAAAAAGTGTTTTTGAATGGAACTCACAGGAAGGTAAAAGACAAATGCTGCTGTTTTTTTTTAACTCACAGGCTGCTTCTTCACAGAGCCTTGTTGTGCTGTGTTAAAAATACTTTCAAGTTTATTTTTACCCCTCTGAGGTGGCTGCCAGTAGTCTCTGTGGGGTGGCTAAAGGAGGCTGAGCATTAAGTAGTGCAGCTGGCACTTGCCTCCGGGAGACCAAGGCCAGCTCACTGTGGTATGCCAGGATTTGTGGGATTTTAAAAAGAAGCTCTCAGGATATCAGGGCTGTTTTAAAACACAGTTTTTCTACATTATTGATGAGTTTGCTATGACCAAGCAACCAACTCTATTCAAATATCTTTAATATTTGCAGCTGAAAATTAACCTATATATTATGAAAAAGTAATTATAGTGCATTTATTTGAATAAAGAACTTCATGACATTGGAATTGAAACTGAACTGAACTTCAGGGTTATTGCTGTGAATACACATCAACTTCCTCTTGCCTCTTTTGGTAAGACCATTGCAAAGTGATTTTTAAATTCTTGGGTAAATTGAAGATGGAGTTGACTGTCTGACAGAGGCAGTGTTGACAAAACATCACCTCTACTTTTCATCTTATAATAACCTGCATGCATATAACATTATGAACTGACTTCACATGTTTAGTTAAATAACAGAAAATAGAATGCTAGAAATTATCAAAATGCTTCCGTTGATAAGATAATAATAGTATGATACCATACTTCCTTCTTTTTGGAAAGGAAGATTGCGCGATGGGCCAAGCCTCCTCATTATGAATTCTGTTTGACAAATAAATATTACATTAATCAGCTAAGACAATTTCAATCATTGGTTGACTCTAACCATGCTTTTAATATTTTTCCCCAATAGTAAAATTGATTGGCATTTAACCTAATGTCACATACTTTAAGAGGTGCCAGGTGAATATTTATGATTCCTTTGAAGGGATTGATATATACACCATGTAGATAACATTTTAATGGCTAGCATATTTTAACATTCATGGATGTGACAAAATAAAAGTAAGAATCTGTCTCGATTATTCAATATATGAAAATGTGATATGAAGAATTAAGATAAAAGTAGCAAAAATGGAATTTCCAACCCCACATAATTTAGATAAGTTCAATACTTTAATATTAAGTGGAGTACAAAATTATTTTTCATACTGTATACAGTATCATTTTATAAATGGTGAAAGGTGGAAAGGTAGTATGTTCGGAGGTGTTACTCCTTATTCCTCTTCTACAAACCTACATGTAAAAACAGCACTTATCACATGAGTGCTCCAGTTAAACAACAACAAAATGCAACTAGAACATAAAGGATATACTAAGAAAATCAAAACTGAAGTTAGTGAATCTTGTTTAGCTACTTACTACTAATAAATGTTTCTGAGTTCAAAATTAAAATCTTTACCTCCCTCCCTGTCATTTCCTAGATTTCTTCAATTTGCATTAGCCCAATTAGGTAGGAGAATCCCTTTCACTTCCAATTGTGTAAGACTCTGTTTTATTCCTTGGGTATTGGATAAGCAATATCACAATATTCATAATGACACTAATTACTCAGATCAGTTTCTGTTCCAGGTTATGATACTGGAATATCATAAAGAACAGAGACAAGGAAGAGTGTCAGGCAGTCCTTTTAATGTTTGCACTTTGTGACCATTTGAGTAATGTCATATATGAGAGCATTTAAATGGATGAAATACAAATGGAATCTCCCTAAAATAACACGTCCTAAAAATATGAAAATATGCTCACATTGTGAAATCCATTTTTCAAATATACTGAAGGAAAATATATTAAGATGTTAGATCATTATGTTTTATACTTATTTGAGTGTCATTTTCTCTAAATAGTTATGTTTCTAAAGGTCAGTTTAGATTTTTCACAATGTGTTTATATTTTACAGATTGTTTACAGTGGGAAAGAGTTGAACCATCCTTTTGGACTGTCGCATCATGGGAATTATGTGTTCTGGACTGATTATATGAATGGTTCCATTTTTCAATTAGATTTGGTAACGAATGAGGTGACATTACTGAGACACGAAAGACCACCCCTGTTTGGGCTTCAGATTTATGATCCACGGAAACAACAAGGTATTAAAAACCATATAAAATTGCTTCTGAATTTTACGTAAAATAATACTTCACAGTATTTGCAAAAGCGTTTATTTTGACAGTGTTACTGATGTTTTATGATAAAAGGTGTCTAGTCACTCCAAAGTCAATCAAATCTTGGACTTTGTCACCATAAACATTTATTATTTATTGTTCAAAACAGCCTAAGCAAGTAACGGGGAATTTTATTTGAGTGAAGCTCAAGGTTTTTGTCAAATGCTTTCTTTTTCATGTCCTTTTCACAAAAGAGGTATTTAAAGTATTTAAAGTAAAAAAAAAATGCACTCAATGTTTTTCAAGAGTATTGTGAGAAGTGAGAAAAACTTTTAGTGGGAATGGAATGTTATTTGAAAATATTTTAAGATATGTGATAAATGAAAAGAGTTTTGTAAACTGCATCTTACTGTATTTATCTGATTAGTTTCATATTGATTTAAAGAACGTTTAATTATTTTAAAGGGTATGAAAGTGAAATAATCTACCAATGTCTACTTAAAATTACATAATATCATTGTGTATTTTATCTACATGAGTTATTAATATTTATTAGGCCATCTACAAATCGCATGACTCAGAATTTAGGTATTAAGCAAAGAAAAAAGCTTAGTAAATTATGTGGAAGACTTTTTGTTATGAATCTAGATAGTTACTTTTTCTTTTATTTAGAGATATTCTTGTGGAAGTTAAATGGACATACATTTCAATGAATTTATGCAACATGTGAGAGAAGAAATACCTGGCTTACTGTAAAATGGACTTGGGCTTAAATCCAGGTTCCAACACTTTTTCTTCTGAAACTTTAGACATACCATGAAAGATTTAACAAAGAAATGTTTTCTTCATAAAATTCCCGTAAGAATTAAATCACTGTTGTGATTACTTAGAGCAGTGCCACCCACACATTTTTAATTAATTTCTTCTTATCATTTCTCTATAAGGAGGCATATTTTTAATGTTTCCTTCCATAGAAGAATGTTAAGTAAATATTCAAAGGAATAATGTGTCACAATTAACAAAGCACATGCCTCTAATAAAAATATATGGAACTTATTGCTATGTTTCATGAGGAAATATACCTGGTGTTCTAGACAATCCCATTGACATATAATTGTTCAGAGCTATCTCTTAGATGGACAAAGCTTTTAAAGTGCTTTATAAAAATTTTCCATTAAAGGCACATTAAAATGGGAATCTAGCCTTAATTACTCACCTGTTTATACAATCTTTATTGTAGAAACCATTATGTTCCGTCTTACTGAGAGAATGTGTTTGGGCAAATTGATTATTTTTCATAAACTTAGGTGAAAAAATCAATTATTCTTAGATTCCTAACCAGTCTTCTGGTAGCCAAGGATTGACTGTTAGTTAGCCAAATCTTTTGAATAAGTAATATAGTATGGTAAGGATGCTGGACAACATATTTTTCATTTAGTCAGTAGACATTGAAATTGGATAACTGACTTAGCATCTAAATTTTTAATATTTTTTTCCTAAATTAATCAAAGTAAGTAAAAAGCTCTCAGATGTTCAAATGCAGACCTGTTATCTTACCATGTTATAATTTCAGTGAAAATTATGAGAGAGAAAATGGTATTTCTCTTTATAATTTGTGAACATTAAATATTAATAAATATTTAGAAACACATAATCAGTGGTACACAAACTTGGTTATATACTGTCTTGTTAGACTATTCTTCCAAGAATAAAATAGCTGCATTTGAATAAAAAATCAATTTCCTCCATAGGGACAGATCACTATTTCTTCATGGAATGTAATAAACTAGTATTATATAGTCTTATATTTTCTCTCTCTGAAAGACTGTAGTATATGATTGTTTACATTGTATAAACTTTTGTAGTATTTATACATGTATCTGTGAAAAAAAAATATATATATACACACACAATAGATACTAACACACACACACACACACACACACACACACACACACACACACACACCACCCCTCAGAAATACCATGAGTAATATCCAGGAATGTCATTAATGTACCATGTAAACTCTTTTAGACTTGGTGTCAGAAAATTAGTCAGCTAATTTGACCTCTCCAGATCAGAAGAGACTCTTATCAAATTACTTGTTAATAAAGCAGCTAATTTCAGGAAGGTAGATATATAATCACACTAAACAGAAAGCTACCCCTAGAAATGAATTCCTAAGTAATGCATAGGGATTTAGGGCCAAAACCTTTTTTTTTTTTTCTTATATGCTACTGTTGTTTCTTCTGATTTAATTAATAAACTTTAATTCTTTTTCACTTATATTAGATATCTAGAAAAATTTTTATAATCCTCTCCTGAAATTCCTCATATAAAGTAGAACAATTGTATACTACAAACATACTTTTATCTGTTTATTCTCTAGGTTCAGAAGCACACTTTTATTTTTCCCCATGTTTAAGAGAATGAGATCATCAAAACTAAGTGCAATATCTAAAACGGGTTGATGACTAGTTTCCTATATAGAATTAAAAATAATTTATTAGCTTCTATGTTAAATACATGAAATTTATTACCTAATAACTAACTAATTCTAACTTCCAGGAGATGGGTCAAACATTATTTAAGTCTCATAAGAGATGTTTAATGTAGATACTATAGATTCCTGTTGTGCATATGAAAATCCCAATGTACAGGCACGTGTAGCCCTTTGCCCTCAGGAAACAATGAGCCAGGGATAAACTGAGATTCAAATTCAGGTTTGTCTAACCACAAAGTGTTTTTATGTGATTAATTTATGTGGCCAATTTTATGAAAAGTATATAACTACTATACATTTACAGTTTATTTAGCTCTGAGAGAGACAGAGAGGCAGAGAGAGAAGGAGCTAGAGAATTCCAAGCAGGCTCTGTGCCATCAGTGCAGAGCCTAATGAGGGATTCTAATTCACCAACAAGTGAGAACATGACCTGAGCCAAAATCAAGAATTAGACACTTAACCAACTGAGCCAGCCAGGCACCCTATATAACTACTATACTTTTAGATAGAAGGAAATGAGTATGTCTGTTCTGCCATCATTGTAGTTTTGTCATTGATAAATGTATGCAAATCTTTTTTATATATATATAAAGTTCTTGACTACATTCTACAACCCAGCATTCAGAGATTTTATATTACAAAGCACTAGTATAAAGACACAGTAATCTTAAAGTAATGCATGTCATGTCCATTAACAACATTACTGTGTAGGTTTAGTAAGATATTTATTTATTTTTGTTATTTTTTCAAATGCCCATTTCTATATATTTTTTTATTTTTTTTAATTTTATTTTTTTTATTTTTTTAAATATTTACATCCAAATTAGTTAGCATATAGTGAAGCAATGATTTCAGGAGTAGATTCCTTACTGCCCCTTACCCATTTAGCCCACCCCCCTCCCACAACCCCTCCAGCAACCCTCAGTTTGTTCTCCATATTTATGGATCTCTTCTGTTTTATCCCCCTCCCTGTTTTTATATTATTTTTGTTTCCCTTCCCTTATGTTCATCTGTTTTGTCTCTTAAAGTCCTCATATGAGTGAAGTCATATGATTTTTGTCTTTCTCTGACTAATTTCACTTAGCATAATAGCCTCCAGTTCCATTCACGCAGTTGCAAATGGCAAGATTTCATTCTTTTTGATTGCCAAGTAATACTCCATTGTGTGTGTGTGTGTGTGTGTGCGTGTGTGTGTATATACACACATATCACATCTTCTTTATCCATTTATCCATCAATGTACATTGGGGCTCTTTACATACTTTGGCTATTGTGATAGTGCTGCTAAAATACATAAATAGACACTTCTCCAAGGAAGACATACAGATGGCCAACCGACACATGAAAAAATGCTCAACATCACTCATCATCAGGGAAATATAAATCAAAACCACAGTGAGATACCACCTTGCACCTGTCAGAATGGCTAACATTAACAACTCAGGCAACAACAGATATTGGTGAGGATGCAGAGAAAGAGGATCTCTTTTGCATTGTTGGTGGCAATGCAAGCTGGTGCAGCCACTCTGAAAAACAGTATGGAGGTTCCTCAAAACTAAAAATAGAACTACCCTACAACCCAGCAATTGCACTACTAGGCATTTATGCAAGGGATACAGGTATGCTGTTTTAAAGGGACACATGCACCCCCATGTTTATATAGTTTTTTCTAATGTTTGTTTATTTTTGAGAGAGGTGGAGAGAGAGAGAGAGAGACTGCAAGCGGGAGAAGGCAGAGAGACAGTCAGACACAGAATCTGAAACAGGCTCCAGGCTCTGAGCTGTGCACACAGAGCCAGATATGGGGCTGAAACTCACAAACTGTGAGATTATGACCTGAGCCAAAAGCAGACAACTAACCGACTCAGCCACCCAGGTGCCCCAAGATTTATATTTAGTGGTAGGGTCATCATCACAAATTGTATCTTTCCAAAATTTCCATTTTGGAAATAATCACTACCAAAAAATAACCCAGAAGGCTAATTAAGGCCTTAATGCAGTTAACATGCATGTGTGCATGCACACACATGCATGCATCCCACACACAAAGTAACATCAAAGCAAGGCAAATTTCCAATGAGCATATAACTCTAAAGAGAGAAAGGACACATTTTATCCTTTCCTCTGATTGATTGACATTATTCAAAGTTGACTCCTCTGAAATTATCCTAGATGAAATCAGTATCTGGATTTAGGATCCCACTTTACTGTTTTTTTTTCCAACTTTTAGGATGAATGCGAAGTCTAATTTCTCTTCCAAACTGTAAGTCAGACTGTCTATCCATCCAATAGGAAAAACAAAATCTCCATTAGTTTATATATTTCATATTAGGTATAGAGACTTCTTACTTCACATATGATAAAACTTGGAGAAGTGAAGTCTAAGAAGCATGTAGAAAAGGGGATTTCTTCCCTCCTATCCTTCTGATGAAAATTTAGATAAAATAGAACAGTAGTATTCCTTTGTGGTGATGATTTATGTATTT
The DNA here is from genome assembly GCF_018350175.1 of Felis catus. Classification (NCBI taxonomy): domain Eukaryota; kingdom Metazoa; phylum Chordata; class Mammalia; order Carnivora; family Felidae; genus Felis; species Felis catus. Next base: position 132,189,793 of record NC_058375.1, on the reverse strand, counting down.
TGTTATTTGCTAGAAATAAAAGATACTTTATTAACAAATTTTAAGTTACTAAAGTTTGTAAACACTTATATTTTATTATTTTTAGTATAGCTGACACATTGTTACATTATTTTCAGGTGTACAACTTAGCGAGTTGAGAAGTTTATATACATTATGCTGTGTTCCCCACAAGTATAGCTGTCATCTGTCCCCTAGAATTGCTATTGAAATATCATTGACTGTACTCCTTATGCTCTGCTTCTTATTCCCATGACTTACTCATTCCATAACTGGAGACCTGTATCTCCCTTTCCCCTTCACCCATGGTCCCAACCTCCAACCTCCTCCTATCTGACAACCATCAGTTTGTTCTCTGTATTTATAGTTCTCATTCTGCTTTTTGTTTATTCATTTTTTAAAGATTCCATTTATGAGTGGAATCATATGGTACTTGGTTTTCTCAGTCTTATTTATTTCATTTAGCATAATACCCTTTAAGTCCATTCATGTTGTTGCAAATGGCAAGATCTCATCCTTTTAATGGTTGTGTAATATTCCAGTGTGTGTGTGTGTGTGTGTGTGTGTGTGTGTGTGTGTGTGTGTGTGTGTAGATCATATTTTTCTTATCCACTTTTCTGTTGATGGACATTTAGGTTGATTCCATTCTTGGCTATTATAAATAATGCTGTAATAAACATGGGAGCATATATCCTTTCAAGTAATTAAGCACTAATATTTTAATATAAGCTTGTGAAATGTTTTCATATATCATCTACATCTTTATTACTGTTCTTTGAGCATTGTAATATGCCTTTAAATAATCTACCTTGAAATGCAATGTATGTAGACAGAGTATATGCGTACTTACCTGCAAATGAGAAAAGCCCCTTTATCTTCTTAAAATGGACGTAGATATAACAACATACAGGTACCTTGTATCTGCACACCCAAATGATTGTTTCTGTCATATTGCTAACTAAAATTCATTCATTCACTCATCAACTAAAATTCATTCATTCATTCATTCATTCATCAACTAACTAATATTTATCAAACACTCGTCTGTTCGAGACTCTATAGGGGGTAGAGTAATTCCACTTCTCTTAACTAACATATTAGGTTTGGGGGGAAAGACAAAGATTTTGGCCCAGACAGACCACTATCTTGAACTTATTTTTAAAAGATACTCCTTATTTGTTTTCCTTCATTATTTGATTTTTTCAAAAGTAATTACTTCCAAAGTAATTTAATCTAGGATTTCATTGTGTTGTTTTCACTGTGTTATTTCTCTGTCCTTTATTGATTTAATTTTATTTTGTCATATATAAAAGAGTTAAGAGTATAAGAGCATAAATTTTAGAATAAAAAAATCCTTGTTTTCAATTATTTAGAAATAATTATAGTAATCCTTATTCTACTTTATTTGTTTTTTAATAAGGACTATTTATTTCTAGACATTAGAAAAGTCATTTAAACCCTATCTCTTCAGTAGTCACATTTGCATATGAGATAAGCCTACCTTAAAAGCTTATTATAAAAATTGAATTAAATATATGGTATAAGTAATAAATAAATAAGGTAACTATCCCTGACATCGATGCACTGTGAATTTTCAAAATGATAGCTATCGATTGTTAATAGGCACTCATTCATTAATATTGGTATATAAATTTTTTAATGTTTATTTATTTTTGAGAGAGAGAGAGAAAGACAGCATGAGCAGGGGAGGGGAAGAGAGAGAGGGAGACACAGAATCTGAAACAGGCCCCAGGATCTGAGCTGTCAGCACAAGCCTGACGTGGGGCTCAAACCCACAAACCACAAGATCGTGACCTAAGCCAAAGTCGGATGTTTAACCAACTGAGCCACCGAGGCGCCCCTGTGTATACAAATTTTAATGCTGTTTGTCATTAAATCATATTTTTAAGAGAATATTTTTACATGAAAAGTTTTGCAACCTGCTAGAAATTCAATAAAAACTGCCACATGAGCTGTATCTGAAATATGTTGAAGTAAACTGAAGAATATATATGATTTAGGCAATTCTCATGAGAGATATGAAATTATTCAAATTAATTTAGATTTTGGATTTCTATCATGACAAGAGAAATATCACTTCCTCTTTTTAATGTATAGAATTCATTGAAAGGAATATATTTAAAAGTTCAAGTATTGGTAATTTATTTTTAAATACTTACATTTCATATTGAATAAGAATTGTAAGCATGAATCATGCTATTGAAAAAATAATAATGTGATATTTAGCATATATTTTCTTTTATTTTAAGGTTTTATTTATTTTTGAGACAGAGAGGGACAGAGCATGAACGGGGGAGGGTCAGAGAGAGAGGGAGATACAGAATCAGAAGCAGGCTCCAGGCTCCGAGCTGTCAGCACAGAGCCCGACGTGGGGCTCGAACTCACGGACTGTGAGATCATGACCTGAGCCAAAATCGAACGCTTAACCGACCGAGCCACCCTGGCCCCCCCATAGCATATATTTTCAATATGAAAATGTGACATGATATACTGCTTTCAGTACTTCCTTTTTACTGTTTTAAATTCTTCATATATTTCTCAAAATACTTTGGTTAAATCAAAATTCCAATCTGAATGTTACTAAAGTAATGAATATACAGTTAGACTGTACATAATATTCATAAAATATTGAGAACACCTATTTCCCTATGAAGTATTACATTTTTAGTCTATGGTTATGGAAGAAGCATGGCTGTATCTGAACACTGCTTAAAAAAATTGCTACATCTCTTGGTACCTGGGTGCCTCAGTCCATTAAGCAACCAGCTCTTGATTTTGGCTTAGGTCGTGATCTCAAGGTCATGAGATGATGCCCTGCTTCGGTCTGTGTGCTAAATGTGGAGTCTGCTTGGGATTCTCTCCTCCCCCCCTCTCTCTGCCCCTGCCCACCCTCCACAAAATAAATAAATAAACTTTAAAAGAAAAATTTCTACATCTCTTGTTGGAAAAAGTTTGAACTAAGCTTCATTATCCTCTGAGTTCAGAAATTGATACTAAAACCTGAATTATTAGTTTCCATAGCTTTCAAGTATATTTTTACCTTTTATAAACATGCAAAATTTAATTTACTTCTCAGAATAATGAAAAGAAATGAATATATAATTCAGATTGTTTCTTGCAACCTGTAGACACACAAAATAATCTATGAGAATGAGTTAAATATTTATTGTATATAGCACCATTTTGAGGGTTTTTTTTTTGTTTTTAAAGTCATTCCTTAATATTCGCTATATAGCACACCAAACCCAGTACAATAGTCTCATCTGTCACACCAGTCACATTTTTTGGCACTGTGCTTCAACTGCCAATACAACTTTAATGATTACATTATTTTAGTGTAGTCATTCTAAGTAATTAAAAACTATTTTTTAGTGTTTGAGTTAGAGTTTCTGATATAATCAAATGTTACTTATTGATACCTTGAAAACTGCAACATAATCTTAAATAGCCTGGACATTTACTTTGCCAATTAGATTGCTAGTGTTATAGACTTCTTTGTAACATTATATAGGTATATATAGAAGTAAATATGCTTTATTTCTTGCCTTTCCATCTTCGACGAATAAATGTCATCAAAATGATGATTACTCAGAGTGTATAGAATCTCCAACCCTTTCAAAATTTTATGTCAGGTTTATCTTAGTTTCCGAGGGTGTCTCACAGATGTTTATGGATAATACCTTTGTGAATCTCCCCTGCTTTATTGATATCTATCGCTTACCTTATCAGTGCTTCTGCTGGTTAGGTCTACTGGGATGGTCCACTGGGTCAACACTTCTACCCTTGTGCGTTATACATTCTACTGGCACTACAAGACCATTCATTTTTAAAGTTTCACAGATAGAACCTGTGTTTCTTGGACTCATCAATGCACTAACATGTCAATGTGCTCCTTGAACAAGAGGGAAGTATATTCCACTCCTTTCCCTTGTGCTCATTTGCTTTCTGTTCACTCAGTATCCAAAGTCACATTCTAAGTGTTAATGATCCAATTTAGAAAGAAATCAGAATTGAATATACCAGGCCTAATCTGCTATCCTGGACAGACATCATCATGTCCTGTAACCTTGCTGTCTCCTGGTACTTCTCTGCACACATACCTCTATATCTTCTAACCAACATGCAAATTCCTTTTATCTCCCAGTGTGTCATATATTTTTAAATGTTTCTGAATTGTACTTAGTGTTCAGAAGATATCCTGACTACATTAATGAATATGTAATATACATATGCTTGTATATGTGTACATTCTTATGCCTACATACATATCTTAGAAAGAATGTGAACCTTAACCTGGCTAATTTTGGATGGAATCACAGTTCTCTGACACATTCACTTCCCTCCTCTTACAGGTGACAACATGTGCCGAGTAAATAATGGCGGCTGTAGTACCTTGTGCTTAGCCATTCCAGGAGGCCGAGTATGTGCATGTGCCGACAATCAACTTTTAGATGAAAATGGGACAACTTGCATATGTAAGTTTTCTTTGTGTTTTTGTATTTGTTACACTTATTGTTTGTCCATATATTTTTGAAGAACAGAAGCATATGAAACCAAGGGGGAAAAATCAAACTTGGAAAGAGAAAATTCAGATAATCACTTAGGTATAATTCTTTTTAAACTACAAATAATTAACTGAATTAATTTAATTTAAAAACATGACCAGTGATGAAGTTTTCCAGAGTATTTGTCACTGCTGCATAATAGTTTAGTAAAATATATATGCCACAGAAGACTATTTCATAAAATAGGGAACCTCACTGTTAGGAGGTTAGTTGTTAATTATATAGATGATAGTGTAGTTGTGTGTTATATAGATGTGTAGTTGTTAGTTATATAGATGATAGTTGATGCACATTGTAAGACCTTCAACTAAATAGTTAATAAGGTTGATTATCTATCTTTGTTGTGAAGTCAAAAGAAGCAGACAAAAGAAGAGACTTAGGGAAATCCTAGACTTTATCAAAATAGTGAATTAGTTGGATTGATTGATCTGGATTAAAGGCACTTTATTAACTTGTATTGACCGTCCTCAGTTTGTTGCATCTTGTTATTCTCATGTGGCCCTTTTGAAATTTGTTCTGTCTATACATATCAAGTCCCTTGCCACAATAATAGGAGCAATGATATGTATGTATTGAATACTGTATAAATGCTTCTGGAATGATTTGAATTTGTTGCATGTTACTCATGATTCTCCAGAAAAACAGAACCAATAGCATGTATGTGTATAGAAAGTGATTTGTTATGAGGAATTGGCTCATGCAAGTATGGAGGCTGACAACTCTCAATATTTGCAGTCAGCAAGTTAGAAATTGAGGAGCACCAATGGCGTAGTTCCAGTCCAAATGCTGGTTAGGCTGAAGACCCATGAAGAGCAGCCAGTGTTTTAGTTGGAGTCTTAAGCCAGGGGAAAAAAACACAAACAATGTCCCAGTTCAAGGCAGTCAGGCAGGAAGAATCCCTCTTATGTGCAAGAAGGTAGGCCTTGTCATTCAATTCAGGTCCTTCAACTGACTAGATGAGAACCACTCACATCTGAGAGGGTGATCTGCTTAATATAGTCTATAGATTCCAATGTTAATCTCATGTAAAACATGCTGACAGACACACCCAGAATGATATTTGACCAAATGTCTGGGCCCTTTATAGCCTACACAACTTGACACATAAAATTAACTGTCACAAATTGTTAAAGAATACACAAATAAATGGATTTTTCCATCAGTGATAATGATTGTCTCTGGGGAGGCAGGAGAAATAAGTATAATGAAGAAGACTTCAACTTAACTGAAATATTTGATTTCTTCTGAAGAAGAAATAATGTGAATAAAGGATTTTTTTTAAAGTTTTTATTTATTGATTTTGGGAGAGATAGAGACAGTGCAGGTATGAGTGGGGGGAGGCAGAGAGAGAGAGAGGGAGACAGAGAATCCCAAGCAGACTCCAGGCTGTCAGTGCTGAGGCCTATGCAGGGCTTGATACCACAAACTGTGAGATCATGACCTGAGCTGAGATCAAGAGTCAGATGCTCAACTGACTGAGCCACCCAGGTGCCGCAAGGATTTTTTAAATGATTTAATATGTGGTAATACTTGAGAAATATATAGAAAGAATTTAAATGAAAAATCTACCCGTAATGCTACAATCCAGCAATAAACTACTAAAACATTTTGATGTTGTTCCTTTTAATCATATATCCCTGGAGGTTATTATTTTTTACTAGTACTAATGATAATCATAGGCAAAATGTATTGAATTCTTGTATAGATTTCATGATTCTCATTAACTGTTAATAATCGTATAAGGAAGATACTTTTACTTCTTCACTTTATTATTCAGAATGAAGACTTGAGAGTTAATAACTTTTCAAAATTCACATAATTAGCAATCAGGACATTTGGAATTTAGCCCCTAAATTATTTTATTTTGGAGACCAAATTCTTACTTATGTTGCAGTGTTACAAATTTTAGATCATACCGTGGTATAATTTATCTTGTGCTTTATTTTTACTTAATTGGAGCATAAGTGTCTTATCATGTGACTACATCTTCTTTGTAAACATGACTTTTAAACCATTTATCCTCATTTTTCTACTTGATGTTTGATGTTACTTCTGGTCTATTTTTACACACTACTTGTGCATTTCCTTACTGTTTACGATCCCTTCTATATTTTAGCACATAGTCCATGGTCAATTTGTTGCATCTTCTTTACATCTTTTTTAAGCATTTGGAATAATAACACCAGCTTTAAATTCTGTTACTTTTGAATTTTAACCATTTGAGATGAGGACTTTGGCTTTCTTTGTATTATTCTCTTTATCTTCCTAAATTTCATTCCTTATTATAATTTAGTATTTCTGACAAAAAATATTATTTTGAATCATTAATCATTGTCTTTATATAACAGGTTTTGACATATATAGCTAGTTTGTTGATCAATTTTATAATGTTTTCTTTTTTACCTGAATCAGTGCTTCACTAGTTGTATTGCTCAGTATTCAAACTTTAGCTCCTCATTGTTTAATTATTAATTTTCACTGAAGTGTAGGATAAAGTATTAAAGTTGCTTCTTTAGAAGAAAAGAGTACAAAGTTTGTATACTGTGGAGTTCTTTTGTTTTCTAAATAAGTCTCCTTTGCATTTATATGTGATTAACAATTCTTCTGAATATTAATTCTTGGGCAGACAAAAATTTTCTTCAAACTTCTAGAAATACTATTTAATTTAATTTAATAAATACTATTTATTCTGGGATAATATACTTGAGAGCACAAATATGAATTTTACTTCTCTGGGAAAGCCTTTTTCATTACTAGTGGGATCTTTAAATTGCCTGTAAGACAATTCCTGTAGAACATAATTATTTGAAGTATACTTTCTTTGAGTAATCAGGTGGTTTTCCTTTGTTCTGTGGTAATATTTTGTAATTCCTATTTTGTTGTTGTTTATTTATCATCAGAAAAGAAGAGATCTATCGAGGCCCCTAGTTTGTCAACAGACAAGAATTAAGCATTGCTTTGAACAGCGTAAAATCTGTATAGTTGTCCACTAGCCTAAATCATAACTTAGCTATTGAGAGAATATGTATAGTTTATATGCAGATTTCTAATTCAGTTTTTAGTGTCTACCACACGTTCATCTAAAATTATTTTTCTGGTATAAAATGAGATATTTTGTTATGCCCTCTGAATAAATCTGACACTTTGAATGGTGAACACACACACACACACACACACACACACACACACACACAGTATGTGTGGACATCCACCAAGTCTCATCCTGACCTTGGTCTGTCCCCAGACTTCCTCCTAAGGATGGAAGGTAACAGTGCAAGTATCTCCTTTTTTGGTAAGCACAGACCTCACAGTCAGTACTGTGGGAGCAAAGTGTTTGTCTAAAGATAGACAGCCTTGGAGTGCATGGGTGGCTCAGTCTGTTAAGCTTCAGACTCATGATTTCAACTCAAGTCATGATCTCATGGTTTGTGAGATGAAGCCCTACATTGGGCTATGCACTCACAGTGTGGAGCCTGCTTGGGTTGTCTCTCTCCCTCCTTCTCTCTCTACCCCTCCCCACTCTCAAAATAAATAAGTAAACATGAAAAAAAAAGGTTTATTCCATTTTTAGTGATATGAATCAAAGAAACTTTTGGCTGAATATTTAAATGAAGTCCTATTGGTCTTGTAATAAAGTCAAAATTCCCTTAAGATGGTGTCAGTCAAGTTATCAAAGGACTGAGTTTTCAGGGATCTTGTGAGTTTTTATCCTTCATCTTAATTTTCATACTGAAGAGTTAAACAGAAGGTCTATACATCAGATACTGATATCTTGATGACTTTTTAAGCTTGAAATGTTCTAATTAGTTATTTAATTTTAATTGTGTGAATCATAATTATCTGGGTCATTGACTTCCAAATTATTTTTTCTTTTTCCTTCACTCTATGCCCCACTAAAAACTTAGGGATTCCTTATGAGGTGGCATATCTATACCTATATCAATATTGAAGTAGAAAAAATACTAGCCATTGGAAATCTTTGTGTAAGTAAAAATTGGGAGAATTTGGCTTGTAAGGAAACACTGTGCACGGAATTGGTCATGCAGTCATGTTAGGAAATTTGTTTTCATGACCGGACACATGTAATTATACATTTGGTGAAAGATAGAAATGTTTCTGTATTCTTGGTGTCTTTCTAATCTCTACAATTCACTGATGATATAACGTCAATGCAATATAAAGATATAAGAAAGAAGATTATATTATCTATACTTGTTAGACTAAACAATGTTAAATCAACAAAACCATGTGAGATGTTCTTTGACAATTTGTTGTTGCATTTGACTGTTTAAAACTCTACTATATGTCTAATATGTCATGCAACTTGCCTAGGTTTCTTTCCAATGTAATGGGAAAAATTAGGATAGACCATAAAATTACTCATTTCTTACACAGAACTCAAAGTGTGTTTATATAAATTATTCCATTTCTCATATTTAATGGCAAAGGTTTTCAAAGGATATGTTAACCTTCTTAGTTTTCAGATGAGGAAATTCAAACGTGAAAGAAGTACACACAGAGTTTATGGTTGCCGAGTATGGTATAAAACAAATATGAGTGTGTGACTGACGTCTTATTAATACTGATTCCTCTGAGCTTCTCATCTAGTTCAGGCTAGATTACAGTTTTATGAATTTATCTCAGCTGGATTAACTCTGTAATCTGAGTTAACAAAATACATATTGCAACCATTGAGATATGATTGTTCTGGTTCCAGTCATCCTCATTGAATTGACATGAAATGAACAAAAACCCATTGGAAGTTGGTCAGGACAGAATTAAACACCAATGGTTGTTTCTCAGTGAATTTGCAGCATAAGGCTATGCCAGAGAGGCATTCACCCAGCAGAAAAATATTGGCATGCTACATGATTGATTAAGGATGAATTCTAATTCCATGCCTGGAAGGAATCAAGAATGAGAGTAGGCTGGACTCTTTGTCCTTGTGAATATTGTGTGGCATGGGCAAATCCTTTCACAGTTAGAAATGATGCCTGGTGTAGCATAGGCACCTGGAACTGACTGCCCCAGAGAGACATATGTAAAGCCCATTGATCAATTATCAAGTGAGGTTTTTTTGTTTGTTTGTTTGTTTTAATTTATTTGATGCCTTTGTGGGGGGAAATACTACATACAAAATTAATAAATGAGGACATGAATAATCCCAAGAAAGTAAGCTCCTGGAAAAAAAAAAAGATAGTCACTATTTTTTTTTCAGTAGGATATTTTTGCCTAGAGTAATAAGACAGTAATTCTTCAAATTCTTCTTTAGTGGCCTGAAAGAAAAGACAGGATTTTCCAATGTGCTTTTCCTAAGAGAGCAACTTAAACGTATTGATCATCCAAGGGTAGCCTTGCACAATTATATGTCAGTGGTACTCTATGACCTTCTTTACCTTGTGGAACACCAGATATATTCCTCTGTCAAAAACAGTGCTCCACTATGGCTAAGCCATTTATCTGTTCAGCTGTGACAAGCCTTATGTTCTAGGATATATGCAATCTAATGTGTAGTAAAAAGTTTAAGGCACTAAAAAGTTTAGAAGCCCCATCCAGATGAATATTTATGGCCTTCTGTGCATAGGAACTCACAGAAGATTATGTACCACTTAGGTTGGCTGCTCAGAAGACCACTCTATCTAATGAAAGGTCATCCTGCTGTGATATAAAGGAGAAAATTCAAAACCCATGGCAGCATTATTTGCACTGCCTTCCTATATAGGCAAGCTCATATACATCAAAACCACTACAACTTGAAGTTTTCTTTTAGTTTTTTTTTTTTTTGTCTCCCTGCCTAAATAAAGGGATAGTTAGCAATTCTCTCAAAATACAAAACCAATTTGTAAATAAATATGTTGTGATGTGAGATGTATAAGGACAATAGAAATTTTATTTTTTGTAATGGGATTCATGCTTTTATGGCTAAGTTATAATGATTTTGATATAGTTAGCAGCTAAACATTAGTTGACAGAAGAGACTTTATTACTTTATATCTATGTTACCAGACTAGGATTAAAAAGAAGATAAATGAAATTAGAAACATCGACACTTGTTCATGGGCACCATAGCTTATTAAACCAAGGTTAGGAACATATGTATCAAGTTCAATTGCTGAGCTGAGATCCAAATCTGAGATTATTCCAAATTAAAATAAAATAAAGCAGTTTATTAGTAAAGTTTCTCCCTTTACTTCTTCTTCTTCTTTTTTTTTAATGTTTATTTATTTTTGGACAGAGGCTGACAGAGCATTAATGGGGGAGGGTCAGTGAGAGGGAGACACAGAATCCGAAGCAGGCTCTAGGCTCTGAGCTGTCAGCACAGAGCCCGACACGGGGCTCATACTCACAAACTGTGAGATCATGACCTGAGCCGAAGTCAGAGGCTCAACTGACTGAGCCACTCAGGCGCCCCTCCCTTTACTTTTTTATAATCTGGACATTTACTCCTGCCATCCCATTTTTTACTGGGAAGTAATTCTAGGGTGCATATTTCCCTTTGTAGTATATGAAAGGGTCATGTGGAGACCTTCTAATTTCAATGTTCTAACAGCAGGTATCATAGGATGTATGAAACCTGATAGTTCCTTGCTGGGAATATTGTGATTCATGTCATTTTAGCTTTGATCCTGGTTAAATTAAAGGATTATTTATGACTTTGTCAGTTTTCTGGTGAGATCATGTTGTAATATTTTTATAAGAAGTGACCCTAGCAGTAGAATTACGGATTCTCCATCAGTTTTCAAATTCATAGTGCAAAGCACAGCTCTAAAGCAAAGCTTGCATTTCTAGCACTTGTTAATATACTGAAAGCAATGTATGTGTCTGCCCAAACACACAAGTGCTATATAGGTTCAGTTACATTAAACACCAGAAAAGAGTGACTTTCATGGAGGTTTCCTATATGTTCACTGTTTTGGTGTGGGGGAAACTTTATCACTCCCTCTTTCTGTTTATCTACATATAAATCTTTTTCTCATCAATTAGGTTCACTTCATCAATGATCTTGGGTGATGGTTGAAGGCTATTAGCTTTTTTAGCCACTTGAAATGAAATTGTTTTCATGAAGTATTTATACAATCCCCAGAGATAGAATTTCTCCCTATAATAAGGCTGTGACATAGGATTATCCATCTCCACTAATTCCAGTAATTTAGGCAGCAAGTAATTTTTAACATCTCCTCAATGCCTGGTTCTATTCTAGGTTAATACCTCTATTCTGTATGTGACATACCCTTCCTACATTCAAGGATTTCAAATGGAAACATTAGATGTATAAAAATTAATTATAAAATTACTCCTTTATAGAGGTTTTTGCAAGGTAATAGAATACTAATCTTATTTTTTCTAGATACTCTTGGCTCCCTTAATGTGATGCCAAATATATTTGCTTCATCATATAATTGATTCTCACAAAAGTATGTAGATTGCCTGGTCATCAACTGGGGTGCTATGATATATGACTTTGCCACCCAATTCCACAGAGTTAGGTCAATGCTGGGAAAAAAAGCCCATGCTTTTTGAATGTCTAAATTGCCATTTTATCCAGATTATCACCTATCACATTAGATGTCTTCTTTTTGTTTTATTTTTTTAATGTTTATTTATTAGAGAGAGAAAGAGAGAGAGAAAGAGATCGTGAGTGGGGGAGTGGTAGAGAGAGGCAGAGACACAGAATCAGAAGCAGGTTCCAGGCTCTGAACTTTCAGACAGAGCCCGACACAGGTCTCGAACTCACAAGCAGTGAGATCATGACCTGAGCTGAAGTCGGATACTCAACCAACTGAACCACACGGGCGCCCCTAAATGTTTTCTTGATAATGGACATTGTTAGCTCCAAAATAATTTGTCTTCTATCATTAAAAATCCTGCCCATACCCAATTGATAGCATTCTTAACATGGTTTCTGTGTGACATAGAAACTACTGACTTGTAACTTCTGTCTACACCTGGAAGACTTGGGTTAGGACTAGAAAAAACTAATGATGTCAAATACTCAGTATGTTTTTTTTTTTTAATATTTACTAGTATGTCAACAATCTGAAGGGTCTGAGATTTTTACCCTAGGCAAGCTAAAATGTGAACCTGTTAAAGCTTTAGATTCTGACAGAAGACCCACAACTCCTGGATCAGACACAGAAGATGTTATTAGTCATGTCATAGCAGGCAGCATGAATTTCCTGTTCATATTCTTCTCCTTGTCCTACTCACCCCCAAATCATGTGGGGGCAATGCACAGGCAGGTCTAGGTGGAAGCTACATACACAGTGAATTTGTATTCACACTGAGGAACCTCAAGCTTGAGTCTACTAAAAAATCTTCCCAAACTCTGCCCCTAAGGAAGACATTATCTTTACAATTTTGGCCAAGAGAAAAAAATACTCTCTGCTCTAGAAGGTGGCATTATCTCTGTCTTCCAAGGCTGTGAGCTATATAAATATTCTTGAAGAAAAGTCCAGAATAAAAACTGACACAAGAAGTATAGAAATGCAGTGGAGAAATGCCTCTTGTTCAACAAATTGCAGGGCCTACAAGAGGACTTGCAGACACTCTTTAAAATGTCAAATGTATTTGTATATATTTCATTATATCTGTTCTTACAGATATAAGCAATGCCTAACAGCTATTACGAATGATAATGATATACAGTAATGACATTGATGTAGATCAATAACAGCAGTAAATATAACAAGATGAAATTATCCCAGGAGGTTGGCTCTATTGGTTTTCAAACAATTGTTCACATTCTGTCATGAAAAATGAGAGTAAAACTTTGGACGTTGTCATCATGTATTTTTGAAAAGTGCCAACTTTGTATTTGCAAATATCATTTAAAAATAACCATCTACCACACATATTTGAAACCATGTTTAAAACCAGTTTGGAAATTTTGCCTATTTGCATTCATTCCATAATGATCTAAATATCACTTGAAAAACATCTGAACTCTTAACAGATGTAAAGACCTTATCTCTAAATTGATTATGTTAAAGAATATTTAGTTTAAAAATACTAATTTGGGGGAGAGCAGTTTGTCCTTCCCTAGACACCTTGCTCTTCTGTAATATAATTGTAATTGTGCAGAAGCAGCTTTAATTTCACCCTTGTATATGGATATCCTTGATCATTTCTTAAAACTGTCAATTGGGTTTATTTGATCAAATAACCATGTGAAAGCCAAGTTTTTTAAATTGGTGGGATTGTATCAGGAAAAAAAAAAGATGGTTTCTGGGATTTTCTAGTCCTCAAGCTATCAAACAACCAAATTGATGTGATACATCATAGAAGTAAACTATAGAGAGACTACAGGAAATCTTAAAGCTGAACTTAAGTTTGGGTGAAAACTGATTGCATCTCAAATTAGTTTTCTTATCTGATTAGATTTTTTTAACTGAGATTGTTGACCATTAGGCTTAATCACTATAGAATAGAAATTAATCAAACCACTCTTCATTAAATGCCCAGTTCTAAGCTGATCTTATATGGAGTCAAAGAAGAAATTATACCACCCTCAACCATCTTAGGGTCCAATTGACCAAATTTGGGACTCAAGTTAGGAAAGTTTGCATGCTATCGGTGATCGATTGTAGAGATTTTGAGAGGAGAGTTCTGTTGTAGAAAAGACCAGACATATTCCAGTACTTCCACTTTGCTTTGGTTACTAACCCTCACAACTATTTGCTACTCAGAGTTCAATGGGAGAACCAATGATTTGCCCTCTTTGGTTTTAAATTGTTGTCGTTTCCTATTTGGAACTTGTTCTATATATATAACAATTTACTTTTTTTTTTTTACTTTCAAGTGACCTTACAGAAATGACATCATTAGAGAAATTGCTGCTTCAGCATTTTGTTATTGAAAAAGGATTAGAATTAAAAAGGGAGATAAAATTACTCTCAGTTCCTGCATATAGTGTCTGCCTGTCTGAGAGGGGATAGAGGAAACACAGGCTTACCTTTATTTGAATTGAATATTTCATTCACTGTACTGATTAGTTTTTACACTTAAGGCCTTAAGCAAGAGTCTGAATTTAATGGGCAGTTTTTCTTTTCCAACCACAGGAAACCTCATGTCTTGTGCTTCACTGCATAACTCTCTGAAGCAGATTCTCCACAGTTAAGGTTGAAGGGTCGTATTCCCTCTTCCATTCTTTAAAGCAGGGAAAATGCAAGGATTAAGGGAGTGCTGACACCAAGTGTTCTGGAAATGTCATATATGTTTTCCCAATATCCCATATTATTGACTTGTATATAGGTTTTGTGATCATTTATCAGTTCAAATGAGTTGTCCAAAATAAAGTTTAAAGCCATCAGGTGGAAAGATTGGGTTTGTTTCTCCTAACAATAATCTAACTTTTGATAATTCAACACCTTTTTTGGTCCATGAAACATAAACCATTTACTTTAACCATTGCTACACATTCCTGTCTCTTCGTAAACTCTATTGAATCCACTCAAAGTGAACAATAACAATCATCATAATACTTTGTTTTTAAAATTTTTTAGTGTTTATTTATGTTTGGAAGAGAAAGACGGGGGTGGGGAGGCAAGGGGGAGAGGCAGAGAGAGAGGGAGACACAGAATCCAAAGCAGGCTCCAGGCTCTGAACAGTCAGTACAGAGCCCAACACGGGGCTCAATCTCAAGAACAGTGACATCATGACCTGAGCCGAGATCTGACATTCAACCCTCTGAGCCACCCAGGTGTCCCTAACGCTTACAATTTGTGAATAAATCGCAATGAACTGAATTCCTAACACTTGATTAGAGAACATGGAGTATTCAGAGAAAATACTGCATAGAATCTGGATGTACAATGAGATGATTTTGATTAACTTAATAGTTCCATGAATACCTAGCCAGACCTGAGTTTTTCTCCCACTTGCAGACCAGCAAAGTAAATGTGACTACCATGGCTGTGTTATTGCCGTGTCTTTTCACTCTGATTAATTTGGGGTGCACTTATCTGTAAAATGAAGGTAGTAAAATTTTTTGCCATGCCTACCCTGTCAAGGGTCATGAAGATAATTGAGATTATGAATGAATGCCCTTTAAAAAGTAAAACTACATGCTCAACATGAATATGAGGTGGTATTATGTTATTATTATTGTTATTAGTGATTATTTTGGTGACAGTTTAAAATCTTTAAAATTCTTAGTAGAATAATTATTTTCAGAAAAACTTACCTTTTTCTCATTTCTAGAGATGGTTGTCACTACAATGTTAAGATGTCTTTATATTTTCAATAAAATGAATCAATATTTTTGTTATTAAAATGAAGTTTGCATTGTAATGAACTGAACATGGCTAGTATTGTTCTTATGACTTTGATTTTTTTTTTTAATTCTAGTTAATTCTGGAGAAGTATTGCCTCACATATGCAAAGCTGGAGAGTTCCGCTGTAAAAACAGACACTGTATCCAAGCTCGCTGGAAATGTGATGGTGATGATGACTGTCTAGACGGAAGTGATGAAGATTCAGTAAATTGCTGTATGTTTTCCTTCAAGTAATATTACATTTTCCTGAGTCTTTTGAAAAATCTAAAAATATCTTTGATAAAGAATTGAAGTCAGTTTTTTTTTCCTTAATCTACAGAGAGTAGATTTTAGATTGTCTTCTTGCATGGTTTTAAAGAACTGTTTTTCTCATCCTTTTCCATCTTTAATATTACCATTTTAACTAGAAGTCCTTTTTACCATATTACCATATTACCATATGGTAATCTTACCATGTTATAATATTTTTATATAATAATAATTTATTGTAATATATTTTATTATAATATATTGTAAATATATTTATTGTAAAATAATATATTATAATAATAATTACAATATTACCATCATACCATATTACCATATGGACCAGAAGTCCATATTACCAGAAGTCCTTCCTTCCCTCCTTTATACTGTCAGTGCCACCACACCATTGTTAGAAAGTTGCTATAGGAGATCCTTCTGGATCTCTGAATTCGAAGATGTGGAAAATCAATTGAAACTCCCTCAAGTCAGAACTACTCACACAGAAGGTCACGATCTACTCCATTTCCCCTTGGCAGCAGAGCCTTGAAGAAGATCCAAGGACACAGACATGGTTTTGGAACATGTCATTACCTAACTTCACTGGCTCAGTACATGGTAGGAGACACATATGGGGCACTCCGATAGAAATTCAAGGTTTGATTTTCTTCCCTTTGGCTTCTATTTAGCTGCTTATCATTTCCCATAGTCGGAATAATTTTGTTTCTGGTTAGAATAAGGAATTGTCCCACATATATGAAAGTAAAACACTTTGAGAAACACATTAAAAAATGTTTTGACAATATATTTGATTAGAGTCATACTGGAATGGCTTTGAGATATATAAGATCTTTTTACAGGGAGAGAGGTATGTGATTTATATATGTTATCTTTGGTCTTTTAATTTGACCCAGATAAATTATTTTAAAAAGAAAATTATTTTCCTTTCAATTGATGACATTTTCCAGGGTAAAATAGTTGAGCTAATTGAGTTAATTAACAGTCCATTTTCTTTTCTTTCTTTCTTTTTCTTCTGTTTTTTTTTTTTTTATATCAAGACTAAAAATACCATTTTAAAGATTCTTTGTTAATAATGGACAGAATTGGTCTGGGCGTCTATATAATGCAACTATCTGCATTTAGGGATAAAACTCAAATATGAGCTCTCAAAAGTATTGTGTGTACATAATATAGAAATTGTATTTAATACATGAATTGAACACTATTTTCCCTTAATTTTCAAACATGGACTCTGACTTCAACATTATGTGCTTCATATTTTCAACCTTATTAATATCTATATTATAAAGTGTGAAACCATAAATAACACTTCAAATACTAAGTTGATACAATTATACAAAAACTTCAGAATGGAGGAGCATTTCATCTAAGGGAAAGTGTTTTTTCTCTACTTTTTGACACAAATGGTGTAGTATTTATTGAGTAAATTGATTACCTCATTCCTTCTGACTCATAATGTTTATTCATGGCTTTAGTGAATGCTCCCTGCATGTCAGCTTCCAGCATAGTCACAGAGCACCTGTACAGAACACAAGTATTTCATCACGATAGTCATGCAGTAGTCCTTAGGTCCATGCTTCCCTCTGTGTGATTGTTCTTTTCACCAACTCACAAAGAAACTAATTTCCTCTATGAGCATATGGGGCATTACATTTGTACTGTTAATTGTAGTGTTAAAATTCCTCGTCAGGATTTTTTTCTTGATTATTTTCATAACTTTCCATACCACCACCCAAGCCTATGCCGTGGGCTTTTCCTACAGTCCTTTATTTCACATATAATACATATTCAACTCTAAATAATTAATTTTTATCTTTACCATCTCTCAATCCTCACTGGCTAAATTAGCCTCCTATCCTGCTATTATTCCTACCACTATTGCTCCCTTAATTAATGCCCACTTTCTATTCTGTTTCCTGAGTTACCAGTATTTATAGAATGAAGTCTAATCTCATTATTTCAGTAAATCTATAACTAACAAAAAAATCCACCGACTCATATATAAAGCACTGCATGTCATGACTCATGTTTACATTTTCAGCCTTACATGCGTATCATCATACACTTACAATCTTTGTTCTTATCAATTTGGACTACAAGTAGATCTCTAAAAAACATGTCCTCCTGTTTCTCTCTTGTGTAACACTCTAATCTATGGAAATCACCATAGTTTCACATTACCTTTATAGGGAAGTCTCTTGTGAACATCAAAAAATCTTCTCTATATAGCCCAGTTGGAGTTAAACATCTCACGTGTATTTCTTTATCATGTTAGTTAACCAACAGTATCACAATCATATGCTTCCTTATCTTGGTGAATATCTTTATGAGGAGACACATTATGTGGTAACATCTTTATAGTCTCAGAGTGTAACACAGCACCTCACACCTGGAGAAGAGATCACTAAACAAATGGGGCAATGGAGCACTAAACCTCTCAGGCCTCCTTCCAGCGAGATGGTATCTTTTCTAAACTTGCAGTGATTGAGACCAGCATTATAATCCTGAGATTCCACGGTTAATATTCCAACACTGTGTAATTCATTTCAGAAGATTATTTATATTTTAAATACTCATAAGGTTTGACTTTGAATTCTGTTATCATTCGATTTTCTATCATTTAGCTTCTCAATTCAAATTGCAGGACTATGAGTTGTATTTATGCCTCCTTTTTGAACTCTGATTTACATCATTGACGAAAACTGCAAAGGTCCTTGATCAAGCTTCACTGAAATATTTTTGCATAATCTTGGTACTTTAAAATGTTGACCATCTAACATATTGAATGACTTTCATTCTCATGAACAAGTATTCTTGCTCAGCTCCCTGAAGTGAGTAGAAAATGTTAACCGTGCTCAAATGCCAGGAAACATAAGGCTTTTCCCCCGATTTTTTTCACTATGCATAATAAAAACTTTCTAAAAAGTAATAAAACCACTCTCTCACCTAAGGTACTTTAAGATACAGTGTTTTATAGAAACTGGCTGGAAAGGCATACATTTGCTATGCAACAGCATGATAAAATGGCTATTTTTCAAATTCTAAGTAAAACTAATACCAAAATTTATTTTTATCATACAGAAGTGCAACTACTGGGCACAAGGAAAATTACTTCAAAAAGAAAGTGAAGTGGTGAAACAAATACTGAGGAGCATGCCAATTCAGTTAGGAATTTAGTCTCCAGGATGCAGGAAAATAATCACAGAAGGTTAACTTTAAGATGGCCTCCTGCTGTGTTTAGATATTGGAGGTTTAATCCTTAGCTGTGCACAGCTTCCCATATGAGGATTGGTCTTGTCCTCAGTATATCTTGCGGATGCATGCTTATTTTTTGTACTAGGGATAAAAACTCATGATGCTCATTTTCATTATTAAAATTATGCAGGATCTCATATTTCGCATCAACTCCAAGTCACAAATGATGCATTTTTTTCTTCCTTCCAGTCCTAAGAAACATTGGACAAAGCATAACCAAATTGGGCTTATTTAATATTTCAATAAGTACTGAGTGGATGTGTGGCTTAAGAAAATGTATTTTTTTTTTATTTTTTTTATTTTTTTTTCAACGTTTATTTATTTTTGGGACAGAGAGAGACAGAGCATGAACGGGGGAGGGGCAGAGAGAGACGGAGACACAGAATCGGAAACAGGCTCCAGGCTCTGAGCCATCAGCCCAGAGCCTGACGCGGGGCTCGAACTCCCGGACCGCGAGATCATGACCTGGCTGAAGTCGGATGCTTAACCGACTGCGCCACCCAGGCGCCCCAAGAAAATGTATTTTTAATATATGATTGAATTATTTGATACATATTTGTTATGTTTCATATTAAAATATGAGGTATTTCAAATATGTTTGGCAAAAATTCTGAAATTGAGTCACTGTGATAAGGGATGGGAAACAAACTTAGTGAGATAGTTGATTTTAGTGAAGACATAAATAAATTAATATATTTCCTTTTATGTGAGAATTAATTTCTTGGTGTCTTCATAAAAGTATTATATTTTAACACAGCCTAGAATATTAATACTTTCCTCAAAATATGAAACAATGAGGGGCGCCTGGGTGGCTCAGTCAGTTGAGCGTCCGACTTTAGCTCAGGTCACGATCTCACGGTCCGTGGGTTTGAGCCCCGCGTCGGGCTCTGGGCTGATGGCTCAGAGCCTGGAGCCTGCTGCCGATTCTGTGTCTCCCTCTCTCTCTGCCCCTCCCCCGTTCATGCTCTGTCTCTCTCTGTCTCAAAAATAAATAAATGTTAAAAAAAAATTAAAAAAAAATATATGAAACAATGAATGAAAGAAGCTGTGGCATTTATTATACTATAATAATTACTATGACTTTTCTGTAACTATAACTTAAAATAATCATAATTTATCCAATTTTAAATTAATAACCTTGTTTCTTCTCTTCCTACACCCCTCCCTTCCTTCCCAGTCAATCATAGCTGTCCTGATGATCAGTTTAAATGCAAAAATAATCGCTGTATCCCCAAGAGATGGCTCTGTGATGGAGCTAATGACTGTGGAAGCAATGAAGATGAATCCAATCAAACCTGTGCAGGTAAAGGTTTGCTTGAATATATACATGATCCCTTCCAAAGTTAGTCTCCATAAAAATGGATGTCAGTGCTTTGAACTAAGCTGAACCTTCCTAGGGCTGATGATCTTATTATTGTTGTAGTAAATGAATTCAGAGTTGGATGCCACAAAAGCTAGAATACAAATTAACTTTTACTTAATTCTTGCGCATGACTCTGCTTTCCAATGTAATTTGGCACTTTATCTATCCATATTGGTTGAGTGTCAATATACTACTTGGACAAGACTTGTTCCTGCTAAATCTTAATTGGCATTGGAGGTTAAGGTTTGTTAGCATGCTGTGATATAGGCCATCTCACAAGGAGAACTGGTGTGTGTGTGTGTGTGTGTGTGTGTGTGTGTGTGTGTGTGTGTGTGTTTTGTTTTGTTTTGTTTTGTTTTACATTTAAAAATTATGTATTTATTTTATTTAGTCTGCTACAGAATACCTCTGTAAATAGTTTTCTTTTCCTGGGACATTATTTATGTGGGGATAATTTTTTTTTCATGAAAGTCCCGAGATCATGAAGCCTATTTACATTGCCATATAATTTATCCCACTGTAATAAATCTGTGAATCCCTAATCAAATTCTCTTTGAATGAGAATATATAGCTTGTGGTACAGGTTACAACAGATTGCCAGAAAGGTCATGATTAGTCAGATAAGTGTTGAAAAATAATATTGACTAGCAGCAGCCTAGAGATACTTTTTAAACAATGAAAAGAACTGTATTTGATGACTCATGTTGATACGATTAGTAAATTTTTTTCAATCATTACATAGTGCAATGTCAAAATGTATCAACTCTTCCCCTCCTCTATTTTCCAAAATAAGTCTCACTAAATAAAAATTATTACAACCAATTACTGAAAACTGTAAAGGCAGCATGTGGAGAAAAGACCCGAAGCTCTTGAAGCCTGGTTTGTACTCTAGGTTGGGCCACTGGTTTTCTCTTGGGAAAGCTTGTACTTCTGTGCAGTGCTATTTCCCTGTATACTTCTCTCTGCTCTCCCAGAGTATGAATTAACTAGAAAATATTTCCTTGACAGATTTTCATCATTTACTAAACAACAATGAAAGAGCAAAACAGTTGCCATTCCATAATCCTAACCTGTATCTTATATTCAGTTCTTTATCCACGGTTACATATTAGTGAGGATCCTGGGCGATTCTCTTGTCCCTATTGTCTCTGCTTCAGTATTTTTGAGTGATTATTCTCAAGATATTTTGTGTGTCATGGAAGGCTGTTTTACAAAGGACTGCCTAATCAAAAGGAACCCCTAGAGACCCTCTAGTCCTAGCCTCTCCCTTCGAGCCCATTCATTTCATAGCCAAGGCATGGGAGAAAGCACTTGCCTTAACTCACATCGTTGGTAAGAGTTTAGGGGAAACTCGATGTATGATTAATTCTCCAAGCCTATAATTTTGTTATCAAACTATATTATTCTATCAGTTAGAATTTTAGGTATGGTCAATTTGATTTTGCCCAGATTGTTCTTACAATTATGACTATGATTTATAATGAAGCATCTTTCTAAGCTGGTACAATTTTATTATTTTTAAAGTTCAAGGTATAATTCTGAGACTATGTTTCATTACATCCTAAACAGATAGGTCTGTTTTCACTTTAAAAGAAAAAGCATTGCTGACTCAATTCATAATACCATGTCTTTTTCATTTCTACTAGACTTTTAGAATCTGCTTGTTTCTACATAAAGGCACGTTTGGGATTCACTAGCTACTTATAAATCAATCTTATTTAATCTTAATTAGTGAGATTTCTAGGAAACCCTATACCTGTAGTCCACTAGGAAATAGGGCACAATCTTTTTGCACGTCAAGTGCCACTTTTAGTGATGCCAGCTGAAGTCTGCCAGTCAGGATCAGGTCTTCTTTACAGTATATTTATAGTGGATATTATGGTCTCTGTATGCCTTAAGAAACTGAATAAGGAGAAAAACAAATATGCCTTTAGCTTTGAAAATTAAGTATGTTGTTATGTTACAATATATTTTCATTTTGTTTGACCAAAATAAATAAATATGTCACATAGTTAATCATACTGAAAAAATATATATATATGGCAAATTCATTAGATAATTTCCCTGTCTGGGCCATTACTATATATAGTTACATACATGGAAAAATATCATAGATAAAGGATTTTCCAAAGGGTGGGATTATTTTGTAATTGAATCCATTGTCCTGTACCTTTTATCATTGTGAGTACTTTATATCTAAAATAAATCCTATCCTATAAGAAGCTAATTTCTTATTTTGTTCCTTTGGTATTTCTCCATGAATCTGCTAATTCAATAAATATCTACCATGACATTAGATATAAAATAAGGAAAAATACACTATATCTTTTCTTAAAAAGCTGAATGAAGATGGGGAGAAAACATGTAAACAGGTCATTCTAATGCAAAATTCAAAATGAGCTACAAATAGAAGCACAAGGAAACTAATTTAGTCTTTGTCTCTCTGGGATCACTTCCTGAGGGAGGTGATATCCAAGCTAAGCCTTAGAAAGAAAAAAAAGAAAGAGAGAAAAAGGAAAAGGAAGACAAAGAGAGAGAGATGTGTATAATAGTTCAAGTCATTTAAGGAGGAAAAATAATCTGATAAAATTAACCATTGACAAGATTGTGGAATAAAAGGAAACATCATACACTCTTGGTGGTTATATAAATTGTTTTTCTACATTGAAAAGCATTTGATCAAATCCATAAATGCAGACACATACATACCTTCAAGTCTATAATCCCATTTCTAGATTTATACTCTTAATACCTATGTACAAAGCGATTCAAGTAAGAATTGCATTTTTCTAATGCTGGTAATATTGAGAAATTAGAAACAATTCAAATGACCATTATCAGGAAAAACAAATATATGTATATCCACTATATATGAAACTA
Source organism: Felis catus (assembly GCF_018350175.1). Lineage (NCBI taxonomy): Eukaryota > Metazoa > Chordata > Mammalia > Carnivora > Felidae > Felis > Felis catus. The sequence goes on along the minus strand of NC_058375.1, from coordinate 132,166,175 downwards.
TAAAACTATATATATATATATATATATATTTATATATGGCTATATAACACCAAATATATGTATATTCACATATATAACACATATAGTTTTATATTCACATAATACAATGCCCTTCATACTTAAAATGAATGAACAAGAGCTTAAATATCAACAGAAATTAATTTCAAAATGAACGTTAACCAAAAGTTGACAGATTATAAGTGATTTAGTACCATTTATATGAAATATAAAAATATAAAACAAATCTATATGTGTTTATTGCTTTATAAATGGAAATATGGAAATAATACGGATTATTAAATATGGAAATAAAAATGGAAATATGGAAATAAAAATAAGAAATTAAGAATAGTAGTTACATATAAAAAGAGAGAGAGGGAGATATATGATTGGAAAAAATTACATAGGAGATTTTAAATATAACTATAATACATTTTTCTGAAAAAGAAACAAAAAATAGTCTGTAGTAAACATAGGAAAAAAAAGATTTGATAGAGCTATATGATTGTAGACAGGTGTTAATATTATTATGTCTTATATTTTTCTATGTGATAGAAATATTTCACTGCGAAAAAAAAGGAACGATTGATTGGCATAGTTGCTGAGGGTGAGGTCAAGTCCATAGAGGATGGTAGGGGCTTGGAGGGTATGCCTGGAAGAGGAAACAGCCTATGTACAGCAGGCAGAAAAGAGCTGACAGGCAGGAGCTTGGTGCTTGTTCTTCCTCACAAAAAGAAAATATGTTTCTGTACTTATGAGAGAGACCCAGAGGCCAAAGATGAGAAGTAGTTTCAAGTCTTTTTCCTCATAGCCGCTGATGATGATACTTAGATGAAAGCCTAGCCAATTTCAGATGAGATTTTTTCCCCACAGTATGGAATTGTAATTAGATTATATAATATTTATTCTTCTCACATCTTTCACAAATTTTGAGTAAACTTAAACTAAATAGATACAATTGAATTAAGAAAACCTGATATATTAAAGATGAAACTTCTTTACAAGATAAATTGAAAAGTATGTTTTGATATGACATATGTTTTGTTTAAGTAGAATGCTTTGATTAAAATACAGCAAAGGTTAGAAATAATGTGTGAAGCTCTCTTGTCTTCTTCCTCCTTATTGTTCCTGTGCATTGTGGGATTTCTCACTGCTACAGGACAGCAGGAGAAGTATAATTAGTGATGAGTAGAAAAAAATCACGTTGTGACAGTGGATTTCTCACTCACTGCTAGATAAACAATTCCACTGAAGAAGTGTAAATTTCCTCTTCATTACAGCAGCATTTGCTACAAAATTAGATTGCTCTGGGGCTGCTCTGCTAATCTCACCTCCAAACTAATTTAGAAATGATGGTGACAAGAACTGAAAAAGTAAAGGTTGTATCTTTATGATATAAATCCAGTGATTAGAAAGTGATGTTTTAGTCAATCTGATTATATCATAGAGACAGACAGTACTTATAGATTTATACAATGAAGCATTTTTTTTTCTTATGTGAAATTACTTAAATTTCCTTGGTGGACTAAGCAGAGGATTTGTCCATGATTAGAATGGACAAAAAATTCATGTATTCTCAGGGCATACTATTTCTCAATAATAAGCCAGTAAATACTCTTGGTGTAATAGGTCATAACCGTTCCTTAAGCTTCTGAGTTAGTGAGGTGACACATACATTCCCACACCACACACAATGTGAAACAGGTCCTTAGGAGTTCTCATTCTCCTCTATAATCATCTTAGCGATCCTCATGAAACAAATCTGAGAAAACTTTGCTAAAATGAAGCCTGAACGACAAGGAGTACTGTGACATTAAAAAAAAAATCAGATAAAAGAATGTTGGAATATTGGGATATTTAATATATTCTTATTATGAGTCAATTAGAATTTAATGGAGATGAAATGAAACTATGTAATTCTATATCCTTCTTTAAAGCAAAAACACAAGAAAGACTGAGGGATGAAATAGGTTGGGAATGAGGGAAGACAGGAGAGTTGTAGGAAAGAATGAAAAGTAGAGAAAAGAGAGAGAAAGGAGAGAAAAAAGGAAAGAAGAAGGAAGAAGGGAAAGAGGGAAATAATGAGGGAGAGCTGGAAGAAAAAGGGAGAAAGAATTGGAAAAAAACAGAACAAAACAAAACAAACCTTTCTTATTAAATTTCTCCTGAATCTCAAAAGGTAAAGAGTATTTACTGCAATCAGTGAAACAATACAGACATCTAAGAAACATGAATCTTCCTCATACCTCCATGCCCTCTCTTCCCACCAAGTGAACTAAATGCTGATGTCTTCATTCTTCTCTAGGCTAATCCATATATATATATATATATATATATATATATATATATATATATATGGACTATGTACGTGTGTGTGTGTGTGTGTGTGTGTGTGTGTATTTCAAGTAGATATAGTTTTATTGAAATTACCTAGGAACACTGTTGATTTAGTCTAAATGTTAGAATAATTTCACAGAAAATCTATAGTTAGCCAAATGAGACAACAAATATTTAATCCTGTTTGAAATGTCAACATTGAAAACTTCAGCAGTATACATGTTTGTTGAGATACTTAAAATCTAATAATGTAAAATAAACACTCTACTTGTAAAAAGGGGAAACTCAAATATTATGTGAAATGTTTTAGATTCAGAACCCTTATCCATATAAACAAAGCAGAATACATAGTGTAATAATTTTATGGAATTTCTAATTTATAGACACTGAGGATAGAAATGGTACATTGAATCTAATATGTCCAATCAAACCAGTAATTTTTCATTTTTCTGAAGTGATCCTTTCAGTGTTCCCTAATAATATATATACATTTTAACATAGCAATTACACTTTGCTTAAAAGGAGACAACTAGCATATAACTTTTAAGAAATTATTTTATATGACCTCTGAAACCCTGATTTATGGAGACTCTTATTTTATTTTATTTTATTTTATTTTATTTTATTTTATTTTATTTTATTTTATTTTATTTTAACATTTTTTTAATGTTTATTTATTTCTGAGACAGAGAGAGACAGAGCATGAGTGAGGGAGGGGCAGAGAGAGAGGGAGACACAGAATCAGAAGCAGGCTCCAGGCTCTGAGCTGTCAGCACAGTGCCCGACGCGGGGCTCAAACTCACAAACCTCGAGATCACGACCTGAGCTGAAGTCGGTCTCTCAACCAACTGAGCCACCCAGGCGCCCCATGGAGACTCATTTTAATGTGTTTGGGTGACTTGCCTTTGAACTACTTTCAATTTTATACCAACTGTTAGTTCATTGGAATTTTGATGAAACAGAAACACATCCTTCTGATTCTTAAGCCCCAAAACAGAAGGAAATCTATGAACTAGGTAAAGTTCTCTTATCATAGCTATCGAAATTCTGACCCTAATTGTTCCTCATCTGTCCAATCCTCATCTAACCCATATATTAATAAAAGGTGGGAGAATCCCCTTCCTACAATTTCCCACTCTTTTCTCTGATCCAATAAAAAGAAGGGGTGGTAGGAAACTGATACTCATGAAAACAAATTTGTATCTCAGACAGACAAAAGAGAATTAAACACTTAAAAATATCTAACTATGTAAGTATGTTACTAAGGCCTGGGAGAAGAGTTAGGGGAGCTCTCTAGGATTTCATGCTTTCAAAAGTTGACCTGACTGTAATAGAAAATGGTAACCAATTCCTTGTAGAACAATAACCCCTTCACTGAACAATCAAAATGGCTGCTTTTGGCTAAGGTAGAAAGTTTCCATGTGTATGTTCATTGAAACTTTTGAGAGAGGCCAAAGCAAAGTTTACTAATATACTTTGATTAAAAGGTTATAGATTTTATTATATAAGTGATGAATCACCAAATTCTACTGAAACCAATATTACACTATATGTTAACTAACTAGAATTTAAATAAAAACTGGAAGGAAAATAAAGTTACACATTTTTATATAACTATGCTGAAAAGTGAATTTTAGAAGAACATCATAAGGCTAAATGTATGTTTTAGAAAATATTTTCTGCATTCTTGTTTCATATATTGGATCATTTTGAGATGTAGAAATAAATGCTTTGAAATTTTAGAGGAAAAGAACAATTCTGACCCCATGATTAGAAACTAGATACCCTAATATAATCTCGAAATCTTTCCTACTACATGACAGCAAGTTTTCTTGGTTTATTGACATAGACTCTGCAAAATTCTTTTTTGTTCATTAAAAGTTGGATGAAATTTAATTCAACTGTATATTCATAAGCATGTGCCAGGCAAAAATTGTGATGTAATGAATTCATAGCTTCATTTGTGGACATGTGTGAGGATTACTGAATGTCTTGTCATTTAGCAGTACCTGAAATTGAAGGGCAAAGCATGTGAACTTTAGAGAAGATGAGCAAGTTGGCAGTATCAAAAAATTAAAATTTACTTTAAAAATATTTTATCTAATAAAGTAATAGAATATCTTATGTGTGAAAGAGTTACTGCATCATTTATTTTACCTGGATGTTATTCAAAAGGCCTTATTTGTACCTTAATGGATTATCTTAGCCAGAACATGCCAGATGGACCAATTTTCTTGTGGAAATGGGCGCTGCATTCCCAGAGCCTGGCTGTGTGACAGGGAAGACGACTGTGGTGACCAGACAGATGAAATGGCATCTTGTGGTAAGTTGTCTGTGAAACATGCTGTTAGTAGAGGCTATGTCAAAGAGAAAATTCTGTCATTTTGTCTCTCTTAAGAGGCACTTTATTTCTTTATAAATACTGGTCAACAAGGCAAAAGATCTGTTAACATTTTATTACTGCCTTTAAGGCCTGTGTGTGTACTTTAGTGATACCTTTGGAATATATCCATTCCATGAGTCAGTAACCATATTCTCAGCCAAAATAAACGGATCCCAACATTGAGGATTATATTATGAAGTAGTTATAAACCTAATATGATATTCTCAAATGTTCATTATTATCAATCTTATGTCCGTAATGATGATTTTTTTTCAAATAGAGTAGCTCATTGGGTAGCATTTGGACTAAATTATGAGTTTCTCATTGACATGCTTATGATATATTCTTGGAGCAACAAACAATACAGGCTGAGATTACATAGTTGGCAATCCATTTGTTTCATTTGCATTGAGTCATATAATTCTGTTTTTAGTTTAAGGTATTTTTGTTAATAGCAAAATTTCTAGTCACTTTCAACTAATCCTTCTTTGGGAAAAATTTTATTGTTACATAAAATTGCAAATTTAGTTATTCTCATTTGTACCCATGTATCAATAGATTTTATTATCATTTATCAAAGTGATGTATAGTGAAACATAGTAAGGAAATTAACCAGGTTTTGTAAGAACTTGTGGAATCTTTTAGGCATGGCTATGCATTTTTTTTTAAATTACTAATGGGGAAACATATATTAGATATGCATAGCACATTTATTAGAATATAATGCAATTGAGCATGTATTTTTTTTAATAATTTAACTACATGTCATAATAGTTTTAATAGTTGGGAAATAAGACTTTGTTTTAATTCCTCAATTTAAAAGGCTGTATTTAGGGGTTCCATTATCTAAAATTTTATCTTTAAAATTTTTCTAATACTAGACAATTAAGTCCCTATAGACATTAAAAGTTGTAACCTTTGAATAAAGTATAGATGAGTAAGTTGTACTGATTGACACTGTAAAGAAGACAATAGCAGTTTTGAAGAAGAAAGTAATAGACAGTCACACAATAACAGTCACTTTTATATTTCACATGTAGAATTCTCAAAGCCTGGCCAGTTAAGGGATTCAAAAAAATGTATCCCTTTCCTTTCTAATGTCCAGACTATTCATGTGGCTGGGTCTGCATCTAGGAAGTTCTATCATTTAGGAAAACTTGATTGTTTTTCTGTTCTCAGCATCTCCTTCCAGAATATGCCAAAAGGGTAATGAATAACCTGCAAACAGTAAAGACAGAGAAGTCTAATTCAGATAAGAAAGTCCATGAAAACATAATAGAGTAGGAAAATACATAATGAGCTCATTAGAGAACTTCAATTAGGTCTTTGATCTGACTTGTACTTTTCATGATGTTAGGGGAAAAAAGGTTGCAGGAAGTTCAGACACATATATCCTATTGAATATTTGCAATACATATTTGAGAAACATACTATTGTCCAGATTTTACAGATAAAGGAGTAAAAAATTAGGGACATTTAACAACTTGCTTGAGATCACAAGGCTAATAAATAGAAGGACAAGGCTATGAATCCAGCTATACTTGAAACTAAAACTCAGGCATTTCAGGTCGACTTTGTCTGGGAGTCATGGATTGGGTTCAAATTGGGAGTAGAACATGACATGATACATATCCATATTCATGACTATCTAATTAAATGTGCATATACCTATAATGAGTTTTGTTCATTGTTGGGTTGGTAAATTTTTTAAGATCTCCTGGCGTGGGGGAGCCATGATCTAATGTTTACCTATTTTTTTGTGGGGTAAATACTCCTGTCATGGCCAATATCAAGTTGCTCATGTGACTTTTTGCATGTGGATTTGGGAAAAGATGTGCATACCAATGCATGGCATTTCCATAATACAGATATAATAGACATAACTAACTTCAAGAGCAAAATAAAATTCATATAGTTTATTTTAAATAATGGATGTATCCTTAATAATTAATTCTTAGAATCCTTGAAAATTTAAAAATTGGTTATTGCAAGCTGGTATAAGATGCTTCCAGTATACCACTGGATAGGAATAACTGTGAAGTGTAGTTGTCAGTTTGCTTCTGAAATATCGCCAAACTTTATAGAGTATCAGTAAGCCACATGGGGTAGTCTCAGTACTGTTTCCCCTTTATAAGATAAGAAACATGTCCTCTCCAAACTTGTTCCTCTATGTAGTAACATACATTTATCTTTCAGATTGTCATTATACATCAAAATTTATGTTAGTAAAAGAAGCTGATAGTGAATCTCTGCCCCTCCCCTGCACTCTCTCTGTCTGTCTCTCTCTCAAAAAAACAAATAAACACTTAAAAATAAAAAAAAATAAAGTTGTAAGAGAGAACGACATGGATTACTCTCATAAAAGAAATGATCTCTGCATTGAGGCACCTGGGTGGCTCATTTGGTTAAGCGTCAGACTTCAGCTTAGGTCATGATCTCACCGTTTGTGGCTTCAAGGCCTGGATTGGGCTCTTGTGCTGATATCTCAGAGCCTGGAGCCTGCTTTGGATTCTGTGTCTCTGTCTCTCTCTCTGCCCCTCCCCCATTCACACTATATTTCTCTCTCTGTAAAATATAAATAAACGGTAAAAAATTAAAAAAAAAATCTCTGCACTAAATGCAAAATGACAAAAATATTATAAATTGTTTAATTTACTGCATCATAAAAAGTCATTCTCCTTGGCAGCAATCTAGAAATGAATGTAAGTTCAACTAATTCCCAGTTTTATTAGGCATCATTATAATATTTGGGCTGATCATATTTTACTTTTCCCATTGGAATCAGCCAAGTTCCTATAGGTTTAATCCTACTAGAAGACTCACCATCATTTATTTTGTTTTTATATTTTAGCTCCATGAACAGCTTCTGTTTCATTTCATAACTACTATTTTTCACTGAAAATATTACCAAAATTTGGATTTTAAAACATGAGAATCCAATGTTTAGAAATACTTCTGGTCGGGGGCACCTGGGTGGCTCAGTCGGTTAAGCATCCAACTCTTGGTTTCAGATTGAAGCCATGATCTCACAGTTCATGAGATTGAGCCCCACATCAGACTTCTCGCTGACAGCATGGAGCCTGCTTGGCATTTTTCCTCTCCCTGTCTCTCTCTTCCCCTCCCCCTGCTTGCACCTGCTTGCTCGCTCTCTCTCTCTCTCTCTCTCTCTCTCTCTCTCTCTCTCAAAATAAATAGACTTAAAAATAAAAAAGGAACGCTTCTGGTTGTATTTAGGAGTTGAAGCTTTTGCAAATGAGGGTCAAAATTTAGTGGAATTCATTAGCACCTGTTTAAAACCTAATTAATTTTACTTGCATTTGCTTTTACAAGGTAACTGCACATTTTACGTTGAAACTATATGTAGGCAAACACATAATTAGAAAGGGCCTTGAAGATTCTCACTTCATCTTTAAAGAGCCTTTTAACTTTTTTTGGTAGTCCTCATGTTGGGCAAAAAAGAGACTCTGGAAATTGATTCTGCAAATAAGAACAGATATGTTAAAATAGTGAAGCCTGAGTTAGAAGTGGACTGTGTGTCAAGGAACTAAATGGTCACTTGTTTCAAAGCTATTAGTGTGGATTCTCAACTTTAGCTGTCAGTAAAAGAATCACCTGCCCATGCCTCACCCCAGACTAATTAAATAAGAGTCTCTGGGGATCAGATGCAAGAATCAGTATTGTTAATGCTTTCCAGTGGTATGAAATGTGCCCTCAAGTCTGAGAACTGTCAACTTAAGGCCAAGGTTCTCAAACTTGATCATGCACCAGAATCCCCTGGAGAACTTATTAAAAAAGCATAAAGAAAAACATAACACAAACCAGAATGCTGGGCCTGATTCTCAGACTCTATGACCCAATAAGTCTTAGTTTGTCCATGATTTGTATTTATATTTATATTTCTAACAGTTGATGCTGATCCTACGTGGTCAAGGGACCACACTTTGAGAAGCACCATTCAGGTTTGATTATATCTTACATGTACTTAGTGATGTGATTATGTTTATATATGCAAAATGAACTTAAGATGGAAGCAATTAACCTAGCAAATTTTCTTCCCATTTCCATGTTACAGCATTGAATGTAAGAGTATTTCATGATTAAATGTAAGAACATTTCAGACAAACTTTTAGTTTGCCCCTTGGAAAATTTATCATCAAAAGCAGTACATTTGTTTATTTTAAACTGTAGTTTAACTATTTTGGGAGTGTTCTGTCTTCCCAGTATTTCAATATAGCTTTCATTTGTTATTACTTTTTAATAAATACACATTAATGTAAGTTGTTAGCTTTTGATTTGTTCCAACTGTTTAATTAAAAAATACCTAAAATTTATTGACAGATTGAAAGGTAGTTCCATGCAGTCTAATAAAAATCCATTAAAATTTGCAAAGTTAACATGACTCCCTTTTATGAGTGTTAATCTTTTAAATCTATGAAAATAGTAAAATTCTGTCTCATGTAACGTATAATCTTACTTGTAAAGCTACTTGTAATTTTACTCCACATAATTAAGGAGCAAAGAATTAGAAACAAAACTGGCAAGTATCAGACACAAAGAGAAGAGACAGAGCTGTCAAAAAGAAATAATTTCCCAGTTAAATCAGTGTATGCTTTATATCAAAGATTTGTTCAACTAGTTATTAGAAAACCAAATTTCATGATTAACTATAACATTTTTTTGAGTTTAGTAAGAAAAAAATGCATATTTGTGTAACCTAATAAATGAAGACTGTTAACCCAATGGGCACTGGCAAAATATGAGTATTGGCAAGCACTGCTTTCAGTTGCTCCCTCATTCCTTAATAACATCTTGGCAGACACAATGATTCTGGTAACTCGTTATTTCTAGAACTTGATTCAATCCACTTTGAAACTTCATTATTATATCTTAGTCAAAGCTTTCTTCTACCCCACTGCTGGCTAGACGTGAAGTTCTAGGAACATTGATGAGAGGGGACCATGTTTTGTTTTTACACCCTACATTTCCCCCCTCTTCTAGCCTTGGCTTTTCAGTCAGATGGGAGAGATGGATAAATATGTAGTATCTTTTAAGTGGGTGTAGTGGTAACCTTCTCTGCTTCTCTGAAGATCACAGCCCTCTGACACATGTGCAATGCAGCTCTTTTAGAAAATGTGAAATCTTCAGAGAGGTGTGAGGTCTCATTTCTCTTCATAGTTCCCTCAGCTCTATCTTCTGTTTCCGCTTCTTCTCCCCCCACTTCTAGATTTCTTTTATCCCCATCCCCTATTGTTCCTACCACAGATTTCATATCTCATAGTCCTAAGAGTCTCTTTTGGTTGGTGGACACCTTCTTGGTTGCATTACTGATATGACCCCCCGAAATAACAGTTTTGGGGCACCTGGATGGCTCAGTGGGTTAAGTGTCTGACTCTTGATTTCAGCTCATGTCATGATCTCATGGTTGTGAGATAAAGCCCCGTATCGCACTCTGCACTGTATATGGAGACTGCTTAAGATTTTCTCTCCCTTTCTCTTTCTTCCCTTCTGCCCCTCTCCCCAACTTGAGCTCTCTCTCTCTTGCATAAATAAATAAATAAATAAATAAATAAATAAATAAATAAATGAATGAATGAATGAATGAATGAATGAATAAATAAATAAATAAATAGATGGAAAAAAAAAAGTTTTGCTCTCTCTTGTGAGTACACTTTTCCCCCTGCTCTCCCAACTGTGATCAGGCTAGTCTCCTAATGACCCATCAGTTCTTTCTTCTCTAGATTCAGGGTAAAATGGTTAGTCTACCTCCTGAGCAGCATTAATTTATTTCTCATGTACCCACAAAATTTCGTGAATTATTCTCATGGAGTCTCTCCTTCCCTTGAGTCTATTGGTCTTTGCATAAAATTGTCTTGTGGGCTACTCTTCTTTTGGAAGGAACAGCTTCAACTATTGGGATTTATGTGTAGCATGTAAGAGTACTTAGATTCTCCTTGTTCTTAGTATTGAGTGGGCCAGTGTCATGTCAAAAGGAAAAATCGCACTATTACATGTTAATTATTATTCATTTTCTTGTTCCTTCTCGCTCTCCTTTCCTTCCTTCCTATTTGCTGTTAAAGCTGGCAGGCACTTGCTGACCAATGCAGACAAATTCTGCGCAATGTGCACAATGCATATTTACTCAATGCGTGGACATTTATAAAGAATGAGAAAACCATTCATTTTATCCCCTCACATTAGAAATAAGGAAATCAAAACACCAAAACTTGTGTGTCCAAAATTGCAGAATGAGTTAGTAAGTCTGACAAGCACTGGACTCAGGTCCATTCTCTTTGTTTCAGAGATTCACAGGTTTTGGTGGTTGCCTGCACATGTTATCTAATTCAATCCCTCATCCAATGTAAGAATTCTAAAACTGGTCTCAGAGATGCTTACCCAGTCCTTGTTTGGATATTTTCAGGAACAAAGAACTGGCCTTTTCGCAGGGTAGCTAATTCTACTGTTAGTCAGTAATTGTCAGAATATTCCTCATTGTTGCAACCAACATCTGCCTTCCTAAAGATTCTAATCAATGATACTTGTTCTGTTTTCTGAGGCTATACAATCTAAATCTATAACCTTGTCACAGGATCACTCTTTAGATAACCGAAGGCACATTCCTGCCTACCTAACCCTTCTCTTTTACAAGCAAAAAACACCACTTCTTTCAGATTTCCTTACATGAGCATTTGTATGTTATTTCCCTCCCAATTGCCCTACTATGAATATACTTGGATTTTTAATGACGTTGGTAAAATTAATGTTCTAAAATGGGGAGTTGATGTCCAATGGGTTAGAGTTTCAGTTCTACAGATGAATAAGTTCTAGAGATCTGTTGCATAATGATACGAATACAGTTAATGTTACTGAATTATGCACTTAAATATGGTTAGAATGGTAAATTTTATTTTATTTTAATTTATTTTGCCAAAGTAAAAACAAATTCGTGGCCTAGATAGAATTAAACACAACATAGTATCCCATATGTGGTATTTTTGAACAGATTGAAATGGATTTATTACCTTCAGTAATTTCTAGGCTTCTGTTAACGCAATTATAAGTGGGAGCCTTATCACATAACTCCTATGTCAAGTGCCCAGCTAATTAAAATAACTAAGCTTCTCTTATGACTTGATCACTCCTTTTGCTCCTTTTGGGTGCTTCTAATGTTTAATTTTCAAAATTTTTTACCTTTTATTTTGATAATCTCCTCATTGTTCCTTATTTACCTATTTCTGAATATGTACATGGGTCTGATCTTTTCCAGTCTATGCTATTACTCTTAGATTTCCATCCTCCTATAACTCTTAACCCTACTGCTGTCTTGCAATTTTGAACCTATGATATTAATGAAGTCTCCCAGTTTTATGGAATTCAGAGATTTGATAAGCATAATTTTTAAGGCTGTAATCAAATCATACTAACAAAGGTGTTAAACTTTTGGCAAGTAATTAAAAACATCCTTCAGGGGAAACTGATTTAATAATTAAAACTGTACAGAGACAATTTTGAACCCATTAAATTTACTACCATCTTGCATGCATGATACTTTCATTTTTCATCAGAAGATTTATCAAACATTGCCAAAAATATGAGAACGCTTTGTTTATGGCATTTTCATGATACATCCTTATCTAAAAATTGTATCAGCAAATAAATCTCATTTGGCATAAATTTTTATTTTGTTCTTGAGCAAAGAGTCTCTTTAAAAATTCTGACAAAATAATGTTTTAGCAAGTTAATACTAGAATTGTTGTCAGATTATATACATATATATATGTATATATATATATGTATGTATATATATATGTATGTATATATGTGTATATATATATATATATATATATAAATTTTACCTTTCTATTGTTTGCAAATTTTCACTCATTTTTGAAATTGGAACAATATTATTTACCATTTTCCAGTTTCCATACATCTTTCCCATCTTCTATTTATTTCAAAAGCACTGTCAATATTCTGAGATCAAAAATATATGTTTCATATCTTCTTTGATAACTTGTTTCAATGTGGAGATAAATTCATTTTTGTTAAGTAGGTGTTACAATTTTCTCTCTTTGATTTGATTCAGAGCTTTAACTTCCCATCAAACCTGTTTGTTCTTCACTCTCCAATCTGGCAATAATTACTTCCATTCAAATGACAGAAACCAAAGAAATTAAGTTATTTGATTTATGCTTTGTATCCCAGATGGTCGTGTTCTGCTTTCTCATGTTCTATACATTTATATTTAAACAATTTTATTTTGTTTAGAAGTGGCATGCAAGCTTTTGCAAGGTTCTCTCTTATGTTATTCTTATGGGTATGTGACATGCTTTCTCATCGTCTTTGGTTACGGTTCCCTGTTTTATACACATTTGATTAATAAGGCTCTGTATGCAGGAAAGTGGGGAGTTAGGAAGACCCTGGTGAGCATATTGAAAGCCACAGGCAGAAATTATTAAAAACAGCTTTTAGTTCCTTGACCTCACTCAGCATTTCCCCAGCTTCTTGCTTAAAGGTATGAATCACACAGGGTGCTTGGTACTAATAAATATCCTCAGGCCACTACCACCCTCCCCCAAAAGTTCATTCAGTAGGTCTCACATAGAGTCCAGGAATATGTATTTTGGGAAAAGCACCTCCTGTGATTCTTATCCTAGAGCAATTCCAAAAAATTTAATAAGCTATGTGATGTCAACATTCCCTACAAATTAGAATTTGTTAAGGCTACTACAAATCACCACAAACATGATGGCTTCACATAACAGAAATCCATTCTCATAGTTTTAGAGTCCAGAAGTCCAAAATCAGTAGTGCTCCACAAAGAGAATCCTCTGCCTCTTCCAGCTTCTGTTGGCTGCTCCACCTTGGCTCCAATCTCTTGTCTGCATGTTCACATGGCCTTTCTCTGTGTCACTATCACATCTTATAAGGGCGCAAGTCCTTGGATATTTAGGGACCTCCCATAATCTAGAATGAAAGAATCTTGAGATCCTTAATTACATAGGCAAAGACCCTATTTCTAAATAAGACATTCACAGGTACCAGGCTTTAGAATGGGACATCTCTTTTTGATACATACATTTCAACCCATAACACCTGAGGAAATGTAGTATGTCCTATACTACCAACTGAAGTATAATAAAGGCTCAAGTATAAGTACTTTTAAAAGCTGTACATATAATTCTAATATACATCCAGGTTTGTGATGTGAAACACTCACAATTCTAATTATTTACTTTTGCCTCTTGGCTAACTTCTTATCTAAACTCTCTGTTACATACCAGGAATCCTCAGATGTTCTTTCTTTTCCATAGTATCTGGAGCTTTGCACTACCAAAAGCCACTGGGCAATAATAATTCTAAGTGCCTCTTGGTCCTGACAAAAATGCAGTCCCTTAAATTTCTGTCAAGAATAAACATGAATTCTTCTGACATTTCAGCAGCAATGATTTTATACACACACACACACACACACACACACACACACACACACACACACAATCAGAATCAAATGAGAAAGAATATGTAAAATCTCGGTAGTGGTTAGTATCTAGTAGTTATTCAATAAGAGATGAGCTATAGCCTTTTCTTCTTTTTTTTCCTTCCAAATAATTTTCTTTATCAAATGGAACACACACACACACACACACACACACACACACACACACACATTTATTTTTCAAACTAGAGTTGGAATTGGGCCAATTGACATTATTAGAGAAAATAACATTTCCAAACTCTTATTTTTTTAATATTAAGTTTAATATTTTGAAAGATGTCAGGTTGAAGTATCCTACTGATCCAGGAAACAAATCCCTTCTATCATGTTGAATTGGCATTTTGAAAGCAGAAAGCTGTGTGCATGTCAGTGTTTGAGCCATTTGTTGCTGCCCCTTGCTGGGATGAGATAGTTTCTATAATTTGAGCAGAACCGAGGATGTCTGAAGTTGGGGCTTTACCCCAGGGTACGTTGCCAAAAAAAATCAGGATATAACCTCTGTGAGTTAAAGTACATAAGCAATTTCATAAAAATTGTTCTTATTAATAACATGCTAATTTTTTAATGATAAAAATGAAACAGAAAAATAAATCTTAGGCAACCTGATTACTATTTTGTGGCACTGAAGAATTGATTCCTTGTGCCTACACAGTGCTAAAATTACTAATCCTAGAGTATGAATTAGAATGAGAAAAATATGACAGAATACCATATAAGGACAGTTTTAAAAATTCTTGTATTTTTGGGGACCCTTTGTGGCTCCTTTGGTTAAGTGTCCAACTTTGACTCAGGTCACGATCTCATGGTTCTTTGGGTTCGAGCCCAAATCAGGCTCTGTGCTGGCAGCTTGGAGCCTGGAGCCTGCTTCAGATTGTTTTTCCCTCTCTCTATGTCTGCCATTCCCCCACTCATATTCTCTCTTTCTCTCTCTCTCTCTCTCTCTCTCTCTCTCCCAAAAATGAATGAATGTTAAAAACAAAGAATTTCATTAAAAATTTCTGTGTTTTTTATTTATTTACTTAGTTTTAATTTTTTTAACATTTTATTTATTTTTGAGACAGGGAGAGACAGAGCATGAACAGGGGAGGGTCAGAGAGAGGGAGACACAGAATCTGAAACAGGCTCCAGGCTCTGAGCTGTCAGCACAGAGCCCGACGCGGGGCTCGAACTCCTGGACTGCGAGATCATGACCTGAGCTGAAGTTGGCCGCTTAACCAACTGAGCCACCCAGGCGCCCCAAAAATTTCTGTATTTTTAAAATGTAGATATTTCAAAATTTGTTTTTTTTTTTTTTCTTCTGGAAGATATGGTCGTATACGCACACACACACCAAAATTTCCTGAAATATAGTCTTTTAAATTTTTTTTTTCAACGTTTATTTATTTTTGGGACAGAGAGAGACAGAGCATGAACGGGGAGGGGCAGAGAGAGAGGGAGACACAGAATCAGAAACAGGCTCCAGGCTCTGAGCCATCAGCCCAGAGCCCGACGCGGGGCTCGAACTCACGGGCCGCGAGATCGTGACCTGGCTGAGGTCGGACGCTTAACCGACTGCGCCACCCAGGCGCCCCGAATATAGTCTTAAAATAAGTAGAAACCAAAATAAATTTATTTGAGTTACTTTTTATATATTCTGAGTTTTTATAGACATAAATCAGTTAATTGTTTACTTCATGTAGTATATTTGTTGGGGAGAGTCTTTTTTTTTTTTTAAGTTTATTTATTTTGAGAGAGAGAGAGTGTGTAAGTAGGGAAGGAACAGAGAAAGAGAGGGAGAGAGAGAATCCCAAGCAGGCTCTCTACCACCAGTGTAGAGACCAGTGAGGGGCTCCAGTCACGAATCACGAGATCATGACCTGAGTTGAAGTCAAATGCTTAACCAACTGAGCCACCAAGGTCCCCCTCATCTGGTACATTTCATTGGGAATTTCCAATTTACAAAAGCTATTATTTCTTTATCATTTCTTGAGACAAAAAAAAATCTAAGTTCATTGTTTAATTTTTAACTTTTGGACTCAATTGAGTTTAGATTTATTTTAGTACTAATTATTTTAATTGCCAAGGATCCCTATCACTGTTAGATACAAATCTGTCCTTTGGAATTTTTCTGCTGTCCTAAAATGTATAAAAACAGAAAATGTAAATTTTTCCTAATGTTTGTTTATTTTTGAGAGAGAGAGAGAGAGAGCGCGCGCGCGCGCATGTGCACAAGCAGGGGGGTGGGCACACAGTGAGGGAGACACAGAATCAGAAGGCAGACTCCAAACTCTGAGCTGTCAGCACAGAGCCTGACAAGGGGCTTGAACTCATAAACCATGAGATCATGACTTGAGCTAAACCCAGCCCCTTAACCGACTGAGCCACCCAAGTGCCCTGAAAATGTAATTTTGTATAAAGAGACTATATTTTTAGTCTCATGCACTATTTTCTTCCCATCAATGTTTATGTATGTTCAACTTTCACCTTTCTTTAAAAAGATTAGCACCAACATAACTACTTAACTGTTTTTGATCCTATATGTCTCATCAGCTGTCACATTGATTCTTAAGTTCCTCATAGTAAAATGTCTTGGAAAAGTTACATAAATTTTATGTATCAATGTTCCACTCAGTCTACAATAGACGAAAACTGTTTTTCCTCCTCAAATCATTCCACAAAAACTGTATTTTCCAAGCTCAACAGGAAAAAAATAATATGGTTAATGCATTTCCATTTACCTCTCATGTTACCATCATTGTGGTCTTTCTCCTTGAAATACTTCTCTTGTCTTCAGTGAAAGATATTTCTTGGTTTCCCTCCTACATGTTTTCTGGTTCCTCTGTCTATGCCTAACTCTGAAATATTCTTTCAGTATTTTATTTGATAGAGGGAGTTGATTTCTTTGTAGGAAGTTCTCATTTTTATTTTCTTTTATTTATTTTATTTTATTGTTTCTTTTGAGTGGGAGGAGAATAGATTTTTCACTCTCGATTCAATACTGCAAATAATTTATAGGTTACTTTAGTTTTCATAAATTTATTCTTGGCATCCTAATATATCACTACAGTGTTTCTATACATGAATTTAGTTTTACTTATCTCGAGTTAAATTGTGGTTCCTTAATCTAAAGTCAGGTCTTTCATAAATTATGGGAAATTCCAAGAAATCATCTTTTTGATTATTACCTATCCCCATTTTCTCTGTCATGTTTTTGGACTATGAATTTAATATTTTCTCTTTTTAATCTATTCTCCATGATTCTGTATTTATTAAAAATTATTTTTTATCTTTAAACTGCAACATTGGATATTTCTTCTGATATGTCTTCTAGTTTAGTAATTCTTCAAACATACTAATTTATAATTTAATCACTCCTTAAAGTTTATAATTTCAACACTGGTTTTGATTTCTAAATGCCGTATTTGGTTCCTTTTCAAGTCTCTGCCTGTTTTTCCTCTGGGTGTATGTATGGTTGTTTTCACTTTATTTATTTTGAGAGAGAGAGAGAACACAAGCAGGGGAGGGCAGAGAGAGAGAGGGAAAGAAAAAGTATCCCAAGCAGGCTCTACATAATCAGTGCGGTGCCCTACCTAGGGCTTGAACTCACAAATGGCAAGATCATGATCTGAGCCAAAACCAAGTGTCAGACACTTAACTGAGCCACCCAGGTGCCCCATTAGGGTGTTTTTTTTAAGCATGCTTTTGTTTTATCTTTATCTTTATCTTTATTTTTATTTTATTGTTTATTTTATTTTATTTTATTTTATTTATTTTATTTTTTTTATTTTATTTTTTTGAGAGAGAAAACGCACAAGCAGGACAGGGGCAGAGACAGAGAAGGGGGGGCAGGGGACAGAGAATCCAAAGCGTGCTCCTCCCTGATAGCAGTGAGCCCAAGATGGAGCTTGAACTCACAAACCTTAAGATCATGACCTGAGCTGAAGTCCTAGGCTCAACCAATTGTTCCACTCAGGCAGGCGCCCTTTGCCTTTATTTTTTAAAATATGTTTTGACTTCCTTATTTTATAGTGTTTATTATATTTTAGTCTATAGTCTCTGTCATATACCTGTCATGAGACTGAAGCACTAACTACTGTGCTAATGAGGCATTTAGCTACTTTTTAAATGTCTGAAGATCTTATGGATTTAATTCTGCCAATTTTTGGATCTGCTAAATTTCCACTCACCAGATACATATTTTTTCTTTTGCTTCCTTGTTAGCTCTACTTCTTTCCTCCCTCCCTTCCTTATTTCCTCCTCCCTCCCTCCTTTTCCACTTTCTTCCTTCATTCCTTCACCCCTTTTTTAATGTAATTTTTTGAGCCTGTCTTCTATGTTTTTTGGCCCTGTGAAAGTCTTTTGAGGCCTGTCTTGAGGCCACAGCTTTCCTGAACAACCTATTGTCTGAAATATTGTATGCCCTGAATTCATCTTTACTTTGATTTTTTTTAATTGAGGGTTTTTGAACTATAGAAAGTAGAGCTTATAATACAGTTTCACATCTATAAATTTTGGGAAATATATATATGTATATATATATGTATATGTATCTATATATATATATATATATATACATATATATATACATATATATATACACACATATACATACACATATATATATTTTTTTCCATTCACAATCCAGGCTGAGACCTCTCTTCTTCCTGGGAGGGGATATTATCTCCTCCAACCTTCCATTGAGGGTTTAGCCTCTGAGGGTCCTGGGTCTATGCTCAGATCCACACCTTAGGAGCAACTAAGAAATTATCATCTGTTTAGTGTTGATATTAAAACCCAAACATCTAGATTACTGATCCAGCATTCTTCTACTGCCTTTGTGGGCAAAATCAGTCTCTCTCTCTCTCTCTCTCTCTCTCTCTCTCTCTCTCTCTCTCTCTCTCTCTCTCTCACACACACACACACACACACACACACACACACACACACACGCATGCCTAGACATATTCACAAAGCTATGGAAACTCTAACCTAGTTTTCAGTTCTTTTTTCATTTCTCAACTCTGAAAATTTGTATTATTTTCTTGCATATGCACTATGTATTAAAATGTTTGGTTATTACTTTTGCATTTTTCATTTGTCTTCCTCATTGCCAGAAGTGTTCTATATGTCTTTCTAGCAATTCTGTTAATTTCATTCATACATTCCCTGGATGGATGTTCCATTGACCTCTAAGGGTCTCTTATATCAGTAGTGATTATTTCTAAATCTATCACACCAGCGAATTTGTAGCTCCTAAAATTTCACTACATCTGTCTTACACATTACTGCAGCTATTTTGAAAATTTTAGTTTTTTAAACATTTTATCTACTCTGACTTCTGGGCCTTCAGGAATGCTGTCTTTCTAGAATATTCTAAAAGCATCCCTTCCCCTCCTGTTCTCCTGATTTGATGTGAACATATTATTCATATTGGCTTGTATATAACTTCCTCTGGTGTGCAATAGCTGAGAGTAGTTTTGATGATTCTGTTCTGGGTTGCAATAACACCTTGTGTTGCTTATGTCATAGCATTTATCAGAGATTTATTGAAGTCACTTGTTTAATTATACTACAAATATTTTCTTACTAGATTGTAAGCATGCTTAGAAATGAAAATGGTGAACTTTGTATTCCCAGTATTTAGCACTATTTTATTCATTCATTTATTCATTTATTCTAGGTGATGTATCACTAAGACCTAGATCTCTGTCTTGTATAAAGCTCCCAATATTTTGAATGATTAAAACTTTTGAAACAGTTTTCTACTCTTTTACAGAGGAAACACTTGAGACCAGAGATGTTAAGTAACTATCCCCAATTATATATTAATTAGTGAGAAAATCAGGATTTTAATCCAGGTTTGCCTGCCTACAAACTCTGTTCTTTATATAGGACTTACGTGATGTATAAAATGAGGTTTTATGTAACAACAAAGAAAGAGCAGCAAAATGAAGATTATTTGTGGTACAATGTTTTCTTATGGTTTTCACCAAAGTATATTTACTTTATTGGATCTTTTGAAGTCTGTCCTAAGTAAGTACCAATTCTCAAGAGCCATAGCTAGTATCATTATCAAGAAATGTTATATATTTTCCCAGAGGATATAGTCCTATAATCTATATAATTTTAAAAAGCACTATTTTCCCATAACCACATTTAATTATACCTTAGAATAGATAATAATCAGAATTAAAATGTAAGTGGAAGACATAAACGACAGAAAGAAGAATTAAAATTTTCATCCTTCCCCAAATTTTTCTGCACTATGATGTTTTAATAAGTATTGGTATGATCAGCATGGTATAGGGAAAAATAATATATTTTGGAAGCAGTCAGACTAGTATCCAGATTTTACTCTGATACTTGCTGGTTATGCAGTATATCCTCAGGCAATTTACGTTGTTTTCTTTTACAATTCAGGTTGGCTATAAAAATTTCAGGGCTGTTGTGAAGAGTATAGGTAATGTATATACATAGCTAGCTTAATATCTCATACTTAATAAATAATAACGTGTAATGTGCATTGTATCATCTCCTTCAGGTTTAGACAACACTTTCCTATCCCTGGACTTCTATAATATTCTTAACTTGTCATTTATTTTAATGTGGATCCTGTATACATTTTCCACATGATGGTCACCTTTATATACATGTAGGATGTGGACTACATACTCTAAAACAAACCTATGATAGCTTTACTTTGAGAGTTCAATAATTAGTTAATTAGAATTATTCATTTTGAGACCAAAAAGGAGAAATAAGTAGGAAGATTCCTAGAGATAGGAAAGAAACAAATTGGATCTGAAAACTACCTCTAAGCTTTGTATACCGGATAAATAGAAGTACCATACCAACGATGATTACCCTTGAGAGAGAGAGAAAATTGTTGCCATTTACATAATAGCATACATATAACCTGGCAATAAATTTTAAGTGAAAGATATAATAGATAAATTGAGCACACCACCTGCAACAATAGAAGATTTCTTAACAGTCCATTACTCCACATTAAACATTCTATGAGGTTGAAGTAACTACAGAAATAAAATATAGTTTTCTTTAGTGTAATTTTAATATGAAAAAATGTAAGCCACTTCCATTTATATATTTGTTTCTCTTTGTGAGAGTTAATCAGGTAATCTTTCCAAGTGTCTTGCAATCTGTGTCTCATGGAAGATCCACAGTCAAAGGATATTTATATAAAGTCAAGAAAGAAAAGATTGTGTTTAATATTTAACTCTTTGTCAAATATAAGAATTCATGCTGGTATTTTAAAAAGAACAAGTACCTAGAAACAGACTGAAATATTCAGATACTCTTTTTAACTTTTAAATTAATGCTAATAGGGAAGAACAGAGAAAATGTTAAATTTAATTTAAGTAGCTTTTGTTTTATTTTTTAGGAGAAGATGTATATTGTTGTCAGAACTCATTTATCTGTCACTATTAGATACTGGTGATAATATACTAAGAAATTATGGATACATTATTTTCCAACATTAGTGAAAAATGAAGTGTCCTATATTTTACTTAAATTTTTGGTGGAACTCCTAAAATGTGTTGCACATTTGACTGCCTTAAGTGGAGAAAATCCAAAGATAATTTAACGTTTTAAATGTATTCTTATATTTTTTTTCTGAAATTCAATTATCTTTTATTGGAATACTGTGATAATCCCAGGAGTTATTTGGGAGATATGCCCCATTTTTATGCTAATAAAATGCTTTCAGGGTGTTGTGCACTTGCAGAGGTTGTTTCTTCTGACTTCTTGACATTTAGGATTTAAAGGACCCGAGAGATCAAGTTACAAACCTGACATCTGTCACCAGAGAGGCATTGTGACTTATTCTAGGTCACAGTGCTTTATCAGGGAAACATGAATGAAACATTAGTAATTTCACTCCCTTATATGTGTCCCTTCAATTAATATCTCTGTTCTTTGTAGTGATTTGCCCTATCCTTTCTTCTAGTCCTCATTTTTTAAAAACTTTATATAATTTGCCTCTTGTCCTATACTAAATCAGACAATGTGGTTACCAAGAGAAATGTAACTATTATGTAAAAAAATAAATCAGAAATGAGATACAACTATCTAAGTACATATATGCATCATATGCACGTATGTATGTTGTATTCACTGTGGTCAGGTATATGACTTATTTTCTTAGAGACTGAAGGTATACCAGGTTTTAGATTATTTTATTTATTTTGAAAGTTTTTACCCTTTAGAAGCTAACGTTCATATTTGGGGCACAAAGGGGACTGGATTTTAGACTCAGAATCTGAGAGGTAGAATCCTAAAGGTCACTTGGAAAACTTACTGAACAATGAAGTATTGCCAAATTTCAGATTCTCCAAATGCTTGGGGTGTTTTATCACTTTCCTGGTTAAATGTGTGATTCTGTTTAATACGTTCCTAAATTTATAGAAGAGAGATTAAAAAATGTGAAGTAACCTGTTATAGATTCAACAAGATTTGATGTTATTTTTCAAAACTAGATCTCATCGTATCTTAGAATCTGCATTTTGACTTTATTCATTTTAACCATAACTTACACTGATGTTTGGTTTAAAGTCACTATTCATATCTACTGTACATCTTCTAAACATTAAACATTTATGCAAAGAAGAAAACATATTTTGGACAACATTCCTGTTGATTCTTGAAACATAAACACATAAGTTTTCATTATCTTGTCAGGTAACAAGAGAAAACTCTGTTAGAAGTATTGATTAAAGGATGCCTTGGGCATTTTCACTTCTTTTGAGCACTTCCCCTTATATGTCAGAAAATTTGTTGAGTCACATCATGGATAGCTTTTGATACAGTCTTTTCTCTCTTCATATCAGTGATTGCCTCCTTTTTACTGCTGTCTTTGAATAACGTTTAGGCTCTGATCACATTTTGGGGGTTTAAAAAATTAAATTTATTCTAAAATTTGTATCTTGAAGCATGTCTTTGGTAATCATAAAATTTAATGGAGATTTGTTCAGTTTTAGAATAATTTTGATTCATATTCCAATACCTCACATGTATATAGTCAGATGTAACCACACAAAGAAATAGCTTTTTAAGAAGCGAAAAGCAGGTAATCAATGCCATATCAACCAGATCTGGTATGAGCCCACCACTTTCCCTACATGTTATTTATGAAGTAATATCAATTTATGTTGTCATTTGGGTAAATTACCAGTAGTAAAGATGGCTGTCACTTGTAGTCTGCTCACTGGTTGCTACTGCTGGTCAGTCTGCCTGATTCTCTTTTCCCAGCTCAGCTACACACTAGAGAGAATTCTCATGGGCTCCAAAGTTGACTTACTGTTTCACCATTTTAAGAGTGAGGATGAATATTTTAGCCTCCAATGTAATTTGAAATATTATTGAAAAGATACGGCACAGGATATGTCTTTGACACTACCATGCAAAATTAATTTGCTCACATTTTACTATTCTAGCTAGTTGTGACTTGCCAAAAACTATACATCAATATACACTTTTAACTTAACAATTTCATAGTTTTTAATAAAGGAAAAAATGCAAATCATTCTATAAAAGTTCTAGCAGTGCCATTAAAAATTCTTACTTTCTGACAATACCATCACTCATGTGATTCACTGGTTAAAATAGTATGAAAGTGCTCAGTAACATAATTTTGGGTATTCTGTAAAGTCCTAACTCTTAGGGATGATCCAGAATAGGCCTGCAGGGGACCTTTGGGAAACATAACTGTTAGACAGGCCCAAGTACCATAAGAAGAGCAGGTCCAATATGAGGTCTGATTGTAACTGCCATTCAAACCTTCTTATCAGTAGTGCAGTGCAGGGAACTGCTGTCCCCAGGAAGAGAGCATGATGGATGAGAGCATCCTTTCCTAAAGATGGAGGGCAAGGGCATGGAGCAAACTGCCCATGTGTGAGCCCCATGACTCAGCCTTCAGGCTACCTGGGATTGGTACTTAAAATATTAAAAGATTTTTGTATTCCAAGATTTTATTTAAATCCAAGTTAGTAGTAGAAGTTATTGATTCATCACTTACATATAAAACCCAGTGTTCATTACAGGTACCCTCCTTAATGCCCATCACCCATTTTAAAAGAAAAATGAAGGATAGACCTAAAGATGCATGACCAAAATCATTAGGTAAATCTTGCATGTTCTTCTCTATAAAAAATAAATATTGATAGTGTTATAGAATTTAAAGTTAAAAAACTTTAGTTTTTAATTTTTTTAAAGTTTATTTAATTATTATTGAGAGAGAGAGCACAAGCTGGGGAGAGGCAGAGAGAGACAGAATACGAAGCAGGATCCAAGTCTGAGTTGTCAGCACAGAGCCTGATGTGGGGCCTGAACCCACAGACCATGAGATCATGACCTGAGCTGAAGGCAGACATTTAACTTACTGAGCCACCCAAGCTCCCCCAAAGTTAAAAAAACTTTAAATTATTGCTAACAGACACATGAAAAGTTTTCAGTATCACTCATCATCAGGGAAATACAAATCAAGAGTACAATGAAATACCACCTCATACCTGTCAGACTGATTCAAATTAACAGCACAGGAAACAACAGATGTTGGCGTGGATGCAGAGAAAGGGAGCCCCCAGTCTTGGTGGGAACACAAAATGGTACAGCCACTGTAGAAAACAGTATGCAGGTTTCTCAAACATTAAATAGAACTACTCTAAGACCCAGCAATTGCACTACTAGGTATTTACCCAAAGGATACAAAAATACAGGTTCGAAAGGGTATATGTACCCTGATGTTTATAGCAGCATTATCAATAATAGCTAAATTATAGAAAGAGCCCAAATGTCCATCGACTGGTGAATAGATAAAGAAGTTGTGGTATATATACACAATAAAATATTACTCAGGTATAAAAGAGAATGAAATCTTGCCATTTGCAATGACGTGGATGGAGCTAGAGTGTATTATACTAAACTAAATAAGTTAGAGAAAGACAAATACCATATGGTTTCATTCATATGTGGAATTTAAGAAAGAAAACAGGCAAACATAGGGGAAGGGACAAAAAAGAAAAAGGGAGGCAAACCATAAGAGACTCTTAACCATAGATAACAAACTGAGGGTCCTCAGAGGGAGGTGGGCAAGGGATGGGTTAAATGGGTGATGGATAATAAGGAGAGCACTTGCTGTAATGAGCACTGGGTGTTATATGTAAGTGATGAATCACTAAATTCTACTCTTGAAACCAATATTACACTGTATGTTAACTAGAATTTAAATAAAAACTTGAAACAATAAAAATGATTGTTATAGAATTTAAAGATAAAAAAACTTTAAATGATTGAAATCTCCAACATTGTAAAATTATGCAGTAGTGACTAGTGTGGAAACCAAATGCTAAAACAGTGGAAGTATTTAAAGACACATTTCTAATAAATACAAGGAAGTCTACCATACATAATGAAACAATTTATGAGAAATACTTCAAGGTGAATACATCTACAAACTAAAAACATAGGTATAGTAAAAGCAGCTTAAGTACATTCATGGATAGTAAATGAAAATAATATAGGAAATTGGTGATGGAATAAAGAATGGAGGGAGAGTTTGATGAGTGAACTCTAAAGACCTGTTTTTTTATTAAGGAAATAATGGCCAGTTTTAGGCAAGCGTAATTTTTCAGAGTTTATTTTCTTATGGCTAAAATGATTGGATATAGTCAGTGTTTTGTTTTGTTTTAAGCTAGGAAAGATATTGTTATTATTCATATATTTTCCTCTAAATAGTATTCAAAACTCCAAAAAAAAACTATAGATAAATATTTGTGTAGTTAAATAAGAGGTTAATAATTTGGCTGAAGAAGTTTGGACAGCCAAACACTAGCCTGCTCAGCCATCTTGGTAGCCTTGAGACAGAGCCTGCAGAGTACAAGTTGAAAATATTTATGGTCTCCCTCCCACCAAATATAGACTATGAATGTAAGCCACTTGTTTTAAGGAGAAGAGCAGCCATTTGCTACAAAATGGCTTTGTCTCCAGCTGTCAAAAGAACAATATAAAAGAATGTGGGGCACAGATCTATCTCCATGTGGCAATTTCTTTGTATCAGTGAACTGATGGAGGTTTTTTTTTTCTTCTTTTTCTATTTTTTAATGTCTGTTAAATGAGCTCTTGTGGGTGATGGTTTTATAATTCCATGAATATTGTGCTGAGAGCTAAAGTACCTGGTATTAAGCACATTATGTAAACTATGTGAATTGCTTTCACCATAAATGAAAGTCTTTTTCCTGGCAATTGTATTCTTTGATTACTACTACCTTTTGCCTTTTCTTTTCTTTTTCCAATCAGTCTAGATTATTTTCTTTTCTTTTTCCAATCAGTCTAGATTATCTGATCATTTTATGACACTTTGCTGAATTGACTCCTCCTTTGAATTAGCAAGTTACCTCTTTTTAGAGTCTTTTTCTATGCTAATTCTATGTTTGTCTATGTTTAAATTTTTTGTTGTTATAAATATTTAGGGGTTAGGAAAGGAGGTCTTTGGATTTAATAGAGTAAAATTTCATTTTGAATTCTAATTCCTTACTGTTGTCTATTTTCAGAGAATTCTTGCGTTTTGTGTTTTGTGTTTTTTTTTTTAACCTTAGAATTCACTCCTCGAAACATTTATAACTGTATGATATCCATGAACTGATTTTATTGAGATGTTTTGTTTGTTTGTTTTTACTTTCACTTTTTGATGTTGACATCTCTAAAAGGCAAACTTAGATCTTACTTTCCTACTTGGTTCTCTGTATTCAGAAAAGGCCTTTCTGTTTAAAGTATACACGCATTACTTTGCGTATAATGAATACACACGGTCTTTCACCAAATGATTCTCCTTGCCTTTCAGTCCCTGTACAGTATTCATTTAAAAAATATTAAAAGTATGGGTGTCCTATGTCCTCAAGAAGTTTATGTCACTATATTTGTATACTGCTTCCTCTGTGCCTTTTGTCGAAGACAGGGGTGGAGTTCTGGTCCCATTAGCAAATGAGATACAATTTAAGCCAAGCATAGTCAGTAACATCTTACCTATTGAATGTTTTTATCCTTTCCTAGAATTTCCAACTTGTGAGCCACTAACTCAATTTATATGCAAAAGTGGAAGATGCATTAGCAGCAAATGGCACTGCGACTCTGGCAAGTACTACTGTTCACTGTATTGCACTGATTTGATTGGGGGCCTGACTGTTGGTGAGACATAGTTCATAAGAGAAGCTTGCAGAGCCAACAAAATGGCTAAGACAAGTGGTAAGAGGGCACCTGGCACTTCAGCGGGGATTAGCATTAAGAGTAATGGAGGTCAACATCTGTCCCATGGGGCAATGAAGAGATTTGTGTTCAGACATTATGCTGGACATCGTCTAATTCGACAGATGTGAAGTAAAGGGGATAATTGAGGAAATGACCTGGACAATTTGAGTTCCCCAAAGCATTTATGTAAAGTGCTCTGTACTCTCAGGACAGAGGAGTTTATAAATTATTATGGAATTATCCAAATGGTCTCATTTCTGCCACCTTGCTATTTATGTACAACTGATGTTTTTTTTCTTATACTCAATTGTATCCCTATGCTGAATTATACCGAACACAGGTAAATGAATTATGTATAAATCATACATTCTCAGCCACTGATTTCAATTTAATCTATTTCCACTTCACATTTCTCTCACCTCCCTCCTGCGATGGTTGTTAATAAAGAATATAAATCATTGCTAATGATAGTGACAATTTCCCAGTATAAATACACACTTATCAGTTAGTAGGGGAAGGGGAGTACGTAGTCACTCTTCATGTTGGAGAATGGAGAAGAAAGGTCTGAATTAAAGATACGGTTATACACTGTGGGGTGTAGAGAGATTGTGGGTCTGAACAGTTTTCCACAATAATTATATCACCAGCTGTATCATTTCATGAAATTCCTGCACTCATCATTGTCCTCTCGTTTTATAATTATTTCATGTCGCATAGATTTGTTGTCAATGGTTAGTCATTTCTGAGTGAAATGGAAATTAAATTTTAAAATCCAAGTCAAGGATTTCTTTTTTCCTCTTTGGTTAGTAGTTGATGTGAAAGCACAAGGGAAGCAATGTCAAAATGAAAATAGTTCCCCCACTGTCCATGGGAAAGTTGATCATTGATTCCTTTATCAAAAACAAAAGAATGCTCTATATACAAAAAGAAACCTTAGAGATTTTGGAAGAAAAATTTTCTTCCTGGGTCAGTTTTCACTCCCTTGATGTTGGTGCTTCTTTCCAGATGATGACTGTGGGGACGGCAGTGATGAAGTTGGCTGTGTTCACTCTTGCTTTGATAATCAGTTCAGGTGTTCCAATGGCAGATGTGTCCCAGGCCACTGGGCCTGTGATGGTGACAATGACTGTGGAGACTTCAGTGATGAAGCCCAAACCAATTGTACCAGAGAAGGTCAGTAATTTTGTGACTCTATGAACTATCATTTTAAATTGATAAATAAATAAATAAATAAATAAATAAATATATATATAAATATATATATATATATATTTGAATATATAAAACATATATATTTGGAACAGTGTAAAATAATTTACAGATCACTTTCACTCTTTTATTTCTCTGGTTTCTCATTTTAATACCTCCTTATACTCCGATACCTTCTGTGGTTTTGGTTCCTACTTTCATTGGATGCTTTAGTTACTACGACGTTAATCCTCTCCAACTTTTAAATTGCCAAACCCCAAACCCATCCCCAAGGAAAACAAACAAGCAAACTAAACAAAGAAACAATAAAGGCATAATTTTTCTTTTATTTGAACACCAAATTTGTTTCCTTAAGGTTTGAAATAACCTCCTATTGATTGATGATTCATTCCAACTGAATAACTCCTAGAATGCAAGCTGCAAGAAGGAAACTGTGACAACGGGTCGCAGCATATCCATGGGCAGCCATACCCTGTCATTTGCATGCGTTACTTTGCAAAATTTGATCATCCATAGGGAATGTTAACAAATTAGAAATCATGTTGGAAATATCATAGGAAAAAATCATTAGGCTGCCAAACATTCATACAATCAGTAACATTTTTTTTAAGTATAAGTTTTCTTTCTGCTTAAGAATTTGGAAGAATTTGTCATTCACTCGTTCATTTATTCTACTGATATTTATTGAAGACTTTCTATGTGCCAGTCACTGTGCTTGTAGAAAAAGATAGATAAAAGGATAAAGAAATGTGGTCCCCATTCAGCATTTAATATCTAGCAGGCAAGCAGAGAATAAAGTGATCTATTTAATGAGTTGGGTATTGGAGTGGGAGGCATATATTGAATGATAATAAGAAAGGAATCATTTTCAAAGTGTTTTCAAGGGCATATATTTGTCTTCTGCAACATTTAATAACTTAGAAAATTTCTATAGTTTTTTTCCTCTGATGTGATTCCTTTTGTCTTTTTTGTTTGTTTGTTTCCTGTCTGTGTCCCTCCCTCCCTCTCCTCTTTCCCTTTTTTTTCTCATTCCCTTTCTCATTCTCTCTCTCCCCCCACCCCTTTCTTTATCTATATCTCATTCTTTTGTCAGTTTCTCTCTTATTTCAGTTGGTCCACTAATACATATGAACTAGAGCTTTTTTCATTAACAACCTTGCATGGAAACAGAAATGCTGTAAAAAAATACTTTTTTTTCCCTTTTTTCTTTCTATATTGGAAGCATTCATCTGGGGTGTGGTTGGTATGTCATTACTAAGTTACACTATGAATATAAACTGCATTTCCCCCCACCTCACAGATGTCTTTATAGGCTCCTCATGAGGTGTACATCTGTGGCCTGCTGGCACTGCCCCCAATATGCTGTGAAAGATAAATTTCCCCAAAGTTAATTTACTTTCATCTCAGAAGTGAGATCCTCTCCCTCTTTTCTATGTTTATTTGTCCCTAAATTAAAATAATTATTGCACATTAAGAAGTTTTTGAGAGATCGCTTTAGCTTCATGAGTATCCAGAGTAAGTGATACACAACCCTTTGTAGCCTCACTAGGTAGTTTCTCTGGTTTGAAGTATAATAGAATCGGTGACTATTGAATGTTAATGACCTTCACTTCTAGAGCACCTCACTTTCACTTATATATTTCTCTAAAGAATATACTGTCAATGTGAACATCATGCATTTCTTATATGATTATGGTAATACACTAAGGAAATGATCCAGAGAATCTACATGATTCTTGGACATGTTTCAAACACAGAATGAGAAGAACATCCTGAACTAATTTATATTTATCAGATTATAAATTCCCTAATCAAATATTCCACTTGGTGAATAAAAGTTGCAGGAACTGAAGAAAGGGAACAGTCTAGGATGACTTTGCTATAAGACAGAGTATTTCAGAGGACATTTACATATTTTTATCCATCATTATTTTATATATTCTGATACAGAAGTTGTAAAATAATCATGGCACATAGAATTGTTAAAGCTGATCAGGAAAGTCATTTTGCACATGCAGGTTTTGTGAGACCATTGCCAAGGTAAAGTAGAAATTTGATGCAATTAGTCATATAATTTACTCTCAAAACCTGCTGTGGAAGAAAGAGCAGGGGATTCTGGCTTGAGTTTCAAGACTGGCTGTCAAAACTGATCAAATCCACCATATAATTGCTCAGCACTTTGCTGTACATTGCCTGGGTTAAAAGAGCATATGGTGTAGTTTCTCTCAACTTAAATTGATTTCAAAAGGGCAAAAACACTCTTGAATTCACTTTTAATTGTAAAGAAGCAGAAGAAACCAGGAAATGGAACATTCCATATATAACCCCCATATTTAGAAAATTTCTGCATTTATGTTCAATGCATATTCTCTCTGAGGAATTTCTATAGTGATGATCATTTTTTTCATCATTAGTATGATTAATATATGGGGAAAGTATTAATTGCTAATCCCTTTCTAGATTATACTTCTCTCCTTCCCCCTCATGTTGTGATGGTCTTTCCTCTCACTTCCAAGCTCACATACTAGGCACACAATGTGCAATATCTTTGGAAAGCACTGTACACACACACACACACACACACACACACACACACACACACAGGGTCTACGAGCAAGAGTAGAATAGAAAGACAATCCATAGCAGACTGATTTCCTTCCTTTGTCTCATTGCCTGTTTATCATTAATTTAGCTCTGATTTGTTTTTGGTTGTGACAGCTTTGGTTGGTACATATTTCTATAGTGAACCATTAGTAAAGCTACTGGGTATATAGTTTTTTTTCCAAGTGGAGGAATAGTTTGTTTTTCAAGTGGAAGAATTTGGTAGAAGGGAACACCCTCTAGAGCCTTAGGTCTGGCCATTTAATAAGTATCAAAAGGTTTTGTAAAGAAATGTTTTTACCTGTAAAAACATCAAGAATAAAGTTAAAATGAGACTTTGGTCTTTTCTTACAAGTGTTTAGCTCTCTGGATATAATGTAAAAAAAAAAAAAAACAGAGGAAGAGAGAGAGACAGACAGATTCTGGACAAATGCATCTATAAAATACCAAATGTATACAATTAATCTTATCTCATTGTTGACAGTTTAATTCATTTGAATTATGTATGCTTTCATTCTTCTATTCTTAAGGGGAATAGTCACAACCATATTTCCCCCAAGGAATAAAGCATTTCTAAAGTAAACATATGCATTTTTTGGGGGGTATCTTTAGACAGCTATTCATCAGGTCAATTTCCATTCATAAATTGTTGTAAAAATTTATACCGAATAATTTCAGCATGGATTTGATGGATAATGGAATAGGTTTCTCTAGAATTGATTTTGTCTCAATTTTGCAAAGTAAAGAAATCATTTGACCCTAATTTATGGTGATTGTCCTTTAACTTTCTGTATGGCTGTCTAAAAAAGGGAGCATTTACAGCCAGCTGTACTAAGTGAATAGGCTGGGTGACGATAGAACATATGTGATCTCTTATTTACATCACAAATACAAATGAAATGCAAATTTAAAATTAAGCATGCATTGACCTTCAGTTTTGATTTATTATGAATAATCTTTAGCAAGTTCTCAAATCCATTAGGGAATTAAATGCATAACGTTATTAATATTATTTCTACAAATGGTCATATTCTTCTGTTTTAACTGCTTAACTTTCCTTCTTCTTTGGAAACTTTCACATTTCTTTTGGGATTTGTATTCATTCATTCATTCATTCATTCATTCATTCATTTTACCTACTACTTCCCTGTTCACAGATATAAGAAGGAAGCTAGGATAATTTCATTTTATCTTTGTAATTACATAGTCAAGTACAGTATTTGATACACAATGAATGCTAAATAAATTATTATTGAGTGAAAGAGTTTATTTCTTCACTACAAAATTTGATTATACTCTCAGAACCCAACCCTTATTTGTTTATATTATATATCTAATAACTTTTTCTGTTCCTTTGACTTACTCCCAGATCCTGGAGTTTATGTTTACAATGATGCACAAGAAAGACTAGCTGTGCTGATGTATTCATGTACATCTCCTTAATAAAGTCATTTTCATTTATCAAAAAAATACTGGCATTTTCAACCCATGACTTAATAAAATAAAATAGACAAGACATCTCCCTTATCTTTTATTATTGTTTATTTATTTTTATTTTCTGTCCAAAACAGAGTAAATTCCAGAAAGATAGGAAGAGTTAGTCTGTTTGTTTGTTTGTTTCTGGTATCTATTATTTGATAGTAAATGCCAGTGAAGAGATTCCATTAGTAATAATTTAGTAGGGGCAGGGGGAGGAGTTAGTATATATTAACACTATATATATATATATATATATATATATATATATATATATATATATATATATACATATATATGTATATATATGTATATATATGTGTATATATATATGTATATATATGTGTGTGTATATATATATATTAGTATATATATTAGTATATATATTAGTATATGTTAATACTAATTGCCAGGCACTTTACATTTGTTATTCCATTTAATCCTCACAATAAAGATTACTCGATAGGTTAAGACGTTTGCCTAGGATTACACAGCTGGAGTTTCAAATAAAGATTTCTGTTTTCTATTCTTCCATCCAGCTCCCTGCTTCTGCAGCTGTGCAATATAACCTACCCCTGCCCTTTTTTCTAACTCTTAATGCACTAACATTTATATGATCTCCCAATAATTACAATATTTTTCTCAAGTGCATTCTCATTTTTTAACTTTAAGAGAAAAGAAAGAACTTTCTACTTGTTACAGGTCATTATAATGAAATATTCCAAAGGACACTAGAAGGAACGTGGACCATTATATTAAATAAGCTCAGTAAATCTGCCTCTTTTGTTTGTTTGCTTCTGTTCTACTTTCACTTCCACAATTCATCTTGATAAACTGGATTCTAAAGCTTTGTCATTAGAATAGCTGTGGACTTTCCCACAAGGGCAATTTCTTCAGTTGCCCAAAGAATATGTTAGTCTGCCATAAAAATTTCACCTCATAGACTTAAAAAATATTTTAAACTGAAAGAAAATGAAAAGATCATTTAGCTCAGTTATTTTATAGTGCAGATGAGGAAAAGGGCTCATCTCCATAAAATTATTCTTCTGTGTATGTAACAGTAACCAAAACATGCTGCTTCCTGGAAGGAGCTGATAATGTTCTGTGTTAGAGACTTGAGACTGAGAACTTTGTTCCATAAAGACATTTCTAGAAGAGGTTTTGGATTCAAGTGATTATGCTGAATTCTTCGTGAAAAATTCAGAAAGGTCAGACGGTACAGCCAACCAAAAAGGGATAGCATCCTCCCTAGGGACATTGAATCCACTCCAATCAGTGCCGGCATGAAAACTTGACTTGTGACTGAAGATTTGGGTTACATATTTAAGCATTGAGAGAATGGAAATTAAAACCAATATTTCCTGAATTCCAGTCCATGTATTATCCATATCAGCTGAACCCATCATCATGTTTTTTAGCAGCACAGTTTCCTAACCACATAGAAAACAAGGTACCAGGATGCCTCAGTTTGTTAAACAACCAACCCGTGATTTTGGCTCAAGTCATGATTTCACAGTTTGTGAGATCTAGCCCTGTGTCAGGCTCTGTGCCAATAGTGTGGAGACTGCTTAGGCTTCTCTCTCTCCCTCTCTTCCCCTTCCTCGCTTGTGCTAGCTTGCTCGCTCTCTCCCTCTCTCAAAGTAAATAAATAAACATTAAAAAAAAAACAAGATAATAATAAATACTATACACAATCAGACTCAATCATCTGTTTTTCTCTTATAAAGATATTCTGAAGATATTTTCAATTAATTTTTACTGAAACACACAATAAAAAATGCTATTATTTCTCAATCACTGAATTTTCTTGACAATCAAATATTGTCTTTGAATTTGAGGAAATTAGCAAATTGTGTTCTCAGAAAAATCATATAATCCTTTCTTCTAATGGTTTTTAATTATTCTTCTTTAATGAAAATACAGATGGTTTTCTGAAAAATACAATTAAATGCAAATTTGATCTTTATCTACTTTTAGAGAGGTATAATATCTACTTGCAATGAGATAGAAATTGGGTAATTTTATTCACTCACAGATTCATTTATTTTCCTTGGGAAATGTTAATACTGAGATATCAAAATAATGTTAATTATTAATGGATTTTATCCATAGGAAACTCTTTTTGTTTTCTGGGACAAAATAGCTCTTTAAAGGTCAATGTAACCTCAATACTATAAACAACTTTTACATCAATAGCAAAGAAGACCCAAGGTTTTTGAATCAACTAATAACAAGGCCTGTTTTGAGAATCCATAATGTTTCTGGCAATGTGATTATCAGGACAATTAAAAAGAATTAGATAAATATAATTTTAACAATAAAATATTTAAAAAATGGTTCATAAAATAGGAAGAAAGAAGTCAATTATCTTTATTTAACTATACAGAAATTAATAATAGATCCACACTTCTTCTTAGATAAATTTAGCTCTTGTATTAAGATAGTAATTATGCATTTTGACACCAAATACAGTAATATCTCTTGTTTTTTTTAAAAGATACAATTAATAACAAAAGTCAATATGTAATGAAAAGACTTGATTTTAGTGAAGAACCTCAGCTTGTTTCTTCCTCCTTTAATAGAGCCAAAAAATAAGGGCAAAAGTGAATTAATTTCCATAGTCTAAATTCTGCTCCCTTATTCTTGGGTTGTGGTTAATGATCAGTGAAATGGTAGGACTTCAGGCATTCCGCAGAAAATAGAAAAAAGAAAACAGAAAAGAGACAAAGGACATGGATAATATACAATGTAATTAATTCACCTCTCAGTAATTGAGTGTTGTCATTCTTTTGTGAAAGTAAAGAAATAAGCAATAGGATAGAACTTTTTTTTCCTATAGAAATAGTTGTTAGTTAGCTTCTTTCAGAACCTATTTAAACTGTCAGCCTTTATTCCCTTATTTAAGTAAACTATCAATTGAATTTGCACTTAGATATTATATTCCTGCAATGTGATGAGCAGATTTATTCACTTTTTGTTGGAGAATTTGTTTTTGAGTTGGTATTCATGTACATGTTGATTTCCCAAAGCAAATTAATTGGCATTATTTGAATCTAAAACCTTTCCACAAATAACTTTGGTGCATAAGAGCATCCACTTAAAGTACCATAACCTTCCCAGTAAGAATAGGCTATTCCTGGCACAGAGTAGTCACTGGTTTCATAATCTTCCAGCACAACATTTTGTTATTGTCAGTATGTATGCACTTAAATGAGATGTTCTGTGAATCATAACCATAATTTATACCACTTTACAATAGGAGTTGGAAAATATTTTTTGTAAAACGTCAGATAGTAAATATTTTAGATTTTTCCCATTACAACTACCCACCTCCATTGTTTAGGCACAAAAGAAGCCATAAGAGTATATGTCTACAAATGATTCTGTCTGTGTTCCAATAAAACTTTATTTACAAAAACCAGTAGTGGAGTAGAACTGGACTGCAGGTCATAGCTTGCTGACCCCTCATTTAAAAAATATACAGTAAAGGAGCTACAATCTCAAATAATCCTTTATGTGCATGTTTCATAGAATCAATCTTAGACATAGGCAAAAGATAATCGGGAGGAAAAAAAGGCCAAAGAAAGAAAAGCCATTAAAAATTTCTAAGTAATATTCTCAGGCTCTTCCTCAAACATACACCTTATATGTATATGTTCATACACATACTTTCTTATCAGAGTGTTCTGCATTATTTTAAAATATCAAATCAAATAATGTAATCTTTTTATATTTGTGCCCAGTAAATATTTGACACCTGTTGTGAGCTAAGGTTATTGCTAAGCTAAGAAGTAAATTCCAAATGTAAAATATCTATATTGCAACCTGTTCTAGTTAATAGTATCTAACATATCTATTAATGTGATTGGCTACTTTGAACAGTGTGTGGAAAAACAGACTTCTCAATTAGATAGCCAATTCAACAAATTGATACATTGTGTACAGTAATATTTAGATGCTGTATACATGTATCATTCTCATAATAAATTCTAAATAGAATGCTCATGATGGAGTTTCAAATATCAAAACTTAATTTTAATGAACTGAAAACAATGTTTTACTTGTTTTACATAGATTTAACTTCTATACTTTAACTTACTGGGGGATATTTAGAATAACCACATTGCAATTTTGCTTCAACATTTGTTTTGTGTCTATATTTACATGATTGAATTTGTGCTTAGGTGTCCACATATTCTCTTCCATTTCCTTTTCTTCAGCTTTTCTCACTGACCCAAAGA
Source organism: Felis catus (assembly GCF_018350175.1). Lineage (NCBI taxonomy): Eukaryota > Metazoa > Chordata > Mammalia > Carnivora > Felidae > Felis > Felis catus. The sequence continues at coordinate 132,129,190 of NC_058375.1, read as the reverse complement.
GTAAACATTAAAGATTTGGAATATGGTCTCTTCTTTATTATTAAAATTTCCATTAAATCCCAGGTACCAATAAATGGTTTTCATAGTCCCATCCAACTTCTTATCAGGACAGCCTCCAGTGGAAGCCACATACAGGGGTAGAAACAGTTTGTTAGGATTGAAAGTAAAACACAAAAACCATGCCGTGGAAGTGTGCTGAGGTGGGAGGAAGAGAGGGGTGGTCAGATTAATAACCAAATGATATAGCATCTGTAATCTAGATAACATGGAGGCCATCACCAAGTTCCAATAGGATGAGGACAAATTGAAGAAGGAAGCCCTGGGCTTGACTTCATTATTTGTTCACAGCAGAAATTACAGTGCTATCTGGCAGGCAGTAGCCCCTAGGGAATCCATCTCACATAACATGGAGAAGATCAGAACAGTGTATCCCACCAACCCCAACACAGGTTCCAGATAGGCTAGAAGGTAGGTTTTAATAAGCAACCCTCCCCTAAGGGTCTATAGAAACCAAGGACATCCTAACCTACTAATGGGATGTTAAAGGTCTCCTGAGGCAGAAGTGGGCCAAGGTTAGGTCCACACCCTGTTGGAAAATGAAATGAAACTATTGACATGCTGCCAAACCAATTCTCAGTAGTTTCAGGGCAAGTGAAGACTATCTAGGAACCTTCAGCAAACAGCTGCCTTAGGTAAAGGAATTATTAATACACAGTTATTCAAGCTAGGAACTGAGCAGGGACTGACACATGGTGATTGTAGGTAATGCAGGAAGCTATGTGCACATGCAACACATAGTGCTTTTTACTTTTCAAAGCATTTTACAATGAATGACAAGTTAATGTATAAACTCCATTAAAACAATAAAAAGTTTTTTTTTCCTCCCTAGATTGTTCTCACAATTTAAATAATTCATTATATTTGCAACACCATTATTAGCTATTTTCTCAGGGGGCTTTAACATTTCTTTAAAAAAAAACAGTATATTTTTTCAGCCCTGTTTTTCATGTCTTTTTAACTTTAGGATGAAAAAAATTCCTTTCTGTCTCTCTACAGTTGCTAGTCTTCTAACTCCAAGTATTTAGTCACAGTGAATTCATTTAAATATTGGGATAAATTCCACTGTCAGTTGCCACATTTCCTTCAGGGCTCTGCATTTATTTATTTATTAGATTCCCCAAATTGTATGCTTGGTTTAAATAGCTTTGGGGCAAAAATACAATAAAATTGCATTAGTTAAAAATATAACCAGCATCAGCAACATGAAAACATAACAGTAAAACAGCATGAGCATATACATACAAACATAGTCATCATTTTAACACTCCACTGGGACAAGCCATATTACAAAGATAGATTGTGTGCCAAGCCCTGAAGCTTAAGCAGCTAGGGCTCTGGGGAACCACACAGGCCTGGAACTCAGGTTGGAATGGCTATCACAGGCTCCTCAGAGATATGCAGCTCTCCATCCAGGGGAAAATCAACAACTGTTAACAGAAGCAAATTTCATTTGGCAAGAAGGTTAGGGGGAAATAAAACTCCACAATTTTTTTCTGTGTTTTTTTTTTTTTTGGCAGAGAACATCATTTCTAAACATCAACACACGCCCAATCATAACAGACATTAAAAAATAAGTCTGGGGTATTTTTATTTATGTCAGGGAATTGGATGAGACCTGGAAAAGGAAAGAAAATAAAACTGCGTGTGTATATGTATGTGTAATAATCTACTTGACTTTAGTATAAACTTTGAGCTAACGAAATTATATATTGTATTATATATGTAATTGTATCATACACACACACACACACACACACACACACACACACACCCTTGTAAATTTAAAGAATCTTAGATTTTTTTTCTTTTTCTGTTTATTGTCTAAAAGCTTCCCCAAGTGATCTATAAATAATAATGTGTATCTGAGCATATCAGGATCTAGCTGGAAGTCTTTCTGTAATTCCCAGTAGCCTTCAGGCTTAAATCCAAGCCATTCAGCAAAGCATACAGGGCCATTCAAAGTCTAGCCCTTGCCCACCTGTCTAGTTTTCTGTTTCTCCCCTCCTCCATCAAAGACTACAGAATTTTAGGAATGATTCTGACTTTGTTCAGAATATCCCATTCTACTTCTCCCCCTCCCCTGCCTGTCTCTTAATCATGAACAGAACTCTTTTCTTTTCCTCTGTCATAAGAATTCTTCATCTGAAGTCCCCAAGTCCAAGTTAGTTTTCTCCTCTGCATGCTCTCATGGTGTTCTCTCCTACTATAGCACTTAGGACATTGCTTTGTAACTGCCTATGTTGCCTGCTTCCTTATATACCCATTCTTCTATGATCTTTCCAAGGCAGCAACAATATCTTCCGTTTGGCCACCTGAACTCCAAGAACCACTTATCTGGTTTCCCTTTTTCCACATAAGCCTCATAATCTTTCTTTCTCTCTCTCTCTCTCTCTCTCTCTCTCTCTCTCTCTCTCTCTCTCTCTCTTTTTTTTTTTTTTTTTGCTTTCCACACAGCAGCCAGTGAAAGATTTTAATAGTGTAGATTACATTACATCATCACCATTCCTCTGTTGTATAATCTCCAGTAGATAGCTACATATTGAACTGATCTTGCCATGGATGTTGATAAAGCCGTGCAACATCTAGCCCCTGCTCATTTTAGCCACCCTTGTTCACTTCCTTCTCTTTCTGTAAAAACAAACATTGTTTCCTGCTTTGTAATCTTTGCATTTCCTCTAACTGTCCTCTTTACTCTAACTTGCATGGCTAGCTCTTCCCCTTCATTTTGGTCTCTTCTGAAATATCACCTTTTCAGAGAGACTTCCCTAATCACCCTTGTCAAGACGTTCCCTATACCCAAGTCACTCTTTACAGCAGTCATCAAAGATATTTACTATATATTTTCACCTCTTCCTTTTCCTGGGCACACAGCAAGAATGTACTTCTTGGAAACTTTGTGACTGGTTGGAACCAACTTGATGTGCCTAACCCCCTTCCTCTATAGCATTACTTTGATCCATTTTCTTCACAACATTTCCTACTACCTAATCTAATTTATGCATTTGTATAACTATTAATTAAGTGCCTATGCTCCTCTTCCCTCATGTTAGCTCTGTGAGAACAGTAAAGTCTCTCTCTTATGGACTGTTCTATCCTAGTACTTGGAAAAATACCTGGTAATTTGCAATACATGTGTTGAAAGAGCAAATGAAGGAGTGATTGAGGCCAGTATTCTCATTTAAAAAATTATGAAACCAATTTGGTAGATCTCTGCCACTAAGATGTGTGATTGTGGGTAACAATGCTCAAAGTTTTTGATTCCTTGCATCTTTCTTCTTTCCTGATTGGCAACCAATTGAAGAAACAATTCCAAGAAGGCTAGACTACATCATTGGACTTGTAATTTATTGATATTTTCATAAAATATGAAATTTTGCCATGATCTCGCAACAGAATAAAATAAATAGTATATTTTATTAGAGAAGAAATAGGCTGAACAACAGTATTTAAAAAAAAAAAGTAGGGGTGCCTGGGCATCTCAGTCGGTTGAGCGTCAGGCTTTGGCTCAGGTCATGATCTTGCGGTTCGTGAGTTCGAGCCCCATGTGGGGCTCTGTGCTGATAGCTGGGAGCCTGTATCCTGCTTTGGATTTTGTGTCTCCCTTTCTCTCCGCCCCTCCCTCGCTTGCACTCGGTCTCTCTCTCTCTCTCTCAAAAATAAACATTAAAAAAATTAAAAAACAACAAAAAGTAAATGAATTTATAGGCACTTCATAATTATTGTATGGGCTAATTATTTCTTTTTTTTCCCTATTCTTAAGCTCTACAAGAGAAAGGACTTGTAAGAAAGTAGTAATGGTACAGTGGTAAAGAAAGCAGCCTCTAAAGTTTATTTATGTGGGTTCAAATCTCATCTCTGCTGCTTATCTGTATAACTTCAGACATACTTATTGTGGTTTTTGTTTCTGTGAAATGAGGTGCTCTCAAGGCAATTTTGTTTATTTTTAATCAAAATCAAAAAGAACAGATGAGTGATCCTTTTTTCACTGGGTTTTAATCCATTCTAATATGATTAATTTGAAGCATAAGCAAAATCAAATGCAATAGAAACTACTATTTACATGCAAGGTATATAGAATGGGAATTAAAATTAAAAACAGTAAAGTGTGTAATTGGTCTTAGCATTCCCCTTGGAGTTTGCCATGAGTCAAGAAAAGCTCTGAATCCCTTCCACAGGGGAAAAGATGCATAACAACATAAAGCATCATGTATAATTTCTGAGATCTTATAAATCCCTAAAGCTTATCCATGGATTTCCTGAATCTACAAACACCAGAATAAGAGACCCTATCCTAGATAGCTTTTGTTTTTAATTGAGTCTTAAAGAACATTATGGGCATTAATAGATGAAGTATAAACAGGAAGGCAGCCCAGGTTGGGGGGAATTACCTGATCAGGAGGGGGAGGTATACATTAGTGACATGTGTGTAAGCATTATTAAGGGGATAATTGTTTCACCTTTTAGATTTGAATGTTTATAATGATGTATTGTATCTCCTTCTCCAGGTAATACCATCATTTTAAACTTAGTACAATTAGGTGGTTTCTGGTGCCACTTAGTAGAGGTTTAGACATGGATAGTTTAGGAAGAAAAAAAAGCCTCATGGAAATATCACATTTGTATTTAGATTTATAAGATAAATGTTTATTTAGAATAAGAAAACAGATGAGTGGATTCATTCATGAAGTACAAATAGAGAAACCAAATAATACCAAGCAAATCAAAGAAAACGCAAATGGAAATGGGGAAAAAAAAAAAAAAACAAACACCAAAAAACAAAAGACCTCAGACAATTAGCAACACACTCTCTCCCTTTCATAGAGTACATTTTGATTTGTGTGACCACAATTTATTTCCAGCTCTAAATGACATTGAGCTAAAAAGCTGAGATTCTATATGTAAAGTTCCCATAGTGCTGGATCACAAATACCCCCTTCTCCCAAAGCAACAATTTGCCTTTTGCAAGTCTCTTTTTTGAATCACATTAATATATATACATTTCTCAGTTTACATAAATCTTCTTGAGAATTTCCCATTACATCATTGAGTTAATGGCTTAACCAGACTCTAAAGAAGTAGATATTTAAAACCAAATCTGAAACATGTTCAAAAGAATCAAAGCATTACTTTTACAATAATTAATTAAATATAGAATTCCATTCACTATTATTGACATTTTTGAGGCAATATTGCGCATGAAGAAATACAAGATGGGAAGAGGAATAGAAATGTGGTGTAGAATTTGGTAATATACTATTTAATTTTATTTAAACTAATGAAGTGTTTCCTCAATTAGGTACTTTTAAATGTAAACTATGTTATTTCTTCTCAAAATGTCTTCCTATTTCACTTTTCTATTTCTTTATTTACTTAGCATGCTTATTGTTTCCAGAAATAATCTAAATGATAACCTGGAAAGATGAAAGATTATGAAGACAAAGGACTTTTTTTTAAAGGCAGAAAAAGGATTAGCAATGTAAATAAATCTGAGGTTGAGATTGATCCAAATAAATTCATATATGAAAAATGTTTCATAAATTCTCTAAATTCTATGTAGCTATTGCAAGGAGAGAAACGTGATGAGTTTCAGGATTTTTCATGAATATCCATAAAAAGGACTTACAAAGAAGGAAAACTAATTTGCACAAGAGAATAAAATTAGTGCTAATATTGAAGCAAGAGTGAAATAAAATTTCCCTTACGGGTTCTCACAAGTAGATTCAAAATCAAAAGAAAATATAATTTTCAATTGCCCTACTGTCCACCTACCTCCACCAAGGAAAAAAGTCCACAAGGCAAAATACAATAAAAATGTGTATCTTCATCACTTCATCATAGTAGGAAGCTGTTAATACATATAATGTTGACATTATGCATGTACCTATATTAATACATGTAATGTATTAATATATTAATACATGTATACATGTAATTATATGAGCTGCCAGTCTCCAACTCTTATTTTACAGAATGTAGAAAAATCAATATACCATACCTTCCATTATTAAGTATTTGGAATCACTGTGTGACAATTACTTGAAATACAACTTTTATACGTTATTGGCTGAGTTCAGACTATGGGTTATAAAATTCAGCTGAGCCAAAGTTTGTGTTTTTTGTTTCAAGTAAGTTTAAGTCATAAGTAAAAGAACCAAAGGCCGTTTCACTGCTGCATCAAAGCTGGCTTCTTCACCATAGAATCACTTAAAGAGCTGAATGGCTCTTGGAACATCGTTTGATTTGTCTCCTTTGCTCTTCTTGAATATTGAAATCACATAGGATTCTCAAGTTACCTTTAAAAAGACCTCAAGTTCGAACACTTCACAATATCTTGTTTATGAGACCTGTCCCAGCATTCTTTACCAATATAGTTGTTAAGCCCTACCGCTAAATGTGCACTCCACAGATATCAAATTAGGTATGGTGGGAGTTTGCTGTATCACCTTCCATATATACCTTCAAATGTGCAGAGACTCTGCCATCTTTATTGTGAGTATGCAAGGAAACGTTTTGTTTAATCATGAAGACTCTAGATACCCAAAGTCAGAATGATTTGCATGACTAGAAAAACAGAAAAAGTCTCATTTTGGAAAGGACTTCAAAGCCATCCTAAACTCACTGTCTTCTCTGTAAGTTAGGTGTGATGAGTATGAGTGTTCTTTGCAGTGGTTACTTTTGAAAAGAAGTCTTACAGGTTTTCTGTTAGTTGGAACAGCTATTTTCTACCAAAAGTGCTTCTTTATTCCTGCTTCAGTGGGGCTCATTTTATATATTTTTCTCATTGTTGTTCATTTTTTCAACATTGCTGCTCCAGAAATACTTAAAAAGTAGGGGTAACTCTATTTTGTGCATCTTCATACTATTGTATCACCTGACATATAATTTTTGAAAGTCTTTACATAGAGACTTTATATCGTAGAAAATAACAGGGTGTAACAACTAAATTTTGTAGTTAAAATACTTATTTACAGATACCCAGTTTATTCCTCACAACACCCCTGCAGGCTTCACTTTCTGGATAAACACATAGTAGTCTAAAAAGATAAACTAACTGCCTTGGTGATATAAATGGTATTGTTATCTTTGACCTCAAGTGAATTTAATGTTAACTCCTAACCACATGATTCCAACCAAACCATCTTATTACGTAAGTGATAATTCACCTGAAACTTTTTAAAATTTATCATAATAATATAGATTAATTGCTATTATAGATCTATTGTAGATTAATTGCTGAATATAGCTGTATGAAATACACATGTATTACATTAAAACTTCAGTGTAGAAAAATTTATATAAAATCTATTTTACAACAGAATGTAGAGATACTGGTTAATATGATATCTCATAATACTAGATTTTAATGAAAATTTAAAATACTGCTGATTATAGTCATATTCAGTTGTTAAACAGTTAAACATCCATATAGCCAACATTTATAGTTCCTTATTCTTGCTTAAGTTTACCTGGAGAATTTAACCTATGTTTTTAGTCAACAGGTTTTGAGGAATACAGTTATCTGGGAACTGTTGAATTATTAATTGATAAATTGAACTTGAATGCATAGTACCTCATTAAATTCTTATGTGTCTCTGTTCTAATTCTAGAAGCGAAATCTTTTGTCCTAAAGACTTTGTTATTTAGAGTTTTTTGTATGTTTTTTTTTTCAAAATTTTAAATGTTATTCTTCAAAGATATTATTAGTCAGAAAATACTTATTTTTTGGTTATTTACCTCTTACTAGTCTAAAGGAAGTTGTCTAAAGAAATGTCAAAAGAGCAACCAAAGGTCTTACCATTTAGTATAGAGTGTGAAATGTTTTCCTGTAATATGCCATAGAGAAAAACCCTTTCAAGATTTCATTCTTGAGTTTCTAATAAAAATCACAACAGAATATCTACATATTATCCCACTTGCTCCTCCTTTTTTCTAATGCATGTGGCACTTTCAGGAATTCTGTGGGAGGCAAGAAACATCATTTCCTGTAATTATTAATGTTCCTAAAATGAAATTGAAAATATCAGAGAGTATTACAGCTATTAAACAACTAACGTGAAAATACATTGTCTCTGGCATCGTAATATCTGAAAAGAAGAAAAAATGAAAAAAAATACCATCGAGGAAAATAATAATTTCTTTCCTATCTTTTCCCTGTTGCCCCTCTCTCCCTCATTTCAATTTAAGAGATTCGCTCTCCTCCTGGTTGTAATGGGAATGAATTTCAGTGCCACCCTGATGGAAATTGCATTCCTGATCTGTGGCGCTGCGATGGGGAAAAAGATTGTGAAGATGGTAGTGACGAAAAAGGCTGCAATGGTACTTTACGATTGTGTGATCACAAAACCAAGTTTTCCTGTCGGAGTACAGGTAAGCAGAATACTGGTTCAGCTTATTCCTTGGGCGTCCTGGAGATAGAATCCTTTTGGCCTATCCTCAATGTATATCTTACCTTCATAAAAAGTGTTCTTGTGTCTCCAGTATGTTTGCTCACATTCTATATGTTAATAATAGCTAACATTTATTCAGAACTATCTATGGGCCTAGCACAGCTCTAAAAAAATGTGTTCTTCATGAACTCATTTCATCATCCCAGTTCACAGTGGAAAAACTGAAGCCCAGACAAGTTTTTAACATGCTCAAGTTAAAAAAATATGTCAAAAGAGTCAGCATGGCAGAATTGGTACTTGCAACCAAGCAATGAAGATGCAGAGTCTGGGGTTTCAGGCTTTTGAAGGAGACAAAGCCACAGACAGTATTCCTCTTTTTACAGATAAATCCTCAACATAAAATTTGATGAAGATGAATAGAATGGAAAAGCAAAATTATATACATTTATTTTCAACTACAGTAGATTCCTAAATTCAATTGTACCATTGCTAAATTTCAGTAAGACCAAGGTAATGACTTCCATTCAAATCTTTGATTTGTTTTGAAAGTCACTGAAACTTTTATTAATTCTTATGATGTTATTTTATTATTATAACTTTTCCGTTTTGTTTTCCCATATATGGTAGGCTCTACCTGACACAATAGACTAACTTATTTATTTTCCCTCTATACTAGATGATGAGTTGAAATTTAGAGAAAAAATATATTACAATTAACTGTTGTGGTATAATTCATGAAATGGGTTATATCATCAACAAAATAATCCATGGATAAAATTCCATATTATGGGATATATATTATAGAATCATCTCTGGGATGATGTGAAATTGTTTTTTGAATTGCCTAATCTCTGGATGATTCATTTTGCTCCCTATTATGTGTTTCAACCAAAAGGTAGAAATGAAAAGTTATCGTAGCTGTGGGTAAGAGAACACTCTGGAAACCATATGACTATGGGAATTTGAAGATCTAAAAAGATATGGTGTTTCTTTTTTTGGACACACCTCCTGGTTACAATTAAGCTTTCAAATAAGAAATAAAGAGATAAATGTAAGCTAACATGAGCATAGAGAAATAAATACTCCTGAGGCTCATTGTTAATGAGGGAGTTGTGTTTTCAAAATGGTTACTTTTCTAACAATATTTTTCACAATTATGTGACTCTTTTCATTTGTTAAAGTAAGTATTTTAGTTTTGGGCTTATTGGTTAAAAACTGTGACTTTAAGTTTAGAAATTATCTTTTTGGAGCACACTATATTGATTGAAAATTAATAGATGAATAACTTGTTAAACAATAATGTAGGGAGGAAGAACCTTTTCCTATACCCATATTGGATTCATTGGCTTGGACCCTTTAAATTAGACTGGCCAAGGATAGATTAATAATAAAACAAAACCAGAACAAGTTTATTTACACACATATCATACATGCATGTGGGAAAACTCAGTGATGAGTGACTGACTCCACAGGATGGTTACAACTTGGGCTTACATAGAAGTTTAGCAAATAACAGTAAATTTGTGGAAAAATGATGAAAGAAATGAAAAGGATTTTGAGTTTATAGGGATTGCAAATTGTAAGCAGGTAAATGTATGGGAGAACTAACAGAAGACAAGGCTAGTTAATAAAGGGTGTGCGTGTCCATTTTGGCACTGATTTTTTATTTCCTTCATGCTTCCTATTTCTATTTTCCTTCTAGGGAAGTGTACACTTCCCTAGAAAAGGATTTATACCAGTCCTCATTTCTCCGAAGTTTATGCTTATAATCAGATAAGGGAAGCTATAGCAATGCTTCTTTCTACATCTGTTGGATCTCAGATGCCTTCACTCAAAATAATGCTTCTGTTAAAATGGCATATTTTGGGGGTAGTATATTTTGATCCCATACACTGGATATCTTTGGAGAATTGAATTCTGAGAGACAATATTATGTATGTTGTCTTGGGATTTGGATTATCCCATTAATAATGTTTTTAATCAAACATAAATAAATGTACGAAATACTTATAAACCAAAATTTAATGAGAAAAAGCAGAACTGAATAAAGTTTATGTTGAATTATCAAAGTATAATATATACTGAAATATAGTATAGCATGGCAAATATAGTTGATAATACTGTATTGTATAACTGAAATTTGTTAAAAGGGTAGAACTTAAGTGTCCAAACACACCCACACACACAAATAATAAATAATTTTAAAAATTAAAGCAAAATGTGAAAGGTAGTAATTTAAGCATTAATTTCTTTCTAGTTTAATCTGTGGCTTAAACATAGTAAACCAAAATTTATTCAAACTATTTAAGGAGTCCTAACACAATTATATTTGCATATTTATGAATATTGCATATATTAAAGAGAACTTTAAACATAAGCATTGGATTAAAAATGTGTACATGTCTATAATACTTTTGATATTTTTAAAATTTACCTTAATTAAATCATTAGCTTTACAAGCTAATATACCTTTAAACTACCCAAGACACTGAATTCAGGGTCCATATTTATTTTTCAAAGGCTTTTAAATGCTAGCTTAAACATTTAAAAGTTTTCAAGGTAATCTATTAACATTTGGTGGTTACAGTGGCTTTTCTTTTATACATAAATTGCCGTATATTAGAGTAAAAATGTAAGCAGATTAATGTTACTTTATTCTTATAAAGAAGAGAATGTGAACTAAATTAAAAGTGCAATATAGTCATTAATATTGAAGAGCTTCTAATTTCAAAGGACCTATTTTTTTAATGTTTTATTTGAGAGAGAGAGAGAGACAGACAGAGTATGAGTGGGGGAGGGGTAGAGAACTAGAGGGAGACAGAACCGAAAGCAGTCTCCAGGAGCTAAGCTGTCAGCACAGAGCCCGACTCAGGGCTTGAACCCATGAACTGTGAGACAATGACGTGTGTTCAAGTTGGAGTCTTAACTGACTGAGCCACCCATGCGCTCCTCAAAGGACCTATCTTTGCTAAGAACTAGACTCTTCCATACTTGGTCCCTCACACCAAGACCAATAAGTTGCAGTTATATTATAGTTAAGCAATCTGGTGGGGAAATTTCATATCTACCTCTTATGGGAAAGAAACTCAGAAATGCATTCTTCACATTGGAAAAAAGAAAAATATGTGATATTATACAATGATGTCAAAGTTAGGGGGATAAGAGGCCCTTTTGTGGTTAGTAAATTTAACCCAAACCTTTCACTTCTAGAAATTCATGTAAGGAAGAGCAGAAGTGTATAAAGATAAATACAAAAAAGATTTTCAATGCAACATTTTGTTTTAATAACTCCCAAACTAGAAATAATGCAATCCCCATCATTAGGGGCACTACTTAATAATTATAGTGCATTCACACAATGAACTACTCTAATGTCATTAAGAAGATGTAAGAAAAAAAATTTCCTAAGGATGAAATTTTAAGTTCACACTTTGAATCCTTTCTCTGATGTTAAAAATACATAAAGATGATGGTAAAATGTAATAGAAAATGAGAGAGATTTGGTCTTATTAACAAAATACATCTCTGATGAATTGAAATAAAATATAACAGCAAATGGTGGGCTGGATTGAAGCTGGATGCCTGATTGGATTGGATATGGAGACTAGTAGAGATGCACAGGTTAGGTTTAACAGGAAATGAAGTTGGGGACTGGAGCTAGGCTCACTGATGAAAAAAAAGAATTGGAATAGGATTCCCTTACTTTTGAAAGAAGGGGAAAAAATACACCTGGTTGCTTCCTAGGATGGTTACTTAAATGAAGTTGTATGCCTAGAGAGATGGAAGGCAATCAAGCCAATCCTCTTGCTGTCTCAGAGACTGAAAGTTGTAAAAAGACAAATACAAGATGGATTTGTGAACCAAGAGTAGGGGTGGTTATGGAGTGGGCTGAAGTAGAAACAGCAACACCTGTACAGAGTGATAGATAAACACATAAAGTCAGAGAGAAAATTGAGAATTCCTACCCAAGGTGAGATTGAAAAAAAATTATAAAATCCATGAAGAAAACAATCTCTAATAAAACTGGCCATCAAAAACCAATCATGAAATGAATTTACTCAAGATTAAATGAAAACGAGATGTCTAAATGACATATCTAAAAAAAAAAGTGTTTAAAAGAAGTATGTTTGAGATCCTCAAAGAGAAAAAAATGGAAAAGAATATCCCTAAAATGAACAAGAATATACCTATATTTGATTATATATAGGTGTATGATATATTGAAGTAGATATGATGATTAGAATAATTGTAACAGAAAAAGGTGGAAAATGGTACCTATTAGACTTGAGAATGAAATATGTCAACATGGAAATTTTAAAAAATTCTAGGATGGACATAAAGGAAACAAATTGAAAAAAGAATAACGTACATTTTACCCAGAAAGCATTACAGAAAAAGAGAAAATAAATAAGAAAGAGCAGTTAAGCTATATGTTGAAAGGGCACTTGGGTGAGTCAGTTAATTGTCCAACTTCAGCTCAGGTCATGGTCTCACAGGCTCCTGGGTTCGAGCCCCAAGCTGGAGCCTGCTGTGGATTCTGTCTCTCTCTGCCCCTCCCCCTGCTCTCTTTCTGAAAAATAAACATTAAAAAGTAAATCAAAAAGAAAGCCTAAAACAGATACAAGAAAGTCCATGAAACAATATAGGTATTAACAGAAACACACACACACACACACAGAATAAGTTTTAGCTAAAGTGAAGAACTTGATTCCTCATAAAGAAGTACATTCAGGCTTCTGAGTAAAATTAACAAACTTAATCCAAACTTCTAGAAGTCATTTTGAAATTGGATATCATCAGATACTGAAGCTACCAGAAAGAATATTAAATTACCTAAGAAAATAGGTAATGCCGCAAGAAATGCCACAAGAAAATAGAGTAGTAGATGCTGAGGGAAAAACACTTTCAAGCTATTATTCTATACCCAGGTAAAATATTATTGAAGATAATTCAGACATACAAAGTATACTGTATTTTTCCACATTTTTCCATGATTCTCACTAGGAAAATTATTAAAGCAATAAAAATATAGGTATTAGTGAGAAAACGAAAGGATAAGTTTAGGGAGCAGAATAAAATATTGCTGAGACTAACCACAGCAACAACAACAAAACAAAACAAAACAAAACCAAAAACTTTAATTATAAAAATACAATCTTTAATAAATATTTTGAAATGTAAGTATCTTACAGGAAATAATACATTATAAACTTTTATACAGCAAAAATTACAGAAACCACAATGAGAAAACAATATTAGGAACAAATTATATTCACTTATTCTAACCCATTAAAAATCAAATGTAAGAAAAATAAGCAAGAATTTAGATCTAAGAATGCCTAGAGCAAATTAATAAAAATATAACACTTTTCTTAGAAGTAAAAAAAATACACTTTCTTTTACAAGGCTTATGAAAGATTTTTTGAAATGTGCATTTAGTGTCACAAACATTTAGTGTCACAAACACCTTCAGTAAATTCCAAGAAGTAGAAATTATGCAGCCAGAATTTCCTGATCTAGTAATTATGAATAGTAAACAGCCCTTCTATTTGGAAATTTAATAATAAAATAAGACACTTTTTTATCTTAATTCTAGAAGGAATCAAACTGGAATTGTAGAACTTTTAAAAAATAAAGATCTGTATATATCAGAACATATGGAATATAAATAAAGCATTGCTCAAGGAAAAATTCATAACTTTGTACATTTATATGCAAGTGTCCCAAAACTCAGTGAATTTTTAGCCTTTAACAACTTCAGAAGTATAAAGTTATAAAATCATCGAAAACATCATCTGAAACTTTATTTTTAACATATAGCTAGTTTTGTGAATCTTGAATAATGAATGTTTAAGTCTGTTTCTTGTAGCTTCTAGCAGTTTGCTGAACAACAGGAGCTGAAACAAAAAAATAGTAATGCTAAAAGGTTATATTCTAAATTTGCAAAATTACATGTAAAAGTCAATTTACAAAAGTATAATAGATTTAGATAAACTTTCAAATAATTTTTATGCTTACAACATTTGTATTTCTAAAGTTATTAAAGGTTAAAACTGCTCTAAGACTTTGAGACACATATATTTACATTAAAAAATAAAAATAAAAAAACATTTTTAACAATATGTAAGAGAGACAGTATTCACCAATTTCCTTATGTTTTGTTATGTTTCTCTATCTCTTGCAGTTAGGTTGGGGCCAGGTGACTAGTTCTAACCAATGGACTGTATCACTTCCATGCTAAGGCAGTTAAGCTAAAGTGAGCACCCTCCTGCTCTTTTGCCTCCTATCCCAGTGACCTTTTAAATTATCAGTCTAAAGATAAAATATGCAGATTTTAGTTTGTTACTGTAGCAAGCTCATCCTAACTAATGCAATAATTAACTCAAGAAGTTAGGACATACCAACAACACAAACCAAAAGAAAAGAGAAAAACCGATTAAAATTTAAATTTAGAAAAGAGAAACAAAAAACAACATAATTTGAAAATTCAAGCCCTAAGTTTTTGAAAGAATAACCAAAATTGCTAATACATTAACTGACCCAATAAAGAAAATACACTGAAAATTCAGTCCATAAATGAGAACTGGAAAATAATCAGAAATGCTGAAAATCATACCAATTAAAGAAACTAGTCAGTGTTTCAGAAATGAATTTTAAAACTTATGTTAATAAAATTGTATATTCAGAAAATATACATTTCCAAAATTTTGTCTAGAAAGGAAAATCGGGTAATTTATTTTATTACAATAGGAAAAACAATCAAGATCTGTCCCCTTCTCATCATTCTTCCAAAAGCTCCATGTCCAGTTGAATAGTTCTACCAGATATATCTTTTTTTCTAATTTTTAAAATGTTTTTATTTATTTTTGAGACAGAGACAGAGCAGGAGCAGGGGAGGGGCAGAGAGAGGGAGACACAGAATCTGAAGCAGGCTCCAGGCTCTAAGCTGTCAGCACAGAGCCCGACGCGGGGCTCAAACCCATGGACTGTGAGATCATGACCTGAGCTGAAGTCGGAGGCTTAACTGACTGAGCCACCCAGGTGCCCCTACCAAATGTTTCAAGGGACATTGTTCCAATGCTGTTTCATCTCCTCCAGAGCATTTAAAAGAAGTAAATATTTTAAGTTATTCTTTTTAGCAACATAGTATTGGTTTTACAACTCCCCCAAATTATAAAAAGTACCTCCCTACACACAAAAATTACAGACCCTTACTACCACCATTCTAGATAAAGCATGAGCAAATCCAACAGTATATTAAGTGAATAATTGTCCACACACACACACAAAATCTTCCTTTTTAAAAGCAAAAATGGTCTCAAAGTGATGAAGGCAGTTAATATAGAATAAATAGGGGAAATAGTTGAAATACAGATCATAACTAATTACATACCCTGATTCTTTGGTATCATTTTTAAAAAGACCAACTACTATAAAAGTTGGCAAAATTCAAAATGAAGTATAAAAGGCTCTTAGACAAGTGAAAAGACAATCACCCTCACCCATCAGAGAGTCAGATCTATATTGGGATTGGATGTTTTTTCAAAAGCAGATTGGTGATTATTAACAAAACCAATAATATCCTATGTTGGTGAGAGTAGATGAAGTAGACACTGATGTCATTGAATATTGATGAACCTCTATGGAAAGTAATTTGGTAATATATCTAGGTGTTAAAATGTGAATACAATTTCACTCACAATGCCACCTCTAAGACTTTATCCTACAAACACACTTAATTCACTGGAGGAGTAACATGTACAAAGATATTCATTTAGATACTATTTTTAAATATTTAATAAGGGGTTTAATAAGCTTAAGTCAGTAAATATATTACCTGTATACCAAATAATTGACAATTTACAGAACATATTCTCCATACACAAAAGTCAAATTAGAAATCAGCACTCAAAAGACTAGAAAGCCGTGAGTCTGAAAACTAAAATTACACTTCAAAATAATCAACAGATTAATAAAGAAATCTCAATACGTATATGTAAATATTTAGAACCGAATGACATGGGATATACTGTACAATTAAATTTGTGTGAAAACTTTTTTTCAGCAGACTCAATTTTTAGAAAAGTTTTATGTTCACAGCAAAAGTGAGAGGAAAACACATACCCCATGTCATATATAACCCCTGTTATATGTGCCCCATATACCTCCTGTTATTCCTACACATACAGCTTCCTTTACTAACAGTATCCCACAACAGAATGGCTTATTAGTCGATGAACCTGCATTCCTACACTGACACATCATTATCACCCAAAGACCATAATTTACATTAGGATTTTCTCTTGGTGTTGTACAAACTGTGGATTTTGACAAATGTGCAATGATGTGCCATGTGCCCCCAAGGTATCATACAGAATGGTTTCGCTGCCCTAATAATCCTCTGTATTCTGCCTGTTTACACTCCCTTTACCCCAACCCCAGGCAACCACTGATGTTTTTACTTTCTCTGTAGTTTTACTGTTTCTAAATATGATGTAGTTGGGATCATTAGTATATATCCTTTTCAGCCTGGCTTTTTCTTCTTTCACTAAGTAACATGCATTTAATTTTCCTCCATGTCTCTTCATGATTTGAGAGCTCATTTGTTTTTAGCAATGAATAAATTACATTTTCTGGATATACCACAATTTTTTAATCCATTCATCTGCTTTTGAAAGATAGCTTGGTCGCTCCAAGATTTGGCAATTATGATACAAACATGTGCATATAGGTTTTTGTGAAGACATCCCATGGAGCATGGTTGCTGGATCATATGGTAAAAGTGGGTTTTGTTTTGTAAGAAGCTGCCGTACTGCCTTTTACGGTGGCTGTACAATTTTGCCTTCCCACCAGTAACGAATGAGGAGTTCCTGTTGCTCCAGATCCTCACCAGTATTTGCTGTGTTTTGGATTTTCACCATTTTAATTGTAGGAGGATTCTTGCACAGAGAGTCATAATACCTAGGCTTCTCTTTCCAGGAAGCAACTTTATTCGTGCTGGTACGGCTCCGTTGGGTTTGTACAGAAGAACTGAGCCCCGAACACCACGTGGCATAGTTTTTTTTTTTTAATGTATTTTCTATTTCTTTGTCTCCCATATATGGTATCACACAAACCTGCAGTCTGATTACATGATCTCATGTTACAAGGTCATGAGGGATGTTGTCACGTACGTGTATAGCCAAGTTGCCTTGAGGTTTGTTTTTTTTTTTCTTTCCTTAGGGAGGGGACTTACCACATAATAGGTGTATAGTAATATTTCACTGTTGTTTTAATTTGTATTTCCTTAATGATAGATGATTTTGATCATCTTTTATATTGCTATTTCACTAAATTGTTTCTAATAACTCAATGTTACAAAAAACCTAAATAGGCCAAAATAGGGCACTAGATGCAAACATTATGGTATATCCACATAGTAGACTACCTTGCAGCAACTTCAAAGATGGGAAATCACTGTAATACGTGGACATGGACATTTCTGGTGATTAAGTGTCAAGTAAAAAGTAAAGGAAAACAATAGGGGGCATAGAATGTAACTTTTTTTATAGAACAGAAGTATATTTTTAACAGTAAAGCATATTTGTAGAATTCGTAAGAACTTCTCAATATTTGTCTCTGAATAGGGGGAATGGATGACTAGAGAAAAGAAATGAGACAGTTTATACTTGTACAGTCTCCTCTTACGATTGACTGTCTTTAAATTGGGGGCTGACCCAATTTAACTCTTACTCTAGATTCCATTGGAAAAAGCAACATAGGTTTTCAAGTCAAGCCCCAGGGCAGTGTTAAGAGTTGAGGATTAAATGCTCTTTAGCAAAAGTATGTAACAAAACTCACTGGCACACATGGGGATTTAACTCTGACATTGGTTTCATAAACAGCTTGCTTTGTTCTGATCCTCTGTGTAATGAAAATCCTCTGGGGGGCTTCTGTGAATGGCAAAGTGTTACTCTTTTCCATGATTACATTGTTTTGTTTTCCTTCCCCATTGTTGTCTCAGTAGAAACAAAGTGAAATGGTTAATTTAATCATTATTTAAAAGCAATCTGAATAATTAGGACCAAACATTTCCTACAGTGGAATAGTGATTTTATTGAAATTATATGATGAATTGCATATGCAGAATTTCTAAATACAGCACTTTCCTCTCTATCCCCCATCTATAACCAACCTTATATAATTGTTTTATTTATTTTTGATGAAAACAATGTGGTGAGCTCTCCACTGTCTATGTGTTCTAGAGCTAGTAAAATACTTAGCATATTGCTTCTTATGAAATTTAGATAATTCTCTTTTGATTCTCCCAGTGGCAGTTTTGAACATGTTGTTGTATGCTATCTATTTTTTCTCTTCAATCCTATATGTGAAGAAGAAAATATTTTTGCTCAGAGGACTTTTCTTTAATATTAATTTTTATTCCTCTCTATAAAATGCCTAGTCCAATAACCTCAGAAACATTTTTATTAATTTTATTAAAATTTCCTATCTTCCTCCTTCTCTTCATCAAATAATCTTTTGTGGTGTACCTAGTTGTCTTACTTATCATTCATTCATTTATTCACCTTTTGCAATCTAACACCCTATCTCAACCTTTGATGGAAATTGCTGTTTCGGTGGTCACCAGGGGTGATTTCACAGTCCATACTCTTCTGTGTCTTGAATCCTCCTCTTCCATTCAGTAACGTGAGTTCAGATAAATTGACAAACCTCTAAGTTTCAATTATCTAATCTGTAAAATGATGATGTTGATAATGATATAATAATAATAATAGTAATAATAATTAGAATAGAACATACAGTAAGTGCCTATTACACAATATGATCTTGATGAATGATACTTTGATTATTTTTTTAAGATTTTTAAATATATTTTTAAGTATTCTCTACACCCACTGCGGGGCTTGAACCCACAACCCTGAGATCAGGGTCACATGCTTCACTGACTGAGCTAGTCAGGCACCCCAACCTTTGACTAATACTGCACTTTGATCTCTTTCTCTGTAACATTTGACCTTTTTCTGCAGGGTCAAAATGTCCTGTCCTTGAAACCTTTCTTATGAAGTCTTACATTGGATTGTCCTCTATTCACTTACCATTTATATTCTCTTTTTTTTAGTTCACTTTTCCATGCCTGCCTCTTAGATTTAAGTTAAAAAATACTTCTTGAATGCCTAAAAAGTTTCAGAAATTGTGGAGATTTTTCTCTTAATTTCTTTGTTTTGCTCCTTCTCATCTTTCTGCAAAGAAGGTATCCACAGCAATCTCTTTCTGTTCCCAAAGTTTTAACTATCACTTCTAGATAAATGTCTCCCAAATCTCCATCACTGGAAATCACTCCATGCTTCAAACCTGTTGTTTTCCTATGCTATGCTGCAAATCTCACTTTTTCTCTGAAGTCAGAAATTTTTCCGCATTTCTCTATTTTTTTTTTTTTTTTTAGAAATATCTTCGGGGCCTCTGGGTGGCTCAGTCAGTTAAGCGTCTGACTCTTGATTTCGGCTCAGGTTGTGATCTCATGGTTCGTGGGTTTGAGCCCTACATCGGGTTCTGTGCTAAGAGAGCGAGGCCTGCTTGGGATTCTCTCTCCCTCTCCTTTCTCTGTTCCTCCCCTACTTGTGCTTTCTCTCTCTCTCTCCCAAAATAAATAAATATATAGATAGATAAATTAATAAAATCAACTTTTAAAAAATTTTTAAATTTTTCAAAATTTAAAAAAATTTAAAAATTGCAACTAAAAACCTAAACTTTAAACATCCTTCAAGCCTCTTCAAATTCTCCAATCTTCTAGGATAAAAAAAGAAACATCTTCAATTTCCTAAACATTTGGATTTAAAACAGAAAGTACCTTTTGACATTCTAACTTGTAATCATTTTTTCAGGTCCTATTGAATCTACCTCTACAATTTCTCTACCATCACCCATTCCACTCTTTCCACTCACATATCATAGCGTATGATAAGCCTTTATTATCTGTCACTTAGACCACTGTGTGGCCTACTCTGTCTTTCCCTGACAATAATTAGCTTCAATCCATTCTACACACACCTTTGGCTCCCTCTTACCTCATAAACTGACCTGAGTACATACTTTCTCAAAATCTTTCATTGGTCCTCCATTTTTATAAGAATATGAGACACTTCGTGAATTAACCATCAACATTTCATAAACTGTGACTTCAAACTACCTTATTATTGCTTCTGGAGCAAGTCCCGCCCTTTCTTGACTTTATGAATTTACATAGGAATTGCATGTTATGCGTGGATTAGATTCAGCAAATAAAGCTAAAACACCATGTATTCAAAATGGCCATTGAAAATCAACTATTATACTCAGTATATGTGGTTCTGTGTATATAGTTCTGATAAAAATCTGTACATGTAACTGTGCTATTAAGAAACTAACTTTTAGCATAAAGTAAAGAATATATATGCAAAATTGTTACAGTGTTTTCCCTCATAAATGGAAAGAAGACCAAATTAAGAAAGAATTGATTTACCTCCACCCCCATGCCCTGACATATTCCTGTTGAGTAGCAAGAGTAATCAGTGTGCTATTAAATTATCTCTCTCTTTCTGTTTTACTTGCTTTTTGTTTTGCAGTGTATATATTTGAACATTAAAACTGTACACTTGAGGCAGCTGTCTATATGAATTATTTTTCTGTTTCCATATGTAATATTCACTGCCACACTTCAAAACCTTTCCCAATAACATCTCAGTAAATCTTTTTTTTTTCAAACCAGTCCTATATATTTTCTGTTTCTGAAATTCCATCTCATTCTCTGATTGCTATATGGCTGTTCTTGTTCTGTTTTTATATGCTCAATAGTAGAACGTTTATCAGTACTAGACTTATTACTCCACAAGGTCAGAAAATTGTCTTTCCTATCTTTCTACAGCGTTCAGTAGCTAGGCAAATACATTATACTCAAAAATAATTAGTGAATTGAATTGAAGCCAAATATTGTTAGAGAAATAGATAAATGTGTATGTAGTATTGAAGGTTAGTAGTATAATTTTTTATTTAAAGATTGCAATTCAAAGACCAGTATTCAAAAAGACATTCTGTTATTGAGAAAATCCACTTGGATGTTCTCAATGATTCATTGCTCTTCATTCCCATATTCTTAATATTAACTGCCAATCAGATCCCAGGATAGCAATTATTCTTTTATAACATATAATGTCTTTTATTAAGATAAAAATATATCAAGCATTTTACAAAATGATAAATCTATTTTTTTAATGGACAAAACAGTTTAACAGAGAAAGAGAAACTCTAGAATTGATCATATAAATTTATTTTGGGAAATCATCACATTTTCTAATGATTCCAGAAACTCTTAATTTCCCTATATGTGTTGACTCTGTGCTGGCTTTTATCCTAAACTGTATATTTCAAGGTAACATAAATAAAACAGTCCTTATAATATCCTGAGCATGTGTGTGTGTGTGTGTGTGTGTGTGTGCGCGCGCATGTGTGTATGTGTGTTTATGTTTGCACATGTGTGTGATTTCTCTAATTGTCATGATACCAAGATGATGATTGTTATTTCTGTTGTTGCTACTTTGTTACTTGGCTACTGTTATTCTCTTTGCTCAGAGGGCAAAACTACAATTTCCATAACATTCTTGTACACATAGTAATCAAGTTTAAAACATTATAAGTAGATCAGAAAAGATTATGTAAAACTCAGTAATAAACTCCTAATATTATTTTCAGCATGTAATATATTTTTAAAGTATAATTAGTAAAGGCAAAGTAATTGACTTAGTTATTTGAACTTAAGTATGAACATTATAAATTATTTTTAAAGATTTGGGGTTTTTAGATATTGGATATTTATAATTTCTATCACACATTTTAATATTACTAATCTGTATTTCATTTCCGTAATACAAATTTTCCCTAAGTCTCAATGTTCTTGTAAAAAAGGAGGAACCTTAAATAAGAAATCTGTAATATTTATTCTTTCAAAATATTGCACCCAATGATGACTTTGTAAGGATTTGTCTTAATATGAATCAAGTAAAAATCAACATTCTTTAAGCATACTTACTGAGATCATTTGCTGTTAGGTTTTACCCATAACCTTGTATACCCTCTTACCTACATTTTTGTAAGAATTAAAACCAAATTGGGGCGCCTGGATGGCGCAGTCGGTTGAGCGTCCGACTTCAGCCAGGTCACGATCACGCGGTCGGTGAGTTCGAGCCCCGCGTCAGGCTCTGGGCTGATGGCTCGGAGCCTGGAGCCTGTTTCCGATTCTGTGTCTCCCTCTCTCTCTGCCCCTCCGTTCATGCTCTGTCTCTCTCTGTCCCAAAAATAAATAAAAAAGGTTGAAAAAAATTAAAAAAAAAGAATTAAAACCAAATTAAAACCAAACAAATAAGAAAGGGAGAAGCAATTACATTTCAAACCTCCCCTACAAAATTGGAGAGAAGAGAGAGAGCTATTTAAATTTGTAAATTTTATCTAGGAAATGTAACCATATGTATTTATGTATCTGGTAGCATAATCTGAGTTAAAATTAATACTCATTTGAATACGATTTTTCTTTACCTTTTCCAGGCAACATTTAGATCATGAATAGCAAATAGGTTTTACTGCTGTTCTGACTCTAAAAGATTGATAATGGTTTATGGACAGGTTTTTTGAAACAATTCTAAGGTTATGCTGGAGTCAGTGGTTAAGAATATCATGATGGATTAGTGATATCTCGGGGTGGGGGGGACAACAGCAATAGAAATTACTGCATTACTCTTGAGCTCTCTTTTCATTCTATGGTACTTTCAGATGAATGCCTACAATTTAATACTTAAGTACAGAATGCCATACTTTAGACTAAAATTATATGTTATGCATTGACTTTGTCTTGCTAACTAGATTATAAACTCCTTGGTGGCAGGGAATGGTTCTTAAGATTTTCTTATATTTCCTATAATTCCAAGGAAGTGTAAGTCACAGAACAACCTCAACATAGAATTTTCATAAAATACATTCGTAGAAACTATCAAATTTTATGGCACATGGATGTACATTTTATCACCATCATTTTAAAAATGAGCTAAGTTTTGTTTTTGGTTTTGTTTTTGTTTTTGGACTAGTTATGCAGAAATATGGTAGAAGGGAAATAAATAGCACAAAAGGATTCATTGAAAAATCCTGCTCTCCTATTCTAGATTTCCTGTACCTCTTTCTCACCAGAGGCAATGACTGTTAGCTATTATGTAACCTCCCCCAGAAAGAACTCACATAGAGACAAACCTGTCTATATGGGTATACTGATATGTGTATGGAAATATAGTCCTAGATAAATATATTTTACCATGCAAGAAAACACTAGATTTTGTGCCTTTTTTATTGGTAAGCTTTGGAGATTATTTTATATTAGGCAGGATTGTCTCATTCTTTTTCACTCAAGCGTACAACTTCAATGTGTGGATGCATTGTAAGTGATGTCACCAGTCTTGCGATTTTGATTTAAGTTTTTGTCAGTCTTTTGCTAATATATACAAAGCGGCAGCACATGCTTTTGTATAGGACCTTTGTGCATTTGGGCAAATGTATTAATGAAAAAAATTCCAAAATTAAAATTACTGTGGTGAAGAGTTGCTGCACTTTTTATTTGCTGGAATTCATAATATTTCCCTACAGACAGATTGTCCCAGTTTGCAGACTCATCAACATTGGGGATGTTACACCCTTGTTAAATCTATCCTTGTATTATCCAACTTTTTCATCTAAACCAATCTGGTAGAGGAAAAAAAGGTATCAAATTGCCATTTTAGCTTACTTTATATTGAAAGGTATTTTTGATCATCTTATGTTTGTAAGTCATTGATCCATTGTGAATTTTGCACTTGTATTGGTATATTCATCTTTATATTGTTTATTTGTAAGATCCCTTTTGTATTTAAAAAAATGTCCTTTTTTCCAAATAAAATATTTTTTTCTGGTTTACCACTTTGTGTTAAATTTGTGTATGGATTATATTGTTGCAATGTGGAATCAAAAATACTGATGAAATTGAGATCAATTTGTCCTTTCTGTTTTCTGGGTTTGTGTAATGAACATTTCAAGTTTTTGTTATTTTAACATCTATCTTATTCTAGAACATGTGTGTATTTATCATTGTTATTATGAAATGCTTACTTCTTTGATATACTGAGAATATATTTTAATGTAAGGATCAAGTATTAGCTTTATTTTTTTTCTCCAGATGGCTAAGCAATGTTCCTAACATCATCAAACTTGTATTTCCATTATCTTTGCTATTCGAACAGCCAATTTTATATATTAAAACTATATACTATGTAAATGATTATATTTTATATCTATCCTCTTCAGTTGTTGATATCTTGATTGATATTCTGTTAAAAATATCTTGAGTACTCTTATTTCAAAATACTTCTAAACGGTTGGCATTAACAGTTCCTACATCAATTATCCTCTCTTTTTTTGAAGATTCCAATGATATTTGCAATTTTATTTCTTATAGGTTTATAATAATATTCCTATTTTATTGGGATTGTATTAATCTGGGGACAAATCTTCTCCAAAACCAAATTATATCTTTATCCAAGGCTTCTTTTGAAGACTTTTTGAAGTCTTCTTTGAAGACTCTTAATTTTTTTTCATATAAATTCTATACAATTCTGGTGTCGTTTAGCCTAAATACTGTATTTTATGGTGGATTTTTAAATCTATCTTTTCTTCTACTATAGTCTGTTTTTAGGTATGAAATCTATGGACTTTTTGTATAATATTTGAAACTAGCTGTCAAATTTTTTGAATTGTTAGTTTCTTACAGTTCTTAATTCATTTTTATTGATTTTATAATTATATGATTATATTAACTGCATGTAATGATACACTTCTAATTTTATACCTCATTTATTTCTGTTATCTAAATATATTAGATAGTCTTTCCAAAACAATATAAATAATATCATTAGTTTTATTGATGATGTTAAGTCAAAAATTTATAATGTGTCTCCATTTACATTAAATTGATCAGTGAAGTATCCATCATTTTCTATTTTAAGAATATTTTCATCTATAATTAATGTTGATTATGAAATGCATTTATATTAACTATGAAACTTATAATTTGTGTTTTTTTCTTATTTGACCTAATAGTATAGAAACTTATTTATATTTTTCTACAAATGCAAAATCCTTTCACCAATACTTTAATTACTTTAAAATTAAGGTTGAAGCAGACTTCTGACTATATAAAGACTCTTTGACATATGCAGTCTAATATTTTTCATTTCTTTTTCATTTTCCCTACTCATTTTATGAATTGTGGGTATATAGTCTGCTAATAATTAGCATTTATCTTCAGGTACATTTTTAATTCACACTATACCTTAACATTGCATAATCCAGAAAAGATAAATTAGTTAGAAGAAAAATTTAGACCTTCTGGAAAGGAGGAATAATTTATATTAAGAAAAAAAAAAGGTTTACATAGACAGTGGCTTTTGCTTTCTATGTATTTCATATTATTTTTTAAAAGCTGGCTAAACATTAACCATTTTTTCTTTCAAAGTCAATAAAGAATAACATATTTCCATGAAATCTGTATATATTTAGTACCTTAGCTACTAAAATATTTGATAACACTTATGTCCTTTTATGAGAGGGAATATACATATCTAGTTATGAGGAGGAGTTGAGGTCCTAAGCTTATAAATATAAACAGGACATTTTCTCCTGTGGAATAAAATATTTGCTTAAATTTAGGGTTGCAAAAGACTGATAACGTTTTCCAGAATTTAGGATTCTGAAAGGGACTTATATACAAATGTTTGTATAAACTTTTTTTAAGTATTGTAATTAAACTTTCAATTAGTCACAGAATATTTTTTTAATTTTTTAAAAATCTTTATTTTTGAGAGAGAGAGAGAGAGAGAGAGACAGACAGAGCATGAGCAGGGGAGGGGCAGAGAGAGGGGGAGACGGAGAAGCTAAAGCAGGCTCCAGGCTCTGAGCTGTCAGCACAGAGCCCAACTTGGGGCTCAAAGTAATGGACAGTGAGAACATGACCTGAGCCGAAGTCGGAGACTTAACCAACTGAGCCACCTAGGTGCCCCACAGAATATGTTTTTTAAATAGGGTCAGACAATAACTTGAAAGCAAGGAAAATATTACGGCTTTAATGCTAACATCATTTTAACAAGTAGGGCAAGAGCTGTTCAAATGCCTTCATTAAAATAAATTGTCAAACTATCAGCCAATACATTTCTTGCTAATAGCAAGTACTTCTTCTGACTAAAGACAGTGGTGAGTACTCATTATTACAGTGACTTAATTGCAACAATCAAATGGATGATGTTTCTGTTTCCTTAAGGGAGATGCATCAACAAAGCATGGATATGTGATGGAGATATCGATTGTGAAGATCAGTCAGATGAAGATGACTGTGACAGTTTTTTATGTGGACCACCCAAATACCCTTGTGCTAATGACACTTCAGCCTGCTTACAGCCAGAGAAACTCTGCAATGGGAGAAGGGATTGTCCTGATGGGTCTGATGAAGGCGATCTCTGCGGTATTGCATGTTTCACTGATGTGCTTCTCTGTGGATACTAGAAATGTTTAGTCCACTTGCTGATAATTATTATAGTGGCATACCTTCCTTCCATTTATTTCCTTTACATATAACTTTTAGCGTTGAACCCTATCTCTTTTTCAGGGACTATAAATCTATTAAAAGTTTTTTAAAATATGATCAAACATTTCACAAATAAAGCAGAAAAGGTTGGCTTGTATCCAACCAACTTAATTGTATAGTTGAGCTCATTTAGATCTCTGAATGGTTAGTGTTATTTCCACAATTAAACTGATTATTTTTTGTCATTCAGAACAAAAGAACCTTCTTATTACTGACCTATGGGATGCAGTTTACTACCAGCCGATGGATTTATCATACCTTCTAATTCTTACAATAGAAGTGTTAAAAAAGAGGAAAGGGAGAGATTGAGTCATGGAATCAATTGAATATTATTCAAGTTTATAAAATTTTCTCTGAAATTTTTAGTCCTCTTGCAATAGCTTTCTTTGGTATGCTTTATCTAGTTAAAATGATGATTTCAATCTGATAGATAGCTTTTGAACTTTGAAATCACTTTTGACTAGTTGTCTTTTTATACCGACCAGAACATGTAAAGAAAATTACATTTCCTTCTCTGTGGGGAGATCAGACATTTAGCAAGGAGTTTTTCAAAATATGTTTTCTAGTTAATACTGAAGGTGACATCAGTAGAGTAATGAAGAAGAATTTACAGAATGATAACAATAATGAGATGACTGGGGACTGTGAGAAAATGACTTTAGGAAATGATGAAGCTTCCTAATTGAAAATAGAAAAGACAACTACATTTAAGCTTAATGTTATCATATTTTGATCTGAATTAAACATTAGTAGAATAGAGTGATACAGAAAAATTTATTATGTTTTAAATTTATGTGATAAATGTCATTTCTTCCAAAAAGTCTGTGATTCTGTAAAATAATCTTGAAACAGTAAATGCAACAGTCTTCATTCAGTGATGCTAAATTTAAACTAGATGTTTCAACCGCCACCCACACTCCCCCTCCAAAAAAACCCCACTGAGATTAAATAACAAATACAGGGTGACAGATTTAGTTTATCTGTATTTACTTCTTCTCCCAGCGTATTCTCCTTTATGAAGGAGATTGGTGGATTGAAGTATCTCTTGTATTACAAAATGTGAGGTTTGCTCGTGAAGGTTGTAAGAGGAATTCTGAAAGAAGAAAACTATCAATACTCTTAAAACTGAGAATATGTAAATATAGAAGAAGAGAGACTTTAGCAGGTTTAAATTCATTTCTTCAGTTCTTCAATTAACTCACCTAGGGAGGTAACTTAATTTCTGGAAATGTCAGATTCCTCATAACAAAAAGGAGATGATGATATTTATAGGAAGTCATAGTAATAATGCCAGGTGCTCTAAAAGTATTGAAAGAAATTAGTGCTTTTCCCCCTTTTTTCACCCTTCAGGTCAAATGAAGTAAAAAAAAAAAAAAGATGAAGAAGAGAAAATACAGGCATTAAGAAAAATGAGAAGAATATTATGAAAACACAGCCTTATTTTCCTATCCTCTGCTCTCTAAATTAGTATTATAAAAAAGCAATGGAGATTTCTTCTGAATTTATTTCTTTGTCTACTTCAAAACAGAAAATTAATTCTTGCTTTTAAGTCACTATATTCATCAACTTAGGAATCTTGCTCAAACATTTCAAAAGATTACAGGAGTGAAAGGGTTTACAATAAAGTTGGGTGTGGACGTATCAAAGAAGATAAAAAAGACATTTCTATCCTGCTTATAGCACTATGGCATAATGAAGTCATATACTCTCCCCTTCATGAGGTGAAGTTGGAGGAAAGTTAGGGAATTGAAAAAAAAATCAAATGATGCTCAAAGGATTGAATTGCTTTATATGGTCCTCCTTTCCCTATCTTCTTTTACATGTACCTTTGTATTATAGCTCAGTATATGTATCCTTATAGGCAATATTGGTACCTGTAGAGAAATGGCACCTTGGTCTCTTATTTTCAAGGCCCATGACTATCAGTTGTAGGGTAGATCCTGTCTAGCTGGACAGGGTTTTTGGTTTATGAGTTTTGTATCATAATGAGCATAATGGACATTTACCCAGTGGACATAAGAAAATATACCCAGTGATTTAACTTTAAATAATAGGCATGGGTTGACTAGTAGCTAGGGAATGTATTTTTTGAGAGAGATACCCAAAGCTGAAAGAGTTGTGTGTGTGTGTGTGTGTGTGTGTGTGTTTTGTTTTGTTTTTTACCATTTGGTATAGATGATGAAAATGTAGGTTTTTCCTCTTCATGTCTATTCCTTCCAAATAGTTGTATTCATAAAAGCTATTTTTTGTTTGTTTTTAAAGTTTGTTTGTTTGTTTGTTTGTTTGTTTAGAACATGGGAGGGGCAGAGAGAAAGGGAGAGAGAGAGAGAGAATCCTAGAAGGGCTTGAATTCAGAAAAGGTGAGATCATGACCTGAGCCTAAATCAAGAGTCAGATGTTTAACCAGCTGAGCCATCCAGGTGCCCCTCAAAAAAAGCTGTTTTTCTTTTAATCCTCCCATACCCCGTCCCCTGTTAAAGAGGAAATAGGAGTGATTCGTGCCTGTTCCTCAATACATGTAAAATTTGTACAAAAATATCTTGCATGAAAATGACTTGGTAATCTATAGACTTAATACTTGGGTAATTGCCTGAAATGGAAAAATCCTATCCTTTGGGTAGCAACGTGTTTTTTCCTTTGTTTTGTTTCCTCCAAATAAATCTGATTTATAAAGCAAATGATAACAAACAAACAAACAAAACAGAAAAGGAGCACTCAGTAAAATAAGTCTCCTAATCCTAGTGAAGAGATTATTTTCTCAGGGAGATTTTCAAATGACTTCAAGGGGAAAGGTATATGCATTTAGAAAGCAAATGAGAAAAAGCTTGAATCATTCAAGAACAAAGTTAACTGTTGATCCTTGCTATAAAGATATGTCAAAGATGAACCAAGCTGGGCACTAGTTGAAGTGATAAGGCTGGATTTTATTCAGCACTAACTATTGCAATGGGGAAGAATATTCAGCGTGAACTGAAATCACTGAAACAAAAGACTAGAGGCATTTTGAAGGCTGGAGTCTGCTAAGGGAAAGGCACCTGGGAGGCGGTAAGGTGGTTGGTCCCTGTGACTGAGTCATCTGGTTTTGTTAATTGGTGCTTATCCCAGAGGAGAAATACATTTCTCAGATCTTTGACTTGAGACAGTGGTACAAGTCAGAACAAGGTGCACACAACTGGGAACAAGAGTGAGAGAGTTATCTGCTTGAATGTTTGCATTTCAAAGATATTTCTCAGGTCCTTAAGAAGACAGTTCTGGTGGTGGAAGATTTGCATCTTAAAGGTGAAGAAAAAGGACTTATCCTCACAAGCCTTCTAAAGTAACTGTTCTAAAATGGGGTTCAGGGACCTATCTGCCTACCACCAGGTTTTGTCTGGAACAAAAAGTAAACTCTCCTGGCAGCATAGAGCTTCCTTAAGCAGGCACTTTAAGCAGGGCTGGAGTCCTGCTAGGGAGGCTGCCTGAGTTGTTAGAAACTATGCTAGTGTTTTTTGGAGTCTCTTCTTCTGTGGCTGGAGGGGTATGGTTGGGGAGGAAAGTAGAATTGAAATTATTTGTACTAAGGGACTGCAGTTTTTATAAGCCATTGTTGAAGACTAGTCGAACAGGGGGCCTCTGAAGAAACTGACTAGAGTTAGGTCAACGAGAAATTCTTTTTTAGGTAATAAAAAATGTGAAAGAAAGTTGGAGGATTTGATGACAGGTTTAGGGTGAAGGAGGAATTAACAAGGGACTAGCCAAACAAATATATTTATATATTTATTATATTTATATATTCAATTTTAGATTTATAATTTAGATTTATTATAATATATATAATACATTTATATATTCAATTTTAGATTTCAATGTAAATTTTATTTTTTTTTAAATCTATGACTTAATTCCACACATAGCATCAGAAAGAGACATTTCAGTACTACAAGAACAGTCATATTGGAAATAAACTACAAGAATTGTAACAATTGTTTCTCACCTGCTGGGTATGATGACTTTTCTTTGCCATAATTCTCTTGAAAAAGAATGTCAGTTGAACAAAAATGGGGCAAATACTTTAAAATGACTATTGTTTTGAAATGATTACGATTGTAGATGAACAAACATATTTGGAGGAGCTAAATGAATCTATTTTTTTCTTCTAAAATAATACTAAACTTGAGTTCTTAGCAAAAATAGTTAATATAATCATCTTCCTTTTCTTATTACTGTAACCTTTTATGGTGGCAAATAGTATGAAGAACAGTTGATCCATATAGAACTTTAGAAAATGCAGAAAATATTTTTAAAGTGTTATATTTAAGCTCAATTTTTGAACTAGATACATTTTCATAGACAGCTGGAAACATTTGAGGTATATAAGTAAATGTTACTGCAGTTTGCCAGTCAGTGAACAACATTCTCTTTCAGCATATCTCCAAAAACAACTAATTAAATAGCCTTTGAAAACTGCTTAAAATATTTTTAAAGCAAAGGAAGGCAAAGTTTCTTTTAACCTTATTCCTGTGCACCTAATAATACATAGGGATAGGTAATAGTATGGTTGAAAAAACAATTATGTGCGATTTTCATCAAGGACATAATTACATCATCTTGAAATTTTCCCAACGGGACAAGAACTGGCTCAATGTTGGGACAGCTGTGTGCTGCCTCATTTTTTTTGATAATTCAACAAATATTAATATGCTAATATTTGTCCTAGGCACTGTGCTGTTAGATATACAAGGCTAAATAGAACAGAGATTTTGTATGCCTTCATGGAGTTTACAATTTCATAATGTAATAGAATCTGAAATACATCTAATGCAATTCTCAGTTATAAGTACTATAAAAAAAAATGGTCTCTCTCTTTATAAACCGATCATATTATCCATGTAATAAATACTAGTTGCTCATTATTTCACTCAAAATATCAAGTCTACTTTTTTGTGTGTATGTATATTATTTACTATGCTTTCATGGCCTCTTTGAAATAATCATAATACCCAATATATAGGGTAGAACGGATAATTAAATAAATGGCTTTAACCAGTAAAGAGCAAACTAACCCATCCTGCATTATCATTATGGATCAGACTATAGATGTAGAAATATATATATATATATATATATATATATATATATACACACACACATATATGTATATTACATTGTATTATATGTATATATTACACATATATGTGTATGCCTGTTTATAAGCACTGAGATAAGTCTAAGTTTCAGATCAATGTATGTCCTTTGGGGAGACCTTAGCAACTGGTTTGGTGTAACTGTTGAAAGTCTCAGAATAATCTTTCCAGTAATAATAGAAAGAAACATTGAACACACTTTACATCTGTGGGGTAAAACAAAGTGTACTCTATAGTTTTATAGAAATGAAAACCTTCCATTCCCAGTTCTTATCATATAGGATTTGGTTATTCGATGAAATATTTTATTATGCTTACCCCAATCCCTGAAAAAAAAAAAAATCCAGGCAGCTTTTCTCTATTCATGTATAATATCCTTGCTGTAATTCCAGCCTTAGAGAATGGAGTTCAATGATTAGTATTTAATTGAGCAAAACAATTGATAATGCTCTGTAATCTGTTCCCCTCCTTTTATAGATGAATGTTCACTAAACAATGGAGGCTGTAGCAATCATTGTTCTGTTGTGCCTGGAAGAGGAATTGTCTGTTCCTGCCCTGAAGGACTTCGACTAAGCAAAGACAATAAAACGTGTGAAATTATAGATTATTGTAGCAATCATCTGAAGTGCAGTCAAGTGTGTGAGCAGCACAAGCACACAGTCAAGTGCTCATGCTATGAAGGGTGGAAGCTGGATGTGGATGGTGAAAGTTGCACAAGTGTTGGTAAGTAGATGTGTGTTTCATTAGGCTGAAGAATACCAAGTGCTTTTCTGATTTTTGTGAGTTGTGTATCTTGCTATATTTTAGAACAGATCTTGAGAAAATAATCCAAAACACCTTTAGCGAATTAACAAAGGATTCAACTGATTTTAAATAAGGCATTTAAGTATAGTAATATGTCATTTTAGATATACTCCAAAATCTTCTGAACAGAGTATATTACTGTAGTCCTTATAATTACAGTCCATCAGATTGTTTACTTCCTTTCTGAAATACTACTTCCATCATCATTCTCCCTAAAGGCTTGTTTTTGTACTGTCCAAAATATTTACTTTTATTTCTCTTCGCAAGATTTTAGAACCCTCCAGAAGTCTGGTCCTGGCCCATACTTCCAATTTCCTCTTCTCTTAAAATCAACTTTGTCCTCTGGCTGTGTTCATCTTCTAAGTGTCCATTTAGAACGTTCTGCTGATCTGTAGGTCTGATTCCACCGTGGGAAAAATAAGCAGAGACTCTGGAACCTGATTTTTGAACTTTAATCCTACAGCTGTCATTCATTATGTTTGTGACCCTGGTCAGGCTACATAAAACTGCTTGAGCCTCACTTTTCTAATCTTTCAAGTATCTGTGGCCACGATAACAATGTCTCCATTATAGCATGTTGCAACAATAACCTGGAGTACTTGCCACTGTGCCCCAACACCCATTAGGTACTTAATGAATGACAGCTTTTCTCTATCTTCTCCAGAGACTTAGCTGAGTGTGGAACATTGAGAGTCCGTGGAGAGAATTGAAGGGGCCCATGAATGTTGTTGGAGAAAATATTACACCTTTATTTTCTTTAATGTCCCATTGAAAGTTAACACTAATTATTAGCAACAACTATGTGTCTCCATTTGAAGTAATAGGCATTCACATCACGGTAAAGTTGTTGCTGATATCTCAAAATATCATATATGTTCAGGCTTTGGAAACCACTGTTACTTTAACAATGAGAATCATTAGACCCACTGTTCAATCTGTTACCAAATACATTAATAAAAAGCAGGTATATTACTACATCCAAAAGTGTTTTTTTGTTTAATATTGGTAACTGCTTTTCAATATACAGTATTTGATTCCTATATCTATGTATACTTTTTTTTTTTTACTTTTTTCTTACAGTTTTTGTCCTTTTTAAAACTTTCTGATAACTGGTACACAGGCTTCATCAGACTGCTAAGAACCTATACATCATAAGCTTTTTTCAGTTTGTTCCTTCCACTTAGATTGTACCTCCCCCTCTTAATCTCTAAAATTCCTAGATATTCTTTTTTTTTACCGTTTATTTATTTTTGAAAGATAGACAGAGTGAAAGTGGGGGAGGGGCAGAGATAGAGAGAAACACAGAATCTGAAATAGTCTACAGGCTCTGAGCTGTCAGCACAGAGCCCAACACAAGCCTCCAACGCACAAACTATGAGTTCAAGACCAGAGCTGAAGTCAGACGCTTAACCAACTGAGCCACCTAGGTGTCTCAAATTCCTGGATATTCTTTAAGACTTGTAAGCCGAACTTCTTTAAGGGAATATTCTTTCAAATGTGTTTGTTCTCTATTTCTCCTTTCTATGTCTAGAATATATTGTCCATGAAAACATGTGTCCACATTTTTAATTTGCTGCTTTGTATTTCCATCTATCTTCTATTCTTTATCTCTCTGATGAAATGAGCATCTTGAAGTCAAAAATCAAGTTATAGATTTTTCTTTTATGTTTTACATTATATTCAGTCCATTTCTAGAAAAATAGTATGCAATCAGAAGCATTATATTTTTTGCGGAGAATGTTAAGTTGCTTCATCCTTTTATATCAAATGCTGTTTTGTGGTTGTTTCTTCTGGCTGTTAAAAATGCCTAGAGGCAAAAGTTTAGCAGACATTTATGTGACTTTCTCCTTTAAGAATCTTGTACAAAGTAATTGGCATGAGAGGCTTCAAAAATAATAACAATTTGTTGTAATGATAATAGTCATTTTATTTATGAACATGTTTTGATTGGGGAAATAGTAGACCAAATTTTACCTCAGATATATTTATAATCCTATTTTACATGAGAATTGCCCCATAACTGGTTTTTGGATACAGATGACAAAATTGTTGACTTATTTTACTGCTTTTGTGTTCTATGAAATCAATAAAAACTCATGTTCAATATTAAAATAATTCAACATTTGAAAATAAGTGACCAGGTACAAAGTAATTCTCCTAATGTAATTGGCTCCTTCTGTTCTCAGATCAGAAAGAGACTCTAACAGTACTATGTCAGCTCTCACTGCTAAGATTGCTGTATTTCACACCTGCTTTGTTTATTATAATTTAAGTGGGAAGCAAAGGTATATTTTACTTTTTAAAGATAATATGGAGCTTTCTTACATGGAGAATTTAACCTGATCATAATTTATACCTTCCTGAAACATATAGTATACCAAATAGCATTGTCAGCATTTATATTATTACAGACAATACAAGTTTTGTTAGCTATTGAAGATTATTTTTTATTTAAACCAGTTTTCTTATATAAAAAAGGATTTTTTCTGTATTTTATTGACTTCCTTTCTTTTTTAAAAACTTTTAGTACATTCAGAGTTCAATAAAAATGAATTAACCATTAACCATTGGACTTTGAAAATAAAATTTCTTTTTCCTTGCTCTTCTTTTGTTACTTTTTCCCATCATTTTTGAGTTGAGTCCCTGCTTTTAAAATGTGTTCTTTCTATTGAATGCAATACCTGTGATTATTCTTCTTGACATTTTAAAAGTAAAGAATAATAGTATTCTTTATGCTTCAAATTAGAGCCATGACTCCCCAACATTTTTTCTCTTGAATCTTCTGTAGTTTTTTTTTCATACTTTCTTATATATCTCAACTCCTTTCTTCCTAAATTCTTTACAATATGTCTTTTGCTGAATTGCTGAACTGATTCTGTTTTCTTGAAGTTCATTCCTAACATCTTGTTAGTTAAATATAAAGATTTCCATAAATACTGTTTTTATGATCCTGAGTTTTCATTTAATATATCTGCAAATCTAATTTTTCTTGGGCATTTCAGTACTTTATTTTACCAATTCCTTTTTAATATGTGATGTATTAATCACCTTTCTCATGAAGTATTGGTTTCTTTATACTAGGAACAACCAGAATATTGCTGCTGATTTCGTTCTTTTTTTTTTTAATTTCTAGTTTCTTTTCTGTTAGGTAGACAAGTTGCAAATTTGCAGCATACTTCTAGTTACATTGGAAAGAATATTAAAGCATTCCTTCTTATTTTCTCTTAGCCTGAATTAGGTTAGATTTCCCCACCAAATTTTTTCTTGGTTCTTATTCTCTTATATTTCCATTCTTAGATTTTAAAAAAATATATTTAATGCAGAAACCAGTTAAAAGGTTTTTCAGGCAAAAGATGGTAACCTCCACTAAGAAAGAAAACAACAGCTTCAAGATGTTTTTTTTAAATTTTTATTTTATTTAAGTTTATTGATTTATTTTGAAAGAGAGAGAAAGAAAGAGAAAGAAATAGTGTTCAAGCAGGGGAGGGAGGGAGGGAGGGAGGGAGAGAGACAGACGGGGAGAGAGAGAGAGAGAGAGAGAGAGAGAGAGGGAGGGAAAGAGGGAGAAAGAGAGTATCCCAGGATCCACACTGTTAGTGTGAGCCCAGTGTGGGGCTTGGACTCAGAAACCACGAGATCATGACCTGAGCGGAAATCAGGTGTCAGGGACACTTCACCAATGGAGAAGTGAGCAAAAATAAGAAGCAAAAAATACTTTTCCAAGTATATATTGCCTTGGGTGTAATGAATTTTTTTGTATGCTTATCTTCTCTCATCCAACAAATTACTAGCTCTTCAGAATAGGATAAATTTTTATACGTGCTATATATTTTCCTTAAATTTCTAAGAACAAGAGAGATTTTTTTTAAATAAATATGTGTTTTCTTATCAAATTTTTGTTAACCAAACCATAAAATATTTTGTGGAAATTACATCAGATGCCAGAATAGAATATTGTGTATTCTTTAGAAAAAAAATTATTTTTCAATTCAATTTACATCCTTTTTTATGAAAGGAGATTATGGATGTAATCCACAGTTTTACAAACATAAAGCTGCATAAATGTGGTGATCTCCTGTTGGTGCACTGTGCCCACTACTGAAACCTTAATTCTTTTTTTTTTTTCAACGTTTATTTATTTTTGGGACAGAGAGAGACAGAGCATGAACGGGCGAGGGGCAGAGAGAGAGGGAGACACAGAATCGGAAACAGGCTCCAGGCTCCGAGCCATCAGCCCAGAGCCTGACGCGGGGCTCGAACTCACGGACCGTGAGATCGTGACCTGGCTGAAGTCGGACACTTAACCGACTGCGCCACCCAGGCGCCCCTGAAACCTTAGTTCTCATCTACCCCTAAATGATCTGTTGGAGATCTTCCTTTACCACCTCAGATCTGATAACTGTGGCATTTATATTTCCAGCTACTGTTTTTCCTACTGTCCTGTTCTGTTTCATCAGATATCACAAAGTCACCTTAAAATGAGTTGGCTGAAATGTACTCTTTCCCTTGTCTTTCATTTATCCATTGTCCTGTCAGTGGTTCCAGTTTTCTTCTGGTTCAGGGCTCACAACCTGAACTTACCTTTGACTTCCCAGTTCTTTGCTGGCCCCTTTCCCCATGTCCTAATTTTTTCTACACAATATCTTCCGGACACAGTCCTCCGATTGGTAGCATTTGTACCACCATCCCAGCCAGGAGTTAAAGATGTTGTAATGATGATAGCAGTCTTCTCTCTGGCCTCTTTGTTGTCATCTTCTGTTTCTTTAGTTTGTAAGAAGAATATTAAAACTTGAAGGGATGAGGTATTTTTCTTGAAAAGAGAGAGGGAAATCCAAATCTGGAAGATGAGAATTAATGGAAAGAGGTCAGAAGTATAGTGAAGAATAAGAAGTGAAAGAAAGAAGAATGAAGTAATGATAAGCAGATGGCTACCTTGTGGAATAATGGTAAATAAAAGTGAAGAGATCAAGGGAATGAAGCTGGTTTATAATTTGGCGATCCACTTCTTTATTTTAGTACAATGACACTTTTACGTATCAGTCTCTATTCATGATTTTAAGTAACTCTCAATTATTTACAGAAAGAAGGTTCAATTCTTCAGTCTCCTATTTAGAGCCTTCTTCATTTTCATTTATTTTCTCTCTCCAACCTAATCTTTCATTATCCTCCAATGTGGGTTTCCATTCCAAGCACCATATTATTGTTTTCATCATTAGTAATGGTAGTAAATAGTGACCAAGAATGTATAAAGTACTTTCACATGTATCGCTTTATTTTACTATCTCTTTCATATACTCTGCTCATTATCATCTGTGACCTTTCAGGATGACAAATTCTTCTTCATGATTTCCTGCTAGTTTATGAAATTCCATATTGGATTATTCACTACAGTTTTTTTTTATTTTCTCAAAAAGGAAATAATAATTTAATAAACTAACTGAAATCTGAAAAGTAGAGGCACTTGGAGAAGTTATCAAGATCCAGAGGTCAAATAGAGATAATTTGAATATTTACACTTTGATTTCTTATTGGAAAACTGCTTTATTATAGTCAAGTGTAATCAACTGTAAATATTCGTCAATTGTATTCTCAACAGAAAATGACTATATTAAATACAATAATTTGAAAAGCCTTTGGGAATTTTTAACCAAGTAGTCAAGGTAACAGTCACTGTTCAGAGTAAACAAGAAATGTTTTGGGGGCACATGGTTGGCTCAGTTAGTGGAGCCTGCAGATGTTGATCTCAGGGTTGTGAGTTCAAGCTCCACTCTGGGTGTAGAAATTAGTTAAAAATAAAATGTTTTTAAAAATTCAAAAAAAATGTATGTTTTCAATCACCTTTCATTTTATGAAATCTTTCCAACATATTGAGAATAACATATTCACAGCTAATATTTTAGGATACTGAAATGTTTTCAGTTTTTTTCAGGTTGTTTATGATATAAATCATTTTGTAAAGTTGACGAAACATTAGATCACTCTGAAGCCCTCTGTTCATCCATTCTTTCATCCCCTGAGAACACTACTTATGTGAAATGGGGTACCTGTTCTGTCATAGTTTGTGTTCTTAAACAACATGTAATATATTTCTTTTTCTTTATAACAAATGGATTAAAATATAATTTATATACCATAAAATTCATTCTTTTAAAGTACACAATTCTGTGGTTGGTAGTATATTCACACAGTAGTGTAACCATTACCACTATGGAATTTAGAATAAAATATTCTAAATATTTTAATCCCTCCTTTAAACAAACCCCATATGTATTTAAAATCACTCTCACTCAAACCCTACTTCACCCCTGGCAACCTCAAAATCTGTTTTCTGTCTCTATAGATTTGCCTAGTCTGGACATTTCATACCAGTGGAATAATACACCATGTGGTCTTTTGTGCCTGGCTTCTTTCATGTGGCATAATGTTTTCAGGGTTCATTCATGTTTTACCATACATTACATTTACTTTTGTCGCTGAATAATATATTTATGGTATTAATATACCATTTTGTTTTTCCATTCATCAGGATATGAGCATTTGAATTGTTTTTATTCTTTGATTATATGAATACTATGAATATTCATAGCTTTTGTGCAGACATGCATTTTCATTTCTCCTGTGTATAGAACTAAGAGTGGAATTGTTGGGTCATATGGTAGGTCATTGTTTAACATTTTGAGCAACTGCCAAAGTGTTTTCCAAAGTGACTGCTTCATTTTAGAACTGCCAGGAGTGCATGAGGGCTCCAATTTCTACACAATCTTGCCATCAGTCAATATTGTTCATCTTTGTTATTATAGTCATCCTAGGGGGTGTGAAGGGGTATTTTGCTGTGCTTGTTTTGTGTTTCCCTGATGACTAATGGTGTTGAGCATCTTTTCATGTGCCTTTTGATCATTTTTATAGGCTTTTGAGTGAAATGCCTATTCAGAGTCTTTGCCTAATCTAAGGTCACTAAGTATCCCTCTGTTAGTTGTATCATTTTAGATCTTATATTTAGGTCTATAATACATTTTAATTTTTCTAAATGGTGTGAGGTTCCAACTTCATTCTTTGGAATGTGGAAATCCAGCTCCCCCAGCACATCTTGTTGAAAGGTCCATTCTTCCGTTGAACAGAACTCTGGAGATTGGGCTTTTGGGGGAGCTTCAAATCCATCTTTCCCCTCTGGGAACTTCTAGACTGTTTGTTTTTAAGTCTACTATGAAACTAAGGAAAGGGGGTTGGGATTGGTACATGTTGAAACACCACATAATTTGCAATTTGTACTGATATTCAGCAGTTTTTCTTTTTAAAAAATTGTTTTAATGTTTATTTTGAGAGAGAGAGATCGTGAGCGGGTGAGGGGCAGAGAGAGAGGGAGACACAGAATCTGAAGCAGTCTCCAGGCTCTAAGCTGTCAGCACAGAGCCCAACAGGAGGCTCAAACTCACGAACAGTGAAATCATGACCTGAGCAAAGTCAGATGCTTAACCAACTGAGCCACCCAGGTGGCCCAGCAGTTTTTCTTAAATAAACACCCATTGGATTGTTATTAGATTTTGGTTAATTTCTAGAGTTCAGAAAAAAAAGATGATTTTAACCATTTTTCCAGTGTTTTCACTGTTGTTATGAAGGAGAGGATTTGGGGATCCTTACATTACCATTCAGGAACTGATTCTCTATTTCATTAATTTAAATTGTTAATGTGTTTTAATCTATTCATTTGTTGCCATCATATCTTTATTTCAGAATTCTTTATTGAGGTCTTATTGGGCAAGAAATTGTTCAGTAATTATTTTTAGTGTTAAAACATATGAAGAGCTTAGCAGTCTTTATAATTGATTTTTAACTTAATTCCATTGTGCTCAGAGTGGGTGTCCATTATTAGGTTGATTATTTGCTATTTCTTTTTTTTTAAAAATTTTTTTTCAACGTTTATTTATTTATAGGACAGAGAGAGACAGAGCATGAAAGGGGGAGGGGCAGAGAGAGAGGGAGACAGAATCAGAAACAGGCTCCAGGCTCTGAGCCATCAGCCCAGCCCAGAGCCTGACGCGGGGCTCGAACTCCCAGACCACGAGATCGTGACCTGGCTGAAGTCGGACGCTTAACCGACTGCGCCACCCAGGCGCCCCGATTATTTGCTATTTCTTGAGACTTACTTTAGAGACTAGTATATGACCGTTTTGTTGCATTCCATGTATGCTTAAAGAGAATATATCTTCTGTTTTGATATACAGCTTTCTATACATTTCTGGTAGAGTGAGCTTTTTGTTTATTTTGTTGTTTAAATCATCTGTGTTATTATTTTTCATATTGGTTTTTGTGTAGGAATTGTGGTTAAATATATCACAATATGATTATGGATTTATCAATTTCTCTATTTGATTTTGTTTTATATGTATTTTAGCCTATATTATTAAGGCACACACCATTTTAAGAGTTTTATTTTATCTGTTATTTTTCTTATCATATAATAGAGAACTTTTTATTTCTACAAAAGCTATTTCCTTAAAGTGTATTTTGGTTAATATTAATATTGCTTCATTAATAATGAAATTAATAATTCAAGACTCTTTACAAATGAAACTTTAGATCATGTATCACCAAAAGTACTCTTTTATTTTAAAAATCAAGACAACAAGGGTCGCCTGGGTGGCTCAGTTGGTTAAGCATCTGATTCTTGATTTTGGCTCAGGTCATGATCTCATGGTTTGTGAGTTGAAGGCCCATGTCAGGCTCTGTGCTGATGTGCAGAGCCTGCTTGGGATTCTCTTTCTCCCTCTCTCTCTCTGCCTCTCCCCTGCTTGTGGGCTTTAGTGCTTTTCTTTATTTGTAGCAGAGGCAAGTGGAGAATCCAGGTCTTCTGTTGTAGAATTCCTTTATAAATTCCGTTGTAACAAATAAGTCAGTAGTTTTGGGTTCAGGAGAAAGTATTTTCTCAAATAGAGCATGAAAATAAGAGCAGTTAATGATCTCTTAAATATGGCCATAGTGGAAATACCAGTTCTTTTGAAGGGAAGAAACACAGTATCTAGTATTTGTCATACTGAAATTCTTTGCTTAATGTATATGTCATGGCCAAACAATTTTTATTTATTTGTGAGTGTTTCTAAAAAGTAGGAAGTATTAATTCCATCTATTACTAGTTTGAATTTTTATTATTAAAAATCTTAGTAGAAAATCTATGTGCTAAAAATTTATATCAAAACAAAATGAAGTGAAAGTTTTCTCCCCACTTCTGAACCCCAGTCTCCAATTTCCATGGCAGAGGTAACAGCATTCCCTCTTTAAGACAACAAGATATATTCTATGCTTCACCTTCATGTAGGTCTAGAAAAATATTTTTTTAATTTAAATGGTAGCATCGATTTTGCATTGTTTATATCTTCCTGTTTCAAATTACAAAATATTTGGAATTATTCAGCAGCTGTACATCTATATCAATCACATTAATATATGTGGCCCCATTATCATATAGCATATGACTGTACCATAAGTTATTTTGCCAGCTATCTATTGGTAAACATTTCTGTTGTTTCTAGTATTTTGCTACTACAAATAATATTGGAGAGCATTTCCTTAGCCATCTGCCATTTTTAAATAGGCAAAACTATATCTTTGGAGTAATTCCTTACAAACAGACTTAGTTGGTCAAGGTGTGTGTGTGTGTGTGTGTGTGTGTGTGTGTGTGTGTGTGTGTATGTACATGCATATAGATGTATCTCTTGTGATGGCTGTTGCCTAGTGGCTCTCTATATGGTTATAACAAGTTATACTTCCATTATCAATACATCAGAATGTCTTTTGCCTACATTTTAATCAATATAGGGTCTTCACCAACATTTTAATGATTTAAAATTCATTTATCATTTTATGAGAGAAATTAGTTTAAAATTTAGACGTTGTTCAGATTTTCCTTTCTCTGAATTATCTGTTTAATACATTTTGTCTCTTACTTGAGTATTTTATAATCGATAAATGGGAGCTCATATGTCTTAAAGAATTTAGTCATTTATTATATTGCATATGTTCAGTGAGGTTTGTCATTTGTCTTTTGGCTTTTTTACATTATTTTTCTCCTACAATTTTTAATGTATATTAAACACCATTCTTGGGGCGCCTGGGTGGCTCAGTCGGTTAAGCGGCTGACTTCGGCTCAGGTCACAATCTCACGGTCCATGAGTTCGAGCCCCGCGTGGGGCTCTGGGCTGATGGCTCAGAGCCTGGAGCCTGCTTCAGATTCTGTGTCTCCCTCTCTCTCTGGCCCTCCCCCCGTCCATGCTCTGTCTCTCTCTGTCTCAAAAATAAATAAAAACATTAAAAAAATTTTAAT
This sequence comes from Felis catus, assembly GCF_018350175.1. NCBI lineage: Eukaryota > Metazoa > Chordata > Mammalia > Carnivora > Felidae > Felis > Felis catus. The sequence continues at coordinate 132,085,813 of NC_058375.1, read as the reverse complement.
AAACACCATTCTTTTCTTTATTTCTTCTATGATTTTTGCCAAATGTACAAAGGCCATTTTCATTCGAGAGTCTAAAAATAATTATTCTATGTTTACTTCCAAGGCTTTCATAGTGCCATTTATTATATCAAAATTATTAAGCTATCTAGATATTTTTGTATTAAATCAAAATCTTCCAACTTCATTTCTTCTCCAGGTACCCTAAAACTACCATATTTCTCAGCTCTCAAGTTAGATATGGGTCAGTACCAAAATATTTTTTATTGATATAATAATATATCTTAATATTTGTTGAAGTTAATCATTATTATATATTTACCCTAGAGTTGTCCTGGTGAGTCACACTTTTTTAATGTAAACTTTAGAAGTATCTAGTATTATTTTTAAAGAAAAGTATTTGTCCTTTTTTTTCATCACAGGAAATTTATAAATTATTTCAGGCAGAAGCAAGATCTTTGGGACATTATTTTTTTGTTTGTTTCCTTTTGTTTCTATCTAATAATACTGTATATCTTTCCATTTTTTGAAGTCTTTATTTCTTTCATTAGTGTTTTAAAATTTCTTCATATAATATTTATATATTTCTTAATAATTCCATTCCTAGATTCCTTATCTTTTTAAATATTTTTTTCTGTTTATTCATTTTTTTGAGAGAGAAACAGAGTATGAGTGGGGGAGGTACAGAGAGAGAGAGAGAGAGAGATACAGAATCTGAATCAGGCTCCAGGCTCTGAGCTGTCAGCACAGAGCCTCGCACGGGGCTCAAACCCATGAATCTCAAGATCATGACCTGAGCTGAAGTGAGACACTCAACCAAATGAGCCACCCAGGCGCTCCTCCTTATCTTTGTTCGTTATTATTGCCAGTGTGCATTTGTTCTTTTTTTTTTTTTCCTATTATGTCTTCTCAGTAGCTGTAGGAAGGTTAGCAATTTTTGTCTAAAAATATGTAATCAGTTCTTCCCCACCCTTTGCCTCTGGCATCCACTGTTCTATCTCTATTGTTTCACCTTTTCCAAAATTTCATTGAAATGGAATGATAGTGTCTATAAACTTTTGAACCTGGCTCCTTTCACTTCATGTATTGCATGCCTGTTTGATTCTCCATTCAGACCTTCTTCATGAATCTTTATGGTGTCAATGGGTTCAGAAAAGTTTCTGAGGCCAGAGTGTTATTCTCATCCTTTTTTTCCCAAAAAGTGATTATGGGATCTGCCCTTTAGTTTTGCTACCTCCTTTGAAAATTGTGCTCTGCCAGCATTATATATGTATGTATGTATGTATATATGTATGTATATATATATACACACATATATATATATATACGTATATATATACACACATATATATACACATATATATACACATACATTATACATGTATGTGTATATATATATATACACACACATGCACACACACACACACACACACATACACACACACACACAGCTATAGGCATCATCTCTCAGAAACTGTCCATACTTTGAATGTATTCAGCATTCTTCTAATGTTGTGGTGTTTTGGTAACATGACTTCCAGTGTTAGTGAAGGTGGAACTTGCATTTCTTTTTCTTTTTTTTTTTTTTTTTTGATTTTTCTAGTGTGATTTTCTAAGGAAGAGGCAGCACATCATTGCTTTGCAATTTTGAAACTCCATGTCCTTTAAAAGCTATTAAATATAAATGTCTCTAGCAAGTGGCTGCTGCGCCTCTAATTTACTACTTGACTAAAGGCAAACTATAAGCCAAAGGATGGGGAAGCTCTTCAGAGCTGAAATATCACTAGCTTCAGCACATGCTAAGAAATATCCAACTGTTTTTGCATATTATCATTCCAACCTTTTCTCTTACACAGTATCTCTTTTGCTTATTCCTTTGAGTAATCTTTGAAATTTAATATTATAATAAAGATTTATTAAGATATTGAGCATCTGCACTTTTAATGATCAATTATCCTGATAAGTCAGTATGGTGTATATTTTATAAATTAAAAAGTATTGAGGATCAGAGTGTTTAAGTAAACTTCTCAAACTTACACAGTGAGTCAGTAAACAGCTCTGTTTTCAACCCTTATTTTTTGACTCCAAATCTATTTTTTTTCAACTACTTCACACTTACCTCCACATTTGCATTCACTTGATGATTATGAGCTTTTTAAAAAAAAATTCATATACATTATTTAATTGGATTCTGATAACAGTGTAAGTTAAATTGGAAGGAGGTTGTCATTAACTCCATTCTGCAGGTAAAGACAATTTCTGAAAAAAATAAAGACTTTTTTAAGGCGAGCAGTTATTTCATAGCCAGAGCAGATTCATACAAGGGATCCTGATCCAAAATTAGGTAGTCTCCCTTTTAAATAACTGTACATCCAAATGAACCATTTTCTTTATTTAGAAAATTCTAAATTCTGGATTTAAAATTTTGTGAGCATTTGTTCTATCGGGAGCTCTTTGGCACTAGTTATTTAATATATGTTTGATATTTTTATCAGTTGGCTACTATCACAGTAATGTTTTGTAAGAAACGCCATAATACTGTGCAATAAATAACCACGATACCTATAAGATCACAACAGTATACGTAATTACTGCTCACAAGTTCTCAGGCTACTGGCTGGTTTTTGTGGTCTTGAACAGGCTTGCTTATACTATGCAGTCAGCTGCAGGTTAAAGTAGGTGGCTCTGTGGATCATGGCAGGGCTCTCTCCCATGCTAGCCATCAGCTAGTTTCTTAAGATGGAGTCTGTTCCACTTGTATTCATTCAAAACACGTTCATTTAATGTTCTAGGTAGAGCTTTCTAAAAAAATAGATTCATGTCCAGTGGAAAAAAATGGCCAGTGAATTCCCTAAACCAAGGATATGACAGCCAGCCTCGGTTAGCTCTGTTCTAAATCTAAGACCTGGTATGTATCATGTCTTCCCTGGTGCTAGGTATTAGGGACATCATAATGAACAAGGCAAACAAGATCTTTGTTTCAATAAAGCATTTAAGCCAGTGAAGAAGGTAGATGAAAAACAAATAGTGATTTTAAATATATTTCAAAGAGAATTAATAGGCTATGGAGATATAAAATAATAAAAAAGGGCCTTTATTGGGCACCTGGATGGGTCAGTCAGTTAAGCTTCTGACTCTTGGTTTTCAGCTCAAGTCATGATCTCGTGGTTCCTGACTTTGAGCTCCACATTGGTCTCTGTGCTCACAGCACTTGCTGGGAATTCTCTCTCTCCCTCTCTCTGCCCTTCCCCTGCTCATTCGTGTGTGTGTGTGTGTGTGTGTGTGTGCGCGCGCGCGCGCGCTCTCTCCCTTTCTCTCTCTCTAAAAATAAATAAATATAATTTTTCTAATGGTCTTTACTAGGAAATTGATCAGGATACACCTCTCTGAGGAATGAAAATTAATAAGAACAGTAAACCTGGTTGCAGTGGACAAAAACCCAGCCCAAACTGAGTGAATAGTTACCTGCATTGGATTATATATCCAAAGCATGGGAAATATATAGGGAGTATAAAGGGAGGAACTTGTCTTAGGGAGAATTCCAACTGTGGACACAGTATCACCACAGGTCATTGTTGCTTCGTTCTTTGTGGCTCTTTTCTGTTTTAAAACAATATCACAAGTACACTTACACAAACTGCAAGGGTGTAGACACTGGCAATACTAGAGTTAGCGATCTGTGACCTTGAAAGAAAAGACACTCTTCACCCTCAGCTTGAAATCTTTTCTAGAAGTTTATAGACTCATTAGCCTAATTTAGATTTCACATCCGCCTCTTGAGCCAGATGATTACAGTAGCTTACATTCAGAGGATGTGCCTAGACTTAAATTAGGAAAACATATTGCCCTAAAGGAAAGCCCAAAGGAATTGTATTAAATGGAAATGGGGGCAAATCTTTGTAAGCCTGGGTCCCTCCCTCAAAATATGTATTTATAAAGCAAAATTCATGTCTAACTCATATTAGTATGCCCAGCAGTAATTATACAGGACTTGATACATTTCCAAAAGGATAGCATAATTTTAGTACATTTCAGACTGTGGAGGAAGCCATCATCTCTCCTCTTATGGAGAATACTCCCTAACTATACATAAGCATGTAACTCTTACAGAATCCTCTTTTATTGGATATATTTCCTTTGTGGATCTGTAGGCATGTGATGGGCTAAGAGTAGCAGAACTAGTTTTGCCAACTCTTAGCACTTCCTATGTTGATGTTTCTGAGGTTTGGACGGTCACCTGAAGCTCCACTAAAATGGAAAACCCTTATTTTTGTCTTGAAATTACAATAATTCTTATATTCATTAATCAGAATCAGGTGTATGGAAATCTAAGGAATAAAAACGTATTTATACTTTATTTTAATGAATACGTGTAAACCTAAATTTTTCAAGTTTCTTTTAAATGTTGGATTAAAAGAAATTGCTCCTTTAATAACAGAGAATTATATAATAAATTATGGTTTTAAATAATTGGATTTGACCTCAGGTATTTTATTCTACTTATGAAAGCATATAAATATTTTTATAAGTCTATTAAAAATAAATTTATTTTCAGATCCTTTTGAAGCATTCATCATCTTTTCTATTCGCCATGAGATCAGAAGAATTGATCTGCATAAAAGAGACTACAGTCTACTTGTTCCTGGGTTGAGAAACACAATAGCGCTTGATTTTCACTTCAATCAAAGTTTACTGTATTGGACAGATGTTGTAGAAGACAGAATATATCGGGGCAAACTTTCTGAAAGTGGAGGTAATTTTTTAGTGAGAATTCCAAAACAATATTCTGTAATCTGAAGGGATTTTGATTAATCTTTGCACGTTGGTTCTCTATCTCCTGCCTCATGTATGTAAAACGATAGATGTCAAGTACATGTGTGAAAATATGTTGAGGGAGGGGAATAAATGGCAAAAGCCTGTGCTATGCATACCATTTTCAAATTATGAGCTTTTCCATGGGCATTGGTGAAAAAATTTGCTTATAAGAAATAACTACTGCCTTCCACACACTAGTAGATACATTTTGAGAGTTGAAATGTTTTGTTTTATTTAAAAAAAAGTTTTATTTTATTTTATTTATTTTATTTTTATTTATTTATTTAAATATTTTATTTTATTTTACTGTCAGCAAGATTTAAACAAGCACTGAATTGGTACGAAGACCACTAATATGAACTAAATGTTTTTTGTCATAATTTGACTTATCTCTTTTGGCTAATGTAGGCTTAAGTAGCGAGGCTATGAGATAAATATATGTAATAATCTTTTTGAAAATGTTGGATCTGTGTAGCATTCCAAACCCCAGGTGTTTCTATCAAAATATAAATTTCTCCTTAAATCACCTTTACAATTTTGGAAAAATGGTAATAACACAATATAATTATCATATGTGAATTTATGTCCTGTCACATATTGCAAGAGACTGATTTCAAGTGATGGATTTAGATCTTTGAGCTTAGATTGTTAACTGTTACAAAAATTAAAATATATAACAAAAACACCAGCAATGTCATAAACTATGAAGAGTTGTCCTATTAGAAAAAGTGTTTTTTTTAAATAATTACTTTAATTACAAAAGAAATTTAGAAGTGAGTAAGTAAGGATATTGGTGGGCATTATCAAATTGCTTATTTGTATTTAGACCTCACTAATGTCTTCTTCTGTTATTTGTAAACATGCTATGTCTTGTAAGTCTTTTGGGCCAGGGAGGAGTGGGGAATATGATTTGGGACTTATCTTTGTTAAGGGTAAGTGCAGTAAAAGCTCTTATCTATCATGCTTCAGAAGAAGGTGGGTGCTGACAAGCTATACTGCATATTGTCCCAGGTAGACTTGATCCTCTTTATTCTACGCCTAAAGATCAATGCTGAAACTAAATTGTAGTGATAATAACTAGCGCATCATTATTCCCCAAACCCGTGTTCTATTTCAAAAATCAGAAACAAGAAATAACGTTTTGAACCCTAAATGTTGTTCGCCTCAGAGTTTTTTAAAAATTCTTTTTCACTGCCACTGAAAAGACTTAAGAAATTAAAATTTTCTGGTAGGAAGGTCCAGTAATTCTAAATTTGGAGCCTTCTTAGTTTCCTTTGTGCCTTATAACACATTTGCACTATATCTTTCAAACTCAATAAAATACTTTAAAACTCTGTGCTGCTTATACACTGGTCTTTTCCTTTGTCCTTAACATGTTCCTTGAATGGGTGCAAGAGTTGATTTCCTTTTTTTTTTTTTTTGTAGGGGTCAGTGCAGTCGAAGTAGTGGTGGAGCATGGCTTGGCTACCCCAGAAGGGCTGACAGTCGACTGGATAGCGGGCAACATATACTGGATAGACAGCAATCTGGACCAAATTGAAGTGGCCAAGCTAGATGGTTCCCTACGCACTACACTAATAGCCGGAGCCATGGAACATCCCAGAGCCATTGCTTTGGACCCAAGATATGGGTAAAGAAGTTTGCCTTTCACAGATTGACTTTGACATAAAAATAATCTTTTAAATTAATATTGAATTCAATTATCGCATAAATTATTAGATTGCTTATTTTGTGCATGTACATATATGTATATGTATATAATTGTATATATATGAGTTTAAGTTTATTAGCACAAGTGTGGCTATAAGATTGTTTACATAGGTACTTTTAGAGGATAGAAATATCTTTTTTCTAAATATGAGCGTTAGGCCCTATTGGAAAGTGTTGCAACTCATTTTTGAAGCAGTAATTTAATGAATTTCTCTTTGCCCTGCCAAAGAGGTGCCATAATTGTTTCTAATGGTTGCAGACCACAGGGCCAGTCTCTGGTTCAAACAGTCACAGATGTTTATCACATCACCTCTTACGTATTTTGTAAGTACTTGGAGTCACTTTAAAAGAAAATTCGCATAGACTTGAAGGAGTCCAGTAATGAGACACTGACTATTGGTGTGTTTGAAAGACAAGGCACATGATTCCCAAAAACAAGGTAAAATGTTGAGTAACTCAGGTTATTGTCTCTAGTGTTCCCCTGTGTGTGCCTCTGTGAAAGAGCAGAAGAGAGACAATGGATTTGGAGCCAGAAAACGAGGATTCCAGTTGCTACTCAGTCACTTATTATCTGGGGAACCTACTCTATTAACTTCCCTTAAATTTTAGTTTTTTTTTTTCTTTTGTAAGTCAGAGATATTATCTTTATCATTTGGTTGTTTTTGAGGAGATGATAAATATGTGTAAGATAGTATGTAACTGGTATAGGTAAGAATACTATTTATTTATGATTTATTTATTTTTATTTATTTGTTATTACTATTTATTATCTATTCAATTATTTATTACCTTGGTAATTATTTTGTAAATCCAAAACTATCTTCAAGGCTAAAGGTTAATAGATTGAAATTTTTATTTTTGTCTCTGTATCTTTAAATAATACAAAGTCCAAGCAGCGCCAGTGAAGAAGGGGAGTCAGCCAGGAGGGAGTTTGATGAAATGTAGAGGAGAGAAAAGGGAGCCTGTGTTAAAGTCAGCTTCCTGGCCACACTTTCTGGCGTGTTCTCTGGTTTCTGCCCAGGAGTCAGAAATCAGTAGATTAGGAAGTGTGTTCTCCTTTTCCTCAATTCACACACAGAAATTAAAGGGGCAAAGCACCTTCCCTAGAGCAGGGTTCCAAACTGGCAACCTTTATTGATGTATTTTCTTTACCTTCTACAGTGTTTTAAATTTATTTTAATTACTTGCCCCAATTTAAAACATTGAGACATTTTGTATACAATCCTAGATTTCTTGCTTCTTTTGAAAGAACACCAAGATCTGGCAAGGAGCAAAGCAGTAGGTATATCTTTTAGCTTAGAGATGGGCTCTCTCATGTTTACAGTTTACACTTTGCCTATTTCATTCATTTGCTTCCTGTAATAACAGTTTACCAAGAAGAGATATGTTATGCTTAATGAGAAATTCCTCTTCAAAACAGACTATTCCTGAGATTGCAGGTAATCGCTGGTCCTGACCCTTTACTTCCCATAAAAGTTCATCATCAACATGGGTTTTATCCTCAATATAACAACTACCGGTGTGAAATTTTCACCTATTAGACCTATCTAACTTGTACCAGCATCTTGTAAACAGGAAAAACTTTCTGTATATGGGAAAGTGATATTTTGGAGAAAGCTCTAGTTTTAGCTATAGTTTCCAATATGAAAGGAAAACTATGAGTGAGTGCTCCCAAATTACAAAAGGCACACACAGAGAAAAAACAAAACAAAAAGGATAAAACAAGTGTATCAAAGTTTTGAAAATAGTCTGACCAAAGAAAGCAGTAGATCTGGGAGTTGAAACTTTCTTTTGAACTGACATTGCTTAGGATAAAATTATTTATCTCAGTTTGGGGAATATCCTACCTGAGAGGAGAAAAAAAATAGAAACACGACATGCCACCCACAAATACTATAAGTGAAAATGTATCCAGGTACTATTCCAGTGATAAAAGATCTTCAGAAGTAATATATGCTCTAAGTTGAAAATACAGAAAGCTAGCCTCTGAATAGGAAAAACCTGATAATGCTTCTGAGAAAGTTGATGCCTTCCGTTACTAATTGCTACTATGAAAGTATAAAGCTGCTTAATTTTTTTGAAACATGAGAAGAAACAATGCTTGTAAAATAATTTTTGATATAAATAATTAAAATTCATGGGGCCCCTGGGTGGCTCAGGCTTTTGAGCATCTGACTTTGGCTTAGGTCATGATCTCACAGCTCATGAGTTCAAGCCCTGCATCGGGCTCTGTGCTGACAGCTCAGAGCCTGGAGTCTGCTTCGGATTCTGTGTTTCCCTCTCTCTCTGCTCCTCCCCTGTTCATCATGTTCTGTCTGTCTCTCAAAAATGAATAAATGTTAAGAACGTTTTTTCAAATAATTAAAGTTAAGATGGAAGTACTAATTCATTCAACTCTAGGAAGTAATTGAAAGGTTGACAAGTATCAGGATATGATAGGATTTTTATTGCAAAAAATTATCTTAATGGATTGATACAATTAAGATATGAGGTTCACATAAATACCCTTAAAACCAGCTGTAGCAATTACATTTAAAAATGCAGTGCAAAGTTAAAATATTTTTAAGTTTGTCATAGTTTGGTAAAAAATTTATAGTCATTTTTAAACATTGGACATTTCATAAGGTAGGCTGAGAGCATACTAAAAATACATGTGAGCATGTGTGCTCTTGCGCACACGCACACACACAGACACACACACACACACACACACACACACACACACACACTGAACTGCAAAACTAAGCACAAGAAAAGCAACATTGAAAAATAATTTCAGTGAAACTTAGATTCCTGCCTTAGTGCTATCTATTCAAATAGAAACATAAAATTTCTCCCTGTTTCTCAAATAATTCATGAATACATAAAGAAGCTAGGAATCAAAATTGATAGGAGCTCCAAAGGCACTTAAACTGTTTTGAAAAATTTTATTTAGGGTAAATCTACTAGATCATTTTTTTTAGAAACATGGTTTCTGTAAATACTATTATCTTTCCTACTGCATCATAAGCTCTCTAATAATGGCAAGCAAAGTTGCTTCCATTTCTATGAAATCCTTCACTGCTCTTGGTATATATAATTGTGCTGAATAAATGCTTGTTACATAAAGTAATGCATGTAGGGGTGCTTGGGTGGCTCAGTCGGTTATGCATCTGGCCTCGGCTCAGGTCATGATCTCACAGTCCGTGAGTTCGAGACCCGTGTCGGGCTCTGTGCTGACAGTTCAGAGCCTGGAGCCTGCTTCTGATTCTGTCTCACTCTCTCTCTTGCCCCTCCCCTGCTCCCGCTCTGTCTCTCTCTGTCTCTCAAAAATAAAATATACAAAAATTAAACAAAATAATGCATCCAAATGCATAGGCTTTTTGTTGACATGTAACTTATAAAACTCAAGGATACACTTTCAAGAGTGAATTATATACGAAAAGACAGCTAATGGATACTACTATGAACTTTTTTTACAATAACAAATGAATTAAAAAGCTTAACAACCTGCCACTTTGCTCCCTCAGCACAGCTGAGGTAAAACCGAAGCAGCGACAACAACAAGAAACAGGTTATAACATCAGCCCAATAAAACATGTTTACATCATGTGAGTTTCCTTCTGCTATGAAGGTCCTTTGTGACCTTTTCCTACAGATGCCAAAAAACAAATGTTTTTAATCAACTATTTTGCTTCCTCGGCATAAAATCCACAGGCCTTCGTTTTACACCATAAAACATATTTGCCATCATGCCACATTCCTTTAATATTCTGGGTTTTGACCCAATATCCCAAGTGACAAGTTATTCCAAGATGGTAAATGGGAGTCTTAGGGAGGAGTCATTTTTCTCTCATTCCATTTTAAAGGAATACACTTATTGCTAAGGTGACCTGAAAGAGTATATGAATCTCCTCTAAACAACAAGCTTAGTATTAGGGAGTAAGAAGCACTAGGGAGTTCAGAATCTATAGGGCACTCACTTCAGTTCTTGAACTTTCATTGCCTTTGTACTGATGCAGCTGCCTGGTGTCTTCCTGCTCCATTGCTGGTATTTAAATTTCATTTGTCATAATAACTGGATGCTGCTATAACAATTGCAATTTGTAAAAGCAGATATAATAATTATGAAGATTAGTGAAACATCTGAAGAAAATTTTAATTTCATCTGGGACTGTTCCTAAATTAAACTAATAAAGATGTTGTTGCTTTTAGAAGACCTAAAGATTATAGATAAGTAACCTCTTTTTTGGCCAAGATCATTTATTTTCACCTTCTGCAGCTTGACCTGATAGATGATAATGGCCCTTTCATGCCTGTAATGATACAAGTTGTTCATGGTCCATTGACCCAATTTAATCCTGATACAGACTAACCCGTGAATGCAGGAACTGTAGAATCAGTAGACTGTAGTCTCTTTTTTAAAAAGCAATTGTGGCTGAATATTTCCATACATCCTGTAAGAAGACATATTCAGTCTTTTTATATTTCAAAAAATAATGCAATCATTGAAATGCTAATACATTTTAACCACAAAAAGAAAGTAATAAGGGGAAAATGATTCTTTTAAAATACCATATTGGAAAGTATACAAAAGAGTGCCTAGAATTTTATGAAACAATGATCCTTGAAATCAACTTTTAAATGGATTGTAAACTGACTTGTGGTAAAGTTAAAAACACTTTTAGGGGAACTAATTCTAGAACATGTTATTTTATAAAAAGAGTTGAAAATTTCCCCACTTGAATTGATGAAAGATTAGGACCATAGTCCTAACCGGAAACAGTTTAATGCTGCTATGTTTAGTGAAGAAATGAAGGAATCACTTATTTTAGAATTCCTCAAACTATCTCAAGCCATACTTTTTTGGTCCAGTGGACCATATCTGAGAGTTTACAGTGCCTACTTCTGGTAAATATATACACGTAGAGAGAATGCAGAATTGTAGGATTACTGATATGTGTGTTGGAATTTTCACAACTACATGTGACAGAACTAGGTAGAAAGTTACAAGAGAGACCTCAATTCTCCATTTGTTATTCAGGCAAAAGACAATGCTTCAGAAGTTGTTGGGTCATCAATCCAGACTGTGAATTACAGTTTTGCCTAGATCTGGTGGTGACTTATCCACAGATACTCAGACTAGCTATGATTCTCAAAATCATCGTTTGTTTTCAGTGATTATTTTTCCTAATCTTTTTCAAACTTGAAAACCTCTCTTATCTACCTTGTTTGCCAAGATACCACCATAAATTTGATTGATGCTATGTTGCTCTTGTTTCTATTTTAAATCTTCTTTTTTTAATCCTAAGTATAAAGGGAAGCTGACAAATAACAATCTGCTGTCAGTGAAAAGATGTGTGCATCTAAAATTAAATTTGTAGTGAGACACATAATTCATTTCATTCATTCTTTTAAAGACATTTAGCTACTTAACTGAGTAGCCTACCAGCTTTATATTGATCAATCTCTGTTCCATTTGCTCTTTATGGCAACATATTGTATATTTATAAGCAATATGTGTATGTGTATATACATATTGATATTTCCAGGTAATTGGGTTTTTTCCTCATATAAAACAATCTACTCTTTAAAAATTAGTCTTTTCAGGGGCACCTGGGTGGCTCAGTCCGTTAAACATCTGACTCTTGGATTTGGCTCAGGTCATGATCTCATGGTTTGTGAGTTTGACCCCCTCATCAGGCTCTGTGCTAACAGTGCAAGCCTGCTTGGGATTTTCTCTTCCCTCTCTCTCTCTGCTCCTACCCCATTTGCCCCTTCTGTCTGTCTCAAAAAATAAATACATAAGCTTAAGTTTTTTTTTTTTTTAAATTAGTCTTTTCAGAAAAAAATATATTTCTAGCTATAAGATTTTATAAAGGTCCTCTGGTATTTTTGATATTTAAAAAAAATTCACTTATAGGGGCGCCTGGGTGGCGCAGTCGGTTAAGCGTCCGACTTCAGCCAGGTCACCATCTCGCGGTCCGTGAGTTCGAGCCCTGCGTCGGGCTCTGGGCTGATGGCTCGGAGCCTGGAGCCTGTTTCCGATGCTGTGTCTCCCTCTCTCTCTGCCCCCCCCCCCCCCGTTCATGCTCTGTCTCTCTCTGTCCCAAAAATAAATAAACGTTGAGGGGTGCCTGGGTGGCGCAGTCGGTTAAGCGTCCGACTTCAGCCAGGTCACGATCTCGCGGTCCGTGAGTTCGAGCCCCGCGTCGGGCTCTGGGCTGATGGCTCAGAGCCTGGAGCCTGTTTCCGATTCTGTGTCTCCCTCTCTCTCTGCCCCTCCCCCGTTCATGCTCTGTCTCTCTCTGTCCCAAAAATAAATAAAACGTTGAAAAAAAAAATTTAAAAAAAAAAAATAAACGTTGAAAAAAAATTAAAAAAAATTCACTTATGAATTTAATTTTGAGTTGTTTATACTTTAAAAAATATTTTAATGTTTGTTTATTTTGATAGAGAATGAGTTGGGGAGTAACAGAGGTAGAGAAAGAGAGAGAGAGAGAGAGAGAGAGAGAGAGAATCCCAAGCAGGCTGTCAGTACAGAGCCCTACAAGGGGATCAGTCTCACCGACCATGACCTGAGCCGAAATCGAGAGTCAGACACTCAACCGACTGAACCATCCAGGCACCCTGTGTTCTTAACACTTCTAAACTTTATAATATAAATTTTCAAATACACAAAATAGAAGGAATTATATAATAAAACTCCTCATTTCCATTACCCAGCTTCAACAATTATTAGTACACTGTGCCTGGTATATTATTTAGTTTTATCCTTTCTCAGCAGTTTACTTAATTTACCTGAATATTGGTGATTAAGCAATGAATAATTTGGATTTTGTCTTTATGGATATAATCCCAGGGGCATGAAACTCCTAAAGCTGCCTGTGAAACTAATTTTTTTCTTTTTTACATAAACTCAGTTTTTGACAGACATTGTTTGAGATAAACCCAATCCTATGACCTACTCCTTTGGATCTTTTTCTCATGGCTTTGACTTAAGCTTACGTTATAAAACTAATCCACCTTCACATTCATGCAGGTATGACATTTAAACATTGACATTAGTATTAATTCTTGTTCTCTGTCCTTCTTTGTGTCTGTCTCTCTCCATTTCGTTAACAGTTTGAAAATACTTTGAGTTTTTTTCATTTAAAAAAATCGTCTCAACGACTACGTGTGTGTGGCATGCTTTTGCAAACACAAATCTTTTCTGTGGGCTGACCAGTTTCCGTCCATTTCCTCATCAAATGCTCCTGACACTGTGTACAGTTACAGTTTTTATTTACAGATGAGAAAATGGAGTCTGAGGTTAAAGATGCTGGAGTAAGTGACAGATACCAGTCTCAATCCCAAGTTTGTCTCAGACCAAAAATATATTGACATAATCATTTAATAACATTTTGTGGATGCCCAGTGCTGAAGAGTTGTATATGAACTGCTACTCTTATCAAGAACATCTGCATCTTCCTTCTCTGTTCACCATAGGTTTTAACATATGTACTTACTAAATTTATTATATAATGTATTGAATCATCTTTTCCTTTTGTATTTGACATTCCTCTGTCCCCAAACAGACTATATACGTTTCAAAAATTGAAGTCATGACAAATAGTTTATATCACTCCATATTTCCTTATATAAACATATTTTTCTTAAAAGATAGGGTAAACTGGATTTTGAATTTTTTTCCAGAGAATTATTTCATTTTCTGAGGTAATCTACCAAATGAATATACTTAAGGATCATTCAAAATATGGAAGAATAAAAAGTAGCAAAACAATATATAATTGTAATGAAGAATAAAGGTATTTTTACCAGTAGCTTTACCATTTTTCACCAAAATGGTGTCAGAGCTTATGATAGGAAAATTTGCTAGGTTGTCATTATTTCTCCAGTCCTTTGAGTTCTGCCTTCCCAAATCACCATGCTATTCATTGGGTTCTATGACCAAAGTAGAGAAGGCAACTGCCATTTACTGATTAGCAACCATGCTCTTACTCCTGTACCAGATGTTTTCCCTTCGTTATTTTATTTAGTGATGTGACATTAAAGAATTAGATGTTAAAAGCATGAGAACAGAATTTAGACTGTCCAGTTTCCCATCTCCCTCTGCCACTCACCAGCTCTATAACCCTGGTCACGTAATTTAACTTCTCTAACTCATTCTCCCATCTCAAACATAAATAACATTAGTCATGGCCTCATAATTGATTAAAGGAGATCATCTATAAAGCACTGAAAATAGTATTTAGCATATAGTAAGCACTTAAAAACTACAGCCAGTTGTAATGATTGTGGTATTATTGTGTAACTATACAATACATACTATAGAAACATGCATTAGCAGTTTAAACCACTGTCAACTGAACGTAAGCTGTCTATCGCCTAATAGCCTTAGAAACCAAATGCATGACATAAGGTACTTAGTGCCCATTGTGGGGAAGAACTGTTAGTGCACCATGAATTTGTAGAGTCTCAAATAGTATTTGGTTTTAAAAGGAGCAATAGTTTTTAACATATAAAGCTGGTATTTTCACAACTACTTTGTGTTTGTTACATTATGATTTCCTCTGTTTTCCCTCTGTTTCCTGTCATATGATCTATGTCATTGCTATGAATGTGAAGGTTATCTCCATACTGATGACTTCGAAATTCATAACTCTAGCCCTGCCTTCTTCCCTGAACTTCACTCTGGCATACCACAGTTTCATGAATACCTCCATATTGATATCTTGAAATCATAAGATAAAAAAATTAGATAAAAACAAGTAAACTTTTGATTGCTCTTCACATTCATTCACACTCATTTCCCAAATCTTAGAATTGGATCCTCTTCCATTTTCCCATTTTTTTATGGATTCCCTGCACACCCTCTTCCTTACCCTTACTCTGACTTCGCTGACACGAGAAACACAGTCACTTATGATCTGTTCTCTACTTCGTTCCCTATATCCAGTCATCAGCTAGCCCTGGAAGTTCTACATCCAAAATGTACCATTAATCCATTCACTCCTCTTTCCTGCCACTCCCATACTCCAAACCACCATCATCTTTGCCTGGTCCTTTAAAATAACCACCTGATGTGCCCATACTCTTGCCTCACTATCACCCACTTATAAATGGTACCATGTTTCTCCCCTGCTTAAATATGCTTCTTATTCCCTTAAAATAAAATCCCAAATAATTGCCTTAGCCAGAAAGACCCTTTAAGTTGCCCTCTTCAAATCTACCTTCTTGCTTTTTCCTCCTTACTCACTATCTTGGTATTATTTCTGTTCTTCAGATCACCCACTTTCTTTTCCCTGTTCAGGCTTTTATTTATTTTGCTTGTCATGTTCTTTATATTGTTCTTTTTATCTTTTAGAGTCAGTGTAAATACAGCCTTCTCAAAGTGTTTTTTTTCTTTTTTTCCTGATCATCTTCTTTAAGTAGATCACTTACCTGCTATTCTCTTCCATAATAAAAGTTTTCCTCAGCATATTTCAGAATTTGTAATTATGTATTCATGTGTTTATTTGGCTTGCCTTCTCTACTGGACTCTAAGCCCCATGTGGATAGATAACACATCTGTTTCTTTTGAGACTGTTTACCTAACAAGTGTCTAGCATATACTAGGCACTCAATAAATATTTGTGAAATAAATGGCTGAAACAATAACATTATTTATTTTTTTTCAGAATTCTTTTCTGGACAGATTGGGATGCCAATTTTCCTCGCATCGAATCTGCTTCCATGAGTGGTGCTGGCAGAAAAACCATCTACAAAGACATGAAAACTGGAGCTTGGCCAAATGGACTAACTGTGGACCACTTTGAAAAAAGGATAGTTTGGACAGATGCCAGGTTTAAAAAAAATGATATTTTTCTACTATATCTTCTGTTACCTTTCACAGATCATATTTATAAACTCAAAAGATGTCCTAACATGCATGTATTATATATACACACATTGAAATTGGTGGTAATATTTACTTGTTTTCCATATGATGGTGGTGGTGATGTTTGTTTGTTTTTGTTATAATGGGCTTATATTTTCTTTCTACAAATCAGACACCCATAAAATATTTTAAATATTTTTTATAAAATATTTTCTCTTTCATTTATGTAAGTAATATAACATAACTGGACTATCTGAATGAGTTTTGATAAAATACTGATTTATTACCTTTCTGTAGGTCAGATGCTATTTATTCAGCCCTCTATGATGGAACAGGCATGATAGAAATCATCCGAGGTCATGAATACCTTTCCCATCCTTTTGCTGTGTCTCTATATGGGAGTGAGGTCTACTGGACAGACTGGAGGACCAACACATTGTCAAAAGCCAATAAGTGGACAGGGCAGAATGTCAGTGTGATTCAGAAAACCAGTGCCCAGCCATTCGACCTTCAGATATACCACCCCAGCCGACAGCCCCACGGTAAGTGCTGGTTGTGAAGTAACCACCCAGAAAGTATTTTCACCTTAATCATATAAGATTTGAAGTGCAAAATCACTTCTACAAGTTAAGTTATTAATATTTTATGTATATAGTAGAAGTAGTTCCAGCCTTTGTTTTAATTAGTTCAGAATATGTTTTTCTTTCCCTTTTTTTCATATAGCGGTAAAGAAATCTTAGAAATTAAGGGTTTTATGCAAAGTCCTCACATTTTTAGTCACTGCTTGTATCTATAAAAAATACTGTGGAAAGTTGTAAAAGGTCTTTATATTGAGAATCTATCACCAGACTAGGATCAGAAAGGACACATTGATGTTTGCCTTCAAATGTTGCCTGTGAAGTATGTTGGGAGGAGAAGGAGTGGTGTGGAAGAAAGAATGAAGCATCTGCTTGAGCTTTTCCATCTTAAGAGAACTGAGTTCACATGAACATATGTGCTACCTCTCCCCATACACTCCACATTTTGTTTCAATAGTAATCTCCATCTTGGCTTTGGGATTTCATTTCTTCCACTCAATCCTTGACAAATGTTCTTAATATCAAGTCTGAACATTTTTCTTCCTTTTTTTTTTTTTCTGGGCTACTATAGCCATCCGTTGTAACGTCAGCTCATCCTTTTATACCTCTTGATGGAGTCTTCCCCTTTACAATGTGTGTATTAACCAAAAGAATCTCATTCCAAAGCAAACAGTGTTTTCTTATCATTAGTAGATTTTTACTTGAGAATATTATGTTCAGATGACAGCTCTTTACTGGAGGATACGTTTTCTCCTTGTCTCTCTCTTTCAGTGTAGACAGATCTTCCACTTTGTTAGCATTTCTGGTCTTACAGACTTCACTTCAATCCTTATTTTAGATTTATGTTATATTATCTTCACCTGGTTATGACTAAAACTACTCACCTTTCTGGTCTGTAAATTCCTTAGCTATCCTTTTTCTTTCTTCAATACTTGGCCTTCATTCTCTCTTGATACTATTTCTTCTACCAAAATTTCCTCATCTGTAAAATTTTCTGTGCCCTGTGTCTGACATAGTCTTATTGAATCTAGTTTTGGTCCCAGACACTTTCAGTGTCTCAGTCTCAGTTTTCTTATATAACAGATCTTCTTTGTCTGTGGGAGTTTCTACATACCATGTACTAAATGAGCAATCATGTTAAACCTTTTCTATCATCCTTAATTCCTCTACTCTTTTCATACTACAAACCTGTACAACATGGGGACATTACGAGGAGACAATAGAGCTTAGTCACTTTTCTGCTTAATAGGCATTTGATTTAATTAAATTGAAATAAAGCAGGGAATCATGATTCTGGCCAACAATGTGACACTAATACAATACAATAAAAAAATTTTCTTTTCTGAATACTTCCTTCAGCATGAAAGAGTATCAAGTCATCAACATTGTATGTTGATGACAAATGCAGGATTGGTTTTAATTTTTATGAAAGCAAAATATGTACTTCTATGTTTTTGTGACCCAGACTCTGGCATTTTTTAGGAGCTGTAGTTTTTATGTTTAGAGTAATTTAAATGAATTGGACCGTGAAAAACGGCCTGGGTTTATGTATTACATCATTCCCCTCCTCAAAATAGGATCAATGTATTTCATTTACTAACTGTCTAATTTGCCCACATTGACATGAGCCCTAGAAAATGTATAGAATGGAAAGGAAAACGATACTTTCTAGCTTTTCTGACATTTTCATATATATAGAAAGGAACCAAAACAAAGTACAGTAGTTCCCTCCCCACACTCTGCCATGGTTTCACTCTCCCTGATCACCTCTGGTCTAAAAGCAGAATATCCTCCTTCTAAACTATCATTAGAAGATCAATGACAGCCTAACACTATGTTACAATGCCTACGTCATTCATCTCACTTCATCCATCACGTAGGTGTTTTATCATTTCATAACATCACAAGCACAAGGGTGAGTACAATACGGTTTTGAGACAGAGAAATACCACATTCACATAAATTTTATGACAGTGTGCTATTATAATTTTTCTATTTATTGTCAATCTATTGCTGTGTCTAATTATTAAATTAGATTTATCATAGATATATATCACAGGTATGTGTGCATAGGAAAAAAACATGGTGTGTGTAGGACTTGGTAACATCAATAATTTCAGGCATCTATTTGGGATGTATCCTTCCTGGATAAAGAGAGATTGCTGTAATTCATTTGTTGGTGGGGAGATTTTTTTGACATAATTTTTTTTAATGTTTTTATTTTTTTTGAGAGAGACACAGAGAGAGACAGAGCGCAAAGTGAGGGAGAGGCAGAGAGAGGGAGACACAGAATCCAAAGTAGGTTCCAGGCTCTGAGCTGTCAGCACAGAGCCCGACATCAGGCTTGAACCCATGAACTATGAGATCATGACCTGAGCCGAAGTTGGACACTTACCTGACAGAGCCACCCAGGTGCCCCAACATTATTTTTTTTTAATTTCTTTTGAGAGAGACAGAGAGAAAGAGAGAGAGAGAGAGAATCTTAAGCAGTCTCCACACTCAGTGTGGAGCCTGAGGCAGAACTGAATCCCACCCCTGAGATCATGATCTGAGCTGAAATCAAGAGTCACATGCACAACTGACAGCCACCCAGGCACCAATTGACGTCTTCACTTAACTTGAAACATGATTTATATAAGACTTCTCCAATTTACAGAAAATAAAGAAGTTTTTACTTTATGGATCTGATTTAACATACAGAATTCAGGGCAGATATTCTAGTCTTTATATACTTTTAGAGAATGTCACCTATAACGAGACCTTGCTATTTCCTAATTGAAATTCAGTCAGTTTCCAATTTTGAGAATGATCAGAGAGCATTCTACTTTTCCCCATTATAAGGATCACTGAGCATATAACAATCATTATCCATCCTGTTTATCTGCTTCAGTGAAGTAACACTTCCACTGCTATGGGAAAAAATAAAAAAAAAATGTACGAATATATTGACTATTACCAAGGATAGAGTTGCAGTAAAAATGGTGGCAAAGGTTCAGTGTTAATACAAGTAAAATAATAATAGCACCCTGTTTTCTGGTGAATAATAATGTAAAGATCACGGAAAATAATAAATTTTAAAAATACATGGCATTCAGTGCTATAAAATTGAAATATATCTTTCAAAAATTAAAGAAATAAAGGTTACAAATAGTCTTTGAAATTATCTAATCCTCCAAGTAGGAAGTTAATGAATGTTTTAATATCAGTTTTCATACATTCATCTTGTGCATAAATTTCCAAGTTGGTTTTTGAACACAAAAGTAAAACTTTTCAAAAGGAAAATGTATTTTAGAACCTTTGGTTTCTAATGTTGTTGTTATTTGGGATGAAGAAGAAACAATCAAAGCTCAAACGTATGCAATATAAAGGAGCAATAGTGGGTATATTAAATCTAATTTTTAAAAAATGTTTATGTTTGAGAGAGAGAGAGCACACGCACAACTGGGAGAAGGGCACTGAGAGAGGGGACAGAGGATCCAAGCCAACTCTGTATGCTGATAGCAGAGATGCCTATGCGGGCTTGAACTCACAGACTGTGAGATCATGACCTGAGCCAAAGTCAGAGGCTTACTTGACTGAGCCACCCAGACACCCCACTGTCATTGATCATTTTAATGCATGTTTCTATACATAAATATGTATCTTTACTTAATAACTTTGGGGTTTGTTGCTGTTATTAGCAAGTCATATGGTCTTTTAGTTGCCAGAAACTGATAGATGAACATAAGCCCTTCCAAAACGTATCACTAAACCCTAATGAAAATTAACCCATAGTCTTTGTTTTATAGTTTTTCTTTATTTATTTTTTAAATCTACTCTCGGCAACTTTCAAATACTTTCAAATAATACTTAGCATTATTTTTTTATAAAGGATTTTTATTTATTTTGAAAGAGTGTGTGAGTAGGTTAGTGACAGAGAAAGAGGGGAGAGAGAGAATCAGAAGCAGACTCCACACTGTCAGTGCAGAACTCGATGTGAGGCTCGAACTTGTGAACTGTGAGATCATGACCTGAGCCGAAATTAAGCGTCTGCCGCTTAACCGACTGAGCCACCCAGGCGCCCCTTAATAGAGTATTATTAACTGTAATCACCCACACTGTACATTACATTGCCATGGCTTATTTATTTTACAACTAGAAGTTTGTACCTTTTGGCTCTCTTCATCCATTTCACCCAAACCCCACCTTTTCCTTTTGGAAACCAGCAATTTGTTCTCTGTATTTATACGTTCAGTGTTTTGTTGCTATTGTTGTTTTGTTTTAAGATTTCACATGTAAGTGAGATCATATGGCATCGTATTTCTCTGTTTGACTTACTTCTCTTAGCATAATGCCCTCAAGGTCCATACATGTTGCTGCAGATGACAAGATTTCCTTCCTTTTTCATGACTAAATATTTTGAAATATATAAATTTTCTTTATCCATTCATCCATTGAGAGGCACCTAGATTGTTCCCATGTGTTTGCTACTATAAAAAAAGTGCTGCAATGAACATGAGAGCGCATATGACATCTCCTATGCCAAAAAAGCAAAGCAAGAAAGTTGAAAGTAAGGACACAGAGGAGTAGTTTTATCCTGATAGATACTGTAGGAACCGAGGACAGAAATATGAAAATAAAATATTGGGAAATTTCGAATAAGAACGTTACATAACATGTACTGTAGTTTCGCACTGGCTAGGATAGTCACATTTCATCCCTATATGCCCTTTTCCACTCATTGATTGGGCTGACAACTAGACACTTAACCTAAATTTTCTATTTTTTTAAAGTTTTATTTATTTTTGAAAGAAAGAAAGAAAGAGAGAGAACACAAGCGGGGGGAGGGGCAGAGAGAGAGAGAGGGAGACACAGAACCCGAAGCAGGCTCCAGACTCTGAGCTGTCAGCACACAGCCCTATGCAGGTCTGGAACGCGTGAACTGTGAGATCACGACCTAAGCTGAAGTCGGATGCTCAACCCACTGAGCCATCCAAGCGCCCCTAAATTCTCCATTTTCTATATATGTTGTGTATTGGCAATTGATAGCATGTAGTTGATACTTAACGTCCAACCTACTGAATAAATACATGGGAGATGATAGTTTTCTTAATAGAGAGCTCATATAAATAAATATATTTGTTACTTTTATAATATTTGTTACACAAGAACACTATCGTAGATTTCCCTTTAAGGTAAAAATGAATAATAAACATTTATGAAGCCATCTAATTTAAATACATTTTTATCAGTAAAGCACAGCTATTAATTGAATAAATTTTGAGTGCATTAAAAACCAACAGCAACAAAATTTATGATAAACTATTTTTGAGAAATATGTTAGTTTTGTTTGGATAATGAGATCCGGGCTTGTATGATTAAGCATTAAATTAAAATTATATCATCATCCTGACTTTGTAATAATAAGGAAGGTATGCACTTATATTGCCTTTTTATTAGTCCTTTACAGGCATTACTTTCAATCTGCACAAAGATTTGCAAGAAACATTCTCCTTCTGAGAGGCTTCTCACTTCAAAGCCATATAACCATTATGAATCTTTACACAATTCAGATTTCACCTCCTTCATGTTCATGCTTAACACCACAAGAACTCCTTTAGCACTTAGAGCTTGTATGGTTATATAATATTTTCCTAACTCTGTTTTATTTACCCACTACATTATACAATATTTGAGTAGAAGAATGCCACTTATTTCTTTGTGTCCACTATATAGCAAAGTCCTTTATAATGTTATTAATTATAATGTTAGCACCTGACACTTGCTAATTTTCATTCCAATTGTATGAGGAAGGTGTTAGCAACATAGTTTTATAGAAAAGGAACCTAAGGAAGATAAATACTAAGTTATTTCCTCACGGTCTATAGCCAGAAGGTGTTTGCCCAGTTATCTGACTTCAAGGAAAGTGACCTCAGAGCTCTTGCCTTAACCACTCTGCTCTACAGGAAGTTCCGGTTTGAGATTCTCCTTGGAATTGTTATTTTATGTCACCAGATGGCAGTAGAGAGTCGTTTTATTGCCTTTTAAGTGGGACAGACTAATTCTTACCTTCTTGGAGTTTATAGTCTAGAAGGGGAACAAACTAAATTTAAAACTAGGATCAATAAAATAACTGTTATCATGGATTGAGTTTGAATGTAAGAGTATAGCAAATAGATTTTAAAGGGCAGTAGGGTGTGTTCCTAAAAAGACCTTGGGTTAGTCTAGTTCAATCCATTGCTCTGTCTCTCACTAACTAGGCTTGTCTAGCTGAGGCAAAATAATTCACTTCTGGGATCTCATTTCCTCATTTGTAAGTCGAAGCAGCTAGAGGTAAGGAGGAAATAAGTGGAAAACAAGATTGGGCAGGGATCAGACCATGTTGGTATTTAAATGGCGCATTCAAGGAATTTTAATTTTTATCCTCTAGGATAGCTAGTTTGAATGATTTCAGACTTGAATGCACATCCAAATTACCTACAGAGGTCACTAAAACACAGATTACTGGGCTGTGCTCAAGAGCTTTAGATTCAGTAGGCCTAGAGTGTGGCTTCAGATTTTGCATTTTTAACAAATTCCCAGGGGATGGTGATGCTGCCTAAAGAACCACTTTAGAGTCTTAAGTGAAGGAGAAAATCATTTTTATTTGTTGGGTCAACGGAGTGAGAAGAGCAGATTTGGGTGCTAGAAACACGATTTCATCTGTGCGGGGGATAGATTGCAGAGAGACGGCACTGCAGGTAGCACTGGTGAGTGGGCTACTTCAGTAGATCCAGAGCTTAGGTGATGGAAAATCTGAGATGATGGTCATAAGAACAGAGAGAATGGTATGGTTGAGATATGCTTAGAGACAAAATCAATAAAAATGGTGATAGAAGTTGTGGAGTGGGGAGATTGGGAAGAAAAGGAAGAATTTGAGATGGTTGTTTTCTCTAGTTTCTGTAATTGGCTTTATGATCAAGATATGACCTAGAGTCCATGGGATTGAGTTAAGGGAGGAGTCCACAAACTTCTGTGAAAGACCTGATAGTAAGCGTTTTAGGCTTTACAGGCCATATGGTCTCTGTTGCAGCTATTCAACTTAGCTGTGTGTGAAAGTAATCACATGGAAAATGAACTGTTGTAGCTATGTTTCAATAAAACTTTATTTATAGACACCAAAATTTGAATTTCATATACTTCTCATGTTATAGAATATTATTCTTTTTTTTTTTTTTTTTTTTTTTTTTGCCCCACAGTATTAGCCTGCAGGCCAAAGTCTACTGACACCTGGTTTAAAGGATAAACTAAAAAAAAATAAGCTTTTGATACACTCAATTTGAGGTACCTCTGGGACATGATGGAATATTCAGAGCTATAAGGCAAGGAGAGTTTAAGCAAGAACTAGAGCTTCGGTATTCATTTAATTTTAGGTTGAAGACAAAAAGATAAATGAGATTTCCCAAGAATATTACAGAAAATGAGAAGAGGGCAAGGACAGAGCCTTGAAGAAAGCGAACACTAAAGAAGAAGGCAAGGCAGAATGCTGAGGAGGTGACCAGAAACAAAGAGATAACAGTCAAAAGAAACAAAAAAACAAAAACGAAAAAACAAAAAAAAAAACCCACTAAGACAAGTTTCAAGCTGACAGAGTGACAATGGCCACTTCTCATGGAGAAGTCAAGAAAGATAAAGACATAAGTGTATTCTTTGGATTTAGTAATTTGGAGGACAGTCGGCCATAATTTAGAACAATTTCAGTGGAGCTGTTTGCCTGTATCCTAGTGATCACAACTATGTCTGAGGTTAGGCATTATTATAAATATTCAAGCCTTTTTACTAAAAATAAATATAATTTATTAAACAAAGGGCTATGTTATTAAGTAACACAATGTAAATGCAAAGAAAAAAAAAAAAAACAAGCGTCATAACAATTAGCTTAGAAGATGCTTGTAATTAAGAGGAAAACTCCAGAGCCAACTCTAGAGCCAGACTGTTTGGGTTCACATTCTAATTTTTTCCTATCCTGACTGTATGACCATTATCTATCCTATCTTTTTATTTGTAAAATGCAATCATTGAAAAGATTAAGTGTGTTAGTTTCTTTTTTTTTTTTTTTTTTTTTTTTTTTTGGAGAGAGAGACAAAGAGCAAACGGGGGAGGGGCAGAGAGAGAGGGAGACAGAATCCCAAGCAGGCTCTGCACCATCAACACAGAGTAGGATACAGGGCTCAAACTCATAAATGTGAGATTATGACCTGAGCTGAAGTCAAGAGTTGGACACTTAACCAACTGGGCCACCCAGATGCCTCTGCATTAGTTTCTTTTTAAAGCACTTACAAGATATCTGACAAATACTTAGCACTATATAAATGTTAAGTAAATGATAAATAATAGATAATAAGATAGATAGATGATAGATAGATAGATAGACACACAGTTCCCTTAGTTACTTTGTTTTACACATCACCATCTCTCCCCTCCCATTAGAAGAGGAGTTGTTTATAAACATGGAGAAAGTATACCTTTCTTCTTTTGTATATAAACCTTCTCCCATCCAGCATGTTGGCCATCCTTCTGTGTCCTCTCTCAGCTCAAAGGTCTTTTCTTAATCACAACTTCAGTTGTGTTTAATACTCAGAGTAGTTCAGTTTTTTGATGAATCAAGAACGATTCCACTACTCTGATGGTGGTGGTGGTCTTGGTTGTGGTGGTGGCTTTCTTCTGTATTTCTTTAGTTGCTATATTTGGAATCTGTTCTTGAAAGAATTCATTCATGATTGTCACTTTAAATATAGAGTGTTGCAAGTACTTTGTATATTAGACTTCTACCGATTACGAGATGTTTTCCCAGTCTGAAGAAACTTTTCTCTTTCTGAAAAGATCTCAGTTCAATGGGGACTATATATATATTTGTTGATATAAATAGTACTGTTCAGTAGAAACCACTTTATTTTACTTTCAAAGACAGGCTTCTGGCTCAATCATCCTTTTCAATTTTGTTCTTGGAACCCATAGTGACTGTCAAATGTGCAAACTATCTTATATAATACATTAATGACAATATCCCTTAGAAAAATCAAAACCCAGAGACATGAATGAGACATGAGGAGTTTATTCAGTTACAACAATTACATTAAATGTATTTATAAAAATTATACTCCAAGGCAGTATCCATCCCACATGCCTGCTTTGTAAAATATCTATGAGTAGTTAAGAGAATGAATGAATCTAAGTCAATTGGTTCATTTAGAGAAGTAGTATGTATAATAGTTGGAGGCTCAAACTCTAAAATCTGAAACCTATATCCCTCTTAATAGTTCTTTGATTTTAAAGTGTTTTTTTTTTACCGTATTAAAAATTAAGTTTACTCTTCTATAAAATGGGGGCAATTTATTTTTATAAACAAAACTGCCTAATAAGAGAAAAGGAAATAATGCTTATAAAATGCTTTATATCGTGATAAAAATAAATTATTCCATTTTGGAACCTTACTCTTTCTATCAATTTTTATCTCACTTGCCTATTATGTTATGTGGCAATATAAGAACTGTGGGCTATTTCTCAAAGAGTAGTTTTAACATTGAAATGATCTAAGTACCTACTATCACTTCAAGAAAATGTATCTAGAGAAAATAAAACTTTTATTGACCACATTGTAAGAAAATTAGCTTATCTTACTTAAGAAAAGATTCTATATTCTAAGAATACTAGTAATATCATTGCTCCTTCAGGGGACAAAATTTCACTTATGAAACTGAAAGAAGGAGGGATTCCATTTGGGCGTCTAAATATATTTAATCATAACCAACATTTATCTTGTTAATAAAAAGGTTTGAGAAAAAAAATACTCTTGAAACCATGTTACAACATGGAGATGAATCTCAAATATTTGCAAATTATTTAAATCATCTAATTCCACAGTTTACCATATCAAGATCTAACTACCTGTCGTAAAAGTCAAATTTCTCTTTCTCCATGTATTTCTATAGATGTATATGTATATAGATGTATATATACACATGTATATGTGTGTATGGATACACTCCATCCTACATATTATTGACAGTGTTAAAAATATATTATCTCCTGCTGTTTTATAGTATCTCTTTATTTCAAAATTTTATGTGCTATCAGTAAGGGATTTATTTTATTTTGCATGAGCCCTATTTTAAAATGTTAATGTTTCAGGTGCCTGGGTGGCTCAATTGGTTGGGAATCTGACTCTTGATTTTGGCTAGCTCCATGTTTCCAGGATCATGGGATCGAGTCCCACTCAGCCAGAGCCTGCTTAAGATTCTCTCTTTCTCTCTCTCTCTCCTTCTCTCCCTCTCCCCCACTTGCACTTTCTCTCTTTCTCTCTCTCTAAAATATAAATAGGGGCGCCTGGGTGGCTCAGTTGGTTAAGCGTCCAACTTCGGCTCAGGTCATGATCTTGTGGTCTGTGAGTTTGAGCCCCGAGTCGGGCTCTGTGCTGACCGCTCAGAGCCTGGAGCCTGTTTCAGATTCTGTGTCTCCCTCTCTCTCTGACCCTCCCCCGTTCATGCTCTGTTTCTCTCTGTCTCAAAAATAAATAAATGTTAAAAAAATTAAAAATAAATAAATAAATAAATAGATAGATAGATAGATAGATAAATAAATAGGTAAATAAATAAAATAATACATAAAAAATAAATAAAATGCTAATATTCTAAGAATGGTAAGCTGGTGTGAAATAGTTAAATCAAAATGCTTTCACTTTTACTTGTAGTTGATAGCAGCTTTGAAGAGATGAGGTTTCTGACTGAGGTGAAATGAAAGACGTGATATCAGAGCAAGGAGGAATTTTTGAGATTTGAGTAAACCTGTGAGGCTTCCATAATGAGGAGCTTAGAACTTCATTCAGTACTGAGAGCCTGGTAGAAGAGAGAGAAGAAATGAACAGTGAAGAAGAAAAGTGAGAGTTGAAACATGCCAAAGACATGTTGCTACCTCATTCTAACTATTGATATAAAAAGACAAAATGGAACTCACGTTCTCCTCTTATACCTTCTTCCTATAATACATAGACCTCTGCTTCCAGGAAGAGTTAGATAGACTAGCACCCAATTTAGTTTCTTAATGAATCCTTCTGTGTTATCTTAGAAGCATATTATAAATTAATGGGATTGGTTGGTTTATCTGAAAATCTAAATTACCATTTTTATCATTATTTCTTTGGCAAAATATAATGGAAATATCAAACAACTAAACTGCAAAAGAATTTATATGCAGGTAGTAAGTTTAGCCGCTTTATAAATTGCTATTTTTGAAATATGCAATCTACCTTGCAGCAATAGAAAAGATTAGTAAAAAAAGGAATCATCAGAATTCTTTCTGCCTTGGTACACTATTTGATGTACTTGCCTAAGTCATGCAAACCCAAGTGATTTAGAGCCCTCCATTCAAATCCACTAATCGCTGAATCCATGGTTCTACTCCAAGATCAGGACTTTTCAGCCTCTACATTGTTCACATTTTTAACCAGATAATTCTTAGTTCGGAGGAGGGGAGGGGCTTTCCTTTTGCATTGCAGGACATTTATTAGCATTTCTGGCTACTAGTGTGCCAATACTATCTCTAATCAACCACAAATGTCTCCATATATTCCCCACCACTGGTTGAAAACCACTGTTTTAAATAAGAAAGCTTTTTATAATTATAAAATCATCATAAAGCTAGAAACTTGATGCCTGTTCTTTCAAATCATACAGCAGGCACAATGAGTAGGAAGCAAATTAAAATATCAGAAAGACACCTGAAGTCATTTCTTTAGAATAACTGAAAGTTCTTTGGTATTTTAAGATATATATTACCACTAAATATAACATTATATGACATGTTTGTTTTCACCCTTTTACAAAGCACTATGCACAAATAAATGGAAATAGTATTTGTGGCTTTTAGAATTTTTCCCATTGAAATACAGATATTTATAAAAGATCAGATAAGATTCTTTTAGACATTTTATTTCATAAAAATAGAGTACGGTTTAAAATTAATCCATAAAATATGATAAGGTTGATGAAAGTAGCCCCTACATACCTAGTATTTCTGGGATCTGGTGATATTAAAGCAATAAGAACATCTTTCCCTTGCACATATTTTGTTATATGTGTGTTTTGAATACGCAATTAATTCCAGTTCTTCAACTTCAAATGTTAAAATTATAATTTCAAGGTATTTGTCAAAAGGAAAATAGAATTTGGGATTAGTGTTTAATTGTAACATCCTTTTGAAAATTCCTCTCTTTAAAAATATTAAATTAGTTTCTAAAAGGAAAATTATAATACAGATAAATTATCTTATTATATTAGTAATTATTTTGTACCAATAAAGTTTATTAGCAGAATGAATATTAGTTACTATAAAAATGGCTACATAAGAGGGAGAAAAATATTTCTCTTACCTAACAAATTGTATTCTGGCATTCTGCCTTGAGCAGAGTTTTATTAAATAAATAAATATCATACATATTTTATATTGCACCAACATTTGCATACATTTTATTTGAATTTAATGGATAAAATAATTGCTTGGGTTTAAAGGGGTTTTTTTTGCTGGTGAGAAATGGGCTACAATTAAACATGGTTTGCATGAAATATGAAATTATTTTTAATGATATTGTTTTCTTCACAGAGCACACATCAGTCTTATGTGATTGCATAATTAACATTTGGTTCTCCTATAAAATATTGTAATTATGCATTATTTAGTCTCTTTACCTACAGCTATGATGTGCTTTAGAAGATTAACTCACTTTCCAAATATTTAGATTCCTGACTCTTTAGCACATATCCCACCTACACTGAGCATGAGCATGCATATGAATCCAAATGTCCTTAAGTATAATACAGTAATAGATACCAGAGAAATTTTACAAGAAAAAATGTTATGTATATAAGTCATATGTACAAACAATATATTATACATGTGTCATAGTTCCTGCCATCATGACACTGATACTCACACTCAGAGATTGACAAATTAAGGCCCTCAGACTAAATTCACCTTCCTGCCTCTTTTGTAAATAAAATTTTATTTGAGCACAAGTAAACCTTTTGACTCACATATTGTTTATGCTTGCCTTTGTGCTACAATAGCAAAGTAGGATAGTTACTATGAAGGGCATAAGTCCTACAAAAGTGAAAATATTTACTATCTGGCATTTTACAGAAAAAAAAAGAAAAAGGAAAAGAAAATCCTAATCTTTGATTTACCAGTATTTACCAGCACATACAGACATAAAATGTATCGATATAGGTCACAGATAATGAGAAAGTAGGACAGTAAATAATAAATTGCTTAATGCCTTGTATAGGCAATAATTAAAACTAATGTTCATTAATGGAAGACATCAGCACTAGCTACCTTCATTAGAAACTATTCTGTGAAAGAAAAAGGACTTAGGCTGATTGATGAGGGCAGGTTAAAATATTGGTAATGAAATTCCATGGGAGAAGGACACCATGTGGAAGTGGCAAAGGGCAAGATATAGATATTCAGACAACAATGAAGAATTGATTTGAGCATGTGCATAATATGTGTGCAGAAGAAAAAGAAGAGGTTGGAATATTCTGAGCAGTGCTGCAGAGTACCAGATACGAGGCTGCCATAGGGGTCGTGCAAAGGTGACAAAATAAAACTTTGTGTTGGAATAGGAAAGGTAAAAATGGAAAGAAGGACTCACATATTAGGGAACTCAAATAATACTTAATATGTTAATGAAAAAGAAGTGGAAAAAAATGCTTTGAAATTAAAAGTTTTGTGAGTTTGGAAGGCTGATGACATCTTGAACAAAAATAAACAGAATGGATCAGAATAAAACAAAACAAAAAAAACACCTGGAAGTTAGAAAACAGAAGGTAAACTCTAGCCAGTGCCAAAAGTATCATGGGAGAAATGGTAGGAGGTAAGATTGAGACTTTGTGAGTAAGACAGTGGGAAGCCATCTAAGATTTTTTAGCAAGACAGCTATATGATTAAGTCTGTGTTTCAGAAAACTAATATATGCATTGGGGAGAAACCAGAAATCAAGAGATTACTTAGAAAGTTAGTGTAGCAACCTAAGACAGAAATGGAGAGAACCTAAAACGAGCCACACACCATGGAATTGCAGGGAATGGTGTACATGGTTAGAGTACAGACTCTTAAATCCCTTACAGGAACTATGTCTTGTCTACTATTATATTCAAGCTTTTTAAAAGTAGGCAGAATAACTAGGTGTTTCATAAATATTTATTCAATGCATAAATATACAGATGGGTGTTTCATGTATCTCTAAGATTCTTTGGTCCAATTTGAGTTTAGGTAATATGAACTTTCAGTACTCTCTTTCTGCACAGTTGTATTTGCATTTCATCTGTTAAGATTGCTTACAGCATTCCATTCACTGGTCAGCTTTTCCCATCTCCTGCATAGAAATAAATGAGGTAGCCTTGGTTCTGTAGCCGTTTACAACCTCTGTATTGATAATTGGATTCTGCAATAGCATTTCTTATAAAATAGTTAATTGCTTTATACCAAGTATTGGCAAACCTTTTTTGTAAAGAGCCAGATAATTAATATTTTAGGGCTTTGTGGTCCATATGATCTCTGCTGAAACTGCCCAACTCTGCTGTTGTAGTGTGAAAGCAGCCATAGACAATGTGTAAGCTAATGAGCATGGGTATGTTATAATAAAAATTTACTTACAAAAACAAGCAGTAGATTATATTTGACTCTGGGGTCACCATTTGCTAATACCTGCTTTATATTAAAATGTGAGTATTGTGAATCAAATTCCTTAATATGGTAATTTGGTATCTGTTCGATTGCATGCTTAGGAACTAAACATGTTTAACACTGTTATTTCAAAGTGAGAAAATATTAAAAATTGAAAATAAAAAGTCATTTGGATTTTGCACACTGTGAAAGCAGAAAAGATTGTAAATATTATATTACAGTGTTATCATTAATACATATGGGCTACAAAACCAATGTAATTTTTTGCATTATTGTGCATACAGAAAGTATTTTGGTTTTGTTTTAAAAATATTTTATCACAATTATGGATGTTGAGAAGAGCTAATATGATTCTGGGCCAAAAATAGTGGTGTTCAAAGTGAAATCCAAGTACCTATCATTGAGCTGTCTTGGATTATGCTTTTAATTTCTTTGAGAGGAATAACATTGCCTATGTCAATGTTTTTAAACAAAAATTTTCTCCTCCTTCCTCTTTCTCCCTTTACTCCTCTTTATTTTTTTTTTCTGTTTTTCTTCTTTTTCCTCATCTTCTGTTCTTTGTCTTAAGTGTTGAAAACTTGGATTTTTCTCTTACTACTTCAGTTAAGTTACCCTGACGCTAGGTATTTAATGATTCTCAAACAAGGTGTCTTCATTCTGGTTCCTGTTCTGCTCACATCTGCTCTCTTGCTTCTCTAATCTACAATTCTTTATAATCATAATCTAACCGTAATACATGAATTTTAAAAGGAAGAAAACAAAATATGCAGCACTTACTCCGTGTGATAGAGGGACTTGGACTCCTAAGGAATATTTAGATGCATGCTTCCATGCTTTTCTAATAGTTTTTATTTTTTATTAAATAAATGAGTATAATGAGTAATATTGAGTAATATTGAGTAATAATGAGTAATAAATGAGTAAAATGAGTATATATTGTAGGAGTTTGAGCTGTATATTATAATTCTGTATTTGTATACACTACAAAGCAATCACCACTATAAGTCTTGTGATCATTTATCACATTACAATTGAGACCTGTCACCCATTTTGCCAACCTCCTCAACCTCCATCCCTTCTGATAATCAGCATGTTCTCTATGAGTTTGTTTTTGTTTTCATTGGTTAATTTGTTTTATTTTTACATATATAAGTGAAATGATATGGCATTTGTCTTTCTTTACCTGACTTATTTCACTTAGCATAATACCCTAAAGGTCCATCCATGTTGTCACAAATGGAGATTTCCTTTTCTATAGCTGAGTAGTATTCCCTCATATGTATCTATATCTATATCTAATATCTATATATCTGTATCTATCTATATCATCTATATATATCTGTAATCATATCTTTTTTATCAGTATATCCATTGATTGACACTTAGATTGTTTCTATTTCTTGGTTACTATAAATAATGCTGCAGTGATACAGGGTACATGTATCTCCTCAAATTAGTGTTTTTGTATTCTTTGGGTAAATACTCAGAAGTGGAATTGCTGAATCATGTTAATTGTGTTTTTAATCTTTTGAGGAATCTCCATTTGAGTTTTTATAGTGGTTTCACCAATTTACATTGCCACCAAAATGTCCGAATATTCTCTTTTCTTCACATCCTCTCCAACAGATGTTATTTCTTGTCTCTTTGACAAAGCCATTTTAACAGATCTGAGATGACATCCTCATTCTGGCTTTGATTTGCATTTCCCTGATAATTAATGATACTGAAAATCTTTTCATGTGCCTGTCAGCCACCTCTATGTCATCTTTGGAAAAATGTCTATTTAGATCCTCTGTCCATTTTTTTTTTAATTTTTTTTTCAACGTTTTTTAATTTATTTTTTGGGACAGAGAGAGACAGAGCATGAACGGGGGAGGGGCAGAGAGAGAGGGAGACACAGAATCGGAAACAGGCTCCAGGCTCCGAGCCATCAGCCCAGAGCCTGACGCGGGGCTCGAACTCACGGACCGCGAGATTGTGACCTGGCTGAAGTCGGACGCTTAACCGACTGCGCCACCCAGGCGCCCCTCCTCTGTCCATTTTTAATGAGATTGTTTCTCCTCTAGGTGTTGAATTATATGAGTTCTTTATGTACTTTGGATATTAACTCCGTATATATGATGTGCACATATGTTCTTCCATTTAGCACCTTGCCTTTTGCTTTGTTGATGATTTCCTTTGCTATGTAGAAGTTTTTAGACTTAATGTAGTCCCATTTGTTTATTTTTGCTTTTGTTTCCATGCCTTCAGAGTCAGATCCAAAGAAACATTATTAAAACTAATGTCAAGGAGCTTACCATCTATGTTTTATTCCAGAAATTTTATGGCTTCATAAAATTGGCTTCTGAATTTTATGGCTTCTGAAGGGCTTCAGACCTTACATTCAAGTCTTTAGTCAATTTTGAGTTAATTTTTGTGTATGGTTAAGATAGTGGTCCAGTTTCATTATTTGGTTTGTGGCTGTCCTCTTTTCCCAATACCATTCATTGCAAACACTGTCCTTTTCCTATTGTGTATCTTTGACTTCTTTGTCATATATGAATTAAACATATATGTATAGGTTTATTTCTTGGCCTTGTAGTCTGTTCCATTGATATATGTGTCTGCTGCTTTTAAATGGAATGTTCTGTATATATCTGAGTCTAGCTGGTCTAATGTGTCATTTAAGGGTAATGTCTCCTTATCGATTTTATGTCTGGACATCTATATATTGATATAAGTGGCATATTAAAGTTCTCTACTATTACTGTATTGCTGTAAGTTTCTCTCTTTTGACTATTAATATTTGCTTTATGTATTTAAGTACTCCTTTGTTGGGTGAACATTTACAAATATTATATGTTCGTGTTGGACTGACCATGTTATGCCCTTGTCTTTTGTATAATTTATTTTAAAGTTTATTTTGTCTGATATAAGTATAACCTATACAAGCTTTTTTTTAACTTTCCATTTGCATCTTTTTTATCCCTTCACTTTTATTTTTTTTTAATTTTTTAATGTTTATTTATTGTTGAGAGACAGAAGAGAGTACATGTGAGCATGAGCATGTGCAAGGGAGGGACAGAGAGAGAGAGGGAGGGAGGGAGAGAGAGAGAATCCCAAGCAGGCTTCTGACACGGGGCTGGATGCCACCATGTTGAGATCATGACCTGAGCCACAATCAAGAGTTGGACACTTAACCGACTGAGCCACTCAGGCACCACCCCCTTCACTTTTAGTCTCTGTGTGTCCTTAGATCTGAAGTGAGACTCTTGCAAGCAAGACCCATGTTTTGTTTTTTGTTTGTGTTTGTTTGTTTCCATTCATCCACTTTGTGTCTTTTGATTGGAGAATTACTCCATTTACATTTAAAGAATCATTGATATGTATGTACTTATTGCCATACTCTTTGTTGTACTTATTGCCATACTCTCATACTCTCACTTTGTTGATTGTTTTCTGGCCATTTTTATAATTTGTCTCTGTTCCTTTTTTCTTCATTTGCTCTCTTCACTTGTGGTTTGGTGATTTTATTTAGTATTAAATTTAAATTCCTTTCACATTTATTTTGTGTGTCTACTATAGACTGTTGTTGATTTGTGATTACCGTGAGGTCCACATACAATACCATGGGTAGATGGATAGATGGATGGATTGATAGATAAATAGATGTACACACATATATACAGTATATTTTAAGTTGATAGCATCTTAAGTTTGACACATTCTAAAATAACATTTTTATTTCCTTTCTCTACCATGTGTTCTATTTTTTATATCATATTTTACATATTTTCATTTTGTGTTTACCTTAACTGTTGTAGCTATAGTTAATTTTACTACTTTTGTCTTTTAAACTTCATATTAGCTTTATATGTGGTGAAGCCTTTACCTTTACTATATATTTATATTTACCAATGAGACTTTTACTCCCATATGTTTTGTTGTTACTAGTTATTCCCTCTTCTTTTTAGCTTAGAGAAATCTCTTCAACATTTTTTGTAAGACCAGTTTGTTGGTGATGAACTTTTTTTTTTTTTTTTTTTTTTTTTTTTTACTTTTTGCTTGTCTAAAAAACTCTATTTCTCTTTCAATTCCAAATAAGAACCTTGCCAGGTAAAGTATTTTTGGTTGGAATGTTGTTTGTTTGTTTTTCCTTTCAGTACTCTGAACATGTCATCCCACTCCCTTGTGGCCTATAAACTTTCTGCTAACAAATATGCGGATAATCTTAAGATTCCAGTATATGTAAGAATTTGTTCTTCTCTTGATGCTTTTGAGATTCTCTCTTCATCTTTAACTTTGGATATTTTAATTATAATGTATCTTGGTTTGGATCCCTTTGTGTTTATTTTATGTGGAACTCTTTGTGCTTCCTGGAACAGGATACCTGATGCCTATTTTTCCCATATATTAGGAAAGTTTTCAACTATCATTTCCTTTTTTTTGTCAAGTTTTTATTTATATTCCAGTTAGTTAACATACAGTACAATATTAGTTTCAGGTGTAGAATCTAACTATTCATCACTTACATGCAGTATCCAGCACTCACCACGACAAGTGCCCTCCTCATTACCCATCACACATTCAGTTCATCCCATCACCCATCTCCCCTCCAGTAACCCTCAGTTTGTTCTCTATAGTTGAGAGTCTGTTTTCTGGTTTACTTCCTTTTTCCCCCACCCCCATGTTCATCTGTTTTGTTTCTTAAACTTGACATGAGTGAAATCATATGGTATTTATCTTTTTCTGACTGAATTTCACTTAGCATCATACTCTCTAGCTCCAACCATGTCATTGTAAAATGACAAGATTTCATTCTTTTTATGCCTCAGTAATATCCCATTGTGTATGTATATATACTTTATTTTCTTTATTCATTTATCAGTCAATGGACATTTCGGTTCTTTCCATAATTTGGCTGTTTTTGACAATGCTGCTATAAATTTTGAGGTGCACGTATCCCTTCCAATCAGTAGTTTTCTATCCTTTGAGTAAATATCTAGTGTGCAATTGCTGGGTGGTAGAGTAGTTTTATTTTTAACTTTTTGAGGAGCCTCCATACTGTTTTCCACAATAGCTGCACCAGTTTGCATTCCCACCAATAGTTCAAGAGAGTTTCCCTATCTTCACATCCTTTCCAATACCTGTTGTTTCTTGTGTTGTTGATTCTAGCCATTCTGAACGGGTGTGAGGTGATATTTCACTGTAGTTTTGAATATCTTGTCATGTGTCTCTTAGCCATCTGTATATCTTCACTGGAAAAATATCTGTTCATGTTTACTGCCCATTTTTAAGTGGATTGTTTCTTTTTGGATGTTGGCTTTTATAAATTCTTTATATATTTTGCATGCTACCCTTTTGTCAGATATATCATTTGCAAATATCTTCTTCCTTTCCAAAGGTTGCCTTTTTGTTTTGTTGGTTGTTTTTTTCACTGCACAGAAGCTTTTTATCTTGATGAAGTCCCAATAGTTTATTTTTGCTTTTGTCTCCCTTGCCTCAGGAGACATATGTAGCAAGAAGTTGCGATGGCCAATGTCAAACAGGTTACTGCCTGTGTTCTCATCTAGAATTTTGGTGGTTTCCTGTCTCACATTTAGGTCTTTCATCTATTTTGAATTTATTTCTGTGTATGTTGTAAGAAAGTGGTCCAGTTTCATTCTTTTACATGTTGTTGTCCATATTTTCCAATATTTGTTGAAGAGACTGTCTTTTTCCCCATTGGATATTCTTTGCTGCTTTGTCAAAGATTAGTTGACCAAATAATTTTGGGTTCATTTCTGGGTTTTCTATTCTGTTCTATTGATCTATGTGTCTGTTCTTGTGCCAGTACCTTACTGTTTTGATCAGTCATTATTAATTTAAATAAACTAACTACTACTCTTCTCTCTCTCTTCTCCTTCTTGGACCCCTATAATGAATATGTTATTCTGTTTGGTGTTGTTGAACAGGTCCCTTAACCTATCTTCACTTTTATTATTATATTATTATTATTATTATTATTATTATTATTATTATTATTATTTTCCTTTTTCCTCTACTGATTGGGTCATTTCCACTGCCTAGTCTTCTAGGTTGCTTATCCATTCTTCTACTTAATCTATTTTTATGTTGAACTCCTCTAGTGTGTTTTTTATTTCAGCTATTTTATTGTTTTATAATGTCTGTGACTGCCTTTGGTACTGTGTTATTTTTCTATCCCTTTCTAACTATGTTCATCCATTCTCCAGAGTTCAGTGAACATCTTTATGAACATTACTTTGAACTCTTATCTGGTAGATTACTTACCTCTGCTACATTAAGATCTTCTTCTGGGGTTTTGTCTTATTCTTTTATTTGGGACATATTCCTCTGTCTCCTCATTTTGCTTGATCCTGTTTCTTTTTTTGTTTGTTTGTGTGTTTTGTTTTTTTGTTTTTTTTGTTTTTGTTTTTGGTTTGTTTGTTTGTTTGTTTTGTATGTGGTAAAATAGCTGTCTTCCTTAGTCTTAAAGGAGTGAACTTGCATAGTAGATAAACTTAAGGTTCAAACTTTTTTTTCCCTGTTGGATGTCTCTCAGACCTTTGTGATTATTTAAGTAGCCTAATTCATTCTTCAGAGGTCCCAGTTGTTGAGGGTGTGCCAAGACCTGTCAGTGTTCTAAAGGGAGGAATCTTAGTGCATACTCTCAGACTAATTGTAAGCCAGATCCTCAGGCAGCAGCTTTCAAGGCATGTAAATATAGTCTTATGGGTTCATAATCAAAAACCACACTGACTTTCAAACTTGGGGGATCTGGGCAATAGTTGTAAAAATTATGGCTTTAGATATATGCATAATCTCTTCTCTGGGAGATATCGCTAAGGTGTGAGTAGGAAAAGAGTGGGCACTAGTGTGGTGTTTCTCTATTTAGGTTCCCAGGGGCACCTCTGATCTCTGGAAATGTTCAGACTGAAGCTACAGAACAAGAAAACAGGCCTTTTTCACACAAATCCTGAGGGAGTGTTTCAGTCTACTATTTATGCAGTGTCCTGTGGCTGGTAGCCTGTCATTGTCTGTTTCTCCAAATGTTTCATACCCATGAGGCCCAGAAATGTAAACCCTATCCACAAAACCAGATTCTCAAGTGCTGTCTCCTGTGAGGGCTGTACATACCTTCTAGCTGTGGTGAGACAGTCAATGGCTACAGTACATGGGGGTGGAATGTTTGGCTGATCAGCTAGGTCTGGGCGGGTGGGCTGTGGCTATGGTGTGTGGGATCAGTGTAATCTGACTGAGCTAGCAGTGAGGGGTGAAGAGGTGAGAGGGATTGCAACAATGGCACCTGCTAGTTCTAGCAACAATAAGGCAGAAGGAAAATTCAAAATGGCACCTGCGAGAATCTCTGTCCTTAGAGAGGGTCTCATCATATCACTGCCTCTCTGACAGAGGGTTTAAGATTAACAAATAAGCTTCCTTTCATATGATCTAAAAGCTTCAAACTTTTGCTTTAATGCTGGTTCCAGGGTGAGTGGGTTTGTGTGTCAGCCATTTAAGAGTGGATTTTCCATTCCCTATAGCACTGTGATTTTCCTGGAAGTAAACCTATGGAAGTAAGACAACTGTGTTAGGGGCTCATCTCTTCAATGCAGTTGCCAACAGTTGGGTTGCCTGGTGTGGGACACAAACTACTCACTTTTCAGGGACAAGTTCTATAAATGAGATCCCTCCTAATTGGTTTGCAGTGCCTGGGGTGTGATTTCTTCTGAAACCATGTCTCTCTGTCTCCTACCTGTCTCAGTGTGGCCCTTTTATTCTTTGCTGTGGAGGTGCTGTTTGGCTAGCTTTCAGGTCCTTTTCATAGGGAGTTGTTCTATATATGGCTGTAGATTTGTTGTGTTCATGGAAGGATGTGAGTTCAGGATGCCTTTATGCCACCATCTTAAAATATCTCCTTAATTGATTTTCTTAGGAAAATATTTCTGTGTCTTTCATTTCCATTTATTTTATTTGTTTGCTTGCTTTTAAAGTTTATTTATTTATTTTGAGAGAGAGACAGAAAGAGATAGTGGGGGAGAGGCAGAGAGAAAATCTCAAGCAGGCTCTGCATTGTCAACACAGAGCCAATGTAGGGCTTAAACACACAAACTGTGAGATTATGACCTGAACCCATACCAAGAGTCAGATGCCTAACTGACTGAGCCACCCAGGCAGCATATTTATTTATTTTTAATCATATTCAAAGACATGGATTATTTTCATTACCTTAGGGAGGCTGCTAAATATTGACACAAGTCACATTGTGTATCAAGTACAGTTAATTTCTCATATCCTGTACAGTTTTATTATAATGCATTGATTTTTATTCTTTGTGCTTTAAAAGAACTCTGGACAGTAGGTCCACTTGTTAGGAATACAAAATAGTTTGAATCAGAAGTTTGAATCAGAAGTTGGGATCAGAAGTTGTAACACTTTTCTGTCTTTAATTTAGTATCCTTATTCTACTAGATATGGTTTACAAAAATAAGATTTAAAAGAAGAGTTATTGATCAACTGAGATTAAAATCATATTCAAAAGGCATAATGCCAGGACAAGAAACACAAAAAGAATAAGACAGTGATATTGAAGTATAAAATTTAATATTCCATCCTATATTTGAATATACTATAACTTACTTATACAATAGAGTTTAGCTAATCTGTGTATGTGGAAGAAACTTCAATCTGTTAGTACCAAAAAAAAAAAAAAAGAAGAAGTCGATGTCTTAATAATGAAGGAAGATCAACATTTCTTTACTTAGGCCTCTGATTTTATAAAAAGGGTATGGCTTGAAGAAAGGATATATATATAACAACAACAGTTTCCTAGGG
The DNA here is from genome assembly GCF_018350175.1 of Felis catus. Lineage (NCBI taxonomy): Eukaryota > Metazoa > Chordata > Mammalia > Carnivora > Felidae > Felis > Felis catus. The sequence goes on along the minus strand of NC_058375.1, from coordinate 132,045,343 downwards.
AAACAGTAAGAGTGCTGTGCTAAGGCAAGAATGGGATCTATATGGTAGGTTAGGAAAATAAAAACATCCATTGATGCACCCAATTCCTGGATTATGGTTTACTTTAGTTTATTATAAATTAAACTGAATCATTATTCCTGTTTTGTTTTGTTTTGTTTTGTTTTTTCTCAGACAAAATCCTTAAAAAACTCTTTGTTTCTAAGGCAATAGGATTCATACACTTCAACTTACAGAAAATTGAGGGAGTTAACTTAGTTGTTATCTTTGAAGGGGAAAAATGTTTTTATTAATGTAATTGCTACATATGATTGTCTGTTATTGTCATATTAATCACCGCAGTAATGGGTGCTATATAGGAACTTCACTTTGAATCATTAAGTGAATAACCCTTGTCAACCTCAGAGGTTCCCTAATAGATATATATTTTTTTTTCTTTTTCACTGTTAATATTTCACTGTGTAATTACAGCTACCAATCCCTGTGCAGCTAATGACGGCAAAGGCCCCTGCTCTCACATGTGTCTGATCAATCATAATAGGAGTGCTGCTTGTGCGTGCCCCCACTTGATGAAGCTTTCCTCAGACAAGAAGACCTGCTATGGTAAATTTCTTGGAGTTCTCATCTAAAATTTAAATTGAATTCTCTCAAATTGTATGAGCATTAAGATTTTCCTCGAAGTGGGCCAAAAGATATTTTTAATGTCCTTAAAAACATTTGAGGTAGTGCTATTTCCAGACTCTATTGATGATTCATCTACTTTGGGGAAGACTGACAAATTCTTTAAATATGTGATATACTGCACTTTGCTCTTTATTACCTTATTCATTTTTTTCTTGCCACTTTCTGATTTAGTGTGTTAGCAGAATTTATCTCTACAAAACAGGGAGATTTGTAAGTGAAAGTGCATTTTCAGAAAGTGATGATGTAGGTAACCCATGTAACAAAGAGGTACTCAATAGCTTTAATCTCTTCCTGCTCTTCTAAAGTTATTTTCACATCATTTTATAGGGGATTATCGACTTGAAGGGGTGAGAAGTGAAGTAAAATGGGTAACTTTGAAGTATTCCTGAAAAATATTTAAACAGCACATTTAAACTAGAAAAAAATGATAATGAAATTTGTGAATGAAATCAGACTGTGGAGTTTTTCTGTTTTATTTTACTTTTAAGTAATTTTTATTTGCAGAGCAATTACCTTTAAGGACAGAAAAGAATATACTCACAAAATCTTCACTTAGGAATTTAGGTACATGTCGATTTAATTAATTTTATATAATCATAGCATATGTCAACAACAATAATCTCAAAGAGAGCAATGGAATAATAGAATATCTGTGACGTCTTCTATTTTATTTCCTATTTTATAAACTCTGTTCAAGAAAAATGCCTATGGAAGGAAAATGATGCAACATCACTCACAATGTTACTACAGATTTACAAAACTTTGTAAGAAAGCATGCTTTAACATTATTTGAACCTGTGTTTTGATAGGGAAAATGTGAACATGACTTTTAAATCCATGCTTAATTTTGTTTTACTCAGAGATAGTATAGAAAAAATACTCTGATTTCTTCAAAAATAATTTAATGCAATGCATTATTCTAAAATATACAAAGAACAAATATGGTTGTTTGACATTTTTAGAGTTCATGTGTTTTAGCAGTTGTTTAAAATTCTAAGATCAAATTGCTGAGAATTTCCTGTCATTTCTAACAAAAGAAAAATAATGGCAAGGATTCTAAGTTGTTTTACATTTGTTTCTATTAAGTAGTTTAATTTAAATAATAGATAAGTCATTTCTGCCCATCAAATCTTGATTATGATTTTCTGGTGGCAAAATTCTATTAAGTCATCAACAATTAATATTTTAGAATTTCTAGATTGCTTCAAACTTGGCAAGCTTATAAGAGGAAAACACTTATTTCTGTTTCTTTTCTAGAAATGAAAAAATTTCTTCTATATGCAAGGCGTTCTGAAATCAGAGGAGTGGATATTGATAATCCATATTTTAACTTTATCACGGCCTTTACAGTCCCTGACATTGATGACGTTACTGTGATAGACTTTGATGCATCTGAAGAACGTTTATACTGGACAGATATTAAAACACAAACCATTAAGCGGGCTTTTATTAATGGAACTGGATTAGAAACTGTTATTTCAAGAGGTAAGAGTTTTGCAAAATACAACTTAAAAAATGTTACTCAATTTGTAATAATCACAAGTCTCTTTTTTATTCTTTTTTCTATTATCCAATTGTATGTTGTTAATTGAAAGTTGGAATTGATTATTCAGAGATTTAATAATATGCTATGTCTTAGCAGTTGTAGAATGCTATAATTATGTTGCACATAGTACTCTAATAACTAGAAATTTAGTTTCAAAGGAAAAAAAATTCAAAAGGGATCTCCTTAAAATTTACAGACTTCTAAACAAACATATTTGAAGATTCCTTTCTGCTGATGGGGGAATTATAGTTAGGGCACACAGAAAATATAGGACTTTGGAAAGGACTGGGTTTCCCTCTCTGAATCATGCTTATTATCAACTTATTTTGCATAAATTTCTACAGAACTAGACTCCACAAATAAGACTATTCATATCCACCTCCTGACCTAGCAGGTGGAATCATAGGTTATTGGTAAATGTTGTTAGCCATTAAAAAAACAAGTAACTTCCCCAAAATGGAAAACATAGTTGAAGTGAAGTGAAACATACATGTAAATGCTGTGGTTAAACTCTAAATATTTAACATTGAATTATCCTAATCTTTTTTAAAATTTTGTTAAAGTGTGATTTCTTGGTCTGTTGTTGTTGTTGTTGTTGTTGTTGTTGTTGTTATTTTAGTGTTACTTAATTGAGTATCTGCTCTTTTTCACTACTGCAAAACCAAACAAGACATGCCTGTTCAATTTCCTGCTCCATAAGCATGACAGAGTGATTTGGAAAAAGATAGAAGAAAAGGTGATCAGTAATCCATATAGATATAGCAAACTCTCATGTTTTGAAGCATACTAAAATTTTTAAATCAGGCTTTATTTGAACAAGGATCAATCCCTTAGTGAAAGCAATAAGAAGTACAGGTTTTAAATTCACTGGTTTTCAAGAGTTTTCCACATATCATACTTAGAAAGCTGGCTTGAGTACCACTAGTAGATCTGAGAGTATTTGACCACTAAAGTGCTTTTTTATTTATGCTAGCTCTTTACTCATCTAAGTTTAGTACTGTTAAGGCAACTTAAATGAATTGGTTATAAGCTTATTCGAATATTTATTTCAAACTTGCCATAAGAGAGGAACCTTTCTAAAAAGGCTAATGCAAAGATTTCTTCTTTGTACAGGATTTTTTTTTTACAGAGGTAAGATGGAATGATTGGATAACCACTGTTAGACTAGGTAATGGTCTTGAAAGATCAGTTAAACACCTTGAAAGATCAGTTGAAGGACATTAGGTGCTTCCCGAGACTGACTGTCAGTTGATCTTCTCATAAGAAATTCATCAATGTCTAACAGAAAATTGTTAAGCACTTTATCATGAATGAGAAATCCTTACCAAAAAGCTTTGTGAACTGTATGAAGTAAAAGACATGATACCTCAGGAAAATATGGGGACAATTTTCTGTCTGTAATTATAGATTGATAGCCAGTAGTAATTTGGAGTTTGTCTTTGAGAAAATCTCAAAGACTTATTTTCATTTAAGAAACTCTATAATTATTAACCAAAAATTGAGCCATGAAATTTTCTAACTAACAATACATATATTCATTAGGATCAACAATCGTTAATTCAGTATTTTGACAAATATTGGAATACTTTATATAAGATAAGAAATTGAAAGAGGATCACTATTGACTGAGCAGAGAACAAGAGGACACACTATATACAGGTTAATGGAGGTAAAGAAATAAATAGAAACCAGCCTTTACAGGTTGTTGATTTTTATGCTAGTACTGAAAATAGTGAGAACTAAGGAAGTGTTTTAAGGAGGGCACAGCTATATAGTTAGGTTTGCCTTTGGAAAAGACAGTCTAGCTTTTAGATTTAGTAGAGAATTGAAGAGGTCTCGGGTAGGGGGTAGGTGGGCCATGGACTCTAGGAGACTAGTTTACTGGCTGCTATAGTGGCTTTAGTAAGAAGTGATAGAAACCTGGACTAGAAAGGAAACAATAGAGATCAAGAAATGTGGGAGAATTATAGAAATATCAAAGAGTGAAAATATAAAGGAACTTAATTGGATATGAAAGTTGAGGAATAGGCATTGTCAAGGATAAGTCCTTCATTTCTGGCTACCCTACAAGTTGAATGAAGTTGTGATTTCCTTTCTTCTAGAGTGAAACCTTGTTAAGGCCTGATTTATCTTTCCATTATTAGAAAGCTTGAGATGAACTTTTGACAGTTCAGCTTGTGAGCTCATCAAAGTATCTCAAATCCTGCCAGTAATTGTACTTTATTTTATCCTTTCATCTTTTAGATTCCCTAAGAATGTCTGTCTGACCTTTCTCTTACTTCTTACATGTCAGCCTCTGTATTTTCTTACTTTGCTATCCTTCCTCTACTGGACTTTTTCTTGAGAGATGCTTTCTTTCCTTATCTTCCTTAGCCTAAGTCTAATGTGAAACTTGCTTCAAAAATCAGACGCTACATTTGTCTATTGCCCCAAGCAGACCATTTTTTTTTTCAGAAAAACACTGAAGCTCTTTGGGTCAAGCCTTCATGAAGGGGTCTAGAAATAGTTTGCCTGCTTTGTCATTCTCCATATCCTGACGTACTAAGCTATTCTTAATTTATGTACTACCTACAAGAGCTATTTGTTATACTGACTTGTGCAAGGTACACTTCATTATAAGCATAAATACTAACACATGACTGTAGGCTCATTCATAGTATAAATTAACAAATATTTATTACCATATGTATATGTGTCCCTTTCACAAAAACGAAAAGTAATTTTGTTCTAAGAAAAAGTAACTAACAATTCATGGTAATTGTTCTTGCTAGTGGTCTGTGGCCTGACTCTCTGGTGATAATTAATTCTTACACTTGAGTCACCGCTTGGTCCAAATATTTTTCAATTATTTATGCTTTAAGATTTATTTTTCTGATGTGATAAATAATATCAGCTGCCATTAATAGGACAAGCACCATTATCTCATATAATCTTTCCAAACCTGTAATTAAGAATTACTTTCGTTCTGCAGAGGAGAAAGCTTAAAATCCTAAAAGCTTAAACTCTGTCTCAGAAATAAAATGAGGAAACAATGGGGGCACATTCATACTTAGGACTGTATGATTACAGCTCCCATCATCCTCATTACCCTACAATAAGAGAATTTGGGACTTCATCCCAAGTGGCTGGGTGTTGTCCTTTTATACTCATTTACCTCTCCTGAGTGTTCATAATCTTACCTGGGATTATTGTACTTTACTGGATACAAGATTGTCCCTCCCCAAGCTCTAAATAACATGACAAGAAATTCACTTGCAATTAACATAGGAAGAAAAAAAAAAGAAGACATTAGTTAATACACCTTAAAGTTCCTTATACAGACCGGGAGTAAGACAGTTGAGTTTCACATTTGTGTCTATTCCTCTTTCATCTATCATTTATTCTCCATACAGTGCTTTGAGGTCAGTGCTTTGAGGTAAATGTTACTTTTTGCTTTTAAAAATGAGGAGGCATTTACTTCAGGTTTGCCATGCTAGGAAATACCAGAGCTTTGTTACATCCTAATTGGATTTTGACTCTAAAGTTGTGCTACGTTTCCTCCTGAGAATCCCTTCCTTTTACAAATAAGGAACTTCAGCAAGTAGAGAGCAGAAACTTTATTGTAACCACATGGTTTGTACAAATATTTCTTTCCAATGTTCACTGAATATACACTCAGCATACTCTGCAGAGTTCACTTAGTAGTACCTGGGTGAAGTATGGGGGTCATTCCATCCCAGTGTCAATAGTTTTATTGGTTTTCTGAAATATGAGAAAAATATTTTAGACGTATGTTGGCAGTTTTATTAGATTCCAATCTACTGTCAATCAAATTTTGTTTTTTATTAGGAAAATCTGGTGTGCCTCATTATTCTAAGGTAAAGTATAAATTTTTCATCTTTGGAAAATTAAGGACTCAACTTTGGGCAAATACAATTGATTCAGCAAAGCATTTTTTAGTACTAGAGTCATCTACCATCTGAATGAACTGGACTGTTAAGTTGAGTTAAGCAGATGCTAAAATGAACAAAAGGAAGATTAATATGAATTAGAAGTATATCTATTTATAAAGAACATTCTCTTACATGGTAAAAAATTATCATATAATCATATGCTTTTTTAACTACAAAAATATAAACCACTTCAAATGCCAACCTTTTGATCACATTGCTACTATATAAAATTTAATTCTCAGTGATACTATGAATCTAATTGGACCTATTTCAGAGTAGATTTCCATTATTATTTGAAATTGTTATCCACTTCTGCCAACAATTATTTTGTCAGTGAGTACTAACGATTCACTCATTCCCTCTATTTTGCAAAACACCATATTTAATATGGTAATAAAAATGCTTAGAAAAAAAAACTATTATGAAAATTGGTCCAGAGAGATTGAAAGAAATGAAAACAGGTCAGTAATAACAGTGAGATCTAGATTTTGGAACCAGGCCTTGAATTAAAGTAGAAAGTTTGGATAGGGAACATCTGTTGTTTTGCCTCTTTCTGAGTGGGATTTCAATTTTCACTTTCACCCAGGAAAGCCTTTTATGGAAGAATGTCAACATCTGTGATTTAAAAAAAAAAGAGAAAAGAAAAACAAAGAAAGGCAAAATCACACCTATAAATGCCATTCCATTGAGAACTATGTATCTACAGCAATGTGTGCTAATTGAGTCATACCTCCTATCTTTATTCTTTACCTTTTAGTTAGAAGAATAGAATTGTCTTTTATTTTTTCCCCATAGGCTTTATATATGTATGGATTCTATATGTGGAACATTAGATGGGTAGAAAGATGGCTTTATTTAGTTAAGACAGTTCATAACCTCAGGGAGCTTCATATCTGGTAAAAGAATGAGATATAAACAACTAACTAAAATATAAGGCTAAATGAAATATGAAGTTTAATAAGGGTGTCAGCTACTTAGGAAATTAGCACAAGGAGTATGAAGTTATTATATGGAATTACCGAAGTAATTACCTAATTACCTTAGGAAGTAATATTCAAACTAGACCTTTGGGGAACCAGTAGCTTGATCAATCCAGGTTGAGATATCAGGAGGTACAAAGCTCTGGACACTTTCCATTTAGAAAGGTGCAGGTATTGAGCGGTAGCTAGACCTTCCAGAAGAATAACTTAGAAGGTTAATGTGACAGCACATCAGAGAAGGTCTTATGTCAGGATGAGCAGCAGTTTTGTATTTTTGTATTTTTTTTCCTAAAAGCAATGGGAAATTACTGAAAATTTTTATAGATGTTTATAGGTGATTCAGACCCTTTAGAAGATAAATCAGATAGAAATCTGAAATATTGAAAAATGATAAATTATAGATAAGAATACAGCTAGAGGGGCACCTGTGTGGTTTAGTCAGTTAAGCATCAGAGTCTTGATCTCGACTCAGGTCATGATCTCATGGTCTGTAGAATCAAGACCCATATCCTACTCCACACTAATAATGCAGAGCCTGCTTGGGATTTTTTCTCTCTCCCTGTCTCTCTCTCTCTCTCTCTCTCTCTCTCTCTCTCTCTCTCTCTCACACACACACACACACACACACACACACACACACACAAAATAAATACATAAACTTAAAAAAATTACAGCTAGGAACTTAAGAAATGTTCTAAATCTAGAGTAAAAATTAGACTAGAACAATGAGAGGTATAAGAAGGTGACAGACACCAAGGGTGTGGTAGATATAGAAGTAATTGAACCTGATGACTGGGAGAGAGGTGAAGTTCAACAGATAATTGGAAAGATATTGGAGACATTGATCTAGATGAAAATAAAGGAGACAGCCTTACTTTAAACATTTTCCCAAATCAGCAGCATATCTAAAATACAAATAATTATAGGTTTAGGAGATTGAGATGTATATTCTCTAGGAAAAACAACAACAACATAGGTTTGGGATACATACATATGTGTTAAAACTAAAACAAACAAACAAACAAACAAAACAAGACAATGATAAATACTAAATTATTCAGAGTTGAAGAAGCATAAAATTAGTGAGGGTGTACATAGAAGGCTCCTAAAGTGTTTTGTAATATTCTATTTCTTAGGCTGTTTCTTAATTTGCATACCATGTATAAATATGGTAATATATGTGTTTGTGTGTATATAGTTTCTCATAGTTGCAACAAATGGGATGTTTAATATTTACCAAGTTCCCTTGAGACAGCTTTCAAAGATATTACCAATTTGCTTTTTTTTTTTTTTTAACATGGACCCTTAGAACAGATAAGTAATTGCCTAGAAGCTCATTTCAAATGAGTTTTGACTGGATATAACCATATCTTTCCTCAGAAAATTATGAGTATTGGGATCCCCTCGTTTTTTGAAGACATACATGATTTTGGGTAAAAGCCTAATTTATGCCTACCTCCAAGGTGCTGGTGTCAGCAAGTCCACTGCGTAGGGGAAAGAAGGAAGGAAGGGAGGCGTGGAGGGAGGGAGGGAGGAAGAGAGAAAAGAAAGAGAAAAAAAAGAAAAGAGAGAGAGAGACAGAAAGAAAAAAATAAATTTCATAAGCAGAGAATTGACAACCATTGTGCTGTATTTATTTTTTTTTTCATTTAGATTTATCTACACCTCAACCAGTTTATGTGGTTACCCCATTCCTCTTTCATCTAAGGCCTTTTTTCTTTGATCATTTTTCTTTTTTCTGAATTATATTCTTTAATATTCCTTTAGTGATAACCTGATATATTTTCTGAAAATATATTTATTTAGCTTTTGTTTTTGGAAGATATTTTTTAATCGTGATAAAATACACATAAAATTTATCATCTTGACTCTTTGTAAGTATATAATTCAGTAGTTTTACATACATTCACATTGTGAACCAATCGTCAGAACTCCTTTCATCTTGTAAAACTGAAATTTTTAGCTATTAAACAACAACTCCTGATACCCCCTCCTCCCAACACCAGGTAATTTTACTCCCCAAGTTTCCATCAGTCTACTTCCTTCGTGAATTTAACTGCCCTAAATGCCTCTTAGAAGTGGAATCACACAGTATTTGTCTTTTTGTGAAGGGCTTATTTGACACAGCTTGATATTTTCAAGGTGTATCCATATTGTGGCAAGTGTCAGAATTTATTTTAAGGCTGAATAATATTCCATTTTATATATGTATCACAATTTTTATACATTCATCCATTGATGCACATTTGGGTTATTTGTACCTTTTGGCTACTGTCAGTAATTCTGCTGTGACCATAAGTGTGTCTTCAAGACCCTGCTTTCGATTTTGGGGAGTATATACCCAGACGTGGAACTGCTGGATTCTATGGTAATTCTGTTTTTAATTTTTTGAGAAACTGCCATGCAGTTTCCCACAGAGGCTGCACCATGTTACATTCCTACCAACGTTATAAAGAAAGGTTCCAATGTCTCTACCTCCTTGTGAACGTTTGGATGTTGTTGTTGTTGTTATAGTAGCCATCCTAATGGGTGTGAGGTGGTTTCTGATTGTGATTTTGATTTGCATTTCCCTAATGGTTAGTGATGTTGAACATCATTTCATGTTCTTCTTGGCCATTTATACATCTTCCCTGGACAAATGACTATTCCATTCCTTTACCCATTTTTTAAATAAAAAATACTTTTGTTATTGTTGACATGTAGATGTAAAGATAATTTCGTTGAGTACAAATTTCAAGTTATTTTCTCTCAACCCTTTGCTGACAGATATTATTCCAACAATTTTTGCATTTTTTTGTTGCTATTGAGAATCTCCATGTTTATCTAACTATCATTCTTTTTTTGGTGTGTCTTTTCTCTCGAGATGCTTTTAACATTTTTTCTCTGTCTTCATGGCACTGTTTTTATTTAGGCCTCTAGAGTCTGTTTTACTTCCTATGGGATCGTGTCTTTTTATCAGCTCAGGGAGGAAAAAAAACCCTCAAATATTATCTCTGACCATTTTCTCTAACCTAGCCTATTTCCTCCTTTGCAAAATTTGATTAGATGTGCTAGACTTCATTCTAACCTCCAACTCATTTAATCTTCTTGTTTCTCTGTGTTGGCACTGGATAACTCCTTTAATTTGTCTTGTATCAATTCCTGAATTATATCTAAGCTGCTGGTTAATCCACTTAATAAATTGTTTCTTTTTAATATTACTTTAAAAAATATTTATAAGTTATTTTTTGGTTATCATTTATGTCTTCCAAGGGTATTTTTAAAATAAATTATTGACTTATTATTTCAAAGCATATTTTTTTCTTTAAAATATTCCACTCATTTTTCTTTATCTCACACAACAATGTAAAAACAGGTAAGCTCTGGAGGTTTAAACCTATTGTGAAGTTTTCTCTTAATCCTTGCTCTTATGTTTCATTTCTCTGTGTGTGCTTTATTTTTGTGTTCTGATCTATTATGAGAATGAACTCAATCTAGGGAATTCTGAGGGCCTACATTGAGAAATACGTTTTCTTCCACAGAGGGTTTGAATTTTCTTCTGCTGGAGGGAAAGGGAGTCACAATAAACTGGAAATCAATTAAATTTGATTTGTCCCCCATCCAACCAGACTAGTCATCTGTTGCCCCAGTATAAACTAATGCTTAAAGTTTTTGTTTATTTCTTTTGCTTTGTTTGGGTTAGGTTTGGTTTTGTTGAGTTTTGTTTTCTGTACTTAGAGAAAGAACAGCAAAAATAAGTTTTGTTTTTATTTTTAAATTATTTTCCTTTTTTTAAAAAAAGTAAATCTTTAAAAAGACAGAGAGACAGAAAAAAGGGCAGAGAGAGGGTGATACAGAGAATCCCAAGTAGGCTCCACACTTTGAGCACAGAGCCCAGTACGGGGCTTGAACACAGAAACTGCAAGATCATTACCTGAGCTGAAATCAAGAGTTGGATGTTTAACAAACTGAGCCACCCAGCCTCCCCTCAGTTATTCTCCTTTTTAAGCAAGCAGGGAGATTTATTTTTTTTTTTCCTGTTCACCTGTATCATTGAGGATGTATACTCTTCTAATATACCTGGTATTTTTCTTGTTTAGCTTTCCTAGTCTTTATGCATTTAAGAACTGATCTGTATTGCACTAAGCAACTAATGATCCATGAATCTCTGGATTATCACTTGATTTGGTTTCTCAAATTTTTGCCCCTATAGCTGCACCAGCCTCTGTGTTCCCATTTGCCTTCCTCTCTGGTTTTAGCTAACATACAAGTCTGTGTTAGCACTTAGAGACTTTCCTGTCTGTCTTGTGATCTTGATAAATTATTTAAATGGTATAGTTTATCATTTTTCAGAGAATATTATTGCAATAAAGGCTTTTCAAAAAAGGTAAAGGTCCCTCAATATAGAAAATTGAGTCCTCTGAGAAATTTGCTCAGAGGTCTTTGACTTACTTGAAAACAAGAGTTAAGAGTCAAAATAGTATTTTAACATTTTTATCAAGGAAAGAAAACTGTCATTAAACATGGCAGTTTGTATCCTACTCCACCCTTATGGTGAATTTGCCAGGTTGCTCTGAAAAACAAACAGACAGACAAACAAACAAATAGAAAACAGACCTGGGTTTTAGTAATGGTCAACAACTACAAAAGTTTTATTTTAGATTTAAAGTTGGTAATTAGAAGCTCTAAATGGTGGGTAGAAAAAAAGGTAAGGATAAAGAATGATCATTAATATTGGCTCAGTATATATTTGTATATGTACTCCTGAGAATGAACTTGAGGACCTTGTCTGATATTTCTAGCTCAGGTCACATATCCTTAAAATTATAGATTATATATATCATGAATTTATTAATCAATTCATTAAAAATATTTATGTTGAAGCAATGTTGTATACATTTGGAGAGCAGCACTATAAAGATATATTAGCAAGGAATCTACCTGCAAGAAATATATATAAGAGTAGTAATATGTCAGCAAATAACCATCACATTAAGTACAAAGGGATTGACCAGATACAGTCCTGTTGTTAGGTAGATAGAGACAAACTTTCTTCCTAGAACATAAAATTGATTAGGTTTTTGTGGTTGAAGGGTGATGTTGTCTATCTGCTTACTTACTTTTGTGTGAGATTCAGGTAGAAGGAAATGTAATAAGTTATGGATTCCAGGTAATGCCCTATAGGTTCAAAAGGTCAGGATAAGTCTGGAAATCCGAAAACACATCAGTATGACTGAAGTGTAAGGTAATTCGTTAAAAATAGTGGAAAAACAAAGTTTGGAAGGTAGTTATATTCAGATTATACAGGAAGCCAGGCTAAGGAATTTAGACATCACTTTCTGAGTGGTTGAAAGCCACTGAATATCTTTGGGACAAAGGTCATGATGCAGAACTCTCCAGTCAGAAAAATAACCTAGCAGCAACTGAATCATTTGGTTGGATAAGGAAAAAGAATGGATGCTATTGCACATTTAAAGACAGAAATAGATTTGAGAGGGCATGAACCATAGAACTGACAAGGACTAAATAGGTATTAATAGCTTACATTTGAATATGCTTTCCAATGTAGGAGTGCGATGTATTCTCTAGACCATATGATTAAGAGTCAATCAGAAATAAATAAAAGGATTTGAGCAGCAGAAACAGCCAAAAAATAAAAACAAAAACCTTTGGAAAACATGTATTTTAGAGAAAATAAAAACATACTGTGTTATTTTTGCCAATACCAAGCAATCCAGGGTAAAAAATGAAGAAAATATTAAGTCCTTGGATTGGCAAAATATCCTTCAACCCTGCATTAAACCGAATAAATAACATCATCTAACGTAATATTCCCAGCAATCCTATGTATTATCTGTAATTAGCCTCATTTTCCTGATAAGAATAGAGGCTGAAATTTAAGTGACTTGATTAAAGACAAAAAATAGGCACCCAACCTAGAACATGAAGCCAGGTGTTCTCATTATAGCAAGACCGTCTCTCAGCAACCAATTAAGTCCAGAGGGTGAAGGAGAAGAAGGAATAAATATCCTGGATGAGGCAAATAAATAAGTATCAGACATGGCATGTTTAGCCTTACAGAGGTGTTGTAGTACTTTTTCTCAAGAAGAGGGATCCAGAGGAGGACAACTAAAAAGAAATTTCTAGTGTTGGATCAAAAAAAATAAAGTTGACATTTGAGATTCACCAACTTACCAGTAAATTCATGATGAAAGGTAACTTGCAGAGGAAAGGTTGTTGATTAGAGGAGAATTAAAACATGGAAGATACCTTCTAAGGGAGCTGTGATTAAAAGTTATTTAGAAATAATAAGAGCATTTTGAGCAGAAAGTAGGCATGTCAGGTTTGGAAAGACATACACGGACGCTGGAACCTACCGGGTCAATACTGACAGTATAACAGACCTAGAACCACCAGGTCTCCATGTCCTATTTTGCTCTTTTAAATTTTGAAATAATTGCCAAATTTTACAAATCTGGTGTGGTCACTTTCACATGAAAAATCTAGCTTCGTGGCATCTTTCAACAATGGTAAAATTGGAAGATTTAACAATGTGGAGAGTTCAGCAACAGCTGCTCTGTGGTTCCAGCGGCGCTTGGGTTGGAACCACTGCTCTGGAGCAGTGCCTGGGAGCAAGTTAGAACTTGCCAAATGCCAGGCCCCTTCCCAGACCTACTGCGTCAGAATCTTCCTCCTAACAGTCTCCAGGTGCCTTACAAGTTTGAGTAACACTAGTCTAAAGAGCTTTGGACATTCAGTATGCTTGAAAATAACAGAACTGTGTAAAATAAAGACAAAACCAAATTAGAGGATTCAAGTGACACAGATTGGGGACTAAATGGGCCTACTTTATATGTTAATATGTTAAAAAGATTTTCTAGTAAATACCTTAAAAAGCTTTCATAGGATCCATCATTTTTAACACTTGATTTTAATTTGTTTCTAATTAAAGTATACAATTGTATTTAAGTCTAAACTCCATCCTTTTTTTTAAAGATGCCTAATTAATCAAGGAATAACAACCCAAATATTCATATTGGCAGTAATGAATTAATCGAAACTTAATTAGATTTTAGTAATTTCTGTAGAATCCATGTTGGAGGAATATTAAAAGGATTTTGTTTCTTTGCTCATATCTCAGTCCATTTCTGTTAATTATCTATTTTGCAAGATGTTCAACTCTGGTAATCTTGTTTTAGGAAAGTTGAATTGTTTTATTTCATGTCAGGAACAAATTGGCACTTTCAAACATAAAATAGCCCATTTGTTGACGGCCCACAAGTACTTTCTCCTGACTAGAAAGATGTGCTACCAACTGAAAAAGCTGTTACTCTAATTTGAATTTTGGTCACCTTGGACCACAAGACTGCTGCCTGTGTCTGCTCCTAAGTGTTTACTAGTGAATCACTGAGTGTTAGTGTAATTTCAATGCTAATTGTTGCTTCAGGTTTTCAAATGGCTCAGCAGTAAGACATTAATGATTATTCATGCCTTAAGAAGGGCTGATAAGGGAATGAGATTACAATCTTGTACAATTTTAGCTAACAAATTAAATTGTAAATTAAATTTTCCTGAGACAGAAAATAACTTACTTTGGAAAGTCAAAAAGAATGAGAAACTTCATTCACTTTTAATTTTCTCTTTCCTGTTTTACAGATATTCAGAGTATCAGAGGGTTAGCAGTGGATTGGGTCTCACGTAATTTATATTGGGTTAGCTCTGAATTTGATGAAACACAAATTAATGTGGCACGACTAGATGGCTCTTTGAAAACCTCAATTATCCATGGAATCGATAAGCCACAGTGTCTTGCAGCTCACCCAGTCAGGGGGTAAAGTATGATTATTTTTTGTAAAGTTTTTCAAAAGTTTCACACATTTTTACCTTGATTTTATGTAAAAACTGTGTTTAATTCAGAGGAATTATTAGCCATATGGTAAAAAAAGTGAATATGAAAATTGTAAAAGAGATCCCTGCTTAGAGATTTCTGGTATCTGCATAAAATCAGATTTTTATATATTATTATAACATTTTATTAACTTATGTTTCTAAGGAGTAACAGTTCAGAATAAAAAAAGAAAAAAAAGAGGTACAGGGAAAAGTCACTGATTTCATTTCAAATACCAGTTATTAGTAACATATTTACTGCATGCTGATGTTACAGTAACTGCTAAGTAGCTCAAATTCTCCCGCCTTCTGGCTAATCATCATATACACATGGAGAGAGCTTGTGTAGGGCTAAAATACTTTCTCCCCAGTGCTTTCAATGGGAATGGCTGAAGTGACTTTGTTTTCTTCTTTGGTATCTGGTTTCTCTAAACCAAGAAGATTCAATCTTAATGAATTACTTTACATAGAAATGATTTACGATAGTCATAGATATTTCAGTTGTGAATGTAGGAGGAAAAAGGAAGTGAGATGATTGTCCTTCAATGACAGGAAAAAGCAGGAGTGATACTTTCTTCTGAGGCACACATGTGTGTTACTGTCGGCAAGTGTCTCACCAATTTGCTAAAAAGAATTCATCCTGAGCCAAGAATTTACGTTGATATTAACTTTCTTCTTCAGTGTAAGCTTTTGGTCAACAAGTAGGCCTACATCTAATATTTTTAATCCATATCTCTTAAATTAAGGAAACTCTACTGGACAGATGGAAACACAATTAACATGGCAAACATGGATGGCAGTAATAGCAAGATTCTCTTTCAAAATCAAAAGGAACCAGTTGGTAAGTTTGTTTGTTTTTTTCTTTTTGAATAGTCACTGCAGTTTTTAATATGGCAAACCTGTACTTATATAATGTATCTCTGTTCTAGAGCCTGAAAGGAAATATTACAGATTCATAATATAAATTCAAGAATTTATCACTCTCATTGAATCCATTGGGTCTAGGTGGGTGAAGGAGGAAACACTCTTTTTCTAGATAAGAAAGATAATGTGTTTTGATATGAGAATTTTTATAGTATCTTCAGTACTGAAGTCACTTAAAGCTTGATGTAATTACTTAATCTCATATTTTCAGTGGTGAATATCTGATACATTGCTGCAGTGGCAATATAATGTACCAAGGCTTCCCTGATCGTCATTGTGTTGTTATTAGTAGTTATAATGATATAAGTACTTACTGTTTAGTTTTCAGCAGTTTTTTATTCACTTTGGAGTAGATTGGCTTGGTTTGTTATTCTACCTTTGCTAACCATTTAAATCATTAGATAAAACTCGATCGTGCTGAAAGAAAGCTCTGATGCCTATCCGTAAAACATCTCTTAAAAATTTAACTACGGAGATTCTTTTAGAAGTTAATATGTTACATATGTATGCATAGATAGATTTACATTGTAATGCACATAGTTTTCAAATCCTAATCACACTTTCCTCCTATTTTCCTATATTTCCTCTTAATTTTAAGAGGCAAGGCTTATCACACTGCCTATTTGTCATCTCAAGTATCTTTTTAAAAAAGTCCAGTAATGAACCTGGATTTTGATATCACATTAAATGAGAGTGATAGAATGTACAAAAGAAAGTCATAATTGCCTTGAATTGAACATAGTGTATTTTTAATTCTGGGGGAAAGTCAATTCACTATGAAGCTTCTCAGCATTTTTTCTTAGTTTTAGAAATGTGGTAGTATCCTTATTTGAAGGAGCTCATTTTACTACTGGTGATTCGGTAAAGGTGCAGTGTCACCAAGATTTACAATAAATAATTCTTTTCATGTAGTCTATAGACGAAACCTCTGATAGAAAATGATAATATTAACAACTCTTTTCTTTGGACTGGCTGTTCTAAGATTTGATACACAATTGAAATTCAAGTTAGTGTTAGAAATTAAAGGCAAATTGAAATGCTAATACTTCTGTGTGGAAAATGATAGGACAAAAGAAACATGGGCCTCTACAAGATTAGGACCCATACAAAAGACTTAATTTGGACTCAAGCAATTCAGTTGGTTCTTATCTAGAATGGTGCAGAATATTTAATATGGAAAAGTGAGTATGATGAAAATAGTAAGAGCAAATAAAATCCTTACATTGTAATGCGGTAGCCACAGGTTACACCAAAATGTTAATTTATATGCTTGTTTCGATAATGGGAAAACCTTATCTTCTTAAATGCTAAATATCCATTCCCCCACTCAAAATAAATTTTTAAAAGCCCTCCCAGCTGACATAAAGAAAAGTTATAAAGAAAAATAGTGTTACTGTTTACACTTAGTGTTGTATTTAAAATCACCTTAAATTAATTCAAAATGATACTTTTAAATTTTAATTTGCCCAAGATACACCAGTTTGACCAAAATAACCCAGAACCTCATTGTGAACCCTACCTTAAATCAGCATTAATGAGTATGGCTTGCAAGTCAGACATTCATTCAATAAGCAGATTTTTATTGAGTATCAGATTTTGTATTAGGACTATTGATAAAAATTTAATACCCTCCTTTTCCTTAAGGGGCACAAGAACCTAAATCACTTTAGATTCCATTAAGTAAATTTAACTCAGTGACCTTCAGCAAAGTACTGTTAGCTTGGTGGTACTTGCTTTCCTCATCTGTAAAATCAAGACAAAATGTCGATTTTATAAAGTTCCCATGAGGACTGAATGAGGAAAATTTATTAAGAGAACATCTGGCCTTTAATACTAGAACCTATCAGGAGTAATAATACAAGGTATGTTGGATCCAATAGAAGAATTTGAATTATTTGACTGCAATATTGAGAGTATAAATGAGTTCAGTAAAGAATAAATATGCAATAGCATCCATTGAAATATTGCAGAGGATTATATGTAGCAAATAGGCCTCTGAGATGAGCAAATTTTTATGCACATGTGAGGAATGTACTCCATATTGTTTTGTTTTACTGCTAATGCTAAGATGTAAACAAGTGGAAGTAGCTGGATTGTACTCTCAGATCTTCCCAAAACAATCCCTGGGGCAAAAAGACAACTGGGCCCTCATCTTCCTCTTGTAGTTCTTTAAATATATTTTATTTTTTAATTTTTTAACTTGAGTTATTTATTTTGAGACAGACAGAGAGAGAGGCAGGGAGAAATAGAGAGGGCAAGAGAGAGAATCCAAGCAGGCTCAACACTCAGAACAGAGTCTAATGTGGGGCTCAAACTCATGAACCCTGAGACCATGACCTGCACCAAAATCAAGGGTGGGCTACCTAACAGACTGAGACACCCAGGCACCCGTTCCTCTTGTACGTCTTGATATTGTTTACAAAAATGGTTACTTACAACTTCCTTCTGTAATTTTCTACTTTAGCAAACTAACATGTTAACCAGGTCTCTCCTGTTCTTAATAAGAGACTGTGTTGTCCATTCATAAATGTAACAAATCATTTCCCTTTTTTATGTTCCTGAAATCTGAATGGCAAGTGGGCTGGCGAATACTCAGCCCAACATATTCTACTACACTTCTGCCCACAGATACCTTTTTTTTTTTTTTTTGATGTACAGAGGAAGAAAGTGGCAGGTGAAATTCTATCCTGCCTCTATTCTCCCTTGATTCCCTGCAATGAGGAATATTTCTGTCTTCGTAGGTCATTAACCATCAGTTAACTCTCGCCATCTTTAACTACCACTTCAAATTAAGTGAATTAAATTGTTCAAGGTGTAAGGTACAAGAGGAAGAATGAATTTAAGGAGCTTGGAAACTAGGGACAACTTGTAGTAATTTTCACATTCCTTTTACTGCTTGAGGGATAATATGGTTTCGGAAAAATGTTGTTTTAGGATCATAACAAACAGAGATTTGAATCTCTGCTTTGATACTTATTAACTCCGTGACTTTAAACATGCTTCTTTCCTTTTTGAAGGCTCAGTTTTATTACCTGTAAGATAGAGATAACAGTGTCTATCTTTTTGAGCTATTTTTAGAGTTAAAGGCTCATATGCAATATTTTATGTTCCACAAACCACACACTTATATACTCTAAAGAATATATGCTCAAAGAAATACATACAAGGATATTCAATGCATCATTGTTTATAACTCTAAAAAATTTGGAAAGGCTTTAAATCTTCATCAGAAGAGGAATAGTAAATAAATGCAGCATATTTATGTGCTGAACTACTGTATACAAATACGAATATGTTTATGTATATATGTATACAAAAAGATGTAATCGATCTTAGAAGCATTGAGTGAGAGAAGTAATTAGCAGAATGATACTTATGGTATGAAATCATTCATAGAAGTTCAAAATGAAACATACAACATCAATAGATATTGCTTCTGGTTGAATATGTTTATAAAACTATGGAAAACATAAACTGGAGATAATCCACACCAATTTTATACTAGCAGTTCTCTTTAGGAAGGAACAATAATGACATTCAAAGGGAACTTTCATCTTTTTCAAAAGATACTTTATTGTGTTAATAGAATTTACTTCATATTTCATACAAAGATTCAAATTAAATACAGTAAAATGTTAATAGTGTCCAGTTATGGGGGCACCTGGGTGGCTCAGTTGGTTGAGCATCTGACTCTTGGTTTTAGCTCAGGTCATGATCTCATGGTTCATGAGTTCAACCACACCTCAGGCTCTGTGCTGATGGTTTAGAGCCTACATAGGATTCTCTCTCTCTCTTCCTCTCTCTCTGCCCCTCAAAATAAATAAGTAAACTTAAAAAAAATAATGTCCAGTTCTAGGTAGTAAATATATTATTGTTTATTCATTTTTCTCTCTTCTGTGTTAAATGCTGGCTCTTCAAAATATCACCAAAACAACCCGTTGTGTAGACCAAGCTGAGTTTCTTACTTCACACACTGAGGGAGAACATTAAGTCATCAATGTCTCAGCAGTGTCTGAGACAGGGAAAAGCAGCACTGAAATAGTAATTGAGATTTTGAAGTCTGGTTTAAGGCAGGTGTCAAATGAAGCTTGATTAGGATCATTGAGTAAAGATCAGTATATAATTTTGGATTGATACATATGGAAAGAAGAATTTGAGGGAAGATGGGTTAGAGACCAATGTATACAGTGTCATTTGTTGCTTTTTTGCTGGAGTTGATGAGCTGTCCAGGAAGTTCCTGAAATTTGCAGTTATATTGTTTTCAACTATTACCTTACTGGACAAGAGTTTATTAGAATAGTAAGTTATGACATTAAAGACAGTGGATAGTATGGGCCTCTGGGTGGCTCAGTCAGTTAAGCGTCCGACCTCAGCTCAGGTCATAATCTCACAGTTCATGAGTTCCAGCCCCACATCGGGCTCTGTGCTGACAGCTCAGAGCCTGGAGCCTGCTTTGGATTCTGTGTCTCCCTCTCTCTGCCCCACCCCTGTTTGCACTCTGTCTCTCAAAAATGAGTAAATGTTAAAACAAATTTTTTTAAAAAGACAGTGGATAGTAAAGCCATGTTAATGTAGACAGTAGCTGTGTTTTAGGTTTTCTCATGTATAAAATTAAGACTTTGTCTCATATGTCCTTTATGGCCTTTCTTCTTACTCATTTCAATATATTAAAGGCATCCTTTGTGGGGCGCCTGGGTGGCTCAGTCGGTTGGGTGTCCGACTTTGGCTCAGGTTGTGATCTCACAGCTCATGGGTTCGAACCCCACGTCGGGCTCTGTGCTGACACCTCAGAGCCTGGAGCCTGCTTCGGATTCTGTGTCCCCCTCTCTCTTTGCCCCTCCCCTGCTCACACTCTGTGTTTGTCTCTCTCTCAAAAATAAATAAACATTAAAAAAAAAAATTTAAATAAATAAAAGTATCCTTTGTAAAGAATTGTGTACACTAATATATTCTTCACTAGCTAATTCTGAAAAATTATCTACAATGGGAGATAGGAGACAGTTGTATATCTGTCAGTGTTTCATGAAAGGAAACAGAACCAATAGTGTTAATGGATTGATAGATGATGAGAGAGAGAGAGAGAGAGAGAGAGAGAGAGAGAGAGAGATGATAGATAGGCAAACATAGATATATAAAGAGATTTATTACAAGGATTTGTCTACTGAGGTTGTGGGAGCTAGCTGAGCAAAGCTGAAATCCTAGGGCAAGATGGAAAGTCTCAGGCAGCAGCTTAAGCTTTAGATCTTTGCCAGAATGTCGTCCTCTTTTTCAGAGGAACCTCAGTTCTAATGTTAAGGCCTTTCACTAATTGGATTAAACCCACCTAGATTTTTTAGGATAATATCCTTAACTTAAAGTCAACTGATTGCATATAGTAACCACATCTACAAAATGCTTTTACAGAAAAAATCTAGATTAGTGTTTAATTCTATAACTGGCGACGTTAGCCTAGCCAGGTTGACACATTAAACTAACATCACAATTTTTAAACACAAACTTTCTTATATTTATCCACTGATCTATATGCCCGCAAATATAACAATTGCGTATGTTGATCCAAACATAGATTTCTGTAAATATTTATCTACAATTTAGTAAAAGCTCTCTTAAGCAGAAACGTAAGTGAACAAAAGTTAGCTGGCATTAAATAGCCATGCTTTCTGAATGGAGACTGGGCAAATGACTTTATTATACTGAATTTAATGTGTTCAATATAGATTATTATGGGGCACCTCGGTGGCCTATTCGGTGAAGCATCCAACTCTGGATCTCAACTCAGGTCTCGATCTCTGGGTTGTGAGTTCAATCCTCATGTTGGGCTCCATGCTGGGTGTGGAGCCTACTAAAAAAAAAAAAATAATATTATATGAAGTATGATAACATGTCCTTTTTGAACCTAGGAAGAGTAAAAGAAACATGCTTGAGAATGTTTCAAAAATATCCACATATAAATTAGAAAGAAAGAAAGAAAGAAAGAAAGAAAGAAAGAAAGAAAGAAAGAAAGAAGATAAAAGAAAATGAAAGAAAAACAAATATCTCTACAATAACCTGTCTTTTTAAAATCCTAACTCATATACTAATTGGCTAATTATAATTTGTTATGCTAAGCACTGTGGATGACACAAAAATAACTCTTTATGTAATAGTTGCTTTGTAACAATGATATACTTATTAATGAGAAAGAGGGTCAGGAACATGGGGTAAGGGTTCATATGCTGGTCTGTATGTATGTGGGCATCTTGAAGAAAAAGGAAAAGAAAGTGTTCTCCCAGAGTTCCAGTTACTGGGAAACAAGGCAAGCAAGGGTGATACCAATCTTTTCCTCATGGAGTTTACTCTCTAAAAGGAATTACAGTATGACTAAAAGTTATCCACTCCAGCCATATTTTCCTTCTCTGCTTCTCTCAACTTGTCAAGCTCTTTCCCCCAACAGTATATTTTAACAATGTATTCCTTTGCCCAGAAATGTCTCGCATCTCAGTTGTCTGCCTATCTGTCAGACTTCAGCTTAAAGATTATTTCCTCGAAGAGGTTTTCCCTGACCTCCCTTGACAAAGCCAAAGTCTCTTAAAATAGACACTTTTAGCACCACAATTTCATTATTTAGTCTTGTCATTATTTTAGATTTCCATTTGTTTGTTGAATATTTGATTACTGCTTACCAACTAGAAAGGAAACTATAAAATTAGTGAAAATATTTGCTCTTTTTTTTATCAGTGTGTCCGCAACTCATAACTCAATGCTGGCACATTGTAAGTATATCTTCAAAAAATATTTGTTGAATGAAGTGACCACTATTTCCCATCCAATAGCAACAGACTCTTACATGATTAAGTAAATACAAGATTTATTTGTGTATCTTCGTTGAATAAAATTACTTTGTGAAAAAGTGTATATTTGGTGACCTGGATATCAATCATGTTGCATTGCATTCAATTATCTGAAGAGTAGCAAACATTTATATTTATGCCACAATTTTCTCAAAGTTTGGAGTGCAAAAATTATGTTAGTGGAGTTGCTTATAAATCAATGCATGGTTAGCTAAAGAGGAAAAATTGGAACTCTTTGGTTTCTAAATTGGCTTTCCCATAAGTTCCTTTTATTCTTTCTCCTCTCTCTCCTGTCTAACCCTGTAACCATTTGGCTCTCCTTAGCACCTCAGAGCTTTCTCATAGAAAGAAAGAATAGGACAAAAAAAGACTTGGTCGAGTTATCTACATATCGACAAATCCTCTTAGTACTGGGTATAAAAGTAAAACTAAATTCTTTTTCAATAATACCTTATTCATTCTGACCATGTCATTGTAATTTTTGATCTATCCCAATAGGCTAGAGAAACTGTTATCTGTAAATTAACTATAAAAAATATCCTCTAAAGTCCTGTCTTAGGAGCAGGAAAGCCCTGTCTTTATTCAGTCACGTCAAATTCTTTATTTGTGAGGGGTTGGGCCAGCTAAGATGATGCTATTTTCAAGGAGTATTAGAGGTGCTTATTAAAATAGGTTAAAAATTAGAAAAAAATAAATAAGATAAGTTAAAATTATGTTGCATAATAACTGTTTTTTTTAATTAGTGTTTTTCCTGCGTGCTTGAAACATTGTCTTAAAATATATTCAATAACATATTGTTAACTACTTGACACAGAATCTGAAGCATTTCAGATTATTGTGTTTTCTTTTTTAAAAATTATTATTTTTGCTGTTATTTATTTATTTTTTCTCTCTCTGGAGAGTTTATTTATTTATTTTTTAATGTTTATTTATAGGGGGGTAGGGGCAGAGAGAGAAGGACAGAGAATCCCAAGCATGATTGGGACTGTCAGCACAGAGCCTGATGCAGAACTGATTCCATGTACCGTGAGATCATGACCTAAGCCAAAATCAAGAGTCAGAAGCTTAACTGACTGAGCCCAACCAGGCACCCCTTCTGTGCACAGTTTAGAGCTGTGATGAAAATAAGTTCATAATTTTTTGTGTTTTTTTTGTTGTGTATATAGATTTTAATTGCTGTTTACTGCAGCATTGTACACATTGTACACAGGGTACAAGAGGGCCTGCCTGGCTCCAGGAGTCCCAAACAGACCAGGCTTGACCACTCAGCACTGACAAAATCCAAAGGCAGAGAAAAGAGTGATGGTGAAATAAGATAGGAATTTATTTCGGAGAGATTAACACCAGGAAGGCAGTGGACTAGTATCTCAAAGACTGCCCCCAAAGTGCTGAAAATACTTATAGACTTATTTCAGGAAAGTATGGGTGGGGCAAAGGTGGAGGGATAGGAGCAGGTAGGAAGTGAAAGTCAAATTGATCAGCATCTTGGAGTCACTCTTCAGCAGGCTTTGCTGGCTCAGGATAGTCCTTATTGCTTGAGGGGGTAGTTTTGGTTCCCATCAGGGAATGCTTTACCCTCATGGTCTTCCACATGAGCCAAGGAACAAAGTGGAAAGTAGAAAGTTTGAGGTAAAAAATGGAGGCATCTAATCTCTCTGTCAGCATCAAGGTTATATCTCATAAGGAAACACTGGTATAGAAGAATCTTTGGAATACTCCCAAGAATTCATGCCAACATAATCCCACCTTATAAGATTCTCTTAGAACTATTGCCCTGAGATGAATTCAAAAATGGAATTTTCCAGTGCCATGAGTGGACACATGAGTAAGTGTAAAAAATAAATACAAACCTATTTTTCTTGGTGTACTTGATTGCCATACCCATGAAATACATACGCTTAGGGATATTTATTACTTTGTTGTTTACTTATTGAACTTCACTGCTATTTTGCACTTCAGGAAATTATTTTAATCATTTTTTCATGACAAGTCTGTATGGGCAATCTCTGGCTTAAATTCCTGCCCACTGCCTTCTCTAAACCATTTCCATGCAGAAAATTAGGTGATTAGGAAACAAGGAGCTACTGTTTAGTTGATTTTCTCCTCAGGCATATGGATTATCAAATTATAAATTATTTTTCCCAGAACATAAGGAGAAAACACAACATTCTGTGTGGTGTGGCTGGGAAGTATCAACTCAAAACAATAATTATCTGTCATCCATTATGGAACCTGTATTTTCAGGAAGCCATACCTTTGTGTTTGCATGTACTTAGCCTAGGATGTGTGATAGAGTAGAACCATTATCACTTTGGCGACAAAAATAACATAATTACAGTGACTACTTTTTAAGCACTTTGAATATGTCAAGCGCTTATAAAATGCTTTGCATTAATCATGTCCCGGTAATCATTTCTGGAAGGGTTTCTTATCCTCCTTTTACAGATTCAGAAAGTGAGGATTGTTGAAAGAAGTCAGTTGCCTGTGATGGATAGTAGAGTGGGATTCAAATCCAAGTTTATCTGCTTCGAAAGCCGTATTAAATCTTAACCATTATGCTTTGCCCAGAGAGGCTGATTTCATATAGTAATTACCTGACCTCAAGTTAAGATCAGGGAATAAAACTGGTACTCTTTCAAGCATGGCAAGTAGGGGAAAAAAACTCAGAACTTGGGTACTCCTGAGAAACGTGGGCCCAATTAGGACGCAGCAGTCAGGTTTTCTAAGCAGCCTCGAAACACATGAAGCAGTTTCACCTCTGTGCGAATTGTACCTTGCAATTAATTATTTCTGAATCTTTAAATGCTACTTTTACACAGCAGCGTTGCTGATATACTAGGATTTCTAATTTGTGAAATTGTTTTTATGTTGTAATTCACTGGATTTCCCTTACTTGTTGGTGGTTAAATCCATGTGTGTGACATACTTGAAATAGAAGTATGTCATAATCTTATCAAAACACCCAATTTGGCATTTCAGGACTGTGTATCACTGAAGACTAAGCAATTGCAGCCTTCAGGCAGTTTGGGCTGAATAATTTTGTTTCTGTTAAATACAAATCAACATTCCAGTTATCCATTGTTGAACTAAATATTCTCAATTAAGATTTATTGCTCTGTCTTGGATACATTAAGTGCTTAGAGCAGTTTGCATAACAAAAGATTTTAATTTACTACTTAAAGCCATTTCCATGTTTAAAATGTTTACATATTATGAATTTTATCCCTTAAGCCTCATATAAAGCAACTTGGCTTGTCAATCAGCATTATTCTTCATGGCTTATTCGAATCTAGTGTACTGTATATTTTATCTTCTTGATATTTTCTCTTCATTTTCAATGTAATCTCAACCAAAAGTCACTTGTTTACTCAACCCTAAAGTACACCTCTTTGAAACCTATTTTTTGTTATTATTTAATCATTCCAACCTATATGCTGTATAACGTGAATTTTGAAGGATATTCATGGATAACATTCACAAGCACTTTTTATCACATCAAAAGAATTCAGGGGACCTCACTTTTTAAAAATAAAGTTAAAACAAATTTATGTCGGTGGGTGGCTCAGTCGGTTAAGTGTTCGACTTTGGCTCATGCCATGTTCTCGTGGTCCATGAGTTCAAGCCCTACGTCTGGCTCTGTGCTGACAGCTCAGAGCCTGGAGCCTGCTTCGGATTCTGTGTCTTCCTCTCTCTCTGCCTCTCCCCTGCTCATGCTCTGTCTCTGTCTCTCTGTCTGTCTTTCTCTCTCTCTCTCTCAAAAATAAACATTAAAAAAAAAAACAACTTTGGTATATATTTCCTTGCTTGATATAATGCAGTTATGTTTTTAAATATATTTATACTCAGCACACTCACTTTTATTATGTATGAAGCATGATCAATATTATCTCACAAAATAGCTTACAAAAAAAGGACAGAGAAACTAACCAATGGATATTAAAATTACACATTAATATACAAATAATTTAAATTTACATTTTTTTCACCTGATCATTTTCTTATTCTTTCAAATGATATTAAGTATAAAAAAAAAGGTTGTTATAAAAGGTTATGAAGTATATAGTAGGTGCCAGACCTGAAAATAAAACCTGGTATACATTATCAATAACGTCATAGTCCAGTGAAGTAAAAAGACAGAAATAATTACAAACCATTTGATGCAGTGTCATTCCTGGGTACTATTTCCAGACACCATAAAGGTAAGTAGACACTGTGAAAATAGAGGGAACAACTAATTTTGTGTGAGGAAGAAAAATAGAGAATAGTACCCAAATTAGTAATATTTGAAATTTCAACTGATCTTGAAGAAAAAAATATAGTTCCATTTTTAAGAAAGTGACAAAGGAGAATAAACTGATCTCATTCTTAGTAGAAAGGAAAAATAAACATAAAAGTACAAACATGTGAAGTGTCTAAAAAACTTTGAATTTTTCTGCATGTCTACAGAAAAAAAATCTAATGCAAGGGAATGTTTAGGATTATATTGACAGGAACTGTAATTTTAAAATGTTCAAATGGCACAATCCAGTGCTTTTAAAAATATTTTCTTCTATTTTACCTATCAAGCTATAAAATATAGTTTTGGTGCATTATAAAACTATAGATATTAAAGCTTTTAAAATGTTTTTTTAAAGCAAAACACTTCTCAGGAAATAGCCTGTCACTGCGCCTGATTTTGCTTCCACTTTTGCACGTGTTTTTTTCACAAGGCACATACTTTTTGCTGATCATCAAAAGTTTGAAATACAGGATAAATTGTCCAAGGTAAAATGACTAATGTGACAGAGGATGGGGGAGATGCTGAAATCTTAGCTCTATGCATAAACAACAAAAAAGTAATTAATGTAGTTCTGTAACTCTATTTGTTGTCAGTGACTTCTTAAAGCAGAGTGGATGGAGAGCGATGATTTCAAGAAAGAATTTAGATCCAGTTAAGATACTGGCAGTATAGACATGTGCAACAGAGGAAAGAACAAATGTTTTTCTTACCTCTCGCTGGCTAGGGACCTGGAAATTAGATTGACACAATGACAAACTACCCAGAGAAAAACAGTTTATTAACCAGAGTAGCACACATGCAGGCAGGAAACCTCACTGATCAGAAACTCAAAGGAGGGGTTAGAAGTTGGGCTTATATAGCATCTTAACAAACAACAGCAAATTTGTAGAATAATATCAAAACAAGGGAAAGGGATTTAGACTTGCAAGGGAGGCAAACTGTGGGAAGGTAACTACCTGAAGGACACTAATGGAAGATAAAGATAGTTTTAGTAAGGCTTGTTTTCTAGATTCCTCTCCATGCCATCCCTGGGCTGTTCAGAGTCTAGACTAGTCTCTGGTGATTAAGAGGTTAAGACTGCTTTTAGCAAAAAATGAGGGCAAAGAGCTTTTATTTTTTTGTCTTCTGTTTCTCAGTTCTTCAAGTCAAAGTAATTCTTAAGCCAAAGTGGCTTGTTTTGGAGTGGCATATTTCGATCCCTTACATACTCAACTTTTTGTTGAATAATATTGAAAAAATATTGAACGTTTGTTGAAACATGCTTTTTTTAATTAAAAAATTACATTGAGATAATTTTAGATTCCCATGAAGTTATAAAAAACAATACAGAGAGTTTGCACATATTCTTTATCTAATTTTCCCCCATTGGAACATAATGTAAAACCACGATAAAATATTACCACCCAGGTACTAACTAACCTTAATGAAGTCCATTAATATTCAGATTTCATGTTTTATTTGTATTTGTGTGTTTAATTTTAGATTGAATTGTATCACACATGTAGGTTTCTATATCCAACACCACCTTCAAGGTACTGAATAAAATAAATCAGATTCTGTGGATAAGTGGGGAAAAAAAAGAATTAAAAAATGCTGAAAAATTCCAACACCACAATGATCCTACCTATTGCCCTTTTATAACCACACCTACTCTCTCCTGCCTACCACCCCCTTTCCCTTTTCTCCATACACCATCTAAAATGTTCCATTTCTAAAATGTTCTGTTTTAAAAATGTTATAAGAATACAATCGTACAGTATATAACCTATTGGATTGGCTGTTTTCCACTCAGCATTTTTCCCTGGAGAGTCATTGAAATTTCATGTATCAATACTTTTTCTTCATCTTATAGCTGAGTGGTATGCCACGGTATATAAATACCATGGTTGACTTAAGCATTCTCCTATTAAAGGAGATGGGATGATTCAAATTTTGACTACTGCAAATAAAGCTGCTACAAACATTCATGTGTAAGTTTTTGTGTGAACACAAGTTTTTATTTCTCTGGAATAAATTCCCAGGAGTGAAATTGCTGGGTCCAACGGAAATAGGATGTTTAGTTTTATAAGAAACTGCCCAGCTGTTTTCCAGAGAGACTGTACTGTTTTTCATTCCCACCTATAATGTATTAGTTATCCAGTTTTTCTCTGTATCCTTGTCAGCATTTAGTGTTGTCACTATTTTTATTTTAGCCACTCTTACAGATGTGTACGCTTTATCATTGTCATTTTAATTTGCATTTTCTTTTGATGTTGAACATCTTTTTCATGTGCTTATTTGACATTTGTATATCTTCTAATGTGAGATGTCTGTTCACTTCCTGTGCTCATTTGTTTATTGTTTTTTTTTTTTTTGAGTTTTGAGTGCATTTTTGTTGACACTAGCCTTTTGTTCATTTGTTGTGTGTTTTCAGTGGTCAGTTTCTACAACTATCACAATTCCAGACACAGAAGGATTTGTGTTCTATTATCTGATATGTGGATTGCAAATATTTTCTCCCAGACAGAAGCATGTCTTAATTGGTCTTCACAGACCAACTAGAACAACAGTTTCTAACTTTGATATACCTGCATAATTGAGGGAATGCTGTAATTACGAATGAAGTGTACAGTCTAAGTATTTCTCACACTAAACCATCTCAAAACTATCAGTTGTGGGGGTTACCAAAGAAATGGTTGCAAATTTTAGAATAAGACTTTAGCTTGAAAAGGAGATACAAAAACTTGTAATGCTAATAAATAGCTAGCATTTACTGAGTGCTTTCTATGTGCTAGATACTATATTATTATTGTTATTATTACATCTTCACAATGGTGCAGTGAGGGTGTAGCCAGGTGAAGGCTGACTAGTCTTTTCTCAGAAGAACCCAGAGATGAATAGACAAGGTGATTGAAAGGTGGTACCTTATACTTATATTTACTTCAGAGAGAAGCAGGGATGGAGCACAAAGAATGCTCGGGTTTCCTCAGTATATTTATTCTAGCAGTTACAAAATCTAAGCATTCTTAAGAGGGATAAAGTATTTTTTGAGATAGGCTAATAGTGAATAGGCAATTAACCCCATTCCACTTCCCCATGGAACAACTATGCTCCTTTGGAGCTAAAAATTCAATGTTTTAGAAATAGTTTTGCCCCCCAGAAAAATCATGCCACTTCTGGTTAACTCTGAAAGGATTTCCATTTTGGAGTATCCAGAATATTATAGTTCTTCTACAGGTATAATAAGGATATAATTTTATGATTTTTTTTCATTTGTTGTGTATTTTCAATATTACAACTACCACAGTCCTAGATGCAGAAGGAGTGTGTGTTCTATTGTCTGAAGGTAATGCTACAGGAGAATATTTAGACGATTTCAATGTTATTTTTTATACATGTCTAGAGTATTTAAAGTTAATCATCTGGGTTTTAATATCTATAGTATGTGTTCTTCCCCATGTATATCTTTAATGTTCTTTTGTCCGCAAAGATCTCCTCATAATACACTTTCCAGCAGTATTTTAAAGGCCTCATCAAACTTATTAAGTATTCAATTTTGAAGGTTTTTAAAAACAGGCATTTTTTTTTTAACTTAGAAAGGGCGAGAGAGAATCCCAAGCAGGCTCCATATTGTCAGCAAAGAGCCCAATGTGGGGATGAATCTCACTAACCACAAGATCATGACCTGAGGTGAAGTCAGAAGTCATATGCTTAAACAACTGAGCCACCCAGGCACCCCCACAATAGGCAATTTTTAAAAGGAACTTCTTAATCCTAGAATCAACTGAAGAGATTTTTAAAAAAATACTGATTTCTGGGACCAACTCAAACCAATTAAAATTTCTGGGAGTGAGGCCTAGGTATCAGTATTTTTAATAGTTTTCCAGATAATTGTAATGCATAACCAGGGGCTGAAAATTTTGAAATGAAATTTAGTAAGTGTTAGAAAAATATTAGAAAATTGCCATCTCTAGAAAGCCTTAATTTTAAAAATTCCTTACTCTATATATTTGCATTTTTGTTTTAATTCCATATTGCATAGTACATTGACTTAATTTGAGTCATTTAAAAAAGAAATGAGACATGTAAAGTGAACTTTCCAGTTTTAATTGTAACAAAACTGAAAACTTAATGAACTTAATGTTTTTAATAATTATAGAAAATAATTAGGTTATATTTTTCTAAAAATATGCAGTTGTTTCTTATATCAACATATTTCTATTGGAAATGTATTTTGGCAAATTATGTTATCCCAATTAAAAAATAAGCTGGGCTATTTTAGTCAAAATGTTGAAATAATACCTTACGGGAAATCTTTGGCTTCAAATAGGGTGAGAATGAAAGCATATGAATTAACCCTGCATTTTTATAATAATAGGAAAGATAGATAAAAAAGGTAGATTCTTTTTTTCATAGGTTTTTCAGTTTAAATGATGACTTTTCTTCCTTTGACATACGTTATTATTATTGAATCTAGGTTTCCTCTTTTGATTACCAAATCAAAGGTGATTTTAAAAATAATTATGTCTGGGGCGCCTGGGTGGCGCAGTCGGTTAAGCATCTGACTTCAGCCAGGTCACGATCTCGCGGTCCGTGAGTTCGAGCCCCGCATCAGGCTCTGGGCTGATGGCTCA
Organism: Felis catus; assembly: GCF_018350175.1. Lineage (NCBI taxonomy): Eukaryota > Metazoa > Chordata > Mammalia > Carnivora > Felidae > Felis > Felis catus. Next base: position 132,013,692 of record NC_058375.1, on the reverse strand, counting down.
GAGCCTGGAGCCTGTTTCTGATTCTGTGTCTCCCTCTCTCTCTGCCCCTCCCCCGTTCATGCTCTGTCTCTCTCTGTCCCAAAAATAAATAAACGTTGAAAAAAAATTAAAAAAAATAAAATAAAATAAAAATAATTATGTCTAACAAAAATAAGTCTATATTAGTAGTGGTATATTCTTCAGAAAGATCCGGCAGTCCTTTTGAGGATTTTTTTTTATATCAGTCACCTATTCTGAGAACATTGTAGTGCAAACACAATCATATTTCTTTGCATAGGTTTTAGGATACTTTTATGAACGTGCTCATATTTGATCTGCTTTCTCATGGCTATTGATTTAGCATTCTAAAATCACTGAGCAGTTTCCCCTGCATCAAAACACTATCAGTTTACTGCTCAATGATTCATCTTTTAAAATAGTGCAAAAGAGACCTGATTCAGAACTTATTCCAATAAGTGGACACTAATTAATTCTTCCATGTTATTAAGACCTGAATGTATGATAGTAACAAAATAAAAAATCTTATTCTGTGAAACAATTTACATTAAAAAATTTATAAATATGTACTTCCAAAATATGCATATATCTATGAATTTAAAACATATATCACCAATTTCTTGAATTCATAATAGGATTTTAAAGATATTTCAATTCTGTTTTATAAACCTGGGAATAAACATGCTCAAGAACAGTCAGAGGTTAAGCTAATACATTTAATAGAAGACAAGATGTACGTAGGTGACTAGATGATCTATCACATGAGTATGTATGTTAATATAGGAACTTCATTACTTTTTTTCCTATAAATCTTAAAATGATTAATCTTAAACTATTCCATCTCAATATCGATGTGAAAACTTAAGCCATGCCAGGTGGCCTATTGGAGCACTTCCTTTCCTTCTTCCCTGTTGTCATAGCATCCAGCTATGATTATTATATTAAAAAATTCTTTTGTAGAGATAATTCAACACTACTAGGCAGAACTCCTTGGAGACAACTTATAATTTTAATAATGTAATTAATTAAACAACCCATTCATGTGTTCAACGTCTATAAATTTTCTTCTCTGCTCTAGGTACTATGCTAGGTATTAAAGATCAAAGCTCACTACCAAACAGCCTCTTTTCTTTCAGCAAACTCCATAAACAAGGATGTTGAGTAGTAAACTCTGGGTAATTCTGACCCCAACAATGTAACTTTCCTGCTCTGTATAATAATTACTTTACACATCACAAGTTAGAATCTAGAAATTCCTGGGTGTTGGGTGGATGAGAAAGTTCTGACATTTGGTTTAATTTGGAGTTGGGCACATTTGGTACTAATGCACCCTTTCCTTCAAGAAAAAAAAAAAAGTATTGAGGAAACTTAGATAAATACAATCCCTTAAGTAAGGCCAAAAAGTATTGTTTTTAAAAATCAAGTTGAAGAAAATATAGTAGATTAGTCTATTGAAGCCAGGAGTGAAGTTAGTAGTGTAAATGCAATGCAATTGCTGCAGATGGGTCACAAATATGACTCTTCAGGTTCTTTGCAGCCAAAACAAAGAGAGAAATATGATCAGTTACAATTTTATATTTTCCACTATAGCTTTTTCTGGCACTGAACCCTGAAAGAAATTTCTCCCATGGGTTCTTGTATAAAGAGGTCACTATGTGGTATATTATTTTAGACACTATATCCTGGGAAGTGCAACAGTGGTTTTTCTATGGCTACTTCTTATAGCATCCTTCATTTAAATCAAGAGCACAATGCCAGAGCTCAATTCAGCAGCAGATTAAGTGAGAGAAAAAAATCCAGTGATCTAAAAATGTGGATAGCTCTCTGATTGTTTACCTTGATTAAAAGATAATATTTGGAATACCTAGAAGAATAGGTAATTTTGCTTAGAAGGAATTCTTCATAAATGTATTTATTAATTCAGTTATTGATGAACATTTGACAACAAAATGTTTGGAGTTCTATTTTGTACCATAAATCTTTAGTAAGATATTCTTCATTGCTGATTAAAGACAGAATTACGTGATTTGGATAGCCAGGTAAACAGAAGATAAAACAACACATCTGAACATTAAGTGGTCTAAATCAGGAGTTTTACTAGAAAAAAAAGCACAGAAGTAACTCAGGAAGTACCTATAGAATATCCAAAATTTCTCTCATAAAAAATTGAATGGTGAATCACTTTCAAACTGAAAATATTGTATCAAAGTATATAACTGGAATAGTTTTTATCTGATTATTTTACAAAGTGTTTAAAGCCAGTCATCCACAGTAGTCCTCAAAGGGAGAAAAAATCTGAAAACTTTATCCTGAAATGTCTAATTTTATTTGTTAGGTTTATTCTGAACCTTCCATACTTGTATTTAGTAAAACATACCAATAAGTCAATAAATAGCTGATCTATTGTATAGATTTGTAATATTATTTCTATTTGATTAAAATTGGTCTGAAAAATCATTTCTGTTCTCCGGATTGGGACTATTTGTAGTTGGGAGTCAATGCACTAGAACTCATGTGATTCTCTCCAGGTGTTTCCTTTCCTTTTTTTTTTTTTTTCTTTAAGTAGGGAAGGTGTGTGTGTGTGTGTGTGTGTGTGTGTGGTTTGTTCCCTTTCTTCTCTGAAGAAGATTCCAGAAATAATTTATTGCATTGTATGCTTGAGTGTATACCCCCATGTGCATTTCCATAAGTAGTTGAGGGTCTTAGAGGACCGACATGGAGCCATGGTCTTATTGTTACGACATGGACCCTGAGCCTACTGATAAGCATGCAAGTAATTATGTAGATGTATACTGAAAATCCTTGGCAATCAAAATATACACATCCTGAGACCTTTGAAAACCTCGAATACTACTATAACATGAATTGCCCATAAAATACAATAAAGCTAACCTACAGTGATTCACTGTGATGCGGGAATAATGGCCTTAAACCATTGGCTTGGTGTCTTTACCAAATGGTCTATCTCCCCATGACAGCATCTAAATTAGCCCAATTCAATTCCGTGTTTCAGTGACATTATCAATTTTTGAAATTTCTTCTACTTTTGTTTCACTTCAAAAGAGTTGAGACCAACAATTTGAATCTATAACTGACTAAAGTATATTTCACTGAAAGTAGAGGGAAAATTAATAATTTCATCAATGATGCTAGTTTCTCGAAAGAGTATTATGTGTTAAAATTTTCTGAGGCAAAGTGGTATGATGAAGAGAGCAAGCACTCAATTTGGAAACAGAAACTTTCTTAAAATTTCTGTAATGTACACTTACTAACTATGGACTCCTATAGATTTCTTGACTATTCCATGTATTATTTTTCTTATTCATGAAATGAGACAGTCATTGCTTTCAGTGTCACAGGATTGTTGTGATAATCAACAGAGATAACTACTAAGTGCCTATAAAAATATATGGTTTCACAGATAGTAAAAACAGTATATTTCCCTATTAGGCAGAACTTATATTTAAAGACAAAAATCTAAGCTTGCAACTTATTTTTCCCCCTCAAATCTAGTGCTAGGTGAACATTACTATTTAAGTGGCTACTGTTATGTTTAAGTTGTATAATTTAATTACAGGTCTATCGATAGACTATGTGGAAAACAAGCTTTATTGGATCAGTTCGGGAAATGGAACCATAAATAGATGCAACCTGGATGGTGGTAATTTAGAAGTAATAGAGTCAATGAAAGAAGAATTAACAAAAGCTACAGCCCTAACCATCATGGGTAAGTGCAATGGTTCTATAGCTAGGATGCTTCGTATTGACTGGGGGTTGATTAATTATGACCTGTTAAAAGCTTAGAAAAGTTACTGCTCCATTAACACCAGAAGCACATTCAAATTACACATCTCTGAGAGAATTTTTTGTTTTGTTTTGTTTTTCTTTTTTTAACCTTGCAAACAGACTTGTAAGATTATCCAGATTGGGACTTTGTGCTGTTACCAGTACAAACTTTACCATTATTAATTCTGGGCTGTGACTTGTATTTTTTTACGATTATTTTCTTTATTCTCATGCAGTGTTCTAAAGTATAATGGCCTTGTATATTTGTCACAATAAAGTCAAATTTGGCTTATCTCTGCCTGTAAAGGATAGCTTGATCCACACAGATAATTCAAAAAACAAGGCCACAGAGCCCATTGACCAAAGATTGAAATTATTCTCCCACAAATAATTCTTTCCAATTTTTAGGGATGAGTAGAGATCTTATAGATTTGAGCCTCATTTCCATTCTTTTTGCTTCAGCCTTTGGGGAAAAAAAGATGCTAACCAGAGAGACAATTAGGAAGCTAACAGGGAGGTATGGCTTTTCATAGAATAAATAATCACCTTCTATGTTGATATTGGAAGCTGATTTTTGAAATGTGAATTTTAATTAAATAACAGTTCAAATTTTTAAAAAGGTGTAAGAGTAGATTCCATTTAAAAAAAAAAGTGCTTTTTGGTTAGAATGAATGGCTGGCTCTAAACTGGAGTTCAGGGTGGGTCAGCAGTATGAAGATTATATATTCCACATAGAATCTTAGTACTTGGGTTTGGTTACAGGAAATTAGAAAACTGATTTCATATTTGGAATTGTAAACATGATATATTCAGGATAGCATATATACAAACAGTGTGTGTATATGTACATTCATATACATGTGTGTGTATGAAAGCCAATTCGAACATATATCTAAAAGGTTATTTATATAGGTGATAAATTAGGTCTTTTAAATCAATATTCCATAATCTTCACCTCTTTTATCCTTTCCCCAGAAGAAATGTTAATTATTTTTGGTTTTATTTTCACTAACGACTGTTGATAAGTATATAAAGTTTAAAAGTACATAGTTGTTAATCGAGAAAGATATGAAAATTTATTCCTTATTTAAAAAAGTGTTTTATCACCTTGACTTCAGTTACATTTAAAATATCTTAATGAATGTAAATGAGGTTTAGATTTGCAAAGTTTTATTTAAAACAGGAGGAGAGTGGGAAGTAAGAAAAAACATTTTAATTTTTTTTAATGTTTATTTATTATTGAGAGACAGAGAAACAGAGCATGAGCATGGGAGGGGTAGAGAGAAGGAGAGACACAGAATCTGAAGCAGGCCTCAGGCTCTGAGCTGTCAGCCATAGAGCCCCATGCGGGGCTCGAACTCACAAACCACAAGATCATGACCTGAGCTTATGTCGGACACTTAACCAACTGAGCCACCCAGGCACCCCAAGAGAAAACATCTTAAATTCAGTTCAGTTCAACATGTATTTGGAATCTTTTAAGTACAGGCAGTGTACTCGTCTCTGAAGTACAAATATAAACATGGACACTATTCTCAAACAAAACAAAATGTATATTTCTGTGAGGGAGAGAGAGAAAAGAGGATTGTTTCAACCAATCATTAATCACAAAGAATGATTCAGTTTCGGTCGCTGAGAAATGCAGGTAATAAATATAACTGCTTTTATCATAAAGTAGTGAGAATCACATGGAAATGTATGTGAATACACTTTCGAAAAAGTGGAATTTGATACAAACTTCAAAGGTGGAATCTGGCATCACTTAATTCGATCTTTAAAACACTTCTTAATTTTACCTCCTTGGACATTTGCAGATATCTGACATAGTGTGGAATCAGACGTTTAGTAGTTTTCTTTTGCTTAAGTTTTATTCCTAAATTGTCTTCCAGCTATCATTGTCACAATTTTTTTATTGTTTCTTAGAATTAGTGTTTCTTTTCATTTATTTATTTATTAATGTTTATTTATTTTTAAGAAAGAAAGAGAGAGCATGAGCAGGGAAGGGGCAGAGAGAGAGGGAGACACAGAATCCAAAACAGGTTCCAGGCTCTGAGCTGTCAGCACAGAGCCCTATGTAGGGCTCAAACCTACGAACATCGAGATCATGACCTGAGCCAAAGTCGGATGCTTAACCAACTGAGCCACCCAGGCACCCCAGTGTTTCTTTTATAAGAGTTTTTGACCAGGGGAGGAATTTAAACTTGTAAAAAAATATGTTATTTTTAATAATTTCCCAATTTTCTTTTTAGCATTTGGACATTTCCTGTACTGTTTGTATAACACGATGTTGCCATTCTTTTCGTTGTGTGTGTTCAGAAGTTGCATACACACTCACACACACACACACACACACACACACACACACACACACACAAGGATTGTACCTAACAAGTAGGTTATTTTAAAGGAGAAATTTGTTTATGATTTTCTTATAAAGCAATATGGAAATGAGGTTACTTTATATTACTCAGCTTTGCCAAATTAATAAGAAAATTTTGTTTTATGTATATTTGTACATATTTTAAATTACCTGGGTAAAAATAGCAGAGTTTAAATTCTGCAGCAATCCCAAATCACCACCCACATTATGTTTTTAAAAATTGAATTCCAATATATCTTATGAAATCAACCCTAATTAGCAAATAATATAGCCAAGAAACATAATAAATTAGAGAAAAATGTTAAAATGTTATAACATTTCAAAGAACGCTGTTGATTTATTCACACACACACACACACACACACACACACACACACACACATTGCCTCATAGAAAAATGGAAAGCTTTATAAAAGTTTCTGTTAACATGATTGGTACCCACCCTGCTGTTAGCAAATGAATACTAATCTTACAGAACTCGGTGCTATGAACAAAGTCTCAAAAATGGAGCAGCATTCCCTTGTGGCAAAAGAAAATAAAGTTTTGTTCCTTGATAAAATAGAAGAGAGAAAGTTTTGGGGAAATCATAATGTCTGTGTTGTGTCAGCACTGTGAAACTGGGAATCCAACCTTGCATAAATTAAAATTCTTATAAAAGTGAATGGCCATGTATGTATACCCCGCCCTGACACCATAATTTCATTAAACCATAAAGAGAAAAATATAACTAAAAATATCAGTGCCTCTAGGGTCAATAATATATTCGATGGATATATCAAAATACATCTTTAGTTGGAGGTTTAAAACTTACAGGACAATAACTTGGAAAAGCAGTCTAGGAACTTCTATTTTACAAAGTTTCCTAGTTTGGCCCTGAATTTGCCCTGCTGCTCAGATTCCCCCTTCTTTGAGAACTTCTCTTTCTCTTTGGGGATGGAAGAAAGGGTGATGACCTGTTTCCTGCTGAGGCTGAGTATTATAGTCATAATAAAAAGGCAATATAAAAATAAAACAGAAGAGCTTTACAACTTACTATCCAGGGGATTACTGATGATTATAGCTACAAATGTTTAAGAAGATATTTGCCTACAGTAATACTGAAATTACACATCTGGAAAACAAGGAAATAATTGTGCAATGAAGCTACCAGTTATATACCAGCATATACTGGCTCCTCCGACATACTACCTAAGCAATGGATGATAACTAGCTGAAAGTTTGTGCTATACTTAAATTTAGATGTGGTTTTCCTGAAACTGAATGAAAAATCTTAGACATTTCTTATCATTTTTTTCAAACCTCAAAGATTGTAAATCGTCACTAGAGTTTCCAGTTTTACTTGGAATAATATATACAAAATAAACTGAAGAGAGCTTTGAAATATTGAAATCAGGTAAAAGAGAAGTTATTTGGTAATACCTATATTAAATAAAGTAATCGTTTGATGATTGATCCAAGTCCAAGACCCCAAGACCAAGATTGCTCTATCCAAGTTTCACAAACACTTTGATACTTCTTAAAAGAAGTAGAGCTTAACTTCTTTCCCTTGAGTCCTTCCTGGACCTAGTGACTCATTTCTCATGAATAAAATAAGACAAATGTGATGGTGTGTAACTTCAGAGAGAAGGTCATAAAAGGCATGAGCCTTCCTCCTTGTCCTTCCTTCCTTGGACGGCTAACTCAGGGGAAAGCCAGATGACATGTCATGAAGTCATCCACACAGCCCAATCGGAAAGTCCACACAGCAAGGGACTGAGACCTTCCACTAACAGCCATGTGAATCATTCATTTTGAAAGCGGAAACTTCATTCAGCTCAGTCAAGCTTTCACATGACTATCACCCAAGCCAATGCACTACAGCAACCTCAAGAAGAGACCCTAAACTAGAACCACCCATATACCTGCTCCCAAATTCCTGATCCACAAATACTTTGTGACATAAATGTTTATTGTTTTAAGATACTAGAGTTTTGGGAGTATGTATTACAATAGCAAAAGATAAGTAATTTGTATGTCATTGCATTTACAGAACTCATTCATAAACAGATTTATAAAATCCAATACTTATTTAATAGAGTCAGAATAATTGTGAATAGTAAAGCATGTCAGGTATAATAAGACATAATGTCATTTGTACAATGACTGTTTGGATGAGGACTCTTAACACATTTTTCCGTGAACTAAATGCCTGTGTTCCCACAAATTCATACGATGAAGCTCTGATGTGATGGTATTAGGAAATAGGGACTTTGGGAAGTAATTAGGTCTTGATGATGGAGTTCCCATGAGATTGGTGCTCTTCTAAGAAGAAACCAGAGAGCTAATCTCTCCCTCAGCCATATGAGGACATAACAAGGAAGTGATGGCTGATCTTGGGCTTCTAGCATCCATAACTGTAAGAAATATATTTCTGTGTTTTGTGCCATTTAACCTATGATGTTTCTGTTATACCATTCCAAATTAGCCAAGACAATTTACCAGGTACTAGAGTTAAGCTCACTAGCCTATTAACTTGGAACATCAAATTCTTCCCCATTAATATATATATATATATATATATATATATATATATATATATATATATATATATATAATGACCTTGTCAATTGTCTTTCACAAACTGTCAGAGTCAACAAAAACAATAATAACTGCTTTCAAATACAATAGCTGGCAGGTCTAAAGTTATATCTGCTACTTATTTGTCTTAGATATTTTTCTCAATATTTAGCCATTCTTTTTATGGAAATTTTCTTTCATAAATATACTTCAGTTTCATGAAATAATGATACTCTAGAACATTTTCTTACATGATTTTTAGATGGTTAGTGCTATAACATAGTGTTCAGTCAGCTCTGCTATATTTAACTATTGATTACCTAGATGCAGAGCTTTTTTGTTTATCTGTATTCAGTTTTCCTCATAACTTTGGGCATTTTCCTGATCATTAACGCCTGCAGGGGATAGTGAGGTAAACTTAAATTAATCAAGTTGCCATTCAATTTTAAGTGCCTTTGTGAGGAGAAGGAAGAGGTTGAAACTATTGACTAAAATTAGGGTTTGTGAGTTATTTATGGATTATATTTAACATACTATTCCTTTTCATTGTCAGCATACGCAGTTTGAGAGCAGAGTCTATATATTGTGTTCACATTGAAGAGAAAGTTAGAAAAATCAATTTGCGGTACTGAGAGAAAAGACACACATTAAACAAATGAACTGGCAGAAACAGGTTTATTGGTATTTGGAGAAAATTAAGATGGAATTCAGGAAATAGCAGGATGGTGACTAATCTGCATTTTGTATTTTTTTTGGGGGGGGGGGCATGGAAGATATGGGCCAAATGGACCACAGATTTAAAATAGAAGTGAGGGTTAGGGAACTTAGGCAAACTAGAAGAAATCTGTATGTCTACATAAAAAATCCTTGGCATTTGTGGATTTAATGGTCAGCATCTTATTTAATCACAGGCTGATCTTGATATAGTCCATTAAAATGTATGTGGAGTTATTTGTCAAGCTTTTATATGGCAAGAGTTTGAGTTCTGGGCACTCCAAGAGGTATAACCTTGAACTTAAAACCCCACCCCACACTCTTAAGAGCTATTTATTGATTGTTCTTTGTTACTCCACTGTATGTGCAGTTCATCTCATTGAGATTCAATTGTGCATCTAGTTTTTGTTTTGTTTTATGATGCCATATGACTTTTGGAAACTGTATTTACAAATGAGAATACCAAAGTTAACATTGCATGTTCTCCTTGAATACTGTCTGAAAGATCTTCCTCTGCCCTATAGTCCTTCTAGCTGGACATCGAATCAAATTGAATGAGACAGAGTAACAGGAGAAAACCAAACTTAATAGGCATATGCACAAGGAGTCCACACAGACATGAAGTTCCAAAGACAATGAGGCGATATGAAGCTTATATGAACTAGGGAGAGGGATAGGGGCCTGAGGATACAAAGGGGAGGAAGCTTGTTAGGAATAAGGGAATAGGAGATGTTTAGGGAAACCAGATTGCTCTACTATTGCAGATACATTTTTTAGGTAGTAATCTCGTCCCATTACAGTCTCTCATTTCCAATGTAAATTTAGGCAGTTGTGTGGGAGGCAAAGAGCTTTTCCTGCATTTGCTGGGTTTTGATTACTTTTAATTCAAAATAATATTTATGTCAAACTGGTCCATCGTGGGTCAGCCTGCCCTGGGCCTCTATAACGTCAATGCATAAATACAAAATAGGTAAGTAGTCTTTACCGTGTGATTAAATCATCGACTTCTAGAATTTAATGTAAGAAATCATTAAAGTTATTATATTTATCCATTTAAAAAGTGTGCTTTTGATATCTACTATTCACTAACCAGCTATGGATCTGGGACAATTACTAAACTGTGGTCCTTTATTTTCTATTCTGCAAAATATGAGCTGGGACCATATGAGCTACAAGATCTTAAAAACTTGTATGATTTTATTGCTCATGGGTTGATCCAAGGCACAAGAAATAGTTTAAAATAAACTGTTAATTAATTGGAAGCAATACTTGAGAGACAACAAAAATTTTGAATAAAAATAATATTTTCTTGTGAAATTATGCTAATCAGAGTTCATATTAATGTATTCTGGATGTGAAGCAAAAATATTCTATTTTGACTTTTACTTGAGAATTCAGTGGATGTTTACAACATAGAATTGCTTAGATTACTTGTCTTAGAATAGGTTTATACTTTTTATAAATATCTAAGTAGCAGTCTCCAATACCCATCTAATCTTAGAATCACTTGCAAAACTTGGTAACTTCTCTTTAAAATAAAAGAAAGATTGAATCACAGGTAAAGGCAAAAAAAAAAAATCTTTATTCATTTTCTATGAATACTTAAGCTCTCTCAGCTGAATTTTTCTGTTCTCAATCACAGTTAAATATACTATTGATCTGTTTCAAGTAGCACTTTGCCAGAATAAGCTTAATATGTAAATATTAGAAGGATATTGAATTTTGGCTACTGTTAGGATCAATAAAGGAGAAGAAAAAAGCATGTTCCATGTGCATTTTCAGTCCCCTATCAAAAACAAACTCAGCCCTATAATGAGTAAAAAGTTGGCTTCTCACTTCTGTTGATTTGGTTATACACACATTTGTTTTAAGTAGGCGTTAACAAAATAAATGAATCGTTTGCTCTTTAGGGAGCCCTTGAAAGGCTTTAACAAATATAACTCCTAACAACATTTGATTATACTTTTCATAGGCTCACTTCACAGATTTGAGGTCATCATAATAGCTTCTATGGAGATTCCCAGTACATGGATGGTTTGTCTTGGGAAAGTCAAGGTTGACAGATTAAAATGCTTCCAGCACCATCTGAGTATCAGAGAAGGTCATATTTATTTGCTTAAGAATGAAAACAGTGTAAATATTGTTGGGGATGTAGATGTTTCCAATGTTCCCACAAGAGATTCTACAAAAGAACAGTTACAATGTCCTGTCTCTCTGCTGACTGAAGGAAATGCTAAGCTAATGGCAAAAAGAATTAGTCTTTACCTACTGATTCCTCTGTTTTTTGATGTTTTTTTTTTAACACATCTATATTCTTTTCAGCAAAATATCACTTGGTGTAATGACTGATGTTAGGATTTATTAAAAATAAAGCATATCTTTTAAGTGGCCAACTCCTGATTTCAGCTCAGGTCATGATCTCATAGTGAGATTGAGCCCCACATCAGGTTCTATGCTGACCGTTCTCAGCCTGCTTGGGATTCTCTCTGTCCCATCCTCTCTCTATCCCTCCCCTGTGTGTGTTCTCTCTCTGTCTCTCAAAATAAATTAATAAACATTAAAAAAAATAAAGCATAGATTATCTAGCACTTAGTTTGCATAAGTGTTATGAATTTCCTCAGATATATAATATATACCTCATAAATAACGATAGAAATGTGAAAAGATATATATGTACAATAAATAATTGGCTTGCAGAAATCATGAAAAGCCCCTTTTATTTCTGCTTTACTTCCTGAAATAAATTATTATGGCAGGTTCTCATGGCATCTATGAGATAGTATTAATGATAGCAAGTGACAGGCTACGAGTGTGGTACGTTTGTCTTGTTATGATCTTAAGGCTAAGCACTCACAGATTCAAAATACAATTTAGTTTAGAAGGATCCTATATGTTGTCTTCTTATGATAAGGCGACAAGTCTGATGACTTCAGAATTCTTGACTTTAATAATCCACCTTAAGGAGTCATTTCCTGTTTTGTACAAGGCAAGTCCACTTTACATGTTGTCAAATGCAGGGTTTTGTTAGTTTGTTTTGTTTTTAAATCAAAGCTTGCCAAATATTTCTCTCCCTCTGACTGTGACAAAAGCTAAACCTTAGGTTTAAACAAGTCCTTGCTTCTTGTGAAAAAATTTTCCTCCCTTTCTTCCTTTCCTTCTTTCTTTTAATCCTCTATCCCTTTCTCTGTCCCTTGAGTTCAGTCTTCTTCTATTACTGATACCTATGCCCCTTTATTTGTTTTGTTGCTTGTTTGTTGGTCTGTTGGCTTTTCTTTCACAGTCTAGCTAGGTACTTAACAACTTTTGTTTGGGCTACTGCAATGGCCCCTTAACCTTTTTTTCACTCTCTGAATCTCCAGTCTCCAAACTACCAAGACCTCCTATGTTCATACCAGCTGTGGTGCCACCTACCTCACTATAACATTTCGGGGGCTGGAAAGCACTCACAGCTTAAACTCCTTTTCATTCACCAAAAGTTGTCTGTCAGGGCATTATTAGTTTCACCTTAGAGAGTCAATAAGATTTGTTAAAACCCAAAGTATTATTAGTCCCACCTTATAGAAAAAGAAATTCAGGGTCAATGGGATTTGTGAAAATTCATTCCCCTGGGACTCAGCTCAGATCCTGACTCAAGTTAAGTGCTGTTTCCACCTCCAGGAAAAGCCTTCCTGGTCATAACTTGATGTTTCGTGTGATGCACCTCTACTCCTGCTTCTGATATTCAGGTGCAATACATCCAGGAAAACTTTGCCTATATTTGATTACACCTTACTTCTTTCTTTTCTTTTAAACCTTGTTTATTTATTTTGAGGAGAGAGAGAGAGAGATAGAGAAAGAAAGAAAGTGAGAGTGCAATCTGGGCAGGGGCAGAGAGAGAATCCCAAGCAGGCTCCATGCTGTCAGCCCAGGGCCAGACAAAGCAGCTGGATCTCACGAGATCATGATGTGAGCCGAAATGGAGGGTTAGATATTAAACCAACTGAGCCACCCAGGCGCCCCAATGCCCTAATTATTTCTATTTGTCTTTCTATTTCTTGCTCCTGTACGAATTTCCATATTTATCATCTACCCTAATGGGCGAAATGCCGCCCATCAAGGCCCACTTCAATTTTTACCTCAGTGTGATTTGAAATTTTTCTCTCTTCTGAACCCCTTTGTATTTTCCTAATGTAGTAGAATATATATATATATATATATATATATATATATATATATAGTTGTTTCTAATGTGTGAATCTGTCACTTCTCCATAATTTGGGACATTTTATTCATATATGCATCATTCATGATACACAGCAAGATGCTTTACACTGAGTACATTTCAGTAAGTACTAATAGAATGTATGAATAAATAAAACAATGACCATTTACATGCAAAAACATCTGCCACAGCAATCAAAATATATTTTCAAAGCATGCATGTTTATGCAGAATGATGGCAACCATAAGTCTAATATAGAATTTAAATATGTATTGAAATAAACTTTAAAAGAAAATACTTTATAATATAATGATTTGAATTGGAAAGGGAAAAATGAGTAATAAGATAAAGGTGTAAAATATAGTCAATGATTTCTGGCACATAATATATATATATATATATATATATATATATATATATATATATATATATATACATATGCATATAGAAATGTGAGAAAGAAGGGTTATATTGGATTGTGTTTGTTCTCAAAGAAACTAAACAGCTTAATGGAAGAAGAAAATCAAATACAAACACAAATAAAAGACTTCCAAAATGGAACAAAAACTTTAGTGTTTGGAATGTTTTAGGCTCTTAAAGGTAGTCTCTCACAGCTGGGTCTAACAGCATTATTCTCTTTAATAATAATAATAATAATAATTGACAGTCTAAATAAATAAAGCATTCTAGATTTTAATTTACAAATCTTACCTCATGTAATTCTCACAGGAATCTCTAGAGACAGGTAGCATTGGCCCTGTTTATTCAAGAGGTCTCAGCAGAGTCTCAGCTAGCTTAAATTAATCACTCAGGGTTACCTAGTTAATAAATAGTGTAGCAAGCTTTCTAGTCCATCATTCCTAGACTTTAATGTCTGTGTTTCTTCTAGGAATTTGTCCTGTAGACGTAGTTACACTAAGATCTATGTACACTGAGATGTGAATAAGAATATAATTTGAAATTGTAGTGAATACAAAAGTGAGGGGGAAAAGCTGTATATCTATTATAAAGGACTAGCCAAATGAATCATGAAATACCTGTACAGTGAAATACAGTGCAGCTATTAAAATGGGGTACATCTATATATTGATTTGAACTATTACCCAAGATATATATTTTAATTATAATAGCTAGGACCAAAAAGTCTGTAGAGATTGCTCCAATATTTATTATATGTATGCATTTCTTCACTTAAAAATACAAATTTAGATATGTTTTTAAATCATATTTTTGTCCATTTTGCTGCACTGTTTATTTCAGTAACTATTATTTACAGAGCATCTACTCTCTAAATGTACACATACTAGTGCTAATAGGCATGGTACCAATGCAAAGAATATATCAGGACTGCAGTGTTATTGCTGGAAACAATGTGGAGTGTCCACGGTCAAAGCTGGGTTTTCTAACATAATTCTAACTTCAAAGTTAGAGCTCTTTTCACTATGCCAGTTATTCTCAACCCAAGGCAATTTTGTCCACCAGGGAACATTTGGGAATGTCTGCAGCATAATGCACACACAACTGCTAGGTAGAGAGGTTGCTGCTCTCACTCTAGTGGGTATAAAACAGGGGTACTGGTACACATCTTATAGACACAGTGTAGCCCCCTGTAACAAGGAACTATTTGGCTCAACATTCCATCCTGCTGAGGTTAAGAAACCTCTATATCAAAAACATTCCTTGCATATTCTCTCTTTTAAATGTAACAATGAAAAAGGAGTTTGGATTTGTGTATCTTATGTTTATACTTATGTTGATCTTATCTATTGTGTATTATGCAGGCAGTAATTTATTTGTCCCAACTTTGATTCATTACTCATTCAACAATTCATCAAGTGACTATTATGAGCCAGGCACTAATTTAGGTACAAGGAATACAACAGAGCTTACAGCAGGTAACGAATCCATCATTAAGGGGCTGCTATTCCCAGTGGGAGAAAACAAGTATATAAGCAACTACACTACTGAAATAAAGTTTGTCAGGTGGTGAAAGGTACTAATGGAGAAAATTCAACTGGGGCATAAGAATGAGGAGTGCAGAATTGAGCTGAGAGGAAGGAGCCAGAAAAATTACAATTTTAAGTAGAGAGGTCATGGCAATTTTTACTAGGAAATGACAGTTGAACAAAAACCTGAAGCGAGTGAGTGAGTCATTCAGGAATCTGGGGGAAGCACATGTAAGGCAGAAAGAACAGGAAGTGCAAATTGACTATTTGACCATATTTGTGAATACCTGTTGCTTTTAGATGGCGAGCCCAAAACATTTTTCTAATGCCGTAGGCATGCAATTTACTTTCCCACTCCATGAAATTTTATTCTGCTTAATTAAAAAATACTTGATATTACATTTGCTACCACTAAAGCAATTTACCAAAATAGAATACATAGTTAACTTATGCTTATAGTATGAGCTAGAAGTAGTAATTTACAGTAACTTCTGTAAAGGAAAGATTTTAGCTTTCATGTTTAAGAAATTCTTAATGATGACGAAATCAGCTCTGCTGCATGTGTTTTCTTTATTTCCAATTTATTACATAAAATGTTACTATTAATAATTATGCATTTTAATAGGAAAGAAGAGAAATTTCTAGTAAATGTGATTCTTTCAAGCTGTTCTGGTTAATGTTTATGGAAATTTAAAAAAAAACATTAAATCAATCATATGAAGAAAACAATAGTTACTTAGAACACTTAACTTTGAATAACTCTTAGTTTGTTGCTTTAATTTCAGAGGTTTTAAAATTAAAGCTTTAATGATTTATATTTTTTTGGAATTGTTTTTATGTCACTTAAACTTATCCAGGGTTAGAAAG
This sequence comes from Felis catus, assembly GCF_018350175.1. Classification (NCBI taxonomy): domain Eukaryota; kingdom Metazoa; phylum Chordata; class Mammalia; order Carnivora; family Felidae; genus Felis; species Felis catus. Next base: position 131,997,245 of record NC_058375.1, on the reverse strand, counting down.
AATATTAACTTATTTAAAAAAAAGACTGAATTTTTTGAGAGAATGATTTCTAGACACCAGATCATATATTTATAAAATATTACTCAGAAAGAATTCATGAAAAATGGAATATAATATTTGAAAATGGTGCTTTTAGTTAAGGATCGTTAAAACAGATCAGAAAAATTACCCCAGTTGCTATCTCAAGGGTTGAAAAAATGTGAATGCTCTTAGACATATGAATGATCATCAGTGCACTTGTATTAGATGTTTACATAATTATTGTGCTTATACTTGAATTATGTAAGCGTATTCTACTTAAAAATATCAGTAATGGAAAGCTGAACAAACAACATATCATTTAAAAAGATTCAAATGATATTCTGTTTACTTAAAAACTGTGTTTACATCTACTTTTCAGAAAAAGATCCAGTGACTTGTTACACTTATATTGCATCTCTATCTGTAATTTGACATATGGAAACCACTTTATTTTAAATGCACTATAATTATGCTATATATTTAAAGTAATTCTCCTTTCAAATCATACTTTTCAAAAAGGGGTAAAGATACGTTTTAGAGTACACCGAGCAATGTCACTTAGTGTAAAGAACTTCAAATATATCCACCTAAATTTTCTAAGCCATCAGTCTTCTAATTGCCATAACACTATTCATTAAAGTAATGGTAATATATGAAATATATCCAGGCAGTTTGCCCAGCACTAAGTATAGTACATAGTTGTCTTCTCTAAGTACTCAAACCACCATTAATGAAAACTAATAGCCCATCAAAATTTACATTAAAAGTACTACTAGAAATCTCCAAAGGACTATATGTGATACTATTCCAGCAATTTTTGTCACCTTAAATTGCTGTGTTCCAATATGTTGCTCTTCTTAATGCTAATTACCTAACAGAATGGATAAATACTACAATTGCAAAGTACATCATAGTACTATTTTTGTAACTAGATTATAATTAGTGATCAGAGAATGGTCTCGTTAACATAAATGGTGTAATTAAATCATCTCAGCTTTACCATACTTAAAAGCATTAAATAGTGATTGTCTCCCCTTTGTAAACTATTAAAAGTTAATTTTTCTGAAATCATTTTTCAGGAAAAATAAATTTACATTGTTCATATTTATAGCATTAAAAAAGTGTATTTGAAAATGCATATTTTTTAGTAGAGACATAATTCTCTATATTGCCCCATGTCTCCTCTTTCATTTAAAAAGAAGAAAGTGTTTAGACTAGAAAAAGGCGTATTTTAGATTTATAATAGATTTTTGAGTTAATATGATTACAACAGCAGTGTAATGAATCTTGAAAATGAATCAAGAGAACCAAAGAGGTCATTCCACAAGTCTGCCACTATACTACACGTATTATCTCATGTTGGGATGTAATACATAACTTGGAATCATAGTAAGATTTGGTGAATATTATTCACTTAAACTGTAGTTAAACAATAGGATTTGAGCCTTTTTTGCTATTTGGCAATTTTGTTCAACTCAAATTAGACTTAGATGGCATTTGATCACAAAGGATTTTCTGGGACCGTCTATACCTAGATTTAGGTAAATGAAAACCAAAATATTGTATCTGGGCATCAGTATGTTTAAATTTCTCCCCCCCCCCTTTATAATTAGCATTAGCACAATTTCATTATAATATGAAGAGAATATTAAGAATTACAATGTTAAAATAAATGTCCTCATTAATTTAATTCTAATTAATAGTGTTCCATATTTAAAACTATAACCATTCAAGGAATATCCTGAGTAGAATGGGGAAAAATGAAAGAGCATAAATCATGTGCACCTTTTAAAAATACTGTGCTTTTAAATTTTCAAATTATGTGTAAAATTGTTCCATGGAGCTTACAATATAGATGTAGCAAAGATGGAAAATACTCAGAAAGGCCAGTGATGAGATTATTTTGTCCTGAATTGACTCCAAATGAGATTATATGTGGGAGGAAAAAAGACTGTAATCGTGGAATAGAGGTAAGAGCTTTGCCTAAAAGATGTGATGAGATTTAGAACGAAAGGTAGGTGACCCAGAAACCTTTAAAAGAGGACTCTTTAGTTAGTGTAGTAGCAATACAAAAATAATACATGTGGCATAGTAAGATCTGCTAAGATTTGAATTTGGAAGAAAAATAAATTTTTGTTGTTGTTGTTGTTGTTGTTTATTTGTTTTTAAGGATGATTTGACCTTGTCATCACCAAGATTGCCTTTAATGGAGGCAAAAATATAAAACACCTCTTAAGTTGGCATATTTCTTATATTTCCATTGATAGACAAAATACATAATAGCTTTTTTATAGAAAGTAGGAATAAAATATAGTTTCAGTAAAATTTCAAAATTATTTAACCATGTTTTATTATTTGAAAATTTAGGGGAGCCTGGGTAGCTCAGTTGGTTTAACCTCTGACTTTAGCTCAGGTCATGATCTCCAGGTTCATCTGTTTGAGCCCCTGCTGGGCTGTGTGCTGCCAGCTCAGAGCCTAGAGCCTGCTTTGGATTCTGTGTCTCCCTCTCTCTCTGCCTGTCTGCTGTTCACACTCTGTCTCTCCCCTTCTCTCTCTCTCTCTCTCTCTCTCTGTCTCTGTCTCTGTCTCTCTCTCTCTCAAAAATAAATAAACATAAAAAATAAGTATCCCTTTAAAAAAAGTTATTTGGACAACCAGCCCCCTTGAGAGATGTATTTCCTTTTTTGAAACAGTTAATACACCTCCAAATCATTTTCCATGCAAATTAGATCTAAGCATTAATATATGTGTGTACTTTGTGTGCGTGTGTGTGTGTGTGTGTGTGTATTTTTTTTTTCTCATGATACTGTGCCATCTAGATTTGTTCCTGGGAATTCTGGTGTGAGAAATCTAGTCAAAGTTGGAGATTACTTGGTGTAGAATAACAAAAATCACCTCTCCAGATCATCTTTTTTCCTAAAAAAACATTTGTATCAATAAGGTGACAATTTTTTCTTTCAATCCCAAATGTAATGATAAATGTATTATTTTCAAATTCAGAATTATATTTCTTTTTCAGAAACATTATATTGTGATTTATTTCAAAAATAGAGTCCTTATCTAGTAGTTCTCTAGATACAAAAATGAGGGCATAAGAAAATGATCACATAAGGATACTCATTCTGAACTTCTCCATAAAGGGCACATGCATTCTTCTTCTCTTTGTAATTTATATTTAAAATATGACATTTATGATTTAATAAATTATAAAATAAAGAATTATAGAATGATTTTTACTTTACAAAACATTTTTTAAAATTTTCTATTTCAAAAGCATGCTCCAGCTGGCAAATATCTATCTCATCCAACTCAGTTGAAAGTATTGAGTTGCAGTCACATAATATTTTGCTGATTATGTAAATGGGCAATTTTTTCCCCTGATATGTGCCATAACATGGAGGTTTTACATGTTTTTATTTTATTTTATTTTATTTTATTTTATTTTAATTTTTTTAACGTTTATTTATTTTTGAGACAGAGAGAGACAGAGCATGAACAGGGGAGGGGCAGAGAGAGGGAGACACAGAATCTGAAACAGGCTCCAGGCTCTGAGCGTCAGCACAGAGCCCGACACGGGGCTCGAACTCACGGACCATGAGATCATGACCTGAGCTGAAGTCGGATGCTTAACCGACCGAGCCACCCAGGCGCCCCTACATGTTTTTATTTTTAAGTGAATGGATATATTAAATTATTTGGGAAGGGCAAAAACATGTCAAATGGGAACACCAAAGATTATTTGTAACTATTCTTAACCTTTTTCCCAATAATTTATTTATATGTAGACCCACACATCTATTTCTATTTCAGTGCATTTTTTCGTATTAATATTTTGTCAGTATCAGAAGAGTTGGATAGTAACTGCAACAACAACATTCATAGTTCAATAATAAGGACAGAACAGCAAATTATCCCATTTAGAACAGCCATTGAAAGCAATTTTAAAAATAATGGAACCTTATAATATACTGTGTGTTCAAACCAGAATAAAATGCTAGTTGGTTAATTCTCATATTAAAAGAAAAAAAATTGCTCAAAAAGCACACTGCAAAGATGACTTAAGTGAAATTTAAGTTAAATAATATTAATGCAAATACAGTAAATTCTTTTAAAAATGGGCAAAAATAGTAACATTTTAAAATATCAAGAATTTTTATTGTAAAACTGTGGTTTAAGGCTTAGGTTAAAATTTGACATATTGAAAAAATAATTATATATAAACTTCATTTCATTTCTCATTTGTCTTAAACATTGCTTTCTCAATCAATGAATATTTCTACAATATCATTTCTATGTTTACCAAATATTCTACTGTATGCCTATATGATATTTCATTTTTTTATGTTTATTCATTTTTGAGAGACAGAGAGACACAGTGTGAGTGGGGGAGGGGCAGAGAGAGGGAGGGACAATCTGAAGCAGGCGCCAGGCTCTGAGCTGTGAGCAGAGTCGGACATGGAGCTCGAACCCACAAAGCAGGAGATCAAAACCTGAGCTGAAGCCGGACATTCAACCGACTGAGCCATTCAGGTGTCCCTATGTGATATTTCATTTAAGTAATCACCTATATACAGTTAAGTTTTAAAAGTTCTTTTCTTTTTAATTTTTTTTTTGAAATTATACATATTGTGATGGCTATTCTAATAACTATTATTTGCTGAGCTTAGGGTACAGTTTTAGATGTAGCATTTCTAGGTCAAATTGTTTACAAACTTTTAAGGCTTTGCCATTCATCTTCTTTTGCTCTCCCGATATTTTGTCAGTTGATAATAGCAGTGGTACTATTTTGGTCTGCTCTCTCTCCTCACTTGAGCTATCTGGTTAGACGCCTAGTTTTCTTTATTTCATTCAGAGTGGCATGGTTCTCAGACCCTTCTACAACATGACGGTTATCTTCTAAGCCTATTTCTCGTATTTCAGACTCTTTCCAAAAACTAAAAAATATGACCTGCACATAATAATAAAGATATATTTAGGACAAGATCTTCTGAGATTAATATTTCCTGGGTACCATTTTATATGGTATTTGATTACTAGGAACAGAGAGTTTCATTCTGGTTATCTCTGTTTGGAAAACAGTAGAGTTTCCGGGAAGTCCTTGCCAAAGAGGTACTATTTGGGCTTACACTTGAATAACAAAAAAGATCTAGCCTTGTGAAAATTCCCAAGGATGATTTTCTGGGCAGAGAAAATAGCAAATAAAAAGGCCATTAGGGCAAAAATTTCTTGCATCGTGTGGTTAATGTGGCTAGAGTGGCAATTTATTCTAAAAGCCAGTTGAAGGATTAAATAGGAGTTTTATAATCAGATATATTTTAAAAATATTATTTCAGAGTGTGTGAAGAGTGGGCTATGGGAAAAGCATGAATAGACACTAGAAAACTTCAGGAGGCTGTCATAGGAGTTCAGGTGAGAGACTGTGATAGCTTGGACTAGTGTGGTACCAGTAGAGGAAGAAGGAATGGAGGTCTTAGAAAGACTGTGGATGCAGGTAAATAGAATGTATTTTAGAGGTAAGGTTCACATCTGCTTTCAGTTTAGGGTGAATTTTCTCTCAGTTGTGCTTCTCAGCCTGGTCCTTCAAAATGTTTCAGACTCTTTTTAAAATAACTTCCCTGAGATACCTTTAACAAGCTAGTTGATATGGGATAGCGTATCAGTCAGCTAAGACTGCCATAATAAAACACTACAGACTGAGTAGCTTAAACAGTAGAAACTTATTTTCTCACAAGTCTGGAGGAGGGAATTCCAAGATCAAGGAGTCAATAGGCCTCCTTGTCTTGTAGATGACAGCCTTCTCACCAGGTCCTCTTGCGGTCTTAACTCTGTGCTCATATTACTGATCTTCCTTCTTCTTAAGCTGAAGCCAGTCCTATTGAGTTAGAATCCCACCCTTCTGACCTTATAAACCTTAGTTTCCTTTTTGAAGATCCTATCTCTTAATTAAGTCACATTGGGGGTTAAGACTTCAACATTGAATTTGCGGAACATGCAATTCAGTTCAAAAGAGGAAAATCATCACTTAACCCTCTTTAAACCTTTTTTTAAGTAAGGGGGGCCCTTAACACGGGGTAAATTATTCTCTTAAATCTTTCATTTAAGCAATGTGTAAGCAAATATCAAACAGAGAAATTGTTTTCTTTGAACACGGATAATCTCACTTGTTTACAATTACAACTGTAAATCAAAGTTCTAATATTTTATTTTTCCTACCCTAATAGGTCATCTAGGGTACAACTCGGACTTGGTGATCACCTTTGGAGTGATCACTACAGGCTATTAGCATAATGATTTTACACTGTCAAGAATTACACTACTAATTTCAACCAACTCCCACATTCATGATTATGACTAGTATAGAGGAGAAAAAATAATTTTCCATTTACTCTTGTAGGTTCTTGGCTGAGAGCCCCCTGTAATAAAAGGGAAATTAACAGGAGAAAAAATAATTTGTATGTGTGTACAAAAGCCCCCTAAAGATAGGAGCCTTGAAAGACAGCCAGATGACTGAGGTTTATATATTATCCTTAGCTAAGGAAAGAGGCAAGCGTCTTGGGCTTCAAAAGGTAGAAGGCAATTCATGGGGAGGTGAAAAGAGGAAATATTTGGTAAACAAATGTTGCCTTGCCATGGACAGAAGTTTTTCTCAGATAAAAAAGTTATCTCTGGTATTAGGTCTCTTCATGGTACAGGCCTCCTTTCGAAACATAAATGTCATTTACAAAAGGCTAACTTATACTATCTTCAGAGCTTCTCCTGCGTCTTCTTTTTCCCAAAATAATCAGCTCAAAAAACCCTTAGGACAGAGGTGGGTATTTTGAGGTTGCACCTCATGCCACCCTTCATTACCCACAAGAGAAGTAGTATAAAATCATAGAAAAGCAATGCAAATCCATCCGCCATCTTAAAAAAGTAATTCCACACACAGTCCTGCTAATACTGAGTAGGAATATTTTTATCAATTGTTTATGTAATTGAATCAATATAGTCACATATATGTTTCAGATTTTGTGTTGACTCATTTGTTTATTCAACAAGCTACCAATTATTGTCTTTAATATTCAAGTCATTTCGCTAATACTTCGTATATTATGTGGGTGTGGAAGAAGTTTTCTCATTTTATACATGAGGAGACAAATATTGAGGAGACAAATATTGAAGGTCCAAATAAGTTTCTTAGGTTCACCCAGAGAGTAAGTGTCATAGCCAGGCATCAAAGCAGGTATGTATGACTCCAAAATACCTTCTCTCGCCTATTATGATGACTCTCAGCCAGCTTTAAAAACTGTCCATGTGACCGGCATTGGCATATGTATGGAAGACAAGAGTTAATAAGACATAATTCTTGCCCTGAAGAGTCTTACGTTTTAAATAAGGAGGCATAAATGTAAATTAACAAAGTGTTAGGGGATTATGAATGTTACAATAGAATCACACACAAACCACAGAACACAAAGGGTCAGGTGAACCACTCTATCTTTTGAGGGCAATCAAAGGTTCCAAACAGAGGTATCATTTGAGCTGAGTCCAAAAATCTGTATATGTGCCCATTATGCAGGTAATGGGAGTAGAAGTGAGTGTAGCAGTGGAGGTAAGGAAGCAAACTGAGGGCAAACACAAAAATGCATAGAGATGTTTGAGAATCATCATTTTGGAAAATCATGCAAACTGTCAACAATATATTAGCCTATTGCCTGGGATAATGGAAAATGGAAGGAGGACACAGGTGGGACACATTTCAGGCACAAGTAAACACAACTGTGATACACGATGAATATTTAATACAAATGTATTCCATCAAAATGTTCAAATTGTCTGCTCTATTTGAACCACATAGTTTGCTCTTTCCTCCCCCTACTCCTGCTCTTTCTCCACTCCCTTTTTCTAAGGAAAACTCTTAGATAACATCAGTTTTCATTGAATAAACTCTGCTTTTTATTTTCTAAACACCCCAGCAAGCAGTTATTTGGAGCTGCTTTGTCTTTGTCAGCTAATTCCTCCTTCTCACTGTAACTCTCTCCATCATTGCACGGATACTAGTTCACTGGCAACACAGTCAAGCCATCAACTTGGAAATTAAATTACCTACCATTCTCAAGTTTTTCTCCCTATAACCTCAGACTGCCCCCTCAGCTCTCAACGAGGCAGTGCTCTCAGTGTAACCATGAATTGAGAGTTTAGGGCCATATCTGTCAGTTCAGGGTCACAAAGGCTTCAACACAGAATGCTGGGCTTTGTTCTGCAGGGCTCTCCATACCACCTTCACTGTCCTTTTCCAAAGTCTATGTTTAAGAAAAACAACAAAAACCAGGTCTCAGCAGAGCAAAGAGATTTATAGTTCCATCAAAGCCATAAGGAACAGATTTTTGCATAGTTCCAGACAAAGTAGAGGGAGCTGCTCCTGCACAGAAAAGCAACTAACAGGCTAAGAGACTTATGCTGTAAGCAAACATAGCCACCTCTAATGGTCCAGGTGGAGGGGCGTTTCTGATTTGCAGTGGATACAATGTAAAAATGTAATAGTTCCTATATAATTGGAAATGATAGACTTGTCCTGATATGTACATATTTCTCTTATTCACAGCAGTTTTAATTATTTTTCTTTACAAATAAGCCGCCTCTTGGTTATTTCCTTGCATGTTTTTGCCATAACATGGTTAATCTATCCCTGGAAAATTGAAAGTTGACTGTGATTCAATATTCCTGGAACATAGAGCACTAGGAGCAGTAACAGATCTGGTGATGGAAAATTCATCAGGCATCAAATCATGGATGACCTTTGTGCCCTGCTTAGGGGGTTGGCAGGGGAAAGCCACTGGAGAGTTTTAAGCAGCAGATTTGCATCGAATGCTCAGATTTGCATTTTGGAAAGATCACTCCAGTGTTTCTTCAGCAATGAGAGGAGAATGAGAAGCACTGAGGCCTTGAGCTAAGCAGTTTCATTGGTAATGGAGAAGAAATAAAACATTCTGGTTGTAATAAGGGTGAAAAATCAAGTGGGCTTGCTCAGACTGGCTGGCACTTAGGAGAGACCATGGAGGTGGTGAGGGACAAAAAGATGACTGTCTGGTTTTACCTCTGATGACTAAATGGAGGTCATTCAGTTTGAGAAGTTGTTTTAGTTGTTTAAGGCTGCTATAACAAAAATTAGTACAGGCTGGGTAGTTTATCAACATTTATTTCTCACCCTAATGGAGGTTGAGAAGTCCAAGATCAATGTGCTGGCAGATTCTATGTGTGGTGAGAGCATGCCTCCTGGTTCAGATAGCTGTCTTCTCCCTATCCTAAGATGGAAGAGGTGAGAGAGCTCTTTGGGGTGTCTTTTGTAAGGGTCCAAATTCCATCTATGAGCTCGATCTTTACTATCTGTTCACCTCCCTGGGCACCTCACATTGGGGTTCAGGATTTCAACATATGAATCTGAGGGAAGGATATTAACATTGAGTCCATAACAGAAATTTACCAGGAAAGGAACATACATGGGAAAAATGAAATGGATTTTATTGTGGTAAAGTTTGCAGTGACTATTTTATATTTAGGTAGAAATATCTATGCGGTTGTATACACAGACTGAAGATAAGAGGATAGTCAGGCATAAGGTAGAGATTTAGGTATATGGTGAAGACATCATAGAGATCATGTGGTGAGAGCCCACTTTCTCGCTTGCAAATGGCATATTCTCCCATGATAGCAGAAATTGGGCTAGCTCTATTTTTATAAGGTCATTCCTCTCATCATGGAGGCTCCTAATTACCTCCCAAAGACCCTATTCCCTCATACCATCCCACTGGGAATTATGGTTTCAATATATACATGTGGGAAGAATGCAAACATTCAGTCTGTAGCAGTTGAGAATGAAAATCAGAATTGGAAATAATTTTGTATCAGACCTATCAAGGCATGCTTAATTGTCTTCTCAATGTTGATGTTGCAGTTAAGAAGGCCAATGCTATTCCGCTGTTGTGTCCTTTGATTTATTAACTAAATTTTCTCTCTAGAATTTTTTTTCCCCTCTTCAGTTTTGGAAAATAATGTTAAATTGTTTTAAATCACTTTTTCCCTTCTGTTTTTCAGCAATCTATTTCTGAACTCATTTCATTTAGATGGTGAACTTTCATTTTCTGTTTCTTTTTTTCCTTCTTATTTTCTTAAGGATTTTTTTCAGCTTCAAACTTTACATCAAATTTTTTATTTCAGCTAGAATAGTTGTAGTTTCTAGGGGTTCAACTTTTGCTTTCTCTGTTCCTTTTTTTTTTAATTCCCTCCTATTAAGAATGTAGTTCCTATTATAACTTTGAGTATATTAATTTGTATTTTGTTCTGGTATATATATATATATATATATATATATATATATATATATATATATATATATATATAAATAATTTTTTTTTCTTTTGCTTCTGTTTCCTCTGAGTATTTTTCCTGTGTATTTACTTAATTTGGTTCTTGGTCATGGTGTAGTCTTTCTTCAGTTACGTGATGTATCTTGACTTCACCTTTCTAATGATGACTGGAAATTCAGCATTCAAGAAGCAGGGTTTAGGTAATAGTAAGCATCATTAAGAATAGCTATACCAGGATGCTTTAGGGAGGAGAATATTCCTCGGTAATCAGCTTCTTCAGAGCATTGGTGAGACAGTTTCACCCAAAGAGGAAAGAAACCCTTTCATCATTCATGTGGGAGATGTTAGCCTGAATGCCAGCTTCCCCAAAGCATGGGGAAGGGGAGAGAGAGGTCTTGTGGCTTAGCACTTAGGTCTGTTGTTTCTTATGGCCACTGCACCTTAGAATAGCCAGGAACATTTGGAAAACCCATAGGCCAAAACAATTCAATAACAATCTCTGGGAATGGCTTTCAGGTGTTATTTTAAATGTCCTCCAGATGATTCTAATGTTTACCTAAGGTGGAGACCCATTAGACCAACAAGCATCAGCATCACCTGGGAACTTTGAAATGCAAATTCTCAGGTGCCCTCTCAGAACTACCAAATCATAGACTCTGGAGTAGGACCCAAAGAGTTGTGTCTTAACACAGCCTCCAGATGATTCTATGTCATTCTCAAATTTGAGAACCGCTAATATAGATTATCTCTTAATCCGTGTGTTTATTTATAGTATACAGACCCTGAGTTGTGTCTTATTTTCAGTGTCTTCAGTGATCCTCTCCAGAGGGTATATCTCTAACTCTTTGACCAGGTTTAAAGAGGATCACTCTCTTGGTTGTGTACACTTGGTTCTAACTCCTGAAATAGACAAAATCCATCATCTTTCTTTCAATGGCAAACAACTCCCTGTTTTTACAGGCCTTTAGGTTCCCAGTTTCTGACCTGTTCTGAAGTTCTGCAGTGCAGACTAGTTTACATCTGGCCTCCTTCCTTTGAAGGTCTAGATTTTCATTTTATCTGTAAAGTCAGTCACCAATTATAATCTGCTTGTAACCTACTACAATTTTTATAGCCATGGCCTTTATTTTCCTTTATAAAGCCCTCCTTGTCTTTATAGGTTTATACCTTATTCATTGCTTTCTTATAAATTTTGGGGTTTCAGAAGAGAGTAGAGATAATAGAATTGCCAGATAAAATGCATGATACCAGTTAAACTTGAATTTCATATAAATTAATAATTTTTATATATGCAATTTTTAGGACATGCTTATACAAAAATTATTTGTCATGTATCTGTAATTCAGATGTAACTGGGCATTTAAATTTTAAATGTAAAGGGCTAGTTTTTGAGGAAATGCAGTTTTTAAATATGGATCTCAACAGTTCTGGTAAACTTAAATAAAGTACATATTCTGAATATTTATAAAACAGCTATTAATTTTGATAATACATTTAAGAAGGAAAGTATTATTAAAATTTTATAATTATAATTTTAAAATGTAATAACTGACACATATTTCAATTGTTTATTTTGGGACTGAACTTCAATTTAATTTATATTTATCAAGTAATATTTGCATTGCAGGGTATAGTGTTATTAGATCTAGTGGGATACCATTTCATACAGAGCAATGTAGTGGAAAGAGCAATGAAATTCAGTTAACACCAACTGAGAGCACCATGTGTGACCTTGGAGAAGGTCTGCTGTGTGACCTTGGAGAAGGTCACCTTCTGACCTTCTGTTTCCTATTCTTTAACAACAGGAGGTGTATTAACACATCACATCTCATTTATGATGATTAAATGAGACAGTCATATTTGCTTATGTTCAGAGCCTAGAAAAGGCCCTGGAACTTAGTGCTGTTCAGTAAATTTATTTCCCTTTCTCTCTTCTCTATCTCTTGAGTGAAGAGATTGTATGGTAGAATCAATTTATATTTGTTATTTATGTTAATTCTTCCTTATATTTCATAAATACCTTTATTAGCTCTATTAGTAAATGTATTTTTTTGCTAGGGCTAACATAACAAAGTCTCACAGACTGAGTGGCAAAACAGAAATTGCCTTTCTCACTGTTTTGGAGCTTGAAGTCTGAGATCAAGGTGTCAGCATGCTTGCTATTGACTGAGGCCTCTCTCCAGGACTTGTAGATGGGTGTCTTGTCCTCCCTGGGTCTTCCCTGTGTGTGTATCTGTGTCCTAGTTTTCTCCTTCTCTTTCTTTCTCTCTCTTTATTCCAGTATAATTAACCTACAGTGTTATAGTAGTTTCAGGTGTACAATGTAGTGATTCAACAATTGTGTACATTGCTCAGTCCTTCTAATCTTCTCTTCCTATAAGGACATTAGTCATAGTGGATTAGGACCCATCCTAACGAACTCATTTTAATTTAATTAGCCCTTTAAAGTCCCTATCTCTAAAAACAGTTACATTCTGAAGTACTGGAAATTTGGACTTCAACATATGAATTTTGGGAGACACAATTCAACCCATAATGGTGGAGTAGAGATACTCATAATTACTTGCATTAAGTTAAGGAAGTAGTCTTTGCATTCTGGTAATTTCTGAAGATTCTAGTATATTCAAGTCAATAACAGTGTGAGAAAGAAAAAGTGGAAGAAACAAATGTGATTCTAAGTAATACATAGTCAAAACCAAAGTTCTTTGTGTTAGAGATACTTGAAAAATATATTTAAAAAGAAATGTTTTCAAAAAGATAATATCAACAGGGAATGGGAGAGATGGCTTTATTTAAATGTTTTCTGAGTTATGATTTGTTACGGGAGATATTTTTAGGGATATTTATTTCCCCAGTCATTTCCCATGTATTTAGGAAATTTCTAAATCGTGCTCAGTTCAAAAGAATGCAAAGCACAGTGAAGAACATAAAGAAGTACAAGACAGGATCCTTGTTCTCAAGAGCTTTCATCTCTGGATAGAGACTCAAAATTAATACAAGTGAAAAGAAGGGAAAAGCAGTAATTAAAAATAAAACTATGTGATTCCGTCTGGAGACGCCTCAGCATCAGTGGGAAGGAAGTGTCGATGTGAGATATGCTAGTCTGACATACTTTGCTGCAGGACAGAAGGGTTCTACTTGTGCAATGAAGGGTGCCTATATTGGAAGCACGTGCTGACAAAGATGGGGAAACCAACGTTTGTAAAAAAGGGAAACATGCCTATTTTCACCATAGCACTAATAGAAGTTTTTAGTTATTTTCTTTCCTAATTTTTATTAAAATTGTGATAAGAATACTTAGCATGAGATTCACCCTCCTCACAGATTTTTAAGTGCACAATACAGTGTTGTTAACTACTGGCACAATGTTGTACAGCAGATCTCTAGAACATACCCCCTTTTTTATAACTGAAACTTTATACCTGTGGAAGAGCAACTTCCCCTCTCCCTTCTCTCCCCAACCCCTGGCAACCATCATTCTATTCTCTGTTTCTGAGTTTGACTAGATTAGATACCTCATATAAGTGGAATCTTGAAGTGTGTGTGTGTCCGTTTTTAACTGGCTAATTTTACTTAGCATGATGTCCTCAAGGTTCATCCATGTTGTTGTATGTGACAAAATCTCCTTTTTTTTAAGTATTAATTTCCTTAGAGCAGTTTTAGGTTCACAGTAAAACTGAAAAAAAAGAATACTGAGATTGACTATATATCTCCTATATTCTTACATTTATAGTCTCTCTCGTTATCAACATTCTGTACAGGATATTTCCTTCTTTATTAATGTTGAATAATATTCTTTTGTATGTATATACCACATTTTGTTTAATCATCCCTCCTTTAATAGACATTTAGGTTGTTTCTATATCTTTGCTGTTATGAATTATGCTGCAATTAACATTGGAGTGTTAATATCTCTTTGATATCCTGACTTCAATTCCTTTGAATATATACCCAGATGTATGGGGTTGCTAGGTCATATGATAGTTCTATTTTTAATTTTTTTTAGTAACCCCCATACTATTTTCTGTAGTGGCCTTGCCATTTTACATTCCCAGAGCAATGTGCAAGGGTTCCAATTTCTCCATACCCTTGCTCACATTGTTGTCTTTTTTATTTTTTCTTTAATCATAGCCCTCCTAACAAATGTGAGGTACTATCTCATTCTGGTTTGGATTTGCATTTCTTTGATGAGTGGTGATATTGAGCATATTTTCATATACATGTGGGCCATTTGCATGCCTTCTTTAGAAAAATGTTTATTCAAGTAATTCGCCATTTTCAATCAGGTTATTTATTTTTTTGCTGTTGATTTGTAGAAATTTCATTTATTTCTTTCCTGTTTGTTTATGTATTTCTCTCTCCCTCACTAGAACATAGGATCTATAAAAGCAGACATTGTCTTCTCTCATTTTCCCACCACCTATATAGTACTTATAAATAAAATAGATGCCTGATATTAGTTAAAAAATGAATGAATGAATATTGTGAGGTGACAAGAATGGATTAAACACAAGTACTAGAGAGAAGTTGGAAAGAAATTTTAGGTGGAATCAATTCAGATTATGTCTTGATTTTAAAACTTGGTAAAGAATTTTAAATTTGAGGCAGTATATAATCAGGAAATTAGAAGAATCTTGAGCAAGGATGAGGGATGATGAAAGGTATGTTTTCAGAGGGCCGCAACAACCTAGAATACTTTTTCTAGGCTATCTGTGGTCCTTTTTGTGCTGGTCACTACTTAGATTCATATTATTCAAGTCCTCATGGTCCTTCCTGGGCATAAGGCTCTTTGGTCATGGTCCTCAAGGACATGGTTCTTTCTGTTCTGCCTCTCCTCCCATTTATATGACAGCTTTGTACTGTCCCAACAGAATCCAATTGGTTATCCATAGAGACATTTTACAGAGACAGGGCATAGTTTTGTGCTACTCTTAGAAGCCTCTCCTGCCCTCAAACTAATCTAGATTAGGTTACATGGCCACCTCTATTGCCCAGGAGGCTACAAAAGAATGTGCTTGGCGTTTTGAGTGTTGCCTGTGGAAATTATTCTTCTTTAGCAGAATAGACAGGGAGGAGAGCAGCTATTGGGTAAACAACATGGAGTCTGCCACAGGTTGACTAGCTTATAGTGGTTAGGGATAGAGGTATTTTTCTTTTCTTCTTCTTCTCGTGTCTTCTTTTCTTTTTCTTTCCTTTTCTTCTCCCTTCCTTCCTTTCTTTTCTGTTTTCTAGTCAAGTCTGATTTTTGCAATAATGAATAAATCTGTGAAAATATGTGTGTAAATTTCTGTGTAGACATAAGCTTTTAACTACTTTGGGTAAATAACACAGAGTAGATTGCTGAATCATATGGTAGGAATATTTTTGATTTTGTAAGAAACCACCAAATTTTCTTCCAAAATAGCTGTAACATTTTACATTCTCACCAGCAGCGCATGAGGGTTTTTGTTGCATCACATTCTTGTTGGCATTTGGTGTTGTCAGTGTTCTGAACTTTGGCCATTTTAATAGGTGTCTAATGGTATCTAATTGTTATGTTATTTTGCATTTGTCTGATCACATATGAGGTGGAGCATCTGTTCATATGCTTGTCTGCCATCTATATATCTTTTTTGATGAGGTGTCTGTTAAGGTCTTTCGCACTTTTTTTCTTAATTTGGTTGTTTTGTTGAATTTTAAGAATTCTGTGTATGTACTTTTTTGTTTAAAGCTTATTTTTGAGAGAAAGGCAGAGCACAAGCAGGGGAGGGGCAGAGAGAGAGGGAGACACAGAATCCAAAGCAGGCTCCAGGCTCTGAGCTGTCAGCACAACATGGGGCTCGAACCCACAAACCATGAAATCATGACCTGAGCCGAAGTCAGCTGACTGAGCCACCCAGGTGCCCCAAGAATTCTTGGTATATTTTTGATAATGGTCTTTTATCAGATGTATCTTTTGCAAATATTCTCTCCATGTCTGTGGCTTGTCTTCCAAGTACCTTGATATTTTCTTTTGCACAGAAGTTTTACTTTTAACAAGTCCATTTTATCAGTTACTGGTTTTATGGATCATGTCTTTGATGTTGTAACTAAAAAGGCTCAAAGTCATTTAGGTTTTCTCCTATATTATCTTTTGGGAGCTTTATAATTTTGCATTTTACATTTAGGTCAGTGTTCCATTTTGAGTTCATTTTTGTGAAGGGTGTAAGGTCTGTACCTAGATTCATTCTCTTTCATGTAGATGCCCCGTTGTCCCAGCTAGAACACTGTTTAAGAGACCGTTTGCTCCATTGTATTGCTTTTGCTGCTTTGTCAAAAATCAGATGACTGTATTTACTGAGATCCTTTTCTGGGCTCTCTATTTGATTTCGTTGATTTGTCTATTGTTTTACCAATACCACACTGTCTTAATTACTGTAGCTTTGTAGTAACTCTCTTCTCCATTTCATTCATTTTTGAGCACTATCTGCCAAATACCTACATCTGAAGAGGCATAGATTGTGGGTCAGTTGTTCTTTCAAGTAAAGATGATATTCTATGAAAAAAGTAGGTCATTTTTATTTAAAAAAAAAAAACAAAAAGGAGATAGATAGAGGGGGGAGGCACAAACCAGGAAACAGACCCTTAACAATAGAGAACAATTTGAGGGTTACTGGAAAGGAGGAGGGATGGGTTAAATGGGTGACAGGTTAAGGAGGGCTTTTGTGATGATGAACACTGGGTTGTAGTAAGTGATAAGTCACTAAATTCTGCATCTGAAACTCACATTACCCTATATGTTAACTAACTGGAATTTAAATAAAAACTTGAAGAAAAAAAAGCAGCTAATTTTCCTGGAGGTTAAACTCCATAAGTACATTTCTTCCAGACAATCATGATTTAGCATGCAACAGAAGTGCTTTATGCACACTTCCCAATTTGCCACACAGATTATTAAAAAGACATGTACCAAAAGATCAAGATTTAATAAAATTAGTGCTTTTTACTGATCAATTCAGAACACTCTTAAGTAAAACAGGCTGATTTATTCATTTATTTATTTTTTCTATAAGTGCATAGCAGTAGACAACCAATGATTTCTAGTCAGATTAGTGATACTGACTATTGGACTTTTTAGACTAATAGTCTACTTGTCTTTCTTCTTCTATCATATTATCTGCCTTTTTCTTTGTATTATGGAAGATTTTCTCAAACACATTTCGTCATCAATTTTAAAACATATTTTATTTAGACAAGATTTTTTAATGTTCTAAGAGGTTTCTTTAATTGGCTTTTCTCACTGAACTGGAGAGTCTGGGTTCCCCTTGATATATAACAAAGGAGAACTGGGTGTCTATCATGGATTTCCTCTTTTTTTGTGAAAATAAAACTCTTTTTACTTTGTATCTCTGGAGAGGGGGCGTCGCACTGGGAGCTCTGCATGCCATTGGACACTGACTTGCAGATTTTGCTTTAGGTAGGAGCTAGGGGTCAGGTTTTGCCTTCCTCAAATGCCAGAATGAAGGGAATGTTATTGCGAGACACCAGACCTAATATTTGAAGCCTGTTTGCTGAGTATTTTAATTTTTTTAAATGTCTATTTTTGAGAGATAGAAAGATAGAGCACAAGCACGGGAAGGGCAGAGAGAGAGGGAGACACAGAATCCTAAGCAGGCTTCAATCTCTGAGCTGTCAGCACAGAGCCCACCAGAGGCTGAAACTCAGGAACCGCGAGATCATGACTTGAGCCAAAAGTCTGACACTTAACCGACTGAGCCACCTAGGTCCCTCTGTTTGATGAGTATTTTAAAAAGAGCTATGGTCATATTTTTATTTGAGAATTTCTATTAGTGGCTATCACCCTCTGTAAACTCAGGGCAAGGGGTTACAGACGTGGTGGTAGAGAATATTACATATAAAAATATCTTCACTTATTCTATTTTTAACCTTTATTAGCACTCCCACTGTACTATTTGGAGGCTGAAATCAAGGTCATCTAGAGTTCTGTGGAGAGTGATGGCTTCCACTTCTCTATTGTAAAAATCACATTTTATGTTATCTTATTTTCATTTTTAATTAGAGTATGAAATGAAATTGAGAGTGGGGGAAAATTAACACTCCAGGTTGCAACTTAACCTATTTCCCCATCTTTTATACCATCTATACCATTATAAAATACCATCTTTTATACATTGTTTATAGGTCCTTAATTCTCTATGGGTGTATACATGGATTTTTCTGCTTTGTGTTTCTAAATTCCTATCACAGTGGCACATTGAAAAAACTGAAAGGGAACATACATGGGTCTAGTCTACTGTACCGTTCTATACACCTTTTAATAAGGTCTCTACAGGGGCCCCTGGGTGGCTCAGTCAGTTAAGCGTCTGACTCTGGCTCAGGTCATGATCTCACGTTTTGTGAGAACCAGCCCCATGTGGGTCTCTGTGCTGACAGTTCAGAGCCTGAAGCCTACTTCGGATTCTGTGTCTCTCTCTCTGCCCCTCCACTGCTTGAACTCTGTCTCTGTCTCTCTTTTAAATATAAATAAAAATTTAAAAATAATAATAAATAAAGTCTCTACAGTAAAATTTTCTATTCACAGTGAACTTTTACCTTGTTATGTCAATTCACAAGTGTAAAACAAGCCCAAAAGTGAATGGGCTACTCAATGTCATCAGCATAATCTAAGCTCCATATGCATATGTCAAGAGAGAGAAGACTATAAACTCCATCCATCTATAGAAAGGGACACTAGAGATGAAATTAGCACCAGCAGCTCTGAAATCAGTGCTTGTTATATAATCTGGGGCCTCTATTTATTGTATGACCCGGGGAAAGCTACTTAATGTCACTTTGCCTCAGCATTCTACTGTAAAATGGTTTAATAATACTAGTACTTAGGGATGCCTGGGTGGCTCAGTTGGTTGAGTGAACGACTCTTGATTTTGGCTCAGGTCATGATCCAAGGGTCATGGGATTGAGCCCTGCATCACGCTCTGTGCTGAACGTGGAGCCTGCTTAAGATTCTCTCTCTCCCTCCCTCTGCCCCACTATCCCACTTGCACTTTCTCTGTCTAAAATAAAATAAAAATAATAAAGAAATAATGGTAATACTTGCCTTCTAGAGTTGTTTTGAAGATTAAATGTATTAATCTACCTTCAGTGTTTACAAATGTGCATTGTACAAAATCAAATTCAGTAAGGGGTGATTATTGTTGATATCTGTATTAATAGCCTTCTTAAATATCTGAAACTAGGCCTTGGTTTAGTCAAAATATCATAGCATTTGAATGAGAATAAATGAACTGTGAAGGTAAAGAGTTTTTTTGTTTTGTTTTTTGTTGTTTTTTTTTTTCACAAAATTAATTAAACTTTGACTTCTAGGTAAAAATTAATGCGGTCCCAATTGTTATTAGTTAGGCTTTTGTTGAAAAGTTTAAATTGTTTAAAACCTTTATAATTTTGAACTTTATTTTGATTACTGCCTTTCCTTAATTTTTTTAAAAATAAATGTTTATTCCTTTTTGAGAGAGCATGTGGGCAGGGGAGGGGCAGTGAGAGAGGGGGACAGAGGATCCAAATCAGGCTCTGCACTGGTAGCAGAGAGCCTGATGTGGGGCTCAAACTCATGAACTGTGAGATCATGACCTGAGACAAAGTCCAATGCTCAACTAACTGAGCCACCCAGGTACCCCTCTTTAAAATTTTTAATGCAGTCAGCATGGAGTTGTAGAAAGAACACAAGTTTTAGAGATAGGAAGACAAAGTATAAAAATTTGATTGGGGTGCCTTGGTAGCTCAGTTGGTTTAAGTATCTGACTCTTGGTTTTGGCTCAGGTCATGATCTCACAGTTCGTGAGATCGAGCCCTGCATTGGACTCTTCCCTGACAGTGTGGAGCCTGCTTGGGATCCTCTGTCTCCCTGTCTCTCTGCCCCTCCCCTGCTCGTCCTGTCTCTTTCTCAAAATAAATAAACTGAAAAACAATTTTTTTAATTTGATTAATCTCTATGAATCTTAGAGTCGTCATCTATAAAATGAGACTGGTAATAGTTTCTTTATAGTTTCTCTATGATAATTTGAAATAAAATAATAATAAATCTATCATCTTCACCAGCATGCTAGCTTCCTTAGGGTTGGGACTATTTTTTTTTTTAATCTATGGAACATTACAGAGTGTCTACTACCAAAAAACATTCAATATGTGTCCTCAACACATACACTGAACAGTTTACATTATTAACATTTGGAAGAAAGGGTCATAAGTTGTGCAAAAAAATAAAAGAGTTATGAAGAGTTATGAAGAATTCAGTAATGGGGAATACAAATTATTAAAAGCTTACATACTGTAAACAAAAATAGGACAATATTTTCTTATAATTGCTTGGATATTTGGTTGGATTTTGCCATTTATTTACAGATATTGTACAGCACTAATGTGATCATGTGTACATATGTAAATAATGTAGTCTGTATTCCATATTAATTTGAAAATGCTTTTATTTATAGTCTATATTTTAAGGCAAGAATCTCTAATTGGAGAGGAAGGAGGAAAATTTAAACAAATATAATTGTGGTTTGTATTTTTAAAAGAATAAAAGAGATTTTATTTTTTTCCCCTTAGACACAGAGCTTGGTAATGTAACAAAAGAAATCAGAAAGTATTATACTTTACTGGCTGTTTATTATTATTTAATAAGATGATTATCTTTTTCATAGAAAAAATCTTTTCATTTTTATAGATAAGAAACTGTGGTGGGCAGACCAAAACTTAGCTCAGCTGGGAACCTGCAGCAAAAGGGATGGAAGAAACCCCACAGTCCTACGAAATAAGACTTCTGGGGTTGTTCATATGAAAGTGTACGATAAAGAAGCACAGCAAGGCAAGTCACACTGTAATGAATTTGTGCCACCTTTTGAATATATAATGTTCTCTCTTTTCATATTATTTTCTCAATTCAACAATTGAAAGGTTTGTATTTTTGCTTCTGGTAAAAAAAAAAAAAAGCGGGGGTGGGTGGGTGGGAGGCAAATGCTGCTTAATACTACACAAGAAATTCTTTTGACATCAGGTATATAATGAGCTTTCAAAACATTAGCAGAGCCACCCAAGGAATCTTAATTTGTCAGGTCTTCAAAGAAGTCTTATCGAGTTCTTGATTTCAAAATATAAGAATAAGAAAAAATCCCAGCAAAATATATGCAGTATATAATTAAGCCCAGAACCTGAATGAACCAGGGGACTTCAAATGGACTATGTCAACGTTAAGAATTTCACATCCAAAAAGCACTTCATTGTTTGGCTCTAAGCATTTTACTTTTTTGTTTTTGCTTGTCCAAATGGTGTGCAGTGAAATGGAGTGAGAGAACTAACAGATGGTTTACATAGGTGGACTTGTCACATTGCCCGAATGGCAATTAGATTAGAGATGCCAGCCAGGACAGCCCCACACCTGCTAGTCCTTTCTTAGTTTTTGTTTCATGACCCATGACATTTAGCAGCACTTGTTTTCTAGAAAAAACATTTCTCTGTATTATACTTCCTTACCTCAGTCTCTGCCATGAGACCCTTAGCTTCATATACTTTTCTTCTTAGTAAAAACATTTCAAGAAAATGTAAAGGGATTTTCATCTAAAGGAGTTGGACATATAGACCAAAACAGAGAATAGTATAGGTAGAAATAGTGAACCAAGGGGATCGCTGATTCTGAAGACCGGTAACAACCATCATTCAGGCAGAATTTATTGGTGATACCAATTGGGAGCCATACCTGCATATCCCAGAGACAAAATGAAGACCAGATTTATGGTTGCCTTCCCTGTACAAAAGCATGGGCAAATTTTGGTCTGAAATCCTTCCTGAAATTTCCTGGAAAAAATTTAAAGAATTGCTTTAGAATGAAAAATAATGATGAAGTGATTACTGGGCTCCTTTCATGGTTCAGAAGATACCAATACCCAAACCCTTATGCATAAAACTGTATGTCCTCTCTGATATATTTTTAAATCACTGTCTAATAATTAACAGGAGTGTTTTCACCAGTAATTTTGTAAAGGAAGATTTCTGTATCAAAATAAATAATTTTACTGGCATACAAGTCATGGGGAATATATCATATAATTGAGAATAAAACGCTGGTACTCAGTAAATAAAATATTGTGACATTTTTGTGGATTTCAATGTGATATATTTGCAAAGAATAAAAACTTAAAATACTATGATAAATGTTAGTTCATAGTCTATACTTAATGAGATTATACCCAAAAACACATTAGAAAATACAACAGAGGGACAGATACATTATTTCTAAAAAGGACATTTTAAAAAATATATATTCATTTTTTTTATCAAAATGTGAACAAACACATTGTTTGAAATTGTATATTAGTTTAATATATAGAGTATTCCTAGATACAGTCCCAATAAAGTTTATTGGAGGAAAAATTTATTGTTTCCTCACTTTTTTGCTCATGTACATAAATTGTTGTCTCGTAAGAGTTTAATCCTACAAAAGTAGAGTTGGCATTTTATGCATCGTGAAAGTATTACTAAATTGATAGGGACCTGCAGTACTTAGAAATTAAGGGTGTAATATGACTAAGCTTAAAATTCAGTGAGAATACTATTTTTACTGAAAAAATATGCTGATAAAAGCATCTGTATTAAAGAGAATCCCATTAACAGAATCACGGCAGGTACCTTAAAAGCTTCATTACTATGAAATATGAGCAATTTAGGATTATTTAAGGTTAACATTACTACTTCTTTGGATTTCAAAGTACAATTAGCTACTTCATTTATCATTTTTGACACAGATCACTGGAGAGCCGGGACTTCTCGTTAGTCAAGTGGACTTTCTGACTCCACTAGGGAGTTGGGGCATGAAGTTTGAACATCAGTATCATTGCAAAATATTAAGCCAAGCTAATATTTCTAATTTGCCAGATAATCACTACCAAAATTACTGTCTTTTAAAATCTAATACTTTTCCTACATCAATTCTTTATTTAATAGGCAAAGATAAATACTGTAAATAATGATTCATTTCAATTATTTTTTTCCTTTCTGTCTCCCTATTAGAGACCAAAATGATACATGAAATGCATGTTGTTGTACAACATAATTGTTAAAATAGGCTAATTTTATTATTTGTCAAAAAATAAGTATGATACAATATGTATTGCTATTATTACAATTAGATTTAAAAATGCACAGTCCCAGAAGTTCCTTTTCCGTTATTTTTTCACATATTTTTATATCATCAAGATTATAGAGCTCTATATTTTTTGAAATTTTAATTATCTTCCTGAATCTATTTTTTTAACTTCATTTCCTTGTTTCTCCTTCTCTCCACTTGGTGTTTCTTCAAACTTTATAGTTAAAACATTTCTTGTCAATCTTTTCTCAGTTTTTCAGCCTTTTGTAATAGTTGAAATAAATCTATAACAAAATGCAGAAGTCCATAGATTGGCATTGCATTAATATATGTTTATGTGCTTCCTATAAAATAAAATATATTTAAGTTCAGTATAGATTACTGTAAGTCTATATAACTACAGATCAAGGTTAGTATAGATTGCTGTAAACTATGTAACTATGTGCTATATAACAGTAAATGTAACTATCTCTTAAAGTAATCAGAGATCTGAAGTTTATCTTCATATATAAGTATATAAAAAGTCAGCTTGAGGAAAGGGTAAATAAGTCAACTAATCTTCATTAGTTTATATAAGAGATAAAGGTAATCATTCCAAAAGTTCAGGGCAACTCAAATCCTAGTATGTGGCCCTATATAGAATGGAGTTCGTCATTGACTGAACTGGCAGCTATTGGAAGTTAGGAGAGAATGTGGTAGATCTCCTGATGAGAAATCTCCCATGTTGAGGGTATTTCACACTTCAAAAATGACAGAGCTCATGACAGCTTCTATTGAACAATTAAATCCCATCAGACTGTCTTGAATTCAGGAGATGAGAAATAATGAGCTGCATTGGTATTTTGAATTTTCCATAGAGCACTATTGATATATAGCTTTCATCATGCTTTGTAATTCTCACTGGATTTACTGCACTTCACATTAGAGCTTGAACATCCAGTAAATGGCATTGCATGTCCTAGAATAATAAAAATGTTGTAAAAATGGGATATTTAATGAACTTGCTGGGTAAGATTGTAAATTACTTAATGTCACGCTACCAGGTTTAATTAGCACATTGGGCCTAGTTAATTCAGTGGAACATCTTTCTAGAATGCCTACCTGTGATTACCTGACTAATATTTGTCATTGCTACTACACAGGAATAAGGAGAATTAATATGCCAATTAATTAGATGACTCTTGCGGGTATGTTTTAAATATATTTGGGGAGAATTATGTTCCTAGGAATAGCAAAATTTATTTCCTTTTTAAAAATTATATCTATATATATATAATATACACACACATATATACATATATATATACACATACATATATGTGTATATGTACTTCCTTTCTTTTAGCAGCGTAGTCTTCAAATTGAGTTAGTAATATAATTTAACAGTGATTTATTTGACATATTTGGATAAAGTATTCCTGAAAATGAAGTAACTATAGAGTTGAAGTGAAATATAGTAGTCAAAAAAGAAAGATTTCCTAGTTCCTGTGATCTTAAAATATTGTAAAGGTCTATAACAGTATTCATGACAACCAATTTCACTTGTTCTTCTGTAGCTGTGAATCTTCTCATGAATCATCATTTGCTTTGAAATAATAGTTTTTAATTATTTATTTTTAAATTTATGTTTAAGACATAATTGACATAAAGCATTGTACAAGTTTAAGGTATATAAGGTGTTGATTTGATACATTTATATGTTGCAATATAATTACCACCTTAGTATTAGTTCCTAAGTCTACCATATCACATAATTATCATTTTTTCTTCGTGATGGGAACAATTAAGATCTGGTCTCTCAGCAACTGTGAATTGTAATTAAAGTTTAATTGATACTATAAATTAATTATAGTATTGCTGTCTATAATCACTATGCCATGCATGAGATCTCCATTCACTTTTTTGGGAGGGCAGACTTCAACTATAACATGCCACTTCGAATTATTCAAGACACTCAAACATAATACTAACCAATATAAAACAGCTACATTTATAAATGAACAAAAGCATAAATATTTGTTCATATTATTGGTATTGAATGATACTCCAATTTTATTAAATTTTATATTTTATTTTTATTGAATTTTATATTTCTTTTGCTTGTTTTCCTTCTATTCAGGCAGCAATTCTTGCCAACTAAATAATGGTGGATGTTCTCAGCTTTGTTTACCAACATCTGAAACTACAAGGACTTGCATGTGTACAGTGGGATATTATCTCCAAAAGAACCGAATGTCATGTCAAGGTATAAGGTCTTGAAAAATTTAATTCTGATGAATTTACTTTATCCATGCAGATTTGAGGCAACATGATGTAGTTAAAAAATAGAAAAAAAGATATTAGCTTCTTTTTGGATTCTGGTTCACTGCTCAGTCTCATATATGAAGGATTTTTAATGTACCTAAAATATTTTAAGTATTACTGTTCTTTAAAGCTTCATATCTTTTTTTTAGTTATTTCCAAGAAATACAGTTTATTCTCAAACTTTTAGCCAAACCCAATAGAAGCTACCTTTAACTTGAATAGGCAAAGGTTGAAGTAAAAAGCGGTAATTGACCAGTTACAATTACCATCCAATCTGAATCCAGTTATGTTTACTTTCTTTTAACTATTTAAGAGAAAGTACATAAAGGCTGTGAGGTCTCTGAATTTCTTAGCTGAGAGAGAAGAGCCCTGCCAAAGAACTGGCACCCAACAGACCCATCTTCCTATTTCTTGTTTCATGGATTCTGGCTCTAAGTCTCAAAGAAATTTGGTTCTAGAATGATCTTTTTATCCAATTATCATAGCTTAATTTCATTTTTAAAAAGTTTCAGTCTTATATGAGGAATGTTTGTTAATGTTATCACATGCTTTCTTTTAAATAAAATATTTATATGGCACTTATGTACTAGGCACTGTTCTAAATACTTTAAACATATTAATTCACTTAATCCTTATACTAACCCTTGAGGTAGGTCTCTTATTATTGCCATTTTAGAGATTTGAAAACTGAGGCATAGTGAGATTAACTAGCTTGCCTGAGTCACACAGTTAGTAAGTAGTAAAGACCCATGTAAACCCAGGCATTCTAATTTTAATAAGAAAATATGTGTCAAAAACATGTTCTAGCATATTAGAAAAAGTCATAAACAGCATGCAGACTTCTGGTAGTCAGCTTTTATGTATGTTTATTTTAGGACATACTTTTGATGCTAGAATGGCAAGGTGTTAGTAAAAGTGAAGTACTTTTATATTTTTAGTATTCAAAATGATTTAAAACTAACTTTATTAGAAAAGTAACAGTGATATAGTTACCTAAAATTATATATAAAATCAAAGTTTATTATCATATATAAACAACAAGGTAACTGGGCATTAGAAAAGAGGGGATGAATTTTGGTTGTGAGGTCAGGTATGTTTTCAAGAATTACCTGCCTCTGTTTTTGTGAAAGTCTAGTTCCAGATCAGTAGTGTTGTCACTACCTAGGAACTTTTCAAAAATTTAAATGATTTCTCCTCTTGGATGGGGGCCTGGTAATCTGTGTTTTAACAAGTCCTCTAGGAGACTCTGATGCATACCCAAGTTTGACAACCACTAATCTATCTATCTACCTTTCAACTAGTCAGAAGTGTAGTGTGCAATTTAAAAAAAAGTTAAAAATAATGCTAGTAGAATAATTTTAATTTTAAATATTCATTTGGAGCTTGTTTTTTCTTTTTCCAATTTAGGTATAGAGTCATTTCTTATGTACTCTGTTCATGAAGGAATCAGGGGAATACCTCTGGAACCAAGTGACAAAATGGATGCGTTGATGCCTATATCAGGAACTTCATTTGCTGTTGGAATAGATTTTCATGCAGGTAAATAGCTTTTTATTCATAATTTATATATGATGTTTTTACTTGATTTATTAAACATGATGCAAATATAACCTTTCCCTCTGTACTCTGAGAGTCAAGATGAGGAACAAGAAAGTAAATTGGTAATGAATTTTTAAGCCAAATACAAATTGCTCTAAATATGTTTTCCTGAAAAAAAATCAAGTAAAAATTTCCTAAAATATAGCATTTGAGTTGCAAATACATGAAAATGCCATGATTGACAATCGGTTGCTTCATTTTTATTTCTCTCCTTTCAAAATGACACCTTTACTTTTATTCAATTATAGATACGAATATATATAAAATATTTTGTTTGAGAATATACATAAACCATAATCTTATTTAAAATATTTCCAGAATGATTATCTATTCTAAAATTGGTAGTAGGATATTAGATCCAAATAACAAGAAAACAATTATAAATTCTGTGACATTTAAATTACTTTTGAAGACGGTATGTATAATTTTGGAGTCAGATTTTATCCTTACCTTCTTGTTTTAGCAAACAGTGAAAAAACGCATATTGGACACTAACATTTTCTGTGGCTTACATAAATGTGTGACTGGAAATTGATAGTCGACAACTGTCCAATTTATTGAAGTAAACGTGTGTGTGTGTGTGTGTGTGTGTGTGTGTGCGCTAATCGCTAAATTCAGAGATAGTATAAGCATTAGATATGCTTTGGCATTTATACTCAGATTTTTTTTTCTACACTTGTGGGTCTAACTTTATAAGAGCAGATTTTTCTACCGCTCATCCAACTAAATCTTGTTTCCTATATTAATGTTTTAGTGCTGAAGATGTACATGCATGTTGACAGTGTTTTTTTTTTTTTTTTTTTGTAATTGTAAAGACAATTTTATCTAATTCTAAAAAACAAGTAGTTCTTAGATTTATAATCTTAAAATCCTTAGGCATCAGCATGTGGGATTCTGGCTGTAAGCTTATTTTTTTTTCCCTCAGCTCTAACACTTTGTTTAATCATGTGTTAATGAAATTCCTGGCTACCATTTAATGAGTTACTGAGGATCTTTACTTTCCTTAAGTAAATTATTTTGTACCCAATGTTTGGAATCATATAGAGGCACACTTTCTACATTTTTAAAAGGATGTTTCCTAAAAGGAAATTCAGACAAATATAGTATATTTTATTGAGCATTATGTAAATTTTGCTAAGATGACAATGTGATTTTTGATCAAACCTTCATTATACTTGGAAGGTTCAGTAAAACCATGCATAATCTAGCCAGTCTCTTAATTATAGGCATCTTATTCTTTAGAATTTTATCATATAGGATTTAATAAATGCAAAAGTGCAAAATGAAGAAAACGTGAACTTCTTGAAAAGATGTTATGTACATGCATAATTTTTAGTAAGTACACATGATCCCTTGTTTTAACTGTTATCCTATATTTGATTCTTTTAAAGACTTCATAATGATTTTTGAAAGTATTTAAAAATTTTCTATAAGGTAAAATATTGAAACATTTGGTATAAATGTTCTGATTAGATCACTAGTAAATTTCTTTTTTCTTAAGGGTAGACTGATTATTTGTATAAGTTCGCTCTGAGGCTTTATATTGGCCCTGAAATGGTTAAGTTTCATATAATGTGCCACAACACAGCCAAACAAATATTTTTGTTTGCAGAGAATAGTACTCTCCCTGTTTCTAGATTTCCAATAATTTTTAATATCATAATAAACTTATTTTGCATCAGAGTAGTTTTTCATCAGAGTGTTCTTCATATCATACCTGCCATATTTTTAAATTAAATTTCTAGAAATAAATCATTTTTAGAAAATCCATTTCTTCTAAATGTAAAAGGATATAGGCATATGGAATAGTCATATAAAATTAAAGTGTTCAAGAATGTATTAAAATCCCTATTGTTAATCAGAAAATAGCAGCACAAAACTTGCTTTGAAATCTGAGGATTAGACAGACACTCGGGGCAGCAAAACATAGAGTTGGAAGAGGTGAGACTTTTGCAACAGGCAACTAGAACTCTAATTCCAGTTCACCCTCTTACTACTCTGTGAGGTTTGTAAGTTAGTTAATATATCTGAGGCTCAGTTTCTTCAGTTTATGGAGTGTGGGAATATTCAGATTAATGTATACAAATGTTTGACACAGTGCCTGACATATAAGGGAGCTAAGAAGATAGTAGTGATATCTAATAATAGAAAGTAATAAATTGTAGAAGTAAGCATATGTGGTTTATGTGTGTGTAATATATATATTTACAAACATGCCCTGGAAGCCATATTTAAACTTCTAATTAGCAATGTTTTTTTTTTCTGTTCTCTTGACTGATACTATACTTTCTGTCCAGTTATCTGCATAGAATAGTTGTTTCTTAACTT
The DNA here is from genome assembly GCF_018350175.1 of Felis catus. Classification (NCBI taxonomy): domain Eukaryota; kingdom Metazoa; phylum Chordata; class Mammalia; order Carnivora; family Felidae; genus Felis; species Felis catus. The sequence goes on along the minus strand of NC_058375.1, from coordinate 131,967,533 downwards.
CTAGGGGAAAGAGAATATTAGTAAAATTCCTTAGTAAAGATGAACTCAATAATGATGATAATGAACATTATATAAATTAAATAAATAAAGCTCAAAAAGTAATACCAGCTCTTTGAAGTCATTCAGTATAAACCTAGGGAGGCCAGCAGACAGTGCTTAGATAAGGAACCAAGTAAAGCACTAATATTGATGATGGCAGTGGTGATATTAAGAGCTTCCAACCACTTCTGCACATACCTTTTATGTTTCCATCTATTTCACAGTCTGATCCTTCACTAATTGTGTTTTATGAAAATATATTAGGATCAGAGTAAGTGTCAGCAGCTTGATTTACAGTATCATTATAGACAATATGTAAGCTCTGTGGCTTTGTTGTAGAGTGAAGTTACTCCAGGGAGGAAGGAAGCAAAATGACCAATCGCTCCTGAGCAAAGTAGAGAAACCAGTTTTTGGTGCATCAACTTTTTTCCCCCCACCAAGGCAGTTACGTTTTACCTGATCATAAGTTCTTCCACTATTAGTTATCTTTGCAGATATTCCATATTTTCTTCTTTCATTCATGGCACTCACATCTGTGACATAATCCCTACTTTAGGATCAATCAAAGATAAAGATGACAGAATGGAAGGGCATAGTTGCTCCTTATTCTAAACAACAAAAACAACAAAACAAACAAAAACCTCCCATCATAATAAGTAGATGGTGTGAAGGAGAATCATTTCTTGAGTATAACCATCATAATTTATGTCATATATTTTATTACCACAGTTTTACAGAGATAAATCCATTGTTCAAACCTGTACATTTTGTGAGGATTAACAGATCTGAATCCTGCTGGCTTTGAGTCCTAATGAATTACAGTTTTCTGCAGTGAAAGGGTTTCTTTCACCAGAGGAAGCAATTCTGGTTACTATCCACAGAAGAAAGAACACCCTGTGGCTAGATTTAAAATGTTCAAAGCATTTTTTATCACTTCACTGGAAAAGTCCCATTCCACTGAAAAAAAAAAAAAATAAGCTTTGAAAATCCTTGCCTACTGAGTGATATTCCTCCTGATGAATGAATATTGGATTTGATGCTTTAAAAGATATATTTTAGGGTCTCCTGGGTGGCTTCATTTGGTTGAGTGTTCAACTCTTGATTTCTGCTCAGGTCATGATCCCACAGTTCATGAGATACAGCCCCGTATCAGTCTGTGTGCTGACAGTGCAGAGCCTGCTTGGGATTCTCTCCCTCCCTCGCTCTCTGCCCCTCCCCCACTCATGCTCGCTCTCTCTCTCTCTCTCTCTCTCTCTCTCTCTCTCTTTCTCTCTCTTGTTCTTTGACCTCTCTTTCTCTCTCTCAAAATAAATGGAGATACTTAAAAAAAAATTAAGATATATTTTAGTTAGGAGAAAAACCTTCAAAACAAAGTCCATTGTTCCAGTCAGTAGTGTGGTGTTGAGTATGTAATGCTCTATTCAGCCTGCCCCTCTCCTGCTTTGAGAGTATTTATCCTTTTTTATAATGAACCCATACTAGGATATTACTTGAAGATAAAGATTATTTATCTGAAAATTTCAATCTTCTATTTTTTCATCTTTTATATCTGTTCAAATTTTTGTCATCCAATTCAATATTAACACATGTTGATTATGATCTAGTAGGTGTGAAACATCACAGCTAAGTTGCTGTAGAAGATAAAGATAAACAAGGAATAGCTTATGAGGTAATACACATATGGATGATCTTTAGGGTTTTTTGTTTGTTTATTTTGTCTTTCAAGAGAGCATCAAAAGACTATTATTTGGATGTCATTGCTCGGCACTCCCTATGGAGAATATTTTAATGTTTTTTTTACACCATGACATAGTGATGTAGCTATTAAGACAAAAGACACTGAAGGGACATGTCCTTATAACTTCTATTAAAACCCATGGAATGTATAACATGAAGAATAATCCCTGATCTGAACTGTAGATCCTAATATAAACTATGGATATTCCAATTTAGGTTTATCAGCTGTAGCAAATGTACCACTCCAAATGAGATGCTGACAGTTGGGGAGGCTGTGTATGTATTAAAGGAGAAAGCACGTGGGAGCTCTCCACTCAATTTGTCTGTGAACCTAAAACTGTTCTAACAAAGTCTATTTGAAAATTTAAGTGAAGGAAACTATATGACAAAATACCATTGCCACATTTACACATTTGAGTGTCAACTACTTACATGAAATAATCTCTCTGTAATAGTTCCACAACATTTGGATATATCTTTGAGTGTTAGAACAAGAAGGAACATTTGCTACCATGTTGTAGCATCCCCTCAGGTTACAGATAAGGAAACTGGAACCCAGAGAGATCAAGAGGTTGTATGGTATGGAGGATCCTATTTCCAGTTCTTTACACTATGCCAGCCTGCACTTGTAAGCACTGAAACAAAATTTTGTTTAGACATTGTTGGCATTACTTGATACACTTCATTGCACTTCTGCAAATTTGTGCCTGTAGAAGAATATATTTTATTTTGGTCATGTGCTGAATCATTGAATCATGTGACCTTAAACCCATTTAATAATTGAAGCAGGTGACACTCAAGTGAGAGTCTCTTTTTCTTTCCCTGGAAGCTTAGAAAACAACTATTTACAATTTTTTTTTTTTTTAGTAACCATTTTGTCACCCACCAAGCCACAGAAGAATTTATAGAAAGAATTCTTTTTATGTCACTAACAGCAATAGCTTAAGAAATATAATACTGTTGCTTTGGGACATTTTTTCAATTTTATGAAAACCATTTCTGTGGCTACAAAGTGAATTTTTAGGACTGGTTCATTTCTTCTTGTTCTTGTGACAGTGAACCAATACTACTTTGTGTTGTCATTTCGAACTTGCTTCAAGACTGTATTTTCAAATCATGTGAACAGTTTGTATGTATTTGTAGATGTTAAAGTCTGGTATATCTTTCAAGAGGCAAAGGAGTAACTACCACAAAAAAGCAAAAACTTTTCAACACTGCCTGGGAGACGAATAACATAAACATACATAGAATAAGGAACTATAGGTTAAACAAATTATTGTGTATATCTCACAAATCATTTTTGGATAATTTCTAAACTCAAAATATAAACAAACAAACAGCTTTCTTAGGCATCTGAATTATTCAATAGGTTACTGAAAAACAAAAGCCCAGAAGATGTACAATGATTGCTTGCTAAGATTAAGGCTTTCATCAACTTTCGTCTTACTGAGAGAATGGCTCAGGCAGTTAGCACTCCTCATGAAAGTAAAACCTGTCAACACCAGCTTCAGACTAATTCATGCAAAGCACATCCATTCTGTATTTTGGTACCTCTCTTTTTCCCTCTCCTGAGTTAGTATATGCTGCTATATTTCTTTTTAGTGGCTAAGGATTCTTTTCAGCAAAGCTACACTCATATTTGATAGTCTAATATATTTCTGTACTCTTTTCCTTATCAACACTGAGTTAGCATGAAACCTATCCTCAAAAGGCCCTACTACACTAATTCACAGTAAATTATTAATAGCTGCTAAGAGATTTACAAGTTATCTTTCTAAGTGTGTTTGAGCAAAGCACAGTATCTTAACCCATACTATAAATACAACTAAAGCACCACTAAAAAATTGTGAAGAAAGTATTTTTATAGATACGTCAGTCTTCTGGAGGTTTTCCAAATTACCCTGTCCTCTGACTTGTAGACAATAGATTGCCACCTGTTTATTCCCAGAAGCTCAGTCCTGGATATGGTAACAGGTCAAATGATAATGTAGAGGTCTCCTTTAGCTTAGGTACACTGATACCATTAGTGCTGTTAATTAATTGTGACCTTAAAAAAGTGTTTTAACCTTGAAAAAGTGTTTTCCCCCATTTTAAGAAAACCAATAATATATTAGTCTATTTTTCTTTTTGACACCCTTTCTTTTAAAAAAAAAATAAAAGAGGTATGCTTCAGCTTCTAAGATTATTGATCATTAGTTTTTAATCAAGTAGACAATTTTCTAGTTAATAGAGAAAAATGGAAGTTATTTAATTGATTCTGGACTGGTCATAAACAGTGGATCTTTAATTCCTTTTTATCATTTTGCTTTTTTCTTCTCCAGGGACAATAAGTAGCAAGTGTAGTAAGTGGATTCTTTGGGGACTTTAGAAGAATAAAGAACTAATTATTTCCATGAATTCCTTACTAATTTTAGAACAAGGACTTGGCTGAAGTAGAAAGGCTAGAAATAGGGCTCCTGGGTGGCTCAGTTGGTTGAGAGTTGACTTTGGCTCAGGTCATGATGTCACAGCTCAGCTCGTGAGTTCCAGCCCTACATTGGTCTCTGTGCTGACAACTCAGAGCCTGGAGCCTGCTTTGGATTCTGTGTCTCCCTTTCCTCTGCCCCTTCCCTGCTTGTGCGCGCGCTCGCTCGCTCTCTCTCTCTCTCTCTCTCTCTCTCTCAAAAATAAAGAAACATTAAAAAGAAAATTTTAAGAAGAAAGGCTAGAAATAGAATTAATCACCCAAACAGAGTTAGAAGTAGGAAGTTTGGAAGAGAAAAAAGATGAAAATAACATCAAAGAACCTCAATACTTATTGAACACTTACTATATTATAGGAATGTTGTTGGGAAACTTTTTGTATTTATGCCATTTAATTAATCAGAACAATCTGTTGAGGCAGGTGGAATGTTCATTTTAACAGTGAAGAAAGTGGGTTTGGGAATAAAATATGGATGCAGAAGAGAGTTGGTTACTTTGAGATGCTCAAATGAAATTCTGCAATCAGGATTTGCATTTGAGTTTTTGCCCTTAGTTTGACATAAATAATGAATCAAATAACCAGTAGTTAAGTAACCAACATTGGATCCCTAATAATTTCATAATGAGAATTTTAGTCCTATTGCAGTGATGATTGGTAAAGATATTTCACAGTATCAGGGCTTGGTATTTGGGGGGAATGATGATAATATGGTCTCCAAGTATAGGATAGCCCCTGCTAAACTTAGGGACAGAAGACGAATAGTACAGCCTCATCTGAGAGGTCAGTAAGGGAAATGATGATGATCATTATTTAAAGGGGAAGGGGAAGAAAAAAGAATGTCCCCTATATTTGTATTATTTATTGCTACATAGCAAGCTACCAAAATTTAGCAACTTGAGGCAATAAACATTTATTATCTTATAGCTTCTATAGGTCAGCTTATAAGGTTGCAATCAAGATGTTGGCCAGAGACATGCTCTCATCAGGAGGCTCAACCAGGGAGAATTTGCTTCCAAGTTCATGTGGGTGTTGGCAGGGTTCAGTTCCTTGTGAGCTGTTTGACAGAGGTCACAGTTCCTCAGTGAATACTGACCTCCGTTTCTTGGTACGTGGGCCTAGGATAGGAAACTTCACAACGCGATTGCCAGCTTCCCTTTGGGCTAGTGAGCAATACAGTGAGAAATGGCACACATGAGGTGAAAGCTAAACCTTTTGTAACCTAATGGCAGAAGTGTTATCTCATCATGTTTGGTACATTCTATTTATTAGGACCTAGCATCTAGGTACATCCCACACTCAAAGGGAAAGCATGAAAGAAGAGACTCAATTCCAGGTGTTGGGAATCACTGGTTTCTTCATTAGTATTACTGATGTTTTATCCCTACTATCACCACACATTATTGTCTAAGAGACAAATTTTGACGGTTGGTTCAGGCTATCAATGATGTCACTGTGTAGGTAGCATCTGTGTTATGAGTTAAATCCTTTAACAAAAGCCAACAACTTCCTCCACCACCCCCCCTCCTTTTACACTTTTGTTTTGACCAGTGTCCAGAAAAGTCTTCATGTAATAGTAACTTACACTAAATCTTCTCCTGACAACTCTCTGGCACAAAAGCTCTTTAAGAAAAGCTCTTTCAAGAAAATTCTTACAGCTATCTAGGATTGCCTGGGGGATATAAAGGTGTGTAATATGAACAGAATTGTTAGTGTAGTTACTTTCTTTTTTGTCACCAATACAGACTGAGTGTTGACTGATGTTAACTACACTTAGAATGCGTTCTAGCATTGCATCAAGTGTCCCTTTGCAGAGATTTGTGGCCAGAAAGGGAACTCTGAAGTAGTTAGTTGGCAACAATCACCAGTTCTTTATGCCTACCATGTTGCACAAGAGGAATTATGCAAATCTAAGGATGGCATGTTATCTTCCATCATTTGCTATGAGTAAAACATTCTGTCAGTGAATTCATCTGGGACTACGTTGAAAAACAAAATAAAGTTGATTGCTTTATCCTAGAAGATTATTTATTTATTTATTTATTTATTTATTTATTTATTTATTTATTTATTTTTACTAGGGACTGAATGAGAGGAGCTAGATGTAAATTAAGTAGGAAAAAATTCGGATGGAACCACAAATGGAAGTTGGTTGTAAGTGTATTAAGCACTAGAATAGATTATTTAAGTGTTATGAATCTCTGGCTCTAGAGCATTTTAGAGTTAAGACAAACAAACAACTTCTTCTGAATAATGATTTCTCTTGGTTTCTTCCAGCTTTTTCACTATTCAACTTCCAATATTAACAACTTCAACAGTAATAACCTATAGGCTGGTTTAAAAAAAAATACATCTATATTCTTAGTCAACAGTCACTAAAACCTATGTGAACAAAATCAGAATTAGGCTTGCATAGTGTAAGCATAGAAAGTAGCCTATACTATAGAATCTGTTCTTTTCTTCAAGAGAAAACCAAATGTTGACAGGGAGATTCCATTTTTGTTGCTGCTTTCTTCACAATTAATATACTAAAAAGAATTGATGATTTCATAGTAATTCAAGGTTCTAACTACATAAGAAAAGTTTTTTTGAAAATTCTGAATAAAAGGATTCAGAAATTTTATTTTGTCACCTATAATATATTACTCTGATTAGTAGGGATAAGAGCTAACTTCTAATGATCATTCTTATTTGCAACCATATTTAAATTGTGATGATAGATTTGTGGTTTTTTTTCCATTCATTGTTCTCCCTTAATACTATTTTAGTGGCAAAATAACTGATATTTTGATCTCACGTAGCTCAGATTGAAATTTATAGTTATAATACAGGACACCAGTGAGTATAGTTGCATACTCAATTATTTTCAGTGTTCATGTAAAATCCTGCTAACTCAAAATAGTGATGATTGAATGAAAAGTGGACATCTACCAGCTCAACCAATAAATGTTATTAAAATATGTTTGAGGAGCAATAGCCATTAGTTCAGGAAACACTCATGATGACAGATATCAATTTATAATTAAATAAGTACTTCCATTTATTTACAAATTCTTTACTAAAATCATACATTATAGGAAATTTAGAAAATTAGGAAATATGAAATAAAATTGTAATAAAAATCGTACTACTACTATTAAACAGACAGCAAGTATTAATATCTTGGTGTGTTAATCTTTTTATCATTTTATTTTATTTTATTTTATTTTATTTTATTTTATTTTATTTTATTTTATTTTATTTTTTCATCATTATAGGTGTACTCTTTAATCTTCATCTCCTGTTTCTCCCATTCCCCCATCCACCTCCTCTCTGGTAACCATCAATATGTTCTGTATAGTTAGGAGTCTGTTTCTTGGTTTCTCTCTCTCTCTTTTTCCTTTCCTCATTTGTTTTGTTTCTTAAATTCGATGTGTAAGTGAGATCATATTGTGACATATTGATATTTGTGCTGTTTTTTAAATACAAATCTTATCATTGATAAGATTTTGTTTTGCTCCTTTTATTTACCATTTTAACATGAACAGTTTGCTATGTTATGATTAACAATCTGTGAATACTGCTTTTAACAGGAGTACATTATTATATCATGTAGATTACATTCATTTTGACTTTTCCAATAATTTTGGACATTTTGATTATTTTCAAGTTTGGACTGTAAATCTTTTTTCAACATTTGTGCTAATTCCTCAATCTCAAATTTCCTTTTTTTTTAACAAGTTTTTACAGACATAATTTACATACCATAGAATCCATGTGTTGAAAAAATAACAAGTCATTGATTTGATCACAGTGTTGTGCAACGATCACCAATATCTAATTTTAGAACTTCAACCAAGGGAAACTTCATAATCATTAGTAATTCTCATATCTCTTCCAACTCATAAATCTTAAGGGAAGAAGCACTAATCTACTTTCTGTCTCCCCATATTTGCCTATCCCAGGCATTTCATACAAATGGAATCACATGATATGTGGTCCTCTGTGATTGAATTCTTTGTCTTATCATAATGTTCATCCATATTGTAGCATATATCAGTACTTCATTACTCTTTTCTTTTGCCAAATTATATTTGATTATATGGATATGTGAGCTTTTATTCATCAGTTGATGAACATTTGAGTTGTTTCTACTTTTTTTAACTATTGCAAATAAAGCTGCCAGGAACATTCAAGTTCAAGTTTTGGTGTGGATATTTGTTTTCATTTTGCTTAGGTATATATATATATACCTACCAATGAACTTGATAGTTTGCCAGATGACTGTTCAAATGTCTGTATGCACTGGAAATCTGAAGCAGACATTGTATTTCTTCTAGTAGGCTTGCATATGGACTAGCCTTTCTTACATCTTATAGAATGGTGATGATTGTACATAATGTTAATTGCTAATACATGCACAACTCCTTGATTCTACTTAGAAATATTTTTTTGTAAATTCAAAGTTATTCTCAGCTTCATCCATTCATGATTAAAAACATCTCTGAGATAAAAGTAGATAACCTATTATGGGCTGAATTGTGTCCCCCAAAATTTATATGTTGAAGTCCTAATATTTAGCATTTCAGAATGTGACTAAATTTGGAGATAGGACCCAAAGAGGTACTTAAGGGAAAATAAGGTCATATGGTTAGGACTTAATCCAATATAACTCATGTCCTTATAAAAAGAGGAAATCGGGACACTGAGAAAAGAACCTATGCAGACAAAGGGAGAAGACAACCATCTACAAGCCAAAGGGAGAGACTCCAGAATGAAATCAACCCTGTTGACACCTCAGTCTCAGACTTCCAGCCTCCAGAACTGTGAGAAAATAAATTACTGAAAAGCCTTCAGATCTGTTGCATTTGTTATGGCAACCCTAATAAACTAATACGATATTTAAATACATTATACGACAAATGACTACTAAAGCCATTTAAAATGTCTATTTTATTGGAGAGAGCATTTGGCAATCATTATAGGAAATTCAGTATCTGGAATTAATTATTTGTTCAAGCTGAAAAGTGTAAATTTAATCCCATGTACCTTTTCCAAGGGAGGTAGATAGAAATGGGAATACTCTTTTCTACACCTAACTTATGAATTTATCATCCCACACAGAACCTAATCTTTGTCTTTATTTCAGCTTTTTGTGATTTGACTCCAGCTGCTTGTGTTTCATTATACCTATTCTGTAATTTTTCTGCCTCTTTTCAGAGCCCACGATCTGCCTTTTTTTGAGAGCCCATATTTATTTCAGCTAGTTATTTCATTAATGAACTGTACATCTTTGCACTCTGTGCTCTTCTGACATTCTTGCTTTGCAAATTCTCAAATGCCTGGAAAGCCTACAATCTTTCTCCATCCCTACCCCCTATGCTGGCTACATTTTACATGTCACTTTAAATCTTTAACCCATCCTGTAATCTCATTCTCGGAAGGTATCTTTGGATCTTAGTTTATTGAGAGTACTAGGCCAGTGTCACAAACTCTAATGACTACAGGGGCCAGGAAAGTTTCCTGTGTGAATAGTTAGGGAGAGAGGGAGGCCTAGTGGGGATTGACTGTGACAGACAATACTGCAAATGACCTAGCCGGGACAAATGCTACTTAACTACATATCATTTCTGTGATGCAGTGTTTGCAGCCTGAGTTGCCAGTTTTTGTTCTGTTTTGTTTTGTTTTCCTAAGAGGAGCACGTAGCAGTATAGAAGATAATAGTGTAGACCAATAAAACATATTTATTTGTGACCAGTTTGAACTTTTTGAGAAAGGCCAATAGGCATGATACTTTCTCTCATCCATATTTAAACACACTTATGTCTTGGTGTTCATGTGGTTGATTGGGGAAAGTGTCGTGATAATAAAGGGGATTGAGACCGATGAGATTGAGGTGGAATGTGTTATAGGGCTGACCCCTGAGAAGGAAATAGTGGAGGAAGGTTGGATAGGATAAGTCTTAGACTGCAGTGCAATTCTAAGAAATTTTTAGCAAGGCTGATTGGGAATTCTTGAGCCAAAGTTACCATTTCAAGGAGTTGTGAATTTCATAGTAGTGTGTCTGCCTAAGTATGCATGTCATACTCAGTCATCGTCTGGGAACCTTGTTGGAAGTGGGGCCTTGGTGTCAGTGATGGATTCAGTCAATTATCTCCCCATAGTCAGAGATTTGAGGAGTGCATGTTCATGACTGCCAAAGACCACCCCTTGTGCCACACAGGGTGTGTCTACACAGGTTTGGGAAATTACTCTGTAGTTCCTTTAGTTCCTCTTCTTGTGGGGACATTTAGAAGAGGGAGGTAAGTGGGACTAATAGACCTTATAGCTGTAGTTTATCTCAGGCCACGATTGATAATCATTTTCTTCCTCTTGCACTGTCCATTGTAATTGCCCATCATTCATTTATTTTTTTTAAAATTTTTTTGATGTTTATGTTTTATTTTTGAGAGAAAGAGAGAAACAGAGCACAAGCATTGGAGGGGCAGAAAGAGGGGGAGACACAGAATCTGAAGCAGGCTCCAGGCTCTGAGCTGTCAGCACAGAGCCCAACACAGGGCTCCAACTCATGAACCATGAGATCATGACTTGAGCTGAAGTCAGACGCTTAACCAATTGAGTCACCCAGGCACCCCTGTAATTGCTCATCATTCTTAACTATTTCTAAGGGGTCTGAATCCTTGATAACCCTTCTCAGACTTGGGTTGCTGCATGTGGCTTTTCACAGGGAATACGAGAAGGATCTTAAGTGGACTACTCAAGTACCATACATATCCTTCTCTGGCCAAATTAGGTAAAAGTAGCCCTACCTCCTCATCCTGCTCAGGGTCAGTCATGTATGCCAGCATGGTGACTCCTCTTTTAATCTGCTGATTACTAGACACAAGAAATGCAAAGTTTCTTGTTAGGGGCCATAGCTTGTAGTTCAGTGGGACCCTTGCTTATGGCTTTTGGCAAAAGTGCATCTTCTTTGGCAACCAGAAAGTCCAAAGCTACAGGGTCCAAAGTTGCAGGGAAGAGAAGTACAGAGTCCTCCAATGGGTCACTGAGAGTGAATTGAATGTGAGGACTCTGCCGTTTTCATTTCTTTAGTCCCTAGAGCTGTGAATTGCTCTATTGGTAATACAGAACCATATACAGGTCTCTAATTGAATGAACATACTATATCCACAGGATGGCACCCTGAGAGTATTGCTTCTAAGCTGATGCTTCAACTGTGTCTTTAGAAGGTTGTTCTAGCATTCCATGAGATCCCATCTGTTTTTGATGGTGTGGTATGATTTAACCAGTGGATCCCATGGTCATGTGCCCACTCTTATATCTCCTTCACTGTGAATTGAATCTGGGAAGAATCTAGATTATGTGGAATTTATGCCATTGATGCCTGTGGATCAGGGATTCCATAAACCTTTGTATAGTGGTGTTGGCTGAGGGCCTGCAGCAAGAAAGGCAATACCTAGAATGGGCCTATGTCTTTATGAGAATGAACCACTGATCCTTCCAGTTTAGAAAGTGCCTGATGTAGTTGAATTAACACCAAGTGATCAGTTGATGTTCTTGAGAAATAGGTTCATTGTTATTTTCTATTGCTGATAGATTGGATGTTCGGACACAAAATTAGCTAGATTGGCCTTGGTTAAGTGGTAATCCATATCATTGAAACTTCATTTCTGCCACCATGAACTCTTTGTTCATGTACCCAGTTCCGGGCTGGCTGATGATGAAGCTGGAGAAAGTTAACAGACCAAGGCATTTTGCTTGTCAGTACTTCTTTTGTGGTGGGTGCTTTCTTGTGAGCATTAAGATGAGATTCAAAAATCTTTGCACTTTGTGCTCACTCCTGTATATCAATCCACATGTCCCCACTCTAAACCTACTAATCTTTAATATTCCAATTATTTTCTTTCCAGTCCCATGACCAGATGGCCTGGCCACTGGCCACTGCCTCAGAATCTATATACATGAGTACCTTAGGCTACTTCTTTCACACTAAGTGAATAATTTGGTGTACTACTCACAACTCTGACCATATGGAAGATTTCTTCCCTCTCTACTCATTTTAAGGGCTACTCCTGAAACTGCAATTCACGTTTAGCTTGTATCCATATATTGAACTGAATGATCCATAAAACAAACTTAGTGTTTTGTTTTCTTTTCCCTTCTTCTTCTTGTCTTGATTGGAATCTCTACATAAACATAGGTATGAAGACAACTCATGATGGGCAGTTCCAGGTAAATGGTTACTTAGAGCTTCAGGGTCAAGCATTCTTTTTCTTCCAGGGTCAATAAACCTGTCAGGAGAATCTTCTCAAAGAATATGTAATTCTGGTGCAGATGCCATGGACTTCCTGCAGAATCTTAGGGGCCTATGTTGGGATTCTCTTCCTGAGGCTTTCTATAAGCTCCACACTGCATCTTGTTCTGAGCACTGAAACCTGCAACACCATCATATCTGCTGGGTCATATGACCCAAATGACAGGGCTGCTTGGATCATAGCCTGGACCTACTGCAGAGCCCTTTACTGCTATGCATCACACTCGATGCTAGTAGTTTTCCATGTCACCAAGGAAATGAGCTGGAGCAATAATCTTCGGCATGGAATGAATATGTTATCTACTGAATCCAAAGAGGGTCTACCAGGTACTATTTTACCTTAAGTAGGGACGTCAAGATGCAGTGTTTTGTCTTGAACTTTGCCTTTAGTTTTGACATACTTTTCACCACTGGACTCATGTAAACATCATTAAAATGGTGAGTCCATGAATCTTTATAGGGTTTATTTCCAACCCTCAGGAGCATATGTGTTCTCCCAATGCTTCCAGCATCCTAGCCACACTTCTTTGTTCTGACTGAGCAGTGTGATGTATTTGATATAATGAGGTAGTATAATATTCTCTGGGATGTCTATTGGCCCAGATTTCAGATCACTTCAGACTATATTTGAATAGGGTTTTTTTTTTAAGTAGGGGAGTAAGAAAATTAACATAGCCCTGAGGAAAACTATAAATAAATATTGTCATATATCAAATGTAAATAATAGTCTATCTGATCCTCCTCTTAAATCATATCAAAAGCAATGCATTTGCCAGATCAATGGCTGCATAATAGGTACCAGAGGCCTTATTAATCTGCTCTCTCAATGATACTTCATCTAGCATAGTGGGTATAACTGGGGCTGTTTCTTCGTTATGCCTGTGGTAGTTCATAATCATTCTGCAGGGGTAAGTCTGGCAAATTAATCAGAAACATAACTGAGACCACTGGCTGTCTTTAATGATGACATAAATCTCCATCTATGCTTATCCTCCCTAAGATGGGAGTAATTTTGACCATTCAGTTTGGATAGGGAGAGGTTGGAGGGTATATACTTTTGGAGACATCCAGTTGGCCTTTCTCACTATGATAGCTCTTATTCCAGAGGCAACTAATCCACTGTTGAGGTTCATCCCACTCCCAGGTATACCAGTTTCAGTTTTGTATTTTGAGACTAAGAATGTTGAGTCACTCAAGTAAATGTTTGTAGGTCCCTGAGAGGAAAGATCTGGGAGGATCACCATAGTTTTATAATTGACACAGTGTGGCAGGGTTCCCCCACCTAGGGATTTGGCTACTTCTTCAATCAGTGGGTTCTGGATATGAAAATTAGTTCAGGTTAGAGATGTGAGCAGAGCATCATGACTTTTAGTGGGACAACAACCCTCTGGCTTCTGCATCTCCATTATTGTATTTTTGGGGTTGTAAACATTAAGCAGCATCCTTGTTGACTGTCAGTCCTCCCCCCATAAGCAAAATTAGTACTGAATTTCTTGGTAGTGGTGCTGCCTCTCTCATTACTACAGTTCCACCAGCCTTGGAGAATGGTGTGTCCTCTAAGGCCCTTTGGTGGGTTTTCTTTCTTTACATAATCTGTGTCTCCATTTCCACTTCCTTTTCTCATCTTTATTTTTTCATTTACCATCTGCCAGGGCAGATAAGGTGTTTCTACATGGAGAAAGTCATACTTAAGAGCCACCTTCACGGAGATTGTGTCCCGCATCCTGCATCCTGGCTTCTTGCCAGAGTGTTATCTCATCTATATACTGAGAAAATGCTTTTTTTTTAAAGTCCATTTATTTATTTTGAAAGAGACAGAGTCAGTGGGGGAGGGGCAGAGAGAGAGGAGGAGAGAAAGAGAATCCTAAGCAGCCTCTGTGCTGACAGCACAGAGGGCTCGAACATGGGGCTCGAACTCACAGAACTGTGAGATCATGACCTGAGTGGAAACCTAGATTTGGACATTTAACCAACTGAGACACCCAGGTGTCTCATGAGAGAGTACTTCTAAGTAGAAGAACCCTTGCTTGTCCATCTTATCTTCTAGCCCCTGTTGATAAAGCACCTTCAAAATCCAATGTCAGGGATACTTCTCTGGCCTGTGGTCATCACACGAACTATTCCTCAAAGTTCTTTCTGTGTGTAATCCCTTTCCTCCTTTATGAGGCTCAGCAATCCTTCCAGCTGGATTATATTGAGATGTAACCACAGTTATCAGCCTAGCAGCCAGTAAAATTGAGTCTAGCTCTCAAGGAGGTAACTTTTGCCTTCCCGGCGAAGTATTTCTGCAACATCGTTCAGCACAAGGAAGGTGTTAGCCATTACTAAGGGACATTGGACAACCCTTACAAACTCTGAGTCCAAGGGATAGTTCAGGAACCTGAACCAACATCATTAGGAATATCCACCATCCTCATTCATATTTTAGGGTCCCAGGTCTTACCAACCACATGTCTGATTTTATCATACCAGATTTGTCTTTGTTGAATATTTAGACATCTCTGGAGCTCTCTGGATCTAAGTATTAGCGTTTCTGTTTGCTGCTCAGTTGTGTCCACTCTTCTACTGTCTCAGTGTAATTTCCCCATATCAACTCTCACATTTCGTTTTAATTGCTTGTAAACAGCTCTCAGTCTGCCATTATTCCTCTACAGAATGTCTTTACAATGTAGCAGTTGACTAGCCAGCTCTGCTGTCTTTGTAGTCCTTGTTTCTTCCACATTTTTCAAACGCGTGACTCTTTGCCCCTACAAGATAGTTCTTTGAACAAGATGTTTTCTCAGGTCACTTTGTATGAAAATTTTAGCACTGGAATATAATATGCCAGGAGCTGTGCATGCCACATGTATCTTCAGGGCCATGTCCTCTTTGGCTGTTGTGCAAACAATGAGCCAGACCCAGAGGCCCATCTTACCATTTATTTTCGTAGACTACTCCTACACCATGTGTACTAGGGTGGATCCTCTGAGAAGCAGAGTCAAGACAGGATTAGATATGAAAAAGTCTTATTGAGGAAAAACCTGAGAGAAAAAATGAGAGTTGTCAGTCTACAATCCAGATCTGATTTATGTGAAAGAGAGGAGGAAGGGAGGTTAGGTAGGAAAAGTCTTAGACTGGTGTGGTTTCAGTAAAGTTTCAGAAAGGCTGATAAGAAACCAAAGTCACCTATGAAGCCAAAGTTGCCAATCAGAGGAGTTCCACATGTTGTAGTAATGGGCCTACCTTAATATCCCTGCCTCACACAGTCATTAGCTTAGAGCAGCCTTGGCATAGCATGGTGGGGGGTATAGCACACAGCAGCTGGGAACCTCTGTCAGTTATGCACTCTAAAATTAGAGATCTGAGGAGTTTATATTCAGTACTAAAGGGTTTTCTAGGACCTTGGACTTTTAGTGCTAAGACCAGGACAGTATTGGGCAAACTGTGATGGTTGGTCATCCTAGCTGTGACAATGTCATCACCACCACCATCATCATTATCATCATCATCAAATAAAACACTAAAGTCGTAGCACTAAAAGCCATCTTTTTATAGCAACAAATAAACTAGATGTCTTATACAAAACAAACATCTTTCAAACATGATTTCTGACTCTTCTCTGTCATTCCCTCCTGTTCCAATGAACAGCATGTTCCCTTGTGTGACATTCTCAGAGTTCTTCCAAGTGTAATTTTCCAAAGGGATGTAACCTTTCCTTTTTCTAGATTCTCATTACAATCTTTCTTTTTTTTTCTGAGAAAATCATAAAATTTACTTGCAAGAAAACTATACAGGCAAGTTGAGATGCTCCATTAAGTCAAGAATATATAGTTATCTCTGTATTTAGCACAATAAAGCATCTGTGCTAACCCCATTCAAATATCTCTTCAAGCACATTGCTCTTCTCTTAACCATCTACCTTCTCTTCAAATTCTCCAAGGGAATTCAGTCTTTTTCCCCCATAAGTTTGTGTTTTCTTTCTTTCTTTAAATTTCTCTTTCTTTTCTTTCTCTTTCTTTCTTTCTTTCTTTCTTTCTTTCTTTCTTTCTTTCTTTTTCTTTCTTTCTTTCTTTCTTTCCTTAATTCCACATTTAAAGGAAATAATATACTATTGGGTATTTGTTATCTCTGACCTATTCCATTTAGCTTAATGCCCTCAAGGTCCCTCCCTATTGTTGCAAATGAAAAGATTTCATTCTTTTTTATGGCTGAGTAATATTCCATCACATATATAATATATATTATAATAATAGATAGTATATATTATGTGTGTGTGTGTGTTGTGTGTGTGTGTGTGTGTATATATATATATGTGTGTATATATATATATATGACACACTTTTTTCCTCCATTCACCCATGGATGGGCACTTAGGTTGTTATCATGAGCTGTTATAAACAGTGCTGCAATGAACATGGGGGTGCATATATCTTTTTGAGTTAGCCTTTTTCTTGGGATAAATACCCAGAAGAGGAATTGCTGAGTCATATGGTAGTGTCACATGGGACCAGGATTGTAAGCTCCCCTGGCCATAGGGTCAGTGGATCAAGAGATGCCCTTTGGGCATCAGAAACAAAGATTGGGGCACCCAATGCATGTAAAACTTCCTTTTAGGAAAGTGGAAAAGGTGGAAGAGAGTACTACCTTCTGCTGTCCCCTAAAAGATCCGGCCATTGTTAAAAACTGGTAAGACTTTTTTTTTCCCTGTTGGTTGTGAATAGATTGCTGAAACATCTCCTGAAAGATGCCAGAGGTCCAGCTGGCCATTCAGATACCAGGACATGCCTGGGGACATGAGGGGATCTTAATGTCATTAGTGGGTGGTGCATAAAATCCTACACACCTCCTCTCTCCAACACTCTTATCTTTGGCAGGCTTATACGGCAACACATGTGGCTAAGGAGAGAAATGATTAGTCAGTCTATTTTGCAAATATCTGGTAGCCCCAGTGTAAGAGACAGAACAGTGCCCCCCTAAAAATTAGGTCATGATTCCTGAACCTGTAAATGTTACTTTGAATTATAAGCTCTTTGCAGTTGGGACTACATTAAAGATCTTGAGGTGGGAAGAGTATCCTGGGTTATCGAGGTAGGCCCTAAATATAATCACACTATTCTTATAGGGGAGAGGAAGAGGGAGATTTGATAAAGAAGAGAAGGTGATGTGACCATGGAGGCAGATATTAGGGTGATATAGTCACTAGCAAAGGAATGCCAGCAGCCCCAGAAGCTGGAAGAGGCAAAGAACAGACGCTCCCTTAAAGCTTCTGAAGGAAACATGGCTCTGCACATACCTTGCTGTCAGCCCAGTGATACTGACTTGAGACTCCTGGCTTTTAGAAATGTGAAAGAATGAATTTCTTTTTTTTTTTTTTAAATCAAGCTGGGGCGCCTGGGTGGCGCAGTCGGTTAAGCATCCGACTTCAGCCAGGTCACGATCTCGCGGTCCGGGAGTTCGAGCCCCGCGTCGGGCTCTGGGCTGATGGCTCAGAGCCTGGAGCCTGTTTCCGATTCTGTGTCTCCCTCTCTCTCTGCCCCTCCCCCATTCATGCTCTGTCTCTCTCTGTCCCAAAAATAAATAAACGTTGGAAAAAAAAAATCAAGTTAACTAAACTGAAGTATCACAAAGTTGTACTACTGAAACTAATATTACGCTATATATTAACTGGAATTTAAATAAAAACTAAGAAAAACGATGCTTTAGCACAAGTAAAAAATTTAATATATTTAACAAATCATAGTAATTAATTATAATATATAATTGATAAATAATAAATCAACTAATTAATAATTAAATTTTGTTATAATAAGAAAAGCTTCCAGGTTTGCCTGAATGGTTCTGTTGGTTAAGACTCAGAGTCTTGATCGCAGCTCAGGTCTTGATCTCAGGGTGTGGGTTCCTCCTGGTGGTGGCTGCTGTGCTGGGTGTGAAGCCTATTTAAATATATACATACAGCATTGAAAAAGAGAAAAGCTTCCTTCGGGAAGAGAACAGCCCCAAAATGGCAACCTCCAGCCTGGCCCTGGAGAGAGTTCCAGCGGGATCCTAGAGGTGTGTGCAAAATCAGATACCTACTGCTCAGGTCAGCACTTTAGTATAAGTAGGTGAACCTCCTTCACTTTATGTTTGGGCACAATAGCTGCCGCTGAGCTGGGCCCCGGGAAGGCGAGCCTGAGCACATGCCCGTTTCTCGTTTCTCATATCGCTAGGGTCTTACGGGTCCAGGAACACAAGCCCATTCGTTTTTCAAAATTAGATATTTTGGGGGCTCACCTCTAGGGTGCACATCTTAAAAGTTGTGGTGCCCCATGTGGGATTAGATCTCTCCACTCCTTACAGAGAAGCTTTGGGTTGAGTTACTTCTCAATTGCGGGTTGTGAACCAGAGGTGGGGTTTATGGCTAGTTGTATCCCACACTCTCCTGGCTGCTTTGATGAGGTTTTCTTTTCATTTGTCAGATGTGTAGGTGTCACTCAGCCAGGATTTAGTATTTTTTAGAAGGAAATTGTTTCATATGTAACTGTAGACACCAAGGAATTCATGATCCTCCTATGTCATCATCTCGAGCTGTTCAATTTCTGTAATTTCTGCATGTTTTCTTTAGTATACTTTCAAATTTATAGTTACGTAGGTACATTTCTTTACTGCCTTTCAGAATTTCATTTTCGTAGAGAGCAGGATTCAAGTTTATACCTCCAGGATAATTGAAAAGGTCTCATCAAAGTGGCATGTACTCAGAGCTTGTTTTCAATTTGTCTGCCCCATTGAATTGGCACTGAACTTTTCTACTGATGTGTTATTGTCTATTGGCCTGTGAGTTTGCTTTTCCATTGTGATTTCCTTAAGATTAGGCAAATGTACAGTTGCCTGCGTGGCTCAGTTGGTTAAGTGTCTGCACTTTGGCTCAAGTCAGGATCTCATGGTTTGTGAGTTTGAGCCCCATGTTGGGCTCTGTGCTGACAGCTCAGAGCAGGGAGCTTGCTTCAGATTTTGTCTCCCTCCCTCCTCCCCCTTTCAAAAATAAATAAACATTAAAAAAACAATTAAACAATGATTAGGCAAATATATTCCTAGGGTCCTTCATGCCAAAGGCATATCTGTGTTTTAGGATGAAATGTATTAGATCCAGCCAGATTTATGGACTTAAAAATCATCATAGGGGATTTTTAAACAAATATTTCTATACTTTGATTTTTTTTTCTGTATTTAAGTGTCATTTACCTATAGTAAAATGCTCAGACATTAAGTGTGCCTTTCATTCAGTTTTGATGAATAAATAGCAAGACATGGAACATTTGTGTTACTTCAGAAAGTTCTCTCTTGCTCCTCTTCAGAGAAGCAATCACTGATCTGATCTTTATCGCTGTAGGTTAGTTTTGCCTATTCCAGAATTTTATATAAATGGAATTACACAAAATGTATGCATTAGCATCTGATTTCTTTCTCTTGACACCATATTTTTCAGATCATCATATTGTTGCATGTGTTAGTAGTGTCTCTTTTTATCATTGAGTAATACCCGATTGTGCAAATACACCATAGGTTGTTTATCCGTTCTTTTATTGATGAACGTTTATGCACATTTCTAGTTTGTGGCTTTTATGAATAATGTTTAGGACTTTCTTGTACATAGCTTTTGTGGAGCATAGTTTTCATTACTTAGCTTTCTGATTTAATCATTAATTTTCATATAAGTTAGGGTAAAACAACAACAAAATAAGATTTACACTGTAAAATTCGTAGGATAATGTTTTGCTTCAAATGTATCATAAATAAAGTCTTATTTATGGCATGCACTGACTCAACTTGAAGTCCATTGGAAGAGGGCAGGTCCATTCACTAGTTGTCCTTAAGCATTAGATTCTGTAGACATATTTATTTACTAGCCTATAACTGTATTTTGTTCCTTTTTACAAAAAACTTTTTAAATGTGTTTTGAGAGATAGAGAGTTAGAAGGGGAGGGAGAGAGAGAATCCTAAGTTCTGTCAGCTCACAGCCCAATGCGGGGCTCTGATGCTATGAACCATGAGATAATGACCTGAGCCGATATCAAAAGCTACCCAGGTGCTCCTGTTTTTCTTTTTAAATCTAAGAGGCTTGGAGCTCAAGGTAATATAGCAAGAGCAAAGAATATACACACACCTACGAACACACGAGTACACAGCATATGTTTATAGAAAGAATTGTTATATATCTGCTTTGGTAATTGAAAACATTTCAAGTTAGTTACTTCAGAACAAGTCTTTGTCTTTGATCTACCCTTCTTAAGATGTTCTATCACAAACTTTCTGAAAGGAAAGTATTCTCACTGAGTGAAAATATCTCAAGGAGTTCTGTTTTTCTTTATCTCTCTGGGATGTTTTACATTTTTTTTAAATGTCTGACTCTACCTAATGGTTATTTTTTTAATATTAAATTCTATCTCTCTTCATTTACCTGATAATGCAAGCCGATATAGGGATTTTGTTTTCATTTTATCCTTGCTAGTTTTCAAATCAAATTTCTAACCTTCTATCATAGTCAATTAATTAGCATAGTCTATCAATTAGCATAGTCTAATTCAGTTGAAAAATCACCCTCTTACACGTACTGTTTCAAGACTATAATTCTAGTAAACCTGTTGCTGATTCTGCTAAGACCAAGAATATGATTATTTCTAGTATGTACCCTCCAAAGCCTAGCTTGTATAAATACTTTTTGCTTCAGGGATTTTTTGTTTTTGTTTTTGTTTTGCTTTTTTTTTGGGGGGTGAGGGGTAATTTTGTGGTTAGTATAGTATATAGTTCAGGTAAAATCTTTCTGAAACTTTGTTGATTTCCAGCATGGGTAAGATACTGAGAGTTCCATCCAAGTCATGTTAAAGAGTAGAGATTATTTATATATTTTATTACCATAAAAGCTTCCTAATTTGACTAGGAATAATAAATGAAAACTTCTTTCAATCTATTGGAGTTCTTTTTAAACTTTCACCATGAAAACTTTGAAACATATATAAAAAGGTAGAGAGTTGAGTATGCTAAACCCTCCATGTGTCCCATCACCTGTTTCAATTCATGATTGGTTTGTTTTATCTAATTCAAGCAAATCCAAGACATCATAGGATTGCAGTATGGAGTGGTGCTAAACAACAGGAGACAAATACTATATCTTTTTGTGTATAGCTTGTCAAACATTGTTTTAATTTTAAATATTCAGAACTTCAAAAAGTGCTCTGATTCCCGAACTTCGCCTTTTGTTCATTTAACTTATAGTTATTGATATATAATGAAACTTATTATAGTGGTGCTTACAATAATTATATCCTGCCACCTGATTTTAATGTTTTGCTGGAGGGAATATCTAGTTTCACAAATTGGCCATTCAGTGCATATTCTTTAACTGATTTGATAATTGGCTAAAGTGTTAGTACCTTATGAAATTACTTCTCAGAAATTATATTCCATCTTACCATATTTTGCTGTAGATAATCCTCTGCTTTAACTTTTTTTTTTTTTTACCATTTACTTGATTCTATTTATACTATTGTTAATTGGATGTCAACATTTATTCAATTATTCTTTATGGAAAGCTGTAGAAAGACACTGGATTCAAGATGAACAAAAACCAGTTTCAGTCTACTGGAAACGGTGATGCATAAAAAGTGAGCTGTGCAGTATTCTGTTTTAAGTACAGGTATTGGAGATAAGCACAGGTTACTATGAGAGCAGCAAGCAGGGTAGTGACCTAGACTGGGATAGTCAAGAAGGCTTCCTGGAGGAGGAAGACATGAGTCTTAATGTCTGAATAATGGATTCTTGGGTAAAGAGGTGTAGAAAAAATGACATGGGAAAAGGCATAGAGTGAGAAATAATATGATGGGTTTGTGTACAGTGAGCGAGGGCTGGTTCAGCTAGAGTCAAGCCTGAGGCAGGAAGGTGTACTAGACAAAACCAAAGAAGTATTATGGGCTGAATCTTTCTAAGAGGGAAGCAAGGTGCACACCCTGTAACTAAATAAGTTAGATAGGAGGAAATATTAGAAGTGTTTATGTTTTCTTGTTTTTCTAACAAATTTACATTGTGCATGATTCATGTGTGTGTACATGTATAATGGAAGAAAAAATATATAAAGGGTGGATACTCAAATTGTTATACTCTAAAAAAATGTTTGGAGGCCACTGTTTTTGATCATAGGTGGCCTTATATGACTTATTAAGGAATATGATGTTTATCCTGGGGTCATGAGAAACCTAGCAATAGGAACAGTGATAAGATCTGGTTTGCATTTTAGCTAAGTTACCCTGTTAGTTGTGAGAATGGGTTTAAGGAGAATACAATTATAGGACTGGAGACCATTTAGGAGGCTATTGAAATAATTCAGAAGAAATATGGTGAGGACCTAAATAAAACTGTAGTGCGATATGCAGATTACAAAAAAAAAAAAAAAAAAAAAAAAGGTCCCTAAGTGTCTCAGTTCGTTAAGCATCCAACTCTTGGTTTTGATTCAGGTCATGATCTCCCAGTTTTGTGAGTTCAAGCCCCCTGTCCTCCCCCCACCCCCCACCCTGGCACTGGCAGCAGGGAGCCTTCTTGGAATTCTCTCTCTTTCCCTCTCCCTCTGCCCCTCCCCCACTCACACTGTCGCTTATAAATAAATAAGTGAACTTTTTTTTTTAAAGAAGCATTAAAACATGCAGAACTTGGTAATTGATTAAATGTGGGGATAAGGTAAATAGATACAGTAAGAATCAAGGATACCTCTCAAGTTTTTAGTTTGGGTGAGGAATATTGTTCCTCTCATCAACTGATAGAATAAAAGGTAAAGGAGGAGATTGAGGGTAGCTAGAATGAGTTTATCTGCCATGCTGAATTTGAACATTCAGATGGTAAGAATGAGACAGTCGTACTTGATCATTCATTCATTGAGCTTTTATATCTATACAGCCCAAAGTTTTGCACTGGCTTCTGTGGAGCTAACTAGAGGGAGAATATAGAGTATTCTCTAATGTTCTCCCAGTGTAGGTTGAGAAGCAATTTTGATTCACTATGGAATGTTAAGTAATGTATGTGACTACCGAGTACTTACACGAGGGTGATTGAATCTCTGGAACGATTGAAGGAGGCTTCTTGGTCATTTTTGCATCCTCTATAATACATACAATTCTCAACAAAAAGTATTGATTTATATTTTTTTTCTGTTTTTAACAGGAATTTGTTTATAAAAAGAATCATTGTTTCTGAAAGTCAAAGCAGTGCACATTTATAGACTGTTTATTATCATGTTAGGTACGATTCAATAGTGAAGTCAAACTAGAAAATAATTGGTATGATAAGATTCTCATATTTATTTGTCACATATGATTTAAATGATATGCATAGGCATTTAAAATGCCCATTTAGGACAAATTTTATTGATTCCTTAATGGTGTTAATAACGACTTCTTCCTATCCTGAATTTTTGGCCTACCCTTAAGTACAATAAATTTTGACAATTTCAATTCTTACACCAAATTTTCTGTGTAACTTTTCATAGTAAAGTTAACTTTTTCTTTCTGAAAATATGAAATGCTACTGTGCATCCAAATCAATGTTAAATTTTAATATATTTAAAAAATTTTTTTCAACATTTATTTATTTTGGGGACAGAGAGAGACAGAGCATGAATGGGGGAGGGGCAGAGAGAGAGGGAGACACAGAATCGGAAACAGGCTCCAGGCTCTGAGCCATCAGCCCAGAGCCTGACGCGGGGCTCGAACTCACGAACCGCGAGATCGTGACCTGGCTGAAGTCGGACGCTTAACCGACTGTGCCACCCAGGCGCCCCCTAAATTTTAATATAAAAAGTCATAGATGGTGACTGGAAATATATAGTAATGTCTGATATTTTCAAGGCATTTTCTGTTTCATTTAATATTGGTAAGATTAAAATTTTAAGTTTATAAAAGATGATAGGATGTTAAACTAAAACCTTATTAAAATTTCAAAAGCATTGGGTGCCTGGGTAGCATTGTTATACAAATCAGGCATAACATAAAATTTCAAAATTATTTAACCATGTTCTTTTGTCTGAAAATTTAGGGGTACCTGAGTGGCTCAGTGGCCTAAGGGTCTAACTTCCGCACAGGTCATGATCTCATTGTTCGTGAGTTTGAGCCCCACTTCAGTCTCTGTGCTTACAGCTCAGACCCTGAAGCCTGCTTCGGATTCTGGGTCTCTCTCTCTCTCTGCCCCTATCCCACTAGTGCTCTGTCTCTGTCTCACAAAAATAAATAAGTGTTAAAAAAAATTAAAAGCATATAAAATTACCAAATTGATACCAAATTTGTATAGTTTTTTATTTTATTACATACTTGGTGTTTTTAAATTTTGATAGTTGATAATTTATTATATTATGTACTAGATGTTAAGTGCTTTAACCAAGATTGGATTTATTTAATCCTCACAACATCTCTATTACCTATTTATATACTGGGAAACTGACCAGAAAGATGAAGTAATTTACCCATGTCATAGATCCACTGAGCTTTTCAGTTTAGGAAGTCAGAACACAGTATCCAAGCCTTTAGTTATTATGTTACATTTCTCTCTTCAGTAAACTTCTTTTTTTTTAATTTTTAAAAAAAATATTTATTCATTTTTGAGAGATAGAGATGGAGCATGAGTGGGGGAGGGGCAGAGAGAGAGGGAGACATAGAATCCAAAGCAGGCTTCAGGGTCCGAGCTGTCAGCACAGAGTCTGATGCAGGGCTCGAACCCACCAACCTTGAGATCATGACCTGAGCCGAAGTCAGGCGCTTAACCAACCAAGCCACCCAAGCACCCAGGTTCAGTAAACTTCTTAAGTAAGATATTTTTTTCACCAGGAGTGATGATGAAAAAAATGTATATATTTGCTTAGAAGCCTCTGTTTTTCACATATACACTCCATCTTTGTCTGGTTTACTAATTTGAGGCATAATATAAAAACCAAGCATTTAAGGAACAAGATTTTTGTCTTTCCCTATTTAAAAAATAAAAGTGAAATTACATAGCATTGTTTTCTGAAATGGGTTGATGGTTTCCTGAAGAAATGTCTGAGTGGGTGTCCCCTGAAGACATATCTACTCAACATGCTGTCTCAATTTTATAGCTTAGCTATGAAAATCTGAAAAAGAATAAATTAAAACAATTTCTCCTTGGAGCTGCTATTGGTCCTCTTCTAATCTGAAGAGGAAGAGACTGTGACAGCACATTTTAGTTCTTATATGCTACCTGAAAGACAAAATTAGGAACACAAGGGCTGTGAAAACTAACTTAATGCATGTGAAAAACAGCACGGTGCAATTGCTTTGAAGAGAAAAACAGTGAATGCTTAAGAAAATGTGAAAGATTCTTTTTGTTACCCTGAGAGGAAACAGTTCAAAACCTGAAAATGGAATTGCTTTTATAATAAGTATGTTTAATGCAAATTCTATTCAGGACACAAAAGCTAGACGGGCATGTATTTCTTATTTGATAAAAGAGCAATTTAAAAGAGAATGTACATTATCTAAGGTTTCATAACATTGTACCTTAAGGGGATTAAGATATCTAAAACCTTTGAAGTCTGCAGATTTTATTTTATTTACTCACAAAGATGGAGTTCTTTAGTGATTTGTTGCTGTAAGAAAATTGCCCATTAGCGTTTGTATCGATTTGCCTTTCTCAAAATGAAAGAAACAAATGTAATTCATTAGCACTTTATTATTGAATCCTTTTAATATGAAATATTGAGAACTTGGGTCCTTATTAACCTGCAAAATGTTTAAAGAAATGCTTTCAAAGTTGGAAAAGAATACAAAGTAAAACTTCATATTTGTACATAGGTATCTGATGGCTTCACAAAGGGCTGTCATCACAGTTTTTGTTCTCCAATCTTCTTGAAATGCTTGTCATCCTTCCTATGATTATGAAGATGACCACATTAATTAAATTGGTTCTTTATCTCAACTAGGTTTGTGTAAACTATATTGTACATTTCTCCAAATGCTAATCCAAATGCTACCCTCTCTTCAAAGGTCAGTGAAAGCCTCACTTCTTGCCTGAAGTTTTCCTGATGCCCTTGACTGACCTTGCCTTCCTCTCAATTTCCATAACACTCATAGTCTGCTCCAGTGGTTTCAACTGGTGTGCCATGATGGCACAGAGCATGGCACAGGGCGCTATTGGAAAGTAGCAGCCACAGTGGCGGTAGCAAACCTTTCTTATTTATCATATAAACTACTGGTTACACAAGAAGAGATTTCACTTAAAATCCATGGTTTTTATTTATTATTTTATTAAAAATTATTAGCTTGTAAGGAGTGTTATTACTGCACTAAATATTATGATCTAATACATTATAAAATATACACTAAAATAGAAATTATAAAAAAATAAGAAACAAAAATGTAAAAACTACCATTTTAACATTTTTCTTACATTGTCTTGGATTTTTCTTGGTCTTCTTAGCCATTCTGTACAGTGTGTATACCCAACTCTGATGTCACATATGTATAATGTATGATCTGATAAGTTAAAATATATATAGCTCCTCTTATTCTAAAAATTATTATATGTACTTTCAAAAATATAGGAATGGCATTAAGATAAACAAGATGTGAGGGAATGAGTGCTAAGAGAAAAAATTAGGGAAAATAACATGGAACTAGAGATAAACTGCATGCTGTAAAATTCTCTATTTTTGCTGGAAGTTCATATTTATAGTAACTAGTACAAACATAGAAATGTGATCAACTTCAGGGCTCACAATGTCTGTATAATCTAAAAGAAAAAAAGATAAAGGGAAGAATAGATACATACCTTTGGTAGAGGATATAGTTCAATAAAAGCCAGCTTACTGAGAATGGAGAAGGATCTACACTCAAAGTTGATAGTTTTGGGGTGATGGTGAGGATTCATGGGGTCTGGAGCTGACAGCCATGAAAGAATTCTTGAAGGTGTCTTTGGTGCAAAAAGGTGATTTTATTAAAGCATAGGGACAGGATCCCTTGGCTGAAAGAGTTGCACTGAAAATGTAGGCGGTAACCATTTTATGGAATTGGGGGAGAGGGTGTTTCTAAAGGGATTTTCATATGCTAAACACTCAAGGTTACTGGAGGCCTAGCTGTCAACAATCTAAGGTTGGTTTTCCCTCTAGCAAAGTATTACCATTAAGACAGTAGGGAGTTCCTCGGCTATAGGCTCTTCATGGGATTGCCTTTTTGGTGGAGGCTCTTACTCAGTTTCAGTTTAACCTTTTTTTTTTTTTTTCCATTGGTCCTTTCCTGTTTTGGGGTAGCCTGCAGTATCCAAGAAATATTATACCTGTCCCACCTTGGGGGCAGGGAGGTGTGTGCTAGATTGTGCTTTGCCCCTTAGCCTGTCTCATGCTCCTTCATCAAAGTAATCTTTTTTTTTTTAATTTTTTTTAACGTTTATTTATTTTTGAGACAGAGGCAGAGCATGAATGGGGAGGGTCAGAAAGAAGGAGACACAGAATGTGAAACAGGCTTCAGGCTCTGAGCTGTCAGCACAGAGTCCGACCCAGGGCTCGAACTCACAGACCAGGAGATCATGACCTGAGCTGAAGTCAGCCGCTTAACCAACTGAGCCACCCAGGCGCCCCCCCCCCCCCATCAAAGTAATCTTGACCTGCCTTGTGATTTAGCTTGACTCAGGCAAAGATTGAAGAATAGTGATTTCTAACAAATCTGGGGCCAGTGACATATCAATGATGCAGGTGGTCAGGATCCAAGGACCCAAAGGGGGCTCAAGCAGGACCAGCCAAGATGGAAATCAAACATTAGCCAGTAGGAGGTGAAAGCACAGTTTATTGAAGACATAGAACAAACTGTCCAGGAGACTCAGAAAGGAAAGGAGGGAGTCTCCTCTTTGTTTGGGATCTGGAGTTTTTATTGGCAATCAGGCATCCAGGAACTGGTAAGAATAAAGACCAGGTCCTGGTGTCCTTCATAAGTCATTCATTCCCTGAAGCCCAAGGGTCTTGGTATCAAGGTGTTTGGAGTCAAAGTTCTTGGAGAACATGACAACCCACCCATTCAGTCCTTAGATGTTATCTATTGTGCTGAAAGACTCCAAAGATATCATTATCTCTTTGTCCCAAACACATAGGACTTATGTTCTTTGCATTACAAGGCACATGTGGAGTAGGATGCAGTTGTAAGCCACACACAGCTACACAGCTAGAGTAGAAGCCAGAGTAAAGGAAAAAAAAAAAAAAGAATGGCTTATTTTATGGGGTCCTTTCAGTTTTCTTGTCTCATTAGAACTAACTGAACAGATTTAAAAATACATATATGTATACATTATATATACAATGTGTGTGTGTGTGTGTGTGTGTATATATATATATATATATATATATATATATATATATATATATAAACATCACCCCCCCCAAGTTAAAGACCTCCTCCAACTGGAGAAAAAAAAAGTCCCCAATGTGATATTCTGGAGAAGGTGCCAAGCTCTTCTCTCCCTCTTTTCTCTTTTCAGTTCCCTTTAGGAATGAGCCATTAACAGCAGTGAGATTGTAATGGGGATTAGGTAGCACTTTACAATAGCAGTGTCTGTCCCTCACAAGTTCTTGAGCCCTGTTAAATAATAGGTGTTTTTTCTTCTTATCCTTACTTTTGATGAGTTAACTAGTAATTCTCAACCAGCACACTACCCCAGACTAAACAATCTGAAATCTCTGAGGTGTGCCTGTATATTTAGTGGGGTTTTTTTTTGTTGTTGTTGTTTGTTTGTTTGTTTTCTTTGTTTTGTTTTGAGCTTCTTGAGGCAATACTAATGGGCAGTCATTTGACACAGGTTTACCTGTGTAAAGGCAACCCTGTTGCTGAGGTTGGGGACAGTAGTTATAGAGGGTTTCTTTTTGGAGACAGGGTAATCTGAAAGGGGAGGAAATGAGACACTGAGATGAGATGGAGGAGAGGAGCTGAGGCTAGCATGCGATGTGAAGCTGCCACTGGAAAATCACCTCTGGTGGGTATGGCCAGAGCACTTTTTAGAATAAAGTATCTAATTTTCAGTTTGAAGTTTTTATGTTGTTATATTTCCCTATCACATGCTTCGATTAATTCTGTTGTATTTGTATTTCATGTGTGGGTGGGATTTTAAAAAGTGGATTTGGCAAAGTTCTGAATCCAGTATCTGGATTGAAATTACATAGAAAAGGAACAAAATAATTGCATTGAGATGTATGATGACTGGAAAATGTAGGGGTGATATGAGAAAGTCTCTTCTTTCCAAAAATTACAAGGTGATTTTTGAAAGAACAAAAGAAAGGGTTTAGATTAGAGGTAACAGTCATAAGTGTCAAAGTTTTAGAATGAAAATAAGTTTGGAAATCATTATCTTAACTTAGAATTTAATGAATTGCATGGAAGCCTTTGTAAATGGAATAACAGTCAAATTTCTCAGCCTGCCTGTTAGGGCCACTGCTGATAAATGACAATAAAAACCATGGAGGAGGCATATATTTCTGACCTCAAAAGGGGAAAAGTGCGTGCAACCAGCTCATCTGGAAGCGATAGTAAATAATTAAAGTCCAAGTAAAAGCTGGTGGTTGGAGGGTTGGCAGGGTGAGGGATATTGTTCTTTCTGATCCCAACAATCAAAGTTAAAGTGCAGGTTCTGGATAAACATCAGCACCATGAATTTAATAGCGACTCCTTACAGCTAATATTGTATTGTATGTAACAACACAAGCTAAAAATACATAAATAAAATCCTAACAACTTTCCCTATAAAGTAATAAAGAGTACTCTAATTGACAATAGTTGAATGACCATAGATATAACAATCTAGAACCTAAGCCTGAAGTTTATCAAGAAACCAGGGCACAGTGGGGTGCCTGGGTGGCTCAGTTGGTTAAGGGTCCAACTCTTGATTTTGGCTTAGGTCAGGATCTCATGGTTTGTGAGATTATCCTTCTTGCTCTGCCCCTTCCTTCCCTTCTCTCTCTTTCACCCCTTCCCTTCTCTGCCTCTCTTTCTCAAAGTAAATTGGAAAAAAAAAAAAAAAAACCTAGGACATACTTTATATAGAACTTCCGGTAAGTTATCATATGTTTTTGGAACTGAGCATTAATGTCTTTGTTTTAAATTTTTTTTAATGTTTGTTTATTTTTGAGAGACAGTGAGAGGCAGAGCACGGGCAGGGGAGAGAGAAAGGGAGACAGAGATTCCGAAACAAACTCCAGCCTCTGTAGGGCTCAAACCATGAACTGTGAGATAATGACCTGAGCCAAAGTCACCACTTAACCAACTGAGCCACCCAGGTGCCCCTAATGTCTTTGCTTTTAAAGTGTGGGATAGAGTATAATGAGTCCAACAAGATGAAAACAAAGAAATTCAACAAAGCAGCTAACACATCTGTGAATTTTAGTACTCACAAGTTGGAGATGTCCTTAAGTAATTCTTTGTGTTGTGTAGCTAACTTGACCTTCTTAACACGTTCTGTGTAAGCTCTACGAAGGTACTGGCAGAACCTGTTACTAAAGATTGTTCCCTGTAAAATTTATCTAGTTTTATAAATATATATAAATTCTATAATTTATATAATTTTCTTAATTTACAAAACTGGGAAAAGTAAGTCTCCTAGAGGTCAACCAGATTCTGGGCTTCCATGCCCTCATTCACTAAATTATTACCTTAGAAACTAGGTACTAGAATCTATCCTTATCACCAGATCTAATGACCAAACTCAGATCATTTGAAAAGGATTTGTTTATGCTAGAGTTTTTTTTTTTAAGGCAAAAGGAAATTTATAGTAATATTTTTAAAAATAAATTGTGGGGTAACTTCTAATTTTTACATCGTCACTATGACAATTTTTTTTTTTTGCCATCCAGTAGTCTTTCTCATACTAGGTTCTAGATCCAAAATATAGTCACATTTTTTACATAGTGTGATAGTTAATCATTTTAATATATCAGCAATATATTGATAAAAGATAATAGAAGAATGTCTCCCTCAAGCACCAATTAGAATATTTTTAAAAGTTTATTTTTAGAATGCCTCAGTTTATCTTACTGTTCTCCTATGCCTAATATTCTCTGTTAAATCACATGGCTCTGCCAATGATAAAATAGATGTGTGATTCCTTCCATCCTCGCTTCCTCCCTTCCTTTCTTCCTTCCTTCCTTCACCTATTTCTCTTTCATTTTCTTTATAGCTCCTTTTAATCCAGTATTAACAATTCTCAAACTCTTTCCATCTTCACATTTTTTGCCTAATCCCCATAGCACTTGCTCTTATTTGCAAAATAATAACAATTATAATAAGAGCCAGTAATGTTCACAGTCTTTTGGTGTTCTCAGAATTAAGGTTGGATGTAATTACTTCTAGCGAAGTTGTGATTGTATTTATTATATTTACTTTACCTTTCAGAATTCCCTACAAAACAAAAGACTAAAGTCTGGTGATGTGTGATAAACACCCTAAATATAAATCTTTTACAAATATATTACAATATTTATAAAGATCCATCCAAAAGTCAGTCTCTTGACTGGCTTCACTGGAATTTTTACCTATCAGACCTACTCAACACTAGTGCAAGGGGGGGAAAAGAGCCACTGAGAAAGAAGCTAAAATAATAAGCTTGCCTTCACTTTTTAATAACACATTCTAAAGTCATTCCTTACTTGAAGCCATTTGCCCCGTATCTCCCAAAGTAAGCACTGTCAACCAAAGTAGATCAGCATGTTGGACCAGTTCCTGGAAAGCAGAGAAACTTGAGGATTTCTTGCCTCTTCTTCTGAACTAGGTGTTCTTCCTGGTTGAATCAGCCAGATGTGAAGGGATGGTGGAGCTCCACAATTACTGTAGCAAGTGGTATGCCAAAAGTATATTTTTGGTCCAGTTCAATGTATTTATTATTGCCTTGAATAAAGATGTAGAAAACCTACTGATCAAATTTGTGGGTATCACAAAAAGGAGTCATTGGATAACATGAGTTTTTAAAAATGTCAACTGGCAGGATCCCTGATCAAATGGAACAAGGTAACATTTAATAGCATAAATGTAAAGGTCTGTGGTTGAAAAATTAAATGTGGCTTAATACCCTTTAGTAGCACAGTCTTGGAAAAATCATATGCTTTATTCTTTTTAGCTCCAGACAATGGAGCCAGTTAAAATGAGAAACAAAAAAATTACAGAGTAAAAAGGAAGATCTATATAGCAGTTCAGATTGGACAGAACTTTGAGATACTGTATTCCCTTAAGTGCAACTGAAAAATTAAATCTTAACAGTAAAACATCACAGTTGAAAGAAACCCTAAAGTTTATCTAAATTTTACCTTCTTTTACTTATATCTGTATATCTCTCTCTTTATATTTCTATATTATATTCATATATGAGGAAACAGGCCAGGAGAGACAAAGTAACATCGTGAAAGTCTCATAGTTAATAGGAGAACAATGATAAATGCTAAGAACCCAACCCTAAACTCCTTACACTGTAGTCTGCTATCTTCCTACTGTGCTGGTAATTATTTCGTTAGGAGAGAGAAGCAGGGTAACCTTATACGTTATATTTTATCTGTTTGTGTGTGTGTGTGTGTGTGTGTGTGTGTGTGTGTGTGCGCGCGTGTGGGTATCGTGTTTTCTGAAATAGTATGTAAATTTACACGGGGAAACAGGACTTTGAATTTTCTAGGAAGGACTCAGCAGCCTGAGATAACATGGAGGCTAGTGTATTTACAATAGATTATCAGTAAGTGTTTGTTAATTAATCCTAAAATACAGACAGCTAAGGGCGAAAGGATTTTAAGAGACGTGTGTTTCTTGTTTCCTATTTTCAGACAGGACCACGCACAATCTATTTCTGTAGATGGTTAGCTCTTCAGCTTAACTCAAAAAGTTTAACTTTTCTCCTTGTCAGTAGGCCTCTTCCTTGTTTTATAGACAAATATCATTTGTGGCTTTTTTTAATTTATTTTTTAATTTATATCCAAGTTAGTTAGCGTATAGTAGGACAATTATTTCAGGAGTAGATTCCAGTGATTCATGGAATGATATGTATAACACCCAGGGCTCATCCCAACAAGCGTCTTCCTTAATGCCCCTTACCCATTTAGCCAATCACCCCTCCCACAGCCTCTCTAGCAACCCTCAGTTTGTTCTCTATATTTAAGAGTCTCCTATGTTTTCTCCCCGTCTTTGTTTTCATATTATTTTTGTTTCCCTTCCCTTATATTCATCTGGTTTGTATCTTAAATTCCTCATATGAGTGAAGTCATATGATATTTGTATTTTTCTGACTAATTTCGCTTAGCCTAATGCCCTCTAGTTCCATACACGTAGTTGCAAATGGCAAGATTTCATTCTTTTTGATTGCAGAATAATACTCCATTGTGTATGTATATCACATCTTCTTTATCCATTCATCTGTCAGTGGACATTTGGGCTCTTTCCATACTTTGGCTCTTGTAGATAGTGCTGCTATAAACATTGCGGTGCGTGTGCTCCTGCGAAACTGCACACCTGTGTCCCTTGGATAAATACCTAGTAGTGCAGTTGCTGGGTGGTAGGGTAGTCCTATTTTTAATTTTTTGAGGAACCTCCATACCATTTTCCAGAGTGGCTGCACCAGTTGCATTCCTGACCATAAGTGGATTTTCATTTAATTCTGACCTTATTTACAATGAACAATAGCTGGCTTCTGATCTCTCTCTATGTAATCCTTGAAAATAGTTACTAAGTGTCCTATGTGTCTTATTGTATCTGTGGGGAGCTAATTATAATCATGATTACCTTAAATTACAAGTTCAATTTTCCAATTTTGTAATTATTTTATACATTACCAATTATCATATGTCTTAAGATAATTTATTTTTAATTCAACTCCAGAAGTGCATTCCATGATTACAAAGGCTGTCCATCATATTCCCCACCACACTCCTAAGCCTACAATATTATTCAGGATGTACCAAATATTTTTTAGGTATCTGTTGAATAAGTATAATTAGAGTTTAAAAAAAATCTTATTTTGGAATAAGGGTCAGGGCAGTTATGAGAATCTTTTCTTCCCTTTCTATATTTATATGTATTTCTGTTTTGTGTCTTTATAGTGTTTGGTTAAATTTTATCATCTTTCAGTCTGATTTTATTCCTGATTAAAACATTCTTGACATAATTTATGTTTACTTTGCAGGTATTTCCAGATATTTGAAAATATATTTTTTTATTTTTTGTTTAATGTTTATTCTTAGAGAGAGAGAGAGAGAGAGAGAATGAGCAGGTGAGGGGCAGAGAGAGAGAGGGAGACACAGAATCCAAAGCAGGCTCTAGGCTCTGAGCTGTCAGCACACAGCCCCATGCAGGGCTCAAACCCACAAACCAGGAGATCGTGACCTGAGCCGAAGTTGCACACCTAACCAACTGAGCCACCTAGGCACCCCTTGAAAATATATTCTTATATATTAGTGAATGTATTTAATTTAGGGTGTGTAGGAATGCAGTATGTATGTGGAAGAATTGATAAGAGATTGGATATGAATGATTGATTTAATTCTTCTGTCCTTTTGATCCTCTTTACTGTATCACCACATGATTGGTTTGCTCACTAATCTCCCAAATATACCTGATAGAAATAATACAGGGAAGCTTCTCAGTTTCTCCCTGCTTTGATCAAGTGGACTTGACCATTCAGAGACAGCCTCAGCATTACAAATTAATCTACTGTTCACAAAGTGAATATTTATGAAGTGTCTACTGCACATTGTGACTACACTGTTAAAAGTTGGGTCAGTTGCAACTCCTACCTATGAATTATCTCACAGTCTGTTTCTAAGAAGAAATGTCAAGCCCCAATTTCAGCCCAATATGACCATAAAAGTATATGCAGGATGTAGTGGTATATGTGAGAAAGAGTGTTTCCTGGTTATATGGAGTAGGATTTTGCAGGCCTGGCAGAGCTATTAGAGAGTAATACAAAAGTAAGGTTCAGGAGCACCTGGGTGGCTCAGTTGGTAAGCATCTGACTTTGGCTCAGGTCATGATCTCACATTTTGTGGGTTTGAGCCCCAAGTTGGGCTCTGTGCTGAAAGCTTAGAGCCTGCTTTGGATTCTGTGTCTCCCTCTCTCTCTGCCCGTCCCCTGCTCATGATCTGTCTCTCTCTGTCTCTCAACAATAAATAAACATTAAAAAAAATTAAGAAAAAGGTAAGATTCATATGCAGAATAGGGTATTTTTTCCTAATACTTGTGAAGATTGTTGTGAATGGATCTTGCAAAATTACTTACCTGTTCTATGTATATGCTGCTCATGCTACACTATTGTGAATTGTTAGTCAATTTTTTCATGTGCATACCTTCTCCTTATTGAGCATATAAAGTTTCTTCTGGTAATCGCTATGTCTTCCTTGTATCCCCTTCCAGACAGTCTTGTATGGCTTATCACATTCATTCATTTGTTTGCCAGACATTTACTTTGGGCTTACTATATGTGTCAGGTACTACTCT
This sequence comes from Felis catus, assembly GCF_018350175.1. Lineage (NCBI taxonomy): Eukaryota > Metazoa > Chordata > Mammalia > Carnivora > Felidae > Felis > Felis catus. The sequence goes on along the minus strand of NC_058375.1, from coordinate 131,931,556 downwards.
AAGTGCTAGGGATAAAGCAGTAAACAAAATAAAGCCCCAAACCTCACAAAGATTACATTTCTGTGAGATAAGACAGACTCTAAAGAAACAAACCAATATATAATGGGTTTGACAGTAATAAATGCTAAGGACAAAAATAGGTTTGGTAAGGGGCGTAGAACATGCCCAGAAAATAATGTTTTATAGAGTAGTCAGGGAAAGTTTCAGTAAGAAGGGCTAAGCTAAGACAGGGCTGTGCAGATATCTGAGGAAAGTGCTTCCAAACAAAAAGAGTAATATAAAGATTCTTAGACTGATAGTATTTGGTTTGTGTTAGGAAGAGGAAGATCTGTGTTACCAGAGATGATGAACGGGGGGAAGAGTGGAAGGATGTCAGGTGAGAGAGGGTTGAAGGGTGTGTGTAGAGGATGAAAGTCATGGGAGGGAAATTTAATTTTACCTTGAATCAGATGGCAAATGATTAGAGAGTTTGAGTGGAAGGGAGAGAAATGATCTTGTTTACCTTTTCAAAGGGTAACAATGGCCCCTAAGTAGAGAAAGGAACTGGGGAGGAAAGGGGAGTACTGAGGCAAAAGTGAAGCAGGGCAGTAAGTTAGGAAGCTATTTGCAATACAGTTGACCTTGGGCAATAATGGGGTTGACCCCTGCACAGTTGAAAATCTGCATATAACTTTTGACTCCCTCAGAACTTAACTACTAATAGCCTACTATTGACTAGAAACCTTACCAATAACATAAATAATTAGCACATACTTTTAACACATATTTCGTATGTACGTTCAATGTATTATATACTATATTCTTACAATAAAGGAAGCTAGAAAAAAAGGTTATTAAGAAAAATGTAAGAGAAATACATTTACAGTACGGAAAGTACTGAATTTATTGATGCTGTGAGTTTATATCATCTGTTTACAAGATAAATTGTGTGTCAGTGCCTATATTAATATTGTTCAATGTATTTATTGAAAGAAATCCACATGTAAGTAGACCCACACAGTTCAAACTCAGGTTGTTCAAGAGTCAACTGTACTTTAGGCAAGAGTTAATAATAGTTTGGATTACATTATAAGCAGTGGAGTGTATGAGAGGTGGTTGGATGATGGATATGATTTGAAAGAAGAATAAAAAGGGCAAAACTAATTGGTAATAGATTGAATATGAGAATATTGGGGTGATGGATTAGATGTGAAGTTTGAGAAAAAGTAATCAAGGATAATATGAGGTTTTTAGCCCAAGAAACAAAGGATGGAGATGCCATCTATCATACTGTTGTGACATGTGGAGTTGCTTTGTGGAAGGTTATAAGACAAGGGTGTTTCCAGTAGAAATCCAGAATTTGTCCTTCGTATACCAAGATTTCCTTGTCTAGCTACAAGTGGAGATACAAAGTGGGCAGTTAGATATATGGGTCTAACATTTGTGGAGGAGATTTGGATTAGGTATAATGCTTAGTGTTCATGCAAAAATAATGCTTATTGTTGTTGATTGGTTCACTCTTTCAAAATGAAATCATGTTAACTAATACTTTTACAAAATTGGAAAAATCAAACAAATTTTTGCTTTCCAGATATATATTTGAAAATGTTACCTGCTCTGCTTCAAACAATTACATATTTGACTTAACCATTCTTGAGAACAAGGGGGTTTTGGAATCTTTTTTCAATTAGGCGAAGAGTTTAGACTGTATTTTAATAGAAATGGAATCTCAAAACTTACTGATAAATGGCTTTATTATACTAATTGCTTTTTCTTTATTTCCATAGTCTGTCACTGTGCCAGAGGGAAATTATATTGGTCTTAAAGGATTTGTTCTTCAAATGGCCACGTAGGTCACAACACGAAAACTTACTTAGTTGGTGGCAAATTTATTATTTAATGATTTGTCCCCAGCGTCTTTCTGGTGGCTATTTTTAAAATCATTGGTCTATAATTGCTACCCTTTATGCATATGCATGCACATATAATATATTTCATTTGTAATCTTTAGACACATTTTTCATTCAAATATTCAAAAAGCACTGTTATTTAAAGACTCTATGATAGGATAGAGCCATTTTTCAAGTATGCTTAAGCCCATTTGTCCAATGAGAGTTTGAAAAATAATATAAGGGGTTTGCAGTTGACATTTGGGAAACTAGCTCCTCAGAAGGAATAATTGGATGCTAGGGCATTTTTAAGGCTTTATACATTTTGAATGACCTTATGCTTAAAACACTCTTGATGCAGTTGAAATGCCCTTATGTTTCTTTTCCATTCTCTCTCTACTTTGAGACTTTGTTGATTGTCTCCAATAGTATTCTTTTTTATATTTAGAGGACTCAGACACAGGTATGGGTGTGAAGACAAAAACTGTGGTCCAAAATAGCATGGTTTGATATCAAGATTGCAAAATAATGTGGGATAAGTATTTATTGAGTTAAAATGAGTAGGAAAATGAGGAAAAAATAATAAAGGATGTGATAGGTCATTTCCATATTATATTTCAAAAGTACTTTAAAAATTCATTTGACTAGGTCCTTTCATGTTGTTTTAATGTATTTATTACCATTGGTTTTAATAAATTGTCCTGAAAACTATTTATACACGTAGTACACCCAAAATACTAATGCAATGTGATCCTAATACATATATCAATATATCGATACCTTTTATAGTGTATGTGTATGTTTTTTGTTTTTGTTTTTTTTTTCTTTCTGTCTTATCCATAGAAAATGATACCATCTACTGGACAGACATGGGCTTCAATAAAATTAGCCGAGCTAAAAGAGATCAGACTTGGAAAGAAGATATCATTACCAATGGCTTGGGAAGAGTGGAGGGGATAGCTATTGACTGGATTGCTGGTATAATCCATGGCTTTTTCTGTTTTCATTTCACACCTATTTTGTTAGGGTCTCAATCTCCTTCATAAAAATTCTGTTTCCGACTCATAACAATTTTTTTTTTTGTACTTCTAGCCACAGGGATAAATAGTCTCTTTTGCTCTTGGCTTCATTCTTTCTAATGCTTTTGAGCCTTTGGACAAGTGTTTTTATGCAGAAGTAGATTATGTAGTGGTAACTTTGCCCAAATCTCCTGAGAACTGTGAGGCAGGTAAACAAAAGTGTCAGAAGTTCTCTTTTGCCTGCAGTCAGTAGAAAGTTAAAATAGATCCCTTCTTTAGGTGAGAAGTTTCAACTTATTTATAACACTTAAATGTGTCATTATATGGTTTAAACTACAGATGTGTGAGATTAGAAAGTATTTGCATATTAGTTTATTTACAGCTTTCTGCTTAGGAAATGCACACATGAAAATAAATATAGGAAGTAAATGATTTCTTGATAGTTATGTGAATGCTCAGAAAGTTAATTTTAGCCATAACTAATAAATCATTTTCTTTCTCACAACTATATTATAAACACATCTGTATTTCTCCTAGGTAACATATATTGGACAGACCATGGTTTCAACTTAATTGAAGTTGCAAGACTCAATGGCTCTTTCCGTTATGTAATTATTTCCCAAGGCCTGGATCAACCGAGATCTATAGCTGTGCACCCAGAGAAAGGGTAATTTTAAGCTTTATGTGTACCTTGAGTTTTAAGTGAGTTTTTGTAAGTTTCATTTAAAAAATCCATATGTCCATATTAATATTTATTTTTAGTTATAATGTTTGAAACAAAACTCAGTATCTTACCTAACCACAAGAAAAAGTTTATTTTCACGCCATGGTGTATATTTTAGTACATATTTGATGGGGTCATATTTATTATGCATTTCTTTAATGTATGTGTAAATCCAAGTAAGTATACCAATATATTTCTAGATTCTCAATTTAAAGTTCTGCCCTATGACTGTTTACAAAACAGGTACTCAATTATTTGCTGAATGAATGATAGCCAACTTCATTCTTCAATATTTCTAAAGCTTCGGTTTCCATTTACAAGTCTGTGATCGCCATGCAACATGTTCATTCCAAACATTGTATTTTTTTTTTCCCCTGGAGTTCCAGATAAATATGTCTACCTGCCTTTTTGACATCTCTGTTTTTCCATTTGGTTGTTTCATAGGCACTCAGATTGTGCATATCTAAAATGGAAGTGAATTCAATCTGCCATCAAATTCTGTTAATATTTTTTTTTCTAAAGATTATCAATCTACCACTTTCCATCTTTGCTACTTCCACTCTAATTAAATCTGTTCTTATCTTACACATACACCACTGCAGTGACTTCACAATTGATCTCCTAACATTAAAGGCAGAGTGACATTTTCTTTTTCTTTTTGCTTTTTTTTTCTTTTAATATAAAGCTTGCATAAATCCTTTCAAGGGATTCCCATTGACTTTTGTGAAAAGTCCATAATTTCTGTTGTGATCCTTCTTCATCAGGTCTTATGCAAATATTCAGTCGCAAACTCCTGCTACTGCCTCTTTGGTATCACAGTCAATCTCTGGACTTCATAGTTTTAAAAATATGTCCACATATTTCCTATTCTCTTCTACTTCTAGTCTTTGAATAATCTCTTTACTGTATTGGCAATGTTTTCTTTCCTACTTTGCTAAATTTTATTTGTTTTTCCCTGGCTTTGTAAATAGATCAGATAATTCTGTTCTGTGACACCAAAGTACCTAGTACTTTCATTTTTTATAAATTCTGTGCATTAATAGTTGCTTATTTGCTTATATTTATTTGCTTAGTAGCTCTATTTTTTCACTGGACTGGGTAATGTCTCTATTCTTTACTGTGCTATGAGGAGAATAGTCATGTGTGTTTGCTTTATTTCTCTATCCCCAGGGCTTAGTGTACTGGCTGGTAAAGAATAAGTTGCTGACTGATAACTGCTTTTCTCTTAAGCAATAATATAGAAGTAGTCCTATTACAAAACTATATAACTTCACACCACAGCGTTTCTTTCACTGCTAGTATGATTTGACTTAAGGGTTTTTTGTTTCTTTGTTTTTAAAGAGTGGATATTTTTAAGTTAATACAACTCCTCTTACTTTTGGAGGGGTGAAAAAGTGGACCATGGTGTATTAGATACACAGCGTTATCTAAACACTGATTTAGAATGGAGTTTATATATATGTAAAATATCAGTTCAACTCTCATGAAAGTCTAAAAGCTTTTATTTGTTATAGGTTGTATGTAGTTTTTCCAATATCATCATTTGCTTTATTTTCTTGACAGATGCTATAAAAATAAGTCATGGCATTAGTATGATAAAAAAAAAAACAAAGAAGGTTAATATAAGAGAGGGAAATAACACCAACAGTTTGTCACACTTCAAGCAAAGATTACCATATATAAATTGAAAAAGCTGCATTGGTTAAGAATTGCTCTTGAATGCAAAATGTTAGAGTGAAAGTCTATAGGGATTTCTCTTTCTACCTTTTTCAGTTGCCATCTTCACTGGGTTATATTTTGTCTTATACTTGATGTTATGGTCCCGTGTTATAACATGCTTGATAAATCTTCAGGGAGTATGTTTAGACTTAAGGAGGAGGGAGATAAGATAAAACACCTTTTCCTTGCTAGATCTTCTGGTTTTATTTGGGAAAAGTTTTCATGTCAGTTCCTTTGTTTTCCCTTAACCGGAAACGGGTTACATGCCCATCCTTAGACCAGTCAATACCCAAAGGGAAGAGATTATTTTGACATATTTAGACAAGTTATATTTCATCAACTGAGCTGGCATAAGTTCCCAGACCAAACAGGATATACTGCATATCTAAACAAACTCAGTTTCTAATACTAGGGCAGATCTCAAGGAGAGGTGGATTTCAAGAGACAATATGGGGAAGAAGGAAACCAGTTCTCCTGATTGTTCTATTTCGTAGTCATTCCAACACACTCTCCTTTGTTAGTTCTTCTTTCTCTTTGACACCTTAATGCTGGAGTTCCCCACATCTCAGTCTTTGGTGTTTTTCTCTTCTGTGGTGGTCTCCTCCCCCCTAAATATTAAAGATTTTAAAATGTTTATAGCCATACCTCACTCTAAACTCTAGATTTTTATGTTTTTATAGAGTGCTTATTCAACATTTTCAGTTAGAGGGCTGTGGCTGATTTTATTTTCCAAGATGATTACGATAATATCTGGCATTCCACATGCTCTTCTTAAAATGTGACATTGACTCTTGCAAACAGAAAAGGGGAACATCTTTTCCATATACTGGAATTTAGGTGGGCCTATGACTATTATGGAAGTGATACGTTGTAAAATCTGAGGCTACATCATAAAAGAAGATAAAACTTCCACATAGTTCTCTTGGGAAGCTCTTAGAGGCCAGCCACTCTGCTGTGAGCAAGCCAAGCAACCCCTTGGAGGGGCCAGTGTAGTTCCCACTAATAACTCTAGCTAAGGTCCAAGCTGACAGCCAGCACCAACTGCTGGACTTGTTAAGTGAGTGAACCTAAATGATCCCAGTCCCTAGCTCTTAGGTTACCTCAGCCTTGGTGTCACCACCCGTCAGTGTGAATAAGGGGTGAGTTATTCCTGCTGAGCTCTGATTCAAGTTGCAGATGCAGAAGTAATTAAATTGTTATTGTTTTCAGCTTTTAAATTTATAAGGGTTTACTAACTAAAAGATGATCTACCAGAAATCTTATCCTTAACAGGCTCAAAACTAAGCTGAATCTTTCTCTACAATTGTGAATTCTACATTAGTTAATGCCAATTCTATTATTTTAGTTGCTTAGGTCAAAACAGTTGGTATGATCTTTGGTGTCTCTCTCATATGCCCTGTATCCAATATACTAGGAATTCTATTGCCTTTGGCTTCTAAATGCATTCATATTTTATATACTTCTCATAATTTCCATTGTTACACTATAACCTGAGCCATTGTCACCTTTGCCAACATTTCTCGATCGTGGTTTACCATCTTACTCCCTGGTACTCCTACAGTCTATTCTTCATGTAGTAGGTGAATTATCCTTCTGGAATGTAAATAGATGTCACATCTATTAAAAGCTGACAACAAACCTACAGTGTTATTATTTCCTCCACTTAACAGATAAGGAAACTGAGTCAGCTATTTTAAATACTATTCTGTTATCAAGCTGATATGTGGGAGTTAGGTTTTTCTAATCTCCAAAAATTATGCTACATTGTATGGATATGCATTTGTGTGTGCTACATGCTACACATATACATTTATAGTGGTAGGCATTACAGAAATTAATAACCAAAAATATCAAACATATAAAAAAGCAGTTCTAACAGTTTCAGGATAAAATTGTATTGAAAATTAAAGGTTAGAACTATAAGTGAAAGAGTAGACAATAATGAGAAAATGCTGGAAAAAAAATTAGGAAAGGAAGCTTACAAAATAATTTTGAGCTGGATCTGACTTCTGCTGTTGAGTCTGTTGCCTACCACCACGTGCCCATGGACAAAGGCCATTGCATATTAAGACTAGGAAGGGAGGGTGTGATCTTGTTTAATTCCAAGAATAAGACAACGTGACTCAATTGATCATGTCCACAGCACCCTCATAAACTTGAAAATAAAAATGTACTCTATTAAAGTATTTTAAAAATATATTTTTAAGTTCTAATTTATAATCAAACAATGAATCATTATAGCCTCTATAGAGAAAACTTGATCATTTGCTATATTGCAAATAAGTATTCTAATGGCAAGAAAAAATATAATTTGAGTGTTATGAAATCCCGTAGATACATAGGAAATGAGTTGGTTTCTAATAAAGAATTGCTTCCCTTTGTATTTGTAATAAGCCGAACACTTCATTTGTATGATAGCGACTTCCTCGTGCCTGGCCTATTATAGATTCATGCAGTTCAGTTTAGCAGGCCTCTTACTGCTGCTACTTGCCAATCTGCTACTTGAAACCTAGTATACACCTTCAAGTTGTTATTCTAGGCCTTCTTTTCCTTAAGTATATTTTTATATCTCCATAGCCATCTTAGCATATAAATATACCTACTTCTCTCTAGGGTGATTGAGATCATCACGCAAAGGAACCCACATATACTCTACTTTCTGTCAGTTTATTAAAAAAAACAAAACAAAAAACACACACATTTACTGAGTGCAGCACACGCTGTGTGCGAGGTCATGTCAGTGCATCTCCATCACATCTTCAGCCTTCAATTCAGTACATTTTGACAAAATAAGGCTGCTTACTATGTGAAAGATGCTGGTGGGCGCCGTGAAGTATGATAGTATAATTAAGAGGCTACTTCTGTTCACAACTGAGTTTTCTGTTTAAACTTATAGTCTAAACAAATACAAAATTTCCTTTACGATAATAGTCTCATATTGTAAAGTGAGAGTCATTTTCAGGCATAAAAAGACTAGATCAATGTGACTCAAGCCTAAATATCGTATCTATATCTCATGTTGACATAACTTCCATGAGACCATTTTAAAGTTACATTGAATTTTAAGAAAAAAGAGATCACGTATAATGAGAGTAAGTAATCCAAGTGAGGGTAGTAGATGACTTGAAGGAGAGAGGTTTCTTTTTTTTTTTTAATTTTTTTAAATGTTTATTTACTTTTGAGAGAGACAGAGACAGAATGCAAGTGGGTTAGGGGCAGAGAGAGAGGGAGACACAGGATCAGAAGCAGGCTCCAGGCTCTGAGCTGTCAGCACAGAGCCCGATGTGGGACTCGAACCCACGAGCTGTGAGATCGTGACCTGAGCCGAAGTCGGTCACTCTACCGACTGAGCCACCCAGGCACCCCAAGGAGAGGGGTTTCTGAGATGGGCTGAGATTATATTATATGAAGAAATAGAATAAGCCAAGAATTGGTAGTGGCAAAGCAAAGGCCATTGGCAAGAGTATAGCTACATAGGGAAGAGCCATGATGCAGCTGGGATAAATTGGGGCCGTAAAATCGGCAACAGAATTCCCCACATATTAAGGGAATTACCATGAAGACATTTTTTTCCAGTTTACCAAGTGGAATCTAAAATAGTCCTAGACCCTCTGTCCTAAGCCTTCTCCCTGATCCCAAACAAGTCACATAAGCAATGATCAGAAGTGGGATGAGTTTACTGAAGTTGTAGCATTCTTTAAACTGGGGAATTCTTAGAAATAGTTACCATCTGAGACAGATTGTTATGGGGGAGGGGTTTTTTTTCTTCACCCTCAAGCCAAGTAATTGAGAAAGCTGGAGTCAAATATGTAAAGGGGAGACTAAAAGAAAGAGAAAAGAGAAGCAAATGGAAAGAAAAGAAAAAAAAAAGTCACTTTCTCACTGCAAGTCTTCAGCCCAGCAGGAGTCCAATCAAAGTTGGTGAGAGGGAAGAAAACTTTAAAATACATATGAAATAAAAGATTGGATTCAGAAAGATCCCATCTTTTGTACCAGAAAAAAAAAATCTTAATATTATTTGTTCTTTTAACTAAAATAGTCTTGGAAGTCCTGGATTCTTCCTGAGATAGCATATTCTGGAGAAGAGATTTTCAGTAGAGCATAAATGGAATCAGGAGTTGCATAAATATAAAGTTACTTTGTTTTATTTCAACAGTTTAGACTCTGCAATAAACCATTGTGATGGATGAGATTACCCAAGAAAGAGTACAGAAAAAAATAAGTCTAAAGACAAAAAAAAAAAAAAAAAAAAAAGAGAGAGAGAGAGAGAGAATGTTTATTGTTAGGGGATGAAGTGATTAAAAGAGTGGAAAAGAAAGCCAGCAATAAGGCAAAAGAGGGAAAAATAACCATTTCAAGTCCTCAGAAAATTACTGTATCATGAAAGTCAAGGGAAGACCACTCCAGGAAGAACAATGTGCCCGCGGTAAAGAATTTAGGAGGGATTAAAGCAGAGAACAGAATGTGCAATCAATGATGGAGATGATATTATTAATTTTTATCAATTTCCAGAAATTGCTGAAGACAGAAGCCAAATATAAAGAACAAGTAAGTGACAGATAATTAGAAAATAGAGCTAGCATATTTAGTCTCCAGTGATAGAAACTTGGGCAATGAAGGGAAAGTAGGAAAAACAGAAATGTTGAGAAGACAGTAGAGTATAGAGGAAGTTTTCTTTAGTATAGGAGTGAGGGGGTACTCTACAAGTTCATAGGCAGAGGGGAAGAAACTGACAGGAAGGCAAGTTCCAGAGAGTGTAGTTGGAACTTAGACAAGGAAGAAGTAACAGGGTGGAACAAGAAGAATAGGGGACCAGAAAGCAGATGGACAAAACTTACATCTTACATCAGGTATTCAAGAAACAGATCCTGGAATGAGAATTCAGTTCAGGAAGTAAGAGAGAAGCAGAGTAGGAAAGGGGAAGAGACAAACAAAGATTCAACTGTGAGCCAAAGTCTGGGTCTCAGCCTGATAACTTGTGGATCCCTGGAGTATAAAATTTATTTCAAAGCAAGGGAACTTTACTTTCAAACTCCCACCCAAGCATTGGAAAGGGGCAACCCTTGGGAGACATACACTCCCAAGATTTCTAACTCTCAGCACTACTTGTGAAAGAAGAGTTGTGGCTTAAGAGGACAGGTCCTCTTATGAAAAGTGCCTGTAAGAACTGTAAGAGGCAAAGGACACAGAAACCGTGCACTGGAGTGCATAGAACTAGGAAACAAGATCTGAGAGTGTCTAGGTGGAGTACCAAGTGTATACTACAGTTGGGAACCACAGGTTAGATGTTTCCTACCTTTGAGATCTTTTGAAATATCTTAATCTCAAATACCTATGTCCTTTTTGGTTACTAAAAGGATGAGATGAGGTAAATTTAAGTGGGAACATTGAATTAGGAGAATTTCTCACCCCCTTCTTGTTTTGGAGATGGAATGAAAAGATAGGATATGGCAGTAGAATATATTTTAGCAATTCAATTACTGAAATTGAAGAAAGTCATAAATGATAGTATGAGTAAGGTTAGCAGCTTTAAATGAATAGGTAAGTTTTGCTGAAACTTGTGCTGAATAGAATATGAACAAAAGGATTTAAAGCAACATGAGTTTAGCTGGGATGGATTTCTAGAATCTAATCAGTATGTTTCTATGACCTTGAATAATAACATTCAGCAGTTTAGAAGTAGCGAGGGGGAAAAAAAGGAAAAAAAATGAGTCAAAAAGGGAGCGTGAGATGACAGACTCAAAGTTGAATTGTAATGGAATAACCTTTGGTTGCCAGTCAGGAGCTGAGGTCTAGAAGTTAGTGATGCAATCAAGGAAACCAAAAGCAGCAGATTAAGGTCAGAGTAAGGAGTTAGGACATTAATGACCAAGACAACTCAACAAATTAAGAGATGATTTTAGAATTGGTAAAATTGGAAATGGAGCTGTCTCATGTGTTACTTAAAATTAGCGTGTGGCCTTGCTTATGTAAGGCAGAGGCAAAGGAGAGGTGGAAGTCCTTGGAACAGATGAGGTGAACCATGAACTGAGATGTTCACAAAGCCATCAACATGAGTCATAAAGTCCCTAAGAATGTCAGCAGTGGAGGGAGAAGATGGCAGAGTTTTCAGTGGGTAGTAAAACAATTAAATAAATTTGGTGGTTAATTGTGATAGTGATTATGTGGTGGTACAAGAAAATAGGATGTGTGAATTCATGCTGTAAATGTTTTGAAATAAGTGAGTATAACCTCAGAGAAAGTTGTCTTTCTTACTTAAATCTTCTTCACTTTAATGGCATTTATTTCCTCTGGTATCTCATACAGTAACTCTTCTATTCTATCATTAACTAGTCCTTTCAATGAAACCTTTCCCATTTCTTCCAAATAGCATCAGATCTCTGCTATTTGACTCCCCCACAACAAACACAAACACATCAAACACAAACAAACAAAAAACACAGCAACTTATTTTTCTCTGCCATGTTACTTCTTAACTTAGAATAAAGAAGTTCTCTTCTTTCCAGAATTGTTAAAATTTATCCATAGCCAAATTCAGATTTTTTCCAGATTTCACACCATTTGCCTTCTCTTTGATATATTTCTCCACTGATTATCCACTCAAGACTTTATTTTCTCTGTTGCTTTCTCTAAATCTGAGTTTTCTTGCTGTATCTAACCTATTCCATATACGTCCTTTGCATCTCTCTCTCCTTATATGTCTTTGTATGCCATTCTCTCTTGCTATATTTACCCTTTACCATGTATTGTCGTGTTTTTTTTTACTTTAATTACTGCATTACATCCAAAATCTCATCTTCATCCTTCACTTATGTTTCCATTTTCCTTTAGAAAATCTTTATTTGAATGTCCACTGTTATAGAAATTTACCATATCCTCCAACCTCTAGTCTAGTGACTTCGTTTCGTAACTATGGCATGTCTTTTTGCTCTGACAAGATTGAAATTTACTTTAGACTTTGTGTAGTTTTTCATCATCTATTTCTTTCTTTATTTTTTAAACATTTTTAGTGTTTGTTTATTTTTGAGAGACAGAGAGAGCACAAGTGGGGGAGGGGCAGAGAGAGAGAGGGGAGACACAGAATCCAAAACAGGCTCCAGGCTCCAAGCTGTCAGCACAAAGCCTGATGCAGGGCTCAAACCCATGAACCCTGAGATCATGACCTAAGCCGAAGTCGGACCCTCAACTGGCTGAGCCACCCAGGGTCCCCTTTCATCACCTATTTCTATCTGTCACTAACTTCTGTCATATCTTCTCTCCAGATGTCTCTTAGATCTTCCATATCTTTCTCTTGCAACTTTGAGCTCAGCACTGATTCGGCTTGAGGAGCTCATTAAATATTTTTGGATTTCCTAATTTTGAGCCCCCAGAACAAGATTTATATTTTATTTCACAAAACAAGAAATCTTTGACATATGTGGCATTCATTTAAATATTATTTACCTCCATACCTTCACTTCTTCTTAAAAACATTTCTTAACTGTTAATTAAGTCACATGGATAGATATTTGTCAGGACTTATAATTAAGAATTGATAAAACTTCTAAATAAACATTTTCGGGAAATGTTTATTATACTTGAAAATATTAGTTTCTCCCTATACATTATCCACGTTTTACTGACTTGAGTTCAGAAAAGAAAAAAGGCTTAAAAGTGACAGTCCATGTAAAAGTTATCCAAACATTGGTTTCTAGGTAATATTACATAGACATTTAATCATATGAATAGACAATTTTATCATATGAATAAAGTACAGCATTTTTATATTCTGTTTGTAGTTAAAGCATGGTAGGTGGTATTACCAGGGGAAAAGGTAAACCATAATGGAATAAATTAGCTGAATCCAAGATATAACTGTGCCTTGAAAAGTGGGCATGAAGCCTGTTTTGAACAATGGAGACTTGAAGATTTTTTTAAATGTAACCAAATACAAAGTAGAAAGCATGTATGAATTTACTTCAGCTTGAAAAATTAGTTTCTACCTTCTATTGATTTTTTGGTAAGGCATCACTTCCATTTAAAAAATTGAAATATAATATATATATTTTATGTGAAAAACACTTTCTACAGTAGAAGCCACAGTATGTCACCATATGATACCAAAAAAGTTGGTTAGCTTCTTGTAGTATATTACATCTAAGTGAAACACAAATACTCTGATTTTGTTTTCTTTAGACACCATAGCTTAACAATAGTTTAACATCTGTTGAGATAGCAAGTGTATCGCATACTTTAACACCATATCTCAGAGTATGCTTTTATCTTAAGGCAAGATGACACATATAAAATTGAAGTAGAATTAAGTTTCATTTGCAATTGAAATACTGGTGCAACCAGGGTGTCAGTATATAAGATTAAGATACAATGATGGTCAAATAACTTGGAAACAGTTATACCCCAAATTATAGCCAGCTTTCTCTACAGGTATATAAGAGAGGCATATAATCAAATTATAATGACAAATGAAAGAAAAGTGTCACAGTATTTTTTACTAGGAATTTTCTCAAATATTCTGCAAACGCCCTTGTTTCAAACTTAGGTTTTGCTCACCTAATCTTTTACCATATGCTTTATCTTTATTCCTTAACGTCTAAACGTGAATCTTGGATCTTATTCCCCTTGCTAAAAGGAGGGAAGAAGGACTGGAAGTGATCAAGGTGCCCTGGGCTATCCTTGTAGCTCTTGGGTTGGTGGAGGAGAAAGAGTGTACAGAAAGGTCATGCCACCTCCTAGTACAAGAGGGAACTTTTGGTCTGGACCACCAAAGCCATGTTCAATGGAGACCAGAAATAGCCACACACAAATGCATGACTTTACCTTGATTTTTAAAGGGATCTGACCAATAAAACTGTGGTAAAGGGTAAAAAAGAAGTTTGCAAGATTGATTTCTCTATCCACCTATAGAAATTGTCTCTGCTTCTTTCAATGTGGAATACCCAGGGTGGGTTGGGTATGACTGATAAGACAGATCGGAGGTCATGAAACAAATCAGAAATTTCTGTGTAATGTTTTAAGAATCAGCACATGAGTACTAGTAGTCTAGGCTCTAGGAGTAAAGGTATTAAATATTTCATAGGAAAATACATAAAGGGTAAACATCAAATATTATATATTAGAGATACTATAAATGAATAAAATATAGACCATTTACTCAGGAAAAACACTATGAACATGTAAATAGCAAACCAATATCATATATGTACATAGACATGTATGTGTATATGTATATATTTGTTAAAATGAGAGGGTGTGCAATGAGGCAGGGTATAAATAAAATAAGGGACTAAATATATTGCAGGCCATAAACAGAATATGCTGTATCATCACAGATGCCAAATACATTTTTCTTTGTGAATAATTTTTCCTCATATTTCTCCAGTATTGGCTGGACTTACACATAACAATTGTGTCACTCAATATTGCAGAGTAGTGAATCAAGAAGGAATCTGATATAGAACTTAAGGATAACAGAAACCAGAACAAGTCCTATAGAATAAATGGTAAATACTGTTTTAGACTTAAACAGAGAAAGAGAATGACCCAGATGGCCTGTATCTTTATTTTGGCTCAAAAGAAAAGTTAATTTCTGAAGTTACTTATAGAAATGACAACTTCTCTCACCATCGCACTTCAGTATTTTCAGTGTTGAAGCCTATACTTTTACGACTTAGAGACTTACACCTAGCAAGTTTTAAGTATTTCTTTTGGCATTTTTCTTAAGGCAAATCTTTACCCATTTGCCTCTGCCATTAAACAGTGAGTTTCATGAGGGTCACTGAGTCCAGTTCATTTTATAGCAACAACTGCTAGCATTACATAACAACACTAATATTGGTTGAATGAGTACGTGACTGCACTGAAAGAATACATTTGAGAATCATCCACCAAACCACAGACAAAAATGAATAAATAAATAAATAAATAAATAAATAAATAAATAAATAAAATAAAAAAAAAAGAAGAAGAAAAGCAGTGTTCAAGGTTATACTGTCTCTAGACTCTTCCTTTTAACAGAGTGTCCCTCTATCTGTGCTTGAGTTCTTTTTATGTTATAGGAACCTCTAAGCAAAAGTAACACATTCAGGACTTGAAAAGTGATTTGGGATTGCCATGTAATGCTTTCTCAAAGCAAAATTGCACATAAATGAAGGAAAAGGAAATGCAAAGAAACACTCACAGGAATAGAGAAGGTTCTTCATTACAGCGTATATCTCTCAGAGGGGATGCAGGATGCCATTTCATGTATTCGTGAAATGTATTCAAATTTTTATAGTATGTTATTTACATGTGCCTTAAAGATTGAGACATTGACGTGTTGGCCTATGAAGTACTCGATTAGTATGAGTTTTAAGTAATTCTAATGAAACTGCTAAGACATTGAAAATTACAAGCAGTTTGTCAAAAGCTCATGCTCACACAAAGGCTAGCTGCTGTTGTTAATTTGTAGGTTTGTTTGTTTTTTTATATTTTTTACTGATATAGTATCTCGCTATTGCCCATTGGTGTGGCAGAGGAATCTTCTCAACCAAGGCAACTGCCTATTAAAGAATTATATGGTCTTTATTTTTGTGCCTGCACGGACATTTTTGGTTATCTCATCTTTGTTTAGCATACGTGATAAAGTATATAAATCATGCTGTCCTAGAAGGACGTAAGAATGGGAAAAAATGGTGAGTTCATTGTAAAAATTGCAGCCCAGATCTGTGTTCAGAGGAAATAGTTTAGCAGTCAAATTAAGAATCTTAAACCCAAAGAAAATGATTGATTCAAATTAGTTTCTTTTCACTATTGTTCATATATCCAAAAGAATCACCCTTAATACTATTCCTTTTATGATAATTTAGACTTATTCAGTATTCTTTTTCCACCTCAAACTTTTTACCTTTCCCCAGCAAAGCCAAAGCTTTGTTTTCATGTTACTTTTATTTCTCAAAAAAATATTTATTCGAAATTAGCATTTATAATATTTTGTATATTTTTCAACTTTAATTGTGATAGAAAAAGATTTGCTTTCCTTGATAAGTATACCTGCATGTAAAGTAATTCTGACATCAGTACGCTGGTTATATGGTCAATTCAGTAAACTTTCGAAGACTATAAGTGTATCCTAAGCCTTTGGGAATTCCAGTGCTCCTAAATCTTTTGCCTATTTTTCAAATGTCAATAATTAATTGGAATTACTACTTGAACATAGTATGCATTCATTGCACATTTTCCTGCCAAGAACTGTGTCTCATAAGACAATAAGGATATTTGTGTTATGATGATTTCTGACAGTATTCTTACAATCCTTCAAAGCACTTTTGAATGTCCCATTTGTAATTCTTTTTATTTTAAATCTGTAACTGCAAGCCCCTGTAAGTATGGGAATTTACAGTTTAAGACAAATTATCATCCAGAGAAACTTCAATTATATAACATAACATTTGATTTTGACAATTCTGAAAATTTCTAGGTCTGAGATAAACTTGAGAAGTATCTTAAGTGCTAGATTAACCAAGCTAGGGATCTAAAGGCAGTTTCCTTCATTATATCATACAATTCAACAAACATTTCACTACAGCAAATTTTGAACTCAAATGGGGACATCGGTCTGTAATGCTGCCACTGAATCTTAATTTCTGTGGGGTCTCAAAACCAGTGATAAGGATTTTCATTTATTCCCTTCATGAAAAAAATCACACTTAGATACAAAGAATCTATGTTCGTTAAAGATATCTCAAGTACATCTATGTAAATTACTATTTTAAATTATTCATAAGTTTCTCCCTGCAGTTTCATAAGCTTAGTGTTCTTTCTCTACATTTAGTTATAATCCCTGAAGGTTCTCACGGTGCTAATTCTATTCAATTTGTTATTTTTAATTTTTGTTTAAGGAGAAAATAAATTACTCTTTTCCTGAAATTCATAAAATGTCGCTTAACTTAAGTAGGTATAGAATCTTTTAGTTTTATTAAGTTGATAAATTGTTTAGCCATAAAAGTGGTTCCTGTAGTCAGATTTGGCTTCATATATAATGATAATTTACCTAATCACTACTGAAAATTTGAGTAAAATCTGTACTCACAATAGTTTTATTTTGAGTAATTCTAGTTCTTAATTTTATTGTTATTCATCCAGGCCTCCTGCATGGAAGTAATACAGATTTAAAATGCAAAGGGACTACTAGAGAAAAAAAGAATGAGAGACTGGTTTCTTGATACTAGGGCTTTTTTCATGGCTTGTTCTGTGTTTTTTAAGTATGAAGATCTTTGTTCTAATTCCTTATACCTAAGGAAAAGTAGCATTTTATATGAGATTATTATATTATTGTATTATGTTTATATTTTGTGAGACAACATAGAGAATACACCACAGGCCTGGGTTAGTAAAGCCTGAGTGAAGTTCCTGGCTTTGACCCTTTCTTACCAGCTGTGTGACTGGATGATTGACTTCCTGAGCCACAGTTTCCATAGCTGTGAGAAGCAGAGCTAAATTTGTTAAATGATTTGATTTGCTCTGTTCACTCAAAATATTTTTATTTATTTTTTAAAATAATATTTGTATTACTCATTTAGTACATCTGAAAGCAGATTACTATTAAATAAAAGGGATATTGTACATATTTCCTTTCATATTTAAACTCTGGAGTATGTTAGGGGTGCCTGGGTGGCTCAGTCCGGTGAGCTTCTCCACTTCGGCTCCCATGATCTCATCGTTCATGAGCCGGTGCCCAACGTCAGGCTCTGTGCTGACAGCTCAGAGCCTGGAGCCTACTTTGGAGTCTGTGTCTCCCTCTCTCTCTGCCCCTCCCCTGCTCACATTCTGTCTCTCTCTGTCTCTCAAAAATAAATAAACATTAAAAAATAAATTAAAAAAAATAAACTGGAGTATGTTAAAATAGATGACAACAATCAGACTGAATAAGCACCTGTCTGTCTTCGCTCCCAAAATGCCTCCTTCACAGTGTTGTGCCCCCTGCCATTTTGACACAGTGATTGATTAGTCATTTTAGGAGCATTATTAAAACTTTTTCCTTAAAAAGTTAAATGGAGCAACAAATTTGGCCTCCCAGTTATTTTATTTTTTTAATACAATGAGAATCTCCATTAAAGTTTAAAAATCTTAACTTTAATGAAAACATAGATTTTTTATGGCTATTTCAACCTATAGCTAACCAATAAAATGCTAGTTGGATTTCTTGTACGAAGTTTTCCCTTTCTAATTATAGACCATATAAATATGAACGAAAGCTTCTTCAGGATTAATATACTTGGAATTCTAGCCACACCTTCTTTTTCATCTGGTTGTGAAAGTCCAGCACATTTATTTTATACAGCATTTCCATGAAAAAAAATCAACTTTTAAAATAAATCAAAACAATATGCGTAAAGGGAATACATATATTTTTATGTAGTTTAAGTATCTTTTTATGGATAAATAATACATTTGAGTGGATACAAAATATGAATGTACATCTTTGATTTTTCTATATGCAACCTCATTTTCTAATGTATGATCACTCCTATATACGTATTCAAATATGCACAAAATACGCATTCATTGTTGCCAGGATGAATCAATGATTACCATATTTTTCTAAATTCTAATCACTGCTGTTTCCTGACAGCTAAATAAAAACTTCAATGGACATAATTTCAAAAGAATGGATCCTGTTTATCTGAAAGCATGGATTTTGTATTGTAATATAAATATTATGTATGCTGAACGAATGAGCAAAAGAAAGCATGAATAATATGCCTTCTGTTTTTCTACATTTAGTTTTTTGACATGTTTTATTTCAGCATACTCTGGATTTTCTTTCTGTATTTCATTTTCTTCCATGTTCCATTTTGTATTACGTGATCACTATAATAGGAATATCTGCTTTTGCATGAATCTATGTTTTATGATTGCTTCACAAGATAACTTACAAAATTCAAATTAGAATGGTTACATTTATCAGTGTAATTGGACAGAACTGAAATTATAGTGCATTCATATATATATTAATATTTATCTCCCACTAATTTTATTTTAAAATTTTTCTAATTTCCTAGTGCTGTAGGTATAATAGTAGATGAAAATGAGAAAAGATCACAGTCCTCATTGAGCTTATTGTCCAATGAGGGCAAAAAAACATTAATGAAAATAGCACTGTAAAGAAATATAAGAACTATAACACTAAATTTCACTCTAATCCATGCAGAGTATAGGGTAAAATAATCAGAACACTGAAGAATTTTTGAGGGAAATGATGTTTGCAATGGAAACAAGAGCAAATGAGGCAAACAGGTTGGAGAAGAGCATTTCAGACAGGGAGTAGCCTATGCAAAGTATTTTGGAGGGATTTTGAATCCATCCTTGTGATTTCTATGAATCGTTAAATATTTTTTAAAATAAAAAAATTCTTTTTCACAAATATAAACACATGGATGTTGATTTCTAAAATGTATTATTTTTGTTCTATTGGTATGAATGTCACTGCTTTATTGTTAATAATATGGGTTTTTTTTGTATTTATCTGCATATTACTATAAATCAACAATTTCATTTCAGCTATTTGTTCTGGACTGAATGGGGACAGATGCCCTGCATTGGAAAAGCTCGCTTAGATGGCTCCGAGAAGGTTATCCTTGTAAGCATGGGAATAACATGGCCAAATGGTATCTCCATTGACTATGAGGTGTGTTGGATTTCTTAAGTATTTAAAGCGCATTAACTGCCAGCTTGCATTAATCCACTCTTAGTGTTCTCTTATTTTTTTAATAAACCACTTAATCCAAAACAGCTTGTAACATTACTTTTCAATCGATCTTTAGGAAAACAAATTGTACTGGTGTGATGCTCGTACAGACAAAATAGAAAGAATTGACCTTGAGACTGGAGGGAATCGTGAGATGGTGCTGTCAGGGAGCAATGTGGATATGTTTTCAGTTGCGGTCTTTGGGGCTTACATCTACTGGTCTGACAGGTAATTTATTTTTTCATAAGTATTTGAGTCTCAAAATGTTATTTCAGTGCCAGTTGCTTTACCCTTGTAGGATTAGCCATTCCCTAGCAAGGGCACAAAAAGGATCTCACAAAGCCATGTGATTTCCACAGAAAGTCAGGCACTCTTGCTATTCCAGGCTCAAGCGTTTCAATGTCACAGACTAAAGTTGGTTTCTTTCCCCTTCTGCTTGGCCATCTGTTATCTTCAGTTTAAATAACTGGCTTGATGTGAATTACTTAAAGATTGTTGATCACGTATGTCCAACTTTTTGTCAGAGCACATGCCAACGGGTCCATCAGAAGAGGCCACAAGAATGATGCCACAGAAACCGTAACCATGAGAACAGGTCTTGGAGTCAACCTGAAGGAAGTTAAAATCTTTAACCGAGTAAGAGAGAAAGGTCAGCATTCTTATAAAATAAATATATCTTCCATTATTTCTCTCCTTTTTAAAAAATATTAATCAAAGTTAGAGATTCTTATATGAATCCAAAACCTCAAAACTGTATTTTTAAACATCTAATTTCCTATAAAAATCATACAGTAGTCTAATGAAATGAATACACAATAGTTCATACATAGATAGTTTTGCCTTAGACAGTGTATTTATATGGACATGTTATATGCCTGGCATGCCTTCAGTATAGGTTTGGGCTAAGTAATGTAGAAAATCTTTATAAATATACATACTCGACAAAAAAATACAAAGCACAATTAGAATATTAGAGAGTAAAAGTTGCCAAAGCTACGTATTTTGGGTTATGTTTTAATATATAAAGTGATATGGCTTCAGAAGTTTGCTATTGGTGTGAAATATTTCTGAAGTCATCAGTCCCTTAAAATGTGTTTTTTGAAACTGATATAAATGTGGTTTGGATTTTTTTTTAATTTACCTCAATTAAGTGTCCATTTTATGTCATTAAATATCCATATTAATATCCATTAAAATAAATTGTAATTAATTTTCTTGACATCAAAGGAATGCATAATAATTTTATAGTTGATGATGGATTCATGGAAGAAAATCAGCCGTATGGAGCAATCTTGATAGCATATTACATCGTCACTCAAAACTGAAGTAAAAACTTATGCTTAATATACTTAGGAGGTTAGGTACATTGGCACTGTAAATTTCTTTGATAGCTTTCATATTTCATAGACACAGATTTTAAAGCAGTGCACTGTTTGTTGGGGAACTCAGTTCATGTTTTGAGAAAATTGTTATTTGTGCCAAAGATTACAGTACATGAAACCTATTGCAATCTCAGCATCAAGTTTCAAAAAAGAGATATACACTTAACTGGCTGATTACAAGAAAAATGTAATGCTTTCATTTAGATGATAATTAGAGCAGAAGAATGCAGTCTTTTAAATCAGAAATCCAAGATTTAAACTGGTGTGAAAAAAGTCAGTATTTTATAGTATTTGACTTTTTTACTGACCAGTATTAAGAATAATAATAATAAAAAATAACAGACTATTCAACATTATTTTAAAAAATATTTCTGTAAGAGGGCTGCCTGAGTGGCACAGTCAGTTAAGCGACTCTTTTTTTTTTTTAATGTTTATTTATTTTTGAGAGAGAGAGTGACACAGAGTGTGAGCAGGGGAGGGGCAGAGAGAAAGGGAGACAGAATCTGAAGCAGGTTTCAGGCTCTGAGCTGTCAGCACAGAGCCTGATGCAGGGCTGGAAGCACGAACCATGAGGCCATGACCTGAGCCAAAGTCGGACACTTAACTGACTGAGCCACCCAGGCACCCCTAAGTGACTCTTGTTATTAGCTCAGGTCTTGATTTCAGGATCGTGAGTTAAAGCCCTCCACTGGGCTCCATGCAGTGCATGAAGCTTGCTTTAAACATTTTTTTTCTGAAAGAAAAATCATTTGAAAACAAAATAAAAAACCAAACATATATGTTTGTATATGTGTGTGTCTTTTTTTTCCTGTTTAGGGACCAATGTTTGTGAAAAGGACAATGGTGGATGCCAGCAACTTTGTCTTTATCGAGGAAATTCTCGGAGAACTTGCACTTGTGCCCATGGATATTTAGCAGAGGATGGAGTTACTTGCCTAAGGCATGAAGGCTATTTGCTATATTCAGGGAGAACAATATTAAAAAGTATACATCTTTCTGATGAAACCAATTTAAATTCACCAATAAGGCCATATGAAAATCCACATTATTTTAAGAATGTCATAGCCTTGGCTTTTGACTATAATCAAAGAAGAAAAGGTACCAACCGAATCTTTTACAGCGATGCACACTTTGGAAATATACAGCTTATTAAAGATAACTGGGAAGACAGACAAGTAATCGTTGAAAGTAAGTACAATATTTTTTTAAATACTTTGGTGAAAATGAGTATCATTTGCATTAGCAGAGAAATTAGAATGGTAATTGTATGTAGTAATTAATTTTTTTGAGTTTATATTCAAGAATAATGCACCTATGTTATCTGATCTGCTGAAAGTCAAAGAAGCAATTAACCGTTAGCATGTACAGTATGTATATTATGATTATTAGTTTCTAATCATGGATCTTTCTATATAATCCTTGACAGTGTCTTTTTGTATGTATATCAAAATTCATGGAAATTTTTTTTCGGTATAAAACTATACTAATTTTATTTTCTTCTTCTGGGTGAAATTATATCTTTAGGAATATCTGCCTAATTTTATTCAGTGAATTGTATTTTCTCAAACAAATATCAGAGATTATTATTTGTGTGTGTGTGTGTGTGTTGTGTGTGTGTGTGTGTGTGTGTATAGTAGTGTTGAGAAAATGTCAGTAAATAAATACTATTTTACAATATTTTTATATTTTAAGGGACATATTCATTCAAGCAAAATATTGTTATTCATGTAGTTTATTGTTTTATATTCGTATTGTTTATTCGTATAGTTATTCATATTGTTTAGAGAAACATCTTTCCTGCCATCCAACTTTCAACAAGGATGATCTTCACATTCCTGATATAACCTCTTGCTTTTCTCTCTGTGTGATTTTCATATATCCCTCACTTTTCCAATTTCATTATACTTGAAGACAATCCTTTTCATTACTTTTTAAATTGTAAAATAATGCATAAATTAATTGTATTCAAGTAAAATAGATTTAAAAACTAAATTTCTGCCTTATCACTGCAACATCAATTCCATTTACTTACCCATAACAGCAGTCATGTCTTCAGAACTTTTTTCATGTAATGTGTATCTCATTTGTAATTACAAAATTGAATGATACTATATGCATTATTCAGATTTTTTATATATGTACCTTGAAAAGTTTTTATTTCCTATTTAAGACTCTATCTAATTCTTTTGAAAACCTGTGCCTATTTTACACTAAATATAAACTAATCATTTTGTTCTGATAAACATTTATTTCTGGTATTTCATCATTACCTACAATCTCAAAATGAACATTTGTGCATATAAATATTTTTATTCACACATGTGAGTATTTCTTTAGCATAGAATCCTAGAAATAGAATTGCAGAATCAATCAGTATTTATTTTAATTTTTAGCTGGTCAAATTCCTGCCAAAAAGACCATACCAGTTTCTATTTTCATCAAATGTATATGAAAAGGCTTATTGTCTCACACTGTTTTCAACAATAATTTCATAATTTTTATTAATTTATGACTATCTAATTTGTAAGAAAAGTCAGCTTATATTAATATACCTGATAGCTAGTGAAATATAACATCTACTATATGTTTACTCATTTAAATGTAAGTATAAATATGGTCAAACTTATTATACATTGCCACACAATGCAATGCCTAACATTCTGCTAGGCCAGTATTTGTTTATTCAAATCTTACTCAGATTTTCCAAATTAGTTCAAACGTATACTTGTATAAATATATATTATCATTTCTTTATTCTCTAGGTTACTACACTTATTGATAATTTCATACCAGTTGTAAATTACAGAACGTGCCAATATGCCATTTTGGTGTGTGTGTGTGTGTGTGTGTGTGTGTGTGTGTGTGTGTGTGTTTGAAAAAGAGAGAGAGACAGAGGGAGGGAGATAATGCAACTGTAACAATATTGATCTTAAAGTACAGACATATTTGAGATTTATCAACTCAGTATATGTATAGGAAGTTTAGATTATACTACTACTCTAGTCCTCCGTTTCTTCTAGACTGATACAGTTCAGAGTTGAAAGTGCTTGCATTGTATCCACAATATATTAATTAACTTATTAATTCATTTTCTATGCTTCAGAATTTTTGTCAGGTATTCTGGTTATAAAGTTGAATACCGGCCCATAGGCCTTTAGAAGCCACAGTTTCAGAAGAGAATGCAAATAAACATTGAAATTCAGTAGAAGCCACAAGATACTAAAAGACTAGAGAATTAAAAAACAAACAAACAAACAAACAAACAAACAAAAACTGTTTGGGGAAGACTATAAGACGCCACTGACCTGAGTTGAGGAAACTTAAAAGATCAATAGAAACCTATTAGTAGACTGGGGCAGGTAGAAGAGGAGAGGAAGAAAAAATAATTCTAGACCTGTGGTCCTCAAGTGTGGTTTCCTGGGGACTCCTGATAGGTGTTTGAGGAGTCTAAGAGATCAATAGTATTTTCATAATAATACTAGATAATTGCCTTTCCACAGAATTGACCTTTGCATTGATGGTGTGAAAGCAGTGGTGGCCAAACTGCTGACGACTTAGTGCTAATCAAAGCAATGGCGCTAAACTGTATTAGTAGTCATTGTATTTTTCAATGCTGCTTAATAGCAGAGAAAAAAAAAGCCTGTTTCACTTAAGAACATCCTTAAAGAGAGTAAAACATTTTTATTTTATTAAATCCTGATCCTACAGTACACATCTCTTTATTAGTCTATGTGATGAAATACACATAGGACACTTTTGCTGCATTCTGAACTTCATTGGCTGCCTAAAGGAAACCAAGTATTTGTGTGATTATCTGGGTCCATGCTTCTTTTAAGGAACACCATGCTTTACTTGAAAGAGTGAGGAACATAGAGTCTATGGTTATTCAAACCTTGGTGTGTAGCAGACATTTTCTAAAGAACGAATACAATGAGTCTGTCACTACAAGGAAAATGACTTCCAATATCTGCTGCAAATAATAGAAATCAAGCTTTCATGTAAAAGTTACAATTCCGGAGAATTTGTATCGAGTACAGTAAGCTTGATGACTTCCCAGTGCTTAAAGGCTTTTCTGATGATATGGGTGTTGGTATTATTGAGCTAATTTTTTTGCACAATGAAATGTGTCAACAGATATGCTTAACTTAGGGAACCAATATTTTTCAAATGACATGATAAAAAAAGTCATGAATGGGTAAATGATCCATTCAAAGTGTAGGATGGACCAATGGATTTTAATATGATAGAGTATGAAAAGTTCACCAGTATGGTTTCTGATTCCACACTGAAGCTAAGCTTTAAGTAACTACCACTTGTTATGTGTTAGTAGAGTGTGAAAGAATATCCAGAATTATCTGGAAAGGCTACTAAAACACCTTTCTCTTCCAACTTCATAGCTGTGTGAGGCTGGATTTTCTTCACATACTTCAACTAAAACAACCTAACAGGAAAAGAAGCCGATGTGTGAACCTAGCTGTCTTCTAGTAATCCAGAAACTAAACAGACTTGTAAAATTTTAAAACAGTATTCCGTTCTCATTTAAAACAATACAGGCGTGCCTGGGGGGCTCAGTTGGTTAAACATCTGACTCTTGATTTTGGCTCAGGTCATGATTTCACAGTCATGAGATTGAGCCCCACATCACACTCCACACTGAGCCTAGAGCCTGCTTGGGATTCTTTCTGTCCCTTTCTCTCTGCCTCTCTCTCACACTCTGTTTCTCAAAATAAGTAAATAAACCTTAAACAAAATAAATTAAACAATACAGGTATTTTCTTAGAAGGTGTTAGTTATATTAATATGCAGTCAATTCATTTGTGTTTTACAAGATGAATTGAAATTTACAAATTAAATTTTACAAATTTACAAATTATAAGAGGTTAATATATATTTAAAACAAAATTTTTAGTTTAAATTTCTAATATGGTAAATAAATATGATGCAAATCACACAAAATTTCTTTCAAGTCCTCAATTTTTAAGATAGTAAAAGTTCTCAGAATGAGAAGTTTCCAAACTACTCTTCTAGAATAAGCGTTCAGAAAATTTTTATTTTTTTAAAAGGTTATTTATTTATTTTGAGAGAGAGAGAGAGCTAGCTGGGGAGAGGCAGAGAGAGGAGAGAGCGAATCCCAAGCTGGCTCCTTGCTGACAGCATGGAGCCTGATGTGGGGCTTGAACTCATGAATTGTGAAATCATGACCTGAGCTGAAACCTAGAGTCAGACGCTTAACTGACTGAGCAACCCAGGAACCTCCAAGCTCAGAAAATCTTTAGTACAAAGACAGGGTAGACAAGGAATCACATATCATTTAGTGTGATTAGAATGTGGATTATATGGCATAAATTGGTGTGAGATGAAGATAAAGTCCTAGGGAGGTTGCCAATAATGAAAGATTTGATCTGCCAATATAAGGAGCATTAAAAAAAGTTTAGGGGTTCCAGGTCAGTCAGTTAAGCATCCGACTTCAGCTTAGGTCAGGATGTCACAGTTGGTGAGTTTGAGACCCGCATCGGCTCTCTGCTGATGGAGCCTGGAGCCTGCTTTGGATTCTGTGTCTTCAGCTTTCTCTGCCCCTACCCAGCTTGTGCTGTCTTTCTTCCAAAAATAAACATTAAAAAAATAAATAAATAAAAATACAAAAGCATTTTAAAAAGTTTATTGAGATACAATTTATACACCATACAATTCACCCATTAAAAGTGCACAACTGAATAGTTTTTGGTGTATTACATTACATTTTTAATTTTTTAAATTGGTAATATATATTATGCATAATATATAATACATATATAATAAAATTCGCCATTTCAACTATTTTTAATTGTACAATTCAGTGCAATTAGATTCTTAATATTGTGCAATCATCATGACCATTTCCAAAATCTTTTTATCACTTCAAATAAAATTCTGTTTAAAAGTTACTCCCCATTCCTTTTCCCCATAGCCCCTGGTAACCTTTGATCTGCTTTCTTTCTTTATAAATCTGCCTATTTTATGTATTTCATGCTAGTGTAATGACACAATATTTTACCTTATGTATGTGGCTTATGTCACTTAGCATAATGTTTTCAAGGTTCATTCATGTTACAGCATGAATCAAATTCATTCCTCTTTTTGTACCTGAATAATCTTTTATTGTATATATAAACCACATTTTGTTTATCTTTTCATTTCGTTTGCAGACACTTGATTTCTTTCTACTTTTTGACTATTGTAGAAATGCTGCAATGAACACTGATGTACTAATATCCAAGATAAGTAGTTTTGGTTTTATTAGTAGATGAAGGGAAAACATTTGTGTTATAAGGTGTACATACACTAGGCTTTTGTTTTATGATGATAAGTCTGGCTGTGCTATGTTCAGTAAAGTTCAATGGTCATGTCTGAAGGCTAAGATGACTTCAGAGTATAGATCCTTTTAGAACAGTGGTAAATGAAACTGAAAGCATATTAAAGTGTACATGCAACCAAACCATTCTACTCCTGCCTCCTAAAATCAAAGCAATTAAAACCAGTAGCATTTTCGTGGCTGAAAGTGTTAAGGCACATGGAAGAAGTGAAACAAAATAGCTGGGAGTTGGAAATCAGTCAAGTTGGGATTCAGATCCCACTTTGCTGTTTATTTACTATGTGATACTGTCAGTTTCCTCACCTCCGAAATGGGAAACCAAATCATAGTTTTTTGTGTGTGTGGAGGTTTTATAAGAAAGGGTATGCACATGGGGCGCCTGGGTGGCGCAGTCGGCTAAGCGTCTGACTTCAGCCAGGTCACGATCTCGCGGTCCGTGAGTTCGAGCCCCGCGTTGGGCTCTGGGCTGATGGCTCGGAGCCTGGAGCCTGTTTCCGATTCTATGTCTCCCTCTCTCTCTGCCCCTCCCCCGTTCATGCTCTGTCTCTCTCTGTCCCAAAAATAAATAGACGTTGAAAAAAAATTAAAAAAAAAGGGGTATGCACAAAACTTACAATCAAGCCTAATTTTATTTAAAACTTTGTGTTACTGTATTTGTGATACATTTGTGGATTATTTAAGATAATTATCCTCTAAATTATTTTTAGAATATGTGTTAGAGTTGTTAAACAATCAGAAATAATTATAATAATTACAGATATGAGGTAGTGTATTAAGGTCAGACTAGAATTTAAAAATTAAGATTAGTTTACGTGGATAATTCACATAAACTTCTCTAAATACCCTCCTTACACCACCCGATCCCCACTAAGAAGTTGCTAATTTGTTTAACCATTGCAATCCTCTCTTGAAGTTTTGTAGGAGAATTTATAGTTTGATTTGCCAGACCAGAAAATAAAAACAACAAACAAAGCAAAACAATTCCCTCCCCCAAAAGAGTTACTGGTACACAAGTATATACAAATGAGATGCAAAGTTCATTTTTGTCTTGGTATTGCATTTTAATGATTCTGGAATAATGCATTTCGTCTTGTTACATCTTTTACCACATATAAAAAGAAAAAAAAACTTAATGGCAACATGATGAAGTATTTACAGATATCAAAAGCAGTGATAGGGCTGCAGCTGCTGTGAAGGGCTGCTGGGCTGAGGGTGCTGATCCTTCTCAGTTGCTTTCCTTCTCTGTGTGGGGTGAGCAGGTCTCTGGGCCCTGGCCCAGCCCTGTTGTGGGTAGGCTACTGTGAGAAGTGCAGGACCTATGGCACTCCTGGCATGGTCACTTCTCCAGTGTGTCTGCTGGGTGGGCATCGCCCGGCCCATTACAGCTTGACTGCTGAGCAGAACGGGCGTGGCTGGAGCACCTGCCTATCCTAGTTGTAGTTCAGGGTGCTCACCCTGCCCTTGCATCTTGTCTCCTTAGCTAAAGGGCTCAAGAATTGCATCCCTCCCAGTTGTGGTTTGGTGTCTCCATGGGGTTAATTGCCATGCAAACTTGCCCACACTGGTTACAGCACTGGGTAGGCAGAGCATTCCCTCCGGTGCTAGCAGGCTAGAGGTAGAGCACCAAAAATAGTGCCTGTCGACTCTGTCAACAGCAAGTTATGATGAAATTTCAAAAGTGGAATCTTTCAGGGCTTTTGTCCCTGGATAAAGTCCCTACAGTTTCCTCTGTCTCCAGCAGCGACTTTAAATTAGTAAGTGGGTCTCTCTCACTTATGGTCTAGGCAATTTTCAATCTGTTTTGCCCAGATTCTCGGGGTGAGTGGCTTTTCTTGCAACTCCTTTAAGAGTCAGATCTCCCTCTCCTGTAATTCTGTGATTCTACTCATCTTAATCCTCATTGATTTTTAAAACCAGACATTTTAGGGGCTTATCTTTCTGGTGATAGCCCCCAGGGTCAGAGTTCCTGATGAAGGACATAATTTATTCACTCCTTGGGGAAGTGTTCTGTATTTTGGGCATCATCATTGTGATTGGGAAGTAACCTCACTGCTGGGTTAGGGTCCCAGAGGATGTGGTTTTTCTGCCACTCTTACTCTTCTCAATGCATCTTGTGTGTGTGTGTGTGTGTGTGTGTGTGTGTGTGTGTGTGTGTGTAGGTGCTATTCATCTAGTTCTCAGGTCCTTATCAGAGAAAAATGATTTCATAACTAGCTGTAATTTTGTTGTGTCCCGGGAGGAGGTGAGTTCAGGGTTTTCCTACAATACCATCCTGAACCCTCTTCCTTCATAATGCTTTTATATATATATATATATATATATATATATATATATATATATATATATATATATATATATATATAGTTTTTTTCAAGACTACTGGTGGTAATATGCCTTGCTTTTAAACTATATTTTATTGGAAATATCTTTTTCCTTTATTTTTTAAAAATTTTTTTAAATATTTATTTTGGGGAGGGGGGGCGTGAACATGAGCAGGGGAGGGGTAGAGAGCAAAGGAGACACAGAAACCAAAGCAGGCTCCAGGCTCTGAGCTGTCAGCACAGAGCCTGATATGGGGCTCGAACCCACAAACTGTGTGATCATGACCTGAGCTGAAGCCGACACAACCGACTGAGCCACCCAGGTGCCCCTTTTTTATTTCTTTTAAATGAGCTAGTTCCATATCCTTTTATGAGTGCCTAAACATTCATTTGATTATGTTAATTTTTCTTTTTTGTTTTAAATGTTTCTATATTTATTTTGAGAGAGAGAGAGAGAGAGAGAGAGAGAGAGAGAGAGAGAGAGAGAGAGAAGGAGCAGGGATGGGGGAGAGAGGGAGAGAGAGAGTCCCAAGCAGGCTCCATACTCAGCCTGGAGCCTGACACTGGGCTCAGTCTCACGACTGTGAGATGACTACCTGAGCTGATAGCAAGAGTTGAATGCTCAACCAATGACCCACCCAGGTGCCCCATTTTATGTTAATTTTTCTATTTGCAATTTCAAAGGCTAAAAAAAACTGTCAGCTGTTAAAAAGTATTTATTTTTTATTTGCTTGGTATATATCATATAAAAATTCATTCTCAAAATGTGGGGATCTTAGCTACTCAACTTTTTCAGATTTTATAAAATAAATACTTTCACTCATATTTATTAGCTTGCAGCAATTTTCAGATTACCTATTAAGATAATTGCAAATGTTGGAAATACATAAAGGAGCATTGTTTTATTGTACATTGAAATTACAAAGGTTAAGAAACAGGTAATAATGAAGGATGAATGTTCTGTGTAGGGAGTCAGCAAGTGCTGAGGCAAGGGATAATTTTTATGCTCCAATGGAAGACAGAGAATAACATGATTGATTACGGAGAGCAAAATCTAGAGTTAATCATGATTAGTGCAGAGAAGAAGAGAACATGGGATTTCCTCCTCATTAAGTTGCAGGATGTAAATTGGTGCTCAGTATGGCTTCCATGAATTCATAATTTCTTAAAATATTTGACTCTCTCCAAGAAGATGGCCTATGTCAGGTTGGGGAGGAAACAATTTTTACTATATCCTCTTGGGATTTTGTCAGTGAAATGTGAATTCAACTCATAGAAAACAGCTTATCATGAAAAAAAGAAGGCATAAAATTTTTATGTAATGTTAATTTTTTATGAGTACATGAAGGACTTCACAGAAAAGAAGTAAAGACCTAAAGAAACAGAGTCAGGGGTTTATATACCATTTTAACAAAGGGTGATCAATTGCAGAGATGTAGCTAAATGACAACAACAAAAAACAACCACAAAAAAAAGGAATTAAGGCTTCTAGGGAAAGTAAATTGTGGGAGGATAAATATATGGGGGAAACTAATGGAAGATAATGTTTTTTTTAGTAAGATGTTGTTTATGTTGACTCATTTCGGTGCTATCTCCAACTCCTGTGATAATGATAGTTCTTCCTGCCCTAGAATCATGGAGGGGATACCTTCATGAAGGAAAATTTATGTCCTGTTATTAAGTAGATAGGGGGAGGGTAGCAAGCTTTTCCTGTATCCACTGTTTCTCAGTTGCCTTCAGCTCACAATAATCCTTATGTGATAGTAGTATAATTTGGGGTGGCATATTCTGATCCCCTTCATAGGCATGATGGTCCTAAATGTATTTTACCCTACAATTTTGATCAAGACCAGATCCCTATAGGGCACTGGCATATCTGAATAAGAGACATTGGAACCACAGGCAGAAGCTCCTTAATATGAGGAGCAGAAAAATTCATGAGGAACATTATGTTAGAGACAGAAAAATTCTGAGTCATGTGTAGAACATATCCCTGAAGTTCTGTAGGGTCAATATTATGTGTGGTCCAGATCTTGGAGGCAGTGAAGGGACAGGGGACCTCAGGAGCACTCAGTTATCAGTATTAGGATTATTCATAGAGTCAGAGCTTCCCAATTTTTCGTGAATGTGTCAGAATAGCTGACGGCAATAGATGGAGTAGAAGGCAATACTAACATTTTTCTGTTGAGAAGTCAGTCTTAATAAAATAGGAAGCTGAAAAGTTTTCTGTAAACGTACTCAGGCTCAGTGGACTTCCCTAGTTAGATCGTATTAGTTGGTCTGACAAAGATTCTGTTTGCAGAATTAGAAACATGCTGGATCATGCCAATGTGGAAGAGAGGACCTTTGCTTATTATAAAACTTGAACTTTGAAATCTATAGTGGGCCCTCAAGCTGTTATAGTTTATGATTTTGATTAGGAATAGAGGGAAGGAATAAGAGGAAACTGGCAATCTCGTGAATCTGCCATAGGATATCACACTTAAAAAGATACTAGGTGGACTTGGGAAATAGTGATTCACATATGAATTAACATCCCAATATAGGATCACTACCAAATGAATTCTCAGTAGGTGAGTGAGTAGATACTGAGATTAATAATCCTTGATCAGAGGGATCAGGGATAGATGGGTCAGTCAGTTAAGCGTCCGACTTATCAGGCTCAGCTCATGATCTCACGGCTTGTTGGTTCAAGCCCCACATCGGGTTCTACACTGATAGTACAGAGCCTGCTTGGGTTTCTTGCTCTCTCTCTCTCTCTCTCTCTCTCAAAATAAATAAATAAACTTAAAACATCCTGGATCAGAGTCATTTCTGTATTAAATGTAAGTTTAAACTTAATTACATTTATTTATTTTTTAATCCCTATTCTAGGAGTAGAGATTTGTGTATATCAATTAGCTTTGATTAATAACAAACCATCCCAGAATTCAGTGTCTTTAAATAACAACTGCTTATTTATCCCACTATTCTATGATTGGCTGATGATTCTTCTGATCTCTGGTCAGCCTCAGATCAGATGGCAGCTGGATGATCTAGGACGGCTTCCCTCATATGTCCAGCAGTTGGCATGCTGTATTCTGGATTTTGGGCCACTAGTCTCTCTGTTATTCAGCAGGCTAGCTTGGGATGGTCTTGTGGTTCTAGGAAATGGCTGACCTCAATGCACAAATATTTTACAAGCCATATGTACTGATGTCTCGTTGGTCAAGGAAATTCACAGCCAAGTCCAGATTCAGAGGATGGGGAAATAGAGTCATACTGATGGGTGGAACTGCAAAGGGGCTACACACATACATGGAGGAGGAGAACTTGCAACTTCTGTAATCAGCACAGTTGTATAAGTGATTATTAGCTTATCTCCAGAACCTCCTGAATAATATAATGAAATTTGGCCTATTTTTTAAAACTCTTTTCTGTTTTATCTGTTATATAATGTTTCTTGACAACCAATAGTGGACGATGACAATAATATCTGGCTTTATCTAGGACCTAGAAATCAATATATCTTTTATGGTGAAGAAATAAAATGAGATAGGAAAGGATTATCTATTGAGAAAAAGATAGAACAAAACTATGGGTTAGTGTATTTTATGACACTGAATTGATTTTGTCACTTTCAAGAGTATAAACTTGTTTATATGTAGCTCAAATAATGCTCATTTTTTTATAAGTCCCTTGTGATTAGTTATTATTAAGTCGCTTTAATTGTCCCACATCTCTGTGTAAGCAACGTGACTGAAAAATTTATTTACTTGTTTATTTATTTGTTTGAAAGAGAAGAAATATTTGTAGTTTTGACTTGAATGAGAAAGTTGTAAATGGCACCTAGGGAAAAAGAAATCTGTGATGTAGTGTTAGAAGAGGAATATTTTGGGGCGCCTGGGTAGCTTAGTTAAGCGTCCAACCTCGGCTCAGGTCATGATTTCACGGTGTGTGAGTTTGAGCCCCATGTCAGGCTCTATGCTGACAGCTCAGAGCCTGGAGCCTGCTTCTGGAGCCTGGAGGGATTCTGTGTCTCCCTCTGTCTCTGCACCTCCCCCACCTCAAAAATAAACACTAAAAAAAAAGAAGAGGCGTTTTTCATAGGAAGCAATAAAAGTATACGTATTAGAACTTTTCTTTCCTCTTGAGAGGTTTATGGTATGAATTCAGCAGATGAAATCAATGTATGGTGAATTATAAGTAACACTTTGAGGGACTGGTTGATGAATTCAAAATTCCTAAGGAAACAATAGAGCACCTGCAGAAATAGGCATGGTCACAAGTGAATCAGGGTTCCTCTTGAAAGATGATTATAATTTGTAGGAGTAAAGTTACCTATAATTATTTGAAAGGGAAGATATTTCAATTTCATGTACACATTAAAATGTGCTCATTTCGTTTTGCTTATAATACAAAAGTAAACAAAATTTACCAGAAATCAAGAAGTATTATTTGCATATTCAGCTTGCCATTCTGATCTTTTTAGTATAGCATATATGGTTAAAAATGTTGAGAGAGAAAATGTTAAAAGAATTTATACTAAAACAAACCATTATGTGAATATAGATTTCTTATGACAGAAATTCAGGTACATATTTTTCTTCATAGAATTTTAAAGCTTTAAAAATGACATAAGTAAAGACATAAATTCCAAAATTTTTCATTGCTAGCCTTATTTGCAACACCTATGAAAATGCAGTAAATGGCTTAGATTATCACTCTTGCAGAGTAGCAGACTCAATAATACTTCATGACATATTCAAATTAATGATGATGTTGCAAACCTCATTAAGTTTAAAAACATTTTTAATGTTTATTTTTTTAAGAGAGACAGAGAGACAGAGTGCGAGTGGGGGAGGGACAGAGAGATTGGGAGACAGAATCTGAAGCAGACTCCAGGCTCTGAGCTGTCAGCACAGAGCCCAACACGGGGCCTGAACTCACGGACTGTGAGATCATGACCTAAGCCGAAGTTAGATGCTTAAGTGACCAGCCATGTAGGCACCCCCTCATTAAATTTTTAAGATTTCTACAAAGTATGGGTACCTAGGTGGCTCAGTCAGTTGGTCATCCGTGTTCAGCTCAGGTCATGATCTCATGGTCCATGAGTTCAAGCCCTGCGTCAGGCTCTGTGCTGACAGCTCAGAGCCTGGAGCCTTCTTCAGATTCTGTCTCCCTCTCTCTGCCCCTCCCCCCTCATACTCTGTCTCTCTCTCACTCTCAAAAGTAAATAAACATTAAAAAATTTTTCAAAAAAAAAAGGTTTCTACAAAGTAGAATTTTCAGTGTATAGTTCTATGTTTTACTGACATGTTGATAAAGCTAAGTGTTAACCAGTATTCTCCTCCAACCAGATACCATGGTTCCTTTCATTTCCTTAGGCAATTTACACTCAATGGTCTTTCTTCTTCTTTTGCTTTCCTCTTAGACAATCTTTCTTTACAGCCATGGCATTTTTATGCCTCAATGCATGCCTTAACACACTTAAAAATCTCCCCATAATTTTTGATAACACGTTTTGACCTTGTTCTTTGTTTTCACTTTCCACTATTAAGTTGACAACAGCCTGGGTCTGATTGCTTCTGGGACATAGTGTTTCTTCTCTTTCTGAACACAATCTGATTACACTACATCCAGCCTATTCTAACGTATCTGTTAACCTGTTTTACTATCTTTATCCGCATTATAATTATTATCCTACATTTCCACTGCACACTTCCATTACTTCTCTATTGACCATTCTCATTTTTTTTCCTAAACCTGGACTAAGAGATAAGTCATGTATTGGTGTCCCTATCACTTTCCTAAACCATCAAATGCTGCTTTCTATGTTTTCGGTTTCTGAATGTAGAGGTGCAGTTCCTGCAGAAACTTTCTCCCTACTCATGGGTATATTTTCCCTTTTAAAGAGCTCAATCATTGTGATGATTCATACTGGTACTCTCATTATTTAATATTACCCCGACTCCAAATTTGCCAGTTTATCTCCTCACTACAAGAAGAGCATGAAAATTCCCTTTAATATTCTTAATGTCAGCTCATAACTTAACATACCAAAGTCAGTTGCCAGCCTAAAAATGAGAACCTCTCCTATTTTTATTGTTAGTGAAATTATTACTTTTTTAAAACCAGTTAGAATCTAACCTCGCAATTATTAACTATCTCTGTTCCTCTACCCCCTAATCATTTACATTGAGTATTTTTTCTTAAGCACTGTCATCATCATAGGCCATGTTTCTATCCTTTTTCTGCCTTGATTTTCTAGAAGTTTCTACATATCATGCACAAAATGCTTTCATTGAGTTCCTCCTTAAAACACTGATTGATTCCCTATTTTCTGCATCTCAAAGTATAATCCATTACCTCCTTTCTAGGTATAATCTCAATCTAGGTGATCCATGTCACCAGAAATCTCTATGTCAAATTTACCCTTTAGTCCAGTCCTGTTCACAACATTTTTTGTCTCATGAATACACCATATTCTTTTTCAAATTCCACATCTTTACTTATGTGGTTACATTACAATGAAAGAGACATTGTAGCCTTTCAAATGGTCTTTATTTTGGAGAATCTTTATAATTCAGCTCAAATCCCTCCATACAGTTTAAGGAATGCATTTTTTCCCCTAGAACTGCAGTCCACAGTGATTTCCTTCTTTTGAAAAACATTCAGGACTTGCCATGTGTGCTTCACATCCTTATCACCTCCTTAGTTATTACCCTATGGACTTCCTTTGTTTCATTTTTGTCTATATGATCTCTCCAAAGAAATGTCAAGTTCTCCTAGGAAGGGTCTATTGCATATATTCTTTTCTATACCCTTTGTAATCTAAAACAGTACTCATCACTTGGTAGATCATAAAAATAACTAGCTTTATTGTGAATTGGTTATGTGTTAGCCATAAAATTAGGTTGTTAAAGGACTTGTTTGAAAACTTCATTTGCAGAGTAAAAGGAATTCTGTGACTTCAATTGCTTGCCTAGTTGGACTTGAGATTAGCAGAAGGAGGGAGATTGGAGACTTAAATTTCTGTGAAAAAGTGGAAAAGGCAGTATAGGATATTGGTTAAAAGCAGAGTTTCTAACGATTCTAGAGCCAGAATATCTAGCTGAATTCAGCCTGGCCCCTTCCTTGCTTTTCACCACTTACAGGCTGCATCCTCAGGAAATTATTTACCTCTCCTTGCCTCATTTTCCTCTTTGAGAAATAGGGATAATGCTAGTAGCAATCTCAGAGGGTTGATGAGATTCAGTGAATTAATATTTCTTGCTTAGAACAGAGTCTAGTATTTAGTCAGCACTCAATTAACATAAACCATTATGAGTGTTTGTTTTCATTTTCCTTAACTGATTCATTTTTTTTAAAACTTCATTATTATGAGGCACCTGGGTGGCTCAGTCAATTGAGCATCCAATTCTTGATTTCAACTCAGGTCATGATCTCACAGTTCATGGGATAGAGCTTCACATCGGGCTCAGTGCTGAGTGTGTAGCCTACTTGGGATTCTGTCTCCATCTCTCTCTGGCCCTCCCCTGCTCATGCTTTCTCTGTCTCAAAATAAATAAATAAACTTGTAAAAAAAATTTTTTTAAAGCTTCATTATTATAAGTTAGTAGAATCCAGCCAGCATGCAAAATGGCCACAGTAATATACAAAGATTTTGAAGTACATAGGTGATTTCTCTCTTCAAAGTTTCAAATACTATGAATAAAGAAATTAGAGGGTCCATAAGGAGAGGACCTCTATGGGTGAAAAGGACATAGGTCTCCAAAGTTCTTTAATCACCTCACAGTGTTTACTGGGCTTATACACTGGACTCTTGCATGTTCTGGACATTGTCAGAGTTTTTGTCTTGAAATTACATGACAGAAGGTGCTTGTGCTATAGTAATAGAATATGCTTATACGAGTAGCAAAAGTGCTACTTTTGGGGGTGGATATGAAAAAAAATAATAGAAAGTGATATATTCAAGATGACAGAATGAATTCTATTGTTAGAAGCATTTGATTTTCCAAAGATTCAAATTCTTCTCTATTTCCCACCCTCTGCAACTTGAATTCTACTGGTAACTTATGTTTGGTTGAGTGCCAAGACAAATCAAACCTGAAAAAAAATAGAAAGGAATATTGGCAAATATAAATATGCATCAGATATACAAGAATGACTGTGTTGTGTAATAAAGCATTTTCATAAGTTCCTTTTTGCCTTCTCCCTTTTGAACCTGCAGGATAATGTTGCTTAGAAACCTATATGTGTAAAGTGATGGCTAAGAACAGAATTTATAATTAATCCATGGGAGTCTGAAATGGCAAAACCTTTGTAGGTTTGTAGAGTGTAAAGTTCTGTGTTTTTGCTATATTCACAAAACCCTGGGATTTGCATGGGCTAGACATGGGGTCAGGATTGACAAGGCGGGTCATCTGATGATAACCTTCCTACTTGAGATGACAGAGGTACTTAAGTCTGAAACAGTTGATATCTGTAAAAGTTCCTGTTAGTTTTGTGGATGAAAAGGGGAAATGAGATTAATTTAATCCACATTTGAAAGACATCAGCAATAACCTTCGTACTCTGCCAGTGTTAAGTAGAGAACAGAGTTCAATGAGAAAATGAACATTTGTTTCAGAATTAATAAAAAAAGAAGCATAATTTCCCAAGAAATTTTTCACCAGAATGGCATGAACCATGTATTTTTACAAATAAGCCAAATTCAATAATTGATTAAAAATCTTTTATATAGTATTAGACACTTATTTATAACTTATGGTGTAAATTCTATAACATTTTCCTCACTCTGTGAATTACCTGCATTGCTATTATTAAATATACTCACAGGACAAGGGAACAAATTGGAAAGCAGCAAAATTCAGATTGTATTAGCAAATTACATAACACAGTCTATCATTCTGAATAGGAAGTAATGCCAAAGGGGTTATTTAAACTATGGGAAGTATAAAGCAATGCATTAGTTTTCTACATCCTGTAATTCAGGATTTTCTTTCTATATAGTTTAATATATGAACTACACAGATTCAGAGATAAGGGAGGATAGATCTCTATTCTGAAATATATATCCAAATTATACCATTCTGTTAGCTTTATTGTCAACTCTGCTAAACAGTCACATGTACTGAGTAGATCATTCTCTCTCTTGCCTCTAGATAAATTTGAATGTGCGTTTCCTTACCTATATTTCACTTGGTTAACTTATGTTCACATTGCAGTTCCAGTTTAACTCTTTCTCAATACCCACATGCCACACACACACACACACACACACACTCACACACACACACCCTCACTTGTTTCAATCCAGACAGAAGCATGTCTTTCATACTTTCTACAGTATGCAACCATTATTATTATTATTATTATTATTATTATTATTATTATTAAAATAGCTGCTTTGTTGTATTATAGCAGACACTGTACCTTGTACATGAGTATATCTCTCCCCAGGCCTATTGTAGGTCCTCAGGATACTGCATTGATTGCTATTGCAAACGCCTTTGGGGGCATTCTGACACTAACTGTAGAGTTGCTTACTTAGTAAACAACCAGTGAATACTCACCAAAGAAAAAACTATGCTCTTTGAAAATCAAGATTCTTGCCCTTGTGGAATCAGCAAGGTAGTAGTGGAAATTTTACCAGTAGAAATAACAAGTTTGTATGACACAAGGGTGGTATGAGTCTAAGCAGAAATTTTATAGGCACTCAGAGTAAAATGAAGTCTCTGCCAATTGGGATGATTAAGGGACTGTGTGGAATAGATGGTCTAAACTGACAGTTTTGTTGCATTCTAATGGAACTCTGACCGATAACATAAGGGCAAGTCAATGGCTTTTGCATATGCATCAGGTTATTAATATTTTCTGAGAATAGTATTAAGACAACAAACATCTATCTTACTTTAAAATCACCTGGTGACAGATGGTTTCTTAAAATAGAAGTGACTTAATATGGTTTACAGTTATGTCCACATATGCCATTCTTGTTTTCCCCATTAAAACATTTCTTGTACGTAGCATATGAATTGAATATACACAACTACCTTACTTGGTGAGTACACAGTAAGTGGTCCTTTTTTCTTTGTGATTGAGTTCCTTGAAAAAGTGATTGGTTTGGTAGTAAAGCTGGAAATGAATTGAGTGTCTGGATTTGAATCATCCTAATATAAGATGAGCTTTGCCTAAACTTAATATTTTCTTATCTTCAACCGAGGAGACTGAATCACAGTAGTTGTCAAGTAGTATAATACTTTTGCACAAGATAATATTGCAATCTGAAATTATCACTTCCTTATAGACTCTAATGTTAAATTATCGTTTTTATTCTTGCCTTATTTAATTCAATTTGTCAAATATTCTTTTTTAGTACCTACCA
Organism: Felis catus; assembly: GCF_018350175.1. NCBI lineage: Eukaryota > Metazoa > Chordata > Mammalia > Carnivora > Felidae > Felis > Felis catus. Next base: position 131,891,077 of record NC_058375.1, on the reverse strand, counting down.
AGAACAGAGTCTGCTTAGTCTCATTTGAAATGAAATATTAAAGGCTCTATCATTTCATAACTAATAGAATTTCTTTCCTTGCACTCTACTCTTTAGCGCAAGGGCTTTACATCAGTTTTAGAAATCCATAGAAATCATATTTATTTCTTCACAGAAAATACTGGAGTGCTTTATTTCACTGCTATGAAAATATCCTTTATTAACATGAGCTGTTACTCTTTTGAATTTAGGTGTGCATAACTTAATAGATGATGCTTCTTTATTGATTTTTTCTTTTGCTTTAACTATTTCATTTATTCCAAAAATATTTATTGTGCATTTAATATATGCTAAATATGTTATGGGGACGTTTCTTGAGTACTCTTCATTTGGAAAATCAGAAATAATGCAATTTATATATAATACTGGCAAAAATTGTTAGCATTGAAAAAACATGAACCATAAACAAAATATGTCTTCTCTTTGCTAGCCATCATGAATGGGGTAACACTTTGTTGAAGAATGCTAGAATGCTGCTGATAGATCAACGTTATAGAGTCATATTTTCTCATGACCAATGTAGCTTAGCTTTACACATGTATTTAATGTAGCAAACCTTTTTGTGAAGTGCTGCCATTTAAGTTCCATACAATCAGTAGTCATTTGCATGATTGTGGGAGTTTTAATACTTTCTGCAAAAGAGTACAAATCATATTTAAAGGTTCAGATATGGATTTCAAATCTTATTCATTGCCATCACAAAATCAGGTTTTTAGAGATTTGTCTTATTCACTTTGGTAATCAAGTTCTGGGTCACATTATTTAGTCCTCATCATCATTTTGTTCATTGACACCTAGAGATCTTTGGCAAGGTAGTATTCTGCTAAGATTAAAAGAATGAGCTTTCAAATAAGTGAGACTTGGATTCAAGTACAGATCCTGTTCACCATTGTGTTACGGTCTGTTTAAGCTCTAACTGAAAATTCGGGAAGCTATCAGCACCAACTAACAGTTTGAGGATTAATGAAAACAGTGACAACAGGGTGCTTGCCACAGTGCCTGGCCCAAACTATTCCAGTCAAGAACCAGCACTTTTTTATTGTAAAGGTGAATCTTTGATTGTAACGTGAATCTTAAAACTCATCCTGAAGCAGCCACCTGAGAAAGTTTCTTGCTGCTTTGACAAAGTCACAACGTGGAAGGGTCCTGACTTTTTCTTCCCCCTTGATTCCTGAAACACTAAATGTGCTAATTATTTTGAACTTCATTCTCTTATTGGTAAGGAAAAATGAGTATCAGAGCATCAAAGTTCAAAATTATCAGTTCATTTTCATTCCAAAGTATGAAGATGCTGAGGAAAATGATAGCCCCAAATCTGCTCGTGAAGTAACTCTACTCGGGTTCTGACCAGACCAATGAACAAAAAATTAAGCTTCTTTTAATGATGTGTGTTATGAACCAAACTGTTCCCCTTCCACCTCCAAATTCATATTTTGAAAACTTAAGCCCCCGGTACTTCAAAAATGCAACTATATTTTAGACTCTATGTAAAGAGGTAACTAAGGTAAAATAAGATCATGTGGATGAGCCCTAATCCAATATGATTCATTCTTATAAGGGGAGGAGATTAGGACACAGACACCACAGTCTGAGGATGACAATGTGAACGCACAGTGAGAACGCAGCCATTTTCAAGGCAAGGATAGAAGCCTTAGAAAAACACTACATCTGCTAACACCTTGTCTCCAGAACTGTGAGAAAATACATTTCTGTTGTTTAAGCCACCCAGTCTGTGGTATTTTGTTATGGCAGTCCTAGCAAACTCATACAATATTCAAAGGAAGGAACGAGTGGATCATTTTAGGGGGAAATACATATGTGGAGTTGGAGCTAGTCATATGTAGAATACCTTTTGCTTCCTTAAGGGAAAATAAAAATTGAACATATTGTCCAATCTTAAAGACTAATATATTCTGAGGTTTAAAAACATTAAAACCTATGGTTATTTTGAAAGCCTCATAGGCAAGAAGTGAACACTACAACCAAAATAAAGAATTTAGTAAAAGTAATCTTTCTGATAAATACCTATTAAAATTCCACAAAATTTTATTAGTTTCTCATTCCAAAGGAAAGATATTTTATGAAAGAACACACACACAAACAAACATATCTACACATGTGAGACCATAGTTTTCTTTATCATAAACTCTTTTTTATACCTGTTCCCACCATTCTCAATGAATACCTTTTCTCCTTACACGCAAAAGTAGATGGGTTAATTTCCTCAGTTTTCTTCTTTTCAATTTTATGAATTTGTCAGGTTCATAAAAGTATCGTGGATAAGACTCTGGACTCTCAAATGATTCCCTGGGTTCAAATCATGGCTCTGCTTCTTAGTAATTGTGTGCCTTCTACAGATTATTAACCCCTCTAAGCCTTAGTTTCTTCATCTGTAAAATAAGGATAATAATAGTATCTACAACAACATACCAGGTATTTAGTACTGTTTGTGTGTGTGTGACTGTATGTGTATGTGTATATGTGTGTATATGTATGTGTTTATGTATACATGTATATGTGTATATATATATGTGTGCGTATCTATCTAGAGAGAGAGAGAGAGAGAGAGAGAGAGACAGTTTTCAAATAATGGTGACTATTATTCCCTTTATCATTATTTACCTATCATAATTATTCACTTTATTATTTACTCATTTTCCATCTTCTTCCACTTTTTAATTATAGAAAGTGATGTTTCTTTTTTTTTTTAATTTTTTTTTTCAACGTTTATTTATTTTTGGGACAGAGAGAGACAGAGCATGAACGGGGGAGGGGCAGAGAGAGAGGGAGACACAGAATCGGAAACAGGCTCCAGGCTCCGAGCCATCAGCCCAGAGCCTGACGCGGGGCTCGAACTCACGGACCGCGAGATCGTGACCTGGCTGAAGTCGGATGCTTAACCGACTGCGCCACCCGGGCGCCCCAGAAAGTGATGTTTCAAGTGTAAATCTTATTACCTATGCTGTTGAACCCATTGCTTCCTTATCCACATGATTTCCACCTCTTCTCATGTTTCATTTCTTCTGTCCAGTAGCTCCCCTCTCAAACCTAAAATCATGCTCTTTTCTCCTTCACATTAAAAATAAGACCATAAACAAACCCATCTTCTTCCCTGCTTTCCTTTCTCCTTTCTACCTTTCCTCTCACAACCTAAACGAGTAACCTATGCCCACTCACTCAGACTCTTCTACTCCTTTAACTATGGCTATGTCACGTGCTCTCTCATAACTCTGATAGTAGACACTATCAATGACTGTGCTTGACAAAGTCAGTGACCTCATTTCATTTGACATTGTTGATCACTCTACTTTTGACATCCTGAGTTCCCATTCCCACCCTGAGTTCCATGACACTGTGTCATCCATTTCACCTGGTATGCTTGGATCTCAGACTACTCTTTTCTTAAATTTATTTTTTTTTAATTTACATCCAAGTTAGTTAGCATATAGTGTAACAATGATTTCAGGAGCAGATTCCTTAATGCCCGTTACCCATTTAGCCCATCCCCCCTCCCACAACCCCTCCAGCAACCCTCTGTTTGTTCTCCATATTTAAGAGTCTCTTATGTTTTGTCCCCCTCCCTATTTTTATATTATGTTTACTTCCCTTCCCTTATGTTTACCTGTTTTGTATCTTAAAGTCCTCATATGAGTGAAGTCATATGGTATTTGTCTTTCTCTGACTAACTTCGCTTAGCGTAATACCCTCTAGTTCCATACACATGGTTGCAAATGGCAAGATTTCACTTTTTTTAATTGCCAAGTAATACTCCATTGTATATATATACCACATCTTCTTTATCCATTCATCCATCGATGGACATCTGGTCTCTTTCCATACTTTGGCTATTGTGGATAGTGCTGCTATAAACATTGGGGTGTATGTACCCCTTTGAAACAGCTTACCTGTATCCCTTTGTTAAATACCTAGTAGTGCAATTGCTGGGTCATAGGGAAGTTCTAGTTTTAATTTTTGAAGAACCTCTATACTATTTGCCAGAGTGGCTGCACCAGCTTGCCTTCCCACCAACAATGCAAAAGAGATCCTCTTTCTCCGCATCCTCACCAACATCTGTTGTTGACTAAGTTGTTAATGTGAGCCATTCTGAAAGGTATAAGGTGGTATGTCATTGTGGTTTTGATTTGTATTTCCATGATGATGAGTGATATTGAGCATTTTTTCATGTGTCAGTTGGCCATCTGGATGTCTTCTTTGGAGAAGTGTCTATTCATGTCTTTTGCCCATTTCTTCACTGAATTGTTTGTTTTTTGGGTGTTGAGTGTGATAAATTCTTTATAGATTTTGGATACTAACCCTTTATCTGATATGTTGTTTGCAAATATCTTCTCCCATTCTGTCAGTTGCCTTTTAGTTTTGCTGATTGTTTCCTTTGTTGTGCAGAAGCTTTTTATTTTGATGAGTGCCCAATTGTTCATTTTTGCTTTTGTTTCCCTTACCTCTGGAGACATGTTAAGTAAGATGTTGCTGCAGCCAAGATCAAAGAGGTTTTTGCCTGCTTTCTCCTCAAGGATTTTGGTGGCTTCCTGTCTTACATTTAGGTCTTTCATCCATTTGAGTTTATTTTTGTATATGGTGTAAGAAAGTGTTCCAGGTTCATTCTTTGCATGTTGCTGTCCAGTTTTCCCAGCATGACTTGCTGAAGAGACTGTCTTTATTCCATTGGATATTCTTTCTTGCTTTGTCAAAGTACTTGGCCATACGTTTGTGGGTCCATTTCTGGGTTTTCTATTTTGTTCCATAGATCTAAGTGATCTAGCTACTCTTTTTTAAACATCTTTACTAGAACTCCACAAGCTTGCTTTTCTTCCCTAAGAAGTGCCATGGTTGTATGTATGAATGGTATTCACCACAAATGAATTGCAATGATGGTCCATTTGTTTTTGGTACATTGATATTTTGATTTGAAAAACATGTTTTGGAAAATCTGGAAAGTTAAAACATTGTTTACTATATCCCTACTGTTTAAGGATAGTGTTTGGTACATAATAGGTACACAATAAATATTTAGTGCATGAAAAGTGCTTCTTTTTTTTCTATGCCCATTCTCATTTCACAATTTGTGTGAGCAAGGAGAAATGTCCTATAAGGTAATAAATGATTAACTAATGGCTATTTGGTACCATAAGTTGATAAATAGAAATTTACCTACTTTTTAAAAATGACATTAACTGAAACTATTTTTTAAATTCAAATCTCCTATACATCTGACTAAATTTGTTCACCATTTCTCAACCTGAAATGATTTATCTTAATTTCAAAAAGCCAAAATTGTAATGAAAAGATCAACTATATTTTGAGGTGAAGGTCAAAATGTCCATTTTTATTTCAGTGCATTCCTTGTTTGCAATATTGTGGAAGAGTCTGTTGGACGACAATATAATCAGTCAACCCTTGAACAACATGGGTTTGAACTGCACGATTCCACTTATACATGAATTTTTTAAAATAAATACAATACTGTAAATGTATTTTCTCTTCCTTAAGATTTCCTTAATAACATTTTCTTTTCTCTATTCTGTGATTGCGGTATATAACATACAAAACATGTTAATCGAATATTAATGTCTTTGGTAAAGCTTCTGGTCAACAATAGGCTATTACTAGTCAAGTCTGGGGGGAGTCAAAGTTATATGCAGATTTTTGACTGTGCAGGGGGTAACCCTAATCGTTGAATTGATCAAGAGTCCACTGCACATGATAATCAATGGAGTGATTTTTAAAAGTATCATAAATATTGGAGTTTAAAAGTAACATATATGAATCAGTGGCCAGATTTTAACAAGAGGATTATCTAAAAAAATGCTTCACATTTTTAAGGCATATGTTTTGAAACCAATGGATTGGAGATTTTTTTTTACGTGTAGCAAGATAAATACACATCGTATTCTTATATATTTTACCTAGGGCTTAATTACAATATGATTACCTGCTATGAGAGGTAAATTATACACCTACTCCTTTACTTGAAGTAAATTAGCTCTACTAGATTAAGAAAAATGATCATATTTGTGAACCTTGGGATAACTCTCACTGAAAAGTGTTCCAGCAGAACACCAGCTGTGATGCATATGAAATCATAGCCTTCCTCTTAAGCTTCATGGACTTTTCTTATCAAAAGCTATTTAAATTTATTGTATTCATTCTAAATTTTCTAGTTTCATTTATCACAATTTGACTTTAAAAGGAGAACAACTTCTCTGTACTTTTTTTAAATCAACAAGTCCAATTTATGTTATAGACAGAGATACAGCTGATGACTGACCTCATGCTTACCTAATTTTAAATACCATTTTAGGCAATAAAATTATATTTCATTAAAACATGTCATAATTGAAAATTATTTGGTAACCTTAAGCATACTAAGAATAATAGGACATGAACCTGGTTAAATTTGTAATATAACTTAATCAGATGTGCTTTATAGAGACAATATTTATTTTGTCATACTTTTCTTTCTGTGTTGAATTGTTTATCCTTTTAGAATAACTAACTTAGCAGCAATGTATGATACATTGAGCAAATCCATACAATTTAATTACCACTTTACTATTACTATTAGCCTTGTTCTTTTAAAATTTAGTTTATAAAAGTTCTACCCAAGTATGATGGTCGGTTTAATGTGCCAACTTGACTAGATTATAGTTCTTAGTCATTCAGTCACAAAATCATCTAGGTGTCCCTAGGAGGGTATTTTGTAGATGTGATTAAAATACAATCGGGTGACTAAGTAAGGGAGACTGTCCTAGAACATCCTAGTAGATCTGATGACATCACAAGAATCCTTATAAGAAAAAGACAGGAGAGTCAGAAGTCAGAGAGAAAAGGTGATATGGTAATACAAACAAAGATTAGAGCAATGCAGCCCCAAGCCAAGGAGTGCCATCTGCCTCTAGAAGCTAGAAGATACAAAGAACAGATTATCCCTGACAGTCTCTAAAAGGTATTAGTTCTGTGGACACCTTGACTGCAAGACCAGTTTTGAACTTCTGACCTCCAGAATTGTGAAATGATGAACTTGTATTGTTTAAAACCACTACATTTTTAGTGATTTGTACCAGCAGCAATAGGAAACAAATAATACAGAATTTGTTGCCTGAAAGTGTTATGTTGCTACAAAAAATAGCTGTAAATGTGGAATTGGTTTTGTAATTGGGTAATGAGTAGACGCTGGAGGAATTTTGAGGGCCATAATAGAAAAAGCCTACATTGTCTTAAATAGACTGCTAATAGATATATGGATGTTAAGGATGTTGGTAATGAGTACATAGAGGAAGTGATGAGTATGGTAAAAACAAAAGAAAACTGTGTTGTGTTAGAGAATACTTAAGTCATCCTACCCAAACTGTTGTTATAAATACTGCGATTAAGAGTGCTGTTATTGAGGGCTCAGAAAGAAATGAAGAACATGTTATTAGAAACAGTTATATAGAAAATAGTTCTATAGAAAACAGATGTTGTAGGCAATGAACTTGGATATTTATCTGAAAATATTTCTATGCAAAATGTTAAAGGTGTTCCTGGTTTCTTCTTTATGCTTATATAATAAAATGCAAAGAAAAGAGATAAATTGAGGGAAGAATTGTAAAGCAAGATGGAAATAGGACTTGATGATTTGCAAAGTTCTCAGGCTATCCAGATTGTAAGGGTCCTTGCTCCATTTTCTTAGGATCAGAAGGCTTACAAGCATGAGGGACATGCAGAAAGAGACAATGAAACCATGAATATTAACAAATGTGTGTGAGAGAAAGGGGGTTTCGAAGACCATTAAAACTTTCTCCATATCAGCATTAAGGGTGTTTTGCTTTCTCATCATTGGTGTGTTCACTGGAGTAGCACTTTTTTGTTTGTTTGTTTTGTTTTCATTTAAGAACGTTTCCTTAGCCGTCACAACTTGGCTCAATGTTAAGCTTAAGAGGCCTGACTTTCAGCCTATCTCAGTTCTTGACATACCGTTCTCAATAAACTTAATCATTCTAGCTTTTAATGTAAACTGAGAGATGTGTGACTTTCCCGTTCTCTTGAACGCTTAGAAGCCATTGTTGGATTATTAAGTTGGCCTAATTCAAATATTGTTGTGTCTCAGGGAATAGGGAGACCTGAGGAGAAGAAGAGAGATGGAATAATGGCCGGTTGGTAGAGTAGTCAGAAGACACACATTTAATAAGTTTGCCTGCCATCTTATATGGGTAAAGTTTGAAGTGCTCCAAAACAGTTATTATAGTTGTTATAGTATTACAGTTATTATAGTATTATATATTGAAATATTGTGAGAATTACCAAAATTCACATCTTAAAGTATTATGGACACAGACACAAAGCAAGTAATACTGTTGGAGAAATGGCACCAATGGACTTGCCAGATGCAAGGCTGCCACAAACCTTCAATTTGTAGAAATCACAGTATCTGTGAAACGCAGTAAAGCTAAGTGCAATGAAATGAATAATGCCTGTATAAAATTGCCTTTAATCTATCCTCATACTTGATAGTTTTGTTTATAGAATTTTAATTTGCAAATCATTTTCTCTTATTATTCTAGGGTTTTATAACCTGAAGTTTTGCTTTTTAGAATATTCGAGAAACTTGTGAAACGTCTTCCACTTATCTCCCCAGAATTTTTATGAATCTTTGTCAAAAGTGTTCTGAAGTTTCATGATGATAAACCATGGTGTGGGTTTATTCCTATCTATTGTTTGAGTTGTTTTTTCTTTATTCCTATCCATTGTATCAGTTGCTTTTTAATTTCTTTGACATTGTTTATTATTTTTTTAGTTTGATTTTCCAGTTCTTCCATTGAGTTTTTCATTTCTGATGTGACTTTTTTTTAATTTTCACAAGTTCTTTTTTTTTGTTTGTTTTCTAAGTGTTCTTTTTTATATCACTTTATTCTTATTTCATGGATGCAGTAGTTTTCTTATCTCTCTGGGAATGCAAACAGTAATTTCTTTGAACTTAATGTCTTTATGCATAGGTTCTATTTATCCTAAGGTGTTTTTTTTTTAATTTTCCTATTTGAATTAGCCACTTTATTTTATGTTAAAGGTTTTCTTCACATATCTAAGGCTCTTTCACTCATATTTAATGATGGAGGAATAAACAGTTGATTAGAATTTCTGTAGGTATGGCAGGCAGGCAGACAGGTTGCTTCTCAAATATGGAGTCTTCTGGTTGGAACTTTCTGTTTTGGGGAACTCCCCATATCAGATCTCTAGATATTTTCTCTTATGATAGTAATAGTGTCCTGGTTAGATACTTATAGTCACTGCCTGGAAGATAGAATTCTAGCTGTCATAATTTTTAGAGGAAATTCGAGAAGGGTGTCTCAATATGCAAAGTGATCTCCTTATTTTAAGCATACTACTGTTGCCATTAACCGTGGTTTTGATTACTCAATTCAGAGATGCTATGATTACCCTATGCTTGATATTTGAAAAAAAAAATATCTAAAATTCTATAGCAGGAGCTTCTGCAGAGTCTATCTATATAAAGTACGGAGAAAATCTGGGGATATTACTGCCTCTTAAATAGACCTCCCACTGATCCTGTTTTAACCATTAAGTTTATCTCCATTTTTACAAATATCTGTTGCTATTAATACCTCAAGTTTGGAAAGTTGTTTCCTGTATCTTACCTCTTAGCGTTATAGGGTCTAGCCACTTGACCACTTTTCTGTCTTCTCTCACTTGTATCATCTCCTTTTTTTTTTCTTTTTTTTTTGTGTTAGGGCTTATTACTTTCAAAAAATTTCTTCCTGTCATTTCACTGATGTTTCAGTGAAGCTTAAGGAGGGAATGGATATAAATACACATAATGAATTTTCTACTTTTAATTTGATTCCATTTTATTTTATTCTGTCCTCTAAACATCTACCATTTAGAGGTAGTATTATGAATTCCCATGGGGAAATTGAGAGGTTTACTTTAACTTTATAACTTTAGAGTGGTTAAAGATAGTCCAATGTGTAAAAACAATAGCAATGATATAAATTAGTATGTATGTGACTATGACTATCTCTTTGAGTGATGTATTTTGTAAAGCATGAACAATTTCAAAGCATCTAAACAGTTTTGAGGACAAAAATCCTTAATCTTTAGACCAGTTTTCCAAAACTTACTCAATAACATTACAACTAATGGTAATTAAAAGGAATCTCATGCTACTTTGATCAAAAATCAAAACCAAATGAAAACAAAACAAAACAGAAATGAATTATTATTCATGAAAAAGTATGTCAGTAAAATAAATGATTATTCCTTTAGTTTTAGCATGCCTAGCACTTAGTAAGTGCTTTATGATTAGTTGTTGAATGTTAGGTGAAAAATGAAAATGAAATTCTGGCACATGATTAGTTTCTTTGCAGCTCCCAATTATTTTATTATGTTCTCCTACTATCTTTTTCCTTCCTTTTTGTTTCCTATTCTACTGTTCTTTTTCTAAGCTCTTCTAGTTTCTTCTTACTTATTTCCATAACTATTACAAAATCCTCCTCAGTGGTTTCCCCCCACATGCCATAGTACACCCTAATGTAGCTATATGATTTATGGAGGAATAGACTTAATAGAATTGTTTGATTGTTAACATACTACCTTGTATATAAAAAATAACACTTCGTGGTTTATAGAATTATTGCTTTTATTGTATCATTTAAAATTTCTTAGTTTGCTCTAAGAGATAGTACTAATAAAAATTTAAAAAAAAATGAGTTCTGGGATATCAGATTACCACCATCATAACCATGGCTTTAAATGACAAAACAAACACTTGAGTGCAGACATTTGATACCCAATTCTGTTCTAAATATGAAACTATAATAACATTCTATTCAAGACTCTTTTTTTAAGAGTGTGACCAAACTTTCAAGCAAAGGAACCTCCTTACCTGGCATTCAAAACCCTTAATGGCAATCTATCATTCTATTCCCATTTCTCAAGTCTTCCATCATGCAGTTGGTTTTACAGCAATATATTTCAGGTTTTCAGTTCTGGATTTTTACTTTTCTCTCATGAGAGAACATATCTGGAAAATTTATCTTTATTATCTTTCACTGTATAAGTGTTGATCATTTCCCCAGGCCCATTGTGGCATTCTCTATTTCCTCTTGTCCTTGGAAACCACGTTAGCTGTGTTTCTAAACCATCTGGTGGCCAGATATATAATTTATATCAAATAGAGGGACATATTAAACTTTCTGAGGCAGGTTTACAAGCAACTTGGATAAATACAAGAAGTTATGTTTGGTTTAATTTGTAGAATATGCTTTGAACCAAGCTGTCTATGTGAACAATAACGGTTTGAGAATATCAAATGAAATAAATAAAATTTTTAAAATATTGGAATGGATTGTGACTTTCTAAGGATCATAATATCATTGAATTACAGTCAGCGTGAGTATGTTAGAAAAAATATTCTGCACTTAGTCTCCATTAATACATTTATTTATTCTGATTTTATTGCCTTAAAGTTTAGATACAATTTCAAAAATGTGATTTTAAGTAATATATAAAAGTTTCAAAAGGGGCGCCTGGATGGCGCAGTCGGTTAAGCGTCCGACTTCAGCCAGGTCACGATCTCGCGGTCCGTGAGTTCGAGCCCCGCGTCAGGCTCTGGGCTGATGGCTCGGAGCCTGGAGCCTGTTTCCGGTTCTGTGTCTCCCTCTCTCTCTGCCCCTCCCCCGTTCATGCTCTGTCTCTCTCTGTCCCAAAAATAAATAAACGTTGAAAAAAAATTAAAAAAAAAAATAGGTTTAAAAAAAAAGTTTCAAAACACTGTGTAGCAAATATATACATATATTTGAGATCACACATTCTAATATTTTAGCCAATAAGAAGTTTGTTTTTATTCTTCAGTTTTCATGTTTATTGTTTACGTCATTAACAAACTTGTGAGTTCATACTGTTTGTGAAACACCATACTTCATAATAAAGGAGACTGGGAAATGAGCACAGTACAGTTTCTACCTTCAAGACATTTTGTTTTATACAGTAGAAGAGAGGAAGACAGACTCATAAATAACTACAAAATAAGGAAGAATGTAATTAATGTCCCAAGGGAGCTACAAAGCATGTGCTCTGAGAGAATAAAGAAATCACTTACAGTTCTGAGAGTCAAGCAAAGGCATAAAGTTAGAACTGAATTGTATGTGCTAAAGAGAGAGAAAAGTTCAGTATAACTACAAAGATTTATGTGCTAGAGGGAAAAAGGAACACATGGATTCTGAAAGGTATTGAGACATAGGTCATGGAGTTTTCAAATGTTTCCAGTAGCCCAAACAGAGATACCATATTCCATGGAGCAGAGCAATTACATGAAGGAGCAACTGAATTTTAAAATAAGTCTAACAATACTATGCAAAGTATATGAAAGGAGAATAGACATAATTAGTTGGGTTTGGAATTCATAATTCTAGCTTGAAGCCTTAGAAAACCAAGGCTTACACTCATGTGTCAGTTGCTCTTTATGTAAACATTTCCACAGAGTAGATGAAACCTGAATTGACCAATACTATTGCCTGTCTCAGGGTACATGGTGTCTGAAGCGTATATGTGAAGGATGGTATTAAGCCAACGTAATCATAGGTAAAAACCTAAAAATATGTATTTTTTTCAAAAGAGTGGACTCCCTACACTGCATTTTTTTGTCCATGCTTTTATTCAGTTAAGATTTATTGCTTGTCTGCTTTTTCCCAGGCATGGTGATAGCAACCACAAAATCAGCTTTGTTCTTTCCTTCATCACTTAGGAAGCAGATGTGATGTGGGATCATAGCATGCCAAAACGCCTTATTTTTTGGAAATTTGTCCCTATCTTATTTCCCATTTTAACATATTAGTAGCTTTGGAATCCAAATTTTTGCTAAAAACTGTAATAATAAATATGTTCTGTCTTATGCACTTGAATAAAGCACTTTTAAGAAATGTTTTACCTTAATGCAAAGGAAAAAAGTTGGAGGTTCAGTATATTAGAGGAAACGTGTGCTTAGCTTTATATGAGACTTTGTTGCTGGCCCAGGGTCATTCTCTGATGGGAAAACATGAAGTTTCTTTCTGGTGTGTTTGTATTTTCTTCTTTCATTTTTTTTTTTTTGCATCTTAAAACCCACTTCCTTGTTAGGATATTCATAAGATACTTTGTAGACTGACAGAAAAGTTCAGCATTTTAGGAAAACCACTCTATGTAGTCCTGGTTTTTAAGCCAAGACTTTGAATAAAGTGTATTCTGAGTTGTATTCTGGAAATAGTCCTTGGAAATGGTTTTGTGATGACATCAGGATGCTTGACTGATTGTATAATTTCTGAGACTAGGGTTATTATATAAATATCTTGTCATTTTTTTACTCAAGCAATAATGAAAATCATAATAAAATATTAGTCCTATTCCATGTTTTATTTTTAAAAATGTATTTGATTATATTGAGAGAGAGAGAGAGAGAGAGAGAAAAGAAGAGAGAGTGTGTACATGCAGTGGATGGGAAGAGATAGAGAGAGAGAGGGAATCCCAAGCAGGCTCCACACTGTCAGCACAGAGCCCAATGCAGGGCTCCAACTCACAAACCGTGAGATCATGACCTGAGCTGAAGTCGGGCACTTAACCGACTGAGCCACCCAGTTGCCCTTTCCAAGTGCTATTTTCAAGACTTGAGATGTTTGTATGGGTCTCTCTTACTTTTTTGTTTATAACTGAACTAGATAAGACAAAGGAGTTTCAGTACTGGTCAAGAATTAACATATTAAGGCTTTCTTCATAGATATCTCAGCAAAAGCTGAGACACCCCCCCCTCCATAACACCACTTGCCACAGTATCCCAGCAGACAGTTATTTATAAGGGTGTGTGTGTAATAAATGGATGCTACTAAAAGATTTGTACTCCACTGAACAGTTCGTTTGGAATGAAGTTGACAACTAGAGCATAAAGTAGGATTCTCTAAGACTTGAACAATGTACCTTTAACAAGATTTCCAGCAGGCAGGATTGTGGAAAATCCATGCTTTTTGGTAGATTATTCAGATTTTTAAAAAACTATTCTTAGAGAACTCCTTCAGTAATTTCATATGAGTATCTGGTATTTTAGCATCCTGTTGTCTGCATGGTATAGAGTTTACTTGCTTAGGGAATTTGCCATCATGTATACACAACCTTCATGTAAGGTTGTTTTTTCAGGGTGGCCTTGAAATTAGAATTTTTTTCTGTATGCCCATGAGACCTTGCAGTAGAGGAAATGTTTCAAATATGCTGATTAAAGAAAATGGGCACAAGTGGCCACTGAAGTAGGCCATAGGAAAGGGGAAAATAATTAAAGTTTACATTTATGAAAGTATTTAATTATTTATCAGAAGTTTCACTTTGTGGTATAGGATGTTGTCACAGTTATAAATATTGTGGTTACTTGCTTATTTCCTTAGAGTCTAGGTTGGTTAGAAATGCTGGACCAGGTATAAATTTGAATCTATTTTGCAATGTGAATTCTAAAACTATTTTTCTTTGAAATAGAGCTCCTTCTGAAATGATTAAATATGAATGAATCTTCAGTTACCACATTTCCATGTTATTTTAGGTGTCAAGGGAGAAGGAAATATTTGACAACTTAGTTCAACTTTCTGTGAATAAAAATAATGCCCAAATGAAGCATTTGCATTTCAACATTGTCAGATTATGTCATAGCATGACCTTCTCTAAGAATAATATATGTAAACAAACTTCCCTGCTATTCTCATGTAGTACAATAGTAGTTGAAATGATTAATCAGGTCCTGATTTGAAAGCTCTTTAATCTCTGTAGCCAAGATGAAAAGTATTGATTGTTATCAAACAGTCGGGCCTGATTTGGTTGTTTAAACCTAAAAGTGATTATTTTTGAAGTTTGCATTTGCTGTATGGAAATTATCATGAAATGAAACAACAAGTTGTTTCATTTTTCTGTATCAGGGAGATTAATCTTTTTAAATGCAGGGTATTCCACGTATCAGCATTTGAATTATTTCTATTTGTTTTCTGTTTGCTTAAAGCCACTACACAGTGATATTACATTGGATTATTAGGGAAATATATCACAAAGCACTTAACAATTTTGAGTGTAGGATTTTGCAATATATTTCCAGCTTAAATATAGAGATAAGCAGCATTGCTATGTTACTGGACAAACTATGGATCCATTTGTCTATTTCTCTGTAGTGTCTACTTATATTATGATGATACCTGTATTTTTTTTAAATTTAAATAGTGTTCCAAAATGAGAGAAATGGATGATAGATGATGCAGTAAAATATGCAAAAGATGCTTTGTAATTTTCTCAAAAAAGGCATTCTTTTCATTTCCTTTCTTTGTCATTCATTCATTCATTCATTCATTTATTGAGAGAGAGAGCGTGCATGTATGCGTCTGCAAACAGAGGAGGGGAAGAGGGAGAGAGAGAATCTTAAGCAGACTCATGCCTAGCACAGAGCCTGATGTGGGGCTCTATCTCAAAACCCTGAGATCATGACCTGAGCCCAAATCAAGAGTTGGATGCTTAACCAACTGAGCATCCCAGGTGCCCTGCCTTTCTTTGCTTTTTTTAATTTCCTTCCTTCCTTCCTTCCTTCCTTCCTTCCTTCCTTCCTTCCTTCCTTCCTTTCTTTTTTTAATTTTTTAATATGGAGAGAATATTTGAAGAAGAAAACCAGTGCATGACTGTTTTCAATTTTGATTATTTTTTCTCCTAGATAGTATTCAGTCTTAAGAAATTTGGGAATCTCTTAATTTTATCAATTTGCATAGTTGGCACACCAGCAAATCATACCACACAGTAAAAATTATTCAGTGTCTTTCAGACATTAAGAATATATCTTTTTAATGTTTTAATGTTTATTTTTGAAAGAGAGAGAGAGAGAGAGAGAGAGAGAGAGAGAGAGAACAAGCAGGGAAGGGGTAGAGAAAGAGGGAGACACAGAATCTGAAGCAGTCTCCAGGCTCTGAGCTGTCAGCACAGAGCCCGACGCGGGCCTTCAACTCAGGAACCCTGAGATCATGACCTAAGCTGAAGTCAGACACTTAACCGACTGAGCCACCCAGGCGCCCAAGAATATTTTTTACAGTAAGAAAAATTACCATGTTACCTTTAGCCCCTTTATTTAACTGTTTTATGTGTGATACTTTTGGTCATATGAGGTAGGTAGGTCTGAATCTTGTCATGAGTCACCAGGTAGTAGAGCTTTTCTAAATGCCACTGTGATGAATACTTAGTTATCATGATTACTAGCACATTTCCATCATGGTCTGTGTAAAGTTGTCTGGAATTTACCTTTAACTTTTGTTTTTTATTGCCTTAGTATGAGCTTTTGTTGAGTTTCAACTAGTTTCAGAAGATCAAGTACCAAAAACACGAAAAGTAACTCTTGGTTGATAACTCATAGTCTTGTATGTAGTATGCCATCATTGAGTTACAATTGTTATTCTCCTTTCATGTTCTGCAGACTACATGGTGTTTTGTTTAAAATTACTTTCATGAAGTTAATGCACTTTCTTGACTACTGCCCTTTATCCATTTGTAAATCATACACATTTAAATGAGTAGATTATTATTAAAAGTTACTACCCTCTAACTTTTCTGTTATAAATACTTCGGCAGTATAAAGCATTTTTAGACACCTCACTGACATGATTAGAATTTGGCTATTTTCTTGCCGTAAGTGCAAAAATTTCTGAATTTCTCTTACCGGGAATGGAGTTAACTATGAGAATTGATATTTTAGACCTAAGGCTATCTTTCACAAATTTTGCTTAAAAACAGATACGGCAAATATAAAAATAGTTTGCTACAGAGTCTATTGTGAAATTTGCAGAATCTTTCTTGTTCAATTCTATTTGTGCAAAAAAAAATAATCATTCCAAAGAAAATGGCTTTCTTTCACTGCTGAAATTTTATTTTTATTAACATCAGTAGTGGATTAGATAAATTTTAGGAGTTTTGCCAATCCTTCTAATTAACTCTCTTTGTTCTCTATCATTTTTAAAAATTTATCTTCTTTTTTTTAAGTTTGTTTATTTTAAGAGAGAGAGAGAGTGTGTGTGTGTGCACGGACACACATGACTAAGAGAGAGGGAGAGAGAGAATTTCAAGCAGGGTCTGTGCTGTCAGAGCAGAGCCTGACACAGGGCTCGATGCCACAAACAGTGAGATCATGACCTGAGCCAAAATCAAGAGTCGGACACCCAACCAACTGAGCCACCCAGGAGCCCCTATCTTCATCTTATTCTGCCTAGAGTTGGAGTCATTTACTTGCTTGCTTGGCTTTTTCTTCACTTTTATTCCCTTATATTATTACTCACTTCCATCCCAAGGGAGTTCATCATACTACCAGATATGTATTCTTATGTATTTTTTTTAATTTAGATAACTTACATGTTTTATAAACACTTATGCTTGTATAGTTGTATAAATAAAAACTGTGAATGATTATTCTTTGTCTATTTTACAATCTCTAATTTTCTGTATCCAGAAATACTCATTTAAATATAGTCAAATGAACTGATATTTATTTCTTTTAATATCCAAGTGATATTATATATTGTGAATGCACCATATTTTATTAGCTCTTTCATTGATTGTAAATAATCTAGTTTTTTCTACTATAAATTATACTAAAATGAACATTTTATCTATTTCTTTATTCTTGTCATAGTTCCATCCAAGTTTTTAACAGAAGATGCAGAAATAAATGATAAAGGAGAGAATTGCGATAATTACTTGCATAGGCTGTTTCAGTTAGGTGTATATTCTAGAATTTATTTCTTAAAAAATGTTTAACATTTATTTACTTTTGAGAGAGAGACACAGTGAGAATGGAGGAGGAGGGGCAGAGAGAGAGAGTGAGATACAGAATAGGAAGTAGGCTCCAGGCTCTGAGCTGTCAGCTTAGAGCTCAATGCAGGGCCTGAGCCCACAAACCGTGAGATCATGACCTGAGCTGAAATCAGATGATCAACCAGGTGCCCCCGTAGAATTTATTTCTTATGTATTTTTAATGTTATGTAACCTAGAATATGTGTGTGTGTATGTATGTATGTATGTATGTATGTATGTATGTATGTATGTATTTTTGCCTTTACCACTTGAGACAGTTTAAATCTAAGAAACACCTTTGGAATATATTACAAGAACTATGATAGGTATGTAAAATATATATGAAGTAAAATGATAAATTGAAACTGATTTCAAACATAAAACTTTAATAAATAGTGGGCAGTTATGAAAGAGGAATTAGTTCAGAACTATCTAGATTGCTCATTCATTGAATGTAATTGAGCAGACAATTTTTAAGCTAACTTGGTCTCTGTATACCCATAGCCTTAAAACATTGGTAGTGTAACCCCATTCAATATAGGCCTCCAGTGCTTGAGTTGCAGTTTCTGCACAACAAAAGTGGAGGAATCTATTCTACTCTTCATTTCGTATTTTCCAGTACCTTTGTTGTGCCATTGAATACCTAGTGATTATTTGACTACATTGCTAAAGTAAGAAAATTCAGATAGAAACCCGAAAAGGTAACTAAATTGTTAATATTTATTCACCATTTTATTTATTTTTTTAAACCCTTCTTTTTTTAAAATTTTTTTAACGTTTTTTATTTATTTTTGAGACAGAGAGAGACAGAGCATGAACAGGGGAGGGGCAGAGAGAGAGGGAGACACAGATCGGAAACAGGCTCCAGGCTCTGAGCCATCAGCCCAGAGCCTGACGCGGGGCTCGAACTCACGGACCGCGAGATTGTGGCCTGGCTAAAGTCGGACGCTTAACCGACTGCACCACCCAGGCGCCCCATTTATTCACCATTTTAAATTTCTCAATAGTGATTCCTACATGTGACTTTAAAATTTTCTCTACAAGACTATGTCTATGAGTTGATTAGATTATCTTTGCCCTCTGATAATGGGAAGGGACAAAAAGCAGTGTGTGTTTCATAACAAGGAAATTAGGAGGTACCAAAAACAGATGATGAGAAAACATTAAGAGTGACTTTATTAACAGAAATCTAATATATGACAGGGAAATGATGAAATATAAGAATAATTTTCAGGTCTGAAGGACATGATTCTTCATATTGTAAAATATCAGAGTGTTCATTATAAGAAACAAAACAACAAACCCTGCATATGAAGGAAAAGCTTAAGATCTTCTATAAAGAGAAAAAAATACATATTTTAAGGAACAAGAATCACAATGAAATTTAACTTGTTAATATCATCACTTGAGTACTGTTTTCAAAATTTGGAGAAATAATAAATTTCAGTTAGAATTCTATTGTTGGCCAATTATCATTCAATGCAAAGATATTTCAGACATGCATGTTCACCAAATATTTGATTCTGGTGTACTTTTCATAAAAACCTATAGAAGAATTTGCATCTAGTAAAGGAAGGGAATAAGACAAAGAAGAGAAATACTAGATCTTCAAGATATAAGAGAATCTCATATAACACATAGAAACAGAATGTTGTTCCAGCATGAAAATTGTGCATCAGGCTTAGACGGCTCCTGCTCCAGATCAAAGCAAGAGTTCAGGAGTTCTGGACAGGAACACTTCAGATGAAAATTGGCTTTGATAGATTGTCTGTTGTGTAGGCATCTCAAATTAAATTTTATGTTTAACTGGTGTATCATTTATAATGAATTAGAAAATACATAGAAAATGAAGCAAGTATAAAAAGAGTTTTTAACTCCAGGAAAAACCAAAGTACAAGGAAGGGTATATCATCATAGTGCATTACTTGCCCTAGGGCAACATAACTGATACGTAAAATATTGAAAGGACACACACAAGTAGAAGTGTAGGTATCTAACAGAGATTGTCCAAAACTAATAAAAAAAAAGTGAGGTTTAAGCCCATTATTTATAAATATGAAGCCTAATCCCAGAAGATATCACTTTAAAAGTTGGGAAAATGTTCCCTTGCAGAGCAGGAGTTTGTGTTTGGGGAAAGAGATGTGACATTACTGAATGGTAGTTTTTAAGAGACTTGTAATAATACATACAAAAAAATGTTATGATCATTTATCACATTGATAAGTTAAGAATAGTTTAAATAATGATTGGAAAGAGAATATTTATTTACCTTAATTTTCCTAAAACCTGAAATAGTAATTAACAAAAGATATGAAATAATTAGAAAATATTTACATATCTAAAAGTTGGGTAAGAAACTGGAAATCAATTTGTTACCAGATAAAATCTATTTTTCTTGACTCTAATTACTTACCTGTCCCTCATCTAGTGACCATTTTCTCACTAGTTTCTTAAACCTAGGACCCAGATACAATGCACACGCGCGTGTGTGTGTATGTAGGCTGCCCCACACCAACATGCAATTCTCAGACACCAAGAACCATGGACAAAAACCAAATATAAATCAGAAATATATTTTGGTCATGTGAATGTGTGTGTGTGTGTGTGTGTGTGTGTGTGTGTGTGTGTGTGTGTATGTTCTTATAAATTACAATATCACACCCAATGTAAAGTTGTTTTGGTTTTGGTTTCAATCATGTATTTGAGACTTTTTTTTTTACTTTATATTTCATTGTTTTATGTTTTCCTGTGTTGTCTTCCCACTGAGATTTCAATTTTCTCCCTTTCTCCTCCTCCTCCTCCGCCGCCGCCTTCTTCTTCTTCTTCTTCTTCTTCTTCTTCTTCTTCTTCTTCTTCTTCTTCTTCTTCTTCTTCTTTTATCTCAGCCTATGCTAAATTTAGGCAGTATTCACTCTAAATGTGTTGAATATTCCCCATTTCTTATGTGGCATATACCTATGTTTGAATGTAAGTCCACTGAAGCTAGAACCTATGGTTTCAGTGTTTAATAGCATTTCCTGAGTCCTGGGAGAACTTGGTAAGTGTTAAAAATTAACAATCTTATATACTGTAAAAATTAGTCTGGCTGCACGTCACTGAGAACAGACCTCTCTTAGCTTTCCACTCCATTCCCCATAGTCAAGTAGAACCATTATTCAGCCAAGAACAACATGCTGGAAATAGATTAAAGTAACAAAGCTTATGTAAACAGGGGAGCGTTATTCCATATATCTAAATCGCTGACCATAGATCCACTACTCATAAAGAATCTGTTAGGTGACATGTTTCTAGTAAAGTGGGATCTTCTAGTCAAAACGAAGCCATTATTCTAGTACATTTCATGCTCATTGAAAACAGATTTATAACATATAAAGAGTCCTTTATTAAATGGTTTTTAGTTCACTAAAAAACAGATTTACAATTCAAGAACAACCCATTGCCTAACATGTTTTCAGTTACTGAAACAGATTTACTACTCAGAAACAACCCATTATCTAACATGTTTCCAGTTCACTGAAAACAGATTTACAACTCATACATAGCCCATTATCTAACATAGTTCCAGCTCACTGAATATTGATTTAGAATTCATAAACAGCCTATTATCTGACAAATTTTCAGCTCACTGAACAGATTTGCAAATCATAAACAACCTATTATCTCCCACATTTCCAGCTCAATGAAAGTAGATTTATAGTATATAAACAATCCATTATTTCACATGTTCCAGTTCACTGAAGATTGATACAGAACTCACAGAGAACCCCAAAGAGTTAAGGTTCCATCTTGGACAGGAAATAAATAAATAAACAAATATTAAATTATACCCTATTCCCTCTATTGAATAAGAAATAGTCTTCTTTGATCTTGAGGTACCCTTATATCAACAGATATATCTAGATATCCCATTTGTTATTTTCAATCTTCAAATCTATAAAAGAAAATCAGATCAATTTAATGTTATAACTGCATTTTTGTGTATTGTTAAACATAACTTGTTAATTTATGAAAATTTAGCATATGAAAGAAATACTATTAAAATGATCATTTTATGCTTGTGTTTATTTTTATAACCTTAGTTTATTTCTAAAGATTTTTTAAAACGGATAAACTTCCACATAATATGTTTACTGGGCAGTTAATTTAATTTTATGTTAACAATGTGAAAATACTTTTTACTCCATAGTATCCAGAAGTCACATCTTTCTTTTAAGCCTTTTATTCCAGTTTATCATTACTATGTTATACAGTGTTAACCAACTCAAACCTGTGAAATCACAATGAAAAATGTTTCCTTTAAAATACTGTGAGCTTAAATTTAAAATACTAAATGCCATGTGACTTTAAACATATATTAACTTATGAATGTAGTATGTTACTTTTTAAACATTTTATTATGGAAAGTTTAAAATAAGCACAAAAGTGAAAAGTCCAGTTAACCCAATAGACCCATTGAGTTGTTTCAGCTAGAATGAGCATATGGCCAATTTTGCTTCATCTTTTCAACATCCTCCTCCCCCAACACACACATACACACACACACACACACACACACACACACACACGCACACACACACACACACACTACCATTGTATTACTTTAAAATAAAATCCAGATAGCATATTATTTTATAATTAAATATTTCAGCACATATCAGTAAGAGATACTTTTGTTTTTAACAAAATCACAGTAATATACTAAATTTAAAATAGTCCCTTAATATCTAGCATTTTATATAAGGCTTCTTACTTCGTATATATTTTTTATAATTGGTTTGTCTATATCATGAGCCAGACATTACATATATTTATTATATATATATATATACACACACACACACACACACACACACACACACACACATACATATATACACACATATATATAATGTATATTTAATTTCATATACATAATTTATTGTATCTATTTTAAATACTGTCCTAGAGTTTACTCACATTTTTTGGGTAGGAGAATGATTCAATGTATTATCTAAAATATTACATAAAAGGGGGCGCCTGGCTGGGTCAGTTGGTTAAGCGTCCAACTTCACAGGTCATGATGTCACAGTCGTGGGTTTGAGCCCCACATTGGCCTCTGTGCTGAAAGCTCAGAGCCTGGAGCCTGCTTCAGATTCTATGTCTCCCTCTCTCTCTGCCCCTCCCCTGCCCATCTGTCTCTCTCTCAAAAATAAATAAAGATGAAAAAAATAAAATATATTATTACATAAAATAATAATATGATTGTAGTACATTTAAGGCAGGTATAATTACCCACTTCCTTCTTCTCATAAATTAATGCCTTTATTTTCATGACTACCATTTCCATGAAATAAAGAAACCAAGACTTATTGTATGTCCTTCATGAAACATACAACATTCAGGATGGAAAAGCCCTTGATAAATATCTGTTTAGTTAACAAATGGACAAAATTACATTCTAAGTAACAGAAAATTTTTCTAAAATTTAGTCTGTCCTTTGATGTAAAATAATGAGGAAATCAGTAAGTTTCTGGACCCCTCTCACTGTCACTTCACCAATAGAGCAATTATAAAGATTTTCTCTATGGAAAATCATGTTTCCAATGTTGGGGAGGAAAAAACTTTCCTTGTACCCTTTTAGGTTTTGTGGCTGAGCTGACAACAAAAATGACAGAACCAGAAAAAGGCAGAACCAGAAAATACCTCGAATAGCCAAAGCAATCTTGAAAAAAAAAAAAAGTCACAATCCCAGACTTGAAGCTATACTACAAAGCTGTAATCATCATGACAGTATGGTATTGGCACAAAAACAGACACTCAGATCAATAGAACAGCATAGAGAACCCAGAAATGGACCCACAAACATATGCCCCACTAATCTTTGGCAAAGCAGGAAAGAATATCCAATGGAATAAAGACAGTCTCTTCAAGTCATGCTGGGAAAACTGGACACCGACACATAAAGAATGAGCCTGGACCACTTTCTTACACCATACACAAAAATAAACTAAAAATGGATGAAAGACCTAAATGTAAGACAGGAAGACATCAAAATCCTTGAGGAGAAAGCAGGCAGAAACCTCTTTGATCTTGGCTGCAGCAACATCTTACTTAACATGTCTCCAGAGGCAAGGGAAACAAAAGCAAAAATGAACTATTGGGAACTCATCAAAATAAAAAGCTTCTGCACAACAAAAGAAACAATCAGCAAAACTAAAAGGCAACTGACAGAATGGGAGAAGATATTTGCAAACAACATATCAGATAAAGAGTTAGTATCCAAAATCTATAAAGAACTTATCAAACTTAACACCCAAAAAACAATTCAGTGAAGAAATGGGCAAAAGACATGAATAGACACTTCTCCAAAGAAGACATCCAGATGGCCAACCGACACATGAAAAAATTCTCAATATCACTCATCATCATGGAAATACAAATCAAAACCACAATGACATACCACCTTACACCTTTCAGAATGGCTCACATTAACAACTCAGGCAACAACAGACGTTGGCGAGAATGCGGAGAAAGAGGATCTCTTTTGCATTCTTGGTGGGAGTGCAAGATGGTGCAGCCACTCTGGAAAACAGTATGGAGGTTCCTCAGAAAATTAAAAAGAGAACTACCCTATGACCCAGCAATTGCACTACTAGGTATTTATCCAAGGGATACAGGTGTGCTGTTTAGAGGGACATATGCACCCCCATATTTATGACAGCACTATCCACAATAGCCAAAGTATGGAAAGAGACCAAATATCCATCAATGGATGAATGGATAAAGAAGATGTGGTATATATATATATATATATATATATATATATATATATATATACACACACAATGGTGTATTACTTGGCAATCAAAAGGAATGAAATCTTGTCATTTGCAACCATGTGGATGGAACTAGAGGGTATTATGCTAAGTGAAGTTAGTCAGAGAAAGACAAATATCATATGACTTCACTCATATGAGGACTTTAAGAGACAAAATAGAGGAACATAAGGGAAGGGAAGCAAAAATAATATAAAAACAGGAAGGGGGACAAAACATAAGAGACTCTTAAATATGGAAAACAAACAGGGTTACCGGAGGGGTTGTGGGAGGGGAATGGGCTTAATGGGTAAGGGGCATGAATGAATCTACTCCTGAAATCATTGTTGCACTATAACTAATTTGGATGTAAATTTAAAAAATAATAATAATACATGACATAAAGCAGATTAACAGGAGAAAAATAATTTAAGTATGTTTGTAGGAGAGCCCTTCAAAGCTATGACATTCAAGGGCATACTGGGCAATTGAGGCTTATGTGCCATCCTAAGCTAAAGAATGAGATAGGGGCCTGGGATTTCAATGATGAGGAAGATAATTTACAGGATGAAAAAAAAAGAGCAGATGTTTCATAACGAGATGTTTGTCCTGCCATATAGATTGGTCTTTCAGTTAAAAGTTTTCTCTACTGAGGTGCCTGAGTGGCTCAGTCAGTTGAGCATCTACCTCTTCATTTCAGCTCAGATCATGATCCTAGGATTGTGAGATCACTCCCCACATTGGTGGAGCCTGCTTAAGAATCTCTCTCTCTCTCTCTCTCTCTCTCTCTCTCTCTCTCTCTCTCACACACACACACACACACACACACACACACTCCTCTTTCATGTTCTGTCTCTAAAATATAAATAAAATTAAATTAAAATAAAATAAAATAATAAAATAAAATAAAATGTTAAAAATTATCTCTAATAGATAACTTTGTTTTTGGGCCAGGCTCTCATATCTAAATTATTTTCACATGGTTAAGGGAGAGGTAATTTTTTTTTTAAGTTTGCTGGGTCTTGATTGCCTTTTGCTCAAAATAATCCCCATTGCTAAAGTGACACATTTTGGGGAGGCTTGTTCTGAACCTTTTTCACTACCAAGTTGTCCACTCCCCTATGTGATGGAATATCATATATATAAATATATACCAATATATCATGGAACAATTTCCTTATGTGAAATTAAAATAAAAAAGTAAAATATTCTATATTCTTATAGTTTTAAAATGCATAATATTTCTTACCAAAATATGTATATGGTGCTTTCTGTGAAAACACCATATAGCTATATCATGTTAGTATGAATGCCTGTCAGCCCTACTACATTTCACAGGATAAAAACACTTGTCATGTATCAAAGTTCTATAAAAATTTTTAAACTTAAAATATGAGAGGACAGAAAGAAAATATGCCATTTATTTTAAACTAACCATTTTTTGACACAGTACCTAAATTTATTCTATTGTTTCTGAATATACTATTGTCAATTTTGTTTTTAATTCATCCTAATTTAGCTGTCACAAGGACGTTTAGTCTGTAATTTTTTTTTCCAAAGGTAAATGCTTTGTGATTTTGCTGGTAACCTTTTTTGTTTAAGTTTGATTTTTTCCAGATTTATTGAGATATAATTAACGTATAATATTGTTTAAGCTGACGATGTACAACTTGCTTATTTGATACACTTACATATTGCAAAATAATACCATCATAGCCTCCTCTAACACCTCCATTCCATCACATAATAAACATTTTTTTTCTAATTAGGAGAACATGTAAAATCTAGTCCGTTAACAACTTTCAAGTATCTAATAATAGTATTGTTGACTATAATCACTTATTTACCTTATAAATGGAAGTTTTATAGCTTTTGACCGACATCTCTTCATTTCCTCCATCCCTTCATTTTTTAACTTTCTACATACGAAAACAAAATAAAAAGTATCCAAACATTTTTTAAACATTTTTTTCCTGTAATTATTTAAAATTATTGAAAATCCCTATGTGAAACCAGTAAGCTTTTCTTTTTTTTAATGAATCATACAGATAATCCAAGGACATTGCATACAAGCACACACACACACACACACACACACACACACACATACACACACAATACAAGCAGAAAAATGAAAAGTCTGGAAAATAGCAAAAGCTTCTAACAACAGCAAGAATTAGAGGAAAGGGAAGAGAGGCAGAGAGAATTTTCTTGTGTAAGAATATATTTGAATAATGTGATAATAAAAATAAATTTTAAAAGAAAATTTTGCAGTGACCTTGCCAAAAAATATTTACCTTCCTTTAGTATTTTTCTAGCATAATTCATCTTAGCAACAAGAATATACATTGTGATTTTTCCAATCACTCTGCAAATTGTAGAGGCAGCATCCTGAAATAGTGCCAATATAAGGTGCAATCACAATTTTGTTAGAATTAGTACATCTCTTTAAAATAAAACCAAAAATGTGAAGTTTCTACATCACAAATTATCGTATATTGCCAGAAGATCTGCCAAGGTGTTTTCACATTACAGAATCTTTTGGCGGATTTCCATTTTTAACAGTAGGTCTGGGCTTTTTTGTGACAGTGACAAGAGCAATTCTAAAATCACTAAGGAGTAGGAGAAACAAAAAGCATGCGTAACTCTCTATTTGTGGTCTGACATAGATGACTCACCTTCCTAGAATTATTATAATATGACATTTATTGACCCCCCCCCCACACATGCCAAATGAAATACAAAACAAGTTAAACCTGCCCTTTTGGGAATTAAACTAGTGAAAAAGGAAATTTATATCTTGCCTATTCTCTTAGTTAAGATATATCAAATTCTGTTTTATTTAAAAATTTTCTTTAAATGTTTACTTAATTTTGAGAGAGAGAGACAGACCATGAACGGGGGAGGGACAGAGAGAGAGAGAGACAGACAGACAGACAGAATCTGAAACCGGCTCCAGTTCTGAGCTGTCAGCACAGAACCCAATGCAGGGCTCGAACCCGCGAACCGTGAGATCATGACCTGAGCCAAAGTTGGACACTTAGTCGACTGAACCATGCAGGCACCCCAATCACATGCTTTTTTGTAAGTCAAATACTGAAGGAAAAGAGGTAGATAATATCCCATCTCTGCCCCCTAGGAGCTTCTTTCCCCTTATTTAGGAATGACTGATCTAGAAAGGAATCACAATTTTAAACAAATTCAAGAAAAATGAAACAAGAATTGTTCCATAAGGAAAGAAGGATCGACTTGGTGGGATTGGAGTAGAAACATGATCGGGAATTACCACTTACAAGACTAAAAAATATAGAGTGAAAAAAAAAAACTAAGAAGTCATGAAGGCTTGAAAGACCTTTCTTCCCCATCAAGGTAAGAACAGATATAAAAGCAGGAGTCAGACTATGGAGGTTTCTCCCTGTCTTTGTAAACTGATGAAGCTACTTGCATCATAAAGCTTTAAAGTTTTCTTCTTTTAGTCATGATATTTTAGTGTTAATATATTTTTCAAAAAACAGAAGATTATGTACATTTTAGAGGTACAAATTGAAATATTTACTGATGATATGATTATGGATTTGCTCTTGGACTTGCTTCGGGATAATCTAGTCGTATGTTGAGTTTGGGAAAATGGGAAGTTTTATAGGTGAAACAAAATTGGCCATATGTGGATACTAGTTCAAATTAATAGATGGTCTTTGTGGGTTCACCAGACAACTCTCTTTACTTTTGTGTTTACTTGAAAATTTCCATAGGAACAATTAAAGATGTGACATATTCATATGGTAATATGTATTTGAAAAATGTACAGTCTTTACTATTTTTTGATATTGCTCTCTCCAGTTCTGAGTCTCAATTCCCTAAGTGTGAGGGCTTTATCTTTTAGCATTCATTATAATGAACTTCAGAAGAAAAACAAAAACCTTAATAAATACAAAATTGAATGAAACTGATTAGATGAAGTATTTGAATAGATAAATTACTAAGGATAATAAGCCTTTTGTGTTTTTCCCCACTTAGATAAATTTAGGGTTGTAAGAGGTCCATTACAACTATGTCAAAGACTAAATGATAGAAACCATCCTCCTCCAATGTTAGGAAAGTGATTTATTTTATACACAGTTTATAGAAAGTAAATATAATGCCCGAAATGGGAAGATCCCATCAAAAGATCCAGTAGTTATATGAAGATAAGATGATTGCTGGCAACATTAGTGAAGTAGTTTCATTGTACAAAAGACACAGATTTACTATGGACACTTAAAAAATCTGGCTTGAGGTGTTTTGAGATGTTGTATCCCTGACAATTATAAGAACCTAGAAAATTATTCAATTAAGGTAATTCATTTACCAAGGGCGCCTGGGTGGCTCAGTTGGTTAAGCGGCTGACTTCAGCTCAGGTCATGATCTCACGATCCGTGAGTTCGAGCCCCACGTCAGGCTCTGTGCTGACAGCTCGGAGCCTGGAGCCTGTTTGAGATTCTGTGTCTCCCTCTCTCTCTGACTCTCCCCTGTTCATGCTCTGTCTCTCTCTGTCTCAAAAATAAATAAACGCTAAAAAAATTTTTTTAAAAGGTAATTCATTTACCAGAAATATAGAAGATACAACAGATGATTACCACCAAGCTTAATAAATATAGAATTTTCAAACCACTATATTTTTAAAGCATTTTAAAAATAACCTAACCTTATTTCATTGATGAATTAAGAAATTCTTGGGGTGCCTGGGTGGCACAGTTGGTTAAGCGTCTGACTTTTGGTTTCTGCTCAGGTCATGATATCATGGTTTCGTGGGTTCGAGCCCTGCATCAGGCTGACAGTGTGGAGCCTGCTTGGGATACTGTTTCCTCTCTCTCTCTCTGCCCCTCCCCCACTCATGTTGTCTCTGTGTCTCTCAAAATAAATAAATAAACTTAAAAAAAAGTTCTTGTTTCCTTAAATATAAGATCAATCATTTATTGAGCATCTACATTTTGAGCATAATTCAAGACAGGCTGAAAATATACAGAGATATGAGATACCTTATGTATGTAATCTAATTGTATTTAAGCACCCATAAAAATTTCTTTTGTGTCATCAGGGGACAACTCCGCCCATTTAGGAAGCACTGGGTAGAATTTCTTTAATGATATCATTTAACAGTAACGATTCTACTTATTGATGTGTGGGGAAAATGCAATGCCCTGGCAGTAGTATTTCACATGAGAATCTAGTACAAGTTGTGTGAACAACACAGAGAGCAGATGTTTCTTTATGATAGTAAAAGACCCTTTGCAATACGTTTCAGATGTCAAACCCATTTTTGCTTAGCGTTCCTTCTTGTCTCTTATGAGTAAGCATAATTTCTCTTAAACATATGGCCCAAAATGAAGCAAGTCTGGGAAATCCCATTTATAACGTCAGTCTATGTTATTGGGGGGAAAAATCTTCTGAATTAGTAATAAAAACCATCTGTTCTCACTTAGAGGAAAATTCTTCACACTGATGAAGTGAGACTAATATTCAGCATTTTAAAGAAGTATACAGAAAAATATAATGGAACAGTTTCTTTTTTAACAAGATGTCGAATTTATTTATTAAAATTGTCTAATCTTCAAGGTTTAAGTGTTAGCAGTCTTTAAATATCTGATAAAGAGCAAGGCCTACATTCCTTTATATACATATTAATTATCATAAAATATATTAAATATCAAGATACTTATTTTCAGAAATTATCTTCTTTAATGTTATAATTTGTTTAAAATAATATATTTTAATCACAATTGTTGCTTTTGCTTGTTTTTTTTCTCAGTCTTATTAATCTGCTTATAATGGTAATATAGGTTCATTGAAGAAAAGTTTCATAATGCAAATAAGTATAGTGAAGAAAATTAAAACCACTCATAATCTAACCACGTAGATATACCTACCTGTAACATTTTGGTTTATTTCTTTTAAGCATTATTTTGAAATTTCACTTTTATTTTTATCAGTTTTTTGTGTTAATAGTTTTAAAATCAAATATTTCTATAAATTCTATAAAATAGCAATCAACTGTTCATTGTTTCGCAGTCTCATTACCATTTCCCAAACACAGTTAATTGAAACTCCTTTAGCTATTTCTTGTTACTTTTCTTGGTCCTCCCCATATGTATACATATATACACGCTATATTCATATATGCACATGCATAATATGTATGCATATGTGTGTATATAAAAAACATGTAATACTTCTCTTATAATTCAATTTCATATATTATTTCTCACTTCCATACATGAACAAAAAGAACAAGGATTTCATACATAGTCTGTAGACTTCCCAGCCTAATACATATTTCCTATCCCACCCTTCCATTATGGATATATTATAATTATATTTAATTTCATCATTACTCTTTATATTATAATTATTACCATATAAATTTAATTTTGGTTAAACCCAGTAATATATTATGGTTATCTTTTCTTATAGAACTTCCTAGTCTCCATGGATTTAGTAATTTTCACTTTTTTCTCTCCTTTGCTTATGGTATCCATCATTATTGCACTATATTATTCTCTTAACAGATATGTTTATGTCCTCTCTCTAGCTTCCCCCAAAATATTCAAGGAAGTAAACTTTTGCAACTTCACATTTCTGCATACTGCCTACTTTCTATCTTGGCTTATTATGTTATAGTCTAGGAGATATCCTCAAATTTATCTTCCAACTTTTTTATTGATTTGTAACTTTTTTGTTACCATATTAAAAATTTTCTAAGCTATTATGGGATATTCCTTAGTATTTTGTTTTATAATTATATATTCTTTTCTTGTATGCTCTGTTTTCTCCATCTTCCTTTTTAATGTATTATTCTCTTTGTCTGGGCCTTTTATGTTGGAACTCTTCTTCAAATATATGGTGTTACTTACCTGTCCATTGATGGTCATAGTGGGATAGCTCTGCTCAGGATGCTGGCTTTTCCTTAATTCCCCTATTCTTTTGGGGTGTTCACCCTTGACTTTGACTGGTGTTTAAAAATTCGGGTTTTCTGTGGGTCAGCTTCTCCACAGTATACCCCTCATTTTCTGTCACCATATGTAAAGGCTGCTTCTTCTTGTTTTTGTCCCTGCCATTTAAATCCAAACAATATTTTACAGCATCAGAATGCAAACAAATTGTTTTCTTACACATTCAACAATGTGTGTGGATTGCTGATAACTTCACCAGAAAGCAGCAAGTGAGAAGTACAGGTTGCTCAAATGGCTGCATCTCGTATTGCTCCACATTACATGTAAAAATATACTATAACATACATGAAAGCCTATTTTGTGCCATATGTTCATTTATTTGTTCATTCACTCATTCGTTGGGACCCCACTGTCTATGTGCCCTAGACAGTGAATACGAAAGGAGACCCATGTACATGCACTCCAGCTACCCACGTCTAGGACCACCCCTACCTACTCTGGACATGCTCCTTCTTCTGGCTCGCTTCCTGGTCAGTAGACCTATTCTTGAGCATCTTTTCTTTGTGCCGTAATCTGGGGTTCCACCATCTGCTCCTTGGTACAAATGTTTGGCTCTTGTGCTCAGATCCTGTTGGGATATATCTTTACCTGCAGAGCAGGCTGAAAAGTTCCCTCTCCTACCATAAAAAGATGATTGGCAGCATGAAGTATATGTGCAGAAGTTTAGAGGACAAGCCCCGTAGGTTGGCTGCATAACAAAGGCTTCCAAGTGAGGCACAATTTGATGGTGACATTTGCCGGTTCTCAAACAAGTCCTTCCTCCTCTCATCCTCAGGTCTTTTTTTCTTTTTTTCCATATAATGTATTGTCAAATTGGCTAACATACAGTGTATACAGTGTGGTCTTGGTTTTAGGGGTAGATTCCTGTGATTCATTGTTTACATACAACACCCAGTGCTCATCACAATAAGTGCACTGCTCAATGCCCATCACCCATCCCCTACCCCCATCAACCCTCAGTTTGTTCTCTGTGTTTAAGAGTCTCTTATGGTTTGCCTCCCTCCATCTTTGTAACTATTTTTCCCCTTCTCATTCCCCATGGTCTTCTGTTTCTCAAATTCCACATATGAGTGAAAACATCTGATATGTGTCTTTCTCTGACTGCTTTATTTTATCTCAGACTTTCAACTGATGCACCTGGGTGGTTCAGGTGGTTAAGTGTCCGACTCTTGATTTCAGCTCAGGTCATGATCTCATGGTCTTGAGATCAAGCCCGCATCAGGCTCCACACTGAGCTTGAGACCTGCTTGGGATTCTCTCTTTCCTTTTTTCTTGGCTCCTCCCCAGCTTGAGCACGTTTGCACTCTCTCTCAAAATAATTAAATAAACATTTTTTTTTAAAATCAGACTTTCAGCCAACCTTCTGTTTTTCAGACCCATCCAACCCTGTCATCAGTCATACCTGCCACCTCTAATTCCTGGGCTCTTCCAGAATTATGCAGTGGCAAAAAATTATAGATACTTAGCATTCATCTTCTCAAGTCTGAAGAGTTATTTATTACTAGAATGTCAGAATTCCAACTTCAAATGTTGTTGACATCCCTGCTATAATTCCATTTTTAAAATGTGTGTGTTTTTACATCTTGACTTTCATTAATGTAGAGTTTTGGAAGGGTGTGATGATAAATATTGTAGTCATATTTAACGGGAAAACTTTTCAGATTTTTGTTTCTGCTTATTCATTTACAACTAACATACTACTAGCTCTATATTTCCAAGTTTATACTAACATGATACATGCACATATTTAGCCATTTATGCTTATGCATAAAGTATCAATTCTATATAAAAACTCATTTTTATTTTGTTAAACATTGACTCTCACATTTATTGTGAAAATTGCTACCTAGTTCATGCTTCTATTTACAGTTACTTCAGAATTAACCAAATATTGAATGTTGACATTGCAGCACAAATTTCCAGATATTAATACAATGCTTAATTTTAGTACTGTAATGGCAGAATTGTCATTTATTATCGATTATATGTAACTATAATAGCAAATCATTAAAATTCAAAATTATAGCAGAGGGTTCCATTAATAAAAATAGTAGTGTGATGATTTATAATGGAAGTTAATGCCACGCAACGCATTTCTCTATAAGTAAAATTTTAGAATGAATTCTCTTGATGTTTATTTTTGAAAGAAAGAGAGAGACAAAGGGAAAGGGAGACAGAATTTGAAGCAGGCTCCAGGCTCTGTGCTGTCAGCACAGAGCCCACCGTGGGCCTGGAACCTACAGACTATGAGATCATGACCTGAGTCAAAGTCGGTCACTCAACTGACTGAACCAGCTAGACACCCCTAGAATCAATTATTTTAAATGGCACTTACACATCTTCACATACATAAATTTACTCATCAGTAGTTCAGTGTTGAAAGTGGTATTTATGTTCTTTACTATGTCAATTGTAATTTCAATTGTATTTTGCCTATTTGGATTTCCTATAATCTCTCCTTATCCCAAATATTTTCCTTTATATCTCAGTCCCTTGATTTTTATTAGCTGCTTTCTTCTTCTCCTTCTTCTTCTTCTTCTTCTTCTTCTTCTTCTTCTTCTTCTTCTTCTTCTTCTTCTTCTTGCCTTTCTGCTCCTCCTTCATAATGCCTTTTTAAATTTAATTCATTTGTACCTTCTATAAACTTTAGATATGAGGTAATTTTCTAATATGTTCTTCTGTTAGTACCTATATTCAGAAGCATATTATTTCCTAAGCCTTCGGATGAAATTCATTTTCCCTTTTTCTGAAGGTATTATATATTAATATAATGTTTTCTATTTCTATTATCAATTGTTTTTCTGTGTGTGTGTGTGTGTGTGTGTGTGTGTGTGTGTGTGTGTGTAGTTTTTTGTTGTTTTTTTTTCCTACACCAAATGTGGGGCTTGACCCTGAAATCAAGAGTCTACTTGAATGACTCTACTTGAGCTCTACTAACTGAGCCAGCCAGGAATCCCTTTCAATTGTTTTTCTCCTTTATAAGGCAAACTTATTGTTAGATAATAATCAGCTTGTATGTTTTACCTTTGATTCTACTCAGATGACCTTCTTAAACCTTCAACTCAAAGGCAGAATGATACACGTCTCCTAACCTGATTTTCATTGTCTACCAGTGTTTCATCTACATGTTCTAGATAATGTGGTATTTTCTTCTGATCAAAATACCTGCATCTATGACATCTTAGCTTTGTGGAATATATCAAATACTACAGTCCTCTTCTTTCATCCTTCCCTCTACCACATTTGCCATTTGGGGAACCGCATCTCCACAGGTAACATGACTTCTGCCAGCTTTCATTTCCTAGCTGTACTGCCATGTTGTTCAGTTGCTTCCTGGAATAGTTGAAGAAAAATAAATATTAAAGACCATAGGGAAAGGGAATTAGGATACTCTTAAAGAAGTAACATTTATACAGTAATATATGATCATTTGGTTTGCTTTCGTATGGATCTACTGTTTCTGAACTATGGAATAGACAATGAGGTTGTAAAAACAATACACATTAACTTCTACTTTGATATATTTATTTTCCCTGCCTAAACATTCCTGTTACTACATATGTTTCTTAGTCCGAACCCATTGGCCTTGTAATTACAGGATTTCTATCCTTGATGTTGGGAGCAAGGTTTCCAACATTACTAGAATTTAGTGGTGATGCAAATTTTTACCTTGTATTTCTTCTGAGTTTTTTCCAAGTCATTTCAGTGGGAGATGCTGAATCAGAGATTTACCTCAGGTACCATTTAAATCAAGTTCCCCAACCTTCTATGTACCTTCAGTCAAATTGTATAGTCCCTTTCCATGATATCTGTAGTCCTGGTTAGACCTAAGGAATATATTCTTTTAATGAAATGGTCTAGTTTTATTGCCTCTGAATTTTAATGCTATGAGGCTGGTCTTTAAAATTATTTACCTAAACTCTTTCTCTCTTAGTGTCAGATGAATTACCTTTACCTCTTCTTCTGAAGTTTCTGATAAATCTCTGCCTTTTATATTAGAAAACATAGAAAATGCAAAGTAGTATCCGGAAATTAAAAAAAAAAAGATTTCATTTGCCAATAGAATAGCATGTTGAGAATTAATATCTCCCCCAAGTAAAATGGCTTCTCCTATAAAGTTAATTTTTTTAATATAGTATATCTCTCTTTATGAGAACAGAACAAGAATCTAAAAGTACATGTTTCTCAAAAGAGGGTAACATTAAAGGAGTAGTTTATTTACAAATGCAAAACAAAAATGGGCTTCACTTACAAAAACTTCGTGAAAATCTATGGAATATGTTGAATGATCTGTCCTGATGTTTGTTTATTTTTCTACCAAAATATTGTATAAACACGTTTGCTGCCAAGGTCTTACGCATCCAGATGATAGTCCATTGGCTTAAAGGAATAAAAGAAATGTAATGCTGAATGTCACCTAAGCACATATAGCTTTTGTAACTTTCTTTCTTGATGAGCCCTAAATCTTATGGTTTAGTAGAACCAGAGGATCTGGAGAAGAGGATCCAATATGATTCTGATACTAGTATAGCAAGCATTCAACCTACTGTGTTTTTAAAACAATTTTTTCAAACATTTATTTATTTTTGAGGCACATGGAGAGAAAGAGCATGAACAGGAGAGGAGCAGAGAGAGGGAGACACAGAATCCAAAGCAGGCTGCAGGCTCTGAGCTGTCAGCCTAGAGCCCTATGTGGGGCTCAAACCCACGAACCACAAAATCATGACCTGAGCCAAAGTCGGATGCCTAACTGACTGAGCCATCCAGGCACCCCTAAAACTATTTGATTTTAAGCCAAATATTATGACATTAATATGTATCATAACGCAAAAAAAAATCAAGGAAGCAAATTTCTCTTGCAATGGACTCTTATTCTTCAACAAAGATCAAATTCCTGAGCTCCTGAAAGAAAGAAATTACATTGTCTGAATCTCACAACCTTAGAATTTGCCGCAGCTGTTCCATTCAGTAGCATGAAGACTGGAGAGAATGTGAGGTTCAAGAAACTTCAATATTTCTTTCCTTGAAAGTGGTATTGGTGGGATATAATTGATGCTACCCACATAAAGGATATTAGCACTAAGGGTAAAGAATGGGGTGAAGGCTGCATTTCAGAGATTTGGAGAATAAAATTGACAGGAGTTGATAATCATTTGAATGTGGCAAGTGAAGAGAGGGAGGAGATGTTTGTATGTAACTCTGGTTTCCACCTTGAATTAGTGGGGAAGTCACAATTGATATAGGGAGTACCAGATGAAGAACAAGCTTTGAGAACATTATCTTGACTTCAGTGTTGGATTTGTTAAATTTAATGGGCCTAGAAATATCTATGCTGAAAATATTTAAGTGACAGTTCAAAGTATTGGCCAGCATTTAGAAAGTGTGTTGAAGGTCACAGTTCTAGAGATATTATCTGATCAGTTCTACCTCTAAAATATATCTTGGGTCAGTCCATTTTTCCCCATCCCCATTGCCAGTGTCCTTGTCTTGCTCATCATTGCAATTGCCATTCTGGTTACAACTGTAGACAGTCTCCAACTTCTGTCCATAACTGTATAAATTGTGTTCCATAGAACCTCCAGAGTGATATGCTTTAAGAATAGGATTGTTTCATTTCTCTGCTTAAAAGCACTAGATTGCATTAAATCAAAATTCACACTTCTTGCTATATCTTTAAAGACCTTGCAAAATCTGTTTCACGGGATTTAAGATCGTTCCTGTGTGATTCTTGAGACTTAAGTCTAACTGGTCTTTTAGTTCTTCAAGTTTTCTACCTTAGATTTGTCATGTACGATTTCCTCTGCCTGGGAGGATATTTTCCTACCCCACCCTGTTTTCCCTTGTCAATATTTTTCTTATCCTTCATTTCTCTGTTTAAACATTACTTCTAGAGAATGGTCTGAAAAACCCAGTTCCTCACATTCTTCACCAATATGCTACAACTCAGTACCAAAACTGTTTTCTTGACACTTGGCACAATGTGTAATTTTTTTTTAAATTTATTTTCTGGTTTGGATATAACTTGTCCACTAGACTATGTGGTTGATGAGAGCAGGGACCACAGCTGATTTGTGCCCAGCAGACATATAGACTGAATTCCCATACTCCCCAGTTGCCCAGGTCTGTTCTGTTTTGTGCCTGCTGACCTGACATGACTGTTAACAACACCTTCTGACACTCTCATAAGTGTCTTAGTTTGGATGATAAATTACATGCCAGCTCATCAGGTATACTAGTCAATAAATATTTGCTGCATAAATGAACAAATGGGAGGCTCTAATATATATGTTAAAAAATGTATGGAAAAGAGAGGAGAATTTGAAGTGCAGCCCTATGGCTCACTGACAGTATAAGATATAAAGAGTATGAAAAGCTCTAGTGGAAACTGAATGTTTGTGTGTATATGTGAGTGTTTTTGCATGCGTGTAGTGTGTGTATGATCTCTTTATGAATTCATGAAACCTGTAGATGGAATCATCCATAGAGATACCTAAAATTACAGTCTCTCAAAATGTTTTTTAAAATTTCTGTTTAGTTTACCATCGGTAACTAAACATTATATCTTATTTTTTTTTTTTACTGGTATAAAGATTTCTTTGTGTCTAACTTTTCTTCTCTTGAAACTAAGATCTATTACTGCTGTTCTGATAGTTGGTAGATAGTAGTTGGAAATGGAAAGGAACCATATCCCTATAATCTTTTATTTTACTGAAATCTGAAATCAAAATAATATTTATCTTAATTAATGGGCCCATTTTTTTCATTTTTAAATCATTAGAAAATTAATAGAAAAATAATAACTGAAATTTAATAAATGTCATTTAAGCTTTTTCTTCATAATTATTTCTTTAAATACTGATTTTTAAGGATCTAAAAATTCAGTCAGAATATTTAGATATTTAATATATGAGATAACATCTAGAATTTATTTTAAATATTTTACTTTTAAATATATATCTTTTGCTATATTTTGACATTGATAACTGCTATTACTTTCTATTATTTTGAAATTATTTAGTTATTTACTCAGAAAGATATTGTGTCCATTGGTCATATAAACTTATATGAATATAGTTTTGAAAAATATATTTCTCTAAAATATTTAGCATATTTAGACATTTAGATTTTAGAACCTTTTTAAAGAAAGCACTTACAGGCAGATTTTTAAAAATAACTTTGCAGGCTGTTAATGAATGTAACATGTTTTGATTTATAATCTCAGAATTTTCACTTTTTTTAAATGCAAAGCAAAATTAGAAAATTATTTCAGTTAATTATAACACATTTTTCCATTAGTATTCAAAGTATCAGGTTTCATTTATCCAGAGCAGAAAACTGACTGAATACCTCTATTTATCTAGAAGATATCAAGAAATACCAAGAAAGTAATGATTCAATGTGTATGTATTTGCATATATTTGTATATTGACAGATACATATGTATGTGTAGGTATGTCTGTATACCTCAAACACACACACACACACACACACACACACACACACACACACATGCATACATCTTTCACATCCATCCATGCATCATGCACGTGTCTTTCACATACATTTATACATACACATATTGTGTGTGTGTGTGCATGTGTGTGTTTGCTCATGCACATATACATATATGTGTGTATATATATCCAGGAATAGTGCTGAAAATTTTAATTTTATTTCAAACAAAAACAACAGAAAATTAAGCAAAGTAAATTATAAAATACAAATAGTTACTTTGTGTTTCACATTAAAAATAATGAAGTTTATGTTTTGTTAAAATTAAAAAATACTATCTCTGTATGTGAATAGTATTTATTGATGAATAGGGCCTGGAAGAGAGGAGATAGATGGGTATAAAAAAGTACATGGGCTTTGTCAACAACAGATAGATCTGACTTTGAATCTAGGTTTTGCCACTTGTGTACTCTCAAAAAAGTCATTTGCCTCTCTGCCCTCAGTTTCTCCATCTGCTAAATTAAAATTATGTATTTACGTGATGTACCAACAGGAACACATTGTTAATGAAAAATATGATTTCTGTACTCAGCTTTCAAGCATGCGGGTGCCAGATTCACCCGTCATGTTCTTAAAGGATGTTCACAGACCCAAGTGCTTTCAGAGTAGGAATGATTATTGGCATGGTCTCAAAATCTTGTCCTGTGGGAACTAGCAAGATTTATTCTGGTAAATGAAACAATGCATGACTCCATCTTACAACCGTGAGATCATGACCTGAGCTGAAATCAAGAGTTTAATGTTTAGCTGACTGAGCCACCCAGGTGCCCTTCACATCTTCTTTATCCATTCATCTGTTGATGGACACTTGGTCTGTTTCCAAATCTTGACTATTGTAAATAATGCTGCAATAAACAGAGGAATGCTATTAAAAAGAGATAGAGAAAAAAATAACGCACGAAAGCTAGCTTTAAATGTAAAGAGCTGACATTTTCTCTGTTAGTCTGTTTGGTAGGTGGAATTATGAATCTTGAACACCATATAAAGTAAGTAGGTATGGTTATATTGCAAGTATCACCCAGGTAGAGAAGAGATGTGACCATGCTTCCATTCCTTCCTGGAGATTTCTGTTAGGGGATTCTTGATAGCTATAGGCTTGAAGGAAAGATCAAGTTCAGTCCTGTGGGAATTTTTGGAACAAACAACTATGACTTGTGGATTTGGAGTGAATTTTTGTGCTGGGGGTGGGGTCATGAATTAATGTTAAACAGTTTTTAAACATTCACCAAAAATGTATTTCCTGGATTGGATCTGATATGAGAAGAATGAATTTATGCCTCCATCACAGATTTTTCAATTATTTTTTTTTGCATCTCCAAGAGACAGATATCATTTCCAATTTTACAGGTTAGTAACTAAGTTCTTTCGTTGTTATTTTGTTTTCATTTTCATAAGTTTATTTCATAAATTTAAATCTGCAATCCAGCTGGACTTGGAGAGGAGTAAGGAAAATATGGAACCCATAGAACTGCATCAAGAACACAAAGATTATAGGATATTTCAAGTAGATGGGGGTGAAGAGGTGCTCTCCTGAGCTACAGAAGGAATGGTCTGGTAGGTAAGATAAAACACAAGTCAAATTTATTAGATTTGTCCACAGTCAGCAATGGTGATCTTCTTCATGGTCTTGACATTCCTGGACCCAAAGCATTCCATGGCTTCCACAATATTCATGCCTCTTTCACCTTACCAAAGACCACATGTCTTTCATCCAATCACTTAATCTTGGCAGTGCAGATGAAAAACTGGGAACCATTTGTTTTGGGCCCAACATTTGCTATGGACAAGATGCCAGGATCCATCTGTTTCAAGATGAAATTCTTATCAAATTTCTCCTCATAGATGGACTTGCCACCAGTGCCATTATGGCATGTGAAGTCACTCTGGCACATAATTGCAGAATAATCCTGTAAAAGCAGGGATCTTTATAACCAAATCATTTCTCCCTACTGCTCAGAGCACAAAAGCTCTTGCTATCTTTGGAACTTTGTCAGCAAACAGCTGGAAAGAGACACGGCCCAAGGGCTCGCTGTCCACAGAGATATTGAAAAACATGGTGGAGGTGACCATGGTGGGGTGGTGGGTGTGGCACCCAAGTGGCAGTGTCTGCAAGGCCTATACTAAGTTCTGTATCAAGTCATATATCTCAAGATTGAAACTAGAACTTGAAAGCAAATTGTCTCCATGTCTCTAAGCTTATGCACAATTATTAAATCCAAGTATGGATTTATAGGGAGCCAGTGTATGTGAGTGTATGCTTTTCTCCAGAAGTAA
Organism: Felis catus; assembly: GCF_018350175.1. Classification (NCBI taxonomy): domain Eukaryota; kingdom Metazoa; phylum Chordata; class Mammalia; order Carnivora; family Felidae; genus Felis; species Felis catus. The sequence continues at coordinate 131,849,634 of NC_058375.1, read as the reverse complement.
TATTCAGTCCTGCTGAACCCAATAATCTGGTCCTATGATTAGACATAGGCAAATGAAATAGAAAGTAGAGAGAAAGATTTCTAGGTTGCTAACAAAAGCATTCTGGAAATAATTTACTTTGGTTTCTATTTGGTTAGAAATGAAATCAGAATTGAATTGACTTAAAGAGAAAATAGTATTCCCACCAACAGTGCAAGAGGGTTCCCGTTTCTCCACATCTTCTCCAGCATCTAGAGTCTCCTGATTTGTTCATTTTGGCCACTCTGACTGGCGTGAGGTGATACCTGAGTGTGGTTTTGATTTGTATTTCCCTGATAAGGAGCGACGCTGAACATCTTTTCATGTGCCTGTTGGCCATCCGGATGTCTTCTTTAGAGAAGCGTCTATTCATGTTTTCTGCCCATTTCTTCACTGGGTTATTTGTTTTTCGTGTGTGGAGTTTGGTGAGCTCTTTATAGATTTTGGATACTAGCCCTTTGTCCGATATGTCATTTGCGAATATCTTTTCCCATTCCGTTGGTTGCCTTTTAGTTTTGTTGGTTGTTTCCTTTGCTGTGCAGAAGCTTTTTATCTTCATAAGGTCCCAGTAATTCACTTTTGCTTTTAATTCCCTTGCCTTTGGGGATGTGTCGAGTAAGAGATTGCTACGGCTGAGGTCAGAGAGGTCTTTTCCTGCTTTCTCCTCTAAGGTTTTGATGGTTTCCTGTCTCACATTTAGGTCCTTTATCCATTTTGAGTTTATTTTTGTGAATGGTGTGAGAAAGTGGTCTAGCAATAGCACTGCTAGGAATTTATCCAAGGGATACAGGAGTACTGATGCATAGGGCCACTTGTACCCCAATGTTCATAGCAGCACTCTCAACAATAGCCAAATTATGGAAAGAGCCTAAATGTCCATCAACTGATGAATGGATAAAGAAATTGTGGTTTATATACACAATGGAATATTACGTGGCAATGAGAAAAAATGAAATATGGCCTTTTGTAGCAACGTGGATGGAACTGGAGAGTGTGATGCTAAGTGAAATAAGCCATACAGAGAAAGACAGATACCATATGGTTTCACTCTTATGTGGATCCTGAGAAACTTAACAGGAACCTATGGGGGAGGGGGAAAAAGAAAAAAAAAGGGGGTTAGAGTGGGAGAGAGCCAAAGCATAAGAGACTGTTAAAAACTGAGAACAAAGTGAGGGTTGATGGGGGGTGGGAGGGAGGAGAGGGTGGGTGATGGGTATTGAGGAGGGCACCTTTTGGGATGAGCACTGGGTGTTGTATGGAAACCAATTTGTCAATAAATTTCATATATATATAAAAAAAGAGAAAATAGTAAGTAGATCAATAGAGAGGTCACAATGATACCAAATAACGTTTTTGTTAGAAATAAATGTGCAGCAAAAGTGGAAATCCAGGAGGTAATTATGCGGAAGATTTTATGTTTAACACCTTAGACAGGAAGCAGTTCTTAAATATTTCAGTGGTTTTTTAAAACCAACGAAGTTTATACTTAGATTAGAAAACAAAGGACAAACAACGAATACTTACCTTGAGTGGCTGCTTCAGAATCTCTATAAACATTCAAACACCTAATTCATTGTGGCAAAGAACATGGGGTCATATACTAGATCAGAGCAGTTTGTACAGTGCAGCCCTGTGTTTGATCAAAATGAAATGACTAATGCTCTTATGTGGCCTTTTGAAAATAAAAAGTTAGCACAAAGCCATGATAATGGCTTTTATTTTAATAATTTTATAGTAATGATTTAATCTGCCTAATATGGGAAGGTATGAGTAAAAATGACAGGACTCTTACACCTTCATATACGATCAATATCCTCTCATGGGAATGTGGGTTATTGGCCGCTTATGTAACTGAGGGTGAACATTAGTGCCCTGGCACTCAGTTTTGTGACCAGTTATATCATTTTCAGCTCAGATGCTTTTGAAATAAGTAATAGCAGAAGAGCAAACAGCTGGGGTATCAGCATGCAGAGAGAAAGGGAGCAAAGCTGCAAAATGAATTTACAAATGTTACCAGAGGAACTGAAAATTCTGAGAAGTCCGAGATCCAATGTACTTTAGTAAATACCAGCTATATGAAAAATGTCTACAAAGTACACAACATTATTTTGGACTTACATCTACCACCTCCCACCTCTTAACCTTTCTCCCTTTCTCTTGACATACTAGATAAAACTGTTGACTTACATGATTCACAATCTCTCTGAGGTCATGGAACCTCAGAACACACAATGGAACACACAATGTATTATGTCCTAATGTGCACAGTATCTGTGAACATTGCACATTGAAACTGTGATCATGTATATTCATTATTAACTAGGTAGCAAAATTGTGTGATTTTGATGAATTTCTCTGTGAGAAGATGAGACACCGGGATTACTGTATTTTTTGCAAAAGAGAAGCACATTGTTTTCTTTTTCACTTTAACCAAGCAGGAGGGTTTCTAAGGCCTCACTAGGTTACCTTTGTTCACATTAGCTTGCCATTGTGTTTTTTAAATTCACATTTTAATAGCAGTCATATAAATAATGTAGTAACTGCCAGCAATCAGATTACATTCTTATTCTGTCATTTAAGCAACATGCATTATAATAATAAAATGACTTTTATACAACATGTTTATCCTGTTCTTCAAAGCAGAATTTCTTCCACATCTTTCTTAGTGCCTTATGAAGAAGAGGTGGTCAGTATATCTTTTTTTAAGTGATGGGAGAATATGAACAATGAAGTAAAGCCAGAGAGCAACTTTTGTGATTTGGCCACCTTAATGGCACGAGATTTTAAGAAAAAATGTTCAGAGAGGAAAAAGTTCGTGATATTGTCTAATATAATGCCAGCATGGAGAAAAGGTAGGACATCCCGAATGTATATAGTTTTCCTTTCTGCTAAATTAAGATAGATAACACTATGTACATATTTAGTCAACATAAAACACAAGCACTCATAGCCACATTTTTATAAGATGGAATATAAAATAAAAAAGTTACTTCATATATATGTATACATACATATACACACATACACACACACACACATATACACACACACATACATAAAAACATACGTACACACACACATATCTGTATGACACATAAAGAGGATATACCCTAAATATTCAGGAAATACTTTTCATTCCTTTTCCATGTGAGATATACTGGTGGTGGATTTTCTTGCTCTCTGATATTACCAGGTACTGAAGATTCAGGTTTCTCTTCCACACTACCACAATCCACAGGATCATCCGGGACCCTGTCTTTCTTTACCTTAGGGCCTGGAAGTATCATGGGACATTGAAGTTAGATGCCCATGTGGGCAGTTCAGATAAGATTCACCAAAATCTCAGAGCACATATTCCACTTCTCTGGATGATGCATGGTTGTCAGTCAGTAGGATCAGCTGAACAGATGAAGTAGTGATTCAGTACAGGCAACATTGGATGGCAAGGGAAGGTCTATAGGTGTTAGCCCTGCTTTCAAAACGCTTTTTGATACCGAGAAGAAATGGCAAAGGAAGTGGGTGGAGGAGATTCTCAGTGTGGACTCTCTGGTCCATCTAGATGGACAGACCTTATCTCCAGCTCCAGAAACCTCTGAAGGTGTAGGTCACTCACCTCCTTTGCAAGAATCAATAACACTTATTAGATCATCTAGGAAGTTTAGCTAGTTTATTTATTTTCAGTCATCTTTCAAATCTCTTGTTCTGACATCAAGTTAATTTGCTACATTGTTCTTGATTCTTGATTTTTTTTCAAGAAAATGTAGTTTATCCAATTTCTTGGTTTTGGCTTTTAGAAATATTTCCAATGTAAACTTCAAAGTTTATTTTTAAAAGTAAAAACTAAGCATTAAAATAGTATTTACTCATGAATTTTTTCAAGTTTTTATTTAAATTCCTTTTTTGAATCTTTTTAATGTTTATTTTTGAGACAGAGAGAGACAGAGCATGCGCAAGGGAGGGGCAGAGAGAGGGAGACACAGAATCCAAAACAGGCTTGAGGCTCCCCGCGGTCAGCACAGAGCCCGACTCGGGGCTCGAACTCACGGACCTTGAGATCATGACCTGAGCCAAAGTCAGATGCCTAATGGACTGAGCCACCCAGGCACCCCTTTGTTTAAATTCTAGTTAACATCCAGTTTAGTATCAGTTTCAGGTGTAGACTTTAGTGACATCACTTACATACAATGCTCATCTAAACAAGTGCCCTCATTAACTCATCACTTATTTAACCCATCCTTGCCTACCTCCCCTCTAGTAACCCTGTTTGTTCTCTGTAGTTAAAAGTCAGTCTCCTGGTTTGCCTCTCTTTCTTTCTTTTTTTGCCCATATGTTCATCTGTTTTGTTTCTTCAATTCCACATATGAGTGAAATCATATGGTATTTATCTTTTCTGAGTTATTTCGCTTAGCGTAATACTCTTTGGCTCCATCCATGTTGCCATATGTATGCCTTTGACAGAGAGAAAGTCAGTTACAAGGAAGTAAGACATAATAATATTTTATGTGTAACCTCACATAGGCACCATGCTTGTGCTGAAAATTCAATGCAGAACAGGACACTGAAGGTCCCCGCCCTCAAGAGCTTCTAGTCTAGTAAAACAGAGGACATGGGCTAAGACTTTAAGAATATTTTTTATTGGGTGGGGGGCACCAGGGTGGCTCAGTCAATTAAGCATCTGACTTCTGCCCAGATCATCATCTCATGGTTTGTGAATTCAAGCCCCAAGCGGGGCTCTGTGCTGACAACTCAGAGCCTGGAGCCTGTTTCTGACTCTCTGTCTCCCTGTCTCTCTGCCCCTACCTGCTCATGCTCTGTCTCTCTCAAAAATAAAAAGTAAACATTAAAAAAATAATTTTTTGTGATCCCTAAAATATTTTGAGAGAGTGAGAGAATAAAATCACCATAATGTCACTAGGTCCAGCTGTGATATTTACCATAGAAGTTAATAGAGTTTAATGGCTATTTAGAAAACTAGAAAGTTTTATTCTGATTAGCTCATCCTTTGACATCCAGATGTTAAAAGAGTTTTATTCTTTTAAAGGGAATCATAAAGACACCTAAAAGGAAAACATTTTTTATTCAAAAAAAATCTGTCTTTAGATTTCTGCCACATTAAGAACTTTTTTTTAAATTGCCACTGGTTATTAAGAATAAAGCCTTGATGAACTTATGAAATCTTGGGAAGGCTAATTTGCCTCTCTACTATCAGTCATTGTTCCAAGATTTAAATTTCATAAAAAGAACAGCCGTCTGCAAAACTCTTTGCTACTTAGATTACAGAGTTTTAGTATCCATCTGAGCACTGCAATTTGTGGATAGCATAGATGACAAATTGTAATTTTGTCTTTTCTGTGAAGTTTTACACTGAAGACTCTTGAATGGTTTAAAGTGTCACATTAAAACAGTCTTGGCAAGTGTGAATGCATAACTATATATTTATATACTGCATTAACAAAAAGAGTAGCATCAAATACAAGTTCCATCCATAACATGTGGCTAATAATTCATGGTCAGCAAAAATAGTGTTTAGAAAATGTGTGGTACATTTTTTTCATTAATTAATTATTTTATTCATACAACAAATACTTAGTAAATTTCTATATTGTGTCAGTCTCTCTCTTATGGGACCTGGGGGTAAAGCAATGTATAACTTCCTGCTGTATTGAAGCTCACATTATAGTGCAGGAGACAGATAATAAACTGAATTAAATACGTTCATCAAATTGTTACAAATTTTTTGAAGCAAAAGACACAGGACAAAGGAACGATCTATACAGAGTAAATGGTAATATTTTAAACACAGTGGTCAGTGAAGTATTCTTGAAGGATGTAACATCTGAGCAGAAGTCTCCAGGGTATGAGGAGAGCTGAGGAATGAGTGTTCAAGAAAGAGGGATGGCCTTAAGTGCAAAGGCCCTGAGATCGAAGAATGCTTGAGAAACCAAAATAAAGCAAGAAAACCATCAGAGCCAGAAAGAGCAAGGGGGAAGTAAGAGTTGATTAGTTCAGAATGATTACTGGAGGCCATACCATCCTGGATCTTGCCATCATAGGAAGGGCTTTATGTTTATTCTAAATAAAATTAGAAGCTTCTGTAGGATTTGGGGAAGTATGAAATCATCTGACCTTGTTTTAGATTATTCTGCTTTCTAGACTAAAGAAAAGAAAAGTAGAATTGCTATACTACTTTTTAGAATTACTGTAGCTCAGGGTATCACCCTGCATAAATTTAAGAATGCAGTAAGCACTGTGCAAATACTGAAATAAGAAAGCATTTTCTTTCGAGTTAGTCTATCAAAATGAAGCTCATGAGCTATTAGTGCCATTTAACCAAACCAGCATAATTATTTATGAACAGTGAGCCTAGTATTTGTATTATAGCAGAAGTCCTAGAGAAAGATTCCTTAGGATCCTGCAGTGTCTCAAAAATGTTCCACCGTGGCCAAAAAATACAAGATAAAAAATGATTATTATTTTTAGTAAATAATTATTAAAGTTGCAATTTATAATATTTTCCTCTAAGGTGTTTTGGACAATAATAAGGAATGATCAGGAGAAAACGTAAGAGTTTATTTTTCCTTATTGGGGAAAATATTTAGATTCAAAACACCTAATCAAAGGATATAGTATACTTTGACATATATAGGGGCGCCTGGGTGGCTCAGATGGTTGAGTGTCCAACTTTGGCTCAGGTCATGATCTCACAGCTCGTGAGTTTGAGCCCCGCGTCAGGCTCTGTACTGACAGCTCAGAGCCTGGAGCCTGCTTCAGATTCTGTGTTTCCCTCTCTCTCTCTGCCCCAACCTACTCGCATTCTGTCTCTGTCTTTCTCAAAAATAAAAACATTATTTTTTTAATATATGATTATTTTATCAGAGAATTTCATCTTTTCATACTTCACCAGGTGCCACTCTCCATTGAAGATAACCACACATTAAATCATCATTCATGGGGTTTAAATCCCAGCCTTACCCTTCAATTACCTGACCTGTGTATAGCTCTTCATCCTTAAATTGGAGATAACAATTCCACCTACTTACATAGTGGTCATGACAATAAAGTGAGTTAGAGCATGTCCCTTCAGAAATACTAGCCCATGCTTATAATCACTAGGCACATCACAGTGCTTTAGAGAGAATTAATATAATTCACTTTGTAGTCTGAATTCTGTTGTATTTACATTAGAGCAGGACACACAATATAATTACAAACAAAGTGAAAGGAAAATAAAACTGTCTTTGAGACATTCAGGAAGATTCACTATCAGCTCTGAGATATTGTAACTGTAATGCATAGCAAACTTCTTTTGAAGTCTTTTAAAATTATAAACTAATGTTTGAATACATCACTCCACATATGAGGCAGGTATCTGTGGCTGCATTTATGACTTCTTGTCCAGAAGAGTAAGCCAAATGCTAATGTTTCATTTTTAATTTTTTTAAGTTTATTCATTTTGAGAGAGAGAAAAAGAGCACAAGTGGGTGGCAAGGAGAGGGGGAGAGAGAGAAAGAAAGAGAGAGAGAGAATGAATCCCAAGCAGGCTCTGTACCACTAACACAGAGCCTAATATGGGGCTCAAACCCACAAGCAGAAGATCATGACCTGAGCTGAAGTTGGACACTTAACCAACTAAGCCACCTATGTGCCCCCACATGCTAATGTTTTGATCATAAATAATTGAGGATTAACATTAGAAGTTTTGTGTTAGATGATTTTTGTGAGCACTCTTTCAGTATGGTCAAATTTTACTGGATCTTAGATTGATATATTTAATTGGATTTTTAGAAGGTCCCAGTGTCAAAGGGTTGCTGGGATTTACACTTTTAATAAAACCCCTACTGGGTCATTCAACAGCAGCTAAAGGGTGAAGAAGAGGAAGCAAAACCAGGTCTGTCTTCTCTGTGAGGCTGCAGCAGGTGCTGGTGTCTAGGAAGGTCTACAGCAGTGGCACCTGTTGTTGGATCTACACTCAATTGCCAGTGAGAAGGAGAACTGAAATGATAGAAAACAAATTGAGGAAAAGATTTGGATTCCAAAATAACCTCATGCAGAAGCAGAAGTGCTTTTGAACTAAAGATATAGCTTGAAAGCAACTTGGCATGTTTAACAGCTTACATCATCTTTTTATGCATGGAAAGTTCTGAAGAAAAATTGTATTAGTTCTGAAGAAAAATCTAAACACATTCAAGTCCAGAATCAGAAGTTACATACTCCCACCCCTCTTGATGTGGGCCATTGGAAGGAGATTTAGAGTTATTGAAATTACCATTTATGTTGACAGAAACTTGAACAGTGGGAGATAAACCACAAAGTTAAAGAACTCATTTCAGGCTGGAACACTCATCCATCGTCTCTTTAACAGCAATTTGTCCCTCACTACTTTCTTTCCAGAACATCATTTCTTTGTATCTGTTCTTAGAGCCTCCGTGCCACTGGCTACCAAATTAGCTTCAATTCTGTCCCTAAGATGATCTCTGGTCACTCTCATATCTACTTTACCTCTCTAACAGGAATTCTGTAACTTTACAGTTGTTTCTGAGGAAAATGCCACTTTTTATCCAAAGTCATTATTAAATAAAAGAAGCTGTTTGTGAGCCAGATCCAAAGTTGAGTTCTTATTTTTCCATAAGACTTTTGGTTCTGTTCATTCCTTGGATTATTTTCTCAACCAAGTGTCTTTAGATTTCAGCAAGCAATATCAGAGTCATGTTGAGTCTTTTCCACCAAATTAATAAAATGCTTTTTGTCGAGAATTCTGAAGAGAAGTAGGCTGTGTTTATAGCTAACATATTAATTCCCAGACTTCAAGAAACTTTAGCTTCTTAAGCTGAATTCATTAGAAAAATAATGTACAATGTTGTTTGTTTTACAGTAATTATTTCTAATCGAACACATAATTAATGATATTTCCAGTTACCTTAACTTTCTTTAGAGAATTTTATGTATAAGAGAATTATTACAGGGGCATCTGGGTGGCTCAGTTGGTTAAGCGTCTGACTTTGGCTCAAGTCATGATCTCATGGTTTGTGAGTTTGAGTCCCACATTGGGCTCTGTGCTAACAGCTCAGAGCCTGGAACCTGCTTCCAATTCTGTGTCTCCCTTTCTCTCTGCCTCTCTCTCTCAACCCCCCCCCCCCGCCTCTCTCTCTCAAAAATAAATAAATGTAAAAAATTAAAAAGAGCATTGTTATAAATGATGGAGGAGAATGAAAATAAGTAGGCACAATATAGTGATTGGTATACGTATACTATATATGATTGGTATACATATATAATAGATATATATCACTACATATATAACATGATATATATCATGGCTCCTAAAGAATAGGCATTGGGATTTATACTGTGACTTTATTACCTTACAACACGACTTGAATATAGAAAATACTAACACATCTATAATGAGTAGTTAAATGCATGAATATATTTTCTATCTATAAAGGAACAGTATAATGGAAATTGTGTTTTTTCTTTCCAACAGTGACCTCAAATTATTTAGCCATGCTTTATGCAGCACGTTTGAGAATTGCTTTCATGAAAGCATTAACTGATGAATGTCCGCTGACCTGGAATTAATGCTTATTATTGAATTAACTGTATATTGTGTGCCATGCTACTATACATAATCGGCCAAAGATATTGATTCTTCCATGCTAAGGGTTCAAGAAGCTTTATACAAGAATCAATATTGATTTTTGCAGGTGCAATCTAGAGCAAATTTCTTGATTGTGAAAGACTATTTTTCAAAGTGGCTCACAAAGCTCCTAGTTTCATCTAATATATTGGCTGCAATAATCTGAGCTCAGAACCAGTTATTTGCAGAATATTGGCTGCCAGAGGTTGTTGCCTCTAACAGTGGGTCTCCATTGATCTCAGTTCTGTTTAAAATACTTGTGAACTGGAAATTTATTTATACTTTCAATACCCTCAGATAAATGGCCAGGTTGGAAAGATAGTGTAGATTACTAAGAATTACCTAAAATAGATTCAGGGAGAAGAGGATTGACCATGATTTGCCAGATATATGGCGCTCAACATGTCATTTCATGATCAAATACAGGAGTGGATCCTGCTAAATTACTAATCAAGTGTCTTAACTGTCTTTACATATAGACAATTATTAATTAAAATAGAAAATAAATTATATTTATATAATTCCAGACAACAAAAATATGCAACTCGTCATTCCTTAATTATTCCTTAATTATATAAGAATATGTACCATATTCTTCATCATGACTAGTAACTTGCCCAATAGAGTTTCCATCTGTTGTAAGAAAGGTTTAGAACTTATCTAATATAGAATATAAAACTTAGACTATATATGGCAAAGTGTGCCATTCTGGCCAATGGAAAAATTTACTTCTTCTAGTGTCTTTATAATGAAATTCAATCACCTCAGCTCTAAAGTTATTATAAGCCATATCCAAAAAACAGAATTGTAATTAGTATCTATGTTACATCAAAATAAAAGTGGGTAATCAATGAATAGTAAGAATAATAACAATAATGTATTAAAGGATGTTTTAAAATTGGATCCCTAATGAAGTGGAATTGTTCTGATACCAAGCTCTTCACTAATTTCTCTTTATTTATAGGAAACCCTAGACAATTCACATATTCTTCTTTTTGGGTATAATAATAATTATCTTCCTTTTGTGTTTTTAACATGTGCCAGACATTTTCCTAAAAGCTCCACATAGCATTTAATCTGCACAGTAACTATAAAATATATCTTCTGAAGACAACTGAGGTTCCAAGAGATGAAGCAGCTTATGGTCTCAAATAGGAAATTGTAAACCGGAACTCAAAATTGATTTTTCACCCTTTTTTTAATAGAACGTATCTTCTTTAATATTTATTTATTTTGAGGAGGGGGAGGGGCAGGGAGAGAGAGGGGGAGAGAATCACAAGCAGGTTCCATACTGTCAACACAGAGCCCCATGCTGGGCTTGACCTAACGAACAATGGATCATGACCTGAGCCAAAATCCAGAGTCAGAGGCTCAACCAACTGAGCCATCCAGTTGCCCCTAAGAACTTATTTTTTATAACACTTTTAGATTTACTGAAACATTGAGATGATAAGAGATTTCTCATATATCCCACACCTAGTTTTCTTTGTTACTAATATATAAAATATTTGTTATAATTAATAAACCATATTGATACACCATTATTAACCAAAGTCCACAGTTTGCTTAGATTTCTATAGTTTTTACTTAATGTACATTTTAATTATTTTTGTTGCTGGATCTCATTTGGGATATCACTTTACATTTAGTTGTCTGTTGTTCTTTGGACTTTTCTTGTCTGTGGCAGTTTCTCAGATATATCTTGTTTTTGATGACCTAGATGGTTTTGAGGGGTACTGGCCAGGTATTTTGTAGAATATCCCTCAAGTGGGATTTGTCTGACTGGTTTTTTTCCCCCTCTGGAGTTACTGGTAATTCAGAAGACCACAGATGTAGAGTGTCAGTTTAATCACATACTATCAGGCATATATACTATCAATATGAGTTTTAACTGTTAATATTATCCTTGATTACTTGGCTTGAATAATGTTTGTCAGGTTTCCCCACTGGAAAACCACTGTTTTTACTCCTCTTTATCTACAGTTTGGACAGAAGTCACTATGCACAGTCTAATCTAAGAAATGAGGAGTTTGTTCCCTTTTCTTGATGGGGTATTTATATAAACTAGTAGGAATACTTCCACATGGGAGAATATGTTGGCTGTAGATTTATTGAGGATGTATTTTATCTAATTGAGGGCTTTTCTTTCTATTTTTAGTTTGCTGAGGCGTTTTATCATGAATGGGTGTTGGATTTTGCCAAATGCTTTTTCTGCATCAATGGATGCAGACTATAAAAGTCAGCTGATGTGGTGGATTACATTAATTGATTTAAAAATGTTGAACCAGGATTGAATGGCAGGAATATATCCCACTTGGTTGTAGTGTGTAATTCTTTTTATACATTGTTATGTTTGATTTGGTAATATTTCGTTGAGGATTTTTATTACATGTATGTTCATGAGAAATATATATCTGTAGTATTGTTTTATCTTGTAATACCTTATCCAGTTTTGGTGTTAAGGTAACACTGGCTTCATAGAATAGATTATGAGTAGTATTCCCTCTGCTTCTATTTTCTGGAAGAGATTATAGAGATTTGGTAAAATTTTTTTTTTTTAATATTTAGTAAAATTCACAGGTGAAACCATCTGGGCCTGGTGCTTTCTTCTTTGGAAGATTTTTGCTGATTCATCTTCTTTGGTAGATTACTGATTTTGTGTGTGTGTGAATTTTAGTGGTTTGTATTTTTCAAAGAATTTTTATTTTCATCTAAATTATCAAATTTTGTCCTCTTATTATAATGAAACATTTTATATGATTCCATTTTTCTCCTATCTCAGCATATTAATGATACTTCTTTTTATATTTCTGTTGTTTTCTTATAGTTTGCAATATGTATTTACAAGCAATCTAAGTCCACTCTCAAATACACTATACTGCTCCATTGGTATAATGCAAGTTTCTCTTTTTTTCTTTTTTTAAAAATAAAAAAAATTGGGGCGCCTGGGTGGCGCAGTCGGTTAAGCGTCCGACTTCAGCCAGGTCACGATCTCGCGGTCCGTGAGTTCGAGCCCTGCGTCAGGCTCTGGGCTGATGGCTCAGAGCCTGGAGCCTGTTTCCGATTCTGTGTCTCCCTCTCTCTCTGCCCCTCCCCCGTTCATGCTCTGTCTCTCTCTGTCCCAAAAATAAAAAAATAAAACGTTGAAAAAAAAATTTTTTTTAAATAAAAAAAATTATTTTAAGGAGAGAGAGACTGCAAGCAAGTTAGGAAGAGGGGCACAGGAGGAGGAGAGAGAGAATCTTATGCAGGCTGCACACTCATTGGGGAACGTGAGCTGGGTTTGATCTCCCGACCCTTGGATCTAACCTGAATCAAAATCAAGAGCCCAACACTCAAATTGCCCCTCAGTTCTTGAATATTCTATTAAATTTGGATTTTTTTAATTAGCTTGGGAAGTTTCTAATGACATGTCTTCTAGCTCATTGATTCTTTCCTCAGATGTATCTAGTCTATTGATGAGCCCATCAGATGAAGTCTTTATTTCCATTACAGTATTTTTTTATTTCTACATTTATTTTTGATTCTTACAGTTTTTATGTCTCTGTTTGCATTACCCATCTGTTTTTCAGGGTTGTCTATTTTTTTTTCATTAGTGCTCTTAACTTATTAATTATTATTATTGTAAATTTTCAGTCTGATAATTCCCAATTCTCTGCCATATCTTATTTTGTCATGTGTGCTCTGTTTCTTCAGACTGTATTTTTCCTTTTCTTCTAGCATGTGTTGCAAATGTTTATTGAAAGCTGAATATAGTGTATCGGGTAATAGGAACTGACCTGAATAGGCCTTTAGCATGAGGTTTTATTAATTTGGTAAGAAGTCAAGCTGTGTGCACTGTTTGCTGTAGCTTTAGGTGTCTGAGGCTTCCGTTTCTTCTAGGGTCCTTGTTTTTGTCTTTTCTGTTTTCTTTGGTTTTCCCTAACAACTCCTTCTTAAACAAAATCTAAGACTAGCAGCTCTTTCAGATGTAATCCACTGCTATTATACCTGAGCTCCATTGATGCAATTGTGAAGTTTGGGGAAAGGGCAAACCTTCTATTATCCTATGGTTCTGATTCAGTCTTTCACGGGTCTCTGTCCCTGGGCTATGACCTTCACAAGGGTTCCTCAACTTCATTCACCCCACCCACTCTGAGGTGAGCTAGGAAGCCTAAGGGAGATAGAGTTGGGTAATTTCTCTTTTCCCACATTGGATAAAGTCTCTAGAGAGTTCTTTTCTCTTTCTGAATGAGTCTTTATAACTGAGGATTCTCTGAGCATATTTGTCTTTAATACTTTAAATTTATTTTGAGAGAAAGAGCAAGCAGGGCAGAGAGAGAGAGGGAGAGGGAGAGGGGGAGAGACAGAGAGAGAGAGAGAGAGAGAGAGAGAGAGAGAGAGAGAGAGAGAACACCAAGCAAGCTCCACACTTAGTGCAGAGCCTGAGCCAGGGTTCGATCCCATGAACTGTGAGATGATGACCTGAGCTAAAACCAAGAGCTGGAAACTTAACCAACTGAACCACCCAGGTGCCTATCTTTGAGCATATTTTAAATGATTACCTTTCTTGGGGCACCTGGGTGGTTCAGTCAGTTAAGCGTCCAACTTTGGCTCAGGTCATGATCTCATGGTTTGTGGGTTCAAGCCCTGCATTGGGTTCTGTGCTGACAGCTCAGAGCCTACTTCAGGTTCTGTCTCCATCTCTCTCTGCCCCTTTCCTGCTCATACTTTGTCTGTCTGTCTCTCTTTCTCTTAAATGTAAATAAAACATTAAAATTAAAAAAATAAAATAAATAAATGGTTACCTCTCTCAACCCCTACCACCACCACTGTCAGAGATATGAAGGTTTGCCTTGGTCCTTTACCGTGAGAATATGCTAGGGTTCCAAGGAGTAAAACCCACAGAGGTGAAGATGTCCCCCAAGGCTGCAGGTTGCAGGAATTTCTCATTCTTACTATAATCTACATTCCAAGTTCAGCAATTCATCAAAGTTACTGTTAAGTACTCCTACCAGTTTATGGCTCCTGTAGCTTGTGTTCCTGTTAGCCTGAGCTCAGCACTGCGTATCTGTATTTTCCTTTCTCTCCAGGTTTCAGGGTTGTGGCTTGCCCTGTGATCTCTGTTTTATGATTGGTGCAAGAGAAGTGGTTGATTTTCAGTTTGTTCAGCTTTTATTGTACAGAAGTGAGTGATACCTTCCAAGCACTATATATATTGGGACTGAAACTAGAAGTCTAATCCTTTATTCCTATTCACTGTGCTCTCCTATAGTGTTTCACAAACTTCATCATACACCAGAATTTCCTAGAGGACTTGTTAAAACTGAGTTTTAACTACTTTCAAAGTTTTTAATTAATTAGGTTTAGTATAAGGCCTGAGGATTTGCATTTCTTAGAGGTTCCCAGTTAATGCTGATCCATGAACTGCACTTTGAGAACCATTGCTGTACTATTTTAGTAGCTGATCTTAATTGAATTCTAGTGATATGAGTCAAATAACCAGGAAAATGGATGGCCCAACCAACCTGCTTCCTGAGTTTGACTATGCTGTGATTACTGTGTTGAAATCATCCCTATTCATTTGCTATCCTTGCCACATTTCCTATTATTGTTTTTTTTTTCCTGAAGAAGAGTTTTAATGTTGCCAGTGTTTGTTTTTTCTGTATATTACCTTACTGAGTTTTTGTTATGTAAAAATATTAATTGTATAAACAAAATCCACTTCTCAGAGAAGGGTTTGTAGTAAGTCTCAATCTCATTTCAGAGAAGTAATATGGCATATAATTTTTCTACCTAGAAAATATGTGTGAATGTGTTTATGTAGTCCTGAAATATGTTTTTTTTAAACTAAGGATGACATAAAACTTTGTTTTCTATTAGTATGCATAGTCTGTCTTATTATTCAATTATATAGTACTCCATTTTATGAATGCGTCATAATTTGATTAACATTTTTATACATGAAACTTAGGCGATTTAAAATGCTTTCTACAAAACAATGTAGTACTTGACATTTGTATATGTAAGTGCTTCTGTTCCTATAATAGTGTTATTGTGATATAAATTCCTAGAAATAGAATTTTTGAGTCAGAAGGCATACACAATTATCTTTACTAATTAACAATATAAATTGTAGTATGAGAATAACACCAATTTTCTTCATTATTGCCAACACATAATGTTATCAAATTTTTGAACTTTGCAAATTTGGAGATTTATTGTATGAGTAAATATAGCCAAAGAGTTTGGATAGCTCTAATCTTTAAGTCTGAAGTCTTACATTTTACTTTCTGTCTCTGTGTTTTACTTTTCTCCCTCCCTCTCTCAATATTTCTATCAATATCTATCCCTCTAAACTCCTCTCTCAGTGTCTTTCTCAATCCCCATCCTTGATAATATATGGAGAGAACACTTGGTTGTTAATGTAACACTTTATCTGATCTTTATTAGTGGCCTGCATCTCACTGTTTTAGAGAGAACTTGATGACAAGTGCTTATGAATGACTTGGTGCCTTTGTCTTCTGTTTTGGTAAGGTGACACTTTGTTGCTGTTGCTTAAAACTGTTCACTTTGGCACTCTTATCCCTGAGAGGCACCGATTAATGTCTCTCTATTACTTTACATTTCAGACCTCAGGCCAAAAAGCTTACTTTATCAAAGTTGTTTTTCTTTCTGCTTGTTTGCTATCCACTTTCAGTCTAATTTCATTATTTATCTTGTAGAATTTTGTTGAAAGTGGCAAAGAACATCTCATACACATCAACTTCATGAAATTTTTCTAATGTAGAAAAATTAATCTATAGCTGTGCTTGGCAGGTGGTTTGTTTTCTATATTTATAATTACTTAAATTGGTAATTTTTTTCCTGTAATATTTGAGTCTTTGCCACCTGTAGCTTGATTGCCTTCACTAAGCCAGTGTCACATTTTAAGTTGTATTATTGAAACACTGTGATCCAAAAAAGCACCTGCAACTCGTTTTCATATCTGTACTTTAGATTGGCCACAGGGATTGCTTGTGCTTTTTTCATGGAGTGGTGGGATCTGCTGAGCCCCTTAGTTTCACACTGTCTTGTGGATCTGCAGTATTTGGCTGTTCTTTAGATGCTACAGATTAAAAGTGGAAACTGGGTCAAGAATGATACCCATACATTAGCCCATTTTAAATTGTGGTTTTCATAGTTTCTTATTGATTTCTGAGAAATATGTAAATATTGTATATATTGATCTTTTGTTAAATTTTTAAAAGCATATTTTTCTCAATATGTTATCTTCTAATTTTCTCTATTGACTTTATTCATAACACAAGTGTTTTTTGAATATATATTTTTTTTAATTTTTTTTTTCAACGTTTATTTATTTTTGGGACAGAGAGAGACAGAGCATGAACGGGGGAGGGGCAGAGAGAGAGGGAGACACAGAATCGGAAACAGGCTCCAGGCTCTGAGCCATCAGCCCAGAGCCCGACGCGGGGCTCGAACTCACATACCGCGAGATCGTGACCTGGCTGAAGTCGGACGCTTAACCGACTGCGCCACCCAGGCGCCCCATTGAATATATTTTTAATATTGGGATGCCCAGGGGATTCAGTCGGTTGGGCATCTGACTTCAGCTCAGGTCATGATCTCACAGTTTGTGGTTCAAGCCCCATGTCGGGCTCTGTGCTGACAGCTCAGAGCCTGGAGCCTGCTTCGGATTCTGCGTCTCTGTCTCTCCCTGCTCCTCTCCGACTCATACTTTCTCTCTCAAAAATAAATAAATGTTAAAAAAATAAATATATTTTAAATAGTTTATTCATTTTTGAGAGAAGGAGAGAGAGCACGTGTGTGCACAAGTGCATACAGGGGAGTAGCAGAGGGAGAGGGGGAGAGAAAATCTTAAGCAGGCTCCATGCCCAGTACTGAGCCCCACACAGGGCTCGACACGGGGCTCAGTCTCACAACAGCAAGATCATGACCTGAGCTGAAATCAAGAGTTGGACACAACCAACTGAGCCACCCAGGCACCCCCATAACAGAAGTTTAAAATATTTATGTACTCAACTTTTCTTTTGGATTCTGGGTTTTCCATCAGACTTAGAAAGGCATTCCCATATTTATAATAAACTTTAAAATATTCTCTGAATTTTTTTGAAAAATGTGTTTATTTACTTATTTAAATAGATTTTTAATAGCAGTTTTAGGTTCATTACAAAATTGTGTAGAAAGTACAAAGATTCCTGTATATCCCCCACCTTCCCCCAACATCAGGATCTCACACCTGATTGATACATTTGTTACAATCAGTGAACCTATACTGACCCAGGACTATCGCCCAAAGTGTGTAGTTTATATGAGGGTTCACTCTTGGTGTTATTCATTGTATGGGTTTTAACACATGTATAATGACGTTTACCAACCATTGTAATATCATGTAGAATAGATTCAGTGCCCTAAAGATCATCTTTGCTCTGCCTATGTATCCTTCCTTCCCTGTAACCTTTGGAAATGTCTCATCTATTTATCATTTTCATAGTTTCCCCTTTCTAGAATACTATATAGTTGGAATCCTATAATATCTAGTCTTTTCAGACTGGCTTCTTTCATGTAGTAATATGTAGTTAGGGTTTCTCATGTTTTTCCTGGCTTGTTCATTTCTTTTTAGCACCAAACAATATTCCATTGTCTGGATGTACCACAGTCTGTCTATCCACCAACTAAAGGATATCTTGGTTGCTTCTACATTTTGGCAATTATGAATAAAGCAGCTGTGGACATCTGTGTGCAGGTTTTTTTGTAGGCAGAAGTTTTTACTTACTTTGGGGAAATACTCAGGAGTGCATTCGTTGAGTCAAAAAGTAAGAGTATGCATAATTTTGTAACGTACTGCCAAACTGTCTTCCAAAGTTGCTGTACCATTTTTGCATTTCTAGCAGTAATGAATGAGAGTTCCTGTTGCTTCATATTGTCACCAACATTTGGTGTCATGAGTAGTCTGGATTATGACGATTCTAATACATGTATAGTGGTACCTTATTGTTGCAATTTGAAATTCCTTGAGGTGCCTGGATGGTTCAGTTGGTTAAGCGTCCGACTTTGGCTCAGGTCATGATCTCACACTTTGTGAGTTGGAGCCCTGTGTTGGTCTCTGTGTGGGAGCTCAGAGCCTGGAAGCTGCTGTGGAATCTGTGTCTCACCCTCTCTCTGCCCCTCCCCTGCTCACTCTGTTTCTTTCTGTCTTTCAAATGTCTTTCAAATAAATAAATGTAGAAAAATTTTAATTTGAAATTCCTTAATGACATATGGTGTCTAACATCTTTTTATATGCATTTGGCATCTGTTGATCTTTGTTGAGATGTTTATTCACATCTTCTGCCTACTTTTCAAGTAGGTTGTTCATTTTCTTATGTTCAGTGTAAAAATTCTTTCTTTTTTTTTTTCTTTCTTTTTTTTTTTTTTGAGACAGAGAAAAAAAAGAGAGAATCAGTGAGGGAGGTGGAGAGGGAGAAGGAGATAATCTTAAGCAGGCTCCAAGTTCAGCTCAGAGCTCTGTCTGGAAGGTGAGATCATAACTGCTTAACCAACTGAGCCACCCAGGTGCCCCTAAGACTTCTATGTTTATTTTAGAAAACAACCTTTTTTTTGATATGTCTTTTCTAAATATTTTCTCCCAGTTTGTGACTTGTCTTCTCTTGACATTGTCTTTTGTAGAGCAGACGTTTTTAAATTTTAATGAAGTCCAATTGTACCAATTATTTCCTTCATGAACATGACTCTGGTGTTTTTTTTCCCATCACTTTTAAAAACTGTTATGTTTCCTTTTGTCTTACAGTTTATATTGCATCCAGCTCCAGAATATATCCAGTATCAGACCTTTTCTCACTAACTTCATTGACTACAAACTAGTCCAGGCATTACTGTCTGACTCAGGTTATTGCAGTTGCTTTCTAGCTGATCTGCTTCTACCTTTTCCTCAAACAGGCAAGTTGTTAAAACGACACAGGTCACAACCACTAACGTTTCAGCTCAAAACCCTCCAGTGGCTTCTCATGTTATGTATATAAGACCCTGCAAAATCCCATCTCTGTCCAGTCTCATGTCCTGTTACTTTTCTCATGCGCTCTTTTCTGGCACTTGACCTCCTTGTTCTGTGAATACCCTAAATAACTTTCATTTCAGGGCATAGGCATGTCCTGTTTCTTCTATCTAGAATGTTCTTCCTTAAGAACTCATAATTTGCCCCACCTATCTTCAGATCACCTCCACAAACAAGCCTTTTATGATCATCCCATTTAGAAAAGTACCCTTTGGAACCAATATTTCTTAGAACTTTTTTGTTATTAACATAGTATATATTTGTCTATCTCCTCCATATAGAATATAAACCTCATGGAGACAAAGATTTGGTCTCTTCACTCTTATATCCCCAGTGTATATCTGGCAGGTGGGAACACTCCTCTGAGATAAGCATCTCATAAATATTCTGAAGGATTTTAATCTTGGATGGGGATGGGAGCATGTTGAGACAGGTTTACTGGGTAAATCATATTTGAAGAGTGGTGTCACATTTGATGCTTAAAACAAAAACAAAAACAAAAATAGTTATATAATTGCTGAATATTAGGTCCAAATAGTATGATAAACAGGTAAATGGCACTGCAGTTCCAAGCCACTGTTAATTGATAAATGTTTGATTTGTAACGTGAAGGGGAGTGGTTTGAATGAAATAACTTCCAGGGTTCAAAAGTAACTCTTGACAATGTAGTCTATACAGCCTGTTTAGCTTGGGTTAGAACTAAAAGTTTAAACCTTGAAGACACTGATATCTCTCTAGGAATTTGGCATAAATCCCCCTGGTTTTAAGAAGACTTAAAGTTGAACCTGAAATTTATTTCTTCTTGACAGAAACCAACATCTGTAATGGGTTCAATCATAGCTAAGTCCAGTGGGCTGAGAATTGCATTTGTTATATTTCCAAGTTAGCTTTCAGAGTCAAGAGGCTTTGTCAAGAGGCTTTGACATTTGTTAGTTTCTAAAATTAGGGAAAAGACGTAGTATTACATTTTTTAAGAAAACAAAGCAAAAATAGGTTTTTAGCTGGAAATAAAACCATAGGTTCTTTGTAGTAATGTAATATAAAATTACATTGTGTAACATAAAATAGTGTGTGTAAATTTGGACTTCTTTTTTAGGTGACTGGATTTTTGCTGAGCAGTATGCTTTTCATACTGCTTGCCTTGATAAATATTTGTTCATTTTTTAATCTAGTATCCTGGAAAAAAAGGGAAATAAGCCTCTGTGTCATGCTCTTAAAACAAAATCTAAGGTTTTTCTCATTCTAGTCTTAATTTTCCTCAAGGAGATCAATTTTATTGCTCAGAGTCCTTTATTCAATTTTATTCAAATTAATTATTGTAAACTGTAGATATTTTAAGGTTTAAGCAAGTTAGAAAGGCTAAAATTACAAAATTCAAATTATGCAAGGTTCCTGATATAAACTTGGTCATCACATGTGTCTAAAGATATGCTATTTGAAAACTAGAAACTGGAGATATCAAAGTAGAAGTTGACCTGAGTTTAAACATTAGTTAGGTGACATTGAGTCTAATACCCTGTTTCCATCTTTTACGTAGCATATTCTAAGGCTATATTTTAAATATATATGTAGATTGTCCTGGAGTGAAAACTTTTTCATGTCTCGTTTATCCATTTCTGATTTGTGAGGATTCAGTTGCTGACTCCTTAAAATCAGGAAGCATTTTGTAATACTTTCAAACATACAGTTAGTCATTGAGGATAGTCAGTTTAAATGTAGGCAGTGGTTAACACGTTCTCGGAATTAAGGTGCTCTTTAAAAAATGATTCCCTTTTAGGGGCATTATCAAATACAGAACTGATTAAGCAATCAAACTCCACTCTAGTTTCGGAGCAAAATGTTAGCCATTCTGCCACTCATTCTTTCTTTTATTACACCTCATTATTGTCTCTTTAGATTCTTTCTTTCTGTTCCGAATGATTTCCTACCTTATGGCCATCTAAGGAACATAGTGGAAGGGTAAAGAATTAATTAAACTTCTAATGGTGCAATTAGTAGTAAGTGTGAACTGTTACAGCATTTCCTCAGATGTTTTATAGTTTGTGAGACATCATCTTCACCTCAGCTGACGAATACTGACCACCTGTTATCTATTACCATAACATTATACAAGCAGACTGACAGAAAGCAATCTGGTCTCCAGTGATTGGACTACTGAAGCAATTGACAGGCAGTTTCCACAAAGGTAAACTGTGAAAGCTAAATGAGATGGTAAATAGAAACTCAGGCAGGTGTTTAATGGAGAAATACTATTAAAACAACCCAGAAGTTGTAAAATGAATGTATTGTTTATGCATATTTTTATGGTATTCAGTTTGTTTCAGTGTTTGGACAGTAACTTTAAAACCAATATTCTATGTCATACAGTTGTAATTACCTGTATAAACTTATAACTTGAGTCAAGAAGCACATTGCACTTGGTACAGAAAGTTGTAAAAGAAGTTTGATGGTGCTAAACCAGTCTTGGTTTAAAATGTAAAAGTGGGTGGTAATGCTTTACACTAAATTGATGCTTTCTCTTAAACTTGATGAAGTAAATAAGCTTAAAGAGAAAATAAGTTAACTTAAAAGGGAAAGCATAATTTGGCAGATTTCACCGAATTAAGGCAATTTGTTGCAATAATGTCTGACACGATTTCTCCTGGAAGCTGAATTACACTGAATTTCTAATATGACTTGTTCAATTATTGATTTGGTGCTTATCTGTTCTCTAGGAAAGTCAGATGAAGATCAGCATGACAGTATTTATAGGCTGCATCTCATCTGTGGGATGTAATCCATCTTCGTTAAGTTCAGTAAAAGTGATAGATGGCATTTGGCAGTGTAATGATGTGATCACTCTACCAGCGCCTCTTTAAATCATAAGCTGTTGCTTTCTGTTGTGTAGATATTTAATCAGTTATACACCCCATTACTGATTTAATTCAGAATGTCAGTGGCGGTTGAATAATGTGAGTATTTGTATATTAATATCATATTGTATTAATGCTCCCTTCATTTAACTGTGCCATTCATTTGAAAATCATAAACTGTTGCTTCATGGGTAGAATAAATTGAATCGAGATGTTAGGCATCTAACACCTTCAGTGTTTTAATTCAGCGTGTCCATGAAACAATAAGTGCCTTTATATCTATTTTTGTTTTCTTGACTCAATGGATTATTGGACAAAATCAGTACTTGCTTTGAGTGGAAAAGAATTCTATTAGTGTTTATTCTATGCATATGCACTTTATTCTTCAGAGTACAATAGAGGAGTGAACCTTTGAGAAAATAATGCCAGGGCAACAAATTTTAATGTAGAAAGTCGAAACCCCAGCAACTCTTTAATGGTGATATGCTATTAAAACAATCTCAGAAGTTCATAAACATTTCTATTTTATTTTCCTTTTAATTTTATATTAATTTTAGAATGCAAGATGATTTTCATATATACAAATCTATTTTCAATATTCTAGTTCACAGTATTCTAGATGATTTTAGGCAATGAATAATTTAAGTAACTGCTTTTTATATTTCATATTTATGCTCTCAAATATGTTCTACAACATAGAAATATTTATAATGTAAAAACTTCTTTCTTAGGAAAACTTGGTGGCATCATAATCTTTTCAGACCTTTACACAAACTTTACAGGATCTTATGTTGATTCCAGTACTCAGAAACTTAGGATAAACATCTATGGAAAAACTTGAACACATTGTTCAATGTAGTTAAATGATCCATAATTAATTGAAGAATTTTATTTTTATTTTATAAGTAGACTTTGCATTGCCATAATAATGATAACATTTATAATACATCTTTATAATAAACCATAAACTTTACATAGAAATAATCTCATTGGGGGGGGGGGGGCGCCTGGGTGGCTCAGTCAATTAAACATCAGATTCGTTTTCCACTCAGATCATGATCTCACAGTTTGTGGGTTTGAGCCCTACATCAGGCACTGCACTGACAGTGGAGATCCTGCTTGGGATTCTCTCTCTCCTCTCTGTGCCCTTCTTCTGCTCATGCTCTCTGTCTCTCAAAAATAAATAAATAGACTTAAAAAAAAGAAAGAGAGAAAGAAAGAAAGCCAGCAAGAAAGAAAAAGAAAGAAAGAATCTCATTGATCTTTGTAACATATCTAGAACAGTAAAGGAACTGGTTGTTACTTAACTCCATTTTATAAATGAGAAATGTGATTTGGGGACTCCCTCCTGGTCAATTGGTCAACCAATAACAGTGACTGGATTGAAAATTAGTTTCAATCTCTTCCAGGGACCTCAATAGCCCTGAGGTGTCATGTTTCAGTCCTGCAGTCTTTCAGCCATTCCTTTTTATGTCCATCTTTGCCATTTCTGTCATTGATTTACTTCCTGAAAAAAAAAAAAAACTATATGGGTGTGTGTGTGTGTGTGTGTGTGTGTGTGTGTGTGTGTGTGTGTGTAAATTATTTGTGTTGTGCCAGAACAAGTTAGAAAAACAAAATGGAAAAACTAATAGAAAACTTGCTAATATTCACAACAGACGAACTTAAGAAATAACTAAAAGAAACCCTTCCACTGCTCAAAGCAATTGATACTCAAAACAAATTTGTGAAGCTTTGTTGCCTTGATAAGCTTCAGGTCAGGATTACTGGCGAAAAGGCAGGGGGCTGGGGAAGGTGATGTGGAAATGGTCCCCCCTGTCTATACACACACACACACAGACACACAGACACACACAGACACACACACACACACACACACACACACACACACTCTCTCTCTCTCTCTCTTTCAGATTCTAAATCATTACCGACAAATGCTTGTCAAACTATAAAAATAGTCCATATTGCAATTATACTAAAATACTTAGTTTTCAGATACTTGTGGTGAGAAGTGATTTATGGGAAGTCCAGGAATCAGAGGCCATTCATCTGCAACTGGTCTTTTATGCCCGTTGCCATCAGAATAGCTCTTTAGATGTCTTTGGATAATACTTTTACTAATAGAAAATAATTATTTTCCTACTTGCATCACCATATATTTTTATATTTTCATTTTATTAAGATCTTCTAAGCTCTACCCCTAATTTTTACTGAAAATTCTATGGGAGTTTGAGATTAAAAAAAAGACAATACCTGGGCAGTCAGAACAGAAGAACAGATAACCAAGCTAATGCTTAATGCATAAAATAAATAATATAAACTCTTATAATAGTGACAAGTACATAGTAAGTGTTAAATAAATGCTCATAATTAGATATTTTGTAAGCTTTGTAACTTCTGAGTCCCCAAATCGTTGTTAACCTGTGACAAAGGGTTGGCACATGTATATTCCCAATATGCCCTTTGTAAATTTAACTATTGTTATTTGAATGAAGTAGATGAAAGTTAGTGTTGCTACTCCTTTAATTTTCACAGAGTAATTTAATAACACAAATGGTACTCAAGTCTTTTCATTGCTGAATCCAAATTTAGCTGCACATGGCTCTAAAGCCCAATACTCAAGAGACCAGATTTTTTATTGGAAAGGAATATGAACTTTATTCAGGAGGCCCACCACCTGGGGAGAAGGAGGACTCTTGTCTAAAGGCCAACTCCAAGGTTTCTGCCTGGCCTAGGGATTTTTAAAGAGGTTTAGGGTAGTTGATCAGTACAGAAAGTGCAGGGGTCTTTAACAATTCTAGATTACACGCAGACTTGATGGTGCCAGCTGTAGACATTATCTCAGTGCTCCATGGTCTCGCTGGCATTGAGGGTGGGGTGTGTAAAAAGGGGTCTGTCTCCTGTTTTATGACTGCAGAAGTACCCTGTTGTTTCCAAGAAAGAATGCATAATCTATGGATACACAAAGGAAAGTTAGTTAATCAATCATGTGATCTAAGGGCATTTGCTAAAGTTTAGACTACTAGGTTTTTGCCGAAGAGGCTGAGGTAGCTTCATTTTGATCATTGAATAATGAAAGAAATAAAAAAACAAAAAAAACAAAAAAAAAACACAGGACATAGTATACATGAATTAATAGTGTAAGTAAAAGGTACAATTGCTGGATGTGTTTCATAAAGTCTTGAGAATAAAATTTTAGTTCCTAAAAAGTTTAATGTTGCTTGTTAAAGTATATTTTTTGCCAATAAATTGTTAGATTAATAGTGGATTAACACATTTTTGCAGCAATATTATTTCTTAATAATTTACACCTGAATCATTTATAAATGAAATGTCTTCAAAGAATTAACATGTAAGTTTTGAAACCACATCAAATCATTCTTTAAATGGCTTGTAACAGTAAATTCTTAGGCTTCAGTTTACGCAGTCTCTGATATTGACTCCTTGAATAAATTTATAATTTGGAAATGAAGGGATTTAATTCTTTAAATGGTATTAAAAAGTGATTTTTAAAGAATAAGCACTGTCAAGCTAACAACAATAGACTGAACAAAGATTATTTGAATTATCAGTGTTGGAGTGTGAAAGTTTTTATGATAGTATTTAAATTAGAAATGTTAGTGACATTCTTAAGATCTGTTTCAATAACAGGGCTTTTGTTTTTGTTTTTTGGGGGATTTTTCTTTTGAAGTTTAAGACATTTATTTCTAGTTCATGAAAAGCCTGAAGAGAGTTGGCTCACTTCACAAGGCAGCCCTCCTTCTCCATGTAGGACTCTGCAATGTAGATTGTTCCCTTTTTTTTCTACTATATCAAGTGGCTTCCAAGATCATTCTGGCAGGGCAAGAGAGATTATACAGAATTTACTCTGTTCTTCTCTGCCTTAACTTAGCAGTGATATATACCTCTTCCATTTATCACGTATTTGCCAGAATTAACTAAGTTACAAGCAGCTGGGAAACAGAAGGAGCAAGAGAATGTTCCTAGATCAACAGGTATTTGAAAGAAAAAGAATCAGGGGAAAGTAGTAGTAAACATGAGAAAAAAAATACAAAAAAATCCAAGAGTAACCCATTCTTCTTCTTCTTCTTCTTCTTCTTCTTCTTCTTCTTCTTCTTCTTCTTCTTCTTCTTCTTCTTCTTTAATGTTTTATTTATTTTTCAGAGAGAGAGACATAGTTAGAGCAGGGGAGGGGAAGAGGGAGAAGGAGGCACAGAATCCAAAGCAAGCTCCAGGCTCTGAGCTGTCAGCACAGAGCCTGATGTGGGGCTTGAACCCATGAATCACAATTTCATGACCTGAGCTGAAGTCAGATGCTTAACTGAGGGAGTCACCCAGGCGCCTCAAGAGTGACCCTTTCTTAAGTAATTCTGTATCAAACCATTGTTGTACATTGTTTTCCTTCAAGAAGTTTTATGTTTTAGGTCAATCAGTGTGTCTGTGTATCACAGAATATTATTGAGTTTTGATAATATAAAGAGAAAATATCCCAAGGAGATGGTATTATTAATACCATTATCAATTTAATTTTGTGATGAATGATTTTGAAACAATAATTTTCAGTAAATTTCTTAGTAAAGAAGTTTAAAAATCAGATATTTTCCACCTCCATTTAATTGCTCTGCATTTAATTAAAAATGATTTTTGAGCATTTACTGCATAATTCAATAAACATGAGAATCAGTACCTATTAACACGAGGTACTGGACTTACAATAATTACTAAGACAATATACAGCCTATTTCTGTATTCTAAGTAGTCCACCCCAGAAAGACAGTGCTTGTGTAGATACCTAAGCGATCTTTGAGAACTTGAAACATGATTGGGGAAATAGATATAAAAGTTATTATGATGCAGTTTAATAAGTATGAAAACAGAAGCATAGGATATATGGAGAAGTGGGAAGAGATGAGAAAAGTGACAATATGAGAAAGACATCTTGAGAGGATTTTTTCTGAGGACATTCTTTCAATCTAAATGGGAATTTCAGTGGTTGGAGGAGCAGAAAAAGAACATTATGATACTTTCTTTTACCTGGAGAGATAGTTAAAGTTTCATGCCAAAAAAAAAAAAATGCATTTGTGGCATCTTTTTTTTAAGTTTATCTCATCAACATGATAAGAGAATGTGATCAAAACCTAGAACCAGGAAGGTTTCCAATCAAGAAGCCTAAATAAGAAACGGATATTATATGGAAGATTTCATGGGAAGATGCTAACAGGGGTTTTCACTGAGCATCACACACAAATTCCCAATTAGATCTAAGTGTCTCCTTCCTCATATTTCTCTCAATTTCTCTCTCTCCAGCTATTACCTCATAACTTTGTCTTCTCTTTAATCACACAGCACTGAAAAATCTACTTTATTCTCTTAGCAATTCATCTCTCATACTCTGGTTTTCTTCTCAACAAAGAAGAACATAAAATCTGATTTATCCTAAAACATGTTCCTCAGATAAGTAGTTTATCTAGTTTTTTTTTTAAATATAATAAATATGTTTCTTTTGAGGAGCAAATAATAGCACTAAGAAAAAAAAATACTCCATACAGTTTGCAAGCAAGCTTAAATCTCGTAAATTTTATTCTGAAGATAGAACAATGTAGAATTAAAGATACAGATTTACGGGTGCCTAGGTGGCTCAGTCGGTTAAGCACCTGACTTCATCTCAGGTCGTGATCTCATGGATCTTGGATTTGAGTCCCGTGTTGGGATCTGTGCTGACAGCTCAGAGCCTGGAGCCTGCTTTGGATTCTGTGTCTTCCTCTCTCTCTGCCCCTACCCTGCTCATTCTCTGTCTCTCTCTGTCTCTCAAAAAAAAAATGTTAAAAAAAAAACCCTAAAAGCAAAAAGATACAGAGTTAGTGTCTAAAGATACATAAAGCCAGACACAAGTTAACGTGGTAAGGGCATGCTTTAATCAGTAATATACTATTGCAAAATGTAAGAAGACCAGTATTAACCAAAGTCTGATTTGTACCGAGGTGACTGACTTATAGAGAATGAGTGGAGTAAGCAGGGGAAATAAAATGAAAAATTACAGAGATGGTCATTATAAATTCCATTAGGCCAGCTATGTCTGCTAGCTGACAAATATGAAAGTTAGGATTCTCTTCTCCCTCAGAGACTGATGGTTACATTTCAAAGGCTCTCAGGTTCTCGAGAAAGACACTCTTGAGTTTTAGGAGATACATGTATATTAAAAGAGATGGAGGAAGGATTCATAATTGCAAGCTCTTTTTAGTAAATGCTCTAAGAAAGAGTCGTCAGGGCTTATCAGCAAGTGTTGCCTGGAATATACAGTAAATTCTTTTGGCAGGCTTCAACCTTCTCAAGCAGGTACTTTAAGGGGATCTAGGGTCATTCTAGGAATGCTGCCTTGATCTTTTAGAAAAGAGGCTAGTGTTTGTTTAATTCTTTAACGTGACAGGAGTAAATGAAATAATTTGTGCTGAGAGTCTACATTTTTTTAAGTTTATTTATTGAGAGGGGAGAGGGGCAGAGATGGGTGGGGTGGAGAATCCTAAGCAGGCTCCACACTGTCATGGAGCCCCACACCAGACTTGTTCCCATGAACCAAGAGCTGAAACCAAGAGTCAGATGCTTAACCGATTAAGCCACCAGAAGCCCCAAGTCTCTATAGTTTTTAAAGGTCAAAGTTGAGGCTTAGTCCAGAAAAGGGCTCAGAGGAGCCTGGCTAAGAGAGAACCTTTGTTAGGGGTCACAGGATAGTGCTTATAGTTGGAGTCATGAGCCAGTTTATATTCACTAAGAACCTTGGGGATTACTCACAATGGGAAATAGGAAGAGAGAGTAGTAATAGATATATATAGAGACAGACAAGAATGTATATAATCATGAAAGTAAAGCTAGGAGAGAATTATGGGAAGAAATAAAAAAAAAAGAATGAGATACCTGAAGGGTGACATATAAATCACCAAGACATCACTGAAATGTGCCAGGAAGAACAAAAGGCCAAGCTAAAGTTGTGTTAGATAAATTTGGTCCATGATTCTTTCTCTTCCTCCAATAATCTTCCATTTTCTGAAGTGAAGTGCAAGAAGTAACTTGAGGAATGATCCAGCTTTAGAAGATTAGAATGAGAGGTATAAAAAAACATACAACTTGAGGCTGGTAATAAAGACATCCTTAAAATGTTGAATTATGTTGTTCATTTTTAGTGGGCCACCTATCATAGGTGAGTACAGTAATTATTTGTATGATGAAAGACAGATGCCATGCTCTAATTTTGGAGTGTAAACAAATATTAGGTTTGTTATTATAACAAAGTTTAGTTATAATGAGAACTCTGACAAATAAGAAGGAAAAGATGAGACAAGATGACAGCAGAGTTGAAGCCCAGAGATGGGGTTATTGATGTAATTCCTATTGAGTAGGGAAAGTCATGAGAGTTGAGAAATGCTGAGGATTAATAAATAAACTATCTGATAAATTTAGGTCATGGAGGTTTATAAGGATGGATATGAGGGGAGAAAATGGAGACATTTTAAAAGTTTATTCAGAGATGATTGTAGAAATTAATGCTTGTGAAAAATGGAAATGTTTAAAATAAGTTTCATAGACTTATTATGATTTAATTAAAAAGTAGGTGTATGGACTGCCTAAGTAGCTCACTTGGTTAAGCCCCAACTTCAGCTCAGGTCATGATCTTGTGATTCATGAGTTAAGCCCCGTGTTGGGCTCTGTGCGGACAGCTTGGAGCCTGGAGCCTGCTTTGGATTCTGTGCCTCCAGGCCTCTCTGCCCCTCCCCCGCTTGCTCTCTCTCTCTCTCTCTCTCTCTCTCTCTCAAAAATGAATAAACATTGAAAGAAATTTTGAAAAAGTAGGTGTAAATTTGAAGATATTTTAATTAAAATGCCTATGACTTAAATGTGATGATGTAAACTTGTTCAGAAAATTACATGATCACATGTACCTCCTTGAATTTTTGTATTTCTTAAAACCTGTACTATATAATTTGGCATTTAATTCATAGCATGTTAGTGGGGAAAAAAAGGTTTTTCTTCTAGTAGATTCTAGGGTCCTCCTTTTTGTATGTTTTCCTTTTTATAGTGCTAGGGATATAGTAAATATAATTCTCTTTCATTATAATTGAGATAGTTGCAGGAAATTTAACACTGTTTTTATTTTTTTAAACATTTGTTAAGTGTGTTTACATTTATACACTTTCAGTCCATTTAAGCATTTTTTTAAATTTTTTAATGTTTATTTTTTTAGAGAGAGAGAGAGAGAGAATGTGCAGGGGAGGGGCAGAGAGAGAGGGAGACACAGAATACAAAGTAGGCTCCAGGCTCCAAACTTTCAGCGCAGAGCCCGACATGGGACTCGAACCCACGAGCTGTGAGATCATGACCTGAGCTGGGGTCGGACACTTAACCAACTGAACCACCCAGGCACCCCTCCATTTAAACATGTTTAAAGTCAATTCTATTTATTTAAACCGCATTTCATTGGGGGATATCTACTAAGGTGAGCCTTTATATTTCAGAATGATATTTTTAGTTGGTAGGCTAACTGGCTTTTTTTTTTTTGCATTATGCTATTTTGATATTGTGTACATACAATATATAGTATTTTTATATAATTACCACATTATTTGTATGTAACACAATTCTGAATATATCACACAGTTTTTAAAAGATTAGAGAACAATATCCCTTTATTTTAATACAATTCCTAATATCTTTTCCTACTGAGTTCAATGCAAAACACTATTATTTCCTAGAGATCAAATATTTCTATCCATCTCTTAAGTTCCTTTCTATTTCCAGTACTAATTTCCATCCTTTTTCTTTGCAAAATTTGGCCATAGAGAATGTAGCCTTTTTTCCATGATCCCCATCATCTGGAATAAACTTTCTCTATTTTCTGCTTCATAACTGCCTATCTTAAAAAAAATCACTTCTATTCAGTCTTTACTTCCTTTCCTATGTCTCTCTATCCTCATTTCTTTCTGTAGAAAAATTTAATATTTTCTAATCGTTTAATTCTCCAGTAGTCCCACCTCTTTCCACCTAAAAAATCATCAAATATTTACATTATCTGCCTACAAGTAATACTAAGACTCAAACATACAGTAAGTGGTTCAGATGGTTGAACTTATTCCATGAAATGATGAATAAATAATCTGAAGACCAAGTTCTTATAATAAAGAAAAAATTATATTGACGTATATAGATTATGTCGTCTTAGAGTTCAGAAACCCATTCCTAAAATAAGTGTTATTTCTACTATTCTACTTGTTGGAAATGGTGATGATAATTTATCCAATGAAGCATCATCATTGCTAAGCATAATTGGCTGTAGCCTTGTATAAAACAATGTAATAATAATAATAATAATAATAATAATGCTGACTTACATTAAGCCCTTTGTACAAGGCACTATTTTTAAAACCTTATGTATGTTAACTCATATAATCATCCCCAAAGCCTTGTGAATTTATTATTATTTCTTATTATTATTCATGTATTATTTATTATTTATTATTATTCCCACATTACAAACAAGGAAATGAAAATACAGAAAAGTTCAATGAATTGCCCATGGTCATCTAGCTGGTAAGTGATAGTGCAGGGATTCAAAGCCATTATTCAAATCCAGAGTTTTTGCTCTTACTTATTATTATACGTTTCTCCAATATTCTAGGTCTCGAGCATATAAGAATTAAAACATTAATATGCAGATCCTGCCTTCAGTGTATTAATGTAATAGAAATTCATATTGATTAACTACACAAATAATTTCAATTAATTTTTCTGTGCCTGGAACTTTGTTCAGTTGTTGGGGGATACATCTGAGAATAAGCCCGTCATGATCCCTGCTTATTCTCATGTCCTGACAGAGAAAAAGACCACAAATACCAAGGGGCCAAGAAAGAGAATATATAAGCACATAGATGGTATTTACTTCTATGAGAATAGATCAAATAAGATAGGAGAGAGTTGAAAAGGAAGACTTTAAATAAAATCTTAGGTAATACCTATATTTAGCAAAGGATCCTGGGAAGGAGATACCAGTGAGACACAGAAGACAGTTATAATGAAAAGAGCATGTCAAACAAACAAACAAACAAACAAAAAAACAACTCCTAAAAGGGTTTCAGGAGGAAGGCAGTCAACTGCTAAGTAACTAGATAAGTTAAAAAAAAAATGTGCATTGGATTTAGTGATAGAGAAATCGCTGGTTATCTGAAAAAGAGTAGTTTCAGTGTAGTTGTAAAAGAAGTCAGATGATCCAGTAAAATGGGAGGCCTTTATGTTGTCAGAAGGAGCAGAGAAAACAAAAAGACCAGTACCCTTGATAAAGAGCACAAGTAGTGCACTTCCCTGTTACAGGAAGACATTCATTTGTCTTAAGGGAAGGGGGCAAGATGCAATGCAAATGGATCTATAGATCTGGTGACAAGCTAAGAGGTATGTTTCTGATGAATTTAATATCAATGCAAAGTGCTTTGGAAATCTTGTACCTAATTTAATTGATTCCACAATTTTTTTTTCTGATTTTGTGTTTTGTCAAAGGTTAATAGTATCTATTTAAAATATTAACAGTGAAATGGAACAACTGAGTGTCTTAGTTGATTAAGCATCTGACTCTTGGTTTCAGCTCAGGTCATGATGTCGTGGCTTGTGAGTTTGAGCCCGGCACTGGGTTCTGTGTTGACAGAGTGGAGCCTACTTGGGATTCTCTCTCTTCCTCTCTCTCTTCCTCTCCCACACATGCACACTCTCTCTCAAAATAAATAAATAAACTTTAAAAAAATATTAACAATGGTACTCCCCATAAGTTAAAAAATTATGAAATAGAAAGATTACTATGACATTGATTATCCACTTGATAACGTAAATGAATTTATACTCTTAAATTGCTAATGTCATTATATCTACAATCATAATACTTAAACATTTGTATTCTTTCTATTTTTGAAAGATTGGTTTCTTAATTTGTTAATCCCATAGCTTTTCCTTGGATTCCTGATAACAAAAGCTTAAAATCTGAAGGCAAATTAGTATTCAGATTCATATTATTCTATGAAGCATTTGACCAGCTACTTACCATTGAAAAGATAGCCCCTCAAAAAAGGCATGTTGCTATATATCTTTGCTTAGTTCTGTGCTCCTATAAATGACTATTTTATCTTTTCTGAAGGGGAAAAACTATTATATATTAAAAGCTTTTAAAAGGAAAAGGGACTTGGAATCTAAAAATCAAGATAAATTACTATTCTTGATTTTCTAAAGCCATTAAAACATCTAGTTTATTACTTAAACATATTTGTACTAAGTGTTACAGTGATTCAGAAAACAATTATTCAATTTCAATTATTTTTAGATAGCTTAAAAACAGAGGATTGAGTTATTTGCATATGATATGTAAAGAAAAATTTGGCATCAGAATATGGAAGGTTAGCATGTACTGAGTCTCATATGTTTAAGCTCAATTATTGGATACAATAGCTTTAAAAATTCAAGGACTAGCAGAGCAGCAAAAGGATGCCTGGAATAACATTTCCTCCACTCCACTCGACTCCACAGAAATCCATCAATGAGATGGAATGAAAAAGACAAAACCAATAATTTTGCTGTGATCAGAATGGCATGGAAGGGATGACATTGATTCAAGTCAGAGTGAAATCAAGATCTGAAATTACAAACTATGGGGTTATTAAAAAACAAACAGACAAAAATAGGCTGAAGGCATAATCAGGCAGGAGATAATGGTTGTAGAACATGGGAGAATACTGAAGGAGTAAGTGAGAGACTGAATCAGAAGCAAAGTGATGTAGAAAAAGAATGTCAATCAGTAATGTTAGATCAGATAGCTGAAGAAGTAAAGACAAAGATGAAAGAAGAAAAAAATAAGAGGAAGAAGAGGAAGAGAAAGAGGAGGAGGAAGTGGAGGAAAAGAAAGAGGAGAAAGAAGAGGAGAGGGAAGGAGGATGGAGAAGGATAAAGAGAAGAAATACATACAGTAATGGCTGAATAAAATGTTATGCTTCCGGTGTAGAAGTCAACATTATAACTGCTCTTGACTGAATTCAATTTAGAAGGCTCAAAGATTATCAGAAGTACATGTATGTGTTCTGTCCAAATGATTTTATTTACCACATATTATTTAACTAAATGCGTACAGTTGACAAAGGTACAGCAAATACTTTTTCTTGAAAGTATTAATCACCAAAGAATAGCTCCTAAGCTGGACCTAATGTTACATGTTACATTTCTGTTAAGGACCCATATATACTTGTACTATTTCTTGATACCCAAAGCCTTCATCTCTTTTTTTTTTAATTTTTTTAAATGTTTATTTATTTATTTTGTGAGAAAGAGGGAGAAAGAAATGTGGGGAAGGAGCAGAGAGAGAGGGAGAGAGAGAGACTCCCAAGCATGTTCAGCACTGTCACACTGTCAGCACAGCTGCGTGGGGCTTGAACCTAGAAACCCTGAGATCATGACCAAAGGCAAAATCAAGAGTCAGATACTCAACCAACTGAGCCACCCATGAGCCTCCAAATCCCTTATTTCTATGCCTTTCTCAAGACTCTGTTTTTGAAGTTGTTTCTCATCTTTTCTTCTGCATAAAAAAATGCCCACATTTCATGGCCCATTAAAAATAATAGGATATAATAAAGTACATATAATAACATATCATTCATAAATTAGTACGTTATTCTCTGAGGAGTATTATTTGCCAAAAGTACATAAGCAGTGAACAGGTGTAGATGGCCTTACATCAAGGGAATGCACATCTAATGGTGGATCTTGAGAAATTGGGGCTTAGTTTGGATAAGGCCTTTTCTTTTTTATATGATATTGAGAAATTATTGTCTGTTCATAAATGAATTTCTGTTGAGATCATTTTGTATTGTATGAAATAATTGAGGGATATGTTGGGTCTTATCCAGACATCTGGAAATGGGCAGAGACATGTTTCTCAAGAATGTTTCCTTAGTGACTTTGGCCTGAGGATTTACTTCATTCTCACAAAGGAAGAGAGTATGGGTTCCAAGTGACTTTCTTGTTATATTTCTCAAAGAAAGGCTGTCCATAGGTCTCCCAGCCTTTCCCAGAGGGTGAAGTATGATATACCTGAGTGTTTAGAAACCTTGAAGTTTATGTTTTTCCTGGAAGCTCTAGGCATTCTAATGTTAGTTTAATCTTACTTGAGTCAGTGCTTGTCTCCAGTTACTCCTGAAGGAATGACGATAATTAACCATATGCTCATAGTATTCAGGCTTCCATCTCTTTGCTTCCAATAGTGGTGAAATAAGATGAAGGCATTTACTGAGACAGGTCTGATTTTATAAAATTTTCAGTTGAGTCTTAAGTTCAGGAGGAAATTAGGATCTTTAAACCTGAAAACACATGCGCACACACACACACACACACACACACACACACACACACACGAGTAAGATTAAGGAAAAAAAAATACACTGTCACCTACAAGCTTCAAGCTGTTTCAACCTGCTTCAATACTCCCTTAAGGCAAATTGTTCCTTTTTTTCTGGCAAACCCAAGTAAATAGTCCTGTTTTGTTATGCAATGTAAAGCAAATAGTGTTTTCTAACTTGAAATATTTTTGGCACTCTGGTTCCAGGGAATTAAAACCGCTTTGGGGATAATAGTAAGCACATGTCTTTGTTAAAGATAGATTGCAGGATAGCAAACAAGTTTGCTTTTGGGGAAAAAAAGTGTTTTAGTAAGTAGGATAATGAGGACAAAAGAGTAACAAAAAGCAATTCCCCAGTCATACCCTTTGAATGGGTTGTATCTTCTAGTAAGAGGGATGAGGGCTTGAGGTTAAATAATCCACATTCTTGAAAGATAAGTTTATTGCAATGCTTTGGGCACAAAAAGAGTCAAATTCAGGTGGTCTAGCATGGAGCAATTGTATAGATCTGTCCATTCCCTGGAACTCGCATCATTGATGGCTATTTGGGTTGGCATCTTCTCTCCATTCTGTATCTAGTAGTTATTTTTGTGTTTAATAGACTATTAATTTTTACTTATTTATTTATTGCTTGCCATATTACTGACCTCTTGAGTTTTTCAACAGATTCTTTGTTTTCCAGGTGTTCAGTCACAAAAAATATTTTTTCCCAGTGGAATTGTCCCTTGTTTAAATTTGTAGAATGTCGTATAGATTTAGATTTTTTTTTTAACTTTTGAGAGAAAGAGAGAGATCTCGAGCAGGGGAGGGTTAGAGAGAGAGGGGGAGACCAGAATCCAAAACAGTACCCAACGTCTGAGTTGTCAGAACAGCCTGACGTAGGGCTCAAACCCAGGAACTGTGAGATCATGACCTGAGCTGAAGTCGGACACTTAACCAACTGAGCCACCCAGGCACCCCTTTTTTTTCTTTCTTTCTTTTTTCATTTTTAGTTTTCAGTAAATTAAACTAGTAAAAACTGTTGAGCTTTTTAAAAGTTAAACAATATAAGAACATAAAGATGCATGGCAAAGCATACAGCATGCTGTAGTTTAGGTGTGATCAGGGTTGACACTCTATTTGACAGCCTGTAGTGGGCTATCCTAAATTTAAAAGAATATCAGAAAGTTCAGATCATACTCTGACCAATACCCTCCATTGGTACATATGAGTCTTGGTATGTGATTTGTTAATGAATGGATTTTATATTCTGAGAAAATAAAAATGAAAGCCTGTGTCTAAACGATATCTTAGATAATCATTTTGTTTTATTTATTAATGTGGAAAAGACAGAAATGTCTCAAGCTAGAAGGTGGTAGTCTAATTTACAGTGAGCGATCTACATTAAAATCTATTACAATCAGTTCCTGACTTGTGTAGTTAGAAAAGAGAAAATAACCCACATAGTCATTTGTAAAAGCATTTTAGTAAGGTAGAGTCAGGAGAAATTAGCAGGTATTTTAATTTCCTACAGTATCCTCACTGGCTAACAATGAAACTATATCCATTTTTGTCCCCTGACATTGTATACAATGTCTAGCAACCCTGTGGCTAGACTCATAATAGAAATATAAGTATTTATCAAATTAGAACTTAAATTTACCCAATTTATTGATGCCTATTCTCATATTATTTTATGCATTTCCTTCAAGACAGCTCCAGATGCCCTTTGATCACTCATATATCAATTCATCTATTTAAAGTTTCTAAACTATTTTCAGAATTGTGGAACCATCAAAAAAAGCTCATACCAATTAGCAGTTCCTTTTTATTCTCCCTAACCCCAGACAACCATTCTCTCCCTTTATGCTCCCTAAACACAGACAACCTCTAATCTACTTTATGTCTTTAAAATTTTCACACAAAGGAAATTATAGAATAAGTGGTCTAATGTGACTTGCTTCTTTGACTTATTATACTATTTTCATGGTTCATCCATGTTTTAGCTTACTTTAGTACTTCATTTTTTATTACTGCTGAAAAATATTCCATTGTATAGATGTACCACAATTTACTTAATCTCTTCATCAGTTGATTGACATTTGGGCTATTTCTGGTTTTGGATATTACGAATAAAACTGCAATGAACATTTATTTGTGTACATGTGGATGTACGTTCTATTTTCCTTTGGGTATGAACCTACCAGTGAACTTGCTTTGTCAAATGGCAATTATATATTTAACATTTTGAAAAACTGCCAGACTGTTTTCCAAAGCAGCTGCACGATTTTACATCCCCACTAGTAGTGTACGAGGGCTCCAGTTTCTCTACTTTTGCTAAAACGTATTATCTTTTTAAATTACAGTCATCATAATGGATGTGAAGTATGATTTTGATTTCATTTCCCTGATGGCTGCTAATATTGAACATGTTTTATGTTTTATCAGCCATCTGTATACCTTTATTAGTGCCTGGGTTGAAAATTGAGACTGATTCTCTGTCTTTAGATGCTGCAGACAAAATTGGGATGCTTTATACTACTGATATAATTACAAACAGCAACCTTTCTGATACTTAATGGCTTTAGTAAATAAGCCAGTAAGTAGGAGAATAGTACGCTTTCAACAGGAGAGGCCATTATGATGCTTTGCAGTTGTAGCATATCCTTAAGATAAATATTATTTTCTGTTAATTTGGCTACCTAATTTAATTTTGTTCCAGATGAATGACAATTCATGTAGCTCCCTCCCAAAAACATCCTTCATTGCCTTTCCCATTTTGTAAGCTCTTATCCCAAACATTGAAAAGATAAGACAGAGCTGTCCCTTCTTTAGTGGTGAGGAGATGAAGGTATGTTCTCCATGAAGTCCTCTGGGTAGCTGTCAGAGTAGCTGTGAGTGTTACTGTGCCAGGCTAGTAGGATCAATTTCCTTGCCCATTTCTGGGGAAATTAGAATCCAGGAAATTAACTATAGCCATGGTTCTGAGTTATTTTGCCTGCCTTGTATCTTGAATGAACTGACCTTCTCTCCTTACTTCTACAAAAATGTATAAGGACCTCATTCATGCCTAACCAAACTTAATTCCCAGCTCAAAGGACGATGGGAGGGAAGGGAAATTCTTTCACTTTTTTTTTTAAGTGCACGGGAATGGTAGTATTTTTACTTGGTTATGCCTCACACTTTCAGTATAATTATTTTGCTGAGGAGAGAGTATGGAACTGAAAAAAATAGAACTGTTATACTCTTTTTTTTTAATTATGCCTATTCTACATCCTTGAGTTCTAAAGGATGTTTAACTTTGTTTAATATTTTAGAATAGATAGGCATTTTACTTTAATTTTCAAACTACATATTATCTGCCAGGACCAATAACTCAAAGTTCTTATTCTACCTGTTCAACTGATTCAGGAACCTTAGTGTTCAAATTCACACATAGACATACACACACACACACACACACACACACACACACAGACAAACACACACAACCCCACATTGTGTGAAAACATCATAAAAATGACATGAATGCCTTGTTATCTCAATGGAATATTTTTCATGAATTTTAATTTTATGTATGTCTTTATTTGGCTATTAGTTCATGACAAGTACAATTTTTATAGAGTTAGATACCGTTTTGAGAAAAAATACATTCTGAAATACTTTAAAATGTAGCAGCAGATTATGATTAAGGGTACTGACAGGTTGTCATCTATTACAAAAATAAGATGAAAGAGATTGTACCTGGACAATATGGTGTATTATGTACTCCAGTAAACCTGGAACTATGTCAGCAATGGAAAAGAAGCATCCGCTTCATCTCAGTGGTGATACCAGGCTTTTTTTTTCTGATATAGCAGGGAAAAAGTGGCCGTGAAGATTTGTCAAAGGCAGTAGACAAAGGACAATACAGAATGAGGGTAGATGAATGGTTCTGATTTGCATGGACTTTTTTAGAGCTATGCTCTTTCTCACTCTGTTTGTGAATGGTGCAGGAGCGAAATTCTGTTCACACTACTAGTAGAGTTAGCTTCATTTCTGACATGATTTGAAAGTGTAAAAAATACAAAACAGGGCACCTGGGTGGCTCAGTCAGTTGAGCATCCAACTCTTAGGCTTGAGTCATGATCTCACGATTCATGAGTTCGAGCCCACGTTGGACTCTATGCTGATGGTGCAGGGCCTGCTTGGGATTCTCTCTCTCTCTCCCCACTCTCTCTGTCCCTACCTCGCTTGCATGCTCTCAGTGTCTCTCAAAATAAATAAATAAAACTTAAAAAAAATTGAAAAAAAATACAGTGGAGTGGATGATTTTTTAATTAAT
Source organism: Felis catus (assembly GCF_018350175.1). NCBI lineage: Eukaryota > Metazoa > Chordata > Mammalia > Carnivora > Felidae > Felis > Felis catus. The sequence goes on along the minus strand of NC_058375.1, from coordinate 131,809,359 downwards.
AACTGAAACACCTTTGACCATTACCAACCTCCCACATACTCACCTCAAGTAGAAACACCATATGATTTCTATAAAGATTTTATTGTGATTATGTATAAGAATTTTTCTCCATCATCTCTGGCCTAGGTTTCCATACAAATCACCCACATCCATCTCTTATAAATTGTTCTATTGAATGTATGAGAGGAGGCCACTCATAGTAAATGACTGGTTATACAATTCACCTGGAATCAGACCAGTTGAAGCTAATGAGTTGATTGTTTGGATCCAGCTTTGTGTGGATTGAGAATAGGTGATAGGGGCTGTGGACTCATCTCTAAATGGTATTGTGAAAGAATACAGGCTTTTGAGAGTAGATGAAACCGTGTAAAACATCTTTAACTCCATCAGTCCTGTCACCATCTTAGGACAAGACGAAGAATAAAACAAACTTCACAGAGTAACTTTACAGATAAAGTGATGTATGCAAAACAGCACAATTCCTAGCAGAAAGGCAATGCCCAGTAAATGGGTAGCTGTAGTATTATTGTTGGTGGATTTTTTCTCTCTTGTGTGCAAGAAAAACAACAACGAATAAGAAAACTTAATCACCTTAAAGAAATCTAGTTCAAAAGACTTTAATATGGTTTGCACTCCTAATAAGTCCTATTAGCCATCCAACTACACATCTTAAACCTGTAAAAAACCCTTTTTTATCTGCCTATTTTTAGAAGAAGTGAATAATTCCTTTCCGAGATTCTTTGAGAGAAAAACAGAAGAAAAGCTCTGCCTGTTATAATTTTAATTTCTTAGCATGACTGCCAAAGCTATATATATTCTTCCTGAAATTAAGCAAGCTAAGAATAATAACTGAGGAAAACAGACAACATGAAGGGAAAACTGTAATAATTTGGTTATACTAAAAAAGGTACTCAAAGCACCGCTGAAAAATAAAACAGCTATCTTGTGTTATCCAAGTAATTTGGAACACAGTTTTAAGAAATAATTACTCTTGTTTTTCACATTGTCACTTTTATGTATTCAAATCTACATACTACCATTTATCTTTTCTGGCAACATTTAAAGCACACCTTAGCTGGTAATTTATTTCATTTTCTTTTGTTTTTATATCACATTAGTTGAATTGAGTCTAAGAACTTACTACATTAACTTCCTAAAAAAGTCTCTACCGTTGTTTGATAGTTGGAAGCGTGATGTTGGGCTTGTCTTTTTGATATTGTTGTAGTTTTTTATATGTTTACTTTTACTTTATGTCTTCAGATATAGTTTTAAGATAAAATTCATTATGGTTGTGCCTTGCAGGTATCTCTAACACGATTTTCAAAAGCATGTCTAAATTGTTGCACACTGTATACATATTGAAAGTTATGAAAAAAAGAGACACCGTTTTCTTAAATAAAAAATCAATTGCTTAATTGAGTTTTTTAAGGGAGAGGGGTGAAAACATTCGGTCTTCAATGACATGATTTTACAAAAACTGCTCTTGTGACAAATATACCACTTCATAGCTCAGTTTTCTGTGTGTAGTCAGCTATCATTCGTAGGCATCAAAATTATTCTATTTTTATTCTGGAAAGTGTGTGAAGAAATTATTGCTAAAATTGCATATAGATATACAAATATAGTAAAACCTTGGTTTGAAAGCATCACTTGTTCCAGAAACATGCTTGTAATCCAAAGTACTCACATATCAAAGCGAATTTCACAAACCATTGTCTCCCTTGGGATCACCTGACCTTCAGCGTCACGTACTACTGGTATTGCAAGGCATCACTTGTTTATCAAGTTCGAATGTGTTAGAAATGTTTGCCTGTTTTGTGGAGCACTAGCAGAACAAGTTACTCACAATGCAAGGTTTTACTGTATATTTTAAATGCCTCTTCTGTCCAAAAACCATGTCTTGTCGGTAAAAGCATAAATTTATTCTTTTCTTTCCCCCATCAGATGTAGGTTCTGTCGAAGGACTTGCTTATCACAGAGCCTGGGATACACTGTACTGGACCAGCTCCACTACCTCATCCATCACCAGACACACAGTGGACCAGACTCGGCCAGGAGCATTTGACAGGGAAGCAGTCATTGCCATGTCAGAAGATGACCACCCACATGTGCTAGCCCTGGATGAATGCCAAAAGTAAGAAACAGTGAATTGTTATTTCTTCATTATAAGTCAAAGATCATCGAAGTGATGTTAATTTTTAAAAGAATTAACTTTAAAAACACAGGTTTTCTTTGAAGTGTTCTTTTCCCCACTTCATAAAGCTTTTTTTTTTTTTTTTTGTAATATGAGCATCGTAAATGTGAATAATTAGAATCTGGACTTGTGAAGTGCCAGGTATCAACTCGATCAGAATTCGAGCAAAAGCAAATTTAAATGATGAAAGGAAAAATAGAGACAATATTGAGGGAAAAGTATATATGAAGAATACATCCATGCATAGCTGATTGAAATGATAAATGTGAAAAAAAATATTCACATGTATTAAAACCTAAAAGGTTTTTGTGTAATTTAATTAAGTAATTTCAATAACTAGGGATCTCTCCAATTGAAGTGCAGAGAAAACAAACAACAACAACAAATCTTTGTGTGCAGCTATATTTTCAACAGTAGATACTTGACAACAGACTAAATTGTCCACATGTGTTTGATATTATACTGTGTAGGCATTTATAGTAATACTTATGAAGAATTCATGACAAGAGAAAATGCTCAGGCTATAATATAGAGTGAATAAAAACTAAGCAAATTAGAAGAAATTCATGTTTCAGGGGGATGCCATAAGGAAGCAATTATACAACAAAGAAGAACAAAGCTTGGGTTATGTAGAAAAAAGATACCCATGTATTTCTACTTTCTTACAATGTTAAGAACATTTGTTAACAACTAGAAAGTCCTTTTGTTCTTAAATCAAACAAATAAAGATCAGACTAATTTGGCTGTCACTAAATAGAAACAGAAGAGCTCTTTTTACATGTGGTAAAAAAAAAATGAAGAATAAATAAAACAATTACTGATAAACACTGACCCTGACCACTTGAAAGAAGTGCATAAACTACTCAGTGTGTGAATCACTAAATCCAGACACTTACAGAGCTAGAAGATGAGATTATACAATTTACTTGAAACTTTCATCTCAGAAATGAAGGCTCTGAAGGTTGCAAGTTGATTCCCCACACAGCTCCAGTGACAGTTCAGATGGGTACAGCCCTTCTGGTGCCTGGGCAAAGCTAGCTCTGCTACAGCATTGACCTGTCACTATACAGTTTGGTTTTGAATTGACTGCATGGATCCTGACGGTTCACCAGGAGAATCTTAGCACAATTTTAACTGTTCTACAGCTAATCAAAGGGATTTCTTAGACGATTTTGAAATAAACATAAGAGAGATCACTGATAATATTATAAGTGATCAGTTTCATATAGTATTTATTACATAAGCTAAAATTACACTTTCATCTTTCATATAGTGAACTGTAAATTATAATCAAACACACCAACATGTTTTAATTGTAGAATTACATAGAACTAAAGTTTCAAGTATAAAAATATTTTCTCATTATGCCTACCAATGACATTTTCAAATCATTCTTGAAAATGTCAGTTAACAGAAATTTTAAAACAAAATCTTAAATTCTGGGTAAAAAAAAAACTATTTGAGTCTAAAACTTGATTCAGTTCCTACAATCTTAATCACTCAAGCTCTCTGGCCTCTGTTTTATTTTTGAAATAAAAGTTGAATTAAAGAAACACTAATACCTCAGAAATTCTATAATTCTAAAGCCAATAATTTAGGAAAATACTGCAGGTAAACTGTTTTTGTATTTAATACTTTATGCATACATTATAAATGCTTTATTTAACTAATGTTTTATTTTTATTCTTTTAGAAGTCAGTGTGTGGATAAAACTGCATAATTTAAGAAAGTGGAATGTCATTTGTTTTTTGCAAATTTACTCATTCATATGACAAAAAATTTTGATACTTGCTCACTTAGAACACTTTTATGCTCCACAGGATAGAAGAAAAGGCTATGAAATATTTTAACAAAGAGCATAGTTGACCCAGCTTTTCTTAATTGGTAGTGGTTATATTTTAAATTAGCAAGTAGAAAGATTTTGTTGTGAATTTGAATATTGTTCAGTAGTAAATATTTGCATAATATTCAAAAACCACCTATTGAAAATTTTGTTGGCTATAATTCTGCATGACCTTTAAATGATTACACATAGGAACAGTATATACGATCTTACTGTAAATATTAGTTTTTCTCTGTCAGTATATATTAAGCATATTTTTTTCAGATATTTAAAGAGGGCTGCCTGTCAACCTCTCCCTCTTTCTCCTTTCTTCAGTTCTTCCTTTCCCCTTCTTTCTTTCCTTCCTTCCTTCCTTCCTTCCTTCCTTCCTTCCTTCCTTCCTTCCTTCCTTCCTTTGTATCATTCTAAACAGCAATAATCAGTCTTCAAATAAACTCTTAGGGACAGTCTTATAGGTAGAAGAATAGAAAGAAAAAATATTTCAGTAAAAATAGGGATTAGAAACTGGAACGCTATAGACTCTCTACTCTTAACAGTGACTTGTAAAGGCTTCCTCAAAGAATAGATTGACAGACATTGATGTAAATCATTCTATAAAATCTGTAAGTAATAGATAATATTTTTAGGGAGTTGAGAATAACCTCTGAAATTCCAAAAGCAATACTGTTATTTATAGAAAAATTACATTGACAAAGAGACAAGAGGAAAAAAAAGAAACTAAAGAAATATAGGAGTTTATTAATTGTATTTCTCTAAAGCATATACAAAGGAGAATGCAAAATTTAAAAGCAAACCAGGAAGGAAAAGAGATATTGATATTTACCAATTAAAGAAAAGAAATATAGTTAGGTTAAGAATGATATCTAAAACAATTTACTCAATCTGCTGAAACATGATATTAATAATTTAGAATACATTTGCAATTCATAGAAAATTTAAGATAACTGTTTTGTGTGTGATTTAAATAAATTCTTACTGTACATCAAACTGACTCAATTTAATTGTTATTTGAGAGAATGTACAAGATAATTATTTCTCAGAAATAGTTTCCAGGTTTTTAAGAAACTGAGAAAAACATATATGCATATATAAATATATATTTCCACTTTTATTTAGACTTTGTTAAGGGTCATAGAATTGAGACAAATCTCTTTGCTTCTTTTTAAATAGCTTGACATCACCATGTTCCTAATGTCTCTATTGTTAATGAAAGTTTTAATATATTATCACAATTTTTATTTTAATTAGCTTAATGTTTTGGACCAACTGGAATGAACAGCATCCAAGTATCATGAGATCCACCCTAACGGGAAAAAATGCTCAAGTGGTGGTCAGTACCGACATACTCACTCCAAATGGTCTCACCATTGATCACCGTGCAGAGAAGCTGTATTTCTCAGATGGCAGCCTAGGAAAAATTGAAAGGTGTGAATATGATGGATCCCAGAGATACGTAAGTTAACTGAGAATTTCTTGATTATAGATTTAAGCAATTATACATTTGAAAGAAATATGCTTTATGCTTGTCTGAAATATGCCTATCAAGGGATTTCAAAATATGGAATTGTTTGAACCAATCCAATTGAATATAAAATGAAAAAGAAGACTGTGGATAATATTTTGAAAAATTTGTTCAAGTGCATTTGCTACCATAGAGACAGTCTAACTCTTACAAACTTTATTCTAGAGAAACAATAACTGAGTTTTTCCTAATTATTAATTGAAATGGAATTGTTAGAGTAATTGCATAAGCTTTATTATTAGTTTTTTTTGTTTGTTTGTTTGTTGTTTTTTAATGTGAAATGAAATTGGTTTGCTGCCCTAGGATAAAAGAACATTGGAAAAGAAGAAAATAATCCTTTTTCTGTGCTTGGGTCCATAAAGCAACCCAAAAAGTTTTGAAGAGAGAAGAATGGGAATCCTTTCATAGTCATGCATGTTCTCTCTTTCCTCTGAGTTCCAAATAACGTTAATGGAACAGTCTTCATTCTGCCCCTGTAGAGCCTTTACAGCAGGTATTTAGGGCCCATAGAATAGTCAGAGTCTAGCGTTTCCCCGCTTACCCTAGTAGTCTTTGGAAGTAGTCTTTGGAAACTGGGAATGCTCAGGGTTCAGGAAGTTGAGATCTTGGTGGTAATAGGGCTGGAGAAACCTTTACCTGTTCAGCCCCAGCCTGGTGCATGCCTGAAGGACAAAATGATCCTGAGGCTCTTTACTCCTCCATTGCATTTCCTAAAGGGCCACATAGTAAATATTTTAAGCTTTGTGTGCCATATTGTCTCTACACAACTATAATGCCTCAAAGTACTAAAAGCAGATGTGGGGAATATGTAAATGAATGGGTGTGACAGTATTTCAGTAAAACTTGATTTACACAAACAAGCAATCAGCTAGCATGCCATAGTTTGTTAATGCCTAATCTCTATCATTAAGCGTACGGTTTAATTTAATCGAAGGTATACCTATAAAGATATATACATATATGCCTGTATATTATGTATGTGTATAAATATGCATTATATATTAATATATTATAGATACAGAAAAATTTCCCTGAGCAACTAATTATATATACACATATATGCATATGTATTGATATATGTAGCTATAGATATGTTTATGTCTATGTGTGTGAGAGAGAGAGAGAGGCAGAAACAGAGTGATAGAGAGTTTCTTGAATAAAGAAGAAATATATTGATTTACATTCCAGTACAGGTACCTCATCTAATTGTGGAGTGAGTACTTTGCGTAGTACTGATGTAGGACAGTTGAGTGCTTAAGGAACATGAGAATAATGAGCTAAGACCTGATGAGTTCAATTTGTGTAAAGGCAATAGCTGTAATCAAATTCTTGATCTATCTTTTCCCATTAAAATCCATGTGGGATAATATCCAAAATAAGAGAAACTCACACAACTCAATAGCAAAAATACAAACAATCTGATTAAGAAAAATGGGCAGAAGAATGGAATAAACATTTTTCCAAAAAGATATACAGATGGTCAACAAACATATGAAAAGATGCTCAACATTATTAATCATCAGGAAAATGCAAATCAAAACCACAATGAGATATTACCTTTTACCTGTTAGAATGGCTCGTGACAAAAGGATGAATCTTCATAAATTTTAGTTTTCCAATATGCGAAACTAACTCTACCTAACTTTCAGGGTTATTATGAGGATAAAATACAAAAAGTATATCCCTCAGAATACACCAAAGAAACTCTAAATGAACTTATTCGATAATGCATTTCAAAAAAATAGGAAAACAGGAAAATAATTGTCTGGATGTGGTATTATTTTCTCCTATGTCCTGATACAGAAAATGCTTCCATAGTGCCTTATAGTAATGCTTTATCCACTTCAATTTATTTTTTTATATACCTCTTTGCTTTTATCCCCACAGTATATTCTTATGTATGGTAATTATAGTTACTCTAAGGGGTTCAGTCATCAGATCTCTAACATAACTTAAAGGATTTCTTTTGACATTAAAAAATATATATATATGCCTAGTTAAAGTTTCAACTCTCCACTTTGTATCCCTGTATAAACCAGTATACTTTCTGGCTGGCTATAGTTAAGAATATTGTATTGTATATTTGAAGTTGCTGAAAGAGATTTTAAATATTCTCACCACCATCACACACATACACAAATTCTCACTATATGAGGTGATCGATGTATTAACTAAACTCATTGTGGTAATCATTTTGCAACATATACAATATCAGATCATCATCTTGTACTTTAAACTTACACAATATTATATGTTAATTATATTTCAATAAAATTGGGGGAAAAAGGTTTCTCTCCTGTAGAGATGTTAAGTGTTGGCAAGAGAGCATTAGTTTAACGGTTATGGTCTTATTCCTGCATAGGACACCAACCAATTTTGTCTCAAATAACAAAGAATTACATATACTTTTCCTCTACTTCTTCCATAAAGTAGCTCTATCATCATCATCAAAAAAAAAAACTATCGGACCCAAAAAATGAGAAAATATTTCAAAATTTATTACATTCTTATAGCCATCTAGATTTCCTTATCTTTATTTTCATTGATTTCTACTTAATTTAAGATAAATGTAATGTTTTGGTAATACAATGAACAATAGATTTTTAAAATCCTCTACTGTTGTTTTCAAAATTTAATCTAGAGACTATTTATTAACTCTTTTAAAGATTTTGTCTATTCTGTGAGTCTATTTTTGTTTTGTTTGATGATTTGTTCTTTAGGTTCCACATGTAAATGGGAGCATACAGTATTTGACTTTCTCTGACTTATTTCATGTAGCATAATGCCCTCTAGGTCCATCTATGTTTTCACAACAGGCACAAGATTGTTCTTTTTTATGGCTGAGTTATATACCTAGTAAAGATTTCACCTCTCCATTTTGCACTCCTGTCTAAACCAGGATACTTTCTAGCTGGCTGTATTTAACAATACTGTATTGTTATGTATGAAGCTGCTGAAAGAGATTTTAAATATTCTCACTGCCACCACATATTTATATTATTTATATTTATTTTTATGTTTATATTTATATATATCACATATTCTTTATGCACTGATCTATCAATGGACACTTATGTTGCTTACACATCTTGGCAATTGTAAATAATAGTGCAATGAACATATGGGTGCCTATATCTTTTCAAATTAGTGTTTTTGTTTTCTTTGGATAAATACCCAGAAGTGGAATTGCTGAATTATATGGATTTTTATTTTTAATTTTCTGAGGAACCTCCATATTCATTTCCATACTGGCTGCATCACCATCAGCACATGACCATTTCCATTTCTCCACATCCTTGCTAACACTTAATATTTCTTGTTTGTTTGTTTGTTTGTTTGCTTTTGATACTAGCCATTCTGGCAGGAATGAGCTAATATTTTATTCTGGTTTTGATTTGTATTTCCCTGATGATTAGTGATGTTGAGCATCTTTTCATGTATGTTTTGGCATACATCTGTATATTCTTTGAAAACATGTCTGTCTATTCATGTCCTCTTGCCCTTTTTATTTGAATTCAATATTTTGTTGAGAATTTTGACATGTATGTTTATGAAGGATACTGGGCTGTAATTTTCTCTTTTTTTGCAGTGCCTTTGTCTGGTTTTGGTATCAGAATAATGCTGCCCTCGTAGAATAAATTTGGAAGCATCCCTTCCTCTTTAACTTTTTGGAATAGTTTGAGAAGAATAGGTATTAACTGTTCTTCATATGTTTAGTAAAATGTTTTTTGGGAGGTTTTTGATTACTCATTCAGTTTCATTGCTAGTAATCCTTCTGTTCACATTTTTTCTATTTTTTTTTCTGATTCAGTCTTAGAAGATTGTACATTTCTAGGAATTTATCCTTTTTCTTCTAGGTTGTCCAATTTGTTGGCATACAATTATTCTTAGTAGTCTCTTCTAATCCTTTGTATTTCTGTGTTGTTAGTTGTAACTTGGACTCTTTGATTTCAAATTTTATGTATTTAGCTCCTCTTTTTTTTCTTGATGAATTTGGCTAAAGATTATTAATTTTGTTTAGTCTCTTTCTTCCTTATTTTTTTTAATGCTTATTTCTTTTTGAGAGAGAGAGAGAGAGAGAGAGAGAGAGGCAGTGTGAGCAGGGGAGGGGCAGAGAGAGAGGGAGACACAGAATCCGAAGCAGGCTCCAGGCCCTGAGCTGTCAACACAGAGCCTGACGCAGAGCTCCAACTCATGAGCAGTGAGATCATGACCTGAGCCAAAGTCAGTTGCTTAACCTGCTGAGTCACCCAGACTCCTCAATTTTGTTTAGCCTTTTAAAGAACTTTATTTGAGTTGTATTGATCTTTTCTATTTTTTTGTCTTTATGTCATTTATTTCTGCTCTGATGTTTATTATTATCTTCCTTTTACTAATTTTGGGCTTTGTTTGTTCTTTTCTGGTTCCTATATATATATATATATATATATATATGGTTAGGTGTTTATTTGAAGTTTTCTTGTTTCTCAAGGTAGGACTGCATCGCTTCTAAACTTCCCTCTTAGAACTTTTTTTTTTTTTTTCAGCGTTTTTATTTATTTTTGGGACAGAGAGAGACAGAGCATGAACGGGGGAGGGGCAGAGAGAGAGGGAGACACAGAATCGGAAACAGGCTCCAGGCTCTGAGCCATCAGCCCAGAGCCTGACGCTCGAACTCACGGAGCGCGAGATCGTGACCTGGCTGAAGTCGGACGCTTAACCGACTGCGCCACCCAGGCGCCCCTAGAACTTTTTTTTTGTTTGCCGAGTCCCATGGATTTTATTTTGTGTCCATTTTCACTTGTCCCCGTGTATTTTTTTTATTTCCTCTTTAATTTCTTCATTGACTCATTGCTTAGTAGCGTTGTTCAATCTGTACATTTTTGTGAAATTTTACTTTTTCTCTTGTAACTGATTTCTAGTTTCCTACCGTTGTGGTAAGGAAAAATACTTCTTAAACTTATTGAGACTGGTTTTGTAGCCTAACATGTGACCTATCCTGGAGAATGTTTCATGTGCACTTGAAAGCAATATATTTGGCAGTTTGGGGATGGAATGTTCTATATATATCTATGAAGTCCATCTGGTCTAATGTAGTTGAAGGCCAATGTTTCCTTATTTATTTTCTGTCTGGATAATCTATTCATTGATGTATCTGGGGTGTTAAAATCTCCTACTATGACTGTATTACTGTCAATTTCTCCCTTTATGTCTGTTAATATTTACTGTAAATTTTTAGGTACTCCAGTGTTAGGTGAATAGATAATTACAATCGGTATATTCTCTTGGGGGATTGATCCCTTTATCATTATGTCATGTCCTCTTTGTTTCTTGTTATAGTTTGTTTTAAAGTCTGTTTTTGTCTGCTCTAAGTATTGTTACCCACATTTCTTTTTGCTTCCATTTGCATGGAGATATCTCTTTCCATCCCTTTACTTTCATCCTGTATGTCTGTAGGTCTGAAGTGACTGTCTTGTAGACAACATAGACATGGAACTTTTCTTTTTTAATCTATTCACCTATGTCTTTTGGAAGGTAGTATGCTCAACATTGTACCACCAATGCCACCCATCCTATGTCTTTTGATTGACACATTTAGTACATTTACATTTGTAGTAATTATAGTAATTATTGATAGGTATGTAATTGCCATTTTGTTAATTGTTTTCTAACTGTTTTTTGTAGTTCGTGTCCTTTTCTTCTTCTCTTGCTTTCTTCCCTTATGATTGATGTTCTTTAGTGTCATGTTTAGATTACTTACTCTTTATTTTTTGTATAATTATATAGTTTTTCATTTGTGGTTACATTGGTGTTCATATATATTACACTATTATATATATATATTACATATATATTATATATGTATATATTTCATATATATTATATGTGTATATATTACATATATGTAATATATAATATATATGTAATATACGGAAGTATATATTACATATAATAAGTCTACTTTAAGTTGAGGGTCCCTTAAGATCAAACATATTCTAAGGGTGCCTGGGTGGCTCAGTCACTTGGGTGTCTGACTCTTGATTTTAGCTCAGGTCAAGATCACTAGGTTGTGGGATTGAGCCCCACATCAGGCACTGTGATGGGTGTGGAGCCTGCTTAAGATTCTCTCTCTCTTGGGATGCCTGGATGGCTCAGTCGATTAAGCATCTGACTCTTGTTTTCAGCTTAGGTCATAATTTCATGGTTTATGATGAGTTCCAGCCCCATGTAGGGCTCTTCACTGACAGCACAGAGCCTGCTTGGGATTCTCTCTCTCCTTTTCTTTCTGCCCCTCCCATGTTTGTGACCTCTCTCTCTCTTTTTCTGTCTCTCCAAATAAATAAATAACCTTTCAAAAAAGACCAAAAAAAAAAAGATAATTTCTCTCTCTGCCCCTCTCCCCAACTCACTCATGCTCTCTTTCTCTAAAATAAAAAAGGGGCAGCTGGGTGACTCAGTCAGTTAAGTATTTGACATTTGATTTTGGCTCAGGTCATGATCCTGAGGTTTGTGGGTTCAAGCCCCATATCAGGCTCCACACTGACAGCATGGAGCTTGCTTGGGATTCTCTCTCCATTTCTCTCTGCCCCTCCTTTGCCTGCTCTCTCTGTCTCACTCTCAAATAAATAAACTTAAAAATTTTTAAATAAAATTAAAAAATACAAAACACATTCTAAAACACTAAGTTATTACTATCTAACCATGTTTTATAGTTTTGAGGTCATACTTTACATCTTTAAATTTTGAGTATTTTTTTAGTGTTTATTTTTGAGAAAGAAAGAGGAGCAGAGAGAGAAATAGACAGAGGATCTTAAGCAGGCTCTGCATTGACAGCAGCAAGCCCAGTGTGGGGCTCGAACTCGTGAACTGTGAGATCTCATGACCTGAGCCAAAGTCAGATGCTCAACCAACTGAACCACCCAGGTGCCCCTGTGTATTCTTTAACTAATTGCTGTACCTATAGTTGATTTTATTCCTTTTGTCATTTACCCTTCATACTAGCTTTATAAGTGGTTGATCTACTACCTTTATTATATATTTACTTTACTAAGAGTTTTTTTTTTCTTTTATAATTTTCTTATGTCTAGTTATGGCCTCTTCTTCTTTTTAAAGAAGTCCCTCTGTCGGCTGCCTGAGTGGCTCAGTCAGTTAAGCATCCAACTCTTGATTTCGTCTTAGGTCATGATCTCATGGCTCATGAGATCAAGCCCTCGGTTTGGCTTTGTGCTGACAGCATGGAACTTGCTTGGGATTCTCTCTCTGCCCCACTCTCTCTCAAAATTAATCAATAAACATTAAAAAATAAGAGGTCCCTTTCACATTTTTTGTAAGGCCGATTTAGTTGTGATGAGCTACCTTAACTTTGTCTGAGAAACTCTTTATCTCTCCTTCAATTCTGAATTAAAATCTTGCCAGGTAGAGTATTTTTGGTTGTAAGGTATTTTGTTTTTGTTTTTGTTTTGTTTTTTCCAGCACTTTGAATATATTGGGCTACTCCCTTCCAGCCTACACATTTTTTTTTAATTTTTTTTTCAACATTTATTTATTTTTGGGACAGAGAGAGACAGAGCATGAACGGGGGAGGGGCAGAGAGAGAGGGAGACACAGAATCAGAAACAGGCTCCAGGCTCTGAGCCATCAGCCCAGAGCCCGACGCGGGGCTTGAACTCCCGGACCGCGAGATCGTGACCTGGCTGAAGTCGGACGCTTAACCCACTGCGCCACCCAGGCGCCCCCAGCCTACACATTTTTTGCTGAAAAATTCACTGATTGTCTTAGGGTTGCCTTGTATGTAACTAGTTACTTTTATCATATTGCTTTTAAGATTCTCCATTTTTAAATTTTGACATTTTAATTATAACATGTCTTGGTGTAGACTTCTTTGGGTTCATTTGGTTTGGAGCTCTCTGATTCCTGAACCTAGAAGTCTGTTTCCTTCCCTAGATTAGGAAAGTTTTAGCTATTATTTCTTAAATGTTTATATTATATTCTTCAGTTCTGATTTCTAAAAGTATACTCTCTGACTCTTTCGTAAAGTTCTCATCGTTTTCGTCCTTTCTTCTGAGTTCTTTGAGTGTCTTTATGACCATTACTTTGAACTCCTTATTAGATAGATTGCTTTTCTCAATTCAGTTTAGTTTCTGTTTTGGTTTGTTTTGTTTTTTCCTCTGAGGTTTCCTCTTTTTCTTTAATTAGAATATATTCCTCTGTCTCCTCATTTTGCCTGACTCTCTGTGTTTATTTCTATATATTGGGTAGATCAACTATATCTCCTAGTGTTGAAAGTAGTGGCTTTATGTGGAAGGTATCCTATGGAGCCCAGAAGAACATTCCCCTCTGGTCACTGGAATCAGGTGCTCCAGTGGTAACCCCTGTGTGCCATTCTCTTGTGGCTGAGTTGAGACTGCTGTGGGCACACTTGTGGGTGGGGTTGTCTCTCACACCCTGGAGTAGGAGCCATTTTGGGGGTAGCACCAGTCCAGGCTGAGGCCACCTGCAGGATGACGCTAGGGGGAGCTGCTTTGAGGGTGTGCTGGTCCTAGGCAATGCTGCCCGCTAGGTGCAGCAGCATGGGAGTTGCATTGGGGTGTCATTCAGCTGAGGCCACTCAGTAAATGCAGTGGTGTAGGAACCACTTTAGAGGGAGCGGGTGTGCTGTCTTGGCCATCTCTCTCTCTGTTTCAGTGCAAATGCAGTGGAAACAGGACTTAGATGATTCCAAATTTTCCATTATTGCATTTATCTTAGTTTCATTAAAATTATTATAATAAGGAACCTCAAAATTTCAGGCCAATGAAAAAAATACTTAATAGCTATTTATAAAAGTGTCCCTTCCCCTACTTCCTTCCAAAAGCCATAAAAGTCCCAACTAATATTTCTCCCCCATAATGCCTCTTTAAAGACAGAGTGATTATTTTTCAAGATAATGATTTTTCCAGGCTACCTATGTCACAGATTTCGTACATGAAGATAAGCTGAACAATGTTTTATTTTAATGTAGTAAGTGGAAGAAGACTGATCTCTGTGCGTACTGGCTTGTGGGTGGATTGTTGTTTGTTTGTTTGTTTGTTTGATTTATTTGTTTGTATGTTTCAAGGCTGTTCCAAGGCAAATGTAGATACTAGCACTTAACTCATGACACTATTCCTAAAGTCCTCTTTTATAGAAAAAGAAAACTAGCTTTTTTTTTCTTTTTTTAAATAATCCTCTGTGTATGAATTTAAGGTCTTCAGAATAAGAAAAGGTTGGAGGGAAATTAATAATTGCAATTCTGTTTTGAATATACGATTTGACCTCAATATTAAGAATTATAATTGAAATGTCAAATATTTATTTTGGTATTGTTAGCCATCTTTGAATGAACATATATTTTATCCACTTGATTAGATTTAAGGACATGGCTCATCTTTTCTACATATTTAAATTCGCAGTGACTTCTAATTTTCACAAAATTAGAAAACATTATTTGTGTTGTTTTTAATTGTTATTTGTTTTTATACCTAATAATGAACACTCCCCACCTCACCATTTCTGCCAGATGATTCTCTAAGCACACCTTTGAACATTTTCATTTTTGATTTCACTGAAGGTACTTGATGAGACAACTTATTTTAGTTTTAAGCATTTTTTTCCTTTTTAAGTCAAAATTTATTCATGAATTCTGTTTTTAGGCCTCAATTTAGGCTTCTGAAATAAACCCGAACCAGTTTTTCTTTCTTTTTTTTTCCTCTGAAAAATACTTCAAATACTTAGTGAAATTCTTAGTTAAAATTGTCATTTTCAAGATAGACATTACCACTTCGGTTAAGTTAATTTACTTTGTACAATACTTTTGCATACACGAGATATAATTCAAGTCTCCATGCAGTTAAGGAAACAGTTAGGATCTGACCTTTCTATAGATGTCACATGGATTTAGGGCTAGAGTTAGTCTTTACCAAAAAAGGCAGAATTTTCTATGTCTTTGTTTACTTTAATAATGGTATTATCTAAGAAAATTGCTTGGTTAAATGGCCCTCCATGATGACCTGACCGTGATAATTTGAAATGCAAAGAAAACACTGAAAATTTTTTGTTTTCCTGGGTGTATGTAACCCATCCTCCAATAAATAACACATAAAAACTCAATTTTCATTACCTTCAGTCTTTATGTTCTATTACTTTACCATATTCATTGGATAAAGGCATATGTATGGGTCCAAAGTTACCTCATTCTTTTGCCAGTTATCAGGATCCTGTGGTTGCTATGCCATAGTGTTTGTGGTCAGTGACATGGAATTATCATTAAATTGTATACTTTACAGTATCCACTGTCTCTTACGTTTTAATTATTATTTTGTAACCAGAATATGAGCTATTTATTCCTGAATGCCATTTTATAAGTTGTCTTAAATTTCTGGATATCTATTATACCTTTAATTGCCTATTTTAATGATTAATTAGCTGTTTTTGTAATCTGTTACTAATATAGCCATAGAACTATAAGACTAAGAGTACAGTGGGGAGCTAGGTCATCTCTTGTTGTCTTTAGAAAAGGTCAAAGATGCAATCTGGTTTAAGTTTAAAAATTTAATAGCAACATATTTCCCTTGAAGAAAAGAATCATTTATTCTGAAAAAATATTCTAGGAATATATAGCCTAATACTATAGAAGTCTTACAACACTGGAAACTATTTTGTTATATGATTACTGTTGAATAAACAGAACAGTTTTTTGATACCCTATCCATTTAGGACTTTTGGTTTTTCTCAGTTATATCTTTTAACTAACTTATATGTAGAAATGTTTGACCAGTATCAATTGTTAATTTGAATTGTGCCTGTGCCTTTTAGTTGAAGCCTTAGAAATCAAAGGTTACCTTTCAGAGCAGATTTCTTCCTAGATTCTCATAGAAGCTAAGTGCTCCATATCTGAATAATTCCTATGTAGCCAGTTGAGATCATTCATTAGACTTCAGTTGAGCATCTGTGCTTGTTCCTTCTGTGTGTGTGTGTGTGTGTGTGTGTGTGTGTGTGTGTGTGTGTCCTATTCATTCCTCACTCCTATTTTGCTACCCTTGGGCAACCATACTAATGTGATTCACATATATCTTTTGAATTTGTATATAGTTTTTTTTAAACAGGTCAGCAAACCAACGTAATGAATTTTATTTTTTATATTTTGGCATGTATTGTAAAAGGCACTGCAGAAATGTATGATGGGGAAAACCATGGGATTAAAAGGAATGACATTTAGGAAGTAGAAAGTAAAGTTATGAAGGTTTAAAACTTCTTTGAAAGACTTAAGATTCTGACCATGAAATATCAAGTAGAGACATGAAACATTTCAACCTGTAAAGTCAAAAAAGGTAGAGACAAGGCAAAATCAAGGAGTGGCCAGAGAAATAATAATTGCAGAAAACAACATTTCCTTTGCATAATTGTGTGGGGTTTTTTTTGTTTGTTTGTTTAATTTTGGGTGAAACAAATGACAGCAAAGAAATGCAGGTAGAATGAGAGAGGGAGAGACAGAGAGAGAGAGAGAGAGAGAGAGAGAGAGAGAGAGATCAAATGTCCCCAGGGAAACTATTATTTACTGCATTGTATCTTAAAGCTTTTAATATTCTCATGCACATTGTAAATCTTCAATGAGGAAAATAGCAGAGTGTTTTGTTTTGTTTTCTGTTTTTGAAGTAGGCTTCATGCCTAGCATGGAGTCCAACCAACATGGGGCTTGAACTCACGACCCTGAGATCAAGACCTGAGCTGAGATCAAGAGTCAGACACTTAACCAACTAAGCCACCTAGGCACCCCAAGAAAACTATTTTTTAAAGATTGTGTACTACGGGCTTAAGCATTGTAGAAATTTGAAAAATACTGGTGTATGACTTACAAATCATTTAGTTCATTAAGGGAAAATTATGTAACCCATAACTAATCAGTAGATCAGGGGAAAAAAATCTTTTCAAAAATTAGAAAAAATCAGTAAAAAAAGATCTGTTTTTAAAAATAAATTTAACTTTTGAAATTTAATTATCTACTAATATTTACTTTAAAAAATTCATCAATAAGTTTAATTTCTCTCCCAAACTCTGAGTTAGGTTTTAATATTCTATTTTACCCTAGAGTGAGGTCATAATAAAATGGAAGCATACATGGTTTAAGTCTGACTTGTACTGATATAAATATAAAAATTTGTTGGGTTTTTCTAACTTAAATTTTTTTTAATCTTTATTTATTTTTGAGACAGAGAGAGAGAGAGAGAGAGAGAGAGAGAGAGAGAGAGAGAGGAGGTGAGGGGGAGAGAGAGGGAGACACAGAATCTGAAGCAGTTTTCAGACTCTGAGCTCTCAGCACAGAGCCTAATGCGGGGCTCAAACTCATGAACAGTGAGATCACGACCTGAGCTAAAGTCACATGCTCACCTGACTGAGCCACCTAGGTGCCCCAGTTTTTCTACATTTAAATACCACATTAACTTGCATGGGATTCTACCTACATATTTATTGAGGAAAGCATTCTCTGCTTAACAGTATACAATTTAATATTCCTGGCTGATCCAGTTATTAGGACAAAAAATTAAAAAAAATGGGTAATAATTTCATTCCATTTCAGTTTTATTTCTGTTCTGTGTCTGTCATTTTTGTTGTTCCAGTAGCTGAAACAATAACTAACATTAACAGGGGCTAAGACGAGGTGATTATAGCCTTTCTCCCTCCAGTAATCTGTAAGTGTTAATCATTTCTTGGAAGGCATCAGCTACCTGAGTGGCACAAACCATTCCAAAAGAAATGCTGTTCATGTTCCTAGAAATTGCAATTCTGATGTTTCTTATTTTTGACATTCTTTGAGAAACTTTGTCCAAAGTTTTTTTTCAGAGTATATTCCAAAGCAAAAATACTAAGTCCTAAGATACATCTTTAGAATGAGAAGGATATGGGATAATCTTCCTACTAAACAAATATATTCTGATGGTATCAACTCTTTTGACTAAAAATAGGAAAACAAGTTTAAAAAAACACTAGTCAATTATAGGTAATATCAATCACAAGTATATTAGATATTTTACTTTTTTATAGCACCAAATATTTTTCTACTTATTAAATCAATTATTTCATTCCATAAGTGAATAAAGACATCTATCATCCTTTCTCCTTTCCTTCCTTCCTTCCTGTATATCTTTCTATCAAATTTTTATTTATGTCTATGATATCTACTCTTTTGACAATATCATTTTAATGATATTATGAAATCTACAGAGGTCTGGACTCTGAAAATTATAGAATAGTTTTAATGCCTAGAAAAGTGAATTTTCTCACAAGATAAGTTTGAATTACTTAGTCAAGTCAAAATCCTGTCACCAAAGAACAGGCATTGTGATTTTAATTTTTAAAAGATGTAAAATATTTGGATTTAAAAAAATTTAATTTTTGGTTTAAAATCAACATCAGCTTTAGCAGTCACTAAAAGTTTTGGTGAACTGAAAAATTTTCCACCATTAACTGGAACAATCTGTAGATTTGGAAACCAAGGCCCAAAAAAGCTACATTATTATTTTCTAATGTTTCTGTGTATTGTATCTAATGCTAATTAGTATAGTTTCTAACTCTCTATGAGAGCCAATAACCTTTTTTTTAATTAAAAAAAATGTTCTGTAACATTCCCATTCCTATTCTAAAATGAAATGTTGCATTATACCTATCTTTTTTTTTAATTAAAAAAATTTAATGTTTATTTTTGAGAGAGAGAGAGACAGAGCATGAGCAGGGGAGGGGCAGAGAGAGACAGACAGACAGACAGAATCCAAAGCAGGCTCCAGGCTCTGAGCTGTCGGCACAGAGCCCGATGCAGGGCTGGAACTGACGAACTGTGAGATCATGACCTGAGCTGAAGTTGGACGCTCAACTTACTGAGCCACCTGGCGCCCCACGTTATACCTATATTTATAGATAAATTTTCTAAACTCAATTTAATACATAGATTATGATATAAAGGAGTTATGAGAAGTAATTTATAATAAAATAGGACATAGTTCAATATATAAATGTACAAACTAAGGGAGGAAATGGAAAGAAGTGATTAGATACTCTTTTAAATTGGTAATAAGTTCTTGATAATTATCTAAGCACAGCGAAGTGAAGTCATCCCTCAGTTTGTGTAGAAGTTGCATTTCTTAAAAGTAGTAAGTGATTAATAAAGGGCTCTGTAAAAAAATACTTTTGTACATATGTAAAATTGAGTTCAAGTCTAGATTCACGTAATTGTAAATACATTTGCACCGTTGTAAATATCTCATAGAACATTTTAAACTTGGCTGAGTCTCAGTTCCTTTTACAACACTGCCCTGTATATTGCAGTACAACCAGATTCCTGGTCCCTGACCACTGAATTTCCTAGTCAAATGCCTCCTATGTCTCTGTCCAACTCCCATCCCACAACCGACTCAACCAACTGAGCCACCCAGGCGCCCCCACGTTTTTCTTTTTTTAAGGCAGAGAGTGAAAGGTGTGTCTCCTACTTCCTCTTGTCCCCTCTTCAGAGGCAACTGTGATTTCTAGTTTCTTGTGTCCCTCCAGAGATGTTCTGTGGTTGTGTGTGTGTGTGTGTGTGTGTGTGTGTGTGAGAGAGAGAGAGAGAGAGAGAGAGAGAGAATAACTCCCACTGTCCCCATCTTAGGTTTATTTTCTTCCACGTAGAGGTTGCATACCCCATATATAGGTACACTGTTCTTTACCTTGCTTTTTTCCACGTAATTCTCTAGCTTGGGGATAGGTTCGTTTCAGTACGTTTAAATCTGCCTGATTATTTTAAATGGCTATATAGTATTTCCTAGTAGAATTATACCATAATTTTATTTACCCAGGCCTCAATTGATGAGCCTTTAGAGTTTTCTCACACCTTTCCTTTTATAACAAGGTTGCAATAAATGCTTTTGTACATGGGGGTATATACCTATGGCATCCAAACAAAAAAAAAAAAAAAAGTGAAGTGAAACCCAACCAAAACTCTCCGAAACTCACAGAAGGGATGGGACTGCTTCCATTGAGAACCACTAAGATAAGAAATTGTTTTAAAGTGAGAAATGTAGAAAGGTCTTCTGGCAGCAAGTTATCTTTCTTTTCTATCTAGAATTCCTCAAACACATGGGATTCTGCACCTACGAACAGCTATAAGGACTACAGACAAAAAATAGAATGGATGTTTGTTGCCAGAAGCATTCTGTGAACCCCAATTTCAACAGATTAGCTAATGGAATATAAACAACTGATGCTCACTGTTGCCAGTTACATAACAGACATTGCAGTTGAGTATATTACAAATAAGCTCACTGACTAGTGAATACTGAAGGGGCTACTGAAGCTCAGGTTTTTTATTATTGTTGACACTTCCTTGAATTCAAGCAATACAGTTTAATGTTCAGATTATTATATCAGTATTGGCTTTTGTATATTTTAATTGCCCTTGGTCATGAATAGCTATTCAAATTATAACCTGAATTTAACTTTCTAATCTTTAAGAATAGTGAGTTAATGGAAAAGGTGATAAAACGGTAAGAAGAAGACAGTAGAATTCTATGAATCCATTACAAATGATGACATAATATATATATTCATTCCATGGAGAGATTTATTATATATTAATGGAAAAAATAGAACAAATTAATACACTCCTCACTCAGACTAGGTCTCTCGAGATCTTTCTATTTCTTGTTATGATGAGTGAGTCTCCATTGAGCCTGGGCATTGTTTTTTCATTGTATGAAATTCTGCATCTTATTTAAGCCTTTTGTTTTAACAGGATTTCCCTGATATCACTATGACATAGGAAGGTGAGGTCTTGCCTTGTTAGTGCCAGGTGAAGTAGAGGCTACAGTCCCCCGCTCAGCCTGTATTGACACTTAAGGCACGATCGTGTGTCTCTTTACTTCTGGACGAAGATGGGAGTGACAACTTCCAGCTGGTCTCCACTGTCACCACTGTGGATTAGCTTAATTATTCCTGGATGATACTAAAAGTCCTAATTCTCCATTAGGCTTCTTCAGACAGTAGTCTTGCAGAAGAGGGGAGGGCACCTCACTACAGCCAGATGTGAGTCTAAGCACAGGCTCTCCACTTGGCCTTTAAGCTGTCCACTTGGCCTTTGCTGGTGTGGGTGTGTATGGGTCACAGTTCTTTATGTGGTGTTTGGATTGAATAGAGCCTTCTAGCTATAATCTTTTCTGGTCTTTTGCCTAGAGAGAGGAGGCTTTTGTCATTGTTTGTCTGTGCATATTGGCATTTCTGAGTTGTTAGCTTCCTCAGTTCCAAGTCTGGGTTATATGAGGCAAAAATAAAGCCCAGGGAAATCATCCACCTATTGTTTCTTAGTCCCAAGTTCACTAGCTGTGTTGCCTTCTTCTCTCTACTTTTGTCTTCTTACATTTGTTATATATGTAATTTCCAGGTTTTTAGTTGTACTTAGTGAGAAGAATCAAAAAAATATGTCTAGTGAATCTTCTCAGAAGCAAAAGTCAGTGCTTATAGATTTATAAAAACTCAGAATAGAAAAATAGAAATACCTTATTTATTGTTTTATAAAATGTTTTTAAAGATAAAAGTCATGTTCCACAAATTTCTAAAACAACAGAATGTCTATGTTTTGCCAGTGGGCTTAAATGGGATAAGATTTATTAAAGTACATATGATATGCCATAATTTACCAGAGCCCAAAGACACTGAAACAGTGGTTCACCATGAGACCTAAATATTGTAGAAATAAAGATGGTGGATTGTGCTGTCTACATTTTATCATCTGTAACCACGATGGATACATTTATCACAGAGCGAATACAATGAAGTTTATATGATGATATGACATCGCCAAATACCAGTATCTGAGAAAGAATGAGAAAGGAGTGAAAAGAAGTCTGAAAGTGATGTTTAATGACACTGGTTTAATTCCTGAATCTGGTTCTACAGAGATGTGATCTTTAGCAATTAACTTAATCTTTTGAATCACAGTTTCTACATTTTAAGCTATGTTTAAATTTTTCTTCCAACCCTAACTTCTTGTGATTCTGCCATTGATTTTGTGGAACTCAAATAGGTGAGCCTTCGGACACATCTTTTTACATATTAATAAGTATAAAATATTATGCCATATCTTGATTATTTTATTCACTCAGACATCTTAGCTGCAAAATAAAACTTACCACCTCTCACAAAGCAGTATGACATAGTAGAAATAAGTAAGTTTAGGTTATAGACATAGACATCGGTCTAAAACTCGGATCCTTGACCTATGGTTTAGTTTAGACATTTTCTTAATCTTTCTATGTCTTAGTTTCTTCTGTAAAATAGAACTGATAATTTATGCCTCATAGAGGGTATTTTGAGGATTTAAAGTAGTATATGCAAAGTGGTACCTAACAAATGTAAACAAATGCTAAATTTTATAAAATTCTCCTTGAATAATGCAAGTTAAAAAATATACCCAATTTAAAAGTTTGTAACTGCATTCACCACTCACATGTACATTTGTTTGAACATGAGTTATATCAATTAGAATAAATCATAAAGTGCCTCATTGCTTCTTCTATAGGATCACTAACATCTCAAGAATAGAATTCATTTTCATCTTTGTATTCCCAAAAGCAAATAACCCAAAGTCTGGTGCATTGGTATATTCAGCAAATATTTGCTGAAGCAATGAGTAAATAGATGAATAAACTAAAGAGAAATTAAAATAATGTTTTCCTAAATAAAATAAAAAGTAAACAGGTTTACAAAAAAAGACCAAAATCAAAGATTAGCTATTTTGAGGGCCTCAGTCAGCCATACAGGGTAATTTTCTGAAGTCTGTACAACTGATACTCCAATTTGGTTAGATAAGAATGTTACTGCAGTAGGGTTAATGGCATTTATTTTGAACAAATCCCCTTGATTTAAATCCACATACATTTCAGTGATGGTTCAGCTTGGTTAGTCGTGCAAATTAAAGTGTTACTGAAGCTGAGCTCTTTCAAAAGAGATGTGTTCTGGAAAAGAATAAATGGTCAATCTCCAGGGCAACTCGTGTATTCACCCAGAAAATAAATGGTGTCCCTTCAGAATTTGATACTGATACTGATGGATTGATCTAGTATTTCTTAGAAGCTTTCAATTTGTTAAGCATCAGACAAAATTTTCAAAAGCAGCCACCTGTCCCACCAGCCTCATTGTAGAAATTCATATGCAAAAAGAAAAAGAACAGATAGCTAAGGAAAGCCATCTTGCACGTGCATGCAAACACACACGAACCTATTTTTTCCTAATGAATTTTGCTTGGAAACCAAACAGAGGGCAAAGCGTGCAAAAAAGTTTTAAAAATACTTTCTTTGGTGAAATAAATCAGTATGTAAGGGGGAAAGTAGGAAATTGGAAAGCCTCATATTTAAATTCAGGAGATTCTGAATTAGCTTACATGAATTTTTCTCTGAATGTCTAGTTAATTTTTTGATTTTTTCTTTAATTTGAGAGAGAGAGAGAGACAGCAAGCAGGAGAGGGGGCAGAGGCAAAGAGGGATAGAATCTCAATCAGGCTTCAGGCTTAGCATATAGCCTGAAGTGGGACTCCATCCCACAACCCTTGGATCATGACCTGAACTGAAATCAAGAGTTGGACATTCAACTGTCTGAGCCAACTAGGCACCCCTCTGGTTAAGTTTGTGCATTGTCTCTAGATGATTTTAATGTATTTCTTGTTAATTGCATGCATAAAAACCAACATAAATTTATTTAACCTTGAGACAGTATCTTGAAATTTCTTTCTGTGTTTGACTCTTGAAAACTTTTACAATGCCAGAAAACTTATTAAAACAAATTAATTATGGTTTAATTATTATTTAAACAATAATTATTTAAACTAGTTAAAAATGATTTAAACTAGTCTAAAATAAAAGCTCAGGTACAATATGTCTGTAATAAGAAACAAAAACATACACTTGTTTCTGAGCTTCCCAGCAGCCAAGACGTTAAGGGAAACGTTTGAGGTTATATATTACTTTGATTTAATTGAAGGGAACAGAATTGTTTAATATGAAAAATAGATATTTTCCATGGCCCTAAGATTTGCAAAGCTATTGTAACAAGATCTTTTGTTTACACAGGGAGCTTTGAAAATATATAGAAGCTAATGAAAATCAAAATGCTAAGTAATTTCTACTAGCTCATGACTAATAAATCATCAAAAAATATGGTTGGCCATCAAGATATATAATACATTTAATAATTTTCAATTAGGTTGTTAAATTACTAAAAGGACGCTAATATTTAAAACTAAGTTAAAATTAAGTTAGTAAGATAAACAAGCTCAGTTATTGCCTAATTATTAGAGATCAAAAAATAATAAAGAAAAATGGAAGGAAAATGTAAATAATGTTGAGTAAAGGTATATCTTAGAGGGTGGTAAAACTAAATAGTTACTCACATGAAAGAAGGAACTTCTAAAAGCAAGCACTACTGCAGACTCTTAGGCTAATATTTCCACCAAGATTCAAACAGAATCCTGTGATCCTAATGTAGCAGCTGCAAATTTGTATAGTCAATAGTTTATCCTGATAAGATCCTAATTCCAGACACTGAGGATTAAAGTAGCCAGGTGTCTATTCTCAGTATTGGGAGCCTGGAGGTCAGTACAGTGGGGAAACAGAAACAGTACCTCATGTACTTCTACTGGCCCCCTCAGAAAGCTAAGCTATCAACTGAGCAGACCATCTACCTCTGGAGCTGCTTAATGGTAGAGACATTAAAGGGCATATTACTTGAATCAAAACTAAATGCCCAGAATAATGCTGCCTCAGACAGAAGGAAAGAGCATATACGTCTTAATTTATCAATGATATATTAGAATATGTAGAACAATTTCTTAATTGCACATTAGAATCCCATGGGGAGCTTTTGTGTAATACTGATATCTACCCCATTCAAGAACAATTTAAATCAGAATTCCTGAATGAGATGTGGATCTCAATTTTAAAGTTCCCAGTTGATTGTTACGCCTAGTAAAAATTTGGATTCACTATTATAGGCTACTATAAACATAAAGGAGTTTACTCAAGGTATAATCAAACATACACTAAATGAGAATATCATTTTTTTTTTAATTTAGAGTTTGGATCTCTCTTACCTGATTCAGAGTTTCTGAGTGAATTTGCATAGCATTTATCAAAATCTTGGTGTCCACAGTGCCCAGAACATTTCCCCCCCAAATGTAGGACTTTATCAATGATAGCAGGTGGTATGCAAAAACAGCACCAATTTAAAGTTAATACATTAGTGTGAAAAGTCATTATCTTCTTAATTCTGTTTTAAACTTCTGATTGACTTAGGAAGCAAGGTGAATTGTGTTGCTAGTATATATTTAACACCCCTGTGACACTTACTCTATTACTGAGTTGGAGGGTGGGGGGGGGGCAGGGAAGAGAGAACTCAGACTACAGTTTGGTGGGTAATAGCATCTAATTATAACTTGATAGTATTGTTTCCATTTCTTTGTGGACATTTTTAGAGTTGCATTCTGTTTCTTCTAACTGATAGTGGATTTCCGTTATGGTAATGTGTCAATTAAAAGAACAATTTAAAACAAATGATAATAGAATTTGTATTCAGATAAGGACAAAAAATATGTGAAAACATTTATCTCATTCAGATTTAATTTAAAAAAAAAAGCCTAAGAAGAGAGTTTATATTCTAGTTCTTTACTAGGTATGAAATCCCAGGAAGTAGTAGTGAGGGAAGAAGTGAATGGTCTGAAAAGGAGAAAGGGCATATAGGAAGAGGTGTGCTATAGAGCTGACAACTTCTTGGGATCAGGTGCAATGGGTTTCATCATCTCTTGAAACTGTCTTCAGAGAAGCCAGATAAACTCTCGCACTTCAGGAGTTTCCATTGGCAAGTAGTGTAGTGGGAATGAGACAAATATTTCTTCTGGTCCTTTCCTCTTGTTTGGAGATTTGACCCATGGGCCATTAATTTCCCACCACCTGAGGAATGGTCAGAGGCTCCAGGCACAGGCATGAAGTGAGAGCACTATGCTTACATGAAGTTGTTAATAACATTGATTATACAAAAAGAAAAGAAAAGAGAAGAAAGAAAAGTGGCGATAAGTCTTAAAGCCAATGTGGCTGAAAGGATATGAAGTGTTACATAAGGTGTGCTTTTTGTTTTAATAGCAAATTAAAATGTATATATTTAAGGTGTACATTGTAGTGTTTTAATAAACATATACATTGTTCAGCGATTGCTACAATCAAGATAACTAACATATTTATTACCTCACATAGTTACCAATTATTTGTGTGTGAATAACAGTT
Source organism: Felis catus (assembly GCF_018350175.1). NCBI lineage: Eukaryota > Metazoa > Chordata > Mammalia > Carnivora > Felidae > Felis > Felis catus. Next base: position 131,782,510 of record NC_058375.1, on the reverse strand, counting down.
AACATCTATTCTCTTGGCAAATTTCAATTATGCAATACACTATTGTTGACTATAGGCACAATGTTATAGAAAAGGTCTCTAGAACTTATTATTTATTTATTTATTTATTTATTGACTTATTTATTTAAAATTCAAGTAGGTTAACATGCAGTGTAGCATTGGTTTCAGGTGTAGAATGTAGTGATTCATCATTTACATACAACACCCAGTGCTCATCCCAAGTGCATAAGACGTCTTACACAACAGAAGTCAGGTAACTAAAGACTAGAAAGTATTTCAGTAATAAAGTCTGATCATTCAGGACCAGGGATAGTGCCATTGGCTTTATTCTGACCCTCCAAAAACTTACAAATTTTTGTAACAATACTCGTGTATTTGAGCTGCTCAAAACCATCAAATATTTTTTTTTAATAACAGCTGCCATTTAGTGGGTATCTAACTCTTTTAGTCTGTGTTTGACATAATTATCACCAAAGCAACTTTTTTCAGTTTTACCAAGTGAGGCACTGAAAGTTAGCTAACTTGAGGTCAGTAATCAAATCAAAATCATAAGACACGAAGGACTGAGTCCTTTCACTTGCTATGTGTCATTTTACAATCCATGATCTTTTCAAAACTGTCCTTGTATATTTGCTACCTTTTCCCCAAGCAGTTTTGTCTTAGGAAATCATTAGCATTTTTTGGTGTGTTTCAAATGTTTCAATCTTGTTCTTAGGTCCAAAGATACATTACACAGACCTAATGATTGGGAGAATTTGTTACTTAACAAACCAGTGCTTCTCAAATTCTCATGTGCATTCAGATCAACCAGAGATGTTATTAAAATGCAAATTTTGACTTAGTAGGTCTTGTTCAGAGCCAGAGACTTTATTTCCTAAGATGTTTCCATACTTTTAGTAGCAAGGGTATAAATGTTATTAACCACAAACTATTTTGATGATTTATAGATATCTGTAATATATAATACAAGTATTGAAGCAGTTCTCAAGCATTATGTGACAAAGCGACTCACAATATGTTAAATGTTTTTTTAAACCTTGGACCTAGAAGGGGAAACAGTGTATGGGGCTGGGGCAAGGTAAGTTGTGGTAACGAAGAAACAGAGAATGGGGCTTGAGTGCAAATGCCCCTGGTATTATAAAATAGGTCCAGCTTTATGATGAGACAGATTTAATGAATTAATTAATTTTTATCTAGCTCAATAAATGTTTGTTGAATGAAAGGAAGACTTAATTATCAACAATTGCCATAGAAAAACAAATCACAGGAAACTAATAATGTTGCCTTGGTTTAAATGTTGAAAGTTGCTTAGAAAATTATGCAAAAGAAGTTTTCAATTTCGACCTTAGGTCCCCCCACTCTGTCTTCTTATATCAAACCTAAATAGAGGAAGTAAATAAAAGCAATGATGCAACGTTCATGTCTGTAACTCAGTTCCTGGAGGCCTCACCCTGCTGATATACTGCTGTAATAAATTACACAACTAGTGTGCTTCTTTTGATTTATTGCAGCAATAGATCATGAGTGTGATGACTGACATAAACATGTGTCCCACAGACAGCTGGGCTTCACGATATTTTATTTCTCTTTACACATTTTCAATTGCTTAGTTTGGAAAATAAGAAAGAAAACAAATTGACAAATGCTGGAAGATATTTCTGAAGCAGCCCTCCCCATAGACTCTTGAAGTAATAGTTTTTAAATTGAGAAGTCCCAGTGTTCTTGCTTTTATTCCCTCCCAAAGGACTATTTTATAAAGAAAAAAAGAAAAAAAATAACCCATATGAATTAACATTTTATAAATTCAAATTGTAAGGGTTTTTTTGACTATGTAAATACATAATGACAGTCTTAATCTGTGTTTCCTCATTCGTTCTCTGAGCCATTATAAGCTATCATGAAATTGAAATTATAGACATTTAATATCAAAGTAATTACCTAATAGGCTGTTATACCGCTACTTTAAAAGGAAAGAGTTATTCTGTCATGAGTCCAATCATTTTTTTCTAATTTAGAATAAAGTGTAAATTACCCCTTTTTCTTTCATGGTTTAAACTACTTTATCTTGGCTGCTGAGAGCATTTCTCCAGTTGGGCACACAAGGCCTCACAATAATATGTGGTCATCTATTTTCTCTGTTCTTTGTATCTATATAGAGAGCTATGTGAAATGCATATTATTTGATTGCAAGAATTTTTTGACCCTCATCAACATTTAATATTACCAGACTTGTGTGTGTGTGTGTGTGTGTGTGTGTGTGTGTGTGTGTGTGTGTGTATAAATATAATAAGACACTGGGTCAAGTTCTTTATTGCTACAACCAGATAGCCAGAGTAGTAGTTAAGAATTGGTCTTCCACATCTATACCTGCAGCAAAACAATGAGATCCAATGGAATCTTTCACTGTGGGTGGCAAGTTACATCCCATAGACAGGAATAGAAAAGAATGGATTTTTTTTTCATTTATATATAGAAGAGAGAGAGCGACCATCTTTCCCTCCCAAAAGGAGAGAGGATAAACATTTTTTTTTCTCTAAGACTGGTCCTGGCCTTTCATCCTAACTTTTTGGAGTATAAATATATCTTTCAAAGGCCAGGTAAAACCTGAGTGCCACAAGTTTTTAAGGCCTAGAAATTTATTTAAATTTGGGGATCCATCATTTTTGACATTTTGAGATAGTGGTCATCTTTTTTGTACCTTGTGCCTTAACATAGGGACTTGGCTGAGCTGTCACTTGACCCTCTTAGGTAAATTGTATTATCCTTTCAGATCAGAGAAACTAGCTAGAAAGTGGCTATTAATCTAATTTGCATGGCATGTGAAGTACAATATTTCTGGGAAAAGGAAAGCAAATTTTCTCCATATTTATATTGCATACATTTCTGTGTTTCTGGAGGCTAAGGCTTTTTAGCCTTTGGCCTTTAAGGCTAAGTGCTCAGAAGCACTGAGAAATCCAAGGAAGTTTTACTTTCCCAAAAAGGCATAGTATGCAATTTTCTTATTCACCTTAAAGAATTTGAGATCCTCCTTCTCCTTCCCTCCCTACCCACTTTCTTCTTTTCCTTGTCTCCTTTTTGCCATGAAACTTCTTTTATCTCCCTTCTCTTGCCAAAGCACAGCAGTAAACAAAACAGACAAAAACAACCCGTGTGCTCATGTGAGATTATATCTAGTAGGAAGACAGACACTAACCAAGATAAATAAATACATGGTAAGTTAGGCAGTGATACTTACACAAAAATCATCTTGGGAAAAAGAGATTTATATTTTTGAGAGAGTGACCAGAAAGTCTTCATTGAAAGAATGATGAAAGTAAATACCTGAAGCAAATGAGAGAGCTAGGTAGCCAGGTGGGTATATGGTGGAAAGGTGTCATGGGAAGAGAGAACTGCTAATATGAAGGCCTGGAGGAGGGATCACAACTGGTGTGTAAGAGAAGGCCTGGGAGGCTGAAGGGGGAGTTGAGAGGAAAGCAGTACAAACTTCATTTTCTTATTCAATACTCATTTCCCTTGTCAGTCTCACAGACTACCTTGGATGGTACCATGTGGAGTGATCAGCACCAATATATTACCTGTATTAGATTTGATTAAACTCTTCTGCCCTCACCTAAAAGGTTGTGTCTTTGTAAATGAGAATAAAGGTGAAGAATAACCAAAGATGTTGGCTTTTTCTAGATTAAGCTTCCTTAGAAAAAAGAAACACTGAAACTGTGTAATTGAGATCTGTCACCTTGTGTTTTCCTCCATAACAATTTAGTACCTAAAACTTGTTAATTTTTTTTTTTACTGATCAAAATTATGATATTCAATGGTGATTTTCAAAGACCAAGTAAGAGGTTAGGTGTATTCATCACCATGAAAATTTGATTTGGCAATGACTCACCAGTTTTTATTTATTACAAAGTTTAGTTACTGTTTTTCTTATTGATGATGACATTTTTTCAAGGTTAAATTTTTAAAAATCAATTATTTTGAGTGAGATTATAGGGAAAGGTTGAAATATCTTTAGAAAAACAGTTAAGTCATATTTATTTTTTATATTAAGATTTTAAAAATTGATGCAATTATATTCAACTATATAATTTTTTTCCTGCTAATACATATGACAAAAAAAGGAAGGCTAAGAAGTGATTTGGACAAATTCTTTAAAATAAGGAATTGAATGAATCAAGTAAATGACTTAGCAAATCCTGAAGTCTATATTGGACATGGTTATTTAATACAAATAAAAGTTTGTCAACACAGAAATGCTATAAAAATATGACATTACTAGGCTCATTACCTTGAGAGATAGTACTGGAAATGTAAACTAATTTAAAAAGTTTGACAAATGGATCAATGCCAAAAGCTTCTACTCTTATAGTGTTGTACTCTGCTCTGTTTTCAAAATTGACACCTCAATAAACCTCTGCATTTTTCAGTGGCAAATCTCTATTGATCATAGGCTAAGTGGGAGGAAACATGGAAATGAACTTGTGTGGCAATGATTTTATTTGTATGTGACATCTTTTGTCAATTCACTACTAATTGCACTAGTATATGGTTCAGAACAGCAAACTCTTACACTGAAGGAGAAAAACACAGTATGTTTAATTCAAGGGAAGAAAATATTCTAAGTTAATACATTGAGGAGAATATATGGACTAGATGAAGCAAATAAAAATTAATAGAAATCTGTAAGAAAGGAGAATGAGGCTTCAATGTGTTTATTTTTGAAAACAAAACAATGAGATGAGTAAATAATGTCACTGAATCAACTATTAGAGTAAATGAGTAAAACTGAGCTGGGCTAAACCACTGTCAGTTTCACCCCCCTGCCCCCACGCCCCCCACCCCGCCCAGGTATAGACCACTTTTAGGGTAATATTATAATGAGAAAAAGCCACAGACAATTGAACTAAACAATAATTAGGGATGGTGTGATAATTCTTTCTTGGAGAATTTTTGGAGAGGAAGTATGAAGAGCTTATTTAGGTGTGTGTAAGTTGAGCTGACCTTAGAATATAAATGGTTGAAAAAAAGAAATGTCCAAACATGTGACCTCAAGAATGATTAGATTCTGACAGTCTTGTACCTTTTGGTGGCATGCTTACATTTTATGACTTTTTGCTCATACAAGTCTGAGTAACCACTGTCTGGAAATGGAATACTTCCTTCTTCTGATAACATTGCTTTGGGTTGGCTTACATTACTAGTAGTTGTATTAGCTGGTTTCATTATTCCTTTCTCTAACTAATGTCTTTACAAAGAAAGCAAGGGAGTAGGAAAGAAAGGCTCTGGAATCAAAATGTAAAAATTCCAGTGAAATTGTTTTGGGGAGAAAATATATATAGTTAGGCTTTGTTCCCCAAGCATCTGAGCAAGCGCTATTAGTACAGATGTTCAAGTGACCACAAATATGGGCCCAGTGGCTTTTAAATCCTGGGTTATAACATGGTGGCAGCATTTCCCTGGGTTATCTGCAGCATCAGAAGTAGGAAGATTTGTCAGAAGTGTACATGTACTATTGGTTTAGCAGAAAGATTGCATTTTAAAAGATCAAGAGTACCAAGATCAAGCTTTATTTATTCTTGTGATGCTCTCCTTAATGTCTCCTTCCTGCTATTCCAAACCTACTGTGTGGTTCTTTTTAGTCTTTTCCCTGAGCTAAAATCCTTTTACTCTTTCCCTTCCTTTCTTTCTGAAATTCATACAGAATATTGAAATCAACCAATTATGAAATATTTGGAACTAAAAGTAAGTTACACTTGAACATGAGAAGTTATGGCATGGTTAACATAAATGCAGTTGATCTATCACATAAATTTGCATAAATCAAAAATATAACGTAACATATACACACACATTAATTTTTAAATCAGCAATGTGTATAAAAACTGCTCATGTCTGAGAGATTAGGAAGACATCATAAAGTTCATTATATGCCCATAAGGTGTTTGCATTTAGTTGGAATAATACACTATTAGCACTAGAAGCATTCTTAGAGATAATCCTGACAAGTTCACTCATTTCACAGATTTATAATTCGCTCATGGTTGTAGAGCTAGTTCTCTCCTCCTCCTCTACTCCCCAGAAGTATATGCAGTGAAACCCTGGTTTGTGAACATAATTTATTCCAGAAGCATGCTTGTAATCCAAAGCACTTGTATATCAAAGCGAATTTCCCTGTAAGAAATAATGGAAACGCAAATGATTTGTTCCACAACACAAAAATACTCATGTAAAAATGATTACAATACTGTAATAGAATATAAAATAATAAAGAAAATACAAAATATAAAGAAAAATAAACAAATTAACCTGCACTCACCTCTGAAATCCTTCATGGTTGGTGTGAGGGACACAAGACAGAGGAGGGTTATTGTGTAGGATGACTTTCACTATCACTCACGGAATCACTGCTACCTATTGGCTCAATTGCATCTTTTTCTGCATGGGAGCCATTGTATATTCTCCCATGGATATACAGTACAGTATATTAATACAGTACAGTATTAATAAACTCTTGTCATATACTGTATTTGATGTAATTGGAAATAAGGCAGCAGAGGAAAGGGTCTACATCTGTAGGCAGCCTGACCTAAAATGAAGCAAAGCATTCCTAAGCTTACTTTTGTACAGAAAAGCAAAGGGCTGTCCGTAGGTGCTTTGAAGTGACAAAAAATACACTTGTGCCAGTTGTGGACAACTTCCACTGTTCTGAAAAATCACTGATTTCTGCCAAACACCATGGCCTGAGACCAAGGGTCTGAGTATGGGAGACAATCACCCACAATCCCACAGCGAGAGAGACAGAGACAGAGAGAGGCAGAGAGAGAGAGACAGAGAAGGAGAGAGAATAACCACTGGCTCAGTTGTGACCGTGTGACCTTTGGCATCATGTACTATTACTATTGCAAGTCATTGCTTGTTTATCAAGTTAAAATTTATTAGAAATGTTTGTTTGTCTTGTGGAACACAGAACAAGTTACAATCCAAGGTTTTATTGTACTTACTATAGGACTTTTTTTTTTTAACTTCATCTTAGGTTCAGCAATGCTCTATATTATGAAAGTATCCCAGGGCCATCCATAGCAAAGCATGAGGGCTAAAGAGAAAAGCCAAAGGTTAAGATACAAAGCATGACAATACTGTAATTTGCCAGAAGTATTTAGAGAAATTTCTATTTATGTACAAGCTACCATTTAATCATTTTGTATGGATGCTGAATATTTCCTTTTTTATTATATATCCCATTGAAAACCTCAAAGGGTGTTCGTTGAGAAATATTGCTTATTTAATGACTTTTTTCCAATGACATAACAATTGGTATTAACATTTGGGTGATATTAAAGCCAACAGTTAGTTATCCAAACCCAGTTAAAAGGAGAAAGTTTTATTATCTGATATGAATGCCAGGAGGTGATTTATATACTGAATAGTTCAGAGCATGTCCTTGAACAATTGTAGCTGCTTATTTTTTGTCATCTTTCTGGCAGCTGCCAAATTGTAATGCTTAATGATTCAACTTAAATTAACTAAAATGAATCCTTGTGGAAAAACATAATACCTGTCTGGTATAAGGGGTCTGATTATATTGCCTTCATTTACACAGAAATTATTCATAATTCATTGACACCCTCTCATTACTAAGTTATGGGTATTTTTTTTTCTGAGCAAATGGAAAAATATATAACTTTGTGCAGGTGTTCATGCTATTTATGTCATATCGGGTAGAGTGGTCAAAATGCTGCTCCTAGTTCATGGAGATAGCTAAATAAAGTTTATAACTAACCAACATGCAGAAGCACTTTGAGGATATATATTAGCGTAGCCTCTTCAAATAGTGTTTCTGCAAACATTTATCTTGAATATGAATATTATTAAATACCTTGAAATGCATGGTAAATGACACTATACCAAAAAAAAAGACTCTTGGCAATGGTAAATTAAAGCAGAGCATGGCATTTTATAGAATATTTGCATGTTATAGATTTTTTAAATCCATAATTAGATCAACTATAGGAAAGTAGATGCAAAGTGTCAGAGTTTGAAATGTAGATAAATGCATATTAACATGGAGGAGAGTAAAGCATTGAATTTTTAATTACTGCAAAAATGGAAATCATTCTCTTTATTCCCACATTTTTATTCTTTTCTATTATGAAAGATCTCATTTATAGGCCATAAGAGGAATTAGTAGCAAAGCTATTTAAAATGTGCAGCTTAATTAATTATTTTTACTCTAATCTGTCCTTGAGCAAAATACTTCCAAGTGGGAGAATTTGTTACCCTGAAAGCCTTTGGGTTGGAATGCCTACTTGAAAAATCACAAGAGTGAGAACTAGTCAATTGGGTAATTATTTTAATTGCCAAAACTGGTCATGAAGAAGGCCTTCCAACTGAACACTGACTTAGAAGTAATTGATTTAGTGGTTTCATGTAGCTTATGTTGTCTTTTATTTTTTTAAGACAACTTTACCAGGATTGGGAGACCGACCTCTCATTTTCTACCCTTTCTTCCATGGAATGACCTTCATCAAATCTAAAGTGTCCAATCTGGAAGAGAACAAGAACTTAGTAGAGTCTATAATTTTTATTTAGATATTTAAACAGATATGACTCAAGGATAATTTCCTTCAACTTAAAAATTTTGAGATTGAGTGCTTGCTTGTTGATCTTGTTTTACAAGTGTTTAAAGGGATTGAAAACTTTAAATTCTCTGATCTCATGCAAAATACTCTCTACTTTGTTGAGTTATAAACAATGAGAAATAATTGCCTTGGTGAAGACACTAAGACTGATCTCTCTCTTTTTTTTTTTAACTTAAATTTTCTAATTTACTAGGTTTTTTTTTTTAAGTGTACAGAAGTTGAGGGCACCTGGGTGGCTCAGTCAGTTAAGTATCCCACTCTTGGTTTCATCTCAGGACATGATCTCACAGTTTCTTGAGGTCAAGCCCCACATCTGACTCTGTGCTGGCAGTGTGGAGCCTGCTTGGGATTCTCTGTCTCCCTCTCTCTGTGTTCCTCCCCCACTCATGCTGTCTCTCTATCAGAATAAATAAACAAAAAAAATTAAAAAGTAAATAAATAAAGTGCAGTTCATGTGCAAATTTAATTCCTTTGAAGGTAAATATACAGTGTCATAATTAAAGCAAAAAGACAATGTAAATGACTAAATGTTTTCCAAATAGTGACGCATCTGGTAATTTGTTACTATTTCATCTTATTTTGAGAATCTTATTATTTTTTAATCCCCCTTCACCTCTTTCACCCATCCTCCCATCTACCTCCCCGCTCTAGGAATCTTTTGCTAGTTCACTCTTGTTAGGGGTCTATTTTTTGGTTTGTCTCTTTTTTCCCTTTGTTCATTTGCTTTTTTTCTTAAATTCCACCTATAAGTGAAATCATATGCTATTTGTCTTTGACTGACTTATTTCACTTAGCATTATACCCTACAAGTCCATCTATGTTGTTGCAAATGGCGAGATGTCATGATTTTTTGATGATGGAGTAATATTCAATTGTATATGTTTACCACATCTTTATTCATACATCTTTCGATGGACACTCAAGTTGTTTCCATACAGTGGCTATTGTAAATATTGCTGCAGTAAATATAGGTTCGCATGTACCTTTTTGAAATAATATTTTTGTTTTATTTGGGTAAATACCCAGTAGTTGAATTATTGGATCATATGGTAGTGCTATTTTTAATTTTTTGAGGAGCCTTCAATACTGTTGTCTGCAGTGGCTACACCAATTTGCATTCCCACCAACAGTGCACAATGGTTCCTTTTTCTTGTTTAATTATTGATAAAAATGTACATGTTGTCCAAGTGTAAAAGAAATCATTAGCTTCGCTAAGGAGACAGAAAAAGATTCTTGAATTTTCATTTTCAAGTATTTTATTATTATATGATTTAAATTATGCTATGGGTCATAGTATAGTCCTTAAAGAGTCAAGAAAAAATGATATATAAAACTCTTACATGATATATTAATTGTATCCTTAAATATTCATATAAAATCATGATTAAATATGTATTTATAGATCGATCGATAGATAGATAGATGATATAGCATGTACATAATAATTAGAAGGAAATGTGATACATTTGCCATATTTTTGTTTACTGTTATCTCACTTAGAAGCTGGCATGAAAAAAAGTTTTCCTCTTGGTGCCTTAGTTTTTCCTCTCAAAAATGAAGCACAAAAAATCTAGAGGAATACTATCTTATACTGCAGATAAAGTACATTAATGTTTCTTGAAAGGTACACTTTTAAAAATATATGATTATGTCTTTCAGGATAGCAGTGTTTCTGGAACATTTCCTACGACTGGTTTTAAGTTAGGCCGAAAAGCTCAAATTTTGATCTCTCTTATACTACCACCCAAGTTTTATTTGAAATACCTCTGATCTTAGACAATTAAAGGGGGAGGGGTATCTCTGAGTCCATTTGACTTGCTTTCTTCTTATTTTTAATGAAAGAATATGTATGGCAGGACCCCTGGGTGACTTAGTTGGTTAAGTGCCTGACTCTTGTTTTCCGTTCAGGTCATGATCTCACTATTTGTGAGTTCCACCCCTATGTAGTCAGTGTAGAACCTGCTTGGGAACCTCTATCTCCCTCTCTCTCTGCCCCTCCCATGCTTGTGCTCACATGTTGTCTCTGTCTCACTAAAATAAGTAAATAAAATAAAAATAATAATATACATGGTAAGAAATACTTGATATTAATGCTTATATTTATGTTTCCATCTTAAAAAATAATAATGTTTAATTGGGAAAGAGCCATTGATAAGTAGAATAAAAAGATTTCAATTTTTATGCTGTAGAGGTTAAGTATTTTGGAGATTAGCAAGATCTCAGTGAATATAAAGTAGTTTCCATGACTTTTTTTCTCCTAGCATGGAATATAAATTATTTCACTGAATACATGAATATCCATATTTTAATGGTTTCTTTTTGAATATTATACACAACAGTATTGAAAATGAACTTGATAAATGTGTGTTGAAAATTTCTCTTATACTATTTGCAAATAGCATTTATATGATTTACTTGATTAAAATGGTATTAAATTCTAATAAAAAAAAACATCTCTTACCAGTCTAGGGTGTTGTCTGTGGAAGACAATATACATTGCTGAAGTACATTGCCAAAGAATTATTCATTTGCTCCCAGATTACAAAGAAAGTTTGGAGGAAGACTGAATGGTTAGGGCTCATTACATATTGATGAAATAGAAAACCTTAATTCATAAGGACTGATGGATATGAGAAGTTCATGTTGTAATACAAAACTGGGTTCATCATTCTAAGCTCCTATCGCCCAAGTATAATCATGCTTTAAAATTGCTTATTTTGGGGGTGCTGGGGTGGCTCAGTTGGTTAAGCATCTGACTTCGACTCAGGTCATGATCTCGTAGTCTGTGGGTTCAAGCCCCACGTCGAGTTCTGTGCTGACAGCTCGGAGCCTGGAGTCTGCTTCAGATTCTGTGTATCCCCCCCTTCCCCTCCCCCACTTGCACTCTGTGTCTCTCTCAAAAATAAATTTAAATAAATAAATAAATAAATAAATAAATAAATAAAATTGCTTATTTTTCGCCACTCTGGAAAACAGTATGGAGGTTCCTCAAAAAGTTAAAAATGGAACTACTTACCCCCCCGCCCCAGCAATTGCACTACTAGGTATTTACCTAAAGGATACAAAAATACTGATCAGAGGCACATATGCACCCTGCTGTTTATAGCAGCACTATCAACAATAGCCACACTGTGGAAAGAGCCCAAATGTCCATCCATCGATGAATGGGTAAAGAAGATGTGGTACACATATAGAATGGTATATTACTCAGCCATCAAAAATAATGAATTCTTGTTTTTTGCAATAATGTGGATGAAGCTAAAGTGTATTATGCTAAGTGAAGTAAGTCAGTCAGAGTAAGACAAATACTGTATGATCTCACTTATATATGGAATTTAAGAAATAAAACTGATAAACATAGGGGTAGGGGAAAAAAAAAGAGAGGGAAGCAAACCAAAAGAAACTCTTAACTATAGAGAACAAACAGGGATGCTGGAGGGGAGGTGGGCAGGAGATAGGCTAAATGGGTGATGAGTGTTAAGGAAAGGACTTGTGATGAGCACTGGGTGTGATACGTGATGGATCACTAAAATCTATTCTTGAAACCAATATTACACTATATGTTAACCAGAATTTAAATAAAAAATTAAAGCAAAAATAAAGTAAAATATCTTATTTTGTCAATAAAATTCTTCTTCAATGAATATAGGATGAGTTAGCTCTGTATTACTGATTGACAAATTATGGAATCAACATTCAAAACAGCTATCTCTCTACTGGTTCCTATCTGCCCCTCTTTCTCAGAAGGTTTATACTCTTATAAGTAGTAAAGAGAGTGTTATTACTTCATCAGAAAAAAAAAATAGACCATAGGCTTTTGATTGTCCAAGTCTATCCATTAATCTTTCTCCTGTATACCTTTTGATAAATTGTGGATGAGGAATGTGCTTCATCATTTAAAATACATTTTCCCTGAATTCAGCTATGGCAAGTGGTTATAATAGCTTTAAACTCTTCTGAATTTTTGTTTTGGACATAATTCCAGACACACCCAACAAAGAAAACAATATCCTTAATATTAAAACATGATTGAAATGCCGGAATAATGAGTAAATTTTCTCAGGAAATCTTTGGTAAAAGCATTCCATTTTCCGAGTAACACCCTGTTCTGTAGGTTTAGATCAGTAAAGTGGCACTGGTAGCCCCGAAGGTGGTTGCAACATTAAGAAGATACTAACCCGTTTCCCAAGGTTGAGGTACATAATGGTGAATTGTAGGAACAGTGCTGCTCTTCAGATTTGTCTTTCCTTCAAACATATTGCCACAAGCAATTTTTAAAAATGGTTGTGACAGATAAAAGGCAAATGTGTTTACAAAGCTTGATGTTTTCAAGCAATAGCTGAATAAAATAGAAAATAGCAAGTTTTATTTCATTGACTCCTTTAGTGTTAACAGTCTCTAAGATGGCTCCACCTATTCTTTTAATAATCTTTGGAGTCTTTATTAATCTAGATCTAGTATCTTTAGCTTGCTAGTATTCTCTCTCTCTCTCTTTCTATCTGTGTATGACAATAGAACATGTAGGGAGTCATGGATTGGATATAGGAAACTTTGTTTTCTAAACTTAGTTCTGCAACTTACTTGGTACACTTTGAACCTTATTTTCTGGGATTAAAAGTATATACCATCTTATATCATGGGTAGTTATGATAAAGACAGCTAATTTAAGTTCCTTCTCTTACATTTAACATATTTATTTATTTTTTAATAAATATTATCAAAAGGCCACAAAAATGAAATAGTGTAATATACTTCATGTACCGGTCACCCAATTTCAATAATTCTTAATATATGGTAAGTTTTGTTTCTTAAATACCCCCTCATATTTCTAGTCTATGGATGATTTTGAAGCATACCTTAGACACTGAAACATTGTATCTGTAAGTACTTTAGTATGTAACTGCAAATGATAGGGATTTTTTTTCTAATATGTAGTTTTCATAATCAAAATACTTTTATTGTTCTTAAAGAATAGTACTTCCTAATTCATCAAATAATCCAGCAGGAATGTTTGAAATTGTCTTTTTAAAAAATCAATTGAGTGTGAATCATAATTTATGTAAGATAAATTCACTGAATTTAAGTATACAATTTGGTGACTTTTGAAAAAGGTATGATTGTATAATCACCACTATAATCAAGATACATAGTACATTTCTATCACTTCACAATATTTCCTCATATGCTTTTATTTTCTGGGTCATATGATAGGTGCACATTCAATTAAAAAAAACCCGAAAAACTGTTAAAGGGGCACCTGGGTGGTGCAATCAGTTGAGCTTCTGACTCTTGATCCCGGCTCAGGTCATGGTCTCGCGATTCTTAAGATGGAGCCTTCATTGGGCTCTGCACTGATGGTTCAGAACCTGCTTGAGATTTTGTCCCTCCTTCTCTCTACTCTCCTCCACTTGTCATTCTCTTTCTCTCTCAAAATAAACAAACTGAAACAAACAAAAAACTGGTAAAGAGTTTTCCAAAGTGACTATACAATTTAACTGTCCCACCAAGAGTATGTGAGAGTTCCAGTTACTGCACATTCTCATCGACACTGGTGTGTATATTTGTATCTCATTGTGGCTTTAATTTGTGTTTTCTTATGCTAGGAATGTTGAGAATGTTTTCATGTGGCTACTGGCCACTTGTCTATTTTCCTTGTTAAAATAGCTGTTAACATCCATGGTTGATCTTTATTTATTTAAATTTTTTTTTTTACTTCTAATGATAGAGTCCTAATGGTTTTTTATTTACCTTGATTCTAAGTACTTTGCCTGTTAAATATGCATATGAATTTATGATAAATGCATATTTATCTCCTGCTCTCTGGTTTGCCTTTTATTCATTCATTCATTTATTTATTTATTTATTTATTTATTTATTTATTTATTTATTTATTTTTGTTGATGTATCTGAAGGAAAAACATGTTTTAATTTTGATAAATTTGAATTTATCAGTTATTTATTTTATGCTTCATGCGATTTGCATTCATCTAAGAAATTTTTCCCTAATTCAAGATAAAGATTTTATTCTATTTCCTTCCAGAAATTTGATAATTTTAGAGAGAAACAATTCAGGCTTTAACCTGAAAGTAATATGTTAGTTTTAGGGTGTTCATTGATATCCTTTATCAACCTGAGGAAATTTCCTTCGATTTCTAATTTGATGATTGTTGTAAGAAGCGGTTTTGATTTTCATCAAATGCTTTTTCTACATTTATTGACATGACATATGTTTTTTCTGCTTTACTTTGTTAATACATATAGTGAAAACTCCTGTAAGGAAGACCTTTTCCTTGTCTTCCTTCCATGTTATTATTTATCTTTTATTTTTTTTAATTATTTATCTCCTTATGGAATCACAGAGATTAATTTTATTCTATGAATTATAATCTGTTACCATTAATATTTGTTGCTCAAATTACCCCATATATGGCCATTGAGAAGCCTTCCAAGTGTAATCCTGCGTCCTCTTGACATACTTCATCATTTTTTAAACAAGTCTTTATTTTCCGCCTCTCAAGATATTTCACAATCACACATTTCCTGTCCCAGAGTATGTAATCTTTTGTGTTGCTTTTATAATTTGCATTTACTTTAATTTTAATTTCCAACTTTTTTATTACTAGTATATACAAATAAAGTTATTCTTTCTGTTCTCTGTACTTACTCAACTAACGTATTAGTTCTAGGAAATTTTTTGTGGATTCTTAAGGATATTCTATGTATATGAGCCTTTCATTGCATCTCAGTTTGAACTAAAATCCAGGTAAATTCCATACATTAAAAATTACTGATATGTCTCTTACATCTCTTCAACATAGAGTACCCTCTACTTTTGTTATTTGGAATTTGTTATTTGCAATTTTTTCTATTTAAAAAAAAAGCAGTTAATATGACTTGTGGAGTTTCAGTCTAGATTTGCATATTGCATACTATGGCATTGTTTGATGTATTCAATTGTCTTTCTTGCTTTCTTTCATCATCTATCATGATATAGATATAGATATTGATATACATGACTATCGCATGTGCCCTTATCTACTTTTATAAAAAATAAAGTGTATTATTTTGATGTTGTACAATTTTTAAGAGCAGATTCTGTGTTATGCTTTTTTTTTTTTTTTTTTAGAAGTAGCATAGTTACCTCTGTGCTGCCAGTCATACTTAAGGCCATTGTTTCTAGATTCTGGAATCTAATCACATCTCTACTACTTCTTCCTCTTCCTCTTCTTCTTTTTTGAATAGATTTACAGAAATAGTTAACCCATTAAATTAAATATACAATAGAATGCTTTTACTATATTCACAGAGTTGTGCAACTATTATGACAATCAATTTTAGAACATTTCATCACACTAGAGAGAAACCTTATAGCCCTCAGCCATCAGTCCTCCACCCTCCTTCCTTCCATCCTTTGACATCACATATCAATCTACTCTGTCTACATATTTGTCTATTGTGGACATTTCATATAACCAGAATCATACAATATATATGGTCCTGTGAGTAGCTTTTTTCACTTAGCACAATGTTTTTCAAGTTCATTAATGTTATATACAGTAGAGTAGGATAAAGGAATTGGATGTGAAATGATAGAGGGAGGCAGATTGTAGTAGGGAACTCAAGATAAGTCCCTCATTTGAAAAAGTGATTTTGAGCTAATTCTTAAAAAAAAATTTAATGTTTTATTTTTTTTTATTTTTTAGAGAAAGAGAGACAGAAGGCCAGTGAGGGAGGGGTAGAGACAGAGGGAGACACAGTATCCGAAGCATGCTCCAGGCTCTGAGCTGTCAGCACAGAGCTCAACATGGGACTTGAGCTTGTGAACCATGAGATCACGGTCTGAGCCGAAGTCAGATGGTTAACAGACTGAGCCACCCAGGTGCCCCTGAGCTAATTCTTGAAGTGGTGAGCTAGTTGGCCGTGGGGGTATTTTGGGAAGGGTCTCAAGCTTAGAGAACAGCCTGTGTAAAGAACTTACATGGTTTTGTATATTTGAGATACAATCAAGAGAGTACTGTGGCCCGAATAGAGAGAGCATGAATATAGAGAATGGTAGGTGATAATTCCATAGTGGTAACAAGGTCAGGTCATATAAGACATTATAAACAATTTCAAGAACTTTGAAGGATCTTGAAAAAGATCAGATGTATAAATACATTCACGTCTGGATGTAAAAAGGATGTTACTTTTTATTCACATTATCTTGTGTTACTGTTATTTTTTGTTTTGAGTTTTTGCTTCATTTAACAGACTTCTATTGAAAAAACTGAATCTTAAATTAAGACACATTTCTACCATATGTTTCTTAATTTTAAAGATTATAGGCAATCACACGTAACAACTGTGGAAGACTTTTTGCAATGTGGAAAATAAGCAGCATTTTATAAGAATGTATTATTACTCAAGAAACTAATGACGGTGTTTACTTCAGAGGAAAAGGATGTGAGGTTGGGAGTTGGAGGTGGAAAAGAGTGTTTGCATGATTATTGCAATTGTTAAAAATAAGTTCAACACATTTTATATGTAAATTATGCTTCAGTGAAGTTGATTGAAAAGAAAACTATATGCATAGTAAGGAAGATGTGTATATGAATGTGTATATAGTCAATGCAGCCAGATCCTAGAGTAGTTTTAACAGCGTTTTTATTTTTTAAAGAAGTTATGACTTTTAGTTTGATGATATTACCACATATTTATGAAAATTCAAATATGTTTTTATTAACTCATCTTGCTACAATTACATATAATTTTATAAATATTTTCACTTTTACTGAAGTGATCCTGGAGTAGACTGTAGCCACATGTGTAAAATTTAATAAATATATGAATAATATATATTTTTTAATTTTATATATTATAAATAATAATATAAATAAATAAAAGTATTTATGGAAACATTTTGGATATAACCTTTGATCACAAATCTTTCATCACTTTCTCAAGGTGAAATTTAACAAATGAGATTTGATATTTTTCTATTTTTTTTTATTTGTTTTGGCTAGCAATCATGAGGATGTTTAGAACAGTATGTTCAAAAGAGATATAAACCCCCTCCTCCCACACACAGCAAACAAAAATCTTTGATTTCCAAAACTGTAAGTCAGTTGCAGTTATACTGCTCAAGGGATAGGAGTTTCAGGACAGCCAGAGTCAATATAATGTGACTTGCTTAATTACAATCACTGCTTTTTAATTTTCCTTCAAAGTTAATAAATTGGCATAATAGCCTTTGTGACCCTTGGTAGAAATTCCCAGTTGTCATATGACCAAAAAATGAAATGGATCTCCAGGATTTTACCAAAGCAGACGTTAATCTTATCTCTAAGCAGAGGTTTGATGATGTGATAATCTCCAAAACTGAAAAAGCATTAAGTTTACAAATGGAAATCTATTTTAAAAGTTTGTTTTTTAGGTTGATTCTTTATCATTTGTAACACTTTTGAAACTAGGAATAAGACTCAGAGTATTTTAAAATACTACCCTTACAAACCTATCTAAGTGCTATCACATTCAATGGAAAATAATTATAGCAAACGTTTATGAAAAGCTTACTATGTAACCATGCTAAGTGTTTTATGAATATTATTTAACATTATTTAATATGAATATTATTTTGTTATTTTAAAGAAGAAGAAAGAGAGACCTGGAGAAGTGAAATAACAAGTCCCAGGTTGCACAATAAGACAAGGTGTGAAAACATTCCAAAATTTTCTGACTCCCGAGCCCAGGCTGATAATCCTAGGCTTTATTTCCTTTCCTTTTTTTTTTCTTTTTTTAATTTTTTTAATGTTCATTTATGTCTGAGAGAGAGACAGACAGAGCATGAGCTGGGGAGCGGCAGAGAGAGAGGGAGACACAGAATCCAAAACAGGTTCCAGGCTCTGAGCTGTTAGCACAGAGCCCGACGCGGGGCTTGAAACCACAAACCAAACCATGAGATCATGACCTGAGCTGAAGTCAGATGCTTAACTGACTGAGCTATCCAGGTGCCCCTATATTTTCTTTCAAATGTAGTGTTAAATTAGTTTCTGTCCTTTGTCGGTAGTTTTATTCATAAATATACACACTGGAGACACCTCTTTATGCATGCAAATAATCCTCCTTTTGTACAGGACACTTTTTTAACTTCTTATAATGTAGCATCTAAAATATTATTTGATTTTTGTCAGATATTCAGTAAGTCCCAATTTGAAAAATTACAACTGGCATTTCAGTATACCTTTGACATATGAGGTTTTGATTTAATATACACTTCTTTGACTAGCTGTTCACTTTTTCTAGTAAAATATTAAAATGCCAGGAGAGTTGTATTTAGACAATGATCTAGAGAGTAACAGCACTGAAATATTTATCAAAGGCATGAATATGATCCGGAGAAGATTATGCCTACAGTTCTTCAGTAAAACACAAATTTGGGTAATAGCCATTTTACAAAGAAAAAAATTATATCTTTGGAGACACAACCAAATAAGGTATAAAGGTGAGTTCAAAGTTCATATAAAATATACCTTTAAAAAAAATAAGAAGCAAAAGAAAGAAACCCAAACACAAGAAGAAATGTTTTTTAATCATTCTTTTATTAACTGATTTGATAAATAAATAATCATTGGATGTTAAATATGTCCTATACTAAACACTTGAGTTACAAAAATAAAAACATACGATTGCTGATTTCAAGTATTTCAGTTCTGCCAGGGAGATGGGTAAAATATAAGCTCTTTAACGATACTCTCTGACAAGTGTTATAATGAATGTGTGTAAAAACTGCGTATGAAAAGGAGGGAGACATTTTGCTTTGGGCAGCAGGGAGAGGATTCTCAAGAAAGTCATTTCTCAGTGGGTCTCACAGCAGGCGTTTTTAGAAGGAATTCAAAACAGAAAGAACTTACTGAAAAATATATTTAGGTTTTTTTCCTTAAGTTTACTTTTTATTAACACAATCAGCCTATGAATCTCAAACTATCTAAATGCATCCAAATTAAAAATATTGCAATCATTTATGAAGGCACGGCAGTCAAAACATGAACAACTTGCTCAAATTTCATTTAGGAATGACTATAACACTTCAGGAATATCTTATTTTTCTCTGTGTGGCCTTAGGAAATATCTTATCCTTTGTCTTTCCTTAGAAAAAGAGCCAAGTTGAGTCATTGATATTTGTTATCCCAGTTTATAGATTTGGGGACTGAATTGCAAGAAACAAAATAGCTTATTTGGGGAAAACTAAGGAGTCTCAGAATAGGGTTCACTTCTACTACCGCTCTCAGTCGGATCTGGAGATTTTTCCCCCACTTTCTTCCCCTTGTTCTCTGCCACTAGCAGGCTTTCTTGTGGTCAACTGACTTTGTTGTCCTCTGGAATCTGGTTGAGGTTGGTCAATAGAGAGATCAGAAACAGTATAAAATGAAAATATTTCATTCTTTACTCTTCTTTTATGATGGTTTGCCTCTCTAACTAAAGCTGGCAACCTGTCTCACACAATAAATGGTCTGTTAGATGATTGCTTTGCGTGTTGTTCTTTCCAGATTTGGTTGGACACTAATGACATTTTGATACTTCATATTCTTCAACCTCAAGTTAAATATAGTCATCTGTTCTTAAATTAAATATTTCTCAGTTTTGAGTTGCTGATTTACACATTGCCATTCTCTCTAAAGCTAAAGCAACCACAGTTGTTTCTTTGCAACCTGTAACACTTTGTCATCCCTGACCATGGTAGGGGACAAGTTGTCATTTCTCATAATGATCATTTACCATCCTGTCAGTGAGGCAATCACCTGAGGTGTTTGGGAAGCCTCCTGTTTCCTTGGCTTTTTAATTGTTTGGTTTAACATTTAGCATCTGGGTGTTGGAAATATGTTGTCTGGCTTATAAAACTGAATGTTTTTGTATTCTTTTATTGTTTCTAGTGCTTCCAGTAAGGCACCAGAGAAGTTTCAGGATGGAAAATCAGATGATTAGTGATTAAATTCCTGACACAAAATTTCAAGTCTAAGTGGCATTACCAATTTAATTTGTCTATCTAGGAGGACACATGTGAGGTTAATATACACTGTGTCAAGAAATGCATTTTCTGAATGAACATGAATTCTTATTTTGAAACATGAGCCTATTTATAGGTTCAAAGTGAAAGTGCTTCAAAATTATGCCATAATGGTACATTACCATATAACATGGCAAAGTGCAATTTATGATGACAAAGCTTCTGCACTGTAAATAAAGATGCTGATTAGGCTTTCAAGGTGCAGTATTTGTGAACTTTTGATAAGAATGTTTTAACACGGAGACGAGAAAGTATAATTTAGTGGATTTCACTCTCTGTTCCACATGGAACTCTAACCAGTGAAATGAGATGTCTGGAGTCAGCTCAATTCTCAGTAGAACCTATTGTACCTTATTAAAGCAACATACATAATTATAGACTGAGTTTAAGTTGCTTTTTTCCTCTTTCTCTGTGTCAGCAGAAGTAAAGAAGTAAGCTACTAGACTCAGTCAGTATTAAAATTCATAGAAGTTGCTGTATATACCAAATAGACTTTTGGTAACAATATAGAAGAACTTTTATTGTCATAGGACTAGCTACTTGTTAGCCATCAAAAAAAAAAAAACTAATTTTATTTATGTCTAACTATTAAAATTTTGTTTTCATTCTTACTGATTCATCAAAGTGTGTATTTTGTTCATGCAAAATATGATACTGGATAGAAAAGGGAATCAAAGAAATTACTTTAGTTCCTAACCTGAAGAAGCCTAGATAAAATAATGCAGTACATATACATATGCTAATATTAAAGAAGAATTTCTCTAGTTACTTTAAGTAAGACAAATTAAAAAAAAATTAAAATCAGATCTTAGTTGATCTTGCCCTGAATATTTGAATATCTGGATCTGAATCTATTTGGATCTGAAATGGCATCAAATCACTTAGTATATCTATGACCTAGGGTTGATTATATAACCTTTCAAGCTTCAGTCCTCATCAGTGAAATGTGGAATGAAGTGGTATTTACTCTATCAGTTGCTATGAAGATTAAAGTTAGGTTTTATACGTGTAATGTATATACTTCCTGCACATTGTAAGCATTTGTGAAATGTTAGCTTTTATTGTTTACAACAACAACAAAAAAATAGTAAAAGGACGAACTAATGAATGAGTGGATGAGTGAATAGATGAATGAATAAAAACTCTCATGAATTTTGACAAAAATAAATTAGGAAGTCCTTCATTTGCAAATACTGCTCTACTCTGCATCTTCTTTACCTTTCTTAAGTAAAACATCAAAACTGTTACCATTTGTCTGGACAAATACAGGTCATCTTAATTGGTCTCTCTGCAGCTCTTTTGTTTTTATCTAATCTAATCTCTACACCAGTAATCTTTAAATAATCTATAAAACTACAAACCGAAAATGATATTAATGTGCTTCAAAACCGGCATGACATACTATAACTTTCACAACAAGACTCAGATTCACAGCCTTGATCTACCCTATACATTGCCCTTCTTGCCTCTTCATGGGATCCTCTTATCATGTCTGAGCTGCTTAACCTTTGTTCATTTTCTCTTTCCCTTTCCGCTTGGCTTCTACACCTTGTATTCCCTCTGCCCAGAGCCCTTCTTTCTCTTTTTCTCTTTTCCTGTCCTATTGACTCTTCATCATTCCCTTTCTCAGGAAAATCTTCCCAGATCGCACATTAGAGTAGCTATCGTTTCATGTTCTCATAACAATCTTTCCTTCATCATTTTGTTTTAAAAGAAAAAAAAAATATATATATATATATATATATATATATATTTGTTGAAATTTAAAGTAGATATAAATCTTAAAGCTTGGCTTTTCTAAAATGAAGGGATGAATCAGTTCAGACTGCTATAACAAAATACCATAGACTGGTCGGCTTAATCCACAGGCATTTATTTCTTAGAGTTCTAGGGGCTGAGAAAGAAAATTAACATATCCATGACCTCTACAAATTTCTTCATTTCCTTTTTTAATCTCTTTCTTTCCATCCCTCCCCTGCCTCACTCTGTCCATGGGAAACACTTGTTTTGTTTTGTTTTGTTTTGTTTTGTTTTGTTTTGTTTTTTTGTCACCATAGATTACTTTGAAATTTTTAGAGTATATGAGTGATATCTTTATTTCTGGATGCTTTCACTCGGCATAATTATTCCGAAATCAACCCACATTGTTACATGCATCTAGTTCATCTTCTGTTTTTTTTTTTTTTTTCCTCAGTAGCATTACATGTGTTAAGGAAAACATATATCCATGACACTTGTTAAAACATCAATGAAGGTTTTTTTTCAGGACTGTCACACAAGATATAAGGGAGTATTGCAATGGAATTTTGTATTGGAAAGAGCAATAATTGTAATGGAAATAATTGTAATGGAAAGAGATGGTAAAAGCTTCCTGAAGGAAAACCTGGGTCCTATAGTTCTTTATGTTCCTTATATAGTTCTGAGAGCTTGATGAGTGTTCACTGGATGTCTGATGATTCTTAAAAAAGATAAATGTTTATTAGTAAACAGAATCTCATATTTTTGGCTGGGTGATTTTGTTGTATAATATTGAAAACATGCAACTGTTTATATGAACTGAATGATTAGTAAATAGAAATATACTTAAAATATTAAACAAATACATTGTAAAAGCTAAGAATGATTAAAACATTTAAAATAAACTGTTAAGAATTTTATAAAAATACATTCAGTAAAATGCATTTTTATCTGATTTTCATTGATTAAAGCTATCTACTCTTAATTTTTAAATTTTTTTTGAAGTAAAAGTGGATGTAGTTATAGGAATGCCTAAATCTTCATTTAAAAAACATATTTAAATTTGTTTCAGGTGATTGTCAAATCTGGGCCAGGAACTTTCCTCAGTTTGGCTGTTTATGACAATTATATCTTCTGGTCAGACTGGGGAAGAAGAGCTATTCTGCGTTCCAACAAGTATACAGGAGGAGATACAAAAATTCTTCGTTCTGATATTCCACACCAACCAATGGGAATCATAGCTGTTGCCAATGACACTAATAGCTGTAAGTTACACTAGACACTAAATGTATTTCTTAATTATATAATCTCTTGAAAAATCATCTATGTGTTCTAATAATACTTGGTTGAATTTTGTTTTCTTAGAGTTCCTGGGATAGTGTGCAGGATTTGACCATGCAGTACAATAAAATCATCTGAAAGGTTTAAGATACCTTCTGTAGTTCTGAATTTATCACCAGAGGAACAATTCCTTTTTAATTACTTGTTTCTGGAATTTTATTCTCTCTCACTGCCTATCTTTGAACATTCAAATCAAATTGTTTCCTTGAAAATAATACTTCTTAATAAATAAGCTTTACATCTGGGCTTAAAAGTTCTTTAATCACTGGAACACCTACAAAAATTGCAGCTTGAAGTGTCAATGTGGTTTTTAATGATTCTAGTTCATGTGATGCCGTGGCTTCCTTGACAAATGTTGTAGAAGATGTAGTGATTTATGTTACATGTTTTTCAAAAGTTCTTATTGCTTGTGATGTTTGGATTTTCAAAAGTCCTGAATCTTTCTTATTTTTATCTTTGAGAGATGGGTGCAGTCTAACAGTTTACTATTATTCTCTATCTAACAGAATAGAAATTCAATATAAAATGTTACCAATAAAGCTTCTTTATTGCAGGTGAACTTTCTCCATGTTCATTATTAAACGGAGGTTGCCATGACCTGTGCCTTTTAACTCCTAATGGGAGAGTGAATTGTTCCTGCAGGGGGGATCGCATATTGCTAGATGACAACAGATGTGTGAGTAAGTAAAGAGTATTGAAATGTGATATGACATAACTGCTCAAAAAGCACACACAGACATATTGAAATTGTTTCAGTATTCATGAAGTTGTACTCTCCTCCAGTATTAAAGGCCCAGTTGGCATATCTCCCTATCCTAAAAAGTACTCGATTCACCATTCTACTTAATTGTAACACCATATGATAGATAATGATAATCCAAACAGCGGCAAATGGTGTGTTCCCCCCATTGTGGGCTGGAAGGTGTTGGATTAGAGAAATAACCTGTGTACATAATCATCTGCAAACTTGTGGTTACGACTTTGAAAATGAAGTCAATAGCAAAATTAATAAAGCTGAAACAAACCAGTATATAGGCAGTAGATCAGAAGCCTTGTAGTGAAACTACTCACAGTCCGTCACAGTATGTAAATGAGAGAGAATGGCTCATGCAGCTTATTTGTAATCATTTCCAAACGGTTAATTAAGAATGTAACATTGCAGCCTTGCGTGATGTTTATACCTCCCAAAAGGCATTGCAATCTTTAATTAGTACCATTACAGTATACACTTATTAACAGCTAAGTTTTCAAACTGTTTCCAAAATAAATAAGGTTCAAGTGTTCCAATACTGCCATGAGAAATTAGCCAGCGACATAAAGAATGTTAATTCATCTTTAACATTAAGACTGTTGTGTATAACAAAGACAAAAGATAAACATTTTGCTGGAAATTGGTGAACTCACTCTCAGGATGTGGTGATTGTTTGCTTTTTTTTCTCTCATCATCTATTTCTTCATCTTCTACCTTTTCATCTTAGAAAACCAGTGGAGCTGGATATGCTCCATTGCATCAGATGGTATAAGTAGGTTTCATCTTTGTATTTGGTCGTTATTTACCAGGAAGATCTTCTCTTTTGTCTGCCATGTACTTTAATGCAAGCACTTTCACATCGTTTTCTTTACCTTGAAAACTATCGCACCTCATACAAGAACACGGACATAGCTTTTCACTTTGCACACTGGTACCACAACCCAAAGGGCACCTTTTAGCCAAAGAAGTAAAAGACTTTCATTTAAGACTGTGCCAGAGCAAACGAGGGAATGATGCAGTTGGTCAGTGAACTTTAAATGAAGACAATTTTAATAATTCGGGCCACAAATTCCTGTATTTCTTAGTAACCCAACACTTCCTTGAATTGTTCAGGCAATTGCTTAAACTCTCTTTCAGTTTGCTTTTGTGGTTTCAGCTGTAATGGTCTGGATCTGATGCCATCTGTAAGCCTGGAGTGTTAGCCATGCATTAGAATCATTCATGTTTCTTTCACAGGTCAATACAGGCCAGTAGAAAAGCAATGCCTTTAGTCGAAACAGCAAGGCTTATTTGTATACAGTGGATGCCTGTGCTCGCTGCAAAATAGATTAGATACATCTGTCCCTACTAAGCCACCTGCTTCTCTCTATTGATGAGAGGGAATGAATCAGAAAGAAAACTGTCTTTTAAACAAGCACAGTTGTATTCACATGCAACTATAGAGTGATGTTGGATTCCTCTGAGCTGACAGACCTTTATAGAAGCATCCTGTATCCATGGTGCATTCATATTGAAATCCTGTGGTCCAGCAGAGAGATTGGAAAGTAACTTCTTGTCAAATCCATCTTTGGGAAATGAGGATATTTCTGGCATATCTATGTCCACATCTGAATTAGTTCACGCAGAGCAGTTCATGAATGTTAATGGCAGTGTTGCAGGGGTGAAAGGCCATTTACTAACACCTCCCTCGGGGTATGGGAGGGAAAACCATGTGTTGGCATAATTCTTGACAGAAAGATTAGGCAGTTCCATTTTATACAACATTCCTAACCTTATCAACACCCGCAACAGAAATAAGAATAGCAAATATAATTAAAGTAATTACCTTGTAAGAGAATTAGAGGACAGATGAACCACATTTTTGTTTCTGCAAAGAAGCATAAAACACTCAATACTACTTCATATGAACATACCTAAGCAAGAATTGTGCTTATATAAGATTTGATTTTACCTAATAAAAACATTTTTTGTTGTGAATATTTTCCCCCTCAAAGGCATAATGATTATAAAAACAAAATTTGCATTTTCAATCATAACAGTTCGTTTTCACTGGAAGTGGGAAGTTAAATAGGATGTGTTGAAAGTAGAATAAGTTGGGAATGTTAATAGACTCTCAGTAAGTGAATTTTGTTCAGCTCATGCTCTATTGTGATCATGTGCAGTAATGTCAGCACCCTTCTTAACACTTGTTCCTTTATTTTTTGAAATGTTTATTTATTTTTGAGAGAGACAGCGTGAGTGGGGGAGAGGCAAAGAGATAGGACAGAGGATCCGAACCAAGCTCTGTGCTGACAGCAGTGCGGAGCTCACGCTCATTAACCATGAGATCATGACCTGAGCCAAAGTCAGACACTTAACCGAGCCACCCCGACGCTCCAGCTCTTCTTTCTTTAAAGTTAATGATATTTTAGATTTTTTAATTCTTTGTTACTTTCTCTAAGATGACTTTCCACCTTAGCTAATGACCACTGAAATTTAGACTGCACCAAGAAAACAAAATATTTTTAGAATATGAAAAAAAATTACCAATGAAAGAGTTCAATTAAAAGTCATAGGTAGGTAGATTGATAATCTGTGAAAATGAGATAATTTCTAGAAATAATAAAGAAAACACTGCAAACTTCAAGTAGTGATAGTGGCTGGAATATTTCTGAAGTATAGCTTTAAAAAGAAATTGGTAGTAAATTATAAAATTAAGCTCTGTTTTCTGCATTAGTGGAGATAAATGAATTCCAGTTACCTCCAACATAATTAACATGACTAGATTTTGCTGTACAATTATTCAACAAGCAATGGAGTGAGTACAAGGAAGCAAACAACACAAGGGATGCAACCAAAACATTAGATTCCAAGTGTTTGCTGGCAAATCTATTATTTAAGAATAAAAATAAGTCCACTTTCCCCAGGAAAGCTCTTTCTACAACAGGGGTTACACACTGGTGTTCCAGGAATGAAACAATGAAACCTAGCTGTAGAAAGATGTTTTTGGTTTTTGTTTGCTCATACTTTGTTGCTGTGGGTCTTTGCTCACAGATTGGGCAAGCCACATAAAAACTCAGGCTTTTATTTTTTTATTTATTTTATTTATTTTTTTTATTTTTTAAGTTTATTTATTCTTGAGAGATAGAGACAGAGCATGAACAGGGGAGGAAAAGAAAAGGAGGGGGAGACACAGAATTCAGAATTCAAAGCAGGCTCCAGGCTCTGAGCTGTCAGCACAGAACCCGACACAGGGCTCAAACCTACAAACCACAAGATCGTGACCTGAGCCGAAGCCGGACGCTTAGCCAACTGAGCCACCCAGGCGCCCCAGAAACTCTGGCTTTTAATTTCTTAGTAAAATCTTGAGATTTAGAAGTGAGACAATATGGTGGTAGTCACTTGGAGCCCATAAATTCTGGTTCACATGCTTTTCAGTTTATCAGGCTCTTCTACCAGTTTAATCCATGGTTTCCTGTGCATTTCAAGGAGCAGGTGCTGACCGTGTGTATCAGTTCTGCTCCCTGGTATCTCCCACAATGCACAGAACAAGAGGCTGAGGAGAATCTTTTTAGCAGTTTCAGTACATCTGAATGACAAAAGCTGCTAAAAGGTAGTTGGAGAGGAATATAGGTTGGAGGTAGATTTAAATGAGATGAATCAAGTCAAGCATTAACAAAAAAAAAAAAAAAAAAAAAAAAAAACCACTGTCCCTGAAACTGTGGTAATATTGAGTGTCAACTACACTCAAGTGTAAATAAATAAACAAACAAGAGAAGTCTATGTCTGGAAAATGTCAGTGTATCGAAGAGTATATAATAGGTTCCAATAAGAAAACACACACACACTCACACACACACACACACACTCTCAATATGTACAGAGCCCATTTAACTGGTTCTTTTTTTTTTACAATTTTTTTAAGGTGGACTGTTAAGCAACATGAACAAATATAGTTACCCAAATTTAAGCCCATCCTTCTTTCCATACATATATAGTCACAAAATAATTAGCAAAATATACAAATAGGTATAAAAGAAAAATAAAGTGAGGCAAGTCCCAAAAGTTTTAGAAAGGGAAGGTAAAAACAGCAAACATTATGTTTGTTATTGAGTAAAAACCTTGACTTTTTCCCTTTCAGCAAAAAATTCCTCTTGCAACATGTATTCAGAGTTTGAGTGTGGAAATGGAGAGTGTATCGACTACCAGCTCACCTGTGATGGCATTCCTCACTGTAAGGATAAGTCAGATGAGAAACTACTCTACTGTGGTAAGTGTCCCATGTATGATGTCCTTGTTTCAGAGAGCAGTTTGTAATTATTTTTGTAGTTTTTGGTTTGATTATCTCCATTTAGTACATAGGTATGATTTCCTGAATGTCTGTAATAATATGCAGGTCTAAGGCATAGATTTGACTTTGTTCTTGTTCAAACGGGGCTCCTTATTTCCTATTCGGTACTCACGATACTCAGTGAAGAATTTCTCCATGGCTTTCTGTCTACAAAGTACAAATTTAAGAGCCTTTCTTTTTAGCTGTCTAGTTATTCATCATGTAGGAGTAAGTTTTAGGGTTACATTCCTAAAGTGTAAGTCAGAAATATTAGTTATTGGTAGATATTGTAAGTTTATTCTGCAGTAAAGTTTCACCATCAGTCAGCACATTGTTGAGTTGATATCAAAGTGTCATCCTTATTTTTGCCTCCTGGATTGGCCCAGGGCTAGTGTCTTTGGGTACAAGGGCTTATTGCCTTAGCTATCCTCCCCATCAAGCAGGGAGTTCTTCCAGCTGTACCTCTATAGGTGACACCAAGTGATGGTCAACCTTTTGTTCTCTCTTGAGGGTAGAGATTGGCTTTTTGAGCCCAGCAAACAACTGATGTTTACCTTCATCACAATATTTTTCCTGGAAATTTGTGTATGTGTAATCATTAATAGTTATTGTAGCATTGTTCCAGCTTATTTCCAAAATGGTTTGATTTATTTTTGCACTGCAGTATAAGAGTGTTGATATTGTATGCTCTGTAAAATTCAGGAATATATATCTGGAATTTGGTTTCTACTTTTCTCCTTTGTTCTATCACCTGGATAATAATTATACCTAAATGATCAAAGAGTGGTTAAAATAAGAGGAAGATAGAGTTTGGGCAATTCACAGGCAGTTCTCTCTTTTATGTTGCAGAATCACACTCTCCGTTAAAATGATAGTCAGATGTAATTTGTCCATGATTGATCTATAACTGAAATCTTAGTGAATTTACCTCAACTGTCATATTCACTTGAATGAATGGTTATGTTCTATACACTATGAAAATATTAAACTGTATAAAATATAATAATCAGCTTGCAATTTGTATTTGTTATGAATTGTCTTGAGAATATATTTCACATTATTTTATCTCCTAAAAGTATTCGTGTGAACAGTGGTTGGCAAACTTTATCTGGAAAGGGTTAGTTAGTTAAGTAACGTAGGGTTTTGTGGGCCAAAAGTGCTCTCTGTGAATTATCCTTTATTTAAAAAACTTTTTTTAAACTTTTTAAAAATATAAACACCATTCTTAGAGCCAGAGCTATACAAAAACAGGCTCACAGGCTGCATTTGGCCTGTGGGATACCCCCATAGATGTAGATTTTAGGCTTTGGAGTTACACCTGAGGTTCCATTTATGTTCCTAAACCTACTAGTGTATGAATAGTAGGAGCAAGGGTACTTCTCTATATTTTTATTTCTCACTACAAGACAAACCTAGTTTGAATGTTGATTCAGAACACTAAATAAACAAAAGTATATGTACATTTGCTCAATATAGAGCCTGGCACAAAATTAGTGTTCAGTAAATGGCAGTTATTATTATTGTAAGTGGTACCTTCTGCCCCAAATCAGAAAATACAGGAGACCCTCTTTTTTTTTTTAATTTTTTAAAGTTTATTCATTTGTCAGAGACAGAGAGAGGCAGAGCATGAGGGGGGAGGGGCAGAGAGAGAGGGAGACACAGAATCAGAAGCAGGCTCCAGGCTCTGAGCTGTCAGCACAGAGCCCAACACAGGGCTCGAACTCACAGACCTTGAGATCATGACCTGAACTGAAGTCGGACACTTAACCGACTGAGACACCCAGGTGCCCCAGGAAACTCTCTTTAAGGTAAATACATTTAGAAAGCAATTATTATTATTCTTAGAAATTTTGGTAGACATTTTTCAATGTTTTTTTTAAGTTTATTTATTTATTTTGAGAGAGAGAGAGAGAGAGAGAGAGAGAGAGAGAGCGCATGTGCACACACACAAGTCGAGGAGGGGCTGAGAAAGACGGGGAGAGAGAATCCCAAGCAGGCTCCACACTATCAGCACAGAGCTCCATGCGGGGCTCGAACTCACTAACTGTGAGATCACGACCTGAGCCAAAATCAAGAATCAGATGTTTAACCGACTGAGCCACTCAGATAATTTTTAAGGGAATTTATGGATATTTGGGTAACTCTCTGATTCACTGATTCAGGGATACATGTTTTGTCACTTTTTTTTCTTGTTATAAAACCCTTACAGCATGCAGAAGAGATAGGAGATAGGTATTGAGAGTGTCTTTATGACTTTTGAGGTAGAGACTGATTTCTCGAGAAAGTTTAGTATGTTTATTTCCATGCTAGTGGACACAAATATAAGAAGCAATAATGTGAGTATAATTTGAAGAGGTCTCCAAGTATGAACACTGAAGTTAAAATACTTAGTCAGAAAGGTCTTTACTGAATATACCACTTGATAACGCATGAATATGCAAAGCTCTAATCTAGAGCTTTGATCCTGCACAGCACTTGTTTCATAGATACATGATCCAATTGTTATGAATGAGATCTCATCAGTGATTTTCTTTGTTTTAAAAATATCTCTGTAAGACATCCAGTTCTGTTTCTATTTTCATTTATAAGAAAACAGAAGCTGTCGACGAGGTTTCAAGCCCTGCTACAATCGTCGTTGCATTACGCATGGCAAGTTATGTGATGGTGAAAATGACTGTGGGGACAACTCTGATGAATTAGACTGTAAAGGTAAATATGTGCTGCCTCAGCCTAGGAATGTTATGATGCTGTTTCCTGAAATTTTCCACAATGTGTCCCTGACAGCACAGTGGTTTCACCCTTTTGGTATATAGCACCTGCTAACATATATGGACCACATTTTAGTAGATGCTGTTGGAGGGGAGTTATTAGAATTCATTGAAAATTATGACTTTATTCTCTATTCTGATTTTTATCCCTTCACTCACTTCAAAACTCGTGTCATTTCTTACATCTTCAGTTCTACCTCCTTGTTTATTGGACATTTCTACAAGAATGTGTAATACTGAATGTACTGCTCCAGAAATGCTCTCCTTCATTTCTCGATTCTCTGTTTTTCACATGAGCGTGTTTCATCATTTTCCTAACAACCAGACAGGAAAACTTGGATTCCTCTTTCCTCCATACGTTATCACCCACATGCCCATGCATCAATAAATCATCCAATTCTTTGAAATATCTTCCCTTTCAATCTACCTTGAGCCTGGATTAACACAGCGTTCCTTATATATGTATGTATGTATTTAATATTGAGAGAGAGGGAGAGGGGGAGAGGGAGAGAGATTCCCAAGCACTCTCCACATTGAGTATAGATATATCCCATGACCCTGGGATCTTTACCTGAGCTGAAACAAAGAGTCAGAAACTCAATTGACTGAGCCACCCAGACACCCCAACACAGCAGTCCTTTAACTCGTCTCCCTGCCTATACTCTTTCCAGTTAATGCAAATGTTGTTAATCATGCTATAATGTTTTATTGAACTTGTTCTTACAGTGATTCCTGGGACAGATCAGCAAACCAGACTACCTGGGACAAAACCTTAGCCCCAATCCCAATACTGACTCTGTCTTTGGATAAAATACTTAA
The DNA here is from genome assembly GCF_018350175.1 of Felis catus. Taxonomy (NCBI): domain Eukaryota; kingdom Metazoa; phylum Chordata; class Mammalia; order Carnivora; family Felidae; genus Felis; species Felis catus. Next base: position 131,750,106 of record NC_058375.1, on the reverse strand, counting down.
CCAATCTGTGCCTTAGTTTCCCAAGCTATAAGAAAAGAGGCAATAATTAAATGAGTATATTAAAAACTCAGAACAGAACTTGGCATATAGTAAATGCTATATAAGGATTCACCTTGTATTTTTAATCATAGACATGATAAAGAATCACAAATAGAGTCCTGGTGTTTACAGAATAAACAACAAATGTTTTAGTCTGACATTTAAGGCCTCCTAAAATCTGGACCCAAAAGAATTTTCTAAACCAATTTTCCTTTAAAACTCTTCATTCACTGAACACATTTCATTGTGTACAATGCATTAAGGATGAAGACATAAAATTAATAAGTCATCTGCCTGTTCTTAAGGAGTTCAAACTGCAAGTGAAAGATAGTAATTTACAGATGAAGATTTATATCAAGTACTATAATTGCACATATAAGAATACCAAGTTTTTCTTGGGGGAGTGGGTTGGAATAAGGTATAAATAAGGTGGAATGATCAAAATAGAAGGTAATTCCAAGTAGGGAGACTAATATTGAAAGCTGCAAATAATTTGATATGGTCAGAGCTTGATTGCATACTGGCAAGTGGTTTAGAAAAAATGAGACAAATTAGAGGAAGGAGCCATGACTTGAAGATATATTTTGACCCATTTTAAAGAGCATAAACTTCACCTTGTAGTCACCAGAAAGTCAGTGAAGGTTTAAAGGAAGCCCAATATAATAAAATTTATATTTTAAAAAAAAGAGGAAAAAAAAAACACTTTGATTGTGAAAGTGAAAACTATAATACTGACATCAGAAAGATAAAACAGGAGGCTATCACAGCAGCTAAATATGAGAATAAAGAGGAGAGAGACAGATACAACAAGTTTTAAAAGGTTTATCTCGGGTAATAATCCCAGAGAAAGCATAGGAAAGAATAGATGAGTTTTGTGAGCTTTTGTTTTTGTTTTTGTTTTTAAATTATTATTTGTGTTTCATTATTTTTTAAATTTATTTTTATAGGTCTTTTGTTCACGTGGGATAGGAATAAGATAATATTTGCATTCTGAGAGGGGAGCACCTGTAGACATTCAGATGGAACTGTTCCAAAGACATTTAGATAGATGTAGAGCTGGGGCTTCAGTAGTATATTTAGAAGAGAAGTGTTTATTTTGAACTCATTACAGAGAGAAAGCTCAGAGGGTGTATGCAGTAATAGTTGTAGGGGAGTACATCAGAATTGCCTATAGAAATAAAAAAAAAAAACTAAATATACTAATAACGCAAAAAAAGGAGAATCAGATCACAGGACTAATAAAAAGATCTTCATAAGAAATTATTATTTTTAAGAAGGGAGAATCAGTTAGCATTGCAAATTGTTATGGGGAAGGCAAGAAGCCAGGCATAGACTAGAGGGTCATTGAACTTGGCAAATAGGAGATAATTTCTTGGTAACCTTCGTTGAGAGTCAGTTCAGTGGTAAAGAACAATTGTAAAGAACAGCCAAATTTCATTGGGTTGGAGCAGAAAATGTATGGTGAAGGAGTAAATACAGTGAAGAATACTATTTTTAGAAAAGACTGATGGTTGGGGTGCCTGGGTGGCTCAGTCAGTTAAGCGTTCAATTCTTGATTTCGGCCCAGATCATGATCTCACGGTTGGTGAGTTCAAGTCTCAGGTGAGGCTCTGCGCTGACAGGTCTGAGCCTTCTTTAGATTCTCCATCTCTCTCTCTTTCTCTCTGCACCTCCCCTGCTCTTGTTTTCTCTCTCTCTCAAAAATAGACATTTTGTTTAAAAGAATAGATTGATGGTAAAGGAAAGATATGAAATCCAGTTGCTATGAGAAGGTGATGCAAAGTTGTGGAAGAGGACAGAATGTGCACAAATAATTTGTCACTAGAAAAGGGTTAAGAAGTTACTCTGCCATCTTAGACCATAAGACTTTGGCCAAACACTTGAGTAGCTTACTATTTAAGGTTGACCCTGGAGCTTAGGAAGACCCAAATACTTTTGCAGACTAAATCAACTGTTATTTCAGACTGCATATAAAATATTAAAAATGATAAAGTATAGTAAGATACTGGGATAAGTGTAGGGAAATGGATAAGTGTTTGGAAGAAAGGAGGAAACCAAACTATAAGTAGACCAAAAAAAAAGTATGTTTTATTATTTATTTGCAAGCAGGAAGGGAGAATATAATAAAGACTTTAAGCTAGGATAAAGATAAAAATATCAAGATAGAATGTGAAGGAATTGAACAATAGATACGAAAAGTAGATTTTACAACAAAATTCATAAAAGGAACTGTGGGAAGTTAATAACTTACTGTGGATTTTCTTGAAAAATGAAAAAAAAAAAAAAAAAAAACGTTTTTTCAAAGGTGGTAAATAAATTAGTCCATGAGTTGAAGTTTATGAAACAGAGTACCTAGTACATGGTAGGTGTATATCAAATTCTTATGTTGCTGGGGGAGCAGTAAGTCTTCCAAAAAATATAGATAGATTTTATTGTGCCTAATGTTATCATTACCAGCTGCTGAATAACAATAAAAATAACTCACAATGTTATTTCCCCTTTCTTAGACTAAACTTTTGATTTCTGTGTTATAACTATCTCAGTCTTGTACTTGGACAATAACTACTGCATTTATGAATCAAGTTTCAGTCAAGACTTTTCTTTTGTGATAATAATAATGTGAAAATCATAACTATTGGATATCTTAAAAACAACAACTAAAACATATGTCTTGAAATTCTTCCTGTTTAATATAGGATGCTTGAAACTAAGAGCGCTCATGAAAACTCATATACTTTATTACTAGCTAGAAATTAATAGATTTAAGTAAGTGAACTAGCTCCTTTAGGATAAACAAATGGGTACCTTTTTAGATGAGATTATTTATTACAGTTACATCTGTGGATTTGATTTTTCCCTCATATTAATTTTATTCACATAGTGTCCTTGTAGGGCACATTTCACATCCTAGGGAAAGACTTTCTGGGTCTATATCCCATAAGCCAATTTATCTTATAAGTCAGTAATTCAGATGCATAGCCATCCAGCAAATGGGACCTTATCGTACCTAAAAGATAATGAAATTTGAAAAGGAACATGTAAGGGCTCAGGGACAATGGAAAAGGAGTTCTCTCTCCAAGTGTTTTCTTCCAGTCAGTGCAACATGTGGATGCAGTGCTTTGTTATATATATACATGTGCACACGTGGGCACTCACACCTGTGTGCATGCATGCACATACACACTTGTGCTACCTATTACTTTTTTTTTAATTTTTAATGTTTTTTATTTATTTTTGAGAAACAGAGAGAGTGCAAGCCAGGGGGAGGGGGACAGGAAAGGGAGACACAGAATCCAAAGCAGGCTCCAGGCTCTGAGCTGTCAGCACAGAGCACAACATGGGGCTCGAACCTGCCAACGGTAAGATCATGACCTGAGCTGAAATCGGATGTTTAACCAACTGAGCTACCCAGGTGCCTCCAGTACTTTTTAACATAAATAAAGCAAGACATGAAAAATATAAATTAGTACAATAAAAAGTCAATATACACAGAGACAGTTTGATAGGCTATGGAGAGAGGCTACGGTGGAATCATCTGTAAATTATTTGAAGTATTTTACACTTTTTTTCTTTGGTTTAGATCTTAATAGTAATTAATCTTTCTTTCTTTCTTTCTTTCTTTCTTTCTTTCTTTCTTTCTTTCTTTCTTTCTTTCTTTCTTTCTTTCTTTCTTTCTTATTCCACAAGGCAGAAAATCTGTTTACAGAGTGGAAATGGATATTATAAGGAATCAGTTTTAGTTTCTTCTCTTTTTGAAGAGAAGCAAAACCCTAAATCCTTGTAAATCTTTTATTACTGCCCTGAGAGTTTTAGACATCAGGCTACCTGGCAGGGTGGAGGGAGATAACCTGAAGAATTGTTCAGAAAGTTTGTCATTCTGTATTCTTTTCTGGTTGTGTGAGAGGTTGTGTGAATAGGTTCGGGGAGAGTACATGATATCCTTCCTTCTCTCCCAATTGAGATGGGTCTAATTACTCCCTTTGGGAAGTACATGAACTTGCCTGGGCCACCTGGACACCTTTAGGTGGACTGGAGAGCTAAGTAGTTCTAAGGCTACCTAAAGGAGAGGAAACTGGTGATTGTTTTTTCATAAGTTCATAATAAAACTTTGAAGAATCCACAAACAATACGCTAAAGGAAGAGATAAGCATGCCTATAGACGAAATCATCATTCCTTCTGGGTTTGCATACCTTTAGAGCCTAAGCAGTAAGTTAAATAAAAGATGTGGTTTGAAAGTAAACGGAAGAGATATGACAGCAAATTTAATGTTTTCTTTCTTTCTTTCTTTCTTTCTTTCTTTCTTTCTTTCTTTCTTTCTTTCTTTCTTTCTTTCTTTCTTTCTTTCTTTCTTTCTTTCTTTCTTTCTTTCTCCTTGTCAGCTTCCCTGTGCTGCAGGCTGGGCAGGGAAGTTGGAAGAGAAAACATTGACTTAAGTTATTTATAACAAGTGCCCTAAAAACCACAGAAAGACTAATCGATCTTATATCTTTCCTATCTCATTAAATATTTTAACTGACACAGACAAAAGAAAGTGGCTGGAACAGGAAAATTGAGAAAGTATATGAGGGGAAGAATGGTTTTATTCCCTCTTACTGCTGCTTTGATCCACATTCCCTGTCAGATCTTCCTTTGTAGTATCTCATTGCTATTCCTGGTGTGGCTGTGCTGTTTTCACTCACATTTTGCAGGCTTCCTTCTCCTTTTGGACTATCTGGAGGGAAAAGTCTAGTATTTCTCACTTGGCTTATCTTTATTTGGACTACATTATTTTCTTTTCTCTGTTTTTCGGGACTTTTAGCCTGAGGAAAAATTGACAGAAAGCTTTCATATTCACTTGACAAATTAGAGATTCCAGTACATTTCTCCCTCAAAAGTTACCCGAAGGGTGAAACACATTTCAATACTTGACTGACCAAAACAAAGTGGGGAAGAAATATAGTTGAAGGAACATAGCAGAAGACGATTTGGCAGAAGAGGCATTTGCTTACCTGTTTACTAAAGTTCCTGTGGTTCCCATGGACTCCTCCCATCTCCTTCTCCTTCCTTGCCTACAGATGCTGGAGATATTAATCCCCACAACCACCTTGCTTCTACTGCGTATGAAATGCTGCAACCACTTAGTATGTCCAATTTCAGTGTGACTTAACATCCTAGTTAACCTTCCGATGGTTCCCAAACTCTACACCAAGTTATAGACTCTGTGGAGAGAGGATTTGAAGTAAAGGTACAGTCTTCCTATTTGCACATTGCACCTACTCTAATAGGTCTGCCTGGTCCTCCTCACCAAGATTCATTAGCCATATTTTTTATTGGAAAGTGGAAGAAAACACACATCCTACAAATATTCTACCCTCTGCCCAGTTTTCCTGACCCCCTACCTCATCTTTTTGCCCATGTTTTTCTTTTAAATATTATCTCCTAACACCTCTTTTCAACTTCAAAGTTATAGTTTGTTTTCATGTAGTCAGATTCCCTGTCCTTTTTTTCTTCTTCTCAGAATACCATCTAAAACTGGGTTCCACTTGCTCCACATTCCTACTCTTCTCGCATTCTTTACATGCACTTCCACCTGAGAGCCCCAGTACAATTATTTTTGAACCTCCATTACGGTTACATTGCTGGATCTCGAGTCCTCTTAACTGTGTGAGATGCCACCCCCATGTTCACGGAGTCATAATTTGCCTCTTCACTCTATCTGCCACCAATCCCCACTCAGATGGGCTCCCTGCCACGTATACAGAGGATTCTCTGTGGAAGTTTGGGGAGAGATGGAGGTGGTGGAATGAGTTGTGATTGTGCCTATTGTGATCGTTCTGGCATCCTTAAACTCTGTGAGTATCAGATGGAAACCCAGGGGTATTACGAGATATCTTTTTAGATTTGTCTGGGAATATTACCACTGTCTAGGATGTTGGGTTTTTTTTTTAATCTTTAAGGATTAACTTTAAGCAGAATGTGAAGTAAGATACTAAAAAGCAGACATTAAATACATCTCCTCAAGTAATTCTTAAACATCCTAAATTTAGTACCAATAATTTAATTAACATGATGCAATTGCATGTACCATGTTTCAAAATAATCAAATCATAAGAAATTTTAAAATAAAAAATTCAAGGAAGTCTCTAGTTAAGCATTTACATAGCATTCATTATTCTGTCAGCCAATGTACCAGGAAGCAGGACAATTGATAATATCTTTGCTTTGTGTAGAATGGAAGCATATGGGTTTAAATACCTTGTAATACAGCACTATTGAAATTTGAACCCTGTCTTCTGAATAAAGGCACTATACAGGATCTTTTGGAATATAACTTCTTAATAGGAGATTCTGATAGATAGCAAAGTAAGAAACAAAATATAAATGCTTGTCATGATTGCTTTCTATGTTATATATTCCATTTACTGTTTCTATTGAAAAAAATATTGAATGTAAAATGTAATTGAAAGGAATATGGAAGAGATTTTGCTTTTGTAGATGTAAAAGAAGAATATCTTTTTTTTTTTCCTGTTTGGAACAGGGTATTTATTTCTATTCATAATAGCATTATCTGTTTCATATGATAAGATGTTATTTTTAATGAAGAAAACAAAGAGGCAATTATAATTGTAAATTGTAAATAAAACATTTATTCTAATCATCATTTAAGCACAAATAAGGATACAATTGCAAGATACAATTAAATATAATAAGAACAGTGCATTATGAAATACAAATGACACATACACCCTTGGGTAAAATTTGCATATTTTAAGGTGGCATTTTAACCATTTACAATTGATATAATTTCTATTTATAATTAAATGGGCTCTTTAAAATATCAACACTAGTAAAACTGGCATAATCAAAGAGCCCTTCAGGTTGTACATTTACATAAGCCACCTGTGGAAATTTGAATTTGGAATAAAATTCTCACCTAAGTTAATCTAATGTACATAGTATGTCATGCACCTGTTCACAACATATTGCTAGAAACCATTGTATGGTAATGAATGTGTGAGCAAAGTAGAAAGGAATATATGATTAAGCATAAGCTATTCTGTATAAGGTGTAGATAATGACAGTAGCATATTGAAACTGATTCTCATCTAAGCATAGCAGGGAATTGGAAAGCCATACTTACTAACAATAGAGACAAGTCATACCACATTTATGCTTCTGAGAACGAGGGATTCATATTTCCTATAGCAGATATTAGTGATATGGCTGTGTAAAGGAGTAGAAAATGGCATGGATGACTTTCTAGCATTGCTGAGCTATTTCCTCTGAGTAATAAAGCAAATGCTCAGTGGTTGCTCCATCTCAGTGTCTCTGGCTGGCTGTCTGCTCTTTTCATCAAAGTCGACTTCCACTTCTTTGCAACCAGATTCGGAATTCCCTATACTAAGTCAATTAGACATTTGCTTAGTGTTACAGCCGTGTACTTTTGAAATTGGAAGGAGAAAGAATTTCTCAGCAACATGCAGTTTTTTTGTTTGTTTGTTTTTGTTTTTGTTTTTGTTTTTGGTATGTTGGCTTAGTGCTGCGCTTATATTATCATGGGAACAAGGCACAGTCCTTGCGTTCATGGAGCTTACAACTTAGTGGGGGAGCAGATACATAAACAGGCAATCGCAATGAGGTATTTTAAGTACCACAACGGAGAGAATAGTTGTGCTACAGGGAAGACGTATGAGACTTCAAACCCAAGCTTGCAAGGGTGGGAGCCATGGGTTAAGTTTGACTTCCCAGAATTAAAAAAGTAGAACCAAACAAAACTATGTGAATTAGTTGAAATACTATCTTCCCCGACTTATAATGCAGTTATGTCCTGATACACCCATCATAAGTTGAAAATATTGTCAGTCAAAATGCATTTAATACACCCACCCTATCAAATGTCATAGTTTAGCCCAGCCTACCTTAAACACGCTCAGAACACTTACTTACATTAGGCTATAGGTGGGCAAAATCATCCAACAAAAATTCAATGTTATAATAAAGTATTGTGTATCTTGTATAATTTTGTGACTACCATACTGAAAATGAAAAACCCAATGGTGTCTGGGTACAGAATGGTTGTAAGTGAATTGGTTGTTTACCCTTGCAATCACGTGTCTCACTGGGAGCTGTGGCTCCCTGCTGCTGCCCAGCTTCAAGCGAGAAAGTATCATCATATTGCGGATCTTTAGCTCAGGAAAAGATCAAAATTCCATATTTGAAGTATAGGTTCAACTGAAAGTGTATGGTTTTCACACTCTCACAGAGCCAAAAACTCATTTCGAACCATGGTAAGTCAGAGACCATCTGTACTCAGAATGTTAGAGCAAGAAATCGCTTTTGTCTCATCTATCCATTTCTTTATTTACCTGTTTTTCCAGTTTCAACCTGTGCCTCTGTTGAGTTCCGTTGTGCAGATGGGACATGCATTCCAAGATCAGCACGATGCAACCAGAACATAGATTGTGCAGATGCTTCAGATGAAAAGAATTGCAGTAAGATATTCCACTACCTTTTGTTTGTTCCTCCCTGGGTACCTTTGGCATTCCATGGAGCACTGCCCAATGTTTCACTGAACCTTGTCCAGAATTGATGTGTAATTAACCCCTGTTGTGTAGGATAATTGCATTTTTATCTCTTCAAATGAGGTTAACTTTTCTTGTTTCTGTGACCTACATAGAAGGCTCATAATCTTTGCAGATGAGGTGTTTTTCATTTTTCTGTTTACCTCCTTACAGATAATACAGATTGTACACATTTCTATAAACTTGGAGTGAAAACCACAGGGTTTATAAGATGTAATTCTACCTCACTGTGTGTCCTGCCAAGTTGGATATGTGATGGGTCTAACGACTGTGGGGACTACTCAGATGAATTAAAATGCCCAGGTAATTCTAGAAAGAAAAAAGTCTTTGCCTTGAGATTTAGAGTCTCATTGTATACAATAAATTTGTGAAACTTTATTTTTGATATCCAGTTGTTAGGATTAAAATTTAAATAATGTAGACTAAATTACAGGAAATCATCCTCTTCCAAACATGCCCCTTGATGTTTTTTAATGAGTTATGAAATGATACTCAAGAAATCTGTTCTGTATTTGAATCGATTTCCTTTGAATGTTCAATTCGTCATTAATCCTCTTAAAGTTGGTGATTAAGTCTTAAAATGTGTGATCTCTAAAATTTCCATGGAAGTATTACATACTGAGAAAAAAAATATTCATGAACTAAAGGGAGAGAGACAATGTTTCTCACCACTGGCTTTATTCAATGTCATAGAGTTTGTATTGTCATGTTAGGCTGTTTGATGAAGTTTACATAATCTTTTGACATAGTAGCATGAGTAACAGTTATTTTCACTGGATCAAGGTCAGAAAGGCATATTTATATCTCACTTTTTAATCATTTTGCAAACATAAGCTCTTTCAGAGTGTCATCTGCATTCTTAACAGAATGCTTTCCATTGAAAAGTGCTGTTCCTTTCTAAGTATTTGAGAAAACAAATCTAAAAAAATATAAGAAGTAAAGGTGTTAAATTACTATAACTGGAAATAGATATGCTTTATAGGAAAGTATTTCAGTAGTTTCATGACTACCATACTGAAAATGAAAAACAGAATGGTGTCTGGGTACAGAAGGGTTGTAAGTGTATTGGTTGTTTACCCTTGCAATCACGTGTCTCACTGGGAGCTGTGGTATTTCCTCCTTCTTATCCTGTTGCTATACTCACTTTTTCCATGTTTAGTTGACATGCAAGTTTTTAAAAATATTTTAGGAAATTATATTCATAGGTATTCTATGCAGCAGTATACACACACGCACACTCAATCTCTAGTGTCGAACGATATTCTTAATAATTCATAATCTGTCACTTAATTTGCATTAGCAGATTCCTTTTATTTTTGTGTTTTCCTGCTCAACGATTTGTAACATTCTTGATATCATTTTTGTTCCTTCTGTGTTTGAAAGGCTAGCTGCATCCTAGGAGGAACTGGAGAACTTTTCCGGTTCTATGGAGAACTTTTATATGCACTTGTGACTGTGGCTCACCGCAACTCTTCCACCTTTTACTTTTAATCACATAAGACGTTTTAAAAGAAATATACTAACACTGATTTAGACTCATGGACCCTGGGTGTCTAGATTCATAATCTGTTGTTCTTTCTACAAAAATTACCTCATTATGGCTGTAGTTAATTTTTATCTTTTTTTTTTACTTTTTAAAAAAAAATTTTTTTCAACGTTTATTTTTATTTTTGGGACAGAGAGAGACAGAGCATGAACGGGGGAGGGGCAGAGAGAGAGGGAGACACAGAATCGGAACCAGGCTCCAGGCTCTGAGCCATCAGCCCAGAGCCTGACGCGGGGCTCGAACTCACGGACCGCGAGATCGTGACCTGGCTGAAGTCGGACGCTTAACCGACTGCGCCACCCAGGCGCCCCTGTAGTTAATTTTTAAAATTAACTTGAAGGCAGCATGTAATAGATACTCATTAAAACTTACATATATATAAAAACTTTGTGGCCTTTATATATTTCTAATATTAACAAATTATTTTTAAAGTTTACTTTTAACATTAATAAAGAATTATAATCATAGTGGGCAAGAAGGAGAGGGGAGCTACATAGACTGATGAGACAGGTAGATGGACAGACTGGAAGCCAGTAATAGGTCAGGCTTAAACACCTTAGGTGATATCTAGGCAATATCCTAAGAAAAAGTAAGACATAAATCACATGATTTTTCAGTTTAGTGGTGAATTCTGTCAAAAATTTTATTTTCATCTTCAATTAAATATACAAAATTGGCATTTGAAAAAATAAGATGGGATTGTTATCTTAATACAGTCACAACGGATTGTTGTCATATGATTATTATAGTGTGAATGGATTATTATATAGTGATGTATATTCTAAGGTTTGCTTCCGAATTGGCTATGAGCCAGTCTAAAACTATGTAAACCTAAAGGTACAAGGGAACCTTGTAGAGAAAAATCTAATTTAGTAGAGAAAAATCTAATATTTTATATGCTCTCTTAGAAGTGATAATAACAAGAGGCCACTGGGTGGTTCAGTTGGTTATGGCTCACGTCATGATCTCACAGTTCATGGGGTTGAGCCCTGCATCAGGCTCTGTGCTGACAGCTTGGAGCCTGGAGCCTGCTTCAGATTCTGTGTCTCCCTCTTTCTCTCTGCCCCTACCCCACTCATGCTCTATCCCTCTGTCTCTTAAAACAAATAAATAAACATTGAAAAAGATGCAAAAAAAAAAAAAAAAGAAATGATAATAACAATACTCCACAGTCTACAAAATATGTAATTTACAAAGTAACTTTGCATGCAGATACTTATTCTCAAGATATTTATGTAAGAGATAACGTTTTTAGAGATTCCATTGTAAATTGTTTTTCTTTTTAAAGTACAGAATGCTTATATAAACCTTGTCAAAGCATACTCTGAATACAAGACAATAGGAACACCCAGCCCACACTTTCTCAGTAAAGACCCACTAATGTTTTTGTAATGTTATTCATCTTTATGTATATAGAATTACAGATATTTTCCGCCAAAAATTATTCTTTAGCCTTAGTCCCATTCACTTCATAATTATCTGTTTTATTTTGTTTTATTTTGTTCTATTTTGTTTTATTGTTTTATTTTATTGTATTTTATTTTAATTAATGGTACTCCACATTATTTGTATTTAACAAATTTTTCCATTATCTTTTTTTCTGATCCAGGATCCAATCCTGTATTGGATTTGATTATCATATCTTCCTAATCCCTTCTGGTCTGTGCCAGTTTTTGTTTTGTCTTGTTTTAGTTTTTCCTTGGTTTTCATGACCTTGACATTCTTTTGTATATGTATATGTATATGTGTGTGTAATATATATAAATGAAAATAATTAATGTTTATTTTTGAGAGAGAGAGAAAGTGCAAGCAGGGGAGGGGCAGAGAGAGATGGAGACCCAGAATCCAAAGCAGGCTTCAAGCTCTGAACTGTCAGCACAGAGCCCAACACAGGGCTTGAATTCATGAGCCATGAGATCATGACTTGAGCCAAAGTCAGATGCTTAGCCAACTGACTTTGCCACCCAGGTGCCCCTAATATATATAAAATTTTATTTTAAGTAGGCTCCACACCCAATGTGGGGCTTGAACTCATGACCCTGAATCAAGAGTCTCATGCTCTACCAACTGGACCAGCCAGACACCCATGACCTTGACATTCTTGAAGAGACCATCTCAGCTTTTATTTAAGTTTTTTGTTATTTATCTCTTCCAGTTTACAGAGTACTACTGTTTTATTATCTACCTAACATTGTGGAAGCTAAGATTAATTTAAATTATTTAACATTACATTCTGTATTTTATCACAGTTCAAAACAAACATAAATGTGAAGAAAACTATTTTGGTTGTCCTAGTGGAAGGTGTATTTTGAATACCTGGATATGTGATGGTCAGAAAGATTGTGAGGATGGACTTGATGAGTTCCACTGTGGTGAGACATTCTATCTTGCTCTGTGACATTCTGTCTTTTTCTGTATGCCTTATTACTACTTATATGCTGATGTTCTCTTTTTTACATAGGAATTTTATAAAAAATGTTGCTAATTGATTTTAACAATTTTCATTTTTATTAAATAATACAAAATGATAAAAATTAAAATAGAACAGAACTTATAATAAAGAATAACAATCTCCTGTCCCAGCCTTTTATTTGAACATTAATGGTTATCTTTATCAATCTAAATGGTACACCTTTATTTTCTGACTTATTAACTTGAAATGCTAATATATTTACTTTCTGCTATAAAAAATAAGGTTTTAGTTCGCACTACTCATTATACTCTGCCTACCTATTAACATTGTTATTCTAAATGTTTCTATTAATTACATGTATTGTTTTAAATAGTTTACTTAAATTTGTATTTCCTCAAAATCTCATCTCTCAGCATCTAACCTCCTAATTTCTCATGTGTACATTTCATTTTACTTGGCAAGGCAAGACAGCACTTTGAAAATTTATTTTATAGAATTTATGGATTTTGTAATTTCTAGGCCAAAGAAATTTCCTACAGGGAAACAAAGCATATATTCATTATTTCCATTTAACACAAATAACGTACACTGTGGTGAATAGACAAAGTAGAGGAAAAGATTAAAAATGGATCTTCTATGAAATGTCAAACTCCTCTAAAAGTAAATGTCATCATGAAATATGAAGGTGCATTTTGTTTGATTAAGATGCTATATATCTTTACATTAGAGCCAGATTCTGAACAGGATTAACAGAGAACTTTACAAATAGTTTATGTAGATTCATAGTTTCTGGACAGGAAGCCATTATACGGTTGTACTTTCTTTAGTTTCATTTTTTCCAGGCTTCAGGTTTTCTAAACTCTTTTCAACAGGTCTTCTAAGTGAATATTTTAAATAAAGATGCAAGGTTATTAAATAATTTATAGGATCAAAATCAAATGTCTATTTTTATTCTCATTTACATTTGGAACACTTGAATTTGGAAGGGTTTTATTTTGGATTTTGCCTGGTAATAAATAGGCTGAGTGGAGGAATAGGCCAAGGGTGAAGGAGAAAAATCACAAACCTGACTTTGGAAATAAATGGAGTACACTATTATAAATGCATAATTTGGTAGTAAAATACAAGCCACCATGCCAATGAATTTGGATGTTATTAGTCAGCCTTAAGGGTCCCTAAGAGAGAAAAGTAAAAACACTTAAGGTTTAGTAGGTAGGGGTGTAAAACTGGTGGCCTGTCTTTGAGCTAAAAGCCCCTTAGTCACCTCATCATTATAAACAAACATATATGCTGGTGAATATAGCATATTGTGATCTTGCCTTAGAAGCATTTTTTTCTCTAGTTGTTCAAAAATCAATTAAAAATTAGACGGATGACTAGACCACACTTGGAATATTTGTTTTATATCTATGTACCAGATGTTCATTTTTTAATGACACCCTGGAATATATATTTAGGGGAGAGTGGCCAGCATAATTCTGTGAAAATTCTGTGGGAGGAAAAATGTTGCATAACCTGAACACTCAGCGGGAATAAGCAGGCTGTTGTCAAAATTTTATAGAGCTGTAGTAGAGAAGAGAAATTTGGCTTGTTTTATTATAAGACAATTGATTTTAGCGAAATCTAAAGGAAGGCCTTTCTCACTGTCAGATCTGTCCTAAGATGGTCTCACATGATTTTTTTTTTTCTTTTGCATCTAAAGCAAACATTTTTGTTTGTTGTCTAGATTCTTCTTGTTCTTGGAACCAATTTGCTTGTTCTGCACAAAAATGTATATCTAAACACTGGATTTGTGATGGAGAGGACGATTGTGGAGATGGATTAGATGAAAGTGATAGCATTTGCGGTGAGTTGTTTCTTTTGTGTTCTCATTCAATTCTTAGGCATATGATATATGTGCACTACAATTTTAGAGCAATCAAAAACATGAAACTCTGTTTTTTTACTCTGTTAAATTTAATTTAAATTTACATATACATTTCCATGTAGCTGGTTTTATTATTTTAATGACAACCTGTCGTTCTACTATTTTTACATACACAGTTATTCAGTTTTTAGGATTTTTCCTGAATATTCACAATGAATACATTTGCAAATTTTATTTTTTTTTAGTATTCAATTACTTCTTTGGAATAGATCTCAATGACTGAGAATACTTGGATCAAATAATCAAACATTTTTCATGGCTCATGATATGTATTGCTAAGTGGCCCTCAAAATATACTGATTTGCACTGTCACAAGCTACCCGCACTATTTATGTTTGTATATATGTATTATAGTGATTGTTATTAGTGGATTGTTTTAAATAGATAGTAAAGAAGGGGGATATTTATATATTTTTAAGTGTACTTCAATAAACAGCTTTCTAGGATTAGAGATAGAATGTCCCACTATGTATCAACTACATAGCCAGTGTAATTGCTTTCAAATAATCACAAACATTTAACTAATAACTTAAATGGGATTATTAGCTTAATTTTTTAAGGGGAAAAAGAAGGAAGTGATCTAGTCTGTATAAATTTATTACAAATGGACAGGCATTCTACTATTTATTTATGTGTCTTTGTGTTTATCTTTCTGATCTGTTTCTATTTGCATGTTTGTATTATAGGCATAAAATCTTTACTCATTGTATTAGCCCTATTTCATAGGTTTTATCATCCTTATTTTAGAGAGAAAAGGACCTGAGTCATAGAATAAGGTGCATGTACAGAGTTAGGTGTACTTAACACCATTTTTAAATTTCAGTAGTTGTGGCCTTTAAGGTCCCTTCCACTGAGACAGGTTGATAGGATTTTATACTATTCAAGTTGTTTGTAAACAACATAAAATTAAAGATGTCCCCTGAAAGCAGGCAATTTATTTTCTTGTATTTAAGCCACCCCAAATCTATCTTTTGTTTACATAGCTGAAACAGTTATGCGGCAGATAAATACAGAAGGATCACTATAGAAAAGCTCTGAAAGGAAAAAGAAATCAGTAATCAATTAGATGTTTCACCAGTGGCTTTTAACTACTTTTTCCTCTTTGCTATTAATTTTGTTTTAATTTTAACAAAAGAATCACCTACTTACAATGAGGTGAACATGTTGCCAGTCTCTAAAATCATCTTGGATTTGACCTTTTGTTTCACCCTACACCAAAGTGCTCAATTGATACCTCTGTCTTTTCTGAGTGGACACAGCAAAATAGAAGGTATAAAGCTTATGCAATCATACAGAGCTGACTTATCCCACATCTGCATTTTTGCTACCTATTAAGAGGGTACAAAAAATCTCCCTTATGTAACTATTGTGATCATCTATCATGAATCAATGTATACAATATAAATGTTCTTTTTCAGAGTATTATTGCCAATCTACATCTATCAATGTGCTGATAACTTTTTAAATAATTAAAATGGTAATGGACATGTTTACCTGTTGTCAAAACCTGTCTGTTTAATTCACTTACAGGTTGTATTTTATATGCTAACTGCTAAGCTGGTGACACATACAAAATCTTTAGACCAAGTATCATTGAATGAACTGAATCTAATATACTAGGTTTGGAAAGAAACTTTATAAATAATTTATCTCAGTAGTTCACAACCTTAAGTGCACAAAATATTCTTCTTAGAAGTTTGTTAAAAATGTAGATTCTTTTTTTAATTTTTTTAACATTTATTTATTATTGAGAGACAGAGAGACACAGAGCGTGAGCAGAGGAGGGGTAGAGAGAGAGAGATACAGAATCTGAAGCAGGCTCCAGGCTCTGAGCTGTCAGCACAGAGCCCAACGCGGGGCTCGAACTCACAAACTGTGAGATCACGAACTGAGCCACCCAGGTGCCCCAAAAATGTAGATTCTTAATCTTCATCTTTAAATATTCTAATATGGGCTGTAAGCACAACCTTTCTTAATAAACACAATAATCGTTTTGACTTGGAATCTGAGGATCTCATTTAGTTAATAAATTGCTTTAGGTCACTCAGAGAATCAGTAATGACAGAGCTAGGACCAGAATTCAGATTTCTGGAGGATTTCCTAAATGGGATAGTAACTCTTACCAATCAAATATAATATCTGAGCAGGTACCCAAGATGGATCTGGTGGAAATCTTTCAGCTTGTCTTCCTTTCCTGGAATTCATTTCCCTGAGGAAGGCAATGTGTCTCCAGATGGCAGGAGTAACTATGGAATGATGCCATGAGTTTTTTCTTTGGCCCATTTTCTTTCCAATTGACTATGATGTTTTGGCATGCTCTTAACACAGAATCTATTGAATACTATCAAGGGAGTCAGGAAATTAGCTGCAAAGAGCTTTATGCCATTTTATAGCTTGAGGTGTCTTAGTAATTATCTAGTCATTTCCCTCATTTTACAAATAGTGAAGCTCAAACACTAGTCTTCTCCAAGGTCATAGCAAATTAGATTTCTCAATAGCCAAATTGATGTTATATCTATTATGCCTACCTTGAGAATAAATTGGGTGATAATCGGAAAGTAGACAAGGAGTTTCACATGCACCAAAACTTCCTTACTAGGGAGAATGCCTTTTTTTTTTTAAACTCAAGCTAAATAATAAAAATATTATGGAAATTAAAGCACTAATTGAGAGTATAATAGTAAAAGTGACACTTTATATTCTAATGGCAAGTTTGAAAAGATAGATCATTATGAGGAATAGTATAAAAATAAATTCTGGAGGAAGATAATTTTATTATAGAAGGTACTAAAGACATAATAGTTAGCAGGTAAATTCATTTTTAAATGAAAGCAACATTTATTTAATAGATTTTTTATGATTTCTTCCAGGAATAGATATCATATTAAACCTCATTCTATTAGCACTGATCCCCAATCAAATGAGCACATGTGAATTACCTGGAGGACTTTTCTACATTCACTTGCCATCCTGTCTTCTAAGCTAAAGTATATGTGAAGGACAGTCATGTTTATGAAGGAGAAAATCCTCAAGGGGTTTTATATGGGCACCCTGTTGCCCTGCCGTATTGAAAACATTGCCTTGAAAAGCATTTTCTGCTCCTAGCAACTCTACAGCTGAAAAGAAAGATGATAATTATATAATGAAAGCATGTTGGTCACTGCTTTAAATGTTTGGAAACAAATATCTCTCTTCACTCCATTCAGTCATATTGTATTTTATTCCTGGAGATAATAGCTTTTTTTTTTGAATAGTTCTAACAATGTGTTTTCTTCCTTTTCTTTCTTTCTTTCTTTCTTTCTTTCTTTCTTTCTTTCTTTCTTTCTTTCTTTCTAGCACCTTTCTATGGGCAGCTTTTGCTCTCAGGAAAATGAAGTTAAAGAAATGTTAGAACATGATTTGAGGGTCATGTAACTGATTCATTCAACAAACATGTTATATAAATAAAAGCAGGAGCTAGGAAAATATCATGAGAAATAATCATGTTCTGTTTCATATGTTTACCCTATACCCACATAAGGAGAAACAAAGAAACCACCAATGACCCTTTGAATTTATAGTGAAAGTCAGCAAGCATTTTTTTTCTTTCTGTATACATCTGAAAAACATCATACATCTAAAGGGACATTGAATTGACAGAGCAAAGGTAAATTCTATTTATTAAGTGTGTATGAAAAAAAGGAACACGCATACGTTTATTCTTTTCAGCCAACACAAGGTGGGGAGTAACAATCATAGCATTAGTGGTTAAGAGAAGGTGCTTAGCAATCAGAAGAGTTTTGGACTCCTAGCTCAACCTGTGGGACTTTCAACTTCTCTGAGGCTCAGTTTTCTTTCAGTGAAATAAGGCTAATAATAGTCTACTGGTTGGGATTACTGCAAAAATTAAATGAGTGAATATATTACGTGCCTAGGATATATTAAGCAATAAAAATTTCATTATTATCATTACATTGTTATTATAACTATTACTATTATTATTATTATCCTTATAGGTTCTGTCTTTTATAAATGTTATCAAAGTTTATTCACAAGTCTATGACATACCTATGCTTTGCTACATCTTACAAGCAGAAAAGATCTTTATTGTTTTCTGCCATGTAGCCTTAAGAAATCTAACACTTGCAATTAGGAAGAAATGCATTCTGGGAGGAAAATGTGTAAACATCTGTAGGAGAAGGATGCTATCTAATGATTCCAAGTAGCTACAATCTCTTCCTTGTTAGCAACATTCTTCTGTGTCCTTTCTTTCTAAGGGAAATATAAATGTTAGACTTCCCCAGCAGACATGCAGTGATCTTAATGGCATTCTTTCCTTGGGTTTCAGGCACTGCCACCTGTGCAACTGACATGTTCAGCTGTCAGGGCTCCCATGCCTGTGTGCCACGGCACTGGCTTTGTGATGGTGAAAGGGACTGTCCAAATGGAAGTGATGAGCTCTCCACAGCAGGCTGTGGTAAGACACGTGAAGGAAAGCTGCCGCAGCACCCTCAGACTCTTGCTTTTGTAGTATTTATCATCTCACATTTTCTCTCACTTTCCCACTCCCTGGACTCATACATAGTACCAGAATTAATCAGGTGGGATGTTGTCATCAGAGTAGTTCAGCAACCCCTCTAACCAGCTACTGTCCAGAGATTTTCAAACATGCACATTGGGATTACCCATTTAAAAAACCATTCTGATGAACACAGACCCATCTCTTCTCTTCTGAGATTATGTAGCTATCTGATGTTGTGTGACTATAGTAGATTTGTTATTTTCTTTTTAGAACCCCACCCCCAAAAAGTGTTTTAGATTGCCTATTACAGACACTCTATAAATGACTGATGTGATCCCAAATAACTACTGATCAGAAGGTCAGTAAACACCTATTAGTCCTGCGGAGAGGGTATTAACCCTTAGGTCAGGTAAAAATAGTATGGATATAGCTGAATGAAGCTGGGGAATCAGGGGAACACCTTTGGAGGTCAAACAATTTACTAAGTTTCTGACTCTTGGTCACCTCAGGAAATGTTCACGGAATTACTCAGTAGTAAAAATTTAGATAAAATCTTTTGCATGATCAAGAGAATGAGGGGCCTGAATATTTGAAAACTGTCCCAAGGTCACATAGGGGATCCATTGAGCTGAGCAAGTTGTCAGAAACAGTGCTGTGAATTCTGGCCATTAAAATGAATTCTGCCAATCATTTCTCCAATGACCTGTCTTCAGGTCTTTAAAACTGTATTTGAAGCCATAATATAGGTGTGTGTCTGTGTGGGTATGTATATATGGGTGGACGGGGTAGTTAAAGTGGAGAAAGAAAAAGAAAACTATGAGGCAGGCCTATGTGTTCAAAACTCATGCTATTATAGAATAGTTCACTTTGATCTTGAAACCGATATGTGTGTCTATAAAGGTCAATGGGGCCACTGAGGGCTACATAACAAAGGATTATGCATCAATTCAGTGATCCAGATGGCCCCAGTATACTATTGCTATTGTAGTAAGTTAACACTCTGGGAGACATATTAACACTTTTGGACCTCATGGGTGCTGTTAAGTAAATTATGCTAAAGTACAACAAATTGTACTCAAGTGACCTGAAAGCGTTAATGCCAAATAAGCCTCTGTTGCTTGGTGTTTTAAAGAATAATTCATGTATTAGAATTGGCATAATTCACTTCAGTTATATAACTGTCACAGAGTTCAAAGTTAGCGGAGTTATTAGTAACTGAATTTTACTATGATTATAATGGGAAGGTTTTTTTTTTATATATGAAATTTATTGTCAAATTGGTTTCCATACAACACCCAGTGCTCATCCCAAAAGGTGCCCTCCTCAATACCCATCACCCACCCTCTCCTCCCTCCCACCCCCCATCAACCCTCAGTTTGTTCTCAGTTTTTAACAGTCTCTTATGCTTTGGCTCTCTCCCACTCTAACCTTTTTTTTTTTTCCTTCCCCTCCCCCATGGGTTCTTGTTAAGTTTCTCAGGATCCACATAAGAGTGAAACCATATGGTATCTGTCTTTCTCTGTATGGCTTATTTCACTTAGCATCACACTCTCCAGTTCCATCCACGTTGCTACAAAAGGCCATATTTCATTTTTTCTCATTGCCACGTAGTATTCCATTGTGTATATAAACCACAATTTCTTTATCCATTCATCAGGTGATGGACATTTAGGCTCTTTCCATAATTTGGCTATTGTTGAGAGTGCTGCTATGAACATTGGGGTACAAGTGGCCCTATGCATCAGTACTCCTGTATCCCTTGGATAAATTCCTAGCAGTGCTATTGCTGGGTCATAGGGTAGGTCTATTTTTAATTTTCTGAGGAACCTCCACACTGCTTTCCAGAGCGGCTGCACCAATTTGCATTCCCACCAACAGTGCAAGAGGGTTCCCGTTTCTCCACATCCTCTCCAGCATCTAGAGTCTCCTGATTTGTTCATTTTGGCCACTCTGACTGGCATGAGGTGATACCTGAGTGTGGTTTTGATTTGTATTTCCCTGATAAGGAGCGACGCTGAACATCTTTTCATGTGCCTGTTGGCCATCCGGATGTCTTCTTTAGAGAAGTGTCTATTCATGTTTTCTGCCCATTTCTTCACTGGGTTATTTGTTTTTCGGGTGTGGAGTTTGGTGAGCTCTTTATAGATTTTGGATACTAGCCCTTTGTCCGATATGTCATTTGCGAATATCTTTTCCCATTCCGTTGGTTGCCTTTTAGTTTTGTTGGTTGTTTCCTTTGCTGTGCAGAAGCTTTTTATCTTCATAAGGTTATAATGGGAAGTTTTAATGCTACTTCTACATGGCTTCCATATCTTTTTTGAAAACAAATTTGTTGGAAATAAGTTACACTTGATTAAATCCAAGGAATCCTTTTTGTTTTACTTACTCATTTCTCTATTGTAGTCATTACAGACTTGAAAGCAGAGATTTCCTTTTTTGAATATGGGTAAAAGAATAAATATAATACTTTAAATATCAAATTAAATATAGAAGATACTAGGTCATCACAAAGAAATATTATATAACAAAGGGTAAAAGTGTCATAGAAGGATTTCAAGGAAAAGAAATAACATTATCTTAGTAATGAAGGACAAAGAGAAAAAAGAGAGTTATTCTAGGTAGAGAGAAGTACCTATTAAGACATGAATGTGGTGGGGGGAGTTAGAAGGCATGTAAATTTTTTCAAGTGCCCATTATATGTCAATTATATTGTTAGGTTGTTTTATTTACATTATTGAATTCCCACAGTATCTCAGTGAAATGTTTTTGGGAATATGCCAAAAATAGTTGTTAAATAGATGGGAATTTAAATAGCACCTGGGAATTTACTGAGTACCTAAAATAAGCTGATCTGCTTCATATACCTTATCTGGTTCTTGCAAGAAGTTTATCAGATAGATCTTATCATTCTCGTTAAGTGAATAAAGAAACAGATAAAACAAGAAAGTAAAAACCTTCCATAAGATATAAATCATAAGTAGCAGAGTGACTTTTTGCAAAACCTTTCTCTTTCTAGTATACTATAGTGACATATATCAGATTCTTTTTTTATTTTACTTAAAAGTGAGATATAATTGACATACAACATTATATGAGTTTTAGGTAAACAACATAATGGTTTGGTCTATGTGATATTTTACAGTAATTACTATAATAGGTTTAGTTAGCATCTATTCTATAGCAGATTTTTTATATTCAAAATATCTCAAACAACCTTGAGTCCTAACATACATTAATCTTTTAAATATTAGACAAAGTAATTGAAAATATTTAAATGATCTCTTCAAACCACTATGATTCTATGCATATAGTATTAAAGTTTATTTACTCTGCAAAACTTACCAGTTTTTGAACTTTTGCTGAAGGTTATTGGACATTTTGGTCAACTATTTTCCCCATTGGTTAGGACCCTTGTTAGAGCATTGTTTTCATGAATCAGGGTTCCGAAAGAATCAGTATTCCATTTCATGGATCAGTATTCTTAATTTGATGTGGTACTTACTTTTTGGGCTTATCAGACCATAGATCTTAACCTATTTCAATATCCCAAAATCACCCAAGTTTTATTTTCATCTTTGAAACAATAGTTTTCTTAGCTATTTTGATGTTTTCTTTTCACTTCCATCATGAGCATTAGCACTCGGTAGTCTTTTCAGGTTCATTTTTCACAAAGAAGCAAGGTTTTTATCACTTTACTAGCAATCCTGCAGGCATAAGGAGAGAAAAAACCCAGCCACATTATTACAGTTGAATGATTTTTTTATCACTTATGAACTTTTGAATTCATTCTTTAGCAAACTTACAAATTGCTAAATGGCCTGAAATTTCAGGGTCACTGTGGAATTGGTGAATGTATTAATACTAAAACTTTGAATCAGCGTTCATATATTTCATATATAAATATGTGCATTTTAATATATATTATGAATTTATATGTATGTCCATATATATATTAGCAAACTTTTCTTTTTTTTGTAAATAACTATGAATTATTGAGTATAATAGCATACATTCCCCAAAGTCCTAAGGTGGGGGAAGATGAAATAGGTACTCATCTAACTTTATTTTTTGTGGTATCTTTATTAGCTCCCAATAATACATGTGATGAAAATGCTTTCATGTGTCATAATAAAGTGTGCATCCCCAAGCAGTTTGTTTGTGACCATGATGATGACTGTGGAGATGGCTCCGATGAGTCACTGCAGTGCGGTGAGTATACCCAAACTTTTCATAGAAGATGTTGTCAGGCTGAGTAAGAATCTTTTAAGATATCTTAAGAAATACGTAAATACAAGAACAACACATTTCTTTATGCACTAAGGACATGTAAACTAAGGACATGTAAACTCAGTAATATATAGATGCGCCACAATAACTTCTTTAAGCTCTAGCTTAATTACACATTGACTTGGAGATCATGCCTACGTGTAGCATATTCTTATTAGGAGCCACACAGGGAAATGTTTATGAAAATGTTTTTGGTTTAAAGTGCTTTAAACTTTAAAGACAATATATGGCTAGCTAGGTCAGTCTTATAGCCAAATGAAATACTTGAGTGAGAAAAAAAAGAATTCACAACTATCAGAGAAATTGGATACGTAATATTTTCCTTTCACCTTATCCTTTTACATGTACACTTATTTGTTAAAATTGAATAATATAATGATAAAATTTATCTTATTGCATATATATTTATAGGGCCAGTACATATATAATATACACACAAATACAAATATAACTTTTGTAGTGAAAATCATTAAAAATTCCTAGTTGAAATTGAATTCTTACATGAACCTAGTATTTTTGTAAGAAGAAAAAAAAACTTAAATACATACATGGGTAAATGTAAAATGAAAAGCATTAAAATCCACATATAATGATGAAAGGCAGTAGATTTAGTGCCCTCTTTTGTTCTTCCTGTGTTGTGTCTATAGCCTTGGTTTTTGATAGCAGTCCCTGATAGAAATCATTGGATACCAGTTTTTATGATCATTTCACCATTAAGTCATGGATTCAATGTGATGTTTTAAAAGATACATCATAACTCAAGGTGTTAATCGGAAGTACAATTAATTCTGATTGAATACCTTCCCTCTGTTAGACACTTACTCAGTTGATATGGAGATGAAAGAGACAGAGATAGAAGAAATTGCAGACAAACAGGAAGATCAGAAATACAATATAGAAAAATAGCACACATTGTCAGATGGCAATAAGAATCACAATACATGGGAGCAAAGCTGAGAGAATAATTTTTGAGTCACTAAAGAATAAAGAAGCAAGGATTGTTAGAGAAAGTCGTATTTGGATGGTAGAGAACATACACAGTGGTTAAAAGCTTGGACCTTAGAGGCAGACAGCCTGGGTCCAGATCCTGGCCCTGCCCCTTACTATCTGTGTGATCTTTGAAAAGTTATTTCACCTTTTTGTACCCAAATTCTTCATCTATTTTAATGTATATGTACATTATATGTATATATACATTATATGTATATGTATATATATATATATACATATAATGTATAATATATATATGTATATATATATATTAAGGATGTTAAGAGAATTAAGTTAATATTTGTAAAGTGCTAAGAATAGTTCTTCACACATAGAAAGTTCTTTGTATGTTTACAAATGACTGTAAATTGACATGGTTGAAGAATAGCAATTAGTCTTTTCTGAGGTAAGTTAGAAAGTTGAAGCTGGATTCTAAAAAGTCTGGAATACTTGTTAAGGAATTTGTATTTAATTATTTGGCTCCTAGTTGGCAACACACATTTGAAATAGGGAAATGCCACAGTCAAAATATGTTTCAGGACCATCTTTTTCAGAAGAGTGGATGAAATATTACCCTGGGAGAGGGGAGACATTAGGGAGAAAGTAAGCTAACTAGAAAATTATTGCAATAGTTCTGATGATTAATGATGTGATGTTAAGCCAGGGCAGAAATGGTGGAATGAGGAGAACAGAATCAGTCAGAATTCATCTACGGTCAGATATGGAGGAGAAAGGAGAATTTCTAGCTCGGATGAATTGGCGGATGGTGTGTTACTATGAATGAACTTTGGAACACAAGAGATTAAGGGCCAAGTTTTGCAGATGCAGAAGAGAAATGTAAAAAAGAATTAATTTTGGATACTTTGAATATGAAGTGTTAATCAGACAATCACATGGAGCTGTACAGTGAGTGTTTGAAAATTTAGTTCCAGAAACCAAAGGATAACCAGGAAAATAAGATTAATTTGGTGGTCATTGGCATAAAGATGATATTCAAAATGTAGCCAAGAATGAGAACACCCAGCACTGCAGACAGGAAGAGGGGAAAGCAACATGTTGAAGATTGAAGTTAGGGCTTCACCTGCAATATTTTAGGATGGAACAGGATTTGACTTCATACAGAAAGAAGGATAAAAGGGAACAGCAAACGTGAAGTTAGAAAGATGTCCAGGAGAGTGGATTATAAATATTAAATTAGGAAATTATTTACAGGGTAGTGTGCTCAACATCAAATGCTGAAGGAAAGTGAAATAGATAAAGAGTCTGAGACACCTTTGAATTCACTTGTCACTTGGTATTTGTTAGCTCAAAGAGTAATTTCAGAAGGCAGATGTGGAAATGGATATTAATGAATTGAGGAAGAGCTGGAGATAAGTGAGGAAACACTGGCTAGGGTAGTAGGAAAGAAAAGTAAGGTATAGTTAAGAGTTATGTGGATGGATTTTTATTGTTACTGGGCTGGGAGAGACTTGAATGTAATGTACATATTGACCTATTGACTGAGGAGAATGAACTAGTGAGGAACGGGAGGGAAGAAAGACCAGGGAAACTGGAGTATTTTAGAACTCTCTAATTTTGCCATTCTATGTGACAAACATCTCAATTATATAATCATTGTTGAATTATTTTTCTATTGGAATTTTGTCTATTTGTTAATAAACATACAGATCTTATTCCCTCTTTTCAAAAGTAGAATATTTGCCAGATTTACCAGAAAGTTTCTTAATGGAAATTATAGTTTTTATTGTTAACAAACTTAGGAAAAATACTCATAATATTCAAAATCAAATGAGTTTTACTTACAAACAGGCATAGATATGAACATTAAAAATTGATGGGTTGATACTGTGATTTGAATAAAGCTTTTTAATACCTCTAAGTATCAATATATAGGATAATTGCAATAGTTTTGTTTTTATTGCTTTATAAATTTACTTTTCTTTCATTTTAGCAATGTCTTTACAGTTTCAACACTGCTTCCCAAACACAAACATAGCATTACAGCTTCTGAGAATTATTATTATAACTCAGAATCACTTCATCCATATGTTCTGGTGCTATACCTAATCAAGCTTAGTCTTGAAAAAAATGTAATAGCTTTATTCTTGTTTTTCATTCAGAGGGAAATTTTTAGAAGACAGAAAATAGGTGAACAGAGATGGTGTGGTATCCTCGAGTATTGCATTTCTGTTTCCTCACTCAGAAACACTAAGATTGCCTTGTTTTTTACTTTATTTTCTGGCCCTTAATCCAGATTTCAACCACAAATATCTCTTTTCAACCACAAATATCTCTTCATTATGACCACTGTTCCCAAAAGAAATTAGAAACATTTATCATAGGAGACATGGGTAACTCCCATGGTTAACTAGGTATAGTGTACATTGGGGGATGTAGTTTTAATGAGTATTTGTTATATGAATTAGAAGGTTTGTTTTTTTGTCTCTAGCATATCGACAGTGTAATGTGGAAGAATTTAGTTGTGCTGATGGACGATGCCTCCTAAGTACTCAATGGCAGTGTGATGGAGACTTTGATTGCCCTGACCATTCTGATGAAGCACCTTTAAACCCAAAGTGCAAAAGTGCAGGTACAGAAAATATATAATATGCTTATTCCACAATTTGCTTTCTACTTTATATTTTTAAGTATTTTTTAAAGTTTATTCATTTTTAAGAGATAGAGACAGTGTCAGCTGGGGGCAGGGGAGGACAGAGAGAGAGAGGGAGACACAGATTCCGAAGCAGACTCCAGGCTCTGAGCTGTCAGCACAGAGCATGATGTGGGACTCGAACCCATGAACCATGAGACCATGACCTGAACCAAAGTCAGACGCCCAATAGACTGATCCACCCAGATACCCCCCCAACATTTGCTTTTTTAATGGCAAAACTGTGACTCTGATTGTCATTCTAGTATGATATTCAAGGAAAAATGCAAATAATTAAGCATATGATGTTTCAAGTGATACCATGCCAGATCCTAGTAATCAACTATGTTTTGAAACTACTTTTAGAAATTTAAATCTGTGCCAAAATACAAAGATTTGAGGCAATGAACTTAATGAATCCATCGCCTTGCCCCCTTTGAAAAAGTTATTTTTTCTTAATACATGATTATGTGAAAATAATTTTCTGGTATGGTCCTATTTGAAAATTTAAACATAAAATAAGCTGAGATTTACTGAGAGAAAGTCTGTATGAGTCATACTTAGGCACAATGAAATAAATTGCATATCACTTGAACAGAAATATATACATAGCCAAACTTGGTCTATTTATCATTTCACTATTCCAAAGACTGAATACATAGTCATATATTTAAAATAAACCCAATTGCTTTTTTCTCATGTACTTTACATGCTAATAGGCTTTCTTTTATCATGTATGATAATGAGTAATATTCAAGTCATCAGGTTGTAAGTATCTGCAAAACCTAAACTCCTTTCCATAGATATATTTGGAAAAACTATTATTCACCACAAATGTCCTTTTTATGCCCTGACTTAAAAATGTCAACGTTATATTTCCAGGAAGAAAAAGAATTTAGGAATATCTACCGATTCTAGATTCTTAATTTTTAGTGACATATAATTTCTTAGAGACCTGTGGCTTGAGGGAAATGTCAAACTATCATCATACTTTTAAATTCCATCTTCACAATATAGATGAAGACAGAAATACTCCATTAATTTTACTAGAGATGCTTATTTTGATTGTTAATTTTCATGGCAAAGAAAGATTTTCAATAAGTGTTGAACATGAAAGTACATTTTGCCCTTGATTTTTTTTTATATTTTGTGTATAAAATATTACACTATGTATAGAGAATTGTAGATGCACATGTATTTACCATAATTTTTGACAGATAAGTTATCATATTTGTGAATGTTTTCAACAATTGTAGTATAAAGCAATGGCATGCCCTTTATGTTCCATTTGTTTTATTTTCTTTTTCCAGAACAGTCATGCAACAGTTCATTTTTTATGTGCAAAAATGGCAGGTGCATTCCCAGTGGAGGTCTTTGTGACAGTAAGGATGACTGTGGCGATGGCTCAGATGAGAGAAACTGCCATATAAATGAATGTTTGAGTAAGAAAGTCAGTGGATGTTCTCAAGATTGTCAAGACCTTCCAGTCAGTTACAAGGTAGGTACTCATCAAAAATAGCAAATCACAAGATACATTAGAATTTGAGATAGTGAACGCTATGTAATTTACTATAACTGTAAGACTTAAAATGCATCATAATATTGTTGAAGATATATGAAAATGTTGAACATTTTCAATGTATGCTGAACATAAAGAAAAACAAAATCAGCAGAAGACCAGTGTTTAGGGAAATACTGCCATGTTGGTGGCACAAAAATATGTATGCAACTCTTAAGTTCTCATTTCTTCCCTCATTCTTTCTCCCATCTTTGAAGTGAAATGGACTGAGCATCTGTCTACCACAACATTGGATAATACAATATTGTTCATATAAACAGAAAAAAAACAGAACACATGAATTATTAGGACTGAGTGCAGGTACACTAAAAATATATCATGCCCAATATCCTAATTGACTTTTGTTAGTACCATTTTCCTGAGGAGGATGATACACTGACACAACTGATTGGCAAGAATAGCTCTTAAAAACATCTCCTTTTCATTCATGTTGGAAAGGAGGGTGCAAATGAACATAAAATTAAAGCTGCACAGTAAGTTTGATTATGGTTGGGGAAATCTTAGGAAGAGCAATTCATTCAGAAGTCAATGGTTTTTAAGTGAACACTAGTTCTGTCTGAATCAGCAATAGGACAGGCTCCTCTAAAACACAGACTCAGTCTAATGCCAGTTATAGTATTACAGAGGTTAGATTTTATTCTACTGAATTCCACACTGATCAGAACACACCTGGGGTACTATGCACACTTATGGACAGGGCATTTTAAGAGGAACCTTGACAAATTGTAGTGTATACAAATTTGTACATCCAGAAGCATAAGGAGTATGGAACACACACCTTTAGGAGTTTTCCCTCGAGCAAAGATGAATTGTTATCTGTATTCAAATATATGAAGTACTGGAATAGGGAGCAACCTAGTCTGAGTTTGTTTCGAAGGTTGGAATTATAAATTAGGAGGCGGATTCTGTTCAGTATAAGGAAAAGTGTTGTAAAATACTCTTTACTTGGAAAGAACTGTCTCATTTCTCACTACTAAAGAGGTTAAATTGTGGCTTTCTTTAAAGCATGCTAGAGAAAATATTTGTATATTGCAAAGATGTTGTATCTTTTTTCTTGCCAGCCTTGACATCCCATGATAGGCCACTTCTGTCAAATGGTAAATTTAGCCAACCACTTTGGCGTCTGTAATCTCTGAATTTCTGGTATTGTGATTAGTTTAACTACATTGATAGGATTTAATTGTATGTAGATGAAACCAGAAAACTACAATGATCATTTTCCTCTATGCAAAAACAGGGATAAAAACCAAAACACTAAGGAAGCTACATTTGTTACGAAAAATATTTTTTTAGTTTGAATATTGTATTAAGACTTGGTTAAATTTATAGACTTAAAGGGATGTCTGGGTGACTCAGTTGGTTAAGCGTCTGACCTTGGCTCAGGTCATGATCTCACAGTTTGTGGGTTCGAACCCCATGTTGGGCTCTGTGCTGACAGCTCAGAGCCTGGAGCCTGCTTCAGATTCTGTGTCTCCCTCTCTCTCCACTCCTCCCCTGCTTACACTCTGTCTCTTTCTCTCAAAAATAAACATTAATTTTTTTTTTAATTTACAGACTTAAAACACACATGTAGTCACTTATAACATTGTATTGTTGGTAAAATGAAACAAGACAATGAACCAAAATAACTCTTAATGAGATGAATATCTATCAGATAATCAATTTTGGCAATAAATATTTTGAAACCCAATGGAGCAGAAAAAAATATTATTAGTGACTTATGCACAATCAATATAAAGTGTTTCTTGAAATATTAGGGAACAGGGGCGCCTGGGTGGCGCAGTCGGTTAAGCGTCCGACTTCAGCCAGGTCACGATCTTGCGGTCCGTGAGTTCGAGCCCCGCATCGGGCTCTGGGCTGATGGCTCGGAGCCTGGAGCCTGTTTCCGATTCTGTGTCTCCCTCTCTCTCTCTGCCCCTCCCCCGTTCATGCTCTGTCTCTCTCTGTCCCAAAAATAAATAAAAAACGTTGAAAAAAAAATTAAAAAAAAAATAAATATTAGGGAACAGGTCATAGAAATATTACAGATAATTACAGATAATTACAGAAATATTACAGTTACAATTTAAATGCAGAGTTTATAAATAGTGGTTTAGTTGTATCTGTATAATATATTCTATATTTCTATATGTTTATGGAATCTATAAATCATAGAATCTGTCATCCATCTATCTAGCATCTGTGTATCTTTCCATCTATCTAAAAACTTAAATTTCAAAGTAGATCTCCTTACATTTTATCTACGTGTATTTAAAATCTGTCATAACAAATATGGTGGTAAAATCTAATAATTATAGGATATTAGATGACCACCTTTTCATATAACATCCAAATGAGCTTTAGTATTTTTATAATGCCTGCATATAAGAAGTACTTAGTACTCAGAAATGCCATATTTAGAAAACTACTGTGGTAGAAATATATATCATCCAGAGCATCATATTAAATCATACTATTTTAATTACTTTATAAGACCCATCATATAGAAATACTTGTTTGTTGATAACTTTAAAAAAAAACAGTATTTTCACCTTGACTTCTCAGAAGGGTCATAGAATGAAGTGAATATTCTAGTTAAAATAGGTAATATATTTATTTAATTATTTAGAAAGTCTCTGTGTCTGATACCTGACAGAATTGCTATGAATAGCATTCTTGAATATGTACACATGTCAAAACTAATGAATAAAATAAAATATCTATTGGGGAAACAAGACCAATATAAAAATTCAAGCAGAATCAGAAATGAGAGATTTAAATAAAGTTTCAAAGCTAACATTTTACATATTGTGTTAAAAAATATATATATATATACATACACATACATACACACACATATTTATATTCATGATAATGTGGTGATAGGAAATTGAGTAAAAAGCCTTATATACAACAAAATGCTTATATATTTGGGGGGGGGGAGCTTATTGGTTTCTCTTTTCCAGGAAATGGAGAAAAATATCCAGTAACCAATTTTTCATTACAATAGCTATAGAACATGGCAATAAATCCTCCACCAAATTCTGCAATAAAATGAAAATTGCTTACAAAAGCAAAATTTAGACCTTATGGACTGTGAACAATTTGCACGTTTGTTGTAAGACAAATACAATGTATCTAACTATTCAGCAGGGAGTAATAACATTTACTACAGCAAGGATCTTATTTTGATATGAAGGATAATTTACCATGTAAAAATAAATGTACTTCTGGGAGGGAAATAAGTTTTAATGTATGTATTAGAAATAATATTTGTAAAATATTGCTTAAAAAGCTACAAAGAAACTTCTCTGAATTTAATAGGAAAAGTTTGGGTAGCTATATTTCTTTCTGGTAGCTATATGATCCTATATAAAAATTAATACAAATCAGGAAAATTTGAAGTCATTCTTGATGGTGAGAAAAATTAAGATAATATTGAAAATACACAAATCTCACTTTCATAAAAAATGGGTTTTTTTGGTAAATGAAAATGAGAAAATTTAAAACTCAGTTTCCAAGATAGATTAATCTCTCATCTTTTATCTTTGAAGGTACAAATGATTATTCTTTTATTTCACTCAACTTATGAAAGCTAGGCTGGTAGAATGTCCCACTGAGACCTTTGGGTTATTTGGGAGCAAAAATGTTTTTGTTAAAACAAGGTTAACGGATTGGGGGAAATGATCTTTTAAAAAAATCTTCTCTTTCAATAAATAATCTTTTAAAAACTTACTGATAACCTCTTAAACATATTTCATTTGTTTATAGAAATCTATATTTAGTCACTTTTACCAATTTTACATTAAGAAATTGATTTTCTATAAATGTGGAAGCTATTTGATATAGTAGTTCTATTTGATATAGTAGTTGTATAAACCTGATGTTAGCCATTCAAAGTGATTTTCAGAAATCCCATTAAAATTAGGACACTGTTTATTTCCTTTTATAATACTCTCTGAGAGGAATTCAGTACATTCTATTACAATTCCTTTCACTTGTCCTAAAGTGCTCCTTGAATTCAACAATGCCTTATGTCAGCCTATGGATCTCTGGTTTCTGGCCTAAGTGATCTCTACTCCAGTCCTTTTCAGTGATATATTTTAGTATCCTGCCATTTTATACTTGCGTTTTTTAAAAAATATTTTTTTTAAATTGTGGTAAAATATACATAACATAAAATTTACCATTTTAACCAACTTTTTTCATTTATTTATTTTTGACAGAGAAAGAGAGCCTGAGTGAGGGAGGAGCAGAAAGAGAGGGAGGGGTAGAGACATAGGGAGAAAGAGGGAGAGAAAATCCCAAGCAGGCTCCACGCTGTCAGCGTAGAGCTGGAATGACTTGGGGCTCAGTCCCAGGAACCATGAGATCACGACCTGAGCCAAAATCAAGAGTCGGACGCTCAACCTACTGAGCCACCTAGGCTCCCCTACCATTTTAACAATTTTTAAGTGTACACTTAGGTGACATTAATCACCTCGTTTTCCTTTGCCATAGCAAAGCACTGATTGTCCTGACTTCCTTAAACAGGTAGCAGGATAAGTCTTCTCAAAGAAAGTAAGAGTTTGATGAGGAGAGTTTAGGAAATCAAACTGTGGCTTTTGTTTTGATTTGTTGGCTTAAAAATAAAACAAAACAAAAACTTGTATTTGCTGAGAATTATTAGCTAAATATTGGTGTAAATTGTTAACAATGAAAGCGCTTAAGCAATTCATTATGAGCTTAAAGCAATTCATTCCTTATAAAAGAACTTAGTAGCATCCATTTAGTTTGCTTTGGAACATTTCTGGGTGAAGATGAAGTGGCCTCTCCAGCAAATAATGTTTTTTTTTTTTTGTGCTTAAAAAACTCAATTGTTTGCTTACTATTTAATAAATGCACATATATCTCTCTGATTTTTTTCCCAATAGATAAAAAGATCTGCCATCACATTTATCCTCAGATAAATAATCTAGGTTATTAAATGTTTGCTTTGAATAACTCTTGGATACCAGTTACTCATAACGATTTAGGGTTTCTTTTTAACTCACTGTCCTTCTCAATATTCACACATTCCTTAATTGCAAAAGTGCTAAAGAGTCTTGGTAAAGATAGTATGATCATAATCATCTGGCCAATTATAGATTCATTTTGTATAATTATAATTCTCATATGCTGCCTGGCAGAGATTGAATATAGACCTGAAAGACAGTGACCAGTCACAGTACGTCATTATTTTTGGGACTGCAAAGACATACTATGGTGTGACATCAGAATTTACATGCTGGTTAGTAAATATTGCATATCATCATCAGAGTTTCATATATTACATGATAGAGAGATGCTGAACAAAAGATTTGATGACACAAAAAGTGATTAAATTATAGTGGGAAATTATGTTAATATTATTTTATTTCCCCAAACAACATCAGCATGCCAAGTTATGGGATCAGACCCAGTTGACCAATGTTAATTGTGCCTTAGTATATGTTATAGACAGTCTCAGCAATCCTCTGGCTTTATCCGGGCAACTTCACCCGTATGTCTCTAGCTTCTCATCAGTTAACTAAAAATAATAATACCTACATCACTGATTTCTGTAAGGCCTTGTTGAAATAGCATATGTACCAATGCTAGTAATCTACAAAGCTCTGCATAATCATTAATTCTTATGATCGTTAAAGTCTTCTAAAAAGTCAAGATAATGCAGTAGAAAAAGAATGAAGGAAGTTGACTAGTTTTGTGGTCCTTGCCATGCTATGGCCACATGGCTTTGATGATGTCAGTTAACTTTTATAAAAATCTTGCCAACCTCGGATGATCAAATGAAGATATTTGGGAGAATTTGTTTTTAGCTTTAATATTACTTAATATACATAATTCTTATTAAAGGTTAATCCCTGGAGACAGAAAGACTTGCCATTATCTATTCTTTTTTTTAATTAATTAATTTATTTTTTTAAGTTTACTTATTTATTTTGAGAGACACAGAGACAGCATGAGTGGGGGTAGGTCAGAGAGAGAGGGAGACAGAGAGTCCCATGCTCTCAGCATGGAGCCCGATATGGAGCTCAAACTCGTAAAACCATGAGATCATGACCTGAGCTGAAACCAAGAATCAGATGCTTAACTGACTGAGCCATCCAGGCACCCTGTCATTATCTATTCTTAAATGATTTTCTTACCTGAATCATGCTAACAGGATATCCAATAGGAAAAGACAGTGACAATGATATGAAATGATTATACTTGTTTCTCATTCTTTAGTGCAAATGCTGGCCTGGATTCCAACTGAAGGATGATGGTAAAACATGTGTGGACGTTGACGAATGCTCCTTGGGATTTCCGTGTAGCCAGCAATGCATCAATACATATGGGACCTACAAGTGCTTTTGTACAGATGGGTATGAAATACAACCTGATAACCCAAATGGCTGCAAATCACTCTCAGGTATGGAATTGAACTTGTCCACTGATCCAGCCTCAGTTACACATATGGATTCTGAGTTTTATAGCTATTCTTACTGAATTCACTCCCCTTTGCTGTTTCTGAGAAATCAAAATTCTTCCTTACTTACCTTGATATAGGGATATGTCACTCTAATTTTGTGTGCTGTCCACATACTGTTCTGTTTGTAATAAAATCACATTATGGTCTTGTGAATTATTAACTGATTTTTAGATTTTGAGAGTGCTCAGAGGTAAAAAGAACTATTTCTAGCATTTTTTCCTGCTGCATCATAGGTTCTTAAGAGAAGGTTTGACCAAGACTATTAAAGAGCCTATTGTGACTGTATTATAATAGCTTTCCTTCTCCCCTATACCATACATGCTCATATACGTATGCCAAGAAGGTCAATAATGATAATAGTAATGATGATGACAACAATAGCAATAAATCAGCTATATAGGGCTACTTGAATTCTTCCATAGACTCAACAAATGTTATTAAACTTCTCTTTGTTTCTAGTAGTGAGTTTGACTTTGTAAATTAGAAAATTTAATAGAACGTGGGCCATAATTTTAAAAATATTATAATTCATTAGGGGAGAAAATCACACATATTAAAATCATGCAAAGCAATATATAATAAATGGCTGAGCAAAAAATGATACACAATATTGTCTCTACCCCCTCACTTTCTGTGAATCAAACAGCATTGCTAGCTTCTTATGTATATGTATGTCACATTTCTATGACAGCGTAGAGTATATTATGCTAAGCAAAGTAAGTCAGTCAGAGAAAGACAAGAGGGTGCTCAAACTCCTGGCCCCAGAGATGATGACCTGAACTGAAGTCAGATGCTTAACCAACTGAGCCACCCAGATGCCCCCCAGGCACCAGGAATTCTTTTTTTTTTAATTTTTTTAAACGTTTATTTATTATTGAGAGACAGAGAGAGACAGACCGTGAGCAGGGGAAGGGCAGGGAAGAGGGAGAGGGAGACAGAATCTGAAGCAGACTCCAGGCTCTGAGCTGTCAGCACAGAGCCCGACGCGGGACTGAAACTCATGAACCGCGAGATCATGACCTGAGCTGAAGTCGGACGCTCAACCGACTGAGCCACCCAGGCGCCCCCAGGAAGTCTTAAAATTAGTTTTTCAACTAGTTAACCCTTTGCACATTATAGAGAAACAAAAAAACCCTTTCAGTTTTTTTGTGTGTTTGCTTTTTTTTCACTTTTACTTATTCTTGGAGTATTCCTCACTGAATCAATTTGTATATTATTTGAAGCCTGTTGTTTTGTTTGCAAACCTACTTGCTACATCATGCATTCAGCCACATGAAATAAGAAAAAAGAAAATCACAAAACCAGTCAATGTTTTTGTTACTTTAAACTTTTCAGAAAGGAGGGTATGAAGGAGATGAATGCTGATGATTACAATTTTTATCTCATTATATCATGTGTCCATGCTGTAGTTGTTTCTCATTAGCAGCAATTATTAGAAACTAATAATGATACAAAAATGTGTTCCTGAAGCATAATTCTTTTGCTAAAGAGATGGATTTTTTCCAACTTTATTGAAGTATAGTTGACATTTAGCTGTGTAACATATAGCTGTGTGACACATAGCTGTGTAACAGGTCTACACATGATACACTTTAGATATTGCAACATGAGTGCCACCATAGTGTTAGGAATCCCTCTGTCACTTCACCTAATTACCATTTCTTTCTTGTGGTGATAACATTTAAGCTCTACTCTCTTAGCAACTTTCAAGTATGTAGTATTTTACCTAAAATCACCATGCTGTGCCTTAGATCCTCAGAACTTATTTATCTTCTTACTGGAAGTTTGTATTCTTTAACCAACATCTCCCCATTTCTCTCACCCTTCGTACCTGGCAACCACCATTCTACTGTCTGTTTCTATGAGTTTGACTTTTTTGATATTCTACATATAGGTGATAATCACATAGTATTCATCCTTCTCTGACTTCACTTAGTATAATGTTCTCAAGGACCATCCATGTTGTTGTAAATGGCAGAATTTCATTATTTCTCATGGCTGAATAATATTCCATTGTGTGTGTGTATATGTGTATAATGTATAATATAGTATATGTATATAATATATAAAACATAATATTATATACTATATATATATATATATATTATATACTATAAAAAATACATATGCGTAAATACATACATATAAATTGACACATGCATGTAAACACAGATACATATACATATATTTATATATATGTGTATGTATGTCACATCTTCTTTATTCATCCATTGTGGACATTTAGGTGATTTCCATATCTTGGCTGTTGTGAATAAAGCTGTCATAAACATGGGAGTGAAGATATGTATCTTTCTCATCATGTTTTTATTTCCTTTGGATAAATACCCAGAAGCAAGATTGCTGGTTCATATGTTGGTTCTATTTTTAATCTTTTTAGGGACCTCCATACTGGTTTTCATAGTGGATATACATTCCTACCGACAATGAACAAAGTTTCCTTTTTCTCAAATCCTTGTCAACACTTGTTATCTCTGGTGTTTTTGATGATAGATATTCTAACAGATGTAAGGTGATATCTCACTGATTTTAATTTGTGTTTCCCTGATTATTGTTGATGTTGAACATTTTTTGATGTACTTGTTGGCCATTTGTATGTCTTCTTTGGAAAAATGTCTATTCAGTTCCTCTGCCCATATTTAAATCAATTTATTTTTGGTTTTTGTTATTGATTTGTATGTGAGTTCTTTATATGTTTTCAATGTAACCTGTTATCAGATATATAAGTTACAAATATTTTCTCCCATTTCATATGCTGCCTTTTAATTGTGTTGATTGTTTATTTTGCTGCACAGAAAGAAACTTTTTACTTTAATATAGTTCTGCTTATTTTTGCCTTTATTGCTTGTGTTTTTTCTGTAATATCTAAAAAAAATCATTAACATGACCTTAAAGGAGCCTTTTGTTGATATTTTCTTTGAGGAATTTTATAATTTCAGTTATTACATTTAAATAGTAAAGAACAGAACTACCTAAGTATTAAGGTAGACCATGACTGGGGTGCCTGGGTGGTTAGGTTGGTTAAGCGTTGGATTCTTGATCTCAGCTCAGGTCATGATCTCACAGTTCATGAGATCGAGCCTGGTGTGAGATTCCATGATGACAGCATAGAGCCTGCTTGGGATTCTCTATCTCCCCTCTCTTTTCTGCCCCTCCCTTGCTTGTACTCTTTCCCAAATAAATAAACATTAACAAAAAAGGTAGACCATAACTGACTAATTTTATATTTATACATATAGTTGACAAGGGATGACAAGGTGCCTTCAACCTCAGACTGACTCTCTTGAGTAGGGTTCTGAGTCTCAATTTAGCATCAACACAAAGACTGAATGATTGATTGGGGATCTTATCCTTGCTTATAGAAGGAGATGTCCGGCATGTGTGATACACATTTCTTTTTTTTTTAATTTTTTTTAATGTTTATTATTTTTGAGAAAGAGAGAGAGCAAGCCTGGAAGGGGCAGAGAGAGAGGGAGACACAGAATCAGAAGCAGGCTCCAGGCTCTGACCTGTCAGCACAGAGCCCAATGAGGGACTCGAACTCACAGACCATGAGATCATGACCTGAGCTGTAGTCAGCCACCCAACCGACATAGCCACCCAGGCACCCCTGTGATACACATTTCTAATCCCTGACATAAAGTATGATAAAAAATAATACACTACCCTATTAATTATATATTTACTATGAAACTAAATTATATGAAGAGGAAAGTAGTAGTTTTTAATATAAAGTAAACAAACAGGACAATAACTCTGTAACAGTAAATGATTTCCAATAAAATCCATATTAAATTACATAAAGTGACTACTGTCTTCTTCATTGTTTTTTTCTTCTTCTTTTTTCTTTTTCTTTTGTAGTTTCTACTGACATTAAATTTGCTTACAAGGCAACTAAGCATATGACTGCATCTTAGAAACAAAGCTATTTATAAAGAGTTTGAACAAATCTTTAATTGAATTGCTCTAGGATTATAACAATCAAGAATGTGGTCAATTTGAATTTAAATTATTCAAATATGTATTCAAATAAACATGTTGTGTACGAAACTTTCTGAATATTTTTAAAAATCCATTTTGTTTCCAAAAATATTCTAAAAGAAAACCACTTTAAAGGTTTATATTTGGAGCATGGTCAGATTCCTATTATTATTTTTCCTAGATTCTAGAACAAATGAGATACTAAAATATATTGGAACAACTAAAAGAAGGAAATAAAGATTATTAAAGGAATTAAAAAGCAGGATTATGAGGAAAGGTGAAATTGATTAACAAAAATTGTAGAACCTGGAATTCAGAAGTTATTTAAGAGAAGTCTCCAGGCAGATAAAAGAAATATGCATAGGCAGTGATACTCTTGATTTTCACCAAAGTCATTCTGACAGTATAAGCTGGTTATTTGATTATCAAGAAAGATTTTTCTGATTATATGAATGTTTAGCTGTACTGTAGTATTCTAAGATATGTGTAGCTTATTCTTTCCCAAAATTCATTTTAAAAAATCAGATTATGACACCAGATATTTTCCGCCAGTTGCAAATAAATTAGATAACCTGCTGTTCACAAAAACTGAGGGAAAGAGAGGGATGCATTTAGAATTATCTAGATTTTCTATACTACCTGCGTATCTGCTGTTTTTTCATTTTACTGTAAATTGAGATATTGAGATATTCAGTGTGAATTTTTTAACCATTAATCTACTGTAGAACACTACATTTAAATTTGTAGAAATTTAAAGTTGAAACTAAGTGAAGTTGAAAGCCATACATATAAAATTCTAATTCTGTTTTTTTTTTTTTTGTCTTGGTGTTTAGATGAAGAACCTTTTCTAATTCTTGCTGATCATCATGAAATAAGGAAAATTAGCACTGATGGCTCCAACTACACACTCTTAAAACAGGTAGGACATTCTCATGATGATTTCATATTTAATATGGGTACTCCAGATATGCATTAGAACTGTAGAAATATCTCACAATTAGAATTTATGAAGCACTTGCTCATGGACACATGTATGTTTGTATAGGAGATTACGCTAAATTTTATTCTGCTTGAATTGTCAAGGGGGTGTTCCAAACACGTAACATCACACCATATCTAAGAATGTAAAAAATATAAGATAGAATTAATGGAAGGGAAAAACTGTCTCAAGCATCGCTAGATTAGAGAAAGCATAAAATTATCTTTTAAGGTATTTCATGTTTCCCCCTTGGAATTTTAAAAATTAATACCTTTTCCAGAATTTTAAGGTTTAATTCACAGAACTAAGAAATAAAACAGGACTGACGATCTCTAGCCTTTCAAATTTAGAATTAGTAAGGGGGTGAAAGTATAATTGTAGTCGAGCCATGATTTAAAGGTTGTAAGGCATATGTTTTGGTTCTACCATCTTTATCCTCAACCTGTCCACTTCAAGAGAATCTGAGTTGATCTGTTTTGACGTTTGAGTCCTATTGTTAGGGTTTATTTATATATGTTATTTAAGATGAAAGTTATGGTTTCCATTTGATGATAGTATAGAAAACTGTGAATTGCTCACCTCAACTTTTTATTTCTCCCAGTCTGCAGTGGAAATAGCATAAAATCAAATCATTACAACTACAATGATTACTACATGGACTAGACAAATCACATGCAGTTAGTTACAGCATATTTTTGGTTGTCAGGAGAAATAGCTTCTTTGGCAAGATTCAGTTTGTATCTGTTCTGTTGTAAATGTCTTTTTGCCCCAAACTGTACAGTAGTGACATAAATATGTGAAAGCACTGTCTACAACAAGTGTGCCAAAAATAAGGATATTTCTTGTTCTTGTAGTATGGTTAAGCCAGCATTATGCATAGACAAAGAAGGCCATTCATGTGGTGATTTTTAGCAACATAAAGAATACCTGAACTATTTTTGCCACCTATTGATGGGTTCCTCTACTGCTCTTGTCAGTTTCAATCATTTTTCTTGTGAGTCTCATTTTAAGTACAAATATTCATTAGAAACTGTGATATTGACTTTTCCTGACAGTTAGATTTTCCAGTTTTCCTCTAAGCCACAGATTGAAAATGAAAATCTCACGTGAAAATCCAGATTTCTGGCTACTTATGAAAATAAATAGAAAGATATAGCAATGCTGAGCTCACATCCTTGCATGTCCACAATCCGAATTGTATGGCAGTTGACACTTTGATATAGAGGCCATGCTCTCCAATTTACAGGAGTCCTCAGACCTCCTGTGTGCTTACAACATGTCTCCTCATTCATGAATGTCTGTGAGGTTTAGATTTTTGTTCTTGAGATTGGAGTGTGCCACCGACATTCACTGTATCACACTGCCTCTCTCTAATGGTGAACCCTACAGAGATTGGGAAATATAAAAATATTTCCATGTTGTTTATAGAGACTAAACAGAAATCTACTTAAAATATAAGAATTAGACAGCTATCTCTTTAAGAGATGAATAATATAAGAGAAATAATTCCAGAGAAAAAGTTTTAGTATTTATAACTATGCTAAAATGGAAAAGTGTTTGCTGCCCAAATGTTTTTCTATATTATTTAACTTAATTCTTTTCTTCCACGCAGTCTAATTTTAAGCTTATAACAAAATTAGCAAATGTTGAAAATTATCTTTTTCTTTTGGAGTCGGTCTCCATACCCCCTCTAAGCCTCTCTATACCTTCCAAGTTAGATGTGCCAGTCCTTGTATGGCCCCTGCAAAAGGAACAGGCTTATTTTCTTTTTACTAGGTTGTTTTTGTATATTTGTTTACCATTTCTTCCTTTTAGACTCTGCTATCATAAAAGGAAAAAGTTCTCTCTTTAGGGCAGTCTGTTTATAAGCTCAGTTGAACTAATAACTAAAATAGCAACAATATTTATTGACTTCACGGAAGACTATTACAGAGCTTCAGTGACATCCCCTTGCTTTATTTTCCAATCCTGTGACTCAGGACATTTCTGCTGGTATCCCTTTTGTTGTTTTCATAGCTAATATGTTATCAGAGATTGTTCTTAATGGAGCAAAATGATTTTTTCCTGTATGCATCATTTAAGTATTTCATATACCCAAACCACTTTAATGCACACTTTCAGATAGCACTTTTTTCCTCGTGGTATCTTTTTTGACCATTGCCAATCACTAGTACCTAAGTGGGGATGACTTCCAGATAGTTTTCTTAGTGTAGTGTTTACGAAAATGAAAAGGGAGTGAAAAAGATGAGGATGCTCATAAGGACTCTGAACATCTGTCTTTTGAAAGCATTTATTAATGTGACCACTGAGTAAGGAAATAGATACCCAAAAAACTAGAGACAAGCCTTACATCCAGTTTTGCCTGCAGTCTGTTTGGAATATATCATTTCTGTCAGGGAAGATATTTTTAACTGCATTTCATTACAGCATTATAGAAATTTTCAAGGAGTTCTAGGCAGTAGAAACATTTTTTTTTCCTCAGAGATTTCTGTCTACATGTGCAGAATGAAGTAGAAAACGGAAGTAATTATATCTCCATATTTTCTCTCAGTCAAAATAAGTGAAAAAACATCCTTGTCTTAAATGTGAGAGGATTGTGTGTGTGTGTGTGTGTGTGTGTGTGTGTGTGTGTGTGTGTAGGTTATTAGGAAGAACGATTTACCCTAATATCTTGAATTTGATTCTCTTTGTTGTAGTCCATACAATCTCATGAAGCTTTACAGTGAAAAATTTTAACAGGTCGTAGATTTTTTTACCCTATGTATTCTAATATGTAGTTTTAGGTAGGCCGGCTATAATTTAAATCCATACACCACATACATAAAGAAAATGTACTTATACTTTAATAACATGGATGTTAGAAATTAAATGCATTAATCAAATATTAATTTTATTAATTTAAGTGCATTTATCAAGTAGCTTTCCAATGCTACCCACTTCAATCTCTGCAGTGGCTTTTATTCCAGTAAAATTGTGTAGAGAAACAAAACACAATTTCCTAAATTAATCATCTTGAACCAAAGGGTGCAGATCTTCAGCTATAGAAATGAAAGAAGCAAATAGGATTTTGATGAAACCAATTTTCAGCTCTGAAACCACTGAAATGGCTTTAGTGTTTAGACATTAGTTTGCCCATGCCCTTGACTTTTTTAATGTTCCTTGCATATGATTCTGAGAAGAGAGAATTGCAAAGTTTTCTGTGGGGATTAAAGGGTAAAGCTGTAGAAAAATGACCAGCTTAGATAGATGTGTCAGAATTCAGAGCTTCAATTCCTCTGCATTTATAGCTTTCATTTAATTATAGTTGAATTGCTAAATTTGGAATTGAATTTTCATTATATAAATTGATTATTGTAAAAAAAGGAATAGGATAATTCTGCCATGACTGGGTAAATCTTTCCTGAAGTTAGTGACAAGATTCTGTCTACCTTTTCTCTGTAAAACTCCAATTCATCCATCTGAATTGCAGGCCATCACAGAACCCTAACCCACTTACCATATTCCTCTGGTGTTAAAAACACTTGAACAGAAAGGATATTACAAACTCTATTGAAGTGCATTGATTAAACTTTCTACAGAACTTGGGCTATACTCAATTTATATTTTATTTTATTTTTTAATTTTTATTTTAATGTTTACTTATTTTTGAGAGAGAGAGACATACGGAGTGCGAGTAGGGGAGGAGCAGAGAGA
The DNA here is from genome assembly GCF_018350175.1 of Felis catus. Lineage (NCBI taxonomy): Eukaryota > Metazoa > Chordata > Mammalia > Carnivora > Felidae > Felis > Felis catus. The sequence goes on along the minus strand of NC_058375.1, from coordinate 131,706,469 downwards.
GCGGGAGACACAGTACCCGAAGCAAGCTCCAGGCTCTGAGCTGTCAGCATAGAGCCCGACGTGGGGCTGGAATTCACAAACTGTGAGATCATGACCTGAGCCAAAGTTGGACACTCAACCAACTGAGCCACTCAGGCGCCCCAATACTCAATTTATATTTTAAAACTTTGATTTTGCATGGACAACTTCCTAGATATGCATGCTGAAGTGCATTTAATTAAGGGGAATCCTCCAAGTTTTAGCTTGTGAATTAATATTTAACAAATCTTTTGAATCTGTGACTGAATTTTTTAAGCAGTTATAGTTGTTATTTTTTATTAGTAATGTCAGGAAGAAGTATACTTGTGTTCATTCATCTGGGCTTAGTGAGAAATTTACAGAATTGTGTTTACTTTTGTCTCTTATTTATGGCCAAAGGAATGCAATTTCCAAGGAGTTAGCCCATTTCAGATTAACTTTATAATCTCGGGCAAAGGAAAGAGATTGCTCATGTTAAGCCAAATACATAGCTAAGCATAAGATGTGAACCTGTGATTTTAATGCCATGACCACTAGACTTTGGCCCTGCTGTGAGAAGAAAAAAAAAATCAGCATTTGCCAGAACCTTTTCTGAATTGCTTCTATAACTAGGCCATCGTTAGTCTTTTAGATCATTGGAAAAAAAGAAAATTATGAACAGTAATAATGTAGCCTGGGCCTGGGTCTTAAGAAGGACTATATAAATCTAATGCAGTGTCATTATCTAATTCTAAATTTGGGAAATCGATCTGGAAGCTGAATTCAGATGTGCTAATTATCATCTTTCCTTTCCCTCCTCCCCAAACCAAACAGCGCATCTCCCTCAGGGTGCTATTCCTTAACCTATAGGACTACAGCTACTCATAAATGACCCCCAAAACAATTTGAGACTTAATCACAATTTTAGGATAAATATATACATATAATTTTACAACAGATATAAAGATATGGCAATGATCTCTTAGGGCTTTGCCAAGTGTCTATAGTGTCATTTTTTTTCATTTTTTTATTAAATTCTAGCTAGTTAACATATAGCATAATTTTGATTTTGGGGGTAGAATTTAGTGATTTATCACTTGTGTATACACAGTGCTCAACACAGGTGCCCTCCTTAATATCCATCACTCGTTTAGCCCATCCCCCACCCACTTCCCCTCCATCATATATTTTTAATATATAATATTTATAAATTAATAGACTATCCAAGCCTTAAAATGACTTAACACAATGGAAATCCTGATCCAAGTTTTGTTAGTCCATCAGGGTAGTAATATATGAGCCTTAACAAAAGGTCAGAATTAAATTAACCCCCCAGGAATTGTTTGAATTATTCAGCACCTAAGAAGATTCCCAGATCCTGATGTACAATTGTTAAATCAGTCAAAAGGCACAACTATCAAACCAAAAAACTGGGGCATCCAGAAATCCATCAGTTGAATTCGTGTTTTGTTACTTGCTAAAAAAATGCATAACCAAGAGTCTGAAGGCAGGCATATCCTCGTATATCCATGTAGGATAAAAACATGTTGGCTACTCAATTCCTCTTTGGTCAAATATTCACCTAAGGTTATAACTTTTAAATTCTAATATGGCACTATGTTGGCTAGAGGGTCTCAAGAAGAAAAAAACCCAACAACCACAACCACACCACCACCACCACCAACAACAACAACAACAAGGCAGCTAATTTATGTTGTTGACAAAAAATATTTTGGAAAAATTGGTTTCTAAACCTTCTTTTCTGACTTTCATCAGATGACTATCTGAAGCTCATCTTAAATCTTCTGTGATCTTCTGTTGCAAATTTAGGTGTATGCTCTTTTCTGGTTACTCTACAGAACAGACAATAATGACATTAAATTCATATCTATTTAACATTAAACTAAAGTGAGAGTCTTTCACTTTACTATATATATATATATATATATATATATATATATATATATATATATATATATATATATATATTTGTTTGTTTACCCACAACAGGGGCTAAACTTTATAAGCATTCCAAAATTTTGACCTACTTGGAAAATATTTTCAAATAAATTTTACAACATCTTAAATGTGTGGTATAGAGAAATGTAAAGATAAGATGCTTTTAAAAAGAATTGGTCACAAATGCTATTCATTGTCATAACTATAACTATCTAAGTTCAAAGAGATTGATTCTTACGAACTCCTAAGACATTTAAAAATAATTTCTATTAACTATTGTTCAAACATATCCTTTTTTATTTTTAGGGATTAAACAATGTTATTGCTATAGACTTTGATTACAGAGAAGAATTCATCTATTGGATTGATTCTAGCCGACCCAATGGCAGCCGCATAAATAGAATGTGTTTAAATGGAAGTGATATTAAGGTAACTAGATGTTACAATGATGGGATTATTGAATATTTTATTGGTATAGCTGACTTGAATAGAAAATTGTTATTTGATGGTAATGATACAAATCATAAAATGCATTAGGTTGGTTTGAATTTCACATTTGTACAGTGCAAGTTGATACATACTTTAAATGTGAAATATGAGGCTTTTTAATCCGTATGTTTCATTATAACACTGTTACTTGCAATAAGATAAAAATAAAATTGACTAAATAACATTCAGAACCTTATTCACAGCCCTAGAAGATGTGAGGGATGCTTTTGGCTTGAATGATTAGTGCCTGAGTTTCAATTGTATTGACTTATATAAAAGGGGAAAGTTGAGTCTGAGAATTTATGATTAAAAACATTAATTACTAGACTGTAGATTGAAATTACAGCACTATTAAAATTAACCTCCTATATTGGAAATAATTGAATGCATTTTTATAAAATCATGAATGTTCTGATTAGACAGTATCATAATTAAATACATATCACATTCTAGATATGAGCTACTTGGCTCCTTTTCTGTGTTATATTGAGTTTTAAAATGAAATTATTTGCACTGTATATATGCAGTAAAATATATTATAAAGACACTTCAATTCAAGTGTTATAGAACCCATCAATTGCCTTAACTTTTTTGTAACCATCTATAATATCATACACAAATTTTATTGGGAGCAATAAATTCCAAAAATATTAATAAAATCTTAAAATGTGTATATGCAGTGCCAGAGCAACCATTAGGTTGGGCTCAGGTGATTTGTAATGATTGTGTTTATGTATAAACTTTATTTATGTATTTATGTATAAACTGATAGTTTATAAATATCAGTATGTGACATAGATAAGGAAATGGATTTTTCTTTTTTAATTCTTTGAAAATGTATATAAAAACTATAAAAATAACATTACCCAAGCTTGATCATATTTTTATAAGACATTTAAAATTTTAATTACCTTTATATGTTTTGAATATACTTTAATATTTTAAAGGATTAACTAATATCTTGCCACCACTAGCCTATTTCTACTTTAAATAATGTCATAATATAGGGTAACAAATGAATCTTTTTTTTCCTATTGGGATTACTAATTCACTGATTTTCTTATTAGTGATTTTCTAATTCACTAATTCATGGATGACAATGTAAATTTTCAGCCATGCCATATTTATAAAATTGGAATATGGGAGAAAGAAGAAAAGATGTCTTGCAATTCAATACAGTAGATAGATACCATTGGTTGCTGAAAATGACTATGTTGTCATATGTATATGAGTACATATCTATATCTATATCTATATCAGAAATTAAAAACATACAGATTTCTTGAATTTATTGCCTTTAAGTGTTGGAGCAAAGGCAACGACTGTGGTAGTCCAAATATGGATGATATAATTCCTGTACCACTTTAGGGCAAGACATAAAAGATCTAGATCTAGATTTAGGTCTAGATTTAGATATCTTCACTATTGATAACACTAGTGAAACGATAAGTATAAACTTTCATTATTGTTTATTTCCTCTAATTATATGACCATTCACTTCTGTACAGCCCCAACTTTCAGTTTCTCATTTCACAGAATCCTGAAAAAACTGAGGACTCAGAAATAGTAATCATATAGACCAAGAATCTTGGGTTATTTTATATGCATCATATTTGTACATACAAAGCTTATATTCTTATTATAGTTGATATTGTAATGGGTTAGAATCAAGCACAGCAGTCGTATGAATTTTACTTCCTTTGGTCAGGTTAAAATAGTGTATGTTCTCAAATGTACATTTTCTGTCTTGTTGTAGATAATTTCAATAGAGCATAACCAGTTGGGAGAGTGGAGAATGCTATTGGTATCTCCCAAAATCTGTTAAAGGTTAATAATATCAATAATTCTGTGTGTGTGTATCTGTATGTGATAGAAGTTTTTCCCCTAATTTTTAGAAGACAAGTATAACAAAAATGTGCAACTCTGCAACTGTCCAACAGTTTTTTATTTTGGTGTTTACTTCTTAAATCCATATGTAATTTTCAGGGACTGATTACATATTAGGTAATTTCTCACATCACAAACAAGTAATTTTATTAGGGTAAATTTGTTCTATGTCTTATGCTTATCTAAATTCCGTTTCTAATGTTTAAATAGAATTCTATAATCTCTGTAAAAATCAAGAAGCAATTACTCGGTGCTTATTGTAGGTATTTACATTGTTAACCTTTTAAATTCTTATTTTGTTAGGTAGTGCATAACACAGCTGTTCCCAACGCACTTGCTGTCGATTGGATTGGAAAAAACCTCTATTGGTCTGACACAGAAAAAAGGATCATTGAAGTATCCAAGCTCAATGGCTTGTACCCTACTATACTCGTTAGCAAAAAGCTGAAGTTCCCCAGGGACCTGTCTTTAGATCCTCGAGCTGGGTTTGTAACATTGAGAATCTTAAATTAAAGATTGAAACTGTGGGTTACATTCAGTGTGGTAAATCTCATTCTGTAGGTTTTAACATGAAAACCAATATAAAATGTAGTGTGTAGACATTCTTACTGAGAAGTCAAAAATAGAAATGTGACTCTCACAGTGAGAAAGAAAAACATTTGAAATGATGAGATTTAACAGCAGGTATTTTTAAAAGTTTTAAACAACTATTTTTCTAACTAATCTAAATATATCAGAAATTAAAACATACAGATTCCTCGAATTTATTGCCTTTAAGTGTTGGAGCAAAGGCAACGACTGTGGTAGTCCAAATATGGATGATGTAATTCCTGTACCACTTTAGGGCAAGACACATAAGTAGTATCCATGGATAATAAGTAACCAGGTGCATTATCTGTGCACTCAAAAAAGGATAGTATAGTGGAAATACTGAGAACGATTCATACTGGAGCTGTGTGTCAGTTGCATTTCATTGTGAGAAAGGAGAACAAGTCATTGTAAGGATTACAGCCAGCAGGCTGGAGATTCCAGGTGAGGGATGAACACACATTAAGGTGTCAGAGCTTAGGTGTCAAAGTTAGGTGTATGCCTGCTAAAGTTTTATGGATTATGACCATTATCATTCACTTTTAATTATGTTTTTTTGGTAGTTAGAGAAGGCATGCCTTTCCTTTTTTTTTCTTTTTTTGCACTATAATTTAGAGTGATTATATACTCCAAAATGATCTCTGTAGAAGTTCAACCTACTCAACATGACTGTTAAAATAGCAAATGTAGAGAAAATTTTATTTTTAAAAATAGGACACATTCGCAGTAACAAGTATTATAACTGTAGTGCTCTAAATTTTCTGCTATATAAATTAATTTCACTTAATACTTTCATGAAATCACTGCTTGTATCATACCATATTCAACAATTAGACATTGCTTCTTGCTAATAGGTTGTATCTAAGTTTTTTGGTCCTTTATATTCATATTTGGCAATGTGATCATATCAAAGTATATTTTATATCTTAAGTTTAAACACTTTGGGTAGAAGCAGTACCTAATAGGAGAAGCCTTGTACTGTAGATACTCTTCTGTTTCCAAGGTAATGTGCAACTTTTAACTTTTTGCTGTATAATTATGTACCACTTTTTAACTTTTAAAGTATTTTCTTTACCATAGCAACAGAAAATTCAAAAGAATGTCAATTCTATTTTAATCGAAACAGAGTCACAAGAGAGTCTGTTTTTAATATGTTTCAGGAAATAATGACCAGATGTAATAAGTTTGACTATTATCATCATTCATTCATAAGAATGTGAATACTTTAATTCCTTCAATATTTTATCAGAAGATATTTATTTTAGCATGTTCAAAACATTACCTTTTTCTTCAAAATCAGTATGGCTGACTTAGTTTTTCCTTTCATACTCTTTAGGATGCTTCATATTAAACAAACATTACCTGTAGGTCATAATAGTTTTGTGGAATTTACTTGTTATAAAACAAAAACTGTCCTAGCCTAGTGAACATAGCTGAGTCTAGCTTTAAGTTTTATTTCTCCCAGTTACAGGTATTATTACCTTGTAAACCAAAAGCAGCCTTAAGTTGTCGTTAACATAAACCCATCCATCAAAAGTGTCAGTTAAAACGGTGAAGTACTAAATTATTGTAAATGTTATGAAAGACTCCATTGATTTCAATTTTGGATAATATTTTATTATGATATGGATATGCCACATTATAACAAAAAGAAACAGATAAAAATGGCATCTTCTTATGAAACAATTAAAGCTACCTATTTTAATACGTAAAATTTAATGACACCTTTTTGTTCATTCTGTTTTTCTCATTCCCCAGAGTGAGACAATAGGACAACTTGGATTTTAGTTTTTATGAGACTAGCTTCAGGGTGAAGTTTCCATAACTGTCTAAAATATTGTGTAATTCTGCTTCAAAATATATCAACTTATATTGTAATATTATGTAATAAAAATCCCCTTGTACCTTTCCACATCAGAATAACATTGCAATTTATGCATGTTTTGAATTTGCCAATACTACTGGCCCCTGTTTCCTGGAGAAATGTGATTTCTGTCCTGATATTTAGTGAGGAATAAGGCAAGGATTTGTTTACAGGAGAGTAAAGATCACTGGACTAATGTAATGAAGTAACTCATAATCGTGAGGTCTGTGAATTCAAGCCCTGTGTCGGGCTCTGTGCTGACACCTCAAAGCCTGGAGCCTGCTTTGGATTCTGTGTCTTCCTCTCTTTCTGCCCCTCCCCCATTCCTGCTCGCTCTCGCTCTCTCTCTCTCTCTCTCTCTGTCTGTCAAAAATAAATAAATATTATATATTTTAAATAATAGTATCCCAATGGTCACAATATCAATTTGGATATGGTAGTTACTAAATAAGAATGGTAAAGAAGATACAAGTAGACAGATCAATCATCTTCCTGGTTATTATATTGAAATTCAGCTGAGATCCAATTATCCTAATCATTCTGTTGTCTGGTTTAGTTTGAGAATTACTGTTTTAATCTATCATAAGTTTGGGGCAATTAATATTATTTACATCAATATTTATAAGAGTTGTTTATGCAGAAAAAAATATACACACATATACACATTTTAAAGTGCAATAGAAAATATAATATTAAAGCCATACTGAGCATTATTATATCTTTTTGGATGATTAACATGTTATTTCAGGTAATCACATAGCAAAAGACCATTATGATAGAAAATAAAGTGAATGTGTGATATGACTAGTTAACAGAAAATTAATGTACCCATTCATTTATTCAACTCAGATTTCTTTAACATTTAGTGTACATCTGGCAGTGCTCTAGGTAGGAGTATAAAAATAAAAGGCACAGTGCTATCTCCAGGTGTTTCACGGTTCAGTGGGTAGGTAAATAAATAATTCTAATACAATGCGTTTTTTTTAAGTTTATAAAAATGGGGGGGGGGGAATAGAAAATGTTTTTATCTCAATTGGAATCAGAGAACCTTCCTGGATAAAACTAGTGGAGTAAGAATTAGCCAGTGATGCAGTGCCCTTCAGAGCAGGAGGTATTTCAGGCCAAAAGAATAAGTAAGCTCTCTGGGAAAGCAAAGAGGACTTTAAAGAACTTGTGATTGGAAGAGATTATTGCCAATGTAGGTAATGATAGTGCAAATAAATTTGGAAAGGACACATTTTATGCTTCTGTATCTTGCCTTAAGTCATTCTTTCTTCGTAGAATGCCCTTCTTATTTTCCTCTAGTTGGAATAACTTTCTGTTTTTCCAACAAGAGCAGAAAATATCTGTTCCTATGTGAAACTTTCCCCAGTTCTGGCTAAGAAGACCCACATATTGAACACATTCCATTATATGACTTTAAAATTTTTTTAATTTATTTTTTGAGGTATAACTGACATAAAATATTATATTAATTTAAGGTGTATATATGACTGTTATTGGTATAAATATTTATCTCTCCATCTAGAAAATGAGTTCTTTTAGCAAAAGGGCCATGGCTTGATCATTTTTTGTGCCCAATACAGAAGTTGTTAAATTCACTGCAAAAGGAAATAATAAATGGGCAACTGGATGTACACAGCAAATAGGGTTATAGCTACAGGGACATTGTACCTGCATCATTGCCCAAACCAGTACATCGGTATGTAAATAACCTGCATGTTTCAAGGACAAGAGTCATAAAGGAACTTTTGTTGTAAGGGAAGGAAAGGTATACCAGGAATGAAAACTCAGTTTCTTATTTCTGTGGGGAAATAAATATTTTATTAAAATAAACAGCCACATAAAACCATCCTTTCCCTACCAAGTTTTAAACCTATATTCCTATATTTAGTCAAAATATACAGGAAATGAATATAAAAAAATTTATAATTCAAATAAGAAACAATTGCAGTTGGAAGAATTGTCTCTGAGTATATTCCCTAAATTTTGGGGGGAAAACAGTAAAAACTGAGTAGACTTCTACTTTAATTTGCTTTAAAGAAATGTAGTATATTCCATTAAACTATAAAAGACATCCTCAGGAACCACAGAAGTCTGTTGTTATGGTTACAGCTGGCATTGTTGTCTATGTTCACACTTTGTTATAACTTACAGAGTAGATATTATTTGGGGCTGAGGTTTTTCAGATGTGATCTTAGGTAAACATTACCTACCATATGGGTGAGATTTAGAACTCCTCTTTTGATACTTTCACTGAAGTTTTCATTTTTCAGCTTTAATTATTTACAAAAAATTTTGTTCTCAGCTAGTTTTTAAGAAGTTGAATTTCAGGTGTTGAAAATACCAGTACACTAGTACAGACTTATTGAAAAACTTGAAAAAAAAAAGGATAGTAATAGGGCTTAAGTATGGAAAAGGAAATGAAATTTAGTCATCAGAAGGTAGCTACCCATAAGAAGAGAGAAATCCTGTGTCTGTGAAGACGCATTTATACCTGAATACAGTTAAACTATACTTTTCTTCCATGCAATAGAATATATTCTTTTGGTTGATTAGTACTTAAATAAAAAAATCATGTAATAACACAAAATCCAGAAAAATCATGTAATACTATACACACAATCTGGATGCAACAGGTAAACTATTAACCAAACACAATAACCTATTAATAACCTATTAAATAAAACCAATATACAGAAAGTGTACACATTTATGTGATATATATTACATATCTAGTACAGATGAATAATAACAGTTAATGTTTGCTAAACACTCCATGCTTATCAGTTTTCTAAATTTTTCCCTATAATTATTAGGGAACTAATATTATTATTTTTCTTTTCAACATGTGAGTAAATACAGGCTCACGGAGGCTAATTAAAGTGTCCTGACTCACATAGCTAGTAATATGTGGACCTGAAATCTGAACCCAATTAATCTGTTTCTAGAATTCATTTCCTTAGGACTCTACATAGTTCTTCTTAGAGAAAAAGCTAGTCTATAAATCTAGAGAGCTGAGCCCTTGTTTCAACTGTATCATAGTAGACTATGACAACACACATAATCTTATATGGTCTCAGTTTATCAGTAAAATGAAGGTATTAGGCTACATTATCTTTAAGACCTGTTATAGCATTAAAATCGTCAATTTAGTTATACTTTGTTCTAAAATCTGAAAAAGATAAAGATTATTCTTATCTTAAGATAGCTATGAAAATAAGATTTATGTTTCAAAGAACTATCAGTGAGCACGAGATTTCTTTCATGCTTTCTTCCATCTAAGTAAAATTATTATTCCCTCTTTTGTGCCTCCATAGTAAAATAGTTTTATCATAATATTGTTTTCATTTGTTTTACATCTACCACCATTGTATTCACTGAGAGATTTTTAAACACAAAAATCATATCTGTTTATCTCGGTGTTCTAATTCTAAGAAGTATCTGGTACATAATATTGCCTCAACAAATTATTGTTTCAAATATGTTCTCAATCTACTTAAAAATGGTTCTGGGCTGGGGTGCCTGGGTAGCTCAGTCATTTGAGCCTTTGACTCTTGATCTTGGCTCAGGTCATGATCCCAGGGTTGTGTAATTGAGCCCCTCATAGGGCTTTGTGCAGAGCATGGAGCCTGCTTGATATTCTCCCTCTCCCTCATGCTCTCTCTCTCTCTCTCTCTCTCTCTCTCTCTCTCTCTCTCGAGAAAAAAAAAAAAAAAAGGTTCTTGGGTTTATTACAGTTGTTACACCCGCTGACTTATTGAGGTAGATTCTCTGATCTGATTAGGAGACCTGAGAATCTACATCATTACTGCCTTGGGGGTTCCTATGTTTACAATATATACATTGTTCAATTATACATGCAATTAAAAAAAAGTAATTCTGTAGGGCAGAAAACCTAAAACACAGTTTCCCAAAGTTTGTTTCCTGTTTTCTATTTACTAGGAAAATAAATGCTATCGCCCAAGACTGTGTGATAAAGAAAGGGACACTACAGTTCCAAGAGACTCACTATGTCAGATTAAAGCATATTAACGGCTCTCACGATAAAAAAGATGATGCTTACTTTGTTTAACAAAGCATTTCACAATCTTGTAACCCTCTTGAAAAATGTGAAGTAACATTGATCAGGGAAGAATTTGTGGATAATAGAAGGGCAAAGCAAATTATGTATGAATGAGAAGATCTATATAATTGAAGGGGAAGGAGAAGGGCCAGTGATCTCATGGAAACACAGAAGTGAAAATGTGCGAATGTAAATAATCCAACTTGAGCTGAACACATTTTAAATATATATTTTTAATGTTTATTTATTTTGAGAGAGAGAGAGAGAGTGCAAGCAAGGGAGAAGCAGAGAGAGAGGGAAAGAGAATCTCAAGCAGGCTCCACAGTGTCAGCACAGAGCCCAATGCGGGGCTTGAACTCACTAATCATGAGATCGTGACCTGAGCCGAAATCAAGAATCAGGTGCTTAGCCATCTGAGCCACCCAGATGCCCTAGAACTGACACATTTTTTAATGGTGGGGAGTAACTGGAAGAAGTGTGTTTGTGCCTAAAAAAGGAGAGTTTGAATGGCAAGGACAGGATTTTAGGATGAGAGCTGTTAGAGAGTTTTCTGGGACTGATGTAACAGATGTTAGACTCCATGAAATGTGCTCTTCCTATTCTTGGTATCTTGGTTCAAGGTGGTGATAAGACTAGCCAAAAAGAAAAAAAAATTCAGATTACAAATAAAAATTTTAAATTGCTATTATATGGAGGTCTGACCATTTGGAATTCATAATTTACTTAATGACTTCAAAAACATTATATTCACATTCAGTAGTTTGCAATACTTTGTTGATAACATTTGATGGAGCAAACTTTTCTTTTTTTTTTCCTCTTTTTTTTTTTTTTTTTTTTTTTTTTTTTTTACTTTTGGGATGTTTTTTAATTATAATGCAAACACCTGTAGAGTAAATAGCTAACTAGAAATATGAATACTGCCTCCAATTAAGTCCAAATTGGCATGTTCTTTTTAACGTTTATTTATTTTTGGGACAGAGAGAGACAGAGCATGAACGGGGGAGGGGCAGAGAGAGAGGGAGACACAGAATCGGAAACAGGCTCCAGGCTCTGAGCCATCAGCCCAGAGCCTGACGCGGGGCTCGAACTCACCGACCGCGAGATCGTGACCTGGCTGAAGTCGGACGCTTAACCGACTGCGCCACCCAGGCGCCCCTGGCATGTTCTTTTTAATGTTACAGAAGTTATTGCAATACTGCTTTAAATTTTTATTTGCTTATATTTAGTCTCAAAAACATCATGGTTGTATAGAAGCCCAAATATATTTGGTCATATCGAACATGGTTTAGAGAAGCTGGCATATGATATCATCTATTAAGGAAAAAAAATGCTATATTAGTGTTACCAAGATTCAGAGTCAGTAAGGCAAGGAGGAATGTTCTGATTTCAATGAGATAAACTGTCTTTGCATTTTTACTTCTTTCTGATTCAGTTTCTTCCCCTTTATCTATACTGCCATTATCTCGGGCAAGACAGCAAGGTGTACCTCCATAAATTTACTAGAAAGAAACATACTGTGTGGTTTTCTAGACACAATGTGTTTGCTGACATATGTTTGCTTTATAAATAAAAGTATAATAATTCAAGATTTAAATAACTTAAAATAATTCAAGATTTAAGAAGTACACTTAATCCATTTCTGAAAGGCTTGATATCCAGTATTATTTGATGATTTGAGGTTTTCAATTTGTGCAGAACTACATAGATATACATAAGCATTGGCTAGCAATTCCAGTATCATCTTATACAAACTTGACTGTTGTATTTCCAGATTCAAATTTGCTTTTAAATTCTCACTCTCAGAGCTCTCTGTGAATCTCAGCTCTTGAATCTACTTTTCATTTAGTCCTTACCAGATAGATACATATTTCTCATTTTAACTGCCCTGCTTAATTAGGACTCTTAATGATATTTTGGCTAGTAAAGAACTTTTAAAAAATCTTTATAATCCATTATCCCCTGCCTTTATGCAGAACACCCCAAAATGATTGTCAGCACAAAAATGCCCATATTTCTTACAATTATCATTTATGTTCACCCAGTATCTGATAAATGGTTTTCCCTCAAAACTTTTATTTTGTTATAGTGTGTGGTTAAAATGTCTACACATAACTATCACTGTCAGAATGTATGAGAAAAAGTTTTCTTTAAGAAAAGTTTGATTTTAAACTAAATATGCCAGTTATAAACCATATAGAATAATTTTCATACCATATTATTTTAATTATACATTCTCTGAATTTGAAGAATTAATTGTTCATGGTTCTACAGTTACTAAAAAGAAAAGAATGGATCTGGGGCAACTAATTGGGTTAGTAAGTTTCAGTTTTAGTGTTGGAATGTGAAAAGGACATTAAAGATCCTCTAACTCATATCTTGAATTATAGAGAGAAGGAACATATTCAAAACGTAAAGTGGCTTTTTCCACTAAAAAAAAATAATGGGTTTAATTAAATAGAAATTCCTCAGTAATTCCTGTCACTTATATAGTATTTACATTTTATGGGATGCAATATTTGTGTTTACCTCAATTAGTTTTAGTAGCAATACAATTTTCTTCCTTTTATTGTTTTTTCCCTACTATCTGAAATACCTTACTCTAGAATTTCCAATAACATAATTGAAATCAATGTTGTCCAACATATGATTATCTAGCACTTGAAATGTGGCTAGTATGACTGAGGAACAATTCAGTCTACTTAATTTTATATGATTTTAATGAATTTAAATGTAAAGAGTCACAATTAGCTAAAGGCTACCACACTGAACAATGCATATTCAGGAAAATATAAAGTACTCCTCCATAAATCATTTTGAATTTTTCACTGGTAATGAGCCAAAAGAAAAACGTATGTATCTAGATAGTGTTATTCCTCCAACATTACAGATGCAGTTTGAAGGCTTACCTCTGTTAGTTTTAGAGATCTGTACCTTGTTAACACTTGCAGATATATTATATGTTATATAATATACATATATGGGTTTGTGTGCTAAAGGAAACATGTTTAAAATTATATGGATATTTCAAAGTGTACTATATGTTTAATAAAAATCATAAGAAAAGCTTGCATTAAGGTATGCTTCTTAGAAGTTACAGTTCTTAGAGATACCAAGAATTAACTAGGGAATAACTGAGAAAATAAGTGAAATATCATGTGATGTTTTACTCCCTGAGTGTCTGTAAACAAAATTGTTATTGATTTTTTTTCCTAGGTATTTGTATTGGATTGATTGCTGTGAGTATCCTCACATTGGCCGTGTTGGAATGGATGGAACCAATCAGAGTGTTGTCATAGAAACCAAGATTTCCAGACCTATGGCACTAACTATAGATTATGTCAACCGTAGACTCTACTGGGCTGATGAAAATCATATTGAATTTAGCAACATGGATGGATCTCATAGACACACAGGTTGGTCCAGTAACACAAATGACTCAGTATTTTATCAGTACGTACATTATTCATTTAGAAAATATGTACACACTTATGTATTCATTATATATAATTTTTCTCATTAAATTAATTTTGTAACTTAAGATTACATGATCATGTTCCTTTATGACAATATTGGTAAATAAGAATTAGATATATTTACTCAGAACTTCTGTAATCATGTATAAAAGTCATTGACAATATTTTCTCTAATTGTATCTTTCAAAGTAGTTTTTACAGTAAATGAACAATATTTTTCCTAGTTAATATATACATACAATCTTTAACGGATTGAGATAGAAGGTTATATGCCTGTAAACATAAGATTATTATTGCAATCTGGTAGGGCTAAGTTTTTTAAAAATACCAAATAAGAGTATTGTTCTCGAAAGACAGTGAAGTAATAGCATTTAAAAGTTATCAATTCTACTGCATACATGATCAAATTTATTGTTGTCTAATCAACAATGGCCACTAAAATTAAACTGGAAAACAGCCATCAAATTACAGTAACATACAGGAAATTATTTGAATATGAATGAATATAAAATTCTACAGATACTTTACTTTTCTATTTTTTATAACTCTGAGTAGATTAAAAAACTCAATATAAAGGATATGAATGAAGCATTTAGATATGAGGAAAGTAACACTGGAATTAGGGATGACGGGGAGGTCTTAAAGAAAAATAGCTGAGGATGAGGGAATTCATAAGAGCAATGGAGAAGGACATGATGACAAAGACAAAGATGAGAGGGATGTAACAGAAACCACAAATAATTCCAGTGAACACTCAAAATACTTTAGGGGTTTAAAGATGACACTTTTCCCAGAATGAAGAAGATAATTTTTTATTTATTTTTTATTTATTTTTATCTTTTAATATACATCCAAGTTAGCATATAGTGCAACAATGATGTCAGGAGTAGATTCCTTAGTGCCCCTTACCCTTTTAGCCCATCCACCCTCCACAACCCCTCCAGCAACCCTCTGTTCTCCATATTTAAGAGTCTCTTATGTTTTGTCTCCCTCCCTGTTCTTTTATTATTTTCACTTCCCTTCCCTTATGTTCATCTGTTTTTGTCTCTTAAAGTACTCATATGAGTGAAATCATATGATATTTGTCTTTCTCTGACTAATTTCACTTAGCATAATACCCTCTAGTTCCATCCACATAGTTGCAAATGGAAAGATTTCATTCTTTTTGATTGCTGAGTAATACTCCATTGTATATACATACCATATCTTCTTTATCAACCTATCTGCCAATGGACATTTGAGTTATTTCCATACTTTGCCTGTTGTTGATAGTGCTGCTATAAACATTGGGGTGCATGTGCCCCTTAAAAACAGCACACCTGTATCCCTTGGATAAATACCTAGTAGTGCAATTGCTGGGTAATAGGGTAGTTCTACTTTAATTTTTTGAGGAACCTCCATACTGTTTTCCAGAGTGGCTGCACCAGTTTGCATTCCCACCAGCAATGCAAAAGAGATCCTCTTTCTCTGCATCCTCGCCAACATCTGTTGTTGCCCGAGTTGTTAATGTGAGCCATTCTGACAGGTGTGAGGTGGTATCTCATTGTGGTTTTGATTTGTATTTCCCTGATGATGAGTGATGTGGAGCATTTTTTCATGTGTCAGTTGGCCATCTGGATGTCTTCTTTGGAGAAGTGTCTGTTCATGTCCTCTGCCCATTTCTTCACTGGATTATTTGTTTTTTTGGGTGTTGAGTTTGATAAGTTCTTTATAGATTTTGGATACTAACCCTTTATCTGATATGTCATTTGCAGATATCTTCTCCCATTCTGTCAGTTGCCTTTTAGTTTTGCTGATTGTTTCCTTTGCTGTGCAGAAGCTATTTACTTTGATGAGGTCCCAATAGTTCATTTTTGCTTTTGTTTCCCTTGCCTCTAGACACGTGTTGAGTAAGAAAGTACAGCAGCCAAGGTCTAAGAGGTTTTTGCCTGCTTTCTCCTTGAGGATTTTGATGGTTTCCTGTCTTACATTTAGGTCTTTCATCCATTTTGAGTTTATTTTTGTGTACGGTGTAAGAAAGTGGTCCAGGTTCACTCTTCTGCATGTCACTGTCCAGTTTTCCAGCACCGCTTGCTGAAGAGACTGTCTTTATTCCATTGGATATTCTTTCCTGTTTTGTCAAAGATTAGTTGGCCATATGTTTGTGGACCCATTCTGGGTTCTCTATGCTGTTCCACTTATCTGAGTGTCTGTTCTTGTGCCAGTACCATACTGTCTTGATGATTGAAGACAGTTTGAAGTCAGGGAAGACAAATGGCTTTTTACTGATGGCTTTTTATTCATCTTTATTGACCTAACATCACCTTTGTTATTAGGTGTTTTTATCTTCAAATAGTAAGAGGGACCTATCTTCACAGAGAGGTCCCAAAGAAAGCCCACACAGTAGCATGGTTTAGCTTATCAGGCTGCTTTCTTCTCTGGCAGTAAGCTTAGAACAACACCCTGGGTGGAGGGAAATGGGAGGAGATGATAAGAGAGGATTATTGATAATCTTATTGCCAGGTGAGACCTTGCAAATGTCTGCCAGTGTGCAGTCCTCAGAAGGATCAAGTCACAGAGTTTAAAAGTAAATGAATAAGTAAACAAATAAAAATAAAGGAGACAAAAGTCACTGAAGTCATACCACTTAATTATTTTACCTAAGTTCTTCTCAGTTGATGTTTAAACAAATATATTATTCTAACTATCATTGCTGACAGAAAGCTTTTCGAGGTGCTTTTTTAAGGGTAAGAACATTGAGGTATCACAAGTGTAGTTGGATGAGTCACTTATTTAGGTGTTGGCAATCCAATTATAGAGATAAAGAAACTCATCAGGATGCAATTTGAGTGAAGAATTATTTAAAGATGACTTTAGGATTTTAATTACAGCAAAAGTAATGTTGACAAATCAGAATCACACTTAGCATTCAGCAGTTATATCTTCTCCAAAGAATCAATAATGAAATGTTCTGCAACATTCTCAGATGATATAATTGAAAGTTTTATTGTGGTAATCAGTATTTTCCCCATGTAACTAGGAACCCATTTATTTTTAGCATCTATATAAAGCTCTAGGTTGTTGTGAATGTCTTACTTTCTACTAAAAATGTTCACTGTACAATATCATTTAAACAAGTTTTGGTCAGATAAGTGAATATTGAAAACATATATTTCAGCATCAAATATTTGCCTATTTGCATTGGAGACTTCGTGTTTGAACACAAATTGTAGTTAAAAATGTTGTCTGTTAGAAACTATTGATTCCATCCCCGATTCATTATTAAAAATGATGTCAGATATGTGGGTGACTAATGCTTTGAAAACTTAATACAAAATTAAATATGTATAAATGAAGCGTCTTTCAATCATGGTACTCGTGGTGACTGTGGGTAGAAGGACATATATAGCAGGGAGAAATAGCACTATATTTATTAGAGTAAAATATTTGGCTGAAAGATACCCAGGTATGATGTTATCAACATTTTAAAATTTGATTTTGAAAATACTTGGAGGCTCCAGGGGAGAAAAAGAAAGTAAAAGAGTTGATGCCATCAGAAGTATTTTCTCCTGAAGGCTTTCTCAGAAAGACTAATGAAAAATTCATTAAGCATCTTATCAGGCATCTGCCAATAACTGAATGCAAGCCAACAATTACCTAGTAGTTACTAATGAGCTACTCATTGTAGGCAGTCTAAATTATGCTAATTCCACAGTCAGTGGAAAAAGAGGCATTCATTTGTCATGTTTGTGAAGGGGAGTAGTAGCATTTTTATATTTCTCGCACTTTCTTGGTAAAGACATAGAGAATGCTGTGGTTTCTTGATTGTGTATTTGGAGGTGGAAAATGAGACTTTGACATCAATAGTAACTTTCCCATTAGTTTGGTCACTGATCTCTTTTCTTATTCTCTTAACTAGACTAGTGTTATTGTTCTCATTTATTCTTAGAGAGTGGGACCGAAGCTTATTAAGAGTGGGATATGTCAGTCATGACAAAGTATTTGAGAATATGAAAGATATATGAGTAATTTCAGAATTTTGGCTTCCATTTGATAAGCCAAATCTTAATAATGGAGAAAAATTAAACCCTGACAGTTTTTTTTCCTCCAGACATATTCTTATTTGACCAGTAATTTCATACATGAAACATTACTTAATTATTACTTATCCAGCCTAAGAAATTCTAAAAATTCAGAATTCTATGCCTTAAACAATAGATCCGATTACCTCCATGGTATATGTGACTTACAATTTGCTTAAGAATTTCCATCTATCTTTCTCTGCTATCTCCTCTGCCCCAACCCACCTTCCTACCAGTCTAAACACCACATTGCAAAATTAAATAAACAAATAAACAGTCAATTTGCCAGCTTAGGCACATCTAGATGCAATCTTAGTTTTGTGAACCTCTTCCTAATGCCTCTGTATATCATTTTTCTGGTATTTACTATAATAATTATATATTGATATGGTTTAATAAAATGATGCCATAGAATATTATATATGCTCCTGGATGACTGAGTTTTATTTAAATCAAATTTTCATTAGTTCATTTTTTTTTTTTAGTTTTTTTATTTCTTCCCTTTCGATCTGCCCATTCAGTCATTCATGTATTCATTCAACAATTATCGATGACTCTTTCGATGCCATGTCTTATCTTATGCTAGGCTCTCAAGTTACAAAGATGAATAAATTTGTGGTTTTAAAGCACTTGTAATAATGGAAAATGCTGATATGCAAGTAAAAACATAAATTAGATTGGGGTTAGAGGAATATGCAAAATATTTTGAAAATGCATGGAGTAGTAAGAAAGCTATTGCTGAAGTAAGGGAATCTTTGAGAAATGTGAGATATTGGTACAAGTTCTCCATATGGTGAAATGTATAAAGGATTCTTCACACAGAGGGAACAGCATGTGCAAAGATGTAATAGAGTCTTGAAGCAGCATGGGGTTTATACAATTTGGCCATGACTAGAAGTTATATAAGAGGGAGATAATGTCACTAGATGAACATGGGCAAATTTAGGCCAGATTGTGACAGACCTTGTATGCTAAATAATTTGGAATTTATTCTCTAGGTCATAGGGAGCCATTGATGGTGTTTAGCTGAAAGAGTGCTGTCATTAAACTTGACAACAGTATAGAAAATGAAAGACCCTAGAAAAGCAACCAATTTAGAGGCTGTTAAAATATTTTAGGAGAAAATATTTGAAGTGATTATAGCTGTGGGAATGGGGATAAAGTATTACATTCAAAAGTTAATTGGATAAAAAACATAGGAGAGAGATGCATCTGTAAGCCTAAAATAGCAGAAATATTGGTGGTCGAGGTGCAAATATTAAGTGAATATTTTATATTATGCACTTATCTAGGGAAAAAGAACTTGTAATTTTGATGACATTAGTATCACATATATTTGTCCATTTTATGAGGAATTTAATAAGTACCAAATTAGGCATAATTTAGAGATTCTTCTTGAAAAGCTCTGCTTTGATGAGAGGTACATTAACTTTAACAAAAGGGTCAGCATAAGAGGAATTCTAAGGATATGATTAAACAACCTCTAATGTAATGTATCTTTCCCTAAAAAGCATTTCAGAACACCTGATAATTTATCTGGAAGAAAGATTGAAATTGAATGATTCTTTCTCTTCTTACTTTCACTTGAGATATAAAATACATCTAGTTAAAGATTAGATAATTTTAGAATATTCTTGTATTTAAATGCTTAGTGTTTAAATGTATGTGTCTTTATATAAAAATAAAATATTCTAAATATATACATAATAATATTCTTGTAGGTATATATGTTTGGGACTGATTCCTACCAGTCTCAAAGTGCAACAATCCTCAGAGAATTTTAGGCTTTGATTTTGGATAAGAAGTAATAAACCTTTAGGGACCAGGGTGACTTAGTCTGTTAAGCATCTGACTTCTGCTCCGGTCATGATCTCTCGGTTCGTGAGTTCAAGCCCCGTATCAGGCTCTGAGCTGACAGCTCAGAGCCTAAAGCCTGCTTCTGATTCTGTGTCTCCCTCTCTCTCTCTGCCCCTCCCCTGCTCATGCTCTGTCTCTCTTTGTCTCTCAAAAATAAATAAAAGTACTAGTTCATTTGGGATAGTAAAGAGAACAAAAATGTTGCTTAAAAATGTACACCCTGCTTTAGTGGGACATTTTGATGTTACAGTTTGTTATTTCCAAACTAACTGTATCTCCTGCCTATAGAAAAACATCTAGATCTTATTTCAAAATTTGTGCTGCAAATTTCTGAAATGAGACCAAAGTAAAGATCTTTTGTCATTGATTTCATGCACTTTAAAAAGTAACAGCCTTCTCTGAATGAACTATCTATGAAATAGGTTATATAATATCTCCTGAGAAAAAATTTTTTCGATAACTTTGCATAGCTACCCCAACTCAGAGATTTTGTTTTCCATTTAAGGAAAGAAAATTAAATTCCACAAAATTCTAGTCTTTAGAACAAAATTTCATTCTGACTGCTTGTATCAAACTACATGACATCAGATTTCATTTTCCTCCTATTCTGTTACAGGTGCCATTGAAGTTGAGATACCTTAGAGAGGTAGCTATTTTCTTGACAAAAAGGCTGAAAATAGTTTGTGATTAGTATTAACAATAGGGTGAGCTAAGAAAAAGATATGCTTGACCGTGAATTTTTCAATTTATTTATTCAAATAAATAAAATTAATTTTTTCTAGTAAATATTTATCAGAATATACTTCTTTGTATCCCAGAATGATTTAACTTGTGTAAATTCAGTTGGTCACATACCTATTTTATCCAGCATACTGGAAAAATGCATACTCATAACTGCTAATTTCTCTGAAAAGGAATCGTTGGTTATGATTCCAAACTACAGTTTATCACTGAACTGTCTTTTAGTCTGTGGACAGATTGTTGAAAATTTCATGCAATTATGTTGACTATGGCTCCTCATTTATTTCTATATTCCTTGACCTGAAGAACCTTACGTTGAAGTGTCAATATTGTAGTCCACCTCAATTGTTTGTTTATTGTTCTGAGAATCCAGTTTGTGTTATGAGGGGGCAGTTCTGTGTTTGGATTTAAAAATCCAAATCATAATCCATGCAGTGATCATCTAATTAATGTTGGAAAAGGAATCCAAGTCTCAGCATGCTGCTGGTGAAATAGCATAAATATATATACGAAGGGTTTTGTTCTAAGAAGTCACTTTGAAAACACTGAAAAAAACAATGGGAGCATGTTGTGCTTATGTATTTTGAAACTCAGTAGCTCTTGCATTTGGGTCTGTAGAATATTTAAATACACACTGAAACCAAAAAAGGAAGGGTATCTAATAAACACCACTCTCCAAATTTACAATATTCTAGAGTGTTTCTTTCTTGGTAGGATATTTCGTTTTAGTACTTTTGGAAAGAAAAAAAAATCTCTATCATTCACAGTCCATTGCAAACAGTAGACTTCACAGGCTATTTTATGCCAATGGTGTTGATGTGCTGCTGTTTACAATACAATAAAAGTTAATGGAAGGGAGCAAAATACAATTCAGTTACTATAGAAATGTTCCTGAAACAGTAAAATAAATTGAAATTAACTGCCATTTCTAAAAAGTCTTAGAATTTCAGTGTCAATCATGTCTTTCAGTTTTGTTCCTTGAATAGCACGTTACCTTACATTGCGTATATGTTTAAATAGATTATTATTTTGCAAATGCCACATATATTCCATATACTTTTTGAAATGGGAAATTTTAAGTATTACCCTAGTATGAATTTTCAACCACTTTCAAAAATCTTATCCATGTTAAATAAGAGGCAGTGGGGTATGGGGATCAGTAGGTCTGGCTTTGTTCCAGGTTACTCTCTAAACAGGTTGCTTTGCCACAGTATGGTTCAATGTTTTTATCTATAGAATGGGGTTTTTTATTTAATAAATGACTTTCTAACATTTCTTAAAGGAATTTAGCTGAGGTTGGAACTGGGAGAGAAGACTGTTTTATCAATTACTTCACCTACCCCTACTTATTCTTAGGACTACCTAGAGCACATTTTAAAATGCTTGTAATATGTTACATTATTCTCTGTTTTTTATTCTGGAACCATATTTGTAATTGTAAGAATTTGCAAAACCCAGGGGCACCTGGGTGGCGCAGTCGGTTAAGTGTCCGACTTCAGCCAGGTCACGATCTCGCGGTCTGTGAGTTCGAGCCCCGCGTCGGGCTCTGGGCTGATGGCTCAGAGCCTGGAGCCTGTTTCCAATTCTGTGTCTCCCTCTCTCTCTGCCCCTCCCCCGTTCATGCTCTGTCTCTCTCTGTCCCAAAAATAAATAAACGTTGAAAAAAAAAATTAAAAAAAAAAAAGAATTTGCAAAACCCAGATAGTAAACTCATGTAAATGGCTCTATTGATAACTGTCCCATAGGTAAATTCCTTTTTTTAAGCTTCACAAACACATTCCTAGTGCATGTGTGGGGGCTATCATAACTCCTATATTTAGTTCTGATAATCGCCTCTGAAAACACATTGCCAAATGTCTATGAAGATTTGTATCACCAGCAGAAAAATTCAGAACCTTTCAAAGCAACAGTACTATATGTTTACCAAGTGCACAAAGCAATGTTGCTTTGTTTAGAGACTGGAAAGCAGTGTCCTGGTCAAGAGATGATATTTATAGGCAGAGTCTAGTTTTCAAAATAAATGTACTACAATTTGCATTGTCTGCGCTATAAATACTCACATTCATTAACACAATTACTCTTTTTAGGTATTAAATATTGAAATGGCCATATTTGACCTTCTGTTATGAATAACTTAAAAATATGTAGATGAGAGAGGGTGCCTGGGTGGCTCAGTTGTTTAAGTACCTGACTTTGACCCAGGTCGTGATCTCACAGTTTGTGAGTTTGAGTACCAAATCCGGTGAGTTCGAGTTCCACTTCGGGTGAACGTGAGTTCCTCTTTGGTTAAAACGCCCTGGGGGAGCCCCACTTTCTCTCTCTCACTCTCATTCTCTCTTTCTCTGCCTCTCACCCACTTACGCCCCCCCACCTCAAAAAATAATAGATGAGAGAGAGGAAGTTGTTGTTTTATTAAACCACATATTCTTAATCTATATGGAGAATGTGTATTATTTGAAGTGGATGCCTTTAGCCTCTAATGGCTTTAAGGATGCCTTTAGCCTCTTACTAATGGCTTTAAAGAAGAGCTCTAAATACAGCACTAATTTCTATATTCTCCACCTATATTACATTCATTTCAATAAGTATACATTTAAGTGTCCCAGTATACACTAATTCATTAAGGAAGGACATATAACTATTGTTTGGATATTTGATCAGTGTTTAAAAGATGTCCTCATATTATAGAGTCTCAGGTAGTAGCAGCTGAGATCTGGTATGCACTATGTCATATGCCAAATAGAAGAAATTTATTTTTTATTCCCTTCAAGGTTTCACTGATGGATAAACTTTTGGAAAAATTGTGTTCATATTGGAAAAAGTAAATTTTGAAATTCTATCATAATATTTGGAAATGTTGGCTATCCTTAGTGTTCTTGCCATTTCTTAATGCCTTTATTCATTTCAAACAATGGACTTTGGACCCATTTGCCTGAAATTTTATAATACTGTTACCATTAAGTAGGGTTGTGTTAAAGAATAGGCAGGAAAAGTGTTCATGGAGGCAAATATTAAATGGAACATTTCGTACCCTATTGTAGATAGTTCTGAGGAAGTACTTATAAGAAAAAGAGGATTCTGCAATCAATAACACTGAAGGGGATGCATAATTACTGACAAAGAACAAATGTCTTTGGCCCTAAGGTTATATAAAGCACTTTCTTTTTGATGGGGTGTTGGTAGCTACAGCTACTGGCTCAGCAGTCATGCTCTGGAAATTAGTAGACTGTGGCCATTTTGCCACCCACCCAGTCTTCTCTGTCACTTCTCATAAACTAAAATCCATTATCCACCCACTTACTGACCACTGTCATGGATCTCCCACTTTCTTTGGCACATTAAACTACTTTCTTTCATCATCTAATTTTATTGTGTGTTTTCCAGCGTACATTTTCTTTAGCCTTACTTTAATCTCACCTCATTTTTTCAATGCTAAAAGTTTCTCTCTTTTTCATTTCATCCTTTTGTTTTTGTTTGTTTGTTTGTTTGTTTGTTTTCATGCTCTCTTCCATTAATTTCTGCCCTAGCTTCTCTACGTAGCTTGTTGTACATTATTTTTCTGGACTGGTGTGAGGGAAAATTGTTAGTATCAAGGTCTCTCAGAATAGAGGATTAGTGAGCATCCTGATCCTCTTTTCTGAAGACAGATGGTGTTTTCATCAAGCTCAATAGTTTGTACCGTACTACCTAGGCAATGAGTGTCATTGATTGTTTTTGATCTGGGAAGAGATATAAGAGATAAAAAATATGTGTGTACATTTCGGATGCCAGGGTGGCTCAGTCTGTTAAGCAACTGACCCTCGACTTCAGCTCAGGTCATGATCCCAGAGTCTTGGAATTGAGCCTTTCACTGGGCTCTGCACTGACAACATGGAACCAGCTTGGGATTCTCTCTCTCCCTCTCTCTCTAACCCTCCCCTGTTCATGCTTGCCCTCTCTGTCTCTCTCTCAAGATAAATAAACTTAAAATGTAAATATATTTCATATGTATTGAGGAAGGGAGTTCATATATATACCTGGAGGGAGTTCTAGTTGGCCTACCTTTACTTCTTTGCCATGTTCCAAGTTCTAGAATGCAGACCTCTGTGGACTGAATCACCAAGGTTCTACATCTTCTGCCTTCATGTTGAAATGAATCCATGGGAAACATTTACAGGAGATTAGAATGTGGATGGAGGAAGATGTTGGAATATTTATTTATTTCCTTTCCCTCTTGCTTACCCACAGTGGTTTGGCAGTGGCTGAGTTCCTCCACTAAATGACCACTGTTCTTATTGCATGGCTCTTTTCCACTAGCCATAGCTTTCACCAGGTTCTGGTAACAGATCTAAGCAAAAAAAAAAAAAAAAAAAAAAAAAAATCCATCATCAGTACCTGACCATACCCATACTTCTGTAAATAATTCATTTATTCTTTTCAATTATCATTTAAAATTTATTTTCTATATGCAATAAGAAATCTGGCTGATATAAAAGAGATAAGAAAAGGTTAAAAACAATAAAAAAGTTGGAATAATTTTGCAGTATTTTAGGAACTTGAGCCTTAGGATAATATCATCAAGAATCAGACAGTACAAGTCTTAAAATACGTTAAAAAAGAAAAAAATGACAGAATTTCATGTTTTATCTAATTGTTAACTTTACTTTAAAATTTTAAGAGATTAAATTTCTAAACCTAGTTGGTCATACACTGACAACTATTAGGGCATTTTCTTCCAAACAATGCATAAATTCTTTATACTCAAAAGGAAAAAAAAATAGTAATGCTCAAGTTAGTCTGTAATTTTGATGGTTAGTGGTTGCATTCTGTGAACCCTGTTTTACTATAAAAAATATTGCTAAGGTTTTTTTAGTAATTTTTTAATGTTTATATAAGAAAAAGAGAGAGAGCGTATCTCTGGTGAAATTTCTATTTTAACCCATTGGGCAAAGTAGTGCTTAATCTGCCATTATCCCAATATTATATTCTACCTATAGCACTAACTATGACATTTAAACTCTACAAAAGATGGACACTGTGTAATTTGTGCATTTTGTTCTTAAGTATTTAAACTAGATAAGTTGAAATACAAAATTAGAAAGATGTTATCTAGGAATACACTTGTTTAGCATGATGAATGCTATCGCAAAAAAAAAAATGAATAATCAAGAGTATTGTAATAGAATAACTCTAACTGTGAGGCATTGGTTAAGCCAAAAGCATATTCTGGATTTCCACCTTTTCTATTTGCCATAATTACTAGGAACATTAATAGGATAGCATCCAACCTGACTAAAAAGGAAAAACTCCAGGGGTGCCTGGGTGGTTCAGTCAGTTAAGCATCTGATTTCAGCTCAGGTCATGATCTCATAATTTGTGAGTTTGAGCCCCACATCAGGCTCTGCACTCACAGAGTGGAGCCTGCTTGGGATTCTCTCTCTCTCTCCCTCTCTCTCTCTCTCTCTCTCTCTCTCTCCCTCTCTCTCTCTCTCTCCCTCTCTCTCTCTCTCTCTCTCTCTGCCCTTCCCCAACTTGAGCTTTCCCTCTCACTCAAAATAAATAAATAAACTTAAAAAAAAAGGAAAAACTCCATAAAGAGTATTCTTTGATTTATTTTTTTGCAAAACACCAACTTCTTTATTCTGATAGATATAGTCTATAAGATAAAAATTAGGAGCCTAGTACTTGAGTGAAATGCTGGAAATAGTACAATAAATAAGGCTCTTATCCGGAATAGAGACTTAACTACAGAAAGCAGCTTTAAAATAGGCTTTAAGGATATAATAAATACCTGTTAAACTGCAGCCCACACAATAGTTCTATTTTTTCTGTCCTTTTTTTGATATATCTACTGAATACCTATAAACGAAAACTTCCTAAGTTTATTTTTCACATTTGTGTTTTAATTAAGCAAGTGCAGTCTTCTATATGACAATTGGTCACATTATTTTTCTCTTAAAAAGGATAGCCTTTATTGTTTTTAGCAAACATTGACTACTTTTTCCATAAACACAACCACATCTCAGTGAATTTGTTAAATGTTTCTTTCATGCCATCACATTCCATGTTTATATTTATATGGACTTATTATTATGAACTTATGAATTATATATGAATATATAGTTATATATGTAATAAATGTATTACAAATGTGCATGCATGTATTTTATAAATGCATGTATACATATATGCATACATATTTACAAAGCAAAAATAAGTAAACAAATAAAGAGACAACCAAAAATAAGCAATTTTATTTTACTCATTCTAAATCAGAAAAGTTTCTTATACCAAAATATATGATGATTTGGCTTGGAACATCTCTTTTAATCTCAATGCGGCCTAAATTCAACATCTGTTGATGGAAAAACAAACATGGCATGCATTTATTTATACTTATCATTTAGCAGTTAATATATGGCAATTTTTTTTCACAGAAGCTTAAGCAAATAGTCAAGTAACTTGTTGTAGAGATTTAAGTCCTAAAGAAGAAATAAAGCATACTGCCAACTTGTGACCTGAACTCCTAGAAAGGCAATATAAAAATAATTTGTTTGTTTATTTTGCTTTATTTTGTTTTGCTTGATTTTCATGGGCATTGTTTGTGGCTATTAAGTGAACTTTTCACCGTCTCTTAGAGAATAGATTGTTGGAGCTACTATAGTATTAGATGTATGGGAATGGATTTCATCTCGTTAACTAAAGTTGGTGTTTTTACTTTGTTTTCCAAGAATAAATATTCTGGTGGTTGTATGTGATGCTGTTAGGGAAATAAACATGTTTGCCAAATGAGCAGTCCTGGAGCGGGCTTATAAAGCCACTAGAGTGACATTCCTATTCTTTACGCCAATATCAAATAAGGGATTAAATCAAACAGATGGTCACTGTGGGCAAATGGGCTAATTTTCTTCACTTTGACCTTTTCTATATTCTCTGTACATTCAGCTGTGTGCCATCCTTCTTCTGAAATAAGAGTTCACCTTTCTGATCTCCATAAATTTATATTGATTATCTGATAACAGAGATTTTTCTGGTGAGTAATCACTATAAGATTAGGGATAGTAAACTTGTCCAGTACTTAATTTTGCCCATGTCTGAAAATCACAGAAAAAGAATCGCTTAATTTCAATGAAGTAATTAAGTAAACTGACTTTCATATGGAGCTTATGAAATTAGTCATTGCTTTGTATACTTCTAGTAGCTTACTAAGGCTGCTATAACAAAATACACAAGCTGGGAGTCTTAAACAACAGCAGTTTAGTTTTTCACAGTTCTGGAGGCTGGAAGTCCAAGACCAGGGTGGTAGCAGGCTTGATTTGTTCTGAGGCCTCTTTTCTTGGCTTATAGATGGTCATCTTCTTCCTGTGTCTTCACATAACGTTTTCTCTGTATGTGTACTCCCCTGGTGTCTGTTTCTGTCTTATAAGGACACTGGTCACATTGGATTAGGACCCCACTCTTTTCTGCCTCCAGATACAGTCTTCCTGGGGGGGAGGAGGAAACAGTTCAGTCTATACCAACACTTTATCCTACTAGGCTGGCTTTCTTGAAAACAGTGCTAATAGGTAAAGTGGCAAAGAACTCAACAGCCAGAGTCTGATTTAGATTTTCATTTACTTGTTTTTAATCCCCTCTTTGGTCAAATTACTTAAATTTTCTAGATCTTAGCTTTCCCATCTGCAAAGTGAGATCTATCTACTATACAATAAAATTATGAATATTAAATAAGATATATAAAGTAGATATCGTATCACAGGGTTTCTCACCCTCAGAACTATTAATATTTGAGTGTGATCATTTTTTGTTTTGGGGCCAGAATTGCCTCCCCCTCCCACTGAGAACCACACTGGCCAACTTCCTGGTATCAAAGTGCTTAACAAATGTCAGCCATAGTTACTTACTGAATAGTTACAAAAAACTACGCAACATTGGAGATGTTCATAGTTAAATTCTTACAATGACTCTACTTTTTATATATACATTAAATCTCTGGTGGACAGAGATTCTTTTAAAATGATTATTAATTTTTTGAGCCTGTATTTAATGATGAGATTATTTACTTTGAATCTAAGGAAATGTGAGTTGATCTTTCTGGGGGTTTCAACTTACTCTGCCAATTTTCATTTTATTTTGAAAATTTCCAAACATACATATATGTTGAGAGATTGTTATAATCACCCATCACCAAGATTAACCTGGTTTTTAACATTTTGCCACATTTGTTTTATCTTTCTGGAATGAATTTGTACACCTAAAGAGGGAAAATGGGAATAGTTTGTGTAAGTAACTCAGATATAATTCATTCTGGTAAAGTGTCCTTTTCATCTTTCTATCCAATTCCACATATCATTGTAGCGATAGACTCCATGTCTGTAGGAATACACAGATCATTCAATTTGAGTACTTGCATCAAAAGTGTACACATATGGATTTTGCTTGAGTTTTACTTCCTTCATAGGCATAGTATCTATTCTGAGATGGAGTTCTGGTTAGACCCTACAGTGATAGTCATCAGTGGTTTAACGTGTAATCTATTTGGAGGAGTCTCATCTTATTGCTTTTATTTCTATTTTCTCTGAGTGATAGTGAATTCTCTGACCACATTTGGCCCAGTTGAACAAAACTAACCAATTGTGCTTGAAATTTTGATAGTTTTTCAGTTACTACTCAGGAATATGCCAAACATTAATTCTCAGTCATGAAAATCTGTTATAAAAAGGTACTTATTACTGGGCTTACAGTACCTTTTTTCATTAATGAACAGTTTCTCAGAATTTCTAATATATCTGAAAATAAATATGGAGAAATATTGGAATGCTTGTGCAAATTAAGGAATTTCCATTTTTTTATTTATAGCTTTTGAAAATTTTTTGAAGAAAATTCTTTCATATTTTAAAGTTACTTAATCTTAAATCACCAAACAAATTTATTATATCTCATGTACCTTTTAGGACCCTGGAATCTCTTGAATGAAAAATTCACATTTGTGATGCTCAATCTACTCCTCACATTTAAACCTAGTCCTATAATGAAAGTATAATTAGGAAATAATTTTAACCTGCAACTAAACAGTTTTATGACTGTTAAACCTGCCTAATACATTGTGGTCTGTCACACTTATTTTCCTTCATCCCTATGCCAGCTCATCTTGCATGTAGAAATATTCATAAAATCTCAGTGACTAAAAATAGTTTATAGTAGTCTTATAGTCACTTTATCTCCAAGGAGGTAAACCTCTCATCCTGGATATATAATTTAATCAATTTGAAAGTGGGAGAAAACAGTACAACGACCTGTAGATTTAAGGATTTAAGTTGGGAAAAACTGGATGGATGGAGATATATATATATATATATATATATATATATATATATATATATATATATATAATGGTATTTTTTTCTGTTGAAGCCTCCATTATTTGTGAGCAGGATTGCATTCATTTCTTCCTAGTGGTCGAATCAGGCTAACTGAGCAAAGCAAACTCCTGTGCCAGATCCTGCATTCTCTTAACCGGTAATAAAGAACCTTGCTGGCCTGACAGGTTGTCACAGCAATTATTCACATGAAGTTCTGTAGCAGTTGTATCTGTCAGCCCATGTAGTATTGAATATTTTAACTGGCAGTCTTCCAAGACTGAACATTAATCTTACCATCTCCTATTACAGTCCCTAATCAAGATATTCCAGGGGTGATTGCACTAACATTGTTTGAAGACTACATCTACTGGACTGATGGGAAAACCAAGTCACTCAGCCGTGCCCATAAAACCTCTGGAGCAGACAGACTCTCACTGATTAACTCATGGCATGCCATCACAGATATCCAGGTGTATCATTCTTATAGACAACCTGATGGTAATTATTCTTTCCATGATTTCCATAAGCACATCAACATCTTTTAGTAACATTCCATTTTTGTTTCCTCCATGGTTAAGTGTAAATTTATTTTTGAGAATGAGTACCAGATTTCATTATGTAGCATAATTGTATAGGATGAATTCAGTTGATATCAAATATGTCTATTAAGGAATATGATTAGAAACTCAATAGTACAGAGAATTATTAATTTGTTGAAACATTAAGTTGAAGTGACAATAATACATGTAGTTGGAGAAATAAAGAATGCATTCTTGAAATGATTTATTTACAAAATAGTCATAGGATCCTTACTTTCTGGAATGCTGGGTAAAAGGAATTATATTTAAGTATCTATGGGGCTCTAAAAATGAGGAATATATCAAATTTGCTTCAACATATGTCTAGTAGGAATTCTTTCAGGCCTTATGGAATAAATATTTGATTATTTTGCTTAAAACACTATTTGGCTTAGAAAACAAGGCCACTACACTATTAGTTGTAGCTCATTGTTCCATTGTTTTATTTTACATTTATATTTCGAAACATATGTTTGTCTTCATCCAAAATGCTTTTAGTCTGTATTTTTCTGATGGACAAGTTTTTTCTACTAAAATGCTTGTTTTTGTGAAATGTATCCTTAAAGTTTTTTAATGGCAAAATTAATGCCATTGGACAATGAGTAAAATTTATCACAAAATACAATTATATATATGACCTTGATGAATTCTTGATTATAAAATTCTACCACTTATGAAGTTTAAATGTCCTATCTCTGATCCCATGCTATATTATTGGTCTTGATTATTCTGTTTTGTTGTTTCTTTCTCATCTATAGTCTCTAAACATCTCTGCATGATAAATAATGGCGGTTGCAGTCATCTGTGCCTCTTAGCCCCCGGAAAGACTCACACCTGTGCATGTCCCACCAACTTCTATCTTGCAGCTGACAACAGGACTTGCTTATCCAACTGCACAGCCAGTCAGGTCAGTAGAGGTCTAGAAATCATTTCATGGGGTGTATTATCGAGCTGTTAGAAAGATTTTGCCTGAACTTTGTTTATTGGCTTAAACCATTTTGAAATGTCATTTTTTTTCGTTGTTGTTTAGCATAACATTTTATACATCATATAGAGGGGTCACAGAGTAAGGGAAAAGCAATCAGTGTATATCATTAGAATGAGACCTTAGGAAATAGAGGAAAAAAGAGAAACAAAATCAAACCTGAAAACCATTTTTACACAGCTCTGCACAGAACAGTGGTTCAGATCATGAGTGGCCATAACAGAACCATCAGAAGAGATCTGACATATTTGATGAAGGCAAGGTGGTTGAGGCATAGCTATATGCAGCTTAAACAAAGAAAAAATTCTCCCTAGATAATCTGCTCTATCACCATCTCTGCTCCTCTCCCATTCCTCAGAGCAAGTGATGTGGAAAAGATGAATTAGACAAAAAGTAGGTTTTTAGATATTTTTATTGAAATATTATATGATCTAAATAATTTCATTCTAAAACCTCTTTTTCTTCAGCATGTAATTGTTTTCAGTAAAGGCATTAAAATTTCTACTCGATGGTAGTTGCATGAACTTAACATTATTACTTTCAAATTTTAGGTAACAGTCATATGACATTATAAGATTTAATTTTGTTATATTTGAGTCATTCTGTTATTTAAGATAAAATTGTCAAAGAAACTATGATTTTTTTTTAATTACTAAATTTGTTCTTGGAATTCTGTGTCTTGAATTTGCTAGTTTTCTAATTCTAGCAGTTAATTCATGGCACAACACTGAATTTCTCTCAGGATGTGCTTATTTTCAGAATGGAGAAGCTAGTACGAGTTCACCCAGCTTCTCAAGTTATCACTATGAGTATCACCATTAAAAAATGGTATAAATGCAGAAGACCAGACCACTTTGAGGAAGGCAGTATGTGTGGAGGTTAAGGCACATACACTGAAGCCAGATTCACTGTGACTGTAGCCCTGACTCTGCTTAAATTGGCTGAATTTATCCTGGGTTTGTTATTTAGACTGTTGATGCCTCAGTTTTCTCATATTTTAAATGGAAATGTAATAAATATATCCAGGCCACTATTTTGGCGATTCAATGGAAAAAGTCTTGGTACACAGTAAGTGCTGTTATTGCCCTTGCCCTGTAGTGAGTGCAACCAAAATATATTTAAGGGGATTTGTGCAAGTAGTGTCAGCTGCCATCAGGAGGTTCTGATGTGTAATTGGAAGCACAGGTCACAGTTTCTTCTTTCTTTACAAAGTGTGTTCTAATTATAGTCCCCTGTTTGTGTAACTAAAATACATTATCTTTAGAGAACTAGATATTTAAGTCACAGTGAGACATGAAATAAGCAATTTAATTATTCCTAGAGAGAAAATTTAAGGGAGAAATCACAGGTTTTTAAATATTTTTTTTTCATGTTTATTTATTTTTGAGAGAGAGAGGCAGAGAGAGAGAGGGAGACGGAGAACCTGAAGCAGGCTCCAGGCTCTGAACAGTCAGCACAGAGCCAGACGTGGGACTCAAACTCAAGAACTGTGACATAATGATGTGAGCCAAAGTCGATGCTTAACTGACTGAGCCAACCTGGCACCCGGTTTTTAAATATTTTTAAAAATAACTCCTGTTAGTGCTGTTTAGTTTAGACAAATCTCCTGCTTAAACTCCAGGTTATTCTGAAGTAACCTCCGGTCCTTTGTTCTGGAGTGGTTCATGAGTCACTCTATTGAGGTAACACTGGTCTTAGGTGACTTGGTAGAAATGATGCCTGCCTACCCTACTTCTAGTGTGATGAGCCTCAGGAGCCAGCCAGAAATAGAGTAAAGCCAAAGGCTGCCTGACACCCAGAGGAATACCTCAAAGAGTAGGACATAGGGAGTCAAACATCAGCCTTTATATAATCATAAAAGGGATAAAACCTTTCAAATTATTATATAAGATAACCTATAGTTATACTTATTCAGTGACAAAAAAAAATCAGATCAATGAAATGAATACCCAGAAAAAAATTACTCATGTAATTAAATTATTTCCCAGTTTGGTATCAATGGTGACATGATGAAAATATTTACAACATTAAAATACCCCAATAGTGTTTTTACATGAATTTTTTTAAAAATTCAAGAACAAGACAGAACAACAGTGAACCAAATAGTGGGTCCAATATCTTTTTTGTCATCAGTACTTCCTGAAGAGTCGTCACTTAATTTTTTTCATTTTTATGAAAAACTTAATGAAGAACCATTAATGCAATCCCTTAGTGGTTATCCCAGCAAGTCTTATGGTTTATGCAACCATTTGCTGCTGATTTTTTCCTGATGCAGTGAGAAAAGAAAAGAAACTATCGACTGTACACTTCTTGCAGAAAAGTCGGTTCATAGAAACACAATTTTTAGTGAGGTTTGAAATTGAAGTGAAGCAAATAATATAGACATTTTAGAATCATACTATTAAACATTCTGACCAAAATGTTACATTTTAAATCTATCTTACCCAAAGATTTTTATTTTTTAACATCTAATGAATGCAACCAATGATATATCCCTTGAATGATACTGATTTTTAGAAAAATAAAATAGACAAATCATACCAGTAAGAATTCTATTAGAATTTAAAACGAACATGAAAATCTATTAAAAAATCAAGATTAAATCCAATTCTTATATCATTTATTACTTCAAATATTAAATTTAAATTATTTTTATTTCCTAATAAAGAATTAATTAAAAATAACTTTACTTATTCTTTAAATGGAGACTTTCTCTATCACAAGTAAACTTCACTTGTGTATGCAGGATTTGCATTTTATACTTGTATCCATTTTAATAGACGTGTATCTAGTAGTTTCTTTATAGCTTCTTCTTGTGGGTGATAATTGCAGTTTACAATTTATTTTATGAAGATATTAGTCTTGGAGAACATTTACCATGAAGAATGTTTTATATTTATATTTAGCATTTATCTTTTTTAAGTTACTGTATTTAAGTATGAGAAAAATGAAGCCCAGACACAAAATAGAAGAAATCGTCCTCTGAGGGTAATGAATAAAATGTTGATTAGCATAAAAAGTAACATCATAAGTATATTTTACCCTGGCCTTCTCCTAGCTCAAAACCTTTTTATGTTCTTATTAAAAAGGAAATGGCAAGAACAATCGTCATATCATATATAATTCCAACAGTTGGTGTTTATTTAAATCAGGCATATGTAGTGAGTTTTAAAATACGTATTTTAGATATTTTCAAATCTTGATTGGGGAGACTATGAATGTACTCAGGAGGTATGAAATCCTCTTACTAATGTACTTTGATATACTGTAATGACTGGAAATGTTTAATGTTCAGGGCAATTGCTTTCAGAGTTAGCCTTATATCCCCAGACAGTCACTATCTATAAAGGTAATATTTTTCCTGTGGTAATTTATGAAAACCACCACAGACATGACCACAGGCTAAGCAAATACGAGAAAATCAGTTGAACAGTCAGCTCTTGCCTTGGATTCACAGTGCTCTATTCCCTCCCATCTTGCTACTGGGGAAAAAAATCACTCTCTTATTTAACAAAATAATGTAAATCTGCCTTTAATCAACTTCATGATATCCAAAGAACTTCAGCAAAGGCTAACATCAAATTCTCTCTTACTTGAAGAAAGTAATAGTATTTTCTTTTCTTTTTCTTTTTTTCTTTTTCAAGTTTATTTATTTCGAGAGAGAATGTGTAGAACGCACGCAGGGGAGGGCCAGAGAGAGGGAGGGATGGAGAGAGAAAATCCCAGCAGGCTCCATGCTGTCAGACAGTGGGGAGCCTAAGGTGGGATTTGAATTTAGAACTGTGAGATCATGACCTGAGCCTAAATCAAGAGTCCAACACTTAACCAACTGAACCACCCAGACGCCCTAATACTTTTAGCTTACTAATAATCCAATTCATTCAACAAAATTAAACCTAGGCTGTAGTTTTCTCTGTTACATATCTGTCTGGCATACAGCATGCTAAGATAAATGTCACCTTGCGTTCAGGTCACTCACATGAGAATTACAACAGAAACACTTCAGAAAGAAAACTAATAAGTTTTAGAAAATTATCAAAGTAATATTTTAAATTCCAGATAAATTTTGTATACATGCTTTTCCCTGAATTTCTGTTGAAACAAAGACAAAAATAATTTGATAGTGCTGGAAAAAATTTGCTAAACTTTATTGCTTGGTTTTAATACTGTAAATTTTTAATGCCAATTATTTTAGATACATGTATGCTTTGTATGTAAAGTGTGATTTTCTTTATGAGAATAAAATAACCCCTGTTTCAGGATGAGAATTGGAATTCCGTTCACCTTTTTATTAAAAAAATCCAATAACAACCTTCTGAAATATATTTCTAGCAAAAAGTTACTTGTGTGCTAAATGGCTTATAAGTAAATGCTATCATACAACATTTTCAACTAGTTTCTCTATTGTTAATCTTTCACTTGATGGTTTGTGACAAAAAAAAAGGAGTTAAAAAGAAATGTTGTTTAAGTAATAGAATTGTTATTTTCCTTATAATTTTTAACTATTTTAAATGGAAAGGATGACAGAACAAATAAAATACATTAATAAATATGTCAGTGAATAGTGTTTTGGATAATCTTGAGAACAAGTTTCATTACAGCAGTTTTCTTCAATGTTTCTATTTTTAAAAAATAATATAATATTCAAAAAATTAATATTCAGCAAAAAAATCTGTTAGAACCTTATTTTTTTTACCTTTCTTTTTTGACATGCCACTGTTCATTATAAATTAGATACATTTATTATTTGCTAGGTTCTTTGCCAGGCTTTGTAGAGGAAGATGTAATACGGGGTGGTAAGTCATTGACCAAAATAGCCTTAATATTCCTCAACTTGAGATGGTTTCTTCCTGACCGTAGGCCCCTGAATCACTTTTCTTAGAGCTCTTACCTTAGAAAACTTATAATTGTGAATTATTTCTCTGCCCCTTTGAGATGTAAATTTTCTCCCAGCCTTCTGCCAGTTCTATAGCCCAGCAATATCTTCCTCAAGGACCTGGGAACCACCCCATAGAAATTTAATCATCAAGTGGTACCAGGGTCTCAGTTGGTTAAGCATCCGACTTCGGCTCAGGTCATGATATCATGGTTCATGAGTTCAAGCCCTGCACTGGGTTCTATGCTGACAGCTCAGATCCTTGATCCTGCTTCAGATCCTGTATCTCCCTCCCTCTCTGCCCCAACCACCCCCCACCCCACTCATGCTCATGCTCTATCTCTCAAAAATGAATAAGCTTAAAAAAATTTTTTTAATGTAATCATCAGAAAAGATAGTCCAAGCCTGTCTCAGTCTCTGTTGGAAGGTAGGAGCCCACTTTTGATAAGTACCACTAAGCAGATAGTCTACTCATGTTGACTATACTCTTCCATTGGTTTATCCCTTAGGTTAAACCCATTCCCTGCATTTTGTGTCAGTGAAGTTCAGTGCAATCTCTCTCCTCTATTGCCATAGTCTTAAATAAACTCTTCCTTGCCTATTTAACTTTCTAGTGCAATTTTTGTACCTATTTTTTAGTTATGACAATTTATTTTATTTATCCTAAAAGATCATGTGTATTTATTAAGAATTTTGAAACCTGAAAAAAACTTTACTGGTTTTAAGTACTTTAAAGAAGTGCCCTTAAAATTTATGTGGACAGATATTGATTATGGCTAAAGGCTGTGTGTTCAGAAAATTCCATGAAATCACAGCATGACAGTGCTGGAAAGGATCATCCAGATTATCTTAAGCTCCTCATTTGGAGACTAAGGAACAGAGACAGATTGATATTAATCAAATTGTCTAAGATTGCTAAGAAAATGCAATTCAATTATCTTAAATCAAATTAACTAAATTAATTCAACTTTTCAATTAATTCTGGATACCTTTTCCTAATATTTCTATGGATTTTTATCCATATTCATCATTTGGCAAGCTTCTTCTAAAGGCCTAGGTAATAAATATTTTAAGTTTGCTGGCCATGTAGTCTCTGTAGCAACTACATCACTGTTGTTATGGTACAAGAGCAGTCATAGATAATATGTAAATGGGTAAGCTTGTCTGTGCTCTGGAAATCCCGGGAGGTTTTCCTGAACATTGTGCTTTCCTGGCAGATCATTTTGTTGCTTGTTGTGCATTTATTCATTATTGTGGAATGCTCTAAGACCACCACAGTTCACATTTGTATCAAGAGAGTAGGTTAGGCTGCTTAGCCCTGGTGAGTTTTTAAATATTTATTGTATATGGTGATAGGGTTCTTCAACCTTTCTTCGTTTTCTTTTTTCTTTTTTTAAGTTTCGTTGCAAAACTGATAAATGTATTCCATTCTGGTGGAAATGTGACACTGTGGATGACTGTGGCGACGGATCTGACGAACCTGATGACTGTCGTGAGTACATCAGTGAATGTAGGAGTTTAGAATTAAGAGTTCCTCAAATCCCAGTTCTTGAAAATTAAAGCAAGACCTTAAATATTTCCTTATGATGCTTTTCCAAAATTTTTAAAAATGTAACAAAAATTGTTAAAATATCTTGGGTATGTCTCTGTTAACTATTGCATTTAGAATGATGCTGTCAGTAATTTGTGTTATTGTTTTGTCTTAAAATTTCTTACTTGTAGTATAATTACACTCATGTAGTGATCAGTATAGTAACATTCAGCATGATTTTGACTGGATATGTCACCAAATTAGAAGCAAACCTGGGCAAGTTTTTAGAATTCCACTCAATAACTAAAATCTTACTTTAAGGGATTAATCTTTCAATGTTTCTGACAGTATTAAAATACTGAAAATTCCTTGAAAGTGAGATTTTTCCAATATAAATCATTAGTTTGTTCTTTAGCAATTTAGTATGCTCTTATTAGTTGCCTTAAAATGACTACCAATTATATTTTGACTCAAACTGTAATTGGCACGGTTAGGTGTCATATACATACATACATACATACATACATACATACATACATATATATGCACATGTGTTTGTATATGTGTGTGTGTGTATATATATATACATATATATATACATACATATATGTATATATATATATATATATATATACACATATATATATATATATAGGGCACATGTATATACATATACATTTAGGTATCACTGGTAACTTCGGTTGTAACGGACACACAATAAACTTTGTCTTGATAGACTTTTATAGTTCACTCCATGGGTCACTCCAGTACTGTCCTGTCAAGTTAGAGGCTTTTAGTCAATCATGATTCCCTCAAATCTCAGTGGATAGTTGCCATGATTTGGCCTTGACAATTGAGGTCAAGATCCTTAGGCTTGCACTAAAGAAAGACAGTAAACTATCTTAGTAAACTAGTTGCTTTCTGATGTAGAACTTTCCACCACATAATTACAAAACTGTTTTAAACTTAGGGTATCTAGATAGTTACTTAGATGAGATGGATTCCATCTCTTTGGGCACTACCAAGTGTATAAAGCATTTGAAGTTGTTTCACATCGTTCATTTGTATCTTTGAAAGCAAGAAACCGTATATTCAAGGAAAAAGAAAAAAGATACAGAAGTCATTGGTTTTCTAATAGTCTCTTCATGTTTCTGGAATGTCCATTGGTCTTTGAGTTTTTAATACAGTTTTTGTTTTCACTATGATAGGCAATATATGAAAGTAATATCTATGTGAGATAGGTATACTATAATGCCTGAATTATTCTTTTTTAAAGTTGTTGAATTAAAAGGACTATTAAAGAAACAAGAAATTACATTGTTGAACAACCAAGATTTGCTAATTAAAAGGAAGTTATTAATTTCCCTGTGATAAAGTAAATTTTCCTACAATATGGTAATTTAATGCATCTTACTTTGTAATTTATAGAAATAAAGGAGAATGAATATGTTAAATCAGTCCTCATATTAAGGTGACCTCCCCTGCCCAGATTCACTAATATGTTCTCTAAGGAAATACCACCATAATGACCTACAGTTACAGTCAGTGGCACCCAATGCTTTCCATTCTAAAATATATGCATCTCCTGAGTTCCAATTTTAATCTTGACTGGAATATCATGCTATCACCATACTGATATGAAAAATTAACCAAAGATTTAGTATAGTAAGTTTTTCACATTTACACACTTTCAGACTGCATGGTGAACAAATATAACTTTAATGTCTTTTGAGGGGAACCAAAGAGACATCTGGTATCTGAGAGTCTCTGCATCATCCTTATCCTGGTTAAATACCAATTCAACATGTTTTTATTGGTTACATTATCTCTGTGATCTTTTAGTAAATGATCTTTTACTTGGAGTCGACAGGTTAACAGCACTGAACATCTGTAGGCATGAAGCTTTATTTTAAGAGTTATGGTGAGGTGGAGAGTGATGTAGATGAGTCTGTGGAGTGTTTAGAATTCATTTGTGAATAGCTGCATCATCAAAATTTGCAGGGACTAGGTTGCTGGCGATATCTAGAATTTCACCTGAAAAGACTGGAAAGCTTAATCCCAGCTTCACCTACTTGCAAACTTCAATAGTGTTATTTAAATAAATGTGTTTAAGAGTGATGCGTCATGAATTCTCTGGCATCATAAGTTTGTAATTTCATTTTCCAGACCATTCTAGAGACATATTTAAAAGTCAGATGGCTTCCCAGTTATTTCCCAGGCATGAAACTCCTCTGATAGTTGTAACCCTTCTTATGGGAAGTTTGGTTCAGTAGCAAAGGAGTATTCAAGAAAATCATATATGAAGCAACAGGAAATAGAGGAAATTCACATGTTTAGAATGTGAGAAAATTAAGTATCACACAGTTTAAACACTTAGTGTAATTAACTAATAAATGTTACAGATTGGAGTTAAATTAGTTTAAACATTTGAGAACTCACTTCTATAGAAGTCAAGCATATATTGAGTTATTTTTTAATGTTAAGGAAATTTTTAATTGTAAATATAAAAGCATACTTAATGTTCCGAAGAACGTTTAAAATATCACTTATTAGTATTTGGTTGACTTATTTGAACAACTAAGCAGCATATTAATTATGTTAAAGTCAGTGGATTAGTAATGTACATTAGGATCATCAGTCAAAAGATAAGTGTTTCATTACAAGCAACATAGATTGTGAGAAGACTTCAGAGTCAGATCTGGATCTCAATTCCAGGTCTGGCACTTGAAACTTGTACATCCTTGGGTGATAATTAATATCCATGAGAACTAGTTTCCTTATTTATAAAATGGTCATGGTGATGGGGAGGTAAGGAGGTTATGACAAGATTCAATTCGTAGTTATATGTGAAAGGGCCTAGCCCAGTGTCTAATACAGAGTAGATGCTCAGTATATCCCACTTTATTATTATGATTATTGTCATCATTATTTCTTTAAATTTTTTTTAATGTTTATTTATTTTTTAGAGAGAGAGACAGAGACAGAGCATGAGAAGGGGAGGGGCAGAGAGAGAGGGAGACACAGAATCCAAAGGAGGCTCCAGGCTCTGAGCTGTCAGCACAGAGCTCGACAAGGGGCTTGAACTCACCAACCGTCAGATCATGACCTGAGCCAAAGTCGGATGCTTAACCGATTGAGCCACCCAGGCACCTCATCATTATTTCTTATATAAACTCAAAAATATGGCAAAATGCATTATCATATAGAATTAATTTCTGTTAATTTATGAAATGTAATCTGGAGGTCATCTGAGTTGCTCACAGCTTAGCTTTACTGTAATCTGATTCTAATAGCTACCTAGGTGTGAGACATCCACAATGTGCTCTAGAATATGTTTAATATAATGAAATAATAAATATTTTTAATGTCAGAAAAGCTCTTTTTAAGAAGGCATGAGCTAAGATTGGCATTTGATGATGATACCTGTATGTTTTCTTCCCTAGCTGAATTTAAATGTCAGCCAGGCAGATTCCAGTGTGGAACTGGACTCTGTGCTCTTCCTGCTTTCATCTGTGATGGAGAGAATGACTGTGGAGACAATTCTGATGAACTCAACTGTGGTAGGTGATTAAATTCTTAACTAAGGAACATAAATCTAATTCTTAGCTGATTATGTGTGTGCCGATTTAAATTCAGACACAGGTTCAGCACAAATTTTTTTTTGTTCTATCTTTTAGACACACATGTCTGCCTGTCAGGTCAGTTCAAGTGTACAAAGAACCAAAAATGTATCCCGGTAAATCTCAGATGTAATGGACAAGATGACTGTGGGGATGAGGAAGATGAAAGGGACTGTCGTAAGTCACCTTAAAATGTTCTGTCTTATCTTACTTCTGAGTCCCAACTGAAATGGTCTAAAAATTATTATTATGTACCACACGGTGTAGAAAAACATAATACCAATTATGGGCAAATAGCTCCAAATAGGTATCTATTGGGATGGGTTATTTAAGAAGCTCTCTATAAAGAATATAGAGAAAATTAAAACATGGTGGTCTTTACTTAGAAAACTACCTGAAGATTATGGCAAACAGGAAACAACATGCATTCATTCACATCATCCTTAAGAGAAGCAGCAAAACCAACATTACAGGTGACTGTGGTGTTTTGTTCATAAACTGATTTTGTGTGTGTGTGCCACAGTAGGAAGCTACAG
The DNA here is from genome assembly GCF_018350175.1 of Felis catus. Taxonomy (NCBI): domain Eukaryota; kingdom Metazoa; phylum Chordata; class Mammalia; order Carnivora; family Felidae; genus Felis; species Felis catus. Next base: position 131,664,023 of record NC_058375.1, on the reverse strand, counting down.
ATAATTTTCTTCTATTGATTAGTTACTTGAAATCAAGTCCATTAATTGAGATTGTTTTTTTCCCCATAAAATACATATTGAATGTATGATGAGCAAAATAACCTAACAAAACTATTTGTTAAAAACTGTAAATAATATTCTATTTAATGTCTTTCAACAAGATACTCCAAAGAATAATTGTAAAATATCTTCTGTTCTTTTTGCCCCTTGTCTCCATCCCCCACCAAAAATCAGATTAAATGGAAGACAAACAGTTTATATTATGTACATATATACACATAGGCACACAGGCATGCACACACACACACACACACACACACACACACACACACACACCAGAATCTGAACAATAGAGTACCTGTCAAGTTTTTCAGGGTTTCAACAGAATAGCTGTCAACATTCCTGTCTTGCTGAAGTTTTATTTTATTCCCCTAAAACTTTTATCAGTAAATAATGTGCAGTCACCCAGCAATTTGATTAAGATGGTGCATTCAGAATAAAGTCAGTACCAGTTCTTTATGGTTAGTCATTCTAGGAGCTGATCCATTAAACTGACTAGGATTTGTGATGCAGTTTACAGTGTAAGTCAGATGTTCTCCTCTTCCCTCAAAAACTCAACACAAGTAGAGAGTTTGATAAGTTTTATTTCCTTATTCACTAATACCTTCTGATTTAGTCTGTTTTCTATGTATAAAAATGTGAATGTGTGAATTCTTACTCTTATTTATCTGGTAACATTATTCCAAAAGGCTCTGAACTGTTTATTTTTAAAATTAATTTCAAAATATATCTAATCAAGGTAAGGTTCTGAAAATTCTGATTTTTATCAAATGTATCATTACAGAAATAGGTTTTATTTATTTATACTGGAAAGGACATTTGGAATATATTATAGATAATGAAAGTTAAAACTCTTCACCTTCAGAGCCTTATTAATTAAAAGATGCTACATTTCCAGTTGACTATCCTTAACATTTGTTTGTCTAATTATTTTTTAGATAAAGTGTCTGTCTTTGTTCAAAACTACATTTTAATAGATTTTTTCCTCTTAAGCTGAAAACAGCTGTTCTCCAGACTATTTCCAATGTAAAACTACTAAACACTGCATTTCCAAGCTGTGGGTTTGTGATGAGGATCCAGACTGTGCGGACGCATCAGATGAGGCCAACTGTGGTGAGTGTTTTGTGACCCTGGATCTTTCCTATTGTATTTGTGTCACCATCTGACATAGTCACAGTGAAAGGGGTTTGAACACAAATCTGATGAAACTGAAGTCTTGCATGAGAAAGTTTTGTCTCTGTGCTCGCAGAGTCATGACAACCTCAGATTAGCTATTTTATAACAACAATCTCAGGTTAGCTGTTTTTGCCTATAGAAGGGTAAGGCAGAAGAGTAATATTGTTTAATATAACTCAAAACTATTTCTAAAAAGATGGATCTAAAAGGTAGGCTAAACCATCATCTTGTATTAGAGTATGCACTTGGTATTAGCATTTAATGAATAGAAAAAATGAGACATTACCTTAAAATACTTTTTAACATTTACTTATTTTTGAGACAGAGAGACAGAGCATGAACGGGGGAGGGTCAGAGAGAGGGAGACACAGAATCTGAAACAGGCTCCAGGCTCTGAGCTGTCAGCACAGAGCCTGACACGGGGCTCGAACTCATGGACCGTGAGATCATGACCTGAGCCAAAGTCGGCCGCTTAACTGACTGAGCCACCCACGCGCCCCAAGACATTACCTTTTTATTGTTCTAGACTTCATTTTTTTTTTGCTTAAATACATATGGTTTTCCATTCATTCAATGATTGTTATCCATTCATAAACATAATGAAATAAAAGGAAAGTTAAGAAAAGTATCTTTTCTGTTTTAGTAGATGACAGCAATCACCTAAGTTGGCATTTGTTTCTGAACCTTTTTTTCTTACTTAAGATCAGTTGTTTTATTTATAAGAATTATTTATTAATTAATGTTGCAGAAATGGAGAACATACTCATTTTGTTTAATACATTCGATTCTATCTTGAAAATGTCAACGGAAAGACAGAAATGAAGAGTGGTTGTCATGTGTAATTCATTTTATCAACATTTATTAAACAGTAACCAAGGCTATGTTGTAGGTGAATACACCAAACATGACATTGTTGGGGAAGCAAAAAATTATTTAATCTGGTAATTGATTAAGAAAGACAAAGTTTTTCCAAATTGAAGGTAGGACGTCCAAGACTTTCAGAGCCAAAATTGGGTTAAATGCATCTGCTATATTCCACACTGCTCTTAATTACCTCTTCTGAGAAAAAAGAAGATAATGAAAACCCATTGTGTTCTTTGAAATTCCACTTCTTCACAACATTCATGAGACATATGTGTAATAAATGACAATCATGTGTCTTTAAGTGTTTTTCCTAATACTGTCTTCCATGTGACTGTGTCTTCAGAACATGCAACCAAAATAACTTACTACAGTATCATGAAACCCCATTTACCACTTTGTAGAATTGGTCTTCATAATCAATTCACAAAGCCCTGAAGTATAGTCATTATTGATTTGTCCCTAACAATTATCAAAGTCTTTTACAGACTAGTTTATATTCTTGGCTAGTTTTCTTTCATAGTAATGGCTAGTCTTGTGTATTTTTGGTTTACTGAAGTGAAAAGGAATAATGACTTATATTAGCTATATGAATATTTTTATGGAATATCTATAATTTGTTCTTCCTTACTTTGATATTATTTAACTATTGTCGCAGATTATATTAATCAAACTGATAATTATCAATTATTATAATAACTGTAATGCCTAATATGTATTTGGTATTTACCATATAGCCCAGGATATGTGTTAAACGCTTTATAGTCATGTACTCATGTAATCTCTCTACTATCCCCTATTTTTTTTGAAAAAAATTTGAACATTTATTCATCTTTGAGAGAGAGACAGAACATGAGCAGGGGAGGGACAGAGAGATAGAGAGGGAGACATGGAATCTGAAGCAGGCTCCAGGCTCTGAGCTATCAGCACAGAGCCCGACGTGGGTCTCAAACCCACTAACCATGAGATCATGACCTGAGCCAAAGTCAGATGCTTAACTGATAGAGCCATCTAGGTGCCCTGATCCCTATTTTTTATAAAGTTTATTTATTTGGGGAGAGAGATAAGGGCTCTGGAGAGAGAGAGAGATTCAGAAAGGGAGAGGGAGAGAGAAAGAGAGAATCCCAAGCAGGGCCTGTGCTATCAGTGCAGGGCCTAACACAGAGCTGGATCTCACAAACTGAGATCATGACCTGAGCCAAAATCAAGAGTCAGACTCTTAACTGACTGAGCCACCCAGACACTCTTTACTATCCCTATTTTATTGATGAGGTAAATGAATCCCAAGGAGGTTATATAACTTACCCCAAGTGTCATGGCTTGCAGGTGGTGGAACTGGTACTTGAATCCAAGGTTTTTCACACTAAAGCATCTACTCTGTAGACTTGGTATAAAGCCACTTCATTCTTTCTGTGTAAAGAGAAAAATATTTAAATGTTTTCTGTTTTAAAGTTATATAGACTTCTCCCAGCCACAGTCATTGCCATAAGTTCCAGATCAGTATACGAACACATACATACATACAGTAAGAGGGAGAGAAGAGATGAGAAGGTGGCCATCAGATTTGCCTTAGACCACTATAAAATTTTATTGTGGCAGGCACTAATTTAATTAAAAAAACTTCTATATCACATTTTAGTGTACCATTTCACAATCTTTATTCTTGGTGGGCTAAAAAGGCTAGCTCCTTCCCCTTTGTTCTGTCCTCAATAAAAATAGAAATGCCGTGTATTTTTGCTATGTCTGTTAACACTTTTGCAGAATACTTGCGTTGAGTAGGGAAAAGCAAAAAAACAACAACAACAAAAAACAAGCAAATAAAAACACTTCTTAAAATTAACCCTATCAAGCTAAGGCCTTATTATTTGAATCTGAGTCCTGTGTTCCTTTGTGGGAACAGAACTTGTCTAGAATAGAAGGTAAGTTTCAACGTTTCTCATGTTGAGGGCCCAGCACAATGTAGAGTAGATTCGCGTGAAGTGCTGTTGAGTGACTGGCCTGTTCTCTGTTACAAAACCTCTGTGTGTAACTCATTTTTATTGCAGTTTTCTTCTGTATTTTCTTGGTCCAATGCTAAATTTAGAGGGAGATTCTGCTTTACTCTTAGAGTTCACCTAGCTCTTAACAACTTATTTCTCAGAAGCAATATCTGTCTATAGCTTTATATCTAATTGGCTTCTATCAACTCTAAAGTTCTAGCATTGTAATGTGTTCTACCTTGATAGATCCTAAATGAAACACATTTTTTTCTCTTTATTTTTTTAAAATGTTTTATTATTTATTTTCAAGAGTGAGAGAGAGCACAAGCAGGGGAGGGGCAGAGAAAGAGGGAGACACAGAATCCAAAGCAGGCTCTAGGCTCTGAGCTGTCAGCACAGAGCCTAATGCATGGCTCAAACTTGCGAACCACAAGATCATGACCTGAACCCAAGTCAGCCACTTAACCAACTGAGCCACCCACAACCCCCTTTTTCTCTTTAAATTTTGTAAACAATACCAATGTAGGGACACAGGGTCACTGAGACACTGTGAAAAAGCCTAAGAAAGCTTACAAATAAATTTACAGAATAACTTGCAAAAAAAAAAACCAAATACACAAGCAGTATAGGGGATTAAAATACCTTTAATGTATAAATATCTTTAAAATTATTTAATTTTTATATTTACTGGAATACCATGTTTATTGAATTCTGCCCAGTGTAATTTTTGAGTTCTGATGAGTAATGCAGATTTAACAACTAATATTCAATATGTGTAAAAATTTTATGGTAATCTAGAATTTAAGGAAGCCTCAAATCACTTTGAGTAGGTATAAACTACATATAGTTTAGGAGTCTTACTCCAATAGTTTAGTCTTGGTGAGAATGGATACGAATTTTAAAATTAAATTACATATTTTCCTATCCTATGACACAAAGTTTTTGAGATGACTAAATTTATGAGTCTGTAAAAACTACATTTGGCACATTTGGGTTTAAATTCATAAATATTTTAAAAACATCTTTTAGCTCCATTTCTGTGTAAGTAAAGATTTAAATCTGTGCTATGCTTATATTCATGGGAAGACAGGTTCAATTGTGTTTTGAGTTAATGGCTATTATAAAATTACATCTTTTCACTGGAAGGTATTTCACTCTTTCTTTACTATATGCCCAGAGAAAAATAAGCTTTAGAAAAGGTAGATATGTACCTTTTTTATTAAATTATAAACGTTGACTATTCTTGGAAGGCTGTTCATTAGTTATTACAGTATTGGACAAACACCAGATTTGAATGCCTGACCAAAATGTATGCAATACCTCAAATTGTACTAGCCCTAGGATTTTCACTCCAAATTTCAATTTCAAACTTTCTTTACCTTCTGCCTGCCATTGTTTATTTTAGGAAGGAAATGCAGATTTGAGGATTTGACAAATCTGTACTAGATTCATGCTCTGCTTTGTAATTAGAGTTGAAACTTTTCTACAATTTGACTCTAATAAGATGATATCAGAATCCAGGTCTTTCCATTATGTCCTCTCTTCCCAGTTTATAGTTCAGATTTTCCATTCCCTAGATGTCTGTATAACATTCTTTTTATCAGTTGTTCCATCTGGGCCTTGCTGGTCAACCCCATACTCACACCCCAGCTCTCTGGAATCCACTGTTTGTTCTGCCATATTGCTCTTCCCTATGGTCATGTCTCCTTGCTTTCTTCTCTTGCAACCCTCCACCTCGTCTAGAATTTTTGCTTTCAAGTTGCTTCAGCATCATTTGCGGCTTTAGAGCAGTTTTGGTTTATTCCCTACCGCTTGGCTAATTATCTCAAATTAATGTGCTAGCTATAATCACACTAACTAGGGCTTATGAGACGAACTTGAGTTTCCTACATTAGCTTTGTGCTTTGTGCAGCCTGGTTCTTCCAACATGATACTGAACACATTCAAACTAAAAAAGAACTGATCAGTGGATCCTTTTATTTTCACTTAAATTTCTGTTGAGGAAATTTGCATTTGTTTACTTAAGCTATAAGAACATAAGGAACATGTTTTTTTTTTTTAAGTTAAAGCAAGCGAATATTAAATTATAAAATACTTCTACCCATGAAGACTTATACAGAAAGTTACACAGTAAGCAATTTATCATTTTTAATAGGTTTTTAACATTTTTCTTAAGGCATCTCTTTTAAAACATAGACATCACTACAATAACATGTAAAGCCCTCCTTTATCCTCTCCCCTTCCCTTTTTCCCCTCTGCTGAAGTGGTTGTGTATTATTCACATGTGTTCTTTTTAACTATATTTGTATGTATTTACTAATATATACCTGACAGTTAATAGTATCTTAAAAGCTTACATAAATTTCATTGTATTTTCAATAGGAAATTGAAGCTTAACATTTTCTAGTATTCCAGTGTATTAATGTGAATCACACATTTTTATACTGAAGGTGTTTTTTTACATGTTACAATTATTACACATTTATTGGCAAATAAAACATAACACCTTTCATACAATCTGTGCTATAGACACCATGAAGTCTCAGTTTCCTGCTCAGGTGCTCTGATTGTCAGCTTGCATGAAAGTTTACTCAAAGCAGTTGTGACAATATCCAGGGGCAGAAATCTGTGTACCCTACAGTCTATATTAGGCTTTGGATGGAGACCCTGGAACGAGTTTGAAGAGAGAATTTCTGGTTTTGGTGGCTATACCACAGTAAAATAATTCTTTTTTTTTTTATTTTTTTTTCAACATTTATTTATTTTGGGGACAGAGAGAGACAGAGCATGAACGGGGGAGGGGCAGAGAGAGAGGGAGACACAGAATCAGAGACAGGCTCCAGGCTCTGAGCCATCAGCCCAGAGCCCCACGCGGGGCTCGAACTCACGGACCGCGAGATCGTGACCTGGCTGAAGTCGGACGCTTAACCGACTGCGCCACCCAGGCGCCCCAGTAAAATAATTCTTGATATTTGAATTTAGTTATTTTCAAAATATGTATTTACTTACACTTAAAATAGCATTTAGCAAATGTTAGTGCCTTGACTTCAATATAATCCATGGTAGGGCGGGAGTGGAGTTCTATGCTCACATATGCAGGAAAGGGTGATGCACTAAATTCTGTATCTTGGAAAATAGTGCACTTTCGTGTATTTAGTTAAGACACTGTTTAGTGTTTTTAAGCAGTGTTTCCTGAATTTAAATATAGACCAGAAAATTCGGTATTTTATTTTGATTAGTAAACAAATTATGTGAACACCCTAAAGCCCCTCTTCCGTACTGTGTGACCATGGCTTATTGTGTGGGGGCAGGAGGAGGACTTTGTTATTGAGGGAGGCTGCTGGGAGACCGATTTAAATTTTCAAACACATGGCATCATGGTATCTCAGATATTTAGAAGGGTGGGATTGTACATCTTTATGTTAGCAGGTGGGAAGGAGGAAGGACCCCATTTCTCTGGGGCCTGATTGGTCTCTGCTGCCTGATTGGTTTGATCTGCACCTGTATTGTGACCTGTGCTGTGGAGTGCTGGTCCCACCACCCACTGCTGAAGTATAGCCTTGGCTGGCTTCCTCCATGTTTCCATTTCTGGTGAGCTGCAAACTGATCTTAAGTTTCTGCTATTAGATGAATACTCTTGAGCTAAGACATGCAGAGACACGTGCTCCTGAAAATCTCCAAATCTTGTGAGGAGCCAGAAATAACTGTCTCACGCTTATCTATCTAGCTACTAGTCACTTGTAGTGTCGTAGAGTCGCTCCTGAGTTTTGTTGACTGTGTCATATACATGATGCTAGATGTTTCTCCTGGAATTTTGACATCTTTTTGAGATAAATTTGGGTCAGGGTAACACTTATCTTCTCAGTAGTATTGGCTTGTCCCACATCAATCTGGATATGACTTCCATGTCTTATGTCTGTGTATGAGAAAGTGAAAGAAAGGGGAGCCTATCTATATGAATAGGACTAGGAAATTACTGTCTAGTTTTTATATGAAGAAATGAATGACCTACATGTGAATCCTTTAATAGTCTAAGAGGAACACATTTGGTCTTTTTATAACTTGTCTTCAGTAACTTCCTTGCATTGACTGTCTCTCTACCAAAGGGATATGCAATTATTTGGTGATGTTATTTTATTTTGTTTTTTTCTTTCTCAACAATAAGAGGAAATTGTGAAATTTAAATTTTGTTCCACAAAGCTAAAAAGGAGCCCACACAGTGAGTCAGGAGGCATGCCACATATTCCAGATTCTATACTGATCTGTTGTAAAAGCCATGAAAGGAAATAGCTTTTTGCCCAGTGAGGTTTATAATTAAGTTTGTAATGAAAGGCACTGTATATTTGCTTAATAAGAACTGGGTTGGTGTAGTTGATATTTTTTAAAAAGAAATTGAGTCAGTAATTTAACATTCTGTGATATTTTTGCTTGAAAAACTTCATCCTTGTTATATTGCTTCCCTCAACTTTTGCCAAATATATTTGATTCTCTAAAAATGCAAAATAAAATAGCACACACACATGCACACAAACCTACTTGCAGTTTTATAGCAGAATATGGGAAAAATAAGCATTAGACACTTTATAAAAATAGTTAAGAAATGTAGAACTTTAAAAAAATGCCTTTTTTGTCTACCTTTACAACAAAATAGTTGCATTTGTTTTGGTTTATAAGATTCTATTCAAATGTCATTTGGACTGGTGATTTCCTTAAAGAACATTATTACCATTTATTTTCAGGGGTTATTCAATGTTACTTGATGCCATGTTTTTATGATTATACTATATATTAGTGTGTGAAAATAAATAGAATTAAAGTTTGTAGTGCTTTTTCTCAATACAGTACTATAGGTAATGCATCTGTGTGTAGAAAATATTATTGTTTATCACTATAAGAAATAGGAGTGGTAGCTTTTTTCAACTGGTTAGAGGACCAATCATCTTATTCAGAGTCCCAGCCTATGAAAATATGGTGTGTGTATAAAGTAGTTTGGTTACCACTTCAGTTTCTGTTCCATACTTGTAAATTGAAGTAAGAAACCCTGAAACATCATTTATGATATTTTTATTAGACTTCTAATTAGTAGAATTTATTTATAATATTTTTGAATATTTTATAAGAATATATATTACATAAACATAGGGCTATATGTTATATATTAGAAAGGTTGTAAAGCTTAATATCTAAGTTTCTTGATACCTTAATTTCCAACTGGACTCAAAATACATAGAATTTTTTTTTAATTTTATATATGAAATTTATTGTCAAATTGGTTTCCATACAACACCCAGTGCTCATCCCAAAAGGTGCCCTCCTCAATATCCATCACCCACCCTCTCCTCCCTCCCACCCCCCATCAACCCTCAGTTTGTTCTGTTTTTAACAGTCTCTTATGCTTTGGCTCTCTTCCACTCTAACCTCTTTTTTTTTTTCCTTCCCCTCCCCCATGGGTTCCTGTTAAGTTTCTCAGGATCCACATAAGATTGAAACCATATGGTATCTGTCTTTCTCTGTATGGCTTATTTCACTTAGCATCACACTCTCCAGTTCCATCCACGTTGCTACAAAAGGCCATATTTCATTTTTCCTCATTGCCACGTAGTATTCCATTGTGTATATAAACCACAATTTCTTTATCCATTCATCAGTGGATGGACATTTAGGCTCTTTCCATAATTTGGCTATTGTTGAGAGTGCTGCTATGAACATTGGGGTACAAGTGGCCCTATGCATCAGTACTCCTGTATCCCTTGGATAAATTCCTAGCAGTGCTAATGCTGGGTCATAGGGTAGGTCTATTTTTAATTTTCTGAGGAACCTCCACACTGCTTTCCAGAGCGGCTGCACCAATTTGCATTCCCACCAACAGTGCAAGAGGGTTCCCGTTTCTCCACATCCTCTCCAGCATCTATAGTCTCCTGATTTGTTCATTTTGGCCACTCTGACTGGCGTGAGGTGATACCTGAGTGTGGTTTTGATTTGTATTTCCCTGATAAGGAGCGACGCTGAACATCTTTTCATGTGCCTGTTGGCCATCCGCATGTCTTCTTTAGAGAAGTGTCTATTCATGTTTTCTGCCCATTTCTTCACTGGGTTATTTGTTTTTCGGGTGTGGAGTTTGGTGAGCTCTTTATAGATTTTGGATACTAGCCCTTTGTCCGATATGTCATTTGCGAATATCTTTTCCCATTCCGTTGGTTGCCTTTTAGTTTTGTTGGTTGTTTCCTTTGCTGTGCAGAAGCTTTTTATCTTCATAAGGTCCCAGTAATTCACTTTTGCTTTTAATTCCTTTGCCTTTGGGGATGCGTCGAGTAAGAGATTGCTACGGCTGAGGTCAGAGAGGTCTTTTCCTGCTTTCTCCTCTAAGGTTTTGATGGTTTCCTGTCTCACATTCAGGTCCTTTATCCATTTTGAGTTTATTTTTGTGAATGGTGTGAGAAAGTGGTCTAGTTTCAACCTTCTGCATGTTGCTGTCCAGTTCTCCCAGCACCATTTGTTAAAGAGGCTGTCTTTTTTCCATTTGATGTTCTTTCCTGCTTTGTCAAAGATGAGTTGGCCATACGTTTGTGGGTCTAGTTCTGGGGTTTCTATTCTATCAAAATACATAGAATTTTAAATAACTATTTTAAAAAACCCTGTCATTTCATTTAGGAACATATAGATAATAAAAGTAAAATGACCGACTGGTAAAGAAAACTTAGATTTATGCTTCTATGTTAAAATCAGTTTGAGGATCCAAATGGTATCAGATTTTGCTTGCAAAATGAGTATCCTTTTCATCCATTAACATTTCAGGACATAATATATTAAGGAGAGTAAAAGACCTATTGTAGAGTTATAATCGTACCATTTATTGGCTTTGTAATCTTTGTGGACGGATGCATAGGTGATGATTCTGATAGTCATACTTATGCCCCTGTCTGTCTTAGATTCAAAGCCTGTGATGCAAGGCTCTGGACTGGAGTTTGCCTGTCATTAGGGCACTATTTATTATGGTTCCTTAGTCATTGTTCATGTGGGAAATAACAGGAGTAGAGAGAGAGGTGATGTAGGATGTAGTCTGAGATAATGAACTCTATTACCTCTTGCTGGGTTATAGATGTCAGAGCAAATTATTACTTATTTTTGCTGTCCTTTAAAATTTTAACCTTATAATTAATATTTCTATTTCTCTAATCCAAAAATCTTGAGAGAGATTATAAAAATAATGTAAACAAATTATTCATAATGAGTTTCCTTTGACCTAAGGAAGAAGTAGCTTAAACAGTATTTAAGAGCTAGAGAAATAGACAGCAGATCTACCCTGTAATCTGAGGTTTCTTACCCTATAGATCATCTTATCCATATGATTATATTCTTCACAATTCTGTGTTCTAAGAAGGTGGCAAACCTCCCATGTATACATGTTTCCTATTTTGATATACTTACTGGATTTTGGTTGATATTTGAGAAAAAGGAGAAGAAATCCAAACTGATACCATTTATTGACCTTCAAATAAATTTAATATGTTTTCAAACATATTTTTAATTAATAGTATTTGGATTATGTGAATTATATGTTGTACTCAAGCAGTAAGATCTCTACATTTAAGTTCATGTGTTAATATACAATCTTAAACTTAAAAGAAGTTACAAAATATTTATATATGTGCAATGGTATCTTAACAATAGAATTTAGCATTAACATTTTGTTATAAATGCTAATATCAAATTTAAAACAAACGTATGGTAATTTGTTTTACTTCATTAAGATCAATGCCTCAGGAGCTGAGTGTATTAACAATTATTGGGTGTGTTAAGTATTTAATGGTGAATATAAGACTAAATAAAAATTCCATATCAGAATTCTGGGAACATATTTTTATTTTTTGTTTATTTATTTATTTATTTTTACATTTATTTATTTTTGAGAGACAGAGCACAAGTGGGGGAGGGCAGAGAGAGAAAGAGACACAGAATCTGAAACAGGCTCCAGGCTCTGAGCTGTCAACACAGAGCCTGATGCGGGGCTCAAATCCACAAACCGTGAGATCATGACCTGAGCTGAAGTCAGACACCCAACTGACTAAGCCACCCAAGCACCCCAGGAAACATATGTTTAAATGTTATAAAATATTTACCATAAAATTGTAATTAATCAAGCTATTGGAAGAGTGACATCTAACCTATTTTAACTTTTTGAAGACATTTCTAAGGTCTTAATTTAATTTCTTCTGTCACCTGCTTGGTGATATTACTGGCAGAAATCTCTTACATGACTTAGTATATATGCCTTCAGATCCCCCATTCTGAATACCTTACTAGATTACGTTTTTTAAGACCAAATATGGAGTCTCTTTATATTTTAGTCTTCTTTGTAATTAGGATTCTTCTGAATCCTAAAAATAAAACATACTCAGAAAATTCAATGTATTACTTAATGCCAATTAATTATGGTTTTACTATAAAAGGGTCATACAGCTGTGTTAGTTAACTCTATCAATATAACAGAAAGATGTCTCATATATATATTTCTATCTGTTTCTAGAAATTCTCTATAGGTGCTAGAATGTTTTATTCCTTCATAAATACCTATCCTAGAAGTTCTTTGTATAAACACAGAGTTCTTATAATTAGCATAAACCTAGTGCCTTGATAATTACTGCTTTACGAAGGGAATCCTTTGGAACAACTGCTTGCATCTTTAGTCTGGTCCTTGTAGTGTTTAAAACCACAATATTCTTGATATAAAGACACACTGATCAGTAAAAATTTCTGTGACTAACTATCAGGGAATCATATAGGTATAGGAAACTACCTTTAGGAATAATGAAACATTTTATGAACCTAGAACTCTGACAGTTCATTCCATTCTTTTTCAATAAAGGACATTTATTTCATTGAGTCAAAGAGAAAATAATTGAGAATCATTCACCTAAAATATAAGCAAATATATACATATATTTCTTTCAGAATTTATCATGTCTATTTTGTAATGTCTTAATAAAAGTAATTGCAGCTTAGATTTTAAAATATTTTAATTCCAGAATATTTTAATTCCAGAATTCCAGTGTTATATTAGTTTCAGGTGTACAATCTAGTGATTCAACAATTCCATATATCACTCAGTGCTCATCACAAGTGCATTTCTTAGTCCCTATCACCTAGTTAACTCATCCTCCCATCCATCTCCCGTGTAGTAACCATCAGTTTGTTCTCTATAGTTAAGAGTCTGGGGCATCTGGGTGGCTCAGTCAGTTAAGCATCCGACTCTTGGTTTCGGCTCAAGTCATGATTTCAGGGTTTCATGAGTCCGAGCCCCACATCGGACTCCAAGCTGACAGTACAGAGCCTGCTTGAGATATATACATGTATATACATGTATATGTATATATATACATATAACACATCTTAAAATTAGTATTGGAAATATGTAAAATATTGGTATTACCAAGAGATATTTCCAATAGGTGTGTGTATTACCAATAGGAAATTTGAAAATTATGCAAAAAATTGAATAAGGGGTTCTCATATCAACATTTCTTATTCTTTGCAGAAAAAAGCTAAAATCCTTGCATAAAATTAGTTTTCCTACAACATACTTTGGGCACAATTTGTTGTTTGTTTTGTTTTTAATATTTTGCTTATATAATTAAGCTTAGTTTTTGTATCTTTATAATATTCATTTATTTTAAAAATTAATAAACACCTATTAAATATGTTAACTAAGCAGCCATATTAGAGACTCAGGGAATTCAAAGAAGTCTAATAGGGATAATTAATAGTTTTGAAAGATTATTATGTGCTAGGCATTATACTAAGCTTTATGTATATTATATCATTTAATCCTCACACCAATCCTATGCAAAACATACTATTATTATTTTTATTTTTGGATAAGGCTATAAGACTCAGAAGATGCAACTAATTATTTTACCCAAGTCAACCAGGTAGAAAGCGGTTGAGCAGATATTTGAACCCATAGGATCTGGATCCAGACCCACATACTTAACTATTACTCAATTGAGCTTCCTTAATCTGCCCTAAATTTATAATAAGGCAAGGAATTAGGACACAGATACAAATAATCCTAAATAGGTTGGAATGGAAAGTTATGAGAATACATACTTAAATAGATTTAGGTATTGTTTTGTTTTGTTTTGTTTTGATTTTAGATAGAGGGGGGAGAGAACATGAGACAGGGAAGGGGAAGGGGGCAGAGGGAGAGAGAGAGAGAGAGAATCCACACTCAGAAAGGAGCCAGATACAGGGCTTGATCCCATGACCCTATGTTCATGACCTGAGACAAAATCAAGGGTCAGACATTCAACCGACTAAGCCACCCAGCATCCAGACGCCCCTTAAATAGCTTTTTAAAGGAACTTGTCATTGAAGTGGCAATAAAAGGATGCTTTATCTATTGACAATTTGAAAGCTATAATAAATCAACTAAAAATCAGACTGTTTTTTATTATCACCTTTCTTTAATGTCTATTCTAAACATGATAAAAAACATGATAAAAAAAAAAAAACCCTCCCTAGAAGGACAAACCATTGTTCATGACCCCAAATGGAAATCTACTGGCTTGCCATAAAAGTCATAATAAAAATAAGTACAACGAGAACAAACAGTGGCATTAAATTCTGGTTTGACTCCATTCTAGTATGATGCTGGCATATCAAAATCCAACTCTCTCTTTGTTAAAAAGAGAGATTATTGAGTGTCACAGAAGCCCTATCATTGCATGACCAAACTTTCATAATGAAGCATCTAGGAAAAATGAAAGAAATTTGAACAGAGGATAACTTTCTCATCAGCCAGTCCATACTATATAACACTGTGTTCATACATTGTTTGAGCTATCTGGTGCTTACATCTATGACAAGTACACCACACATTCAACAACATCGTCCTCTTCTTGATTAACTGAATGAATAAGCATGATCTAAAAATGAAACTATTTGCTCCTTCCTAAAGGTTTTCCAATAACTATATATATATATATATATATATATATATATATATATATGGCACTATATATCATCATTAATATACTATATATAATATATACTATATAATTATAATATATAAACTATATACTGTATTAATATGTATATTAAATTGGTTAAAATACAAGTAGCTATCAGAAGAAAGTAATTATTCATATTAATATCACTCTTAGTATGCTTTCAAAAATTTTTGCTATGCACAAGTGAAGGTCATTAATACTGTTTTGTTCTTATTTTTTTGAAAACTTTAATAACAAAGCATTTTTTTTCTAATTTTATAAAACTTTGTAATTGACTACTGGGCATAAATTGTCCAGATTCTTTTTTGGAAGATACAGTTAAGTTCTGGCACTAAATGCTGTATTTGTTGGCACTGAAACAGGTGCAAGAAATGAACATGTTAAAATCTCTAGCTTGGAATAGTTAAACCAAATGTAATTATATGTGAGTCTTGACTAAAGGTATGATTATCATCCAAGACTTAGCAGTATGGGGTATGGGGGTGACAATGCCAGCCTTAAATTCCAGAACTTTTTTCATGCTATTTGTTTTTCACAATTATAATTTACTACCTCTTCATAGTGCAGAATTATCCATCCACTTGGTTTCATTTCTTGGCTCAATGCTGTGACTTAGTAATTTTCAACATCTTATGGACAGATGGAAAGTGTTCACTAAACATGTTGCTGAATTAACACAGAATTCATTTCTAAACCACAATAAAGAATGGAGCTGAAAATATCAAGTCCACTCAGTTCCATCTAAAGCCCATGTATTGTTATAATGGAATCTCTGGTTGAAGAAGGGTCATTAGAGGTCATGTGGTTAAAGTAGGGCCACATCTACCATCCCTAAAGTAAGTAAATAAGCCAACCAAACATTCCTTTATGTCTAGACAAAATCCTCATACTATAAAGTCTGTTTTTTTTTCTTTTTGTCTTTTCCAATAGAAATTTTGAATATCCTAACACTATCCTTTGTGTAAAATTCCTTTGTTTAGGGACTCTCAAATTCTTTCACATCCTTCTCCAGGCCAAATAATTCCATTTTCTTTTATCTCTCTACATGGGTTCTATTTTCTGTTCTATTAATCAGCTGTTTATTTCTCCCCTGAAACCTTCCCACATCTATGCTTTGGTTATGATCTATGAAACAGAATGCAGCATTTTTAAGTGCTGTGTATCCCCTGTTCCCCATTGTATATACCTGCTTTTGAATTCTAATACTGTGTTTGATTAAAAGCAAATAAAACCAGTGTTCACACTGTTGATCTGTGGCCAATTTATATGAACGCTAGCTTAGAGATTTCACATACATTCTACCAGATTTTCAGTGTCATATTTATGAACTGCTTCCATGTTGTTGTTTTTTTAATAAGTTATAATGAAATCTATTGTCTCTCTTGACAAATTTTAAGTTCCAAGAGGATTGGATCTATATATCTTATAATTCCCTAATATATACCTAGTACATAGTACAGAATCTGGCACAAATAAATATTTGAAGAATGAGTGAGGAAAGGAAATTTAAAAAAACAGAATTTTTTTGGTTCAGACAAATATATTTCTCTTCTAAATCTGGACATTGGGACTCTAGTTTCCTTTCTTTAAATTTATCTGTATTTTATTTCATTTTTATGTAAGTACTGCTTTTTCTCTTGATCAATTTAATAGTTTGGACTTGATTTGTAGGCAAAATTGAGTTAAATTTTAAGGAGGTTTCAATCTAAAAAACCGCTGCATGTCAAACTTACACAAATGAGATATACCTCCCCATTTCTAGGAAGAAAAGTGGGCTATGGCAGTACAATTGACCACTTCATGAAAAGACCCTATAAACTCTGGACAACTAGTAGTAAAGCTCCATTCGTGATTTCAGCCTTTATTAGTTGGGTAGATTCCTTTAGGTATCTATTATTTCCTCATTTGTAAATGGCGATAATTTTGTCCTGGGAAAGCTGATGAGAGGGTTTAAAGAAATAAAGGTTTATAAGCACCCAGTAGGTATATAAGTACCTAGAAAGTATATAAGTACTTTAGTCCCTCAAAATTATTTATCCCCCTTTTTTCAGCATTTTTTTGCCAAATACTTAGCACTGACATAGGTTCAAACACTCAATTATTTATTCTGTAGTGGAGATGGAAGGGAACAAAAGATTTAAACAAATACTATAAAATTTTATGACAGAATGAAATGGTTCTGTGAATGCTTGCATTTCTTGTCAGGAGAGAAGAAAAAATAAAACATCATTAGAGTTAACAAAGAGTTCATGACTTAACAGATTAATAGGAAATATAATAACAAATGTTAAAGAGAGTAAGACTGGTATGAATCTTTATATCTTTTTTACATCATTTCCACACAGTGTTAGAATGACAATTTTGTATATGCACTATACTCCCCTGTGAGCCCTGTTTGTTTCTCTAACAGCTTTATTAAAATACAATTGGCAAACAATAATCTATATATTTTTAAAATATATAAATCTAATAAATTTTGGCAAGTGTGTATGTCATGAAACCATCATCACAATTAAAATAACAAACATATTTTTCACTCTTGGAAATTTGTTTTCCTTTGCAATGTCTCTCCCTCTCAGCACTTCCTGTATCCTTGTCTCCACAGGAAACCACTTATTTGCTTTCAGTCACTATAGATTAGTGTGCATTTAGATAAACCTAGAGTCATGTAGTTTGCATACATTTTCCCTGGCTTTTTCACTCAGCTTAATTACTTCGAGATTATCCATGCTGACGGTGGTATCAGATGTTTATTCCTTTGTATTGCTTAGAAGCATATTACTGTATGGATATACCACAATTTTTGTATTCATTTACTCATGGATGATCATTGGGGTTGTTTCAAGTCAACTTTAGACTATTTAGACTATTACAAATCAGGCCGCTATGAACATTCATGTATTAGTCTTTTCATGAACACATGCTTTCTCTTCTCTAGGAACTGAAGGCTAGATCATGTAAGTGCATGTTAACTTTTTAAGAAAATATGAAACTCTTTTTCCAACGTACCATTTCATGTTCCCACAAGCAGTGTTGGAGAATTCCAGTTCCTCTACATTCTTGCCAATACTTGATACTTTTAAATTTTAGCCATTCTAGTAGATGTGCAATCATCTTTAATTGTGGTTTTAATTTGCATTCCATTTATGACTAATGATATTGAACATCATTTCATATGCCTATTTGCTATCTATATATCTTCCTTAGTGAAGTATCTACTTAAGTCATGTTCCCATTTTTTATTGGATAGTTTTTTTATATTACTGAATTTTGCAAGTTCTTATATATTCTAGATCCAAGTTATTTTTCAGATAAATATTTTGCAAATATTTTCTCATAGTCTGTGCCTTGTCTTTTCATTCTCTTCTTCCCCTTACTTTGGGTTCAATTTACTCTCCTTATTCTAGTTCATTGTGGAAGCTGAGGTCACTGTATTGAGAACTTTCTTCTTTTCTAACATAAGTGTTTTATATAGATACTTTCATTGTCAAGGATTGGGTCTATTTTGATAAAGATTCCATAAGCCTTTGAAAAGAAAGTATATTTTGCTGTTGGGTGAAGTGCTCTATACATTTCCTTAGATCAAGTTGGTTGATAATGCTCTTTAAGTCTCCTTTATCCTTACTAATTTTTGTATATTTATTCTATCAATTATTGTGAGATGAGGATAAAAATTTCTGTTACCATGCATTCGTCTAATTCTCTTTGCAATTTTACCAGTTTTGCTTCATGTATTGTGAAATTTTGCTGTTGGTGATTTAGAACTTAGGTTTCTCTTGATGAACTGAACTTTATGTCATTAGGAAATAACGTGCTTTATCACGAGTAATATTCTTTGCTATGAAATGTACTTTGATATTATTACAGCCTCTCTAGGTTTCTCTGGTTTTATTATTAGCATGCTGTATCTTTTTTTCCATCCTTTTACTTCTAACCTACTTGTGACTTTATATTTAAAGTTTATTTCTTAGAGTTTGCATAGAGTTGGGAATACACACAATTGGAATTTTTTTTCCAAGTTGGTAATTGGAGTTTTAAGACCATTTACATTTATATTATGAACAGGTCTCAGTTTGAATTTTTTTTATTTTTTTTTATTAACTAAACTCCACACTGTATTCACTAGATTTTCCACTAATACATATATATTTTTTTTCTGTTCTAGGATCCCACATTACATTTAGTCATCTCTCTCCTTGCTTCCTTGATCTGTGACAGTGTTTCCATCTTCACTTGTTTTCAATGACTTTAATAGTTTGAAGATTACTAGCGAGGTATTTTTGTACAATGTCCCTCAATTTGGGTACTCATGAATTTTCAAGGATGCCTGTTTAATTGTACCCAGCTTATCAAGGTGTTTGTGGTGAGATACGCTATCCGATCCAACTAGGTGCTACAACAAGAAGTCTCTCTTTGATTCTACTTTTAAATTCTACAAGCTGCCCAATATATCAGAATATTTTCTCTATTCCTTTTCCCCTTATGTTTGCGAGGATTGGTATTCCTTCATTCGAAGAGCCCCATAACTAATTCACAACCCATGATATATATCCCTATCACTCTTCCAAACTCCCATGATCTTTTCTGGCTATATCAAATTTATTAAATCATTAACCTATTGAGATTCCTACAAAATTCCTTAACTTTCCTTGTTTGTATCTTCCCCACACTTACTCAAATGCCAGTGTTGAGACCAGAGATAAGTTTATTTCTTGAGCATTGTTTTATTTTTTCCTTCAGTTTTATTGAGATAGAAATGACAGATAACATTGCATTAGGTTAAGGTGTACAACATAATGATTTGATGCTTATTTACATTGTAAACTGATCATCAGGATAAGTCTAATTATCCACCACCTCACATGGTTAGAAATTCTTTTCTTTCTTATTTCTTATGATCTTATTATGTATTTTCTACTTGCACAATTTGTGCTTCTTTTTCTTTTTTACTGTTTTTTAATGTGTCTTCTGTCCCTTTTTTTCCGTATTTCTGCTAGCGCTTTTATTTTGTTAGGTGCCAGATTTTTTTTTGTATTGCTATAAATATTTTTGAAGTTTGTTTTGCAGTGCTGTTAAATTATTTGAAACAATTTTATTCATTGAGATTGAGCTTTTAAGATTTGTTAGATGGAACCAGAGCAGTGTTTTTGTTTTTGTTTTTCTCAGGACTAACTAATCACTACTTGGGCAATATAATTCTGAATACTCAAGTCAGTATTCTGTGTGTTATAAAATTGTCCAGTCTAACTAGTGGGGACAGGCACTATTCCAGGTCCTTTTCAAGTCTCAGATACTGTTTGCTTTATCTTTTCAGCTGACTTTTTTGCTAGTATCTGGTAGTCTCTTTACACATGTACCCTGATTGATTTCTGCTGTGTATGCAAGAAAAATCCTCTGCAAATCTATGTGGTTCACACTCTTTTTTTTTTTTAATTTTGTTAACGTTTAATCATTTTTGAGAGACAGAAACAGAGTGTGATTGAGGCAGGGCCAGAGAGAGAGGGAGACACAGAATCTGAAAGAGGCTCCAGGCTCTGAGCTGTCAGCACAGAGCCCCACGGGGATTCAAACTCACTGACTGTGAGATCATGACCTGAACCAAAGTCAGCCGCTTAATCAACTGACCCCTGTGTGGTTCCCATTCTATGCAGCATTCTCTTCTCCATTAGTGCTTTGAGAACTCTGATGGTTTCCTTGGACTCTCAGTTTAGTCTTGTCAACTCATGGAGTCCCGTGGACTTTGCCTAACTTTCCGCTACCCATGTTGTAGCCTGGAAACTCTTCAAGACACTAAGGCCCAGCAATGTTAAGGCTCACTTCACCTCATGTTGTTTTTTTTTTTTTTTTAACTCTCAGAGATCACTGTTTCTTTGTTGTCTGATGTCTAATGTGTTGATAACCATTGTTTCATATATCTTATCGTTTTTGGTTTTGTTTTTGTTTTGTTTTTGTTTCAGTTCTTTCAGGTGGTAGGGTAAATCTGTATGTGGTACCTGTTATTCAAACCAGACAATGTTTGTTTCTATATGAAGCCCAACCTCTTTGATAAACATTCAGTGTTTTTCTTTATTTGCTCTCCCCTGACTTCTGTACCCCAGTGTCTCATTGAGTCATAATCTACTATTTTAATAAGATTTTATTTCCCCAGGGCTTTACCACCTTATTAAGGCTTAGTTCAAGTACTAACGCATATACAGAGTAGTTGGTATCAGTAATAATTCTGGAATAACAGAGACATTGAATATAGTTCTAAGCAGGGACAGAATTGTTAACACATTGTGACTTTATTACAATAGAACCTGAATAGTATCTAACCATTTTGGTCTATAAGAAGGTATACACATTTTATTCATCAGGTATAGGTACTTAGAGAACAGGTGTTTAAGCTCTTGTATCATAATTCTCATTGCTGTAATATACATGTGGATAGGGAGTTTTCAAAAGACTTTTGGAACTATTTAAGAAGG
The DNA here is from genome assembly GCF_018350175.1 of Felis catus. Taxonomy (NCBI): domain Eukaryota; kingdom Metazoa; phylum Chordata; class Mammalia; order Carnivora; family Felidae; genus Felis; species Felis catus. The sequence continues at coordinate 131,642,471 of NC_058375.1, read as the reverse complement.
GAGAGTATAGATGAGATGACTACGGCATTCTATTCACTGTAGATCCCTACGGTGATAATTTTTCTAAGAATATGCCACATATGACTCTATACTCATGTTAAATTATAAAGCTTGTAGGTAAACTATGTCACCAGTACTTGGACACTTTCTCCTTTCATATTATTTTTGAGGATGGTCATCCTGTATACACTCTTTTGCCCCGTATTTAGTACACAGAAATGTCTCTCTGAGTAGCAGTGATGTGAAATAATGTTGAGTTTGCTAAGCATGTCTATATTTTATATTTACTTGGCCCACATGCAAGGTCAGGTTGGGATGAGTTATTTTAAAATCTGGATATTTATCTTCATGAGAAAGATACTAAGAGTGGTGATTCTCCACACAAAAGGAGACAAATTCAGCCCTGGTGCAAATCAAATATGTCATATAGGAGTCCATAGGCTTTTGGGGGCCAATGAATTAGTGTCTATGGTGAAGGGCCACCAGCCAAATCTGAATTTGCAACTACGATAACTGCACCAACGTCTCCTAAAGTAATTTATTGTCTCAGGGCAGCTGCCGCCTCCATCCATTAAAGACTAGGGGAGAGTGTGGTGAAAGACAAGAGAGTTACAAACGGGTGGGGCCAGAATCTGGGGACACTTAGGGGAATCTGGATCTCAGCTTCGGTTCAGCACCCAGGCCAGGATTTAGGAAAGAGGGCAGAGAAGCTGTGGTTAAGTGAGGTATGGAAACATCCCGTTTTTGTTCTTTGATGCGAATCCACCTCTTTTCCACATAGGCATTGCCTCACTCAGGGCACGTTTTGATGTCGCAGCTATGTGCAGTTGACTTTTTGAAAATGTTGGTTATTTAAACTGTGAGATATGAATAATAAGGATAATAGTATTTTTTTAATTTTATTATGTAAGGCTCTGAGCCAGGAACTTAGTTGTGGAAATAAAAGAAGCTGAAACTAAATCAATATGGTTTAATGGACTTTAGGGATAAAAGCAAAATATTCCAAATCTTGAGTACAGAAGTAATGTGGGTTTCTATAGTGAACAGTGAAAGAAAGACAGGCACTGGAGAGTACTTAGGGCAAAATATGAGCTATCTTTCTAAAGGATTAAAAAACTCACTTGGACTTAAATTCCATTAGAAACAGGATTCTGTTTTTATCAATAAACGGAAGACAGCATTGCAAACTTTCTGAAAAAGATCAACTTAATGGAGATGATATTTTGCCTACCGTGGAACAAATAGTTATGCAAATGACACCCTAACTAGCGTGGTCCCTGGCATGTGAATATGTACCAAGTGAATACAAATAGTTTTAAGAAATGTCCTTTTCCTTTGAAAATATTTCTTAATGGTATATGCAAGTGCCTTCTTTAGATGCTTTTAGTTTAGAGTAAAAATTAGTACCTTTGCCTGTCTAGTTACGTGTCAGTTAGGGAGAGGTAAACTTATCGAACTAATGCCTTCCTAGGTAAGTGTTACATTTTAGCAGGCAACAACAAAGGTTCACAGCGGCAGATTTTCTATTGGAAACCTCAGTTCAGATCTGTCCTGACCTTGGAGATGTCAACCCAATATTTTAGGTCTAAAAATGAGAGAATGTGTGATTGCATTTGTTTGTGTAAGTGCATTAAATGTATCTTTCTCTAAAGCTAAAATGATGTAACCAATATACTATTATTATACTTGCCGCCAATATCACCTATAGGGCTTTTTTAAAAACCCTTTTTATTATGGTATTTGTCAGTATATAGTATATATTAAAACATTCATGCTTCCTAATATTCTCTTAACTGTTTGTTGCAATGTAAGATAACATATTTTTCAGACTTTGAATATTCTGCCATTGTTCTATATCATAAGTATACTTCATCAAAGCTTTTGAAAATCATCTAGTTCATTAAATTTACAAAATCTAAAAGGATGAGAAATCATCAGAATACTCATTTGAATAATTATGTAGATACCACACTAGTAGTTATGACAGAATGTAAAGAACAGCAAATAATTTGGCCTAATGATTTACGGGCCACACAATATTAACTGTGTAAACCCCCATAACCTTCAGTTTTCTTATATGTAAAATGAGCAATATCTATCATAAGATTATTAAAAGGATTAAGTAAAATTACCTTCTCAAAATGGTTTACATTATGTCTGTTGCAAGATTGGTGCTGTGTCAGTGAAATTTCTTCTCCTCCTGAAAACAAATCTGTTCTCAGGCACTGAGTCAATAAAGCACCCATACCAATTCAGGAATAGGGAGAGAAAATACCGTTTGCATCTAACATATTTAGATTAGATTTGGTAGATTTACTTGCATTTGGTTACATGTTTTCTGCAATATACTATACTTGTTCATTTGCATATGTTTCTCTTTTCATTTTCTCGGTGAGCAATAGTCCATTTGAGCAGTAGCCCGTATGAGAACTCAAAGAGAGGGTTCTATATATACATATTTCAAGTCTAGAACATTATGAACTGACTCAAGTTAGCTACAACCAATGCAATTAGACTTGTGAAGAAACCATTGAGAAACTTTCAGAGTTGAATTTTCTTTGATGGATTTTTGAAGAATTTCCAGTGAAGATCATTTCTGGAGAAGACAGGATGAACTCTTCTGGAAGAACTGGATTATATTATTCTCCTTTCATTTTGTCATCAGACCTTGGTGCCTGGGTGGAAGGCCTGTATTAAAGGAAGGTCTTAGCTAAAGATGTGTGCTAAAGGAAGATGAGGTTTGGTTTTCAAATAAGCAAGGGTAACCAACATATTTGTGACATTCTGATGCCTGAAAGCTTTTCTAAATGTATTTTTATTATATTTCCAGGTTCCTTACCTATATTCAGGTTTGTTTTTTCATCATTTTAATTGGTAACATACAGTCTTGAACTAATTTATAAAATTCATTTCTGGCCACTCTCAGAAATGGTAGAAAAGTGGAAGTTGGAATAATAGGAAGAGAAGATGAGATCATTAAATTTAACTGAGGCCCTAAGATGTGAAGATGTGTCAGTCACTTTCTTGTAATTCTCAGAAAAACCTTTATATTAGGTAGCATTGATATTATTATTATTATGGTTGTTATTATTATCATTGTTCCCATTTAATAGATGTGGAAACAGAGAGTCATAAAGGTAAGGTCAATGCCCAAGCTAATAAGTTGGTAAGTATGTATTTGAGTATTAGGGTGTCTGGCCACAGGAAGCATATCTCTACATTATTCCAACTCCAAGTGTCAGGGAGCCTGTGCCTTCCCATAGTTTTGTCATCTACCAGCACTGTGACTTAGACAAGACACCGTGAGTTGGACAAGACTTGGACAAGCTCTCTGAGGCTGTTTCTATACTTAAATTTATTGGCTTGGATAGTATTATTTGTAAGATTATTTTCTCCTACATAGGATCTTTACCATATGCAAATGGAAAGAATCTGAATATAGCCTATATAATAATGTCAAAGAAGTATAATTTTGATTACACAATTTTCAATCTAAATCTTTTTTTCATAATGATCAGTTTTCATCCGAGTTAGTTTCAATGCCTAAAAGGAGGGAAATTATATTTTACCAAGAATGCATATGTAGTTCACAAAGGTTTCAGTTTATTGTTGAGGGTGTTTCAAAGTGGTAGTTTCAATTAAAATAATGTTTTCAATAAAATATTTTCTCCTATAGATATATAAATCTTATCGAAAATTGATTTCTTTATTAAATCTAAATTATTTTCAAAATATAAGAAAGGAAGTTTACTCAAATCTCTGGTGGAAGAAAATTTGGATCACTGTTACTAATTTAGCCAGTCTGTTAATTTGCATTGGAAAAGAAGAAAATCTCAGCTTTCTGTGTATTTGTTTCCAACCCAACAGATTTTACTGTATTACAAAATATACAGTGATTCATAAATATCATTAATTCATACACCTACAAAGCTCAATTTCCTTTATCAACCTTTTGAGTAAGATTAAATTTTCATTCTGAATAGAGTAAGATGAAGTTTTCCTTACTTTTATCAGGAAATTTAACTTTAGTTTACGTCTCCTCCACCATCACCATTCCTGTTTTTTTCTCCTATCTCTCCATTTTTTATCTTTTCTCATACCTTTTCTTTGAAGCTTATTACTTCTTTATTTCTTCCTCTTCCCTACCAAATTACAGTAAGATCAAACTGAGTAAATGTAGTGTGAAATCTAGGTATTTTGTTTTCTTACCTCAAACATGTTACCTAGATGAGTGTATTTGGAATCTTTTCTATCTTCATTTGAGTTCCACATGCATGACCCATTTACCAAAAGGGAATTATTTATCCATTATTGGAGAGATAAGGCACAGAATTATGGTTGGTATGCATTTGGTCATCTCTCCTGTTTTGGTGACAATTTTGATGACTTTTTACCTACCCATTGTCCAGTTGAATGTTTATACCACCTAAATCTATTCTTAATATGCAATGAAGAATTGTTAGTACACTCCAAATTCTTTCCAAAAGCCAGAACCTTGATTATGTGTTGTCTAATCACAGTCAACAGACCAGTTTGAGAAATGATATCAAAGTCTCTTTTGACTTTTGCCTCAGTAATTTGCCATTCGTTTCAGAAACATCATACACAGTATATCATTTTATATAAAACTTACTGCATCTGTGCAAAAATGATGTTGGGATTATTATTAAAAATCCCTCAGAACAATTTTCTCTCAAGTCTCAGCAAAAATTCTGTTTGGTGAGAAAGAGCTGGTATATTTAATCTCCTGAATATCATACACTTTGTTATTTCCTTTTATATCTATTACAGTTCTTTCTCTATCAATCCCTTACCTCAGATTGTTGAGCATAGCTGCCTCATAATTACATCATGCCACATTTTAGTTACTTCTCCCAGATTTGTGTCATCTGCAAGTTTGTCAACAATGCATTTTTATATCTTTATGTAATTTCCTAATATGTTTAATAAGGTTGTGTCAAGGATATTATTAGCATGCAATCAGAGTAATCCAGATTGCCATCAAATATTATTCTTTGGGTCAAGTTTTTCAGCAGTTTAGAATTAACCTTCAAACTATTACTCAAAATAAATTTATCATCTCCTCAAAGATGTAGCTGACTTTTGGCTTCAAGATACAGAATTCCCACATTGTTATACTGATATGACATAGTTAGTGTGATTCATTTTGTTGTCACAGCCATTTTTCTCTATAATATTTGGTTTTCTTTTTTCCCTGGGCACTTTTATTTCTTCCCACTTTTTCTTAAGGAAATCTAGATCAAATTCTAAGTCTTATGTTCAGTGTTCTCTTTAAACTCTGTGAAAAATAGTCATTCATTGCTAAGCATCCATCTTTGAGCTCTCCTTGACTTATTTTCATTTTCTTAAATTTCTTATACAAGAGAGACATATCAGGGTCCTGGAAGTTTTTGTTTGTTTTTGTGTTTTCAGTTTGAATTAGATTGTTTAATTTAAATTTTAGTTAGTTAACATACAGTGCAATATTTCTTTCAGGAGTAGAATTCAGTGATTCATCACTTATGTACAACACTAAGTACTCATCACAAGTGCCATTTTTAATAGCCATCACCCATCTAGCCCATCACCAACCCACCCCCCCCTCCATCAACCCTCAGTTTGTTCTCTATTGTTAAGTATCTCTTGTGGTTTGTTTCCCTTTCTTCTATTCCTCCCCCTTCCCATGTGTTCATCTGTTTTCTTAAATTCCACATATGAGTGAAATTATATGGTATTTGTCTTTCTCTGACTGACTTACTTTGCTTAGCATAATACATTCTAGCTCCTTGCATGTTGTTGCAGATGGCAAGATTTCATTCTTTTCGATGGCTGAGTAATACCCCACTATGTGTGTGTGTGTGTGTGTGTGTGTGTGTGTGTGTGTGTATAGTAGAATGTCTCCAATTCATGTGTTTGTCTATGAGTATATGAGTATGTGCTTGTATGTGTATTTTACTCTTGAAAATATTTGGGAAAAACTGCCATAAAGTAATAATTCCTATGTATAGCAAGCATATGTCATGTAAACAAAAAAAATGATTTTACATAGTACACAGAATAATTATGTATTTTAAATCTCTATTTAAAATATATAAACCAGTGATGTCTGGGTGGCTCAGTCATTTAAGCATCCAATTTGATTTCAGCTCAGGTCATGATCCCTGGGTCGTGGGTTCGAGCGCCTCATTGATCTTGCTTTGAGCCTGCTTAAGATTCTCTCTCTCTCCTCCCCACCTCTCTCTCTCCTCCCCCCTCTCTCCTCTCCTCTCTCTCTCACCCCGCTCCTCCCTCCTCTCTCTCTCTTTCCTCCTTTGCCCCCTACCCTTCTCGTGCTCTCCCTCTCTAAAAAATATAAATGAAATAAAATAAAATATATAAGCCAGCATATCAGATCATAATATTAAGAATCTTTGGCTCATGGTGAAGCTAAATTTTAAAAAAGTTAAACAATTTGGGGTGCCTGGGTGGCTCAGTCGGTTGAGCATCTGCTTTGGCTCAGGTCATTATCTCACAGTTTGTGGGTTTGAGCCCCACATCAGGCTCTGTGCTGACAGCTTGGAGCCTGGATCCTGCTTTGGATTCTGTCCTCCTCTCTCTGTTCCTCCCCAGCTTGCACTCTGTCTCTCTCTTTCTCTCAAAAATAAAGATTAAAAAAAATTTTAAGTTAAACAATTGAAAGAAAACACTAAGTAAATACTGGTAGAAGTGATATTAGCGAATAGAAAATTTGTGCAAGTGGTACATGGATAAGTGAATTGGGAAATATGGTGCTAGTGAGGTAGATCAGTCACCGGTTCAGTGGGTTCCTCCTTCCTCCCTGTTTACCTAGTTGCTGATGCCAGTCAGAAGAGTCACCCTGGTTTTGTAACAGCACTTGCAACCAACTTTCACCATGGATATTAATTTTATTGATAGGATAGATCACGGGATATATGTTTTAAAGTGCCAGTTATTTTCTTTCTTATACCCACTAGATTATGATATGAAGGACAATTCTGTTTTTTTCATTGTTTATAGTGAAACATTAGAAGTTGAAGGAATATTTGAGTGAGCTAAATTAATGCAAATTTAATGATGATTTATATTATCCATTGAGATACTTTGCTTTCTGCATGCGTCTAATGGCTGTATTAAAATGTGAATTTTATTGGCACCTTTATTTGAATTCTCATATTAAATTCAGCTCAAGCATTGGTTTTTAAAATTTCTTTCATAGCCTGCTGTCTCTCTGATAAATATGATTCTACAGCAGATGCAGTATTATTATAGGAGGAAAGGCAGGCTTATTAAAAGGTGAATAAAGACATCTAACAGGGAAGTGCACTACTAAGGTTTTTAAAGACATTTGGGAGTAAAGCCAAGCAAACCATCATGTACTGTAAGCAGAATCTTAAAAAAAAAAAATCAATACCTTGCTGACTAGGCAGCCAATGAGGAAATGATAAGATAAAGGCTAATGTGATCATTTATTGATATGTAGCACCTAGTTGAACTGTAAGTCAAGTAAGGGGCATGTTCTGTATTGAGAGAGAGTGAGACTGCCTTTTTTTTTTTTAAATGAGCTACCTTGTTTCCCTCTAAGTGTAAAGTATGCCATATTATGGGAAACAACAATAACAACACAAAGTGCATGAATAATAAATCTTGTTATTGAAGGCTTTGTAATGTCCATATTTATCTCTGAGTATAAATTTATAATCACTGTATGAATATACATTTTACCCTCTCATGTAGAACTATTGTGTATTTAGGATTTAATGGTGAAGGCAACTATATTTTTCTTGAATTACCTTTGACACGGCTTTTGACATGTATACAATTTTAGTCAGCTCTTAGAGTCCATAGAACTGAAATCTTAGTGTAAAATGGCAAAAGGAAGAAGCAATGAAGAACTTTGTTTGGGGGAATCACTTGTGTTCCACTTGCAGAATAGTTTATAGTGTAGTTATTGGGTCAGGTGATATGGATTCAAGTCCTGGGCCCAGAGTTTAAGAGCTGTGGGCTTTGAGACAAGTAATGTATTATAACCTTAGTTTTAGTATTCTCCGCTATTCCATATACTTTTCTTGTTGAGTTGGTAGGAGGTTTCCATGAATCAGGCTTAACCTTAAACCTAACACAGAGAAACACTCAATAAGTATAAGCTGTTATGAGTGTCTTCAAACCAAGACATAAAAATCAACTTGGAATCTGAAAATACTAATACCAATTTTAAAAGATGGCCCATAATATTTACTTAAAAGTCTCTTCACATACACAATTTTTACTGTACCAATTATAATGAAATAAAAAATATTCATGTTTTAAAAAATAAAATACAATCCTAGTTCAAATGATAGACCTATTTGTTACTTCTAGTCAATGAACCTAGTCAAGAAATCAAATTATTGACCTCTAATCAATATATCTTATTACCAGACACATTTTATTTTGTATAAGATTCTCAATAATCTTTCAAAGATAAGTTACTTGTTACTACCTACTGTTGAGTTTATCAGTATATATGCCACTCTTCTAGGTTTATAAGTAAGAATAAGCACCGAAGCTGCAAAAAAAGGTAAATTATCCAGAATGTATACAGGCTAAAGAATTCATCATGGCAGTTCTAAGATCTGGGTTAATGTGTTACTGCAGTCATCTAGCAGTCCTTCAAATCTTCACTTTATTTTGTCATAGATCTAAAAAATTATGTGGAATTCATTTGTCAGGAAAAAAAAAAAGGTAAAATTTGTATCATCTCGGGATGCCTGGGTGGCTCAGTTGGTTAAGCATCTGTCTCTTGATTTCAGCTTTAGGTCATGATCTCATGATTCCTGGGATTGAGCCCTGTGTTGGGCTTTGCACTGACAGTGCAGAGCCTGCTTGGGATCCTCTCTCTCCCTTTCTCTCTACCCCTTCCCTGCGTATTCTCTCTCTCTCTCTCTCTCTCTCTCTCTCTCTCTCTCTCTCTCTCTCGTGTACACGCGCAAAATAAATAAGCTTTAAAAAATCCGTGTGCCCTTTTTCAAGGAGAAGAAATAGCAAGAGTTACCACAGAAAGCCTTGTGCCTGATGTCAGTGCCCTTACTCAACAATGGATAGTCTTTCTGAGCTGTCTTACCACTCATGACCTTCCTTCTCCACTTCAGCTATCCCATCTCCTTGAAGTCCCTTGGATACTTCAGGCCTGCTTATTTCTCCAAGCATGTTTCTTCCTGGAATGCTCTTTCTCCCAGATAATGACATGACTCAGTCATTTTCTTTTTGTTAGTCTTCATGGTCACTCTGTTAATACAGCATTAACACTCTTATTTGAAATTCCTCCTTCACACATATTCTCTATTTCCTTCCCTTCCTTATTTCTCACTATAGCACTTCTTACCCTCCAATAAAGTATTTTTATATTCTTTTATTATATGTCCTGAATCCCCAGTTGGCCATTAGCACATGAACTCAATGAGGAAAGGGATTTATGTCTGTTCCATTTATTCGTATAAACCCTATAAGCTCAGAACATGACAGGCATTAATGCATGTTTGTTGAGTAAATGACTACATAAATCCTTTCTTAAATTAGATTTTCCAAGAATTAGAAACTGCACCCATAAAGATTTGATTACAAGTGGTTTATTTGGGAGATGATTCCAGAAACCACTAGTAGGTGGGTAGGGAAGTTACCAAGGTAGGGAGGAAAAATAGAAGTACATTATTGAGCAGGTTACTGCAGGAATGGGATCCATTATACCAGGAAATTCTATGAGGTAGTACAGAATACCTAGAGTAACCCCCCAACAAAGGGGAGAGTTGGGATATTTATTCACCAGCTAATAGCAGTCATTTGTTAATGTCTCTCTTTAGGAAGAGAGGGACATTATTGCCCTGAAAAGCATTTCCAGAGTGGAGTCAGGCAGAGTCACAAGTACTTATATTTAGAAGTCATCGGCTTAGACGTGGTGGATACCAAGGATGTAGAAGGGCCCTGATGTCATAGAGTTCAAATCCATAAACCAGAAAAGACTTCATCACTTAGGGGTTCAAGAATCTAAGGACATCACTATAATTGAGGGACCCTGAACGGCACAGTGTGTTGTTTCTCAATTTGTAATAAATCCCTTGTATTCAGCTGATACCAGATTTAAATATGCATTAAAATCATTTGAAAGAAAATACATTGATAAAAGGGAATCTTGAAGACAAGTATGTGAAGGACAAGAGGCCATACTACCATGTATACACATAATTAGATCATAGTCTAAGGCTCAACAAGTATTGATCACCATCATCTAGCACAACTGTTTCCTCTTCTTATTAGTCTCTTTCAGTATTTTTTTATAGATGGTCATTTGGTCCTTAAATATAAAGCCTATGTTATCATCCTGACTTTCTAAAATCTGCTCTTTTGAAATGATTTTGCACATGAAAATAAGAGACGATTTGACAATAGAGACTAAGTAAGTTAGCAGAAAGTGAGATCGGCCATCAGACAGTGGTGTTGCTAAAACATGCTTTTTCTTCATCTACCTTTTCCTTCATAGTGGAAGCATTATTTCTCCTGATTATTGTAAACCATATAAACTATGGCTTCTCTAAGGTATTTGGGGTATGGTGGAGTAAATAAAACTATCCTAGATGTAAACTTAATATTTTTCTTAATCTATGATGAAAAACAAAGGAATAATTAAATGCTTTACCTGTTTTTGAAAAGAACTTAAAATGATTCAGTGTAAAAGAGGTCTAAGAGAAAAAATTATACTACTTAATACTAACCATACTAAAAAAACTAACAGTACTAGAAAATTAAAAATATTTCCATTTTAGTGCAATTCTCCATGAATTTATACACAAAAATGAATATATTTTAATGAGATCAAAATCCTAAAAAAAAACCTGAGTGCATACTAAGTGATGAAGTGATGTGTGTTTGTGCATATTAAAAAAATGTATGCATATATACATATACATGTATGTATATATACATACATATATTTGCATATATATACATATATTTACATACATGGATGCATCTTGACCTTAACTTTTCAAAGTATTAAGGCACTAAATTTTAGATCAAATCTAAACCTCTAAGTAGGAGTATTAAAAAGAAGAAAAATAGTATTTGAATGGTTTGTTACTCAATTTTATTAACACATTTTTGACTCTGACATTCTTGGCTGAGTTCATTATGCACTTTACAAAGCGTATTGGTTAGATAAATGATTTAGAGCAGTTGCTCAAAACCAAAGAAATTTCTTTTTAAAAAGCTATCTCTGGGGCACCTGGGTAGCTCAGTTGGTTAAGTGTCTGACTTTGGCTCAGGCCTTAACCTCACAGCCCATGAGTTCAAGCCCTGCATCAGGCTCTATGCTGACAGCTCAGAGCTTGGATCCTGCTTCAGATTCTGTGTCTCCCTCTCTTTCTGCCCCTCCTCCACCCATGCTCTGTCTCTCTCTGTCTGAAAAATAGATCAGAATATTAAAAAATCTTACTCTGCTCCTAATGTTCCCCCATACACAATACTACAACAAAGATACTCCATTCATTATAATTAGTAGTTAGAAATATTTTTTACAGAGATTAGCCTAGGAACAAAATAATAAGAATATAGGAAAAATTTTCGTCAGTTTTGGTACCAATTCCTACAAGATTTCAAATGGACACACAGTTTAATACTCAATGACAAACGTAACTATACATAAATTCTGATGCTTACGGGGATCTGCCCTACAGCTAGCATTCACTTATACTCTCTCTCTTTTCTAGGTGTGGCACTTGTGTGCATGCACATGTTGTATATATAGTCTTAGAGATAATTAGCAGTATCCTTTGTATACATTTATAACTGGTATCTACATACTGATTGAAGGGTTGTGTGTGTGTGCGTGTGTGTGTGTGCACACGTGCATATATCATTTTTTACTTGGTTTTATGAGATGAATATCTCTCACCCCACCGCAGACATTTATTTAATATATATATAATTGTATGTTTGTAAGTAAATGAAATTTTCTGTCAATTGCCCTCTTTCTTCACCTCCCACCTGAGTTTTATAATCCCAAAGAAAGGTTTGGTAGCTATTTTACATTAAAAAGTAGTCTGGTTCTTTATGTTCATAATTACTGATTGATATAATCACAAAAACTCTAAGTGTGAATGATAAATTTATAAATACACCTTATGTGAGAAATACTTTCAAGAATATCAAGCAGAAAGAATCTTTCACTTTGTTAAGTAACTAACAAATGTGTCACATTCGATCTAAGAATGTTAGTGCCTGTACGAGGAACCTGAGAATGTATGCCAAGGACAAGATAAGACATAAAGACTATGAAATATGAAATGAGGTGAATGTCACTGAAGAAGACTCTATTGAAACATATATGCATATACTTAACTGTAGAAGAAAGAATTTTTATTGTGAACATTATCTTCCTTATTCAAATTGGAAAAAAAAATATATCAAGACCTTAAATACCAAACTCTAGAGAACTCTAGCTAAACTAAGGCACATCCACAAGATAAATATTATACAGCCAAAGAAATGGCATTTGTAAGAATTTTTAATGACTATGACTTAGGGAAATTATTTGTATGCAATTCTTAGTAAAATATATAGTGCACAATATGTAATTTATTTATTTTCTTAGAGAAACATAATGAAGATTATGATATGTGGCTGTGAGTTGTTTGTTTCTACTTTCCTGTATTACATAGTTTCACACTTCCATAAAGAGTACTGTATGTGTCACTTATACAATTAAAAAAATACTATTTTCTTTTTTTTTTTTAATTTTTTTTTCAACGTTTTATTTTATTTTTGGGACAGAGAGAGACAGAGCATGAACGGGGGAGGGGCAGAGAGAGAGGGAGACACAGAATCAGAAACAGGCTCCAGGCTCTGAGCCATCAGCCCAGAGCCTGACGCGGGGCTCGAACTCCCGGACCGCGAGATCGTGACCTGGCTGAAGTCGGACGCTTAACCGACTGCGCCACCCAGGCGCCCAAAAAAATACTATTTTCTAGGGAGAATAATACAAGCAAAAATGGTTTATAGATATGATAATTAAACATATATGCAGATAGTAAAATTAAAGTACACATTTGATTAAAAGACTCCAGGTGTCTTGTAACCTTTCAAATTTTAGGATTAGGAATGTGATTCCCCACAAAATTTGAGGGTCTTATATGATTAATACTTACATGTGACCTTGAGCAAGTTACCAATACTTGATCTTTGTGTATAAAATAAATAGGATGTGGGGCCTCTGGGTGCTCAGTGGGTTGAGCGTTTGACTTTGGCTCAGGTCATGAACTCATAGTTGGTGAGTTCAAACTCAGCATCAGGCTCGCTGCTGTCAGTGTAGAGGCCACTTTGGATCTTCTGTCCTGCCCTCTCTCTGTCCCTTCCCCACTTGCACACTCTCTCTCTCAAAAATAAATAAATCTGTAAATAAATACATACATACATACATACATACATACATACATACATACATAAACAAGATTCCTCACAATGTTATACTAAAATCATTTAATATTATTCACTTAAAATAATAAGATTATAAATGTAAATACCTAAAGCAGTGCCTGCAATATAGCAGTATTTTAAATAAATATCACTTTTATGGACACCTGGGTGGCTCAGTTGGTTAGGTGTCCGTCTTCAGCTCAGGTCATGATCTTGCAGTTTGTGAGTTCAAGCCCCATGTTGGGCTCTGTGTTGACAGCTTGGAGCCTGGAGCCTTCTTCAGATTCTATGTGTCTCTCTCTGCTCCTCCCCTACTCACATTCTGTCTCTCTCTCTCTCTCTCTCTCAAAAATAAATTTAACATTAAAAATAATAAAAAAATAAATAAATATCACTTTCTTCCTCCTAAATTCACATAACTTGTTGAAGATAAAGTTGGTATTGAAATCCACATCTTCTAAGTTTTTATTTACTATTTGCTAATTTTTACTATTTTTTCTATTTATTTACTATTATTGTTATTTAAGTAACTAGTTACTGAATAATTACTACTACTGCTTAATTATCACCACATACTATTTATTAAGCCAGATGTTCAGTACTATGTATTTCACTTTAATTCTTAGCCTTTGGGAAACTGAAGCACAAAGAAGATACATAATTAGTTTAGGGGCACCTGGGTGGCTCAGTCGGTTAAGCATCGACTTTGGCTCAGGTCATGATCTCGTGGTTCATGGGTTCGAGCCCCACTTTGGGCTCTGTGCTGACAGCTCAGAGCCTGGATCCTGCTTCAGATTCTGTGTCTCCCTCTCTCTCCTCATCCCCTGCTCGCGCTTTCTCTTTCTCAAAAATAAGCAATAAAAAAATTAAAAAAAATAATAATTACTTTAAATCGTACATGAGTAGGAGACAGAATTAGGATTTAAATCAAATTCTGACTTTAGTGCTCGGGTCTTTTCACTATGCCTCACTATCGCCCCCCAAATCAGAGTTTGATATTATTCATCCAAAAATGTAAAGTGATTTGAGCAATTGTCTGATGACTCTGATTTAACAGGGTTAGGCCAACTACAGGAATATAACCAACTGTATATTTACAAATATTTTGGTAGACTCCCTTTTTAGTTGCCTTGAATTGCTTTTAAAGTAAAACATAGAATCAATACTTAGAAAAAAGATAGGAAAAGGCTTTTTTGATTTTGTAAGCTGGGTGAGGAAACATAAGTGGAATTGCTACAACATGACCATCAGAATCTGTAATGGGGATTCAAGGATGACTCTGAAGCACGTTGCCCTACCTGTACCTTCGTATTTTAGAGGTTTGGGTTCCTCTTCCTCTCTGGTTCACAAATGCAAATTTGTTTATACAATATTACCATACAAGCTGTCAAGACAACAGGCTGTTGAGAAGAGAATGATAAATGGGATAGAAGGGGTTTGGCAGGTGATGTGCAGTATGTTGGCAAAGACGGAATAAAGCTGTCTCCCCCCAGTTCACAACCATAAAGTCACAATACAAATTTCTAAATAAGAAAAAAAAATCACAAATTCTTGTCAAATGTAATAGATGGCATTACAGGATGTAATATGACACTTTCTAAAACTGCATAATGTGAATTCACAAAAATTTCCACTGAAAATTACATTGCATTGACATATAACTTTAGAAATGTCATTATTGGAGCTTCCAGAGAGCTAGCTTATAATAGATTCACCTCTTTATAAAGAAAATATGTCATCGGCAGTTTGTTTTACTTTATCAGCCTTTCTCTTCTCTACCTAGAAGAATAATATAAAAGTTCAAAGAATAAATAAAAATTCAAAAGTGAAGCAGAACTAGTAGGATCCCCCTGGAACAAGCTGCAGCTGGCATTGTTAAGTCTGAACTGCTGGTGCATCCACATATTCTTTCCACTTCCCCTAGAAGAACAGGCTGTGCATGTAAGTGTTCGTGGAGGAATATTACCCTGATTGATGAGAAGTAACATGAAATTAATTCTCAGATCCACCAAACATTGCGCAATGCAAAGCAAGCTGCGGCTTAGAGGCTGTAATAGCATATGTCCCGTAGAGAATATGCTCAAAAAATGCAACCCTCACTTTGTAGTGTTTGTACCGTCTCCCATCTTCATGGAAGCCTGGATTTGCAAATTACTTTTAAATAAAGACTAATTCGGAGGCTTCTTATGGGAACAGATCGCATTTCCCAGGTAATTATAAACCAATGAAATAGCCTGGGAATGATGTAAGTCAGCACACACAGATAAGAACATTAACATGAAGTGTCTCTAATATTTTTTTTTATTTTTGAGAGAGACACACACAGAACTTAAGTGGGTTCCAGGCTCCGTTGCTATCAGCACAGAGCCCGACGCAGGACTTGAACTCATGAACTATGAGATCATGACCTGAGCTGAATTCAGACACTTAACCAACTGAGTCACCCAAGCGCCTCCAAGGAGTCCCTAATATTTTTAAGCAATAAAATAGTATAATGTTTGCCTTAGTCAGGACTCTCGTCCAATGCAAACCAGTGGCAAAATAAAATTTCTGCCTTGATTCCAGGGAGTAGATGGAGTTAACCTCAGGAACAATTTGGATACAGGTATTTACAAAGAGCCCTATCATCTTTTCTCCACTTCTAAGTTGCTTCATACTTTATTGGTGCCTTCTGAGAATGTTGTTTTTATTGTGGTTTTTAAAATGACCCATGGCAAAAAAAAAAAAAAGCAAACCATAAGAGGCTCTTTTTTTTTTTTAATGTTTATTTATTTTGAGAGACAGGGAAAGAGAGTAGGGAGGGGCAGAGAGAGAGAATCTCAGGCAAGCTCCATGCTGTCAGCACAGAGTCTGATGCAAGGCTCAACCCTATGAACCATGAGATCATGACTCAGGCCGAAATCAAGAGTCAGGCACTTAACTGACTGAGCCACCCAGGCACCCCAAGAGACTCTTAACTATAGAGAACAAACTGAGGGTTGCAGGAGGGAAGGTGAATAGGAGGATGGGCTAAATAGGTGATGGAGATTAAGGAGGGCACTTGTTAGGATGAGCACTGGGTATTATATGTAAGTGATGAAACACTAAATTCTGCTCCTGAAACCAATAGGACACTATGTTAACTAACTAGAATTTAAATAAAAACTTGAAACAAACAAAAATAAATAAAAATAAACAGTGAAATAAAATGATCCATGGAAATTTAAGGAATAATACAATCTCAAAAGGAAAGAAATAGTCCCTCTTTCAGTAACCATGGAAATTACCTCCAGTGGCTTTAATTGGCTTTGTTAGGTTTTTTAATGGAGACTCCTAAATTGGCTACCCCTATAACCAGTTTTTATTTACCTCTTAGAAACAGAACCCCTAAATCTCAGGTTGACGCATTGCTATTCAGAATAAGTCATCACATTTCCCATCTCCCTTTATAGGGAGCTTTCATCATGTGACTAAGTTCAGACTATTGAAATTTAAGTAGAGGTGTTATATGAGACTTCCAGAAAGACCACGTTAGGTTCTTTTTTGTTTTTGTTTTTGTTTTCTCAAAATAGAAGGGCTTCTTCTTTTGCTTTCTTGGTCTTTCTATTTCAGACCTGCAAGGCGATAGCTAGCCATTAGTTAAGAATAAATTGATAAAAATCTGTGTTCCTGAGGATATTGTCTAGCCACTTATTATCCTTGCACTGCTCTCCTCCTTACATTTAATACTAAAGATGAAAAAATCATCTATCAGGTATAAACTGTGAAATATTTTCTTTCTCTTTCTTTCTTTCTTTCTTTCTTTCTTTCTTTCTTTCTTTCTTTCTTTCTTTCTTTAAACACGGGTGGTGCCTGGGTGGCTTGGTTGGTTAACTGTCTGACTTCGGCTCAGGTCATGATCTCAATGTTTGTAAATCCCAGCCTGGCATTGGGCTCTGTGCTGACAGCTCAGAGCCTGGAGCCTGCTTCAGATTCTGTGTCTCCCTCTCTGTCCTTCCCTCTCTTTCTCTCTCTCTTCCTCTCTCTCTCTCTCTCTCTCTCTCTCTCTCTCTCTCTCTCTTTCACTCACTCAAAAATAAATAAACATTAAACATGAATAACATGACCATTGTAAACTAATTGTGGTCCAGGGGAAGATGCCTCTCTGGGTCATAAGGTCCTCTCCTGTGACAGAAGAGGCAGGAACAGTAATTTCAAAAAGACCAAAAAAACTCAGCCACTAATAATGGTATATATCTAATATTTACTATATTCATGTCACCAAAAAGTATGTGTCAGTAGATGCTACCTGCTATAGAAAATAAGGAAAAGAATATGTTCCCTTATCATTGTTGAGGAACTCATAATGTCAACGAGGTTTAGAACTTTTGTAAAGCAGCATTTATAGGTGATTCATTTCCATATGATACTAACAGAAACATTAAGGAGAATTTAGACTGGGAGATCAGAACTATACAAAGTTGATTTAAAAAAAATAGAAAGAATGACATAAAGAAGTTATGCTCTGTCTGATAGCTAACAGATCGTCATCCTGCCCCCAATGGAGGACAAGGATGTCTACAAAAGAAGGTACTCCAATTCTGGTGTCATACTTCTGACTCTATGACGTTATAATCTGGAATAAAAGAAACAAGTAGCTACCATGACTGAGGTTATAGTTTACTGTTCTCACAGTTCTTTTGCTTCAGTGTTTCTATGACTATATTTACTGGAGTTTTTGTTTTTTTGTTGTTCTTTTTGGTAACAAAAGTTGTTACATGTTAGTTATCTATTTGTAATCATGTTTCCTAAACTAGAAGATGGAAAGGGGTGATTACAAACAAAAAACATTAGCAAGGACAACAAGCCCCCCACATCCCTGGTTTGTTTTTTGTTTTTTGTTTTGTTTTGTTTTGTTTTTGTAGAGATGAATTGCCAGCATTTCTTAAATCACAAGCTAAAATCTTCTTACTAAATTTTCTCTAAAATTAATTTATGTAATATATTTTCAAATTGATAGCCAACTGAGTTCTATACCTCAAGATATAAATTTTCCCAAGCCATTTTTTCCTAATCAGCAATTGAATAAAACACATGACAAATTTACAAGTGATATTTTATTTTCTAAAGCAATAATACAACATTACTAGTGTAACAGTGAACAATTTCAATTTTCTAGATATCTATTGCTTCATTAAAATACTATTTTTTAGGATATTTAATATATAATATATACATGTGATAGGCATCATGTCACATATTCACTGAGGATCTTAACATTTTCCCCAATAATATAATGTGTTATTTTGTTCTCTGCTGCAGAGCTAACCAGAAAAAATGAAATGTGTTATATATGAAAGGCCAACATATAACATATTATCACTACTGAATATTACTGGAAACATTTTAGTGGGATACATTTTTTTGGGATGTTCTCAAGAGGAAAAAAAAAGTAATACAAGTAGGCTGAAACATTATTTAACTCTGGGATTAAAATAAAACCTTTGGCACCTCCAAAAAGGATGAAATTTTAGACACAGTCGTTTATATTCTATATTCTCAATTATGTATACTATAGTTGGGATCTATAATAAAATACTAGTTCACTTGTATTTTTTTGAATGTCATCTAAAATTTTCAAAAGGTATGCTTTTTAAGGGTGGGCAAAGCTAACTGTATCTTTGGGTCGGAAAGATATCAGATGATAACAAAGTGCACTTTAAGGAAATCCAGTACTCTCATTAGGACTGAAATCACCCGAAAAATGAAGACAGATAATTGCAAACTGATACTACAAATATCTAGCACAGGACAGAATGAGGGCATGATAGCCTCAAATGCCAAATAAAGAAATCTCTGGAGATACATGTATGTGATATAAACACAGACGTACACATATACACATACTACTGCCTATAATTAGTATGGAACATTTAAATCTCAATGCCCCAAATAAGTAGTGTTTTTTTTTGTTGTTTTGTTTTGTTTTGTTTTGTTTTAAACAAGAATTATCTTTCAGACTGCCCTTCTGTTCTGAATACACCTGAGCATTCAGGGAGTAAAATAATTCTTTACCATACTATAATCATTTGGACTTTTCAAATGCCTAGCAATTCTAATAATAAAGTCATTTTTAATTAAAATAAAATAAAGTGCTCAGATCTGAAATGTTCAGTTTGATGAGTTTTGACAATTTTATGCAGCATGTTTGTTACATTAAATTCCCCTAGAAAGTACTCTTGCTCACCTTTTAGTCAATTCCCCTAGCATTTCTCTCTACAACCACTAACTCCTCTCTATCACCACAGATTATTTTTACTTGTATTTGGGTGTGTTATAAATAGGTGCATATACTATTCACACTTTTGTTTGTGAATTTTTCATTTGCATGACGTTTTAAAAAGATCTCTTAGTTATGTCTTAGTAATTCATTATTTTTTTATACCTAAGTAGTTTTCAGTTGAATGGATATATTCTCACTTTGATTATTTTAGAAGTTGATTATTATAAATAAGGCTGCTATAACCATTCTTGTACAAATTTATTTTGTTAACATTTGTTTTCATTTTCCATGAACACTTAGATATAAAATTGCTGAGTTATAGGGTAAATACATGTTTGCCCTTTTAAGAACTAGAATAGACAGTTTCAAGTTCTCTATATTGTCATGAAAATTTAGTGTGGCTTCTTTGATTTGAGCAATTTCCTTAGGTGTGTAGTGGTATCTCATTGTGGTTTGAATTTGCATCACCTTCATGATCAATGGTTTTAAGAACCTTTATTTGCCATTCAAATATATTTTTATTTTATAAAGTATCTTTTCAAGTCTTTTGTCTGCTAATGTGTAAGGTATATAGAAAATTTTATATATTCTGGATCTAAGTAATTTCCCAGATATATATGGTGCAGATGTTTCTTAATATGTTGCTTGCCGATTCATTTTCTTAATGATACTTTTTAAAGAATAAAACATTTTAATTTTGTTGAAGCCCAATTTACTAATTTTGTATTAATTATTAATGCTATTTGTGCTCTGTCCAAGAAATATTTGCCTACTCCAAGATTATTAAAATATTTTTCCATATTCATTATGTTTATCACCATCTCAGATTTTTTAAGTTTATCCATTTTTGAGGGAAGGAAGGGCAGAGAGAGAGAAAAGAGAGAGAGAGAGAGAGAGAGAGAGAGAGAGAGAGAGAGAGAGAATCCCAAGCAGGTTCTGTGCTGTCAGCATGGAGCCCAATGAGAGACTCAACCCATGAACCATGAGATCATTACCTGAGCCGAAATCAAGAGTTGTATGTTTAAATGACTGAACCCCATCTCAAATTAATTTTTTGTATGAAATATTAGGTTGAGATTTATGTTTTCCTTATGGATAGCCATTGTTTCAGCAATATTTGCTAAAAAAGACTTTCTTTAGCTCATTAAATTGATTTTGTGCCTTTGTTGAAAATGAGTTGACCATATATATTTGTTTATATTTCTGGTTTCATTTTGTTTAACCCTACATTTTCTCAATTATCATAGCTTTATAGCAATCTTTGAGATCAGGTACTGTAAATTCTCCAATTTTTTTCTTCTTTTTCATTATTGATTGATTATTCTAGATCCTTTACATTTCAGTATATTTTAGGATAATCAGTTTCTTCAAATATAACTTGCTGGAATTTTGATGGGGGTTCCATTAAATCTTTACACTAATTTCAAGAAAATTTTAACAATTTGAGTTTTCTAATCCATGAACATGATATATTGTTGCATTTTCTTAGGTGTGAATTCATTTATTCTCAGTAGTGTTTTACAGTTTTCAGTATGAAGGTATTATACAAATTTCACTAGTTTTATTCCTAGATATTCATTATTTTATTGATGCCCTTGTAAAAGTTTTATTTTTTTAGTTTCATTTTTGGTTATTGCTAACATAGAGAAATATAATCAAATATATATATATATATATATATATATATATATATATATATATACATATATATATATTCATTGTATTTATATCCTTTCTAAATTCACATATTACTTTCAGTAGTTTTTACATTCCTTTGGATTTCTTTTGGTATAATGAGAAAACTAAATTTCTCTTCCACTCCTGTATCCCAGCCCTCTTCTCCAGTTCTTGCTCACAAAGACATTATTACTATTATTTTCAGAAATAGCCCATGCATATGTAAGTGGCAATAGGATTGCAGTAGATACTACATAGTTTTACATTTTGGTAGTCCCTCCGGGAGGATCAAATGTTCAAATGTGTAGTAGTATCTGTAATTCATGTGGGAACATAGTAAATAAAAAAAAAAAAAAAGTTTTCAAATCCTCCATTTGTTTTCTCCATTCTTATAAATAAAAAAAAAACTACATTGTTCCAATGCTATTTAATAATTTGAATAAATAAAAACTTTTATATAGTGTGATCATTTTATATTAATTACTCTAAAGTATTATAATGTGGAATTCTATATGTTCTATTCTACAGTTAGGTTTTTGGGCCAGTGATTTTCAATCTTGCCTAGTCATTGGAATCAGCTGGCTAGCTTTAATAAAAATACTGATGTCTTGGGGCGCCTGGGTGGCGCAGTCGGTTAAGCGTCCGACTTCAGCCAGGTCACGATCTCACGGTCCGTGAGTTCGAGCCCTGCGTCAGGCTCTGGGCTGATGGCTCAGAGCCTGGAGCCTGTTTCCGATTCTGTGTCTCCCTCTCTCTCTGCCCCTCCCCCGTTCATGCTCTGTCTCTCTCTGTTCCAAAAATAAATAAACGTTGAAAAAAAAATTAAAAAAAAAATACTGATGTCTGGGATCTACCCAGATTTTATTGATGTGGGATATTGACTGGGCAAAGGAATTTTTTTTTAATTCCCCAGGTGATATTAATGTGTAGCCAATTTGATAACTGCTATTTTACCTTGCTAATACATTTTCTTATTAAAATATATTTATATTATATTTATATATTATATATAATATAAATATATTATATTTATATTTAATCTCCTCAAGGGAGACTTTAAATGAAGAACAAAGTCTATATGGTCTGTATAGTTTGTATTTCTTACTTTTATAGGCAGTGTCATTTGGAATGCATATGGAATACATAATAATTTGGAAACATAACATTTGAATAGCCTTGCATAAGGCAATTAAACTTTCAGTGTTACTGCTTCTGTATGCCCTAACTGAAATCTTAGCAATCAACTGTAACTTGTTTTTGTTAAGAAATAAAGTAAGTGCAGATCTCTTTCAAACACAAAATATGATACAAATATTTAAACATAGAAAACAAATGTACAAACGGGATTTAGGAGGAAAAAAAACAAACAAACTCCAAAACGCTTATTGTATTGATACTCAGTATCAAATGCGAACCTTGCATAGCCATGGGGAATTGCTTGGGGCCAATGTTGTAATTCTAGGTCACATAGTCTGTTTGATCCAGTCTGATCTTTCTTACTTTCTTATATTCTAAAATTTTTAAACAATATTTTAAAATAATGCAAACAACATATAGAGAGGAATTAATAAACTTAATCTTAGATAAGCATAGAGTAGTGGCTTCAGAAAAGTTTGTTTTAATTGCTAAAATGAAACAACCATATACATAGTTCAGTACTGAACCCCTATTTTGAGTGGTCATTATTGAAATTCGAATCATCCTAACACATTTCTTGACTGAGTGAAATGTGAAAAATGCTGTGTTAGACTTCTGCATATTTTAAGCCAATTTTATTATTTTTTTCTCTTATTTACTTAATTTTATTTTTTAAATATAATTTATTGTCAAGTCAGCTAACATACAGTGTATACAGTGCTCTTGGTTTTTGGAGTAGATTCCCATGGTTCATCACTCACATACAACACCCAGTGATCATCCCAACAAGTGCCCTCCTCAATGCCCATCACCCATTTTTCCCCTCCCCCCACATCAACCTTCAATTGTTCTCTGTACTAAGAGTCTCTTATGGTTTCCCTCCCTCTCTGTTTGAAACTATTTTTTCCCTTCCTTTCCCCCATGGTCTTTTGTTAAGTTTCTCAAATTCCACATATGAGTGAAAACATGATATCTGTCTTTCTCTGACTGACTTATTTCATTTAGCATAATACCCTCTAGTTCCATCTGCCTCCGAAGTCAAGGGAAATAAAAGTAGAAATGAACTATTGGGACTTCATCAAGATAAAAAGCCCCTGCACAGCAAAGGAAACCATCAACAATACTAAAAGGCAACTTATAGATTTTAAGCCAATTTTAAACTCTAATTTAACGTGTAACACAAGTGAAAAGGATATACCACAAAACACAGCACTCAACACAGTGACACAAGTTAGGTACTGACTAATCATTAATAGGCAGGTAGGCTGGAGGAAGAAAGGGAGGGAAGGAGGAAGGGAAATACAGGCTCGTTATATGTATTTATATATAAGGACTATCTATCTGTAGAAAATTTTGAAAGGTTTGAAAAATTTGAAGTCTATCATGAGAATTTCTACAGAAATGTATATTTTTCTGTAGTGAGATCTGGATATAAATTTTTCCATTGTCATTTAATATCTTTGTAATATTGGAGAAATTTCTTAAACTCCTTGAAACTTATTTTTCTCATTATTTTAACTGCATATAATAATACTTCTTAGGGATGTTATGAAGGCTGAATATGATCATGTTTTAGGAAAATGCTTAGTCAAGAGGTCGTTTGGATCCTTAATAGATGTTCATTATTTAATTTTCCAATTATATCTAAATCACTTTTGCTTTCATAATTTTATTTGAATTTTACAAGACATATTTTAAAGCAAACACCACCAAATTGCTTATCTTCTCCTTTAATCTATTTTATTCGTCTGAGTTGTTAAAGTCACTGTCCATCTCTAATACACCTGAGAGTAAGGAGTCAAGATAGGGAATGTGTCCTAATTTACACATTAGCATTTACAATTTTATTATTGTTATATTATTGAATTCCTTCCATCTTTAGCTTTCAGACCCTTGGTAATCAGGGTGTTTCATAGATCAAGGACAGTGTTATCACTAGAGAGCTTCTTAGAAATCCAGATCTACATAATCACAATCTCCATTTTAGCAAAATTCCGAAGTAACTTATATGTGTGTGCATTAAAGTTTCAGAAGCACTGCTTTAGACCGTATACAGTTAGCTATTACTCTTGTGAAAATTTAAGAATATATGACCTAAGATTTAGATATATTCTTATTGCATGCATTCCGATTCTGGCTCAATTCTGGACACGGGTTTCTTGTAAAGAGCACTGAAGCAGGAGTAAACACACACACACACACACACACACACACACACACACACACACACACACATTGACTGTGCCATTTAATGGTAGTAAAACTTCATCAGCTTCTAGACTCTAAGTCTCTGTTTTGTCATTTGTAAAGTGAAAGGCTAGTTAATCCCTGGCCTTGTACTCAGTGGGATTGTTTAGAAATCAAATGACATGATACTTCATTAATTTTCAAGGTCTGTACACTGCAGGTTCTATTATAATCTATGAGTTTAGATCAGTTGATAGGTTGATTATGAGTAAGAAATTCTTAGGGAGGAAGACAAGATGACAACCTCAGAGTCTGACTAATAACCATTTATTTTTGCTGTCTTATGCAAAAAATAGAAGGTGGCTTAGGGAGGGAGTATCCTAAATAGAATGGTAGTTCTTAATAGTTTTGATTTTTTTGATTGATTTGTGTTGACTTTGTTTGGGTGGGCCAATCAATTGCTTTATAATTGGCTAGTGATGAAAGCATGACTGATAACATAAAACAAGACAGTAGGATGAATTTTATTTAGCACTTCACTTCAGTTTTTCCTAGAGATGCTTCTCAGTTAGTAACTGAATTAAGGTCTGAGGAAATGTCATACACCCTGAATTTGGCATGGCAGTAAGGATATTGTGAGGGATATCTTCATGGAAGTCAGTGATGCAAACTCTGATTCTTTCTGTTACAGACAAAAAGACTTGTGGACCTCATGAATTCCAGTGTAAAAACAACAACTGTATTCCAGATCACTGGCGGTGTGATAGCCAAAATGACTGCAGTGATAATTCAGATGAAGAAAACTGTAGTAAGTAGCTGTTGCTTGAGAACACTGTGAGCATGAAGCATATTCAATAAGCAGGAGAGCAATGTTTAGTTCAGTTAAGGTATGAATTTGAACCTATCTGTCCCGCAGCTCACATTTTTATAAATATATTCACATTTGGACAAGAATATTCGGACTAAATTGACCTGAATCTCAAATGGTGGAATTATTGAAATGTTCATACTGGAAGTTATTTTCCTGTAGTTATCAGAATTGGTATGAAAGTGTCATGAGGTTTAGTGCAACCCATTAGTATGCAACACAGTAAGCCCTTGATGCAAGTTCATACAAAGAGCTGAATGATGTGGAGACAGTACAAAACATATCATTCTTTAACGGATGGTATTCATTTCATTTCAGTCTCAAATCCTTTTACACTACAAATTTACCCAAGAGCATCTTTCGGCAAAATATCATTTATTCTCTCTGGAGTAGAGAACACCATATGTATTCAGGATGCTTTTCTCTGAAAATAGAATAACACTATTATCATCATCTGCCTCCTGCATTTTTATGTAATAAATTTAAAAGACAATAATTGTCCAACAATTTTATTTTCTAAAAAGTGTGGCAGTATGTAAAATTGTGACAGCATGTTTATATTCTAACATTAATTTCTGAATATATTTCTTACCAGCATTTAAACAAAAAAAAAGCAATATAATCATGCTTAAAATAAGATAATAATCAAATTCCATTTATTAAATATTCTGCTACTTCCAAAAAGGATTTGGTGAAAACAAGTGTCTACTCTTATTTATTTATTTATTTATTTATTTATTTATTTATTTATTTAGGGAATATGGGGGGGGGGGGGGATATAGAGAGGGAAGAGGCAGAGGCAGAGAGAGGGAGAGAGAGAAAATCCCAAGCATGCTTTACACAGTCAGTGTAGAGCTCAATGAGGGGCTCGATCCCATGAACTGTGAGATCATGACCTGAGCTGAAACCAAGAGTTGGATGCTTAACCGAGTGAGCCACCCTGGTGCCCCCAATAGTATTTAATCTTATACATTAGTCTAAGAACAATCATTTCCCAAGATACAGGAGATGAAATAGAAACTGTTACATTAAAGCATAGGAAGAGGTTATATAAAAATATATAATTAGTAGAGTCATAGCCTTCATAAACCACTTGGATATTCAGTTTGCAAAATATCAACTTTTTAAAAATAACTTTTGAACTTTAATATGACTGGTGTTTGAGGATCAGGTCCATTAACTGTGAAATCTCTGGATCGTTATGATTATGGAATACTCTGATTATGGGAATTTTTATTACTCCATCATATATGTGTCTCTCAACTGATCTTACTTAGAGTGTTCTAGATTCTTTTAATCAGTAACTCTGAAAAAACTTTATATAGCAGATTTTCAGATTCTTTCCAGTGATTAAAATAAAAACCTAATGAGGTAAGAATGGCAGGAATAGAAGAGTAAATGCAAAAAAGAAGCAATTACATATACACTCTCTATTTAATTCACTTCCATTTCAGAGCTTAAATATACATATAACTACTTAGCTTAGTTTGGGATACATTTAGTGTTAATTGTCAATAAGATACCTGAGAAGAATAGCACAATGACTGAAAGAGAGGGTAAGTGAGAAGGCCACATTAGAAACTTACATCTTTGAAAACCCTTTATTCAAGGAGTGGTTGAAATTATATAGAAGTTAAACTACTGCTATAACTGGAGAAGAATGGGAGGAAGAATGAAGGGTGGAGATAACCTGTTTCTGAGTCTGCTGGGGTTTCCAAAGTGGTTGGGTATGATTTTGCAAGAACTCAAGGAGAAGGAACACAGCTTCTCACTTGTCTCTGGGCAAACAGTGAGAAATCACTGTAGCCATCACCACAGAACCCTTAGGAAAAGCAAGAGAGTGCCTGCAATATCAAGCATTGCAGTATAAAATACCCCATTATGTGTGGTCCACTTTTAGTCCCCATTCACTCTGGGCATGTGGCCTAAGATAACAATGTTGATGAATTTGCAGAGGCGAGAGGACAGTGAACAAGAATGAAGCATATTATAGTTGTGACATGGAAGGATAGAGGGGATACACAGGACCAGTATCAGAACTGATAACATATTAAACGTGTAAGAATGTGTGAGAGGAAGGCTCAAGGGATCAAGATAATTGAGTGGTGTTTGACAGTACCATCTGAATAGACCTGAAGAAATGAGAAAGTTTAAACATTGAAAATGTCAACAGTTCTACATGGGCAGAAGTGGAGCCTATGAAAAGAGAGGAAAGAATACAACATAACTACATAAAGCACCAAGAAGTTGTCATATATAGGTCAGCAGTAGAACAATTACTGCTCCTGTGTAAAATGTTATCGAGATATTTCCCATTTTTTTAACTATCTATTGAAAGTTTTATAATTTTATTTAATTATTATAATTTTAGAAGTGTGTAATTACAATAAAACTGTATTATATATGCATATAAATTATTATTTATATATTATAATCAGGACTATATATATATATCACATCATATATATATATATGTATATCTTTATGTTTATTTATTTTTGAGAGAGAGAGAGAGACAGAATGCAAGCAGGGGAGGGACAGAGAGAGAGAGGGAGACACAGAATCTGAAACCGGCTCCAGGCTCTGAGCTGTCTGCACAGAGCCTGATGTGGGGCTCGAATTCACAAATGGTGAGATCATGACCTGAGCCAAAGTCAAACATTTAACCAACTGAGCCACCCAGGCGCCCCCAACACATATATATTTAATTTAAATATATATAAATGATAACACTATACCCCAAAAGATAACAGTATAATGTTACCATATTGTCTAAATATCATTAGTCAACTGTATGCATTTTGATTCATATTTGAGCAATTATTGTTAGCAATTATTAAGTAGTGGAATATAGCAGAGATAGCAAATTAGCCTTAGTGTAAAAACAACAGTAGCATTTTTTTTATGTGACCACATTCTATCAACCAACACTCACGTGCATTCCATTGATGCACTCATTCCCTTATCGCATTTATCTGAGTTCCTATTTAAATGTCTGCAGACAGGGTAGGGAGTAGAGCTATTTCTCAGGGTTTAGCACAGGGCCTGACACATTTATAATATTATCAGTGTATTTTTAAAATCGCTTTTGGATTTTTGTGTTTATGAATCTGATATAATGAGTTTACTTTTTAAATTGTGTGGTAAACACTCCAGGCATAGATATGGGAAGAGTTTACATCATAGTGAAGCAATTAACTACCAGCTATGTTTTCAATCTAATATGCTTTCTCCTTTTTTATATTTATATAGCATAATTAGTCCATTGTCATTTTCTTCATCATCTGCTGATCGTTTCCCTTGTAAAGTGTTCAGCAGGGACACTTTGCTCCAACAATGATTTATGCTCTTAGAAACAAGAAAATTTTATTGTCACTGGAGTTACTTTGTCATCTGTTATCAAAGGTTTGAAAATATCTGACAAGTCTCAGCACCTATGCTATCTTTATCAGCAATAAATGTAATGTATGCGGCATGTACACCTGCTAAGTAACTGATGTGCAAAATAAATTATTTCATATCTTTTCATTATTAAGAAGTAGTGAACAATCGAATAGATATAAAAGCACTAAATAACTTGATCAGCCAGATTACAGTTTTCGTAGAGAGACAAGCTGTGTCTGCCTTATTTGAATTTCTAGTACTTTCACACTGAATTTATATCAGAAGATTATTTGTATAGCATGTCAGTTATACTAATTGTATTCTAAAAATTCTCCTCAGATGCTTACACCCACATTTATATAACTTTTGAACTTATCACCAAGGGTTTATGATAATATACTCAGCAGAGAAATTGGAGTCTGGAAGCCTTTCTGCTCTGCCACTAACTCTGTGGCTTTGAAACTCACTTTTATTTTCTAAACTTAGTTTTTTTTTTTCCATTTTGTGCAAGATAGCTTCCAAAGTTCTTTTGAGTTTTGAAGCTGTATGCTTTTCTTCCTTTAGTATTGAAGGAAATGACTTATCTATATAATGCCCCTATTTTTTATTTTCATTATAGAATCCAGATCAGCCTTCCAAAATATCCTGTGAAGGCTTCTTTGTTGTTGATTTGGCATGTTTAAATGAGACTTATGGAAAACCTGGTTAATTTTTCATGCGTGGGGTTCCCTATCTACTTTAGATCTGGAGACATAGGCAATATCAGAAAAAGTTAATGTGAGAAAAACATTTTGGAAATACTGGAGGAAATTTCAAATTCAAATTTTCTTTCCAAATGGGTTATCTTCCAGGTATGATCATTTTGCTCTTCTTTTCAACAAAAAAGCTAACTATCATGCCAACATCTAAACATTGGTCTTTTACTTTATCCAGAAAAGATCAAAGTTAAGAAACAGCAAGAGAATGCAATCCCTCAGGACCTTGTCTCATAACTTAATTACGGTTTTCTCAAGAGAAAGTTTCATTTTGAGACATCCAGTGGCAAAAGATTCTGAGGCATACAGATGAGAGTTAAAAACAGACTTGCTATCCCATTCTTGATGACATTTGTATATGTATAAATAATTCATGATTATTATTCAGAAGTGGTTTTTCTGGCATTTCATGCTAGAAACATACATATTTTCATATGCACTGAAAAAAATTTTTTTCCAAAAAATCACTCAGTTCCTCTCCTCCCCTATTAAAACAGAGTAATTAGCAATGTTAGCAAAGTCTCTATAGAACAAGTGTTGTGTGGAATTACTGGGTGAATGCTTTGAAGTACTTTATAACTTTATAACTTGTTATCACCTTAGATCAGCAACATCCAACCCTGCCTATAGAAAAGTGTGTCAAAGTCTGTGATGTCATTTCTGTTTAGCACATGATGAACACACTTGTGTTTAATTAGCATAAAGTCAAGTTAGAATATTAAAGGATAAATATATTCTGTTCAGACATCTCCAAATACATAAATTCAAAGTTTCTACTGCTGTTTCTTTTAAACATCTAAGTGTGTGTTTAAAAAATTCTCTCTGATTTTTAATGAAAATCATTTTGATTGTTATTTTCCATTATTAAATAAATTGAGCACTGATTAATTAACTTATTAATTTCACTACAATTTCTTTTCCCTAAGAAGAAAACTGCTCATGTGTAAACAGGAGGGTGAAATGGCTTCAGTATGGAAGAATGATAAGAGAAAAAGAGTTCTCTTTTATTTCTAAGTGAAGTATACATTGTTAGCCATGTGCCTTGGACAAGTAACTTGACTTCCCAGGCCTTTATTGTTCATCTCTGTAATATGTGAACACTTGTTATTTCTTCGGTAGTAAGGGAGACAATGATATGGCCTAGTATTAAATAGTACAGGCCGTGGTATTAGATCGTCTAGGTTCAAGTTCAGTACTGGCTCTTCTTCCTACAGGGTGATTTGGAGACAGTTCCTTATCCTCTCAGTGCCTCAACTTACTCATTGGCAAAAGGGTCCTATAGTAGCACCTGCCTTACACAGTTGTTAGAATTAATCGTTGAGTTAATTCAAGTACTTAGCATTAATTTCATTTAGTGCCTAACAACAAATAAGCAACCAGTAGCTGGTAATAATTATTATTGTTATATATAGTAATATTAATACAGTTGTTTTTAAGATTAAGGAATAATATATGTAAATATAATGCAAAGATGAAAAGAGAAAGTGCTATTGTCATCCTCACTAAACAATGGGGTGTTGAGAAATGAAGGGATCCTTCTGTTACATGGCTTTTTCTCATTCCACTGAATAGTATTTTGTCTTATTCATAACCTGAAGTTCACATTTTAGTATATAAAGTCTCAGAGCAGAACAAAATGCTGATACATATTTACACTTTCCATAGTTCTCCCAGTGGTCTCAGGAGGGATCTCTACATAGAAATATAAGAGCCTTCATGACGCCAAGCATTCTTGATGTTACCCTTTAGCTAGAAACTGAGTGATTGTGTATAGCAGTAATCAAATGTGGGCCAAATTATTCACAATATTTATGCAGAAGATAGGCTTCATACGGATATTCCTTAAGTTTCTGTTATTCTTCCTTCCTCCTTCCTTCCTTTCTCCTATTATTGCGTGTGAGGCAGCTGTAAATACAGTTAATGAGTAGAGAAAACAAAAAGGGGTCTTTCATCATGCCAGATACCAGTTCTATTTAAAGAACACAAAGTAAACAAGAGATGATCTGTAGCAGTCATATCAATTCCTGGAATCCTACGTCATTGTGCAGATGAAACATATTCTATATAGGAGTTAAGCCAAGCAGTAAGTCATACTATTTGGCTTATATCCTATGTGGACTATGGTGAAACATAATGAAATCAATAACTGGCAAATTACTTAAAATGGCAGGTAAATGCTGCAGGACATGAGCAAACATTTGCATAAACAAAAAGGCAGTTTTCAGTTATTTTTTAATGTTTATTTTTGAGAGAGAGAGAGAGAGAGAGAGAGAGAGAGAGAGAGAGGCAGAGGGGGAGGGGGACCGAGGATCCAATGTAGGCTCTGTGCTGACAGCAGCAAGCCCAATGTGGAGCTTGAACTCACGAACCATGAGATCATGACCTGAGCCAAAGTTGGGCACGTAGCTGACTGAGTCACCCAGGTGCCCCAAAAGGCAGTTTTTAAAAAGTGAAGTTCCTTGTGTCCTTTTAACTCTTACCCACCCAGTCATGTCCAATAATATTCCCATGTATTCTTCTTGTTTTATGAACTCTAGACTCTCTGGGGGCAAAATTGAAGAATTAGAAATTTGTTAGAATACAATATAAAAGTCAAGAGTCAAAACCTAGACTTACTACTCAATTAATAAATAGCCCCATAGGTACAGAGTCACAAAATGTCTTAAAGTAAAAACATAAAATGACTTAGAGTTCCAACAACTGGAAAAGATTTGTTATTATGTAATATGTAGATTCTTATGTCTTATTTTACTTTGATGTTGTATTTTTACTAAACTGTAAGCTATCTTTTGTCTTTTTATCAATTTGTTTCTGTAATGCCACTTTCTATTCATGATTTTAAAATAAATTTGAAAAATCATCATACTGTGTACCATAGATGCTTCATGAAACACTTTTTCGAAACTATTTATTGGCTTCCTATACAATTGCTTAGCTAACCTCCTTTTTCTTAATGCTACCTCATGCTATATGTCATATAAATTTAGAATGTAGTTGCATATAATCGAATAAGCCTGTGCTATTTTTCTGTCTCCAGAGCCTCAGACCTGCACATTGAAAGATTTTCTCTGTGCCAATGGGGACTGTGTTTCTTCGAGGTTCTGGTGTGATGGAGATTTTGACTGTGCAGATGGCTCCGATGAGGTAGGCAACTTTGTAAAACCAAACAAAAAAGAAAGTTTTTTAGAGTCACATTTATAATTATTATTATTCAATCCAGTGAGTCTGTCATGGACATCTCTGAAATACTCTTTTACTCCTGACACAGTGAGATAAGTAGTATTAAATCTAAGCTCTGTACCGCACACACACAGCACGGGGAATAGTTCTTGTGCTACTATTGACAGTTAACTTTATAGTCTGTTTTACCTCAAGTGGTGAATAGCTGAGTTGGGAATAGGATGTTTGGAAACCCTATTCCCTATAGCTGATGCCCTTGCCATCTGTGAATTTGTTCATAAATTTGCTGCAGTATTTATAGTCAAGACTAATATTTTTATGCATTTTAAACAGTCTCTTCTCCCCAGTCTCTTTCTTCAATAGATACAGTCTTATAGATTCTGATGTGGGTCATCAATTTTCATGAAACCACAGGTTCAGCTTTGCTTAGATGATGAATCACAATCCATTTATAATAAGGTCTGTGTACACACAGTTTAAGTGAAAAAAGTGTAAAATATCTCTGGATAATTCTGTAAACTTAAGATTGTGTTAACACTTGTAATACTTCACACAATTCATTATTTATGCATCTATGTATTTGTGTTTCAGCTGTTAATTACTCCATGGAGCTTTAAAAGTAATACATGACACATGATTATATATATATTTTTTTTCAATCAAATCTAAAACGAACTCTAATCCTTTACTCTCTAGTATCACAGAAAAGTCCAGCAAGAGTCACTTCATGGGTTTCTGTTAATGATTTTCCATGTTAATATCAGGAACACAACACTGGTGACACCAAGCCTAGTCATAAATAAAGGAAAAATTAGTTTTCTTGTCCTCAGTGACCAGCATGCCTCCTTCCAGGGTACAATGACTCCCTAGAGCTCTGCTCCTCTGGTTGACACACATAAGCACCTACCCCTCATGAAGGTCCTTCCAATAACTATAGGTTTGCCTAGAGAGATTCTCTGCTGCTGTAGAGGTTTCTGTGTTTCAGGTCAAACATTAGTCATCCACCAATTTCCTACATCTTTGGGAGACACTGTAGGTCTCTACTATTTACAGAACCCATACAGACTACAAACTAGTTCTTTCCCAGTCTGCGGGTATTCGTATTAAGATTTGACAATTCTTCATTTTCACACTGTCTTGGAAGAGTCCCCAGTCACATTCAGGAGCCTAGATTCTGGAAACAAATGTATTTAACTTCTCACCCAAAGGCCAGAAAACCTAAACCTTGAGTTGCAAAGGTCTCTTAGGAGAAGTTGAAACATAGCATGGGGCTAGTCACAAACAAGTCCAAACAAAATTCTTTTTTCAGTTTTTTTTTAATTCATAGGAGAGCTACATTCTTACTGCCCAACTACATTTTTACTTAGTATCAATTTATTCAAAAATTATACTAAATGTTTCCCAGTCAAATACTTTTCACATAAACTCATCCATACCATGTAATAGTTTTTTTTTTCTTTAAAACCTGTTTCACCACCCCTGTGTAATCTGTGAAACATCAAGAGGTGGAGATATACTGTTTAAGGCTTATAATTGCATCTTCCATGTTATTCACTAGACATCCAAGGTATATATACAGAATCAAACACTTATTTTCCAAAATCTTATTCAAGTGAAAGTAAATGTCCTTATTAACACCATTTATCTCATGCCCTAAGTTCATGGATGTAGTTCTTTGATGGCTGGATAGACCTCCATTACAGACATTTTCATGGTAATGCCCCTAGGGAACCAAAATAACTTTCTTAAAGGTGGTCTTTCACTTCTCTAAAGAAGACATCCGGATCGCCAACAGGCACATGAAAAGATGCTCAACGTCGCTCCTTATCAGGGAAATACAAATCAAAACCACACTCAGATATCACCTCACGCCAGTCAGAGTAGCCAAAATAAACAAATCAGGAGACTATAGATGCTGGAGAGGATGTGGAGAAACGGGAACCCTCTTGCACTGTTGGTGGGAATGCAAATTGGTGCAGCCACTCTGGAAAGCAGTGTGGAGGTTCCTCAGAAAATTAAAAATAGACCTACCCTATGACCCAGCAATAGCACTGCTAGGAATTTACCCAAGGGATACGGGAGTACTGATGCATAGGGGCACTTGTACCCCAATGTTTATAGCAGCACTCTCAACAATAGCCAAATTATGGAAAGAGCCTAAATGTCCATCAACTGATGAATGGATAAAGAAATTGAGGTTTATATACACAATGGAGTACTACATGGCAATGAGAAAGAACGAAATATGGCCCTTTGTAGCAACGTGGATGGAACTGGAGAGTGTGATGCTAAGTGAAATAAGCCATACAGAGAAAGACAGATACCGTATGGTTTCACTCTTATGTGGATCCTGAGAAACTTAACAGAAACCCATGGAGGAGGGGAAGGAAAAAAAAAGAGGTTAGAGTGGGAGAGAGTCAAAGCATAAGAGACTGTTAAAAACTGAGAACAAACTGAGGGTTGATGGGGGGTGGGAGAGAGGGGAGGGTGAGTGATGGGTATTGAGGAGGGCACCTTTTGGGATGAGCACTGGGTGTTGTATGGAAACCAATTTGACAATAAATTTCATATATTGAAAAAAAAAAGGTGGTCTTTATAAGTAATGAAGTGTCTAACACTATAGGCAGTTGATTCCTCTTTTCTTTCTAAAGGTGAGAATTACAGGTTGAATTGACTAACAAACAAAGGAACAAACAAATGGCTAGACAACCAAATTACATACAGGGTACTCTCAATTTAGGAATAAAAAATTGTGAGGATTAGTTTTTGTAAGGATGTTAACTGATAATATAATTAGCTTGTTCATTACGGCCAAAACAATAATAATAATAATAATAAATAATAATAATAAACACTCGGAATAGCATAATTGTGTATCACATCAGTGGCATACAGAGATTGAGTAATTAATTCCCAGAGAAGAAATATTTAAAGTGACTTTAAAATATAGTATTTGGGCTCTACATCCAGTATAATGCATTGTAAGGACAAAAAGAAATGCAAAGGAATCTTAAACTGTGTTCATATGCTTGTTATTAATAATGTTGGTTTTGCTAATTTGAAACTCATATACCCTGAGTAGGGTAGATCAAATGCTTAGTTATTTTCATATTATTAGCACTTAAAAGTTTGAGGTAAAAGAAAGGAGATACAAATGTAGGAACAAAAAATGTAAATAAAATTATGTAATATTAAATTCAAAAATATCAGTAGGAGATTTTTATTTATCTTTCTCTTTCTAAAAATATATAATTCTTAGCTCTGCCACTTAAAAATTCTAAAACCAGTGACATCTCAGCATTATAGACTATCCTTAACATTCATACAGTGGCCTCTAAATACCATTTTCCTATTAAAGGAAACAAAACTCCTTTGAGAAATGTCCACTTATAGGTCTGAAAAGGAAATTGACAAAATGAGTCACTACTACCTTGTTAAGCCAAAATAAGACTATTAGTATAGTGTCCCGAATACATAGGAGATAATTGAAGGGGTTTCTACTAATGAAAGAGACAGCTTGGACATAGAAAGAAAAATGACTTTAATGGATTGAAATATAATAAGTGTATAAAAATACATGTGTGTATAATAATACTTTTAAGAAACAAAAAGCTCATTAGTCACTTTAGATGTTCCGAAGGTATCCTTCTTAGGATTCAATCAGCCCAATTTGGAATGTGGGACATTCAGTAGAACAAATGACCTAGTGTCTGTCTGCAAGTAGTAAATAGCATTAGAAAAACAAACAAATGAACACACACACACACACACACACACACACACACACACACATACACCTAGGAAAATGGGAAATAGTTATTCATTTAAAGAAACTCAAACCAAATTCAAAATTATAGACTTCTTTTAGATCGTTATTTTACCAAACAATATTTTAAAAATGAGAAAATTTTAGGTATTGATAGGAAATAACTTTAGAGTAAGTCTAAGTTATTAGACTTTAGACTAATAACTTTAGGGATTTGGGCAAATTTTGTGATATTGCGAATGTTGTGATACTATTGTTGTTATGTTAAATAGTCCAGACTATAAATAAGTGTAATGGAGGATGTATGAAACATGAATAGTGAAGTGTTCGTCATTGTTAAACAAGCATGATGGGCACGTAGGTTCATTATTCTGTTCTTCCTTTAAGCTTTTGAGTCCAAAATAATAATTAAGTAACCCACAAATACAGACACACACACACATACTCATCAACTGTACTGTAATTTATCCTTGATTGAAATCTTCTGATAATTGAAAAAATATCTACAAGTAATGTTTTCTGTATTGCTGCCAATACAGATATACCAGTGCCATTGTTTATTGAGCTATTTTACTTAAATTACTTTATTGCTGGATAACCTTTGATTAATTTCTACAAATATACTGAGCAGTTGTTATAATCATGGTGCAGTATTAGATATTTGGTTCACAGACACACACGGTGCCTATCATACAGACAAACACGACCCTTATTCTACTGGAACTGAGTTATGTGAAATTTTAATTTATATTCCTTGTTTTCTGCATATGCTACATCATTCATTAATTCATTCATTACATTGGCAGTTTTTATTGAATGCTTATTATGTCCCAGTTATAATACTGAACATGATGGTAAGGTGGTGAACAAAACATATAAAATCCCTTTCTCATGACCAGTGCATGGACTGTTTCTCCGTCTTTTACAGCATTTACTATTACAGGATTTACACTGCAGATGCACGGCATTTCTAATTATCCTTACACAGGAAAAGCCTTTTCTTAAATAGTTCCATTTCTGTTTAAACTTCC
This sequence comes from Felis catus, assembly GCF_018350175.1. NCBI lineage: Eukaryota > Metazoa > Chordata > Mammalia > Carnivora > Felidae > Felis > Felis catus. Next base: position 131,604,802 of record NC_058375.1, on the reverse strand, counting down.
TCTATAAATCCTTTCATAAAAACCTTGAGAATCCATATGATTAAAATTACACTTATTTATTTTGACAGTCGATGCATTTTATTGCAATTGTTGGTTTAGGGGATGGTATTTCCTGTTAGTTTATGAGTTTAAAAGATACATGGAATAAATCTTAGTTTCCTTTGGATTCCTATTTAAGAAACTCTGGTACCTGGTAACCCCTCAATACTTGAGAAAAGAAGGGAAGAAGAAAGGCAGTAAGAAGAAAATGAATTGTATAGTGGGCAGTCTAATTAAAGTACCGTTGGCAAAGAGAAAATTACAGGAACTTAGAATGTAAACTCCCTTTCTTTACATGGGGATGACACTGCGAAGAAGCAGGGAGTAGCACATCCACATGGTTCGCTTAGTGAGAGTTTCATAAGCTGTGACTGTTACACCTTTTGTCGAAGCAACAGGCAAGTATCTTTTGGCAAGAATAGAAATTACTTACAGAAAAACCTCATCCCCGCAAGACGTTTCATTGGAGCATCCCATATCAACAGGACTGGTCAGACCCAAGGAAGTTTAATTTCTACTGGCTCCCTTTTATTGATCTCACATAAAGAATCGAAAGGTTTCCCAAAGGTATAGCTACTGTCTTGTTTGACTTCCAAATAAAATCTATATGCAAACTAGCAGATGTGACAATTGTGACATTTCCTGTCACGGTTCTTTAGCAACAAATGTTGGAAGAGAGAAAGATTATGAACAGCAACTAGTTTGTGAAAGGACTGAGGAAGAGGCATGAAAAGAAGGATAAAGGAAGGACACTGCAGGAAGTTTTTGCCAACACAAAACAGATTTGCCTTCATTCTTCTTTGTTTCACTTTCATCCTGCTACCTCATTCCCAATGAACTGGATGTACTTGTTAGAGATAATTTTTAACCCTTTATTTCCTCCACGATCTTTATTGTCACCTATAGTTATTAATTACATGACCTCCTGTCTATTGGAAAATGATCTCCTCGGAGTAATTGATGTGATGGAACCATAGGATCTATGTTCTTTTCTCATTTCTCTGTAAGTCATCATAAGACTTACAGAGACAAATGAAAATAGAAAATTGTTATAGTTTTGTTATATAGCCGTGGGCTTAAATGACCATCTGAGCTTCTTATTTGTGGCAGTGTAAAAATTTAATGTTAACTGTGTTATGTGGTTTTTGACAGAGAAATTGTGAAACAAGTTGTTCCAAAGATCAGTTCCAGTGTTCCAATGGTCAGTGTATATCAGCAAAGTGGAAATGTGATGGCCATGAAGACTGTAAATATGGAGAAGATGAGAAAAACTGTGAGCCAGGTAAAATGATTGAGGTGGTGGTTAATGTAGCTGATATTTTAACTTGGTATAAAACCATTTTAAGCAGTAATTAGGAGAAAACAATGGCAAATGCACACACATACTGACTATGTTTTAGATATAAGATTTTAGATAGGCTTATAGGTGAATTAAATAGTGTACCCTTTGTATGTTTTGAATGTGTTTTAGCGTAGGATAATTACTATGTTTGGGATCCAAGCATTACTCCCAAATTTGATTTTCTGGTTTCTCCGTCTTTCCACCCCATTTGGAATTGTTCCTCCAAGATGAAAAAGTGATATATGTTGAAACTGTAAGTGCAATAAAAGTCAGGTTTTCAGTTATGGACATTAAGGTTATGGAAAAGAATGCAGTAGTTTCAACATGAAACCAGCTGAGAAAAAGCATATTATTTCTATTTGCATTTTGGTCCAAAATCAAAATAAAATTAGGAAGCAAGACCAGAGTACAGGGAAAAAACAACCAATTTATTGTGTGTTTTTATCCCCTAAATATAGCCTTAGAAATATGGCCATTAAAACTTAATTTTTTTATACTTAGGTATTGTAATAGCATCATCTTACCAAAAAAAGAATTACTGGGAGAAAATCATGCTATGATCTATGTACAACCACAAAAGCATTACTTTGAGAGCCTAGGTGACAGTAGCAGATACAGGACACACATGTTGCTGCCCGTGGTCGATATTGCTAATTGATCTTTTTTCTTACTGAATATAGACCTATCTTCAGACTCCATATGAATACAGATCTCTAGGCAAACACTGCCAATTAAAAGGAATTAAAACTCTAAGAAAAAGCTTCTGAGCATCCTTGGAGTAAGCAAAGCCATTATATAAGTACATTTGGCTACCAGAGATTTGAAGGCAAGCCTAGCTAACTCAAACCCAGAGACTAAGGCAGCAATCATAATTACTATGTCAATTAATTAGATTAGGTACTGATAGTAGTTTAAATATCCACATGCTATTTTTATTTTCTATGTCATAAAAGAATACTTCAGATTCTATAGACTCAGTTAATTATGCATATATTCATGTTTAAGACCCCAAAACAAAAATACTTCTCAGAACTTATGCAAATATGACATTTATGTCAACACAGCCAGCTAGATACCATGGGGTCTATGAGACCATGCCAAGATTTCTACTTTTAGCTTTATATAATGCATATAGAAATTAACATTCCCAAGGGTCACTAAGTCTCACTACAGTTTTAAAAACAACTTGAAGCCTTTGTTTTTAAATAATTTAATTTAAAATTATGAAAACTTCATTTAACTGTTCAAAATTAAAGAGAAGGAGGATATAGAGGGTTTTTTTTTCTTCCTTTCTGTCTTTAGTGAGTTAAAAACTTACTGAACAGCCTATTACATCATTGAGATATATTTTATGAAATGCAATAATATTATGAAACACATTTTAAATAAATGTTTAATATCAGATATTAAGTACAGTTTAAATATAAACTATTTTCATTACTGTCTATGAATTTTTTATATGCTTATATATGTTTTTATCTATCAAAGCAATCATTCATTTTAGTGAATTTAAGTCTTAACTTTATAATTATATTCAGATTCTCCTACGTGCTCATCAAGTGAATATATATGTGCCAGCCGAGGATGTATTTCAGCATCTTTGAAATGTAATGGAGAATATGATTGTGCTGATGGTTCAGATGAGGTAAAATCTATCATTTGATTAAAATCTCTGAATTACATGAATTAGGTTCGGGAAAGCAAATGTAATAAAAATAGAGTAAAGAGAGAACCTTGTTTCTTAGCCGTCTAAAATCTTAGGACAAGTACATTGAATATAGTAATTGCAGCAAATACCCGAATCTGCGTGCTGTTCATATACTAAATCTTATTGTCATTTGTAGGGGTTATATTCATTAAGTCAAAATAAAAGAAAGCCCACAGTGTAATAAATCTCCGGTATTGTCAGCTGCATGTTTGTTTTTCCTGTGACTATATCATTATCATTAATGAAAACTGCAGTGCCTATTTGTATTTGAACAGATGGACTGTGTGACTGAGTGTAAGGAAGATCAGTTTCGATGCAGAAATAAAGCCCACTGTATTCCAATTAGATGGCTTTGTGATGGCATTCATGACTGTGTGGATGGCAGTGATGAACAGAACTGTGACAGAGGTAAGGGGTGTGTGTGTGTGTGTGTGTGTGTGTGTGTGTGTGTGTGTGTGTGTAAATAAGGGAGTGGCGGTTAAAATACTGTGTCAAGTCAATAGTGTGTTAGAGGCAAAAAATAGGATCATTAAATGATTCTCTTTACCCATTCTTATTTCATTACATAATATCCTGTTCTGGATAAGCAAAATCTGGATAATTTCCAGATAGAGTGCAGTGTTAGTTTTCATATGACAAAGGTAACCAAAGTGCAGGTTTTTATTGCATCCTATCACAAGCATGGCTTTGGACTAGATGCTGGGTCAGGGATAGGGGCAGAAGGATGCAGGGAACATAACCGTTTGTAGCCATTACTACAGAAGTATTTTTGGTGTGCATTTCTCTTCCATGTTGCCTGCCTTACTATGAAAGAATAATAACATATGGCATACCATATTACACATACACATACTGATACACAGCTGCAGGTTGTGCCCCAAATTTCCTTTTTGTCATATGGTTAAGAAAATGACCTACATTTTTTGTCAGTTTGGAAGACAACTTTTAATTTTGCAGTACATTATTTTTAGCTATGTTAAAATATTTCCTGACAGATAACAACTTTTTAATTGTAATTCACCACATAAAAGCAGCAATTATTCCTACTTTAGAGTCAATGAAGGGAAAGCAAAAAAAAAAAAAAAAAACAATTGTGGGGCAAACCTTAAAATGATCACAAATTCCATAATTCTTATTATTTTAATAATGTTAAATACATTGTTTAAACGCAAAATTTTTTTTTAACCTGCTTACAAAAGTCTCTCAAGGAGTGCACCTGGATGGCTCTGTTGGTTAAGCATCCGACTCCTGATTGGGCTCAGGTCATGATCTCACAGTTCATGAGATGGAGCCCCGCATCAGGCTCTGCACGGACAGTGCAAAACAGCCTGCTTGCTTGGGATTCTCCCTCTCACTCTTTTCTCCTCCCCTGCTCACGCTCTTGCATGCTCTCTCTTTCTCTCAAAATAAATACATTAACATTAAAAAAAATTAAAGTCTCTTGATGTACTTTACATTATGGAATATTTGGAGTATCATCAACAGAAATGATACTAGATACTGATGTAGGCTGCAAGGCATTTGAACATGTGCTCAGGGTTTATACAGTTTAAATGTACTTTTGCAACAACATGAATGAGCTAGATAGTATAATGCTAAGCAAAATAAGTCAGTCAGGGAAAGACAAATACCATATGACTTTATTCATATTTAGAATTCAAGAAATAGAACAAATGAACAAAAGGGGGAGAAAAAGAGATACAATCAAACCAAGAAACAGACTGTTAACTATAGAGAACAAACTGATAATTAGCAGAGGGGAGTGGGGGGGGGTGGCAGGGGGGTCAAGTAGGTGATAGGGATTAAGGAGGGCACTTGTAAGGAACCCTGAGTATTGTATGGAAGTGTTAAATCATTACATTGTACACATGAAACTAATGTAACACTGTATGTTAACTAACTGGAATTTAAATAAAAGCTTTTTTAAAAAAGAAAATAATAAAATTTTACTTCTATAAATATCTAGTCATTCGAAGAAAAAATGCCCTCCATTTCCTTTAATATTAGATCAAACCTTTATGATTTGCTAAGATCTCCATCTCAAATCTGATAAAGTGTTGTAATATTCAGGAGAAGAAATCCTAGTTCTCATTTGGAATCTGCAGTGCATTATATAGAGCCATAAAAGGTTAGACTTCCTTAATAGCTGTTTCTACTTTTGGTTAAGTTCTCACATTCACATTCCAATTTAGAGACATCAAACATTGTAGACATTCTGGCACCAAAAGGTCTTAAATACAGTCATATTCTAAGACTTTGGGACAATTAAGTTACTCATCATTTTCCATTTTCTAGCTATTAAGCTCCATTCCCTTAATTTCAGTCTCTATCACCAGTCTGGCTGTTTCTCTCATTGCTTCCTGCCCTGCCTGGGCATATATACTACCATGGAAGTCAACTCCAATACATTCTGCTCACTGCTGCCAGGTTCATCTTATTGAAGTGTAACTCTGACTATGTAAATATTTACTTGAAGCTCCTTCCTGGTTACTTACAAATATGGCAGTCAGTGTTACAAGAGAATGATCCTGTTTTATCTTCCTACTCTTATACTCTATTATTTCTCTTTATGTATCATATATCCTAGCCAAATCAAAGAATAAATCTAGCAACATCTTCCATGCTTTTCAACATCTCTCTGGATTCCTCTACTATTTCTGCCATCCCAATACCTTTGCCAATAAGAATTATATCTCTCCTTTTAAGTCCATTCAGTTGTTACTGTCTTCAACCAAATCTCATTCTCTTCTGGAGTTTCCCTAGCAACGCTTTAATTGCATACTTGTTATTATATTCTTCTTTCTAATATAATTACTTCTGTATTAGTTGACTGTTTCCCCTGTTGGAATGTGAGTTTCTTAATGTAAAAAATTAGGTATGCAAACAGAATGAGGAAATAGATTCCAGGTAGTGGGATCATTATGCACAAAGTCTCATAGGTGAGAGAAAGTTTAAGTGTTTGGGAACTATAAGTAATTGAAGATTCATGCTATAGAATTTAGTTCCAATTTTAAGCATAATGAGAAGTTTTCCAAAGCTTTTAAGGAGTCTTCAAATGTTGTTGTTGTTGTTTTTTTTTTTCAAAAGGAGATGGTGGTAGAATTTGCACTATGTATTAGACACAGAGAATTACTGAAATGAGAATCAAGAGATCTAATTCCTTGTCTTACCTGTAGGAAAGTTTCTGTGCTCATTTATTGTACTAACAAATCCAATCACAGTGAAATGTCTCCAAGACCTGTAAGAATATCTGGAAAATAAGTGAATGTGCATGTGTGCGTGTGTGTGTGTGAGGGCAATCCTGTCAGGATTTATCTTTTTTTTAATATTAAAATTTCATTAGAAATGTTTCTTTGAACAAAGAATTCAAGGTTAAAAATCAAACCTTACAGTTAAAAAAAAAGCAGTATAGAATTTGAAATCTGACTTGCCTTTTAGATTTAAAATGACCCTCCTAAAAGTTTAAGCCTACTGATTAAAAAAGAGTTGAGGACCTTTAATTCAATCATTTAGAAATGTGTCAAAGCTCTCCTTCCCTCCACACTAATGTTTCTAACTTTTCTTGGGTTTCTTTGCTGCTAGATAAATTCCAGTGAATTATCTTGATGGTTAAAATATTTGATCCTGTATGGATGTACCTTAAAGCATGATCAAGTTCAGATTTCTAGTATTTTACTTCCAGGAAGTGGTTTAGGTATTGGATAGATGTACTTCAAGGCACTGAGGAAATGAAATGCCAAAATAAATCTCTCTGCTATTAAATCAGCCTTCCATTCATCCCAAAACCTGACACATGAACTAAGTGTTGGGGGCTGGAAGGCAAGATGCAGGACAAACATGAAACATTTTCCAAGTGAATCCATTTTACTGGTTTACTTTAAAAAGACGAACCCCCAAATACTGTGGAATTAAAAGCAACGTTCATATATTTAAAGATAAAACACAGAAACTTGGTGGGTTTTGTTTTTTGTTTTGTTTTGTTTTGTTTTTTGGGTTTTTTTTTTGGCTTGAGCTCCCAAACTTTGCTTTCCTTAGCAATTTTAGTCGGCAAAGTTGAGAATTATTCTTTTTAGTTATCATCAGCTCAAAAATGTGTTAACTATTTATGAAAATTATAAAATATTTTCATATGTTAAACCTTCCCTCTACCCAAATTAAAATGGGAACTCTAGATGTTTATTTTCTGTGATGATGTGCCTGGTCAGATTTCTATGAACCTGCCAAAAGCTTATATATATATATTTATATTTATATTTTCTAATAACCTCCTGTTGTGCTGAATAAGAACATGACTAAAGACTAGGAAACTGGAATTTTGATACAGCTAATCTCTTTAAATTATACCTCTTTTTTTGCTTATATTTGCCTCATGCCATTTCAAAATAAGCATTTTATGTTAGACTCAGGGTGTCATGGTAGCCCCATGATGCATTTTTTAATGCAAATTCTTCATGGTATAATAGCAAGGCTTTAGTAAGTTATTACAAAACCTTTGCCTTACTATTACAACTGTGATTTCATTTACATTTCTCTTCTTCTTCATAAAAATAGTAATATGCCCAACACTTTTATGGGGCAAATTATAATATTATCTAATATGATACCTTTGGGAAATCATTTTTTTTTTCTTTTTAACAAGACTGATGTGCTACAAATAGAATTTTCTAAAAGAATCAGAGGATGTCAAGAGTTCACAAATTTTGTTTGAATATAATCCATTGTAAAATGGAACATGCAATGAGATTTAGTCTTGAGAATCTTTATTCTGAACGAATATAACTTTCACATTCTATGAATTTTGATATTGAATTAAGCACTTACTTTGTATCGGTATTCATATTTTAAGTTTCTTCAGTATTAAACACCGTACATGTTATCTTTTTATTGTTTTCAGATAGTTGTTAAATATATTTGCTTGCATGGGTTTTGATACTTGAAATTACTGTTAGAATTAGGGCATTTTAGATTTGAGTATTGCAGAAGTTGAACGAAAGGGGCACCCCAGTGTCAGATACTATGTTGTCAGTCTCACATGGTGATACTCACCATCGTGGACTTACCATGGACTTATGTTTTTCCCTATTATACAGTTTGTTAGTCCTCAGAGATGCCAATGTAGGTTGTGCCAGTTCTTAAACATTTTTGCAGGAAACTCTTAGGACTGTTCAGATTGACATCACTACAAAGTCTTGATCTCAGCTTCAACTATTACTTAAGATTCTAAGCAATCATCCTATATTTCTCTAATCATCTGTATACCATTAACCATATCAAGTTTTTATTTATTTTTTTAATAAAAATATTTAAATATTGTGTGCACACACAGGGGCAGGAAAGGGGCAGAGAGAGGCAGAGAGAATCTGCTGGCACAGAGCCTGATGCAGGGCTCGATCTCAGAAATCATGAGAGCATGACCTGAGCTGAAATCAAGAGTCAGACTTTTAACCAACTGAGCCACTCAGGCACACCAAACATACGAAGTTTTTAACAAGTTGAATTTCCTCCTCACCTTTACTTCACAGAAATAATAAAAATTTTGAGCTTTATTCAATATCTGTTCACCAAATTAACAAATCTACCTATAGCTGTGCCTAGCCTAGCCTTATCCCTCTTCCTTCCTCTTGAAATGGAAGACCTGTTACACCTCTAGTATAAGGTAGATACTTTAGGTCTCAAATCCTTCACACTTCCTGGATTCTCAAGGACTTTGTTATATCAATTACCTTTTCTCTCTTCTGTATCCTCAAGCTTACTCTGTCTACTGAATTATTTTCAGAAGCACTTAAGTATATCAGATATCAGTTTTACTCCACAGAAGCTACTAGGCTCTTAATCACCTAGCCTTCTCCTCTCCTCCTTCCCTTCAAGGGCAAACTCCTAGAAAGGGATGGATGGTTACGGTACCTACTATTTCTTCGTCTAATATTAACCAACCACAAACATTTCATTAAATTCACCACCACTTCATTGGACCTCCTCTCTTAGCATTATATACATGTGCTAATTACTACCTTCTTGTTGAGACACTTTTTAGGTATTTCTCCAACCACTCTGGCTAACTAGCCTCAGCCTCTTTTGCAGACACCCCTTTATCCAATCTTTAAATGCTGATCTCTGTTTTGTTCTAAATTCCAAATAACAACTACATTCTGATCATCCCTAGTTGTATATTTACAGCTTAGAACCTATCCTATATTTCAACACATTTATCCACTATCCTACTAAATATCACTATATGCTTGTCCTACTAGTACTTTACATGAATTGTGTCATTATTTCTAGTAAGCTTGCTCTTCCTGCTGTATTCCTTTGTTTATGTTTTTTTTAAACAACACCGACAGTCACCAAATGCCCCAGATAAGCCAAAAATTGAGTGCTGTGTTTCACTACTCACTCTCCTCACCACCCTCATCTATTTAGCCATCAGAGCCTGAGGATTCTACTTCCCGAAGCACTTTCAACAGTTCAACAGAAGCTAGTTCGAAATCGAGTTCTGTACTTCTGCAACACCTCTTCAAACTGGTCTTTTTCCTCCAGCCTTGGCTTTACTCTCACTACCTTCATTTCCAAGTTCTCCACACTGTAGCTGCTGTTATTACACTAAAATCCAAATCTTGTTCTGTCATTTGTTAAGTTAAATCTTTGCTACTGTAAGTTAATTATTAAAGATGTGTATGCGAGTCAAAACTCAACAAGATGAGCTGTTTGACCTTCACAGACCCAGCCTTATTATTCCCTCCAAAATTGTTACTATTTTGGTTCCTTTGTATGTGATAAATATACTTAATTTTGAGTGAGTATATCCTTGCATTCTTCATGCTTTCTGTTGAATTGTGAAAAGAGAAAAAATGCAAACATTTACAAAATACACAAAAAAGTCACTACACTATTGCACAGTTTTTACCAGGATGACTATAATATTTCACCACATCACCAGCTTCTGTTATAAACATAATTATTTTTCTGTGACTTCAAAACTTTTTATTGGTTATTCTCTCTTTTAGCAATTCAGTTTGTCAGTTTCCAGATACAGCTGAATTATCTAAAAATTTTAAAAGTGTCTTTTCTTTCCAAAACAACACAATTTTTATAATTAAAACTAATACTATTTAAAACCTAAGTTTCTCTACAGTAACATAAAAATTATGTGAAATATAAGATAATTTATACTTAAGAAAACTTCCTTCTACCATCTTATCAGTATTTTCTAAAGGAACTATGATATGCCTTGGTAACATCAGATTGTTTTGAAAAGTTAACTAAACATGAGTAACTAAAAAAAAATCTTGGATACTGCTTATCCCTAGTACTATACAGGAAAAAGTGTAAGGAAATGAGAAACTAGATACTATGCTAAGAATTACAGGAATATGTGTCCTGCTGACTGGCATTAATTATGCTACATTTCTGTGTCTTTTTTTCTGTTTTGTTTTAAAATAAAGGAGGAAATATATGTAGAGCAGATGAGTTTCTCTGCAATAATTCCCTTTGCAAACTACATTTCTGGGTGTGTGATGGAGAAGACGACTGTGGAGACAACTCAGATGAAGCCCCTGATATGTGTGGTATGGCATTTCACATGGGTCTAGATTTTACTCTCATCTCTGAATCGAATGCACTGGCATGAATCAATGAAGTGGTGAGGCGAACCACAAAGTCTGCCATCCTGTGGTTAGGTAGATAAAGTAAAACCACAGATACAGCTTTTGTTCAGGCAATAAGAGATTACCCTGTCCAACAGCTGATGAATTTACAGAGAACCCTCTTAAATCTGAACTTGCACATGTCAACACTACTCAAAGATAGGTATGGTCTGAACTGTATAAGTTTCATATGAAGACTTCGGCTTTGTACCAAAGTGGTCCTTTAGGCTAAATCATTTTTTTTTTGGACAGATAACCACATGGAAAAAATGTGAATAATAAAATCATGTAGTTCCACAAGTTACCCACTACTGAGACCAAGGTTGTTCAGAGAAGGAAGATCTATATGAAGATAATATGTGAATATATTAATATTTTTAACATGTAAATATATCATTATATTTAAATATATTAAAATATATATTATTTATACATATATATTCTATGTTATAAATATAAATATATTAATAGATTTTTATATATATTTAGATGTAGGCGGGGAACTGAAATTAGGAGTTATTTAATATTTTAATCTGAAAATCCTAAAAAAGTTATTGTTTCTTCAAATTCAAGTTACTCTTAACTGATAATTGTCAAGAGCGTATTTACGCAACCAACAACTATCAATGTCCAATTTTCTTATATGTAGCAGAAATTTTTAGCCCTTATTATTATTATTTGTATCTAATCTCAGCAAAAATGTATTTTACCACTAATTTAAAGAAAAATACTACTACTTTGGATACAATTAAGTAGCACATCAGGTGAATTAAAGAAAACATAGACTGAGTGAGTATACATACTCAAATTCTTTGTTCTGTTTGGTGCACCAGGTTAAACCAATATTTTTGAAAGGATGATGACATTGAATACTGACATTACAATTGAATAAAAATTTCAAAACAAGAAGACAGCTTTATTTTTAAAGGGATTTAAAACATAAAAATGACAGTTTTTGGAGAGTGTTCTCTGCAGGCACAACTGATGAGAGACATAACTAAGTCTCAATTTTTGTGTTACATAATCTTGCAAAATGGATTCTAGAGAATCACTAGAGATTATATTGTGTCTGAATTATAATATATGGAAAATACAAACTTATCTACCAGTTTCGAGCCAGAACCTATTATTTTTATAAGTTATGTATATATATAAAATTATATATGTGTATATATTTATGTAATTATTTTTCTATTGTCTATTCCACTTCCGCACACAACTAGTGAGTAGAATAGCAAATGGTCGCTAACTAATTAACCATGTGAGGCTCCAGAGTCAGAGCCCCAGGACTACTTTCAGGGCCAGGAAGTGAGTCTCAGTGACAGCTGCTGGAAAACTTAAACTACATCCAGCTTGATTCTGTGCATGTTTTTACATTCCCCTCGGTCATCAGTATAAACATTGAATCAATCTGTTATGTACCAGCGACTGTGCTAAGTAATTGGGATTATTAAAAAAAAAAAAATGAGCAGCACATGGTTCTCTCTGACAAGATCTTAATCTGACTGTACAAATCGTAATTTTCATACATTGTATTTCAAGAAATGGTGGAATTAAGTAAAAGGTATAAGTAAGATAGAGAGGAATAAGATGAAGTCTACATAAAGAGGAATTCAGAAAGCTACAGTTTTGAAGGATCCAAACTAAAATACACTGTAGACATTATGAACAGCGTGAAGAAAAGTGTTATTCATTCACTTAATAAATATTTAAGTTAGAGACTATTATTATTTTTAGTAATATAATGATGAGAGAAACAGACATGGACCCTGACTTCACACAACTGAGAATCTAGTAGAATAGGGATTCAAATGATCTAAAAAAAATATATGGCTACAAATGATGATACATGCATTGACAAAAAAGTAGAGTAAGTTATAAAAGAATAGACCCAGAGGGATTTTATTCAATCTTGGGTTATGGAAAATAACATTTGAATTACAGTCTGAGAGATAAATTATTGCCAAGTAGGTGAAAGGGATGGGGTGGAGGGAAGGTGGATGACACGATGTTGTAGACAAAGGAAACAAGATGTAGACAGACCCTGAAGCAAAGCAATCCATAGCTTCCTGGAGGAACTGAAAGATCCATGTACTTGGAGTCTGCAGAACAGGTAGATATTGGTTTCAGATGAAACTGAAGAGACAGAAGAGTCTAGAACCTTGTAAATCTCTATAAGGATTTTTAGGTTTAGCCTAAAAACAATTAAGAATACTAAAACGTTTTAAGCAGAACAGTTCTATAGTCCTATTTATATTTTACAAATACTGGATAGAAAGGTGCAAGTTTAAGTAAGATAATTGCTATACTCTAGGCAGGCCATGCTGTTAGCTTGGATTAAGATAATGATAGCACATGATGGCAAATATACCACAGATCTGAAGGTGGTTTAAAAAACAAAATAAATTGGATTAAATAATAGAGTAGATATATGGGGCAAGGGAGAGGAAGTTACTAAGTATAATGTATAAGGTGTTTTTGTTTGCACCGTTGAATACATGGGAAACATAGAAAGAGGAACAGTATTGTAAGTAAAGATTAAAAGCCTGGTTTGAGAGACATTTGAGGAGACATTCAAGTATAGATTTCAAGTAGGCCCTAGATATTTGGTTCTGAAGTTTAAAAAGCTGGTCTAGAGTTATAAATTTGAGAGTCAGAATGGATACCATGGAATTCTATGGGATAAAAAAGAGTCAGAATAGAATGGGAACAATGAATATTATGGAATTCTATGGTGTGAAAAAGAGAAAAAGGCCAGATAATCCAGATTATTTGTACTACAGTGAGTTTCTAAGTAAGTTCTTAGGACAGTGTTAAAAGTATAATAAGTTACCAGTAAATATTTGTCAAAGAGCATGGGATCAACTGTCAATAGAGAGGGAAGTAAGACAAAAACATTGGAGAATAGGAAAAGGTAGATAAATCAATGAGCTAAAGTTTTACCCTAGACAGAAAAAGGATATTAATGGTTGAACTAGAAAGTTAGGAAAGTAAGAGGTGGTGGGCAGAACTTGCAGCATTCAAATTAGTAGCTTTGTAAATGAAGCAATTGGAGGAAACAGTATATCCAGGTGCACTTATGTGGATCAGTGAGTGTTCTTACCTGCAAGCAACAGGAAATGTCATTGACTGAATTAAGAAGAGAAATTTCTTGAAATCTTCCAATCTTCACAACCTTCTAGGGCAGTGGGTGGCTTAGGTGAATTAGAGTAAAAGGTCATTGGGTATGAAAAACTCAAGGCTCTAAGAGGTACAGCTATTGGTCGGTTTGTTCATGTGGATATTGATGTCATCTAGGATGTGGAAATGAGTTTGGATGGAGAGCAATGACTATCAAGGGTGGTGCTACAGTCTTTGGTAAATTGGGGAGGGGGTGATGTTTACAATAAAGGTTGATGAGAAAATGGCAATAAGAAAGATGTATAATCAAATGCATAATAGTTTTTGTTTTTATTTTTTTTAAATAGAGTGTGATGATGTAACAAATTTCTGAAAGCTAAATTAGGAACTTAAGGGTGTATTTAAACATGAGATAATATGAGGTTTGAGTAATTTAAGAGGCATTGCTAAAAGACCTAAAGGGGAAGAACTATGCTTGGAGTGGGAACCAGATTTCAATTAAACCAAGGAGGTCAAGAAAGAAGGAGTATGGCATATTTAAGGAGCTAATAAAGTAATATTGCTGGAATTTTAAGAGATACAAGGGATGAGTCTGTAGGAGTGACAGGGACAAAGTAATGATCAGTCTATTATGCCATGTAAAGTATCTTAAATATTGTTCTGTAAGTGCTGGATAACTGTGGAAGAGATGATCAGATTAATATGTCAGGTGGATTCTTCTGGTATCTTTTGGAAGATCTTACATTGGACAGTGAAATGAAGACATTTAGGATTCTACTTCAGTTTTCTCTGTAAGAGATAATGAAGAGCCAATGTATTGTAACTGGTATGCATGGAAAGAGGAAGGCAAGTTTGGGGACTGTATCAGCAGGACTGTTGACTAATAAGAGTTGAAGGTCAATAAGTGGAATGCTTTAGAATAATCCCAGACTGTGGCTATGATGTACTACTAACTGAACTATGGAAATAACACATAGTTTATGCTCAGGGAGAAGGAAGTAATGGGAAGGTGATAAAGAATGGGGTTTTGACTTACTGAATTTGAAATTCTTGAGGGGATATCCTATAATCAATTATGAGATACTAGAATTAGATGGTGAATTGAAAGTTTGAAGGGTATTGTGTCAAGTAAATCCATGAGAATGAGAAGATCAGCAGAGAATTCAAGAGTGAGAAGATCAGAAAACCAATGAAAGAGCCCTGGAGTATTCCACATGTAAAGATAAAGAGTCATTAGAGATGTTTCCTACTCCAAGGGTGGAAGTCTTCAGTTCGATAATGATGGATAGGACAGGATAAAATTCTCCAGCTTTCACTGTTGTCTCTTTTACACACACACACACACACACACACACACACACACACACACACACACAGATACATATATACAGACATATTAAAAATAAATAACAAAGATCATCTATGTGACTCAAATACATATTCACACATTTCTGTACAGAAACACAGAGTAAGGAACACAGTTATAGTATTGTTGGGACATTTTTTTCACTGTATGACCTATTTTCAAATTTGGACCTGTAACATATGCTTGCTCAAGCTCTTTTCTGTGTGAAATTGCTCTTTCAAATAGCTAAGTGTCCTGCCATGTTGTATAAACCGCAGGCATAAATTAATTTGGTACACCAAGTGAAGTCAGCTAAGATAAGGCATCTGGAAATGAGACCATGAAGTTTGGCTCTTTTTCTTACTTTATGTCATTGCAGCTGTGTACTCTTTTCTGTAGTTAATATAAATAACTAGGATCATAGCTTCTATTATCACACATTTTCTAGTACCTGCATGTAGGCAATTTCCACAACAAAAGATATTCATAAAAACTAGATTATGGATTTCAAAAGAAAGAAATAACAAAAAAAGACCAAAACAAACAAACAAACAAAAGAATTGTAAGTCATGACCCAAAGGAACTGCTTTTTCTTTTTCTTTTTTTTTTTCAGCCAAGTTTCTTTGCCCACCCACAAGACCTCACAGATGTAGAAATAACAGAATATGCCTGCAGCCTGAGCAAATGTGCAATGGGATTGATGACTGTGGGGACAATTCCGATGAAGATCACTGTGGTGGTAAATCCATTTAATGTGAAATAATTGATTCAGTGACAGCTATAAGATAATATAATGGTTTGGGGGCTCAAAAAATTAAAACGAAGTATTTTCCATGTGGCATGTCTGAGGGTATTTTTTTTCAGACACTTGCTTTTCTGACAAGGTATGAAAATAATCTGCTAACATTCATTTGAATAGTAGAGCTATGTGGCTTTATGCAAAGTCTCTGCTAGTCTGTAAATCTCTATTGGTTATACATACTTTATTCCAGAAAATACTGCAAGAGAGAAAAAACATGGTGGTTTCAAAAGGTTCTCTGTTAAATAGCTCCTGGAGGGGAGAGTACTAACAAAGATTGTATGTCTGTATACACAATCTTTTCTTCACAGTTGTGAAATTAACAAAACTCTTAAAACCAAAGGCTTTACTAATGTATGCAGCAAAATGATTTTGTGACAAACCCTGACTGGAACTGGTCTGAGGAAGTTTGTATTACTTTAAAAAGAAAGTCCCATTTAGGGTGAAATTCAAACATTTTCTTGTGGAAATACAGCGTTACTTATTACAGGGTGAATGAACTGTTATTTTTCTGAAAGTCCAGAATTTCAGAATCTTTCTATTTGGCCTACGAGCTTCAAATAAATGATCATGGAGCCATATTTTTCATAGTGTTTAGTAAGAACCTGTTAATTTACTCAATAAATTTGTTTTGGGGGCATCTGGGTGGCTCATTTGGTTAAGCACCTGACTTTGGCTCAGGTCATGATCTCACAGTTTCAGAGCCCTGCATCCAGCTCTGTGCTGACAGTGAGGAGCCTAGAGCCTGCTTTGGATTCTGTGTCTCCCTCTCTCTCTCTGCCCCTCATCTACTTGTGCTCTCTCTCTCTCTTTCTCTCTCAGAAATAATAAATGAATAAACTTAAAAATGATTTAAAACATGTGTTTTTATTCTTTGAAGCACTAATAATTTTTAATGACTTTATAGGTAAGCTTACATACAAAGCAAGACCATGTAAAAAAGATGAGTTTGCTTGCAATAATAAAAAATGTATCCCCATGGACCTCCAGTGTGATCAACTTGATGACTGTGGAGATGGTTCAGATGAACAAGGCTGCAGAATAAGTGAGTTTATTTTCTGTTAAAGTGTAGCAACATTCAAGTTCAATTTCTACTTCAACATGACTAAAATTTTCTTTACTGGTGTAACAAAATACTGTTTTCAAAGGCTTACTTGATGCCTTTTTTTTTTTGTAAGCCTTTGCCAAAGCAGCCTTAGAATGCCAGTTAAATTAATATCAGAAAGCATGAGATGGACGAAGTTGATTTTAGAATGACTATCCTTGTTAGTACTGAACCTGAGATCTCAATATCCAATTACAGACTTTGATGTCAGCAAATAAATCTATATTCCTTAATATTTTATTTTATAAAGTATAAATTTAATATTTTTTTGCCTCTTACAATATTTGAGTGAAAGATGGTCAAGGTCTTAATAATTTATTCCATGTTTTAAAATTTTAATCCATTGCCAAGTTATTCTTAAAGAAGACATTATCATTTTATGTCTTAGAGTGTGATGATATTTGACTTATTAGACCTTGGTTATTTTTGTGTTTGATATTTGATATATGATTTTCCACATTAAGAAAAATAACCAAACTTATGAGTCTAAATTCAGATTTCTCGTAAAAGTAATAAAATACTTCCTATTATGGGGTCTCATTTCTTCACATTATGCATCTGAATTATTCCTCACTCAGTGATGAAACAATACCCACCAGGATATGGTCACATATATCTCAACTGAGGTCTAAGTCTACTGGTGTACCTCAATTAATTATAAAATATTCAAGAATCAGTGGGATGAATAATGGTTACAATTCTCATAAGTAAAGTTCTCATATTTCAAAATTATTTGATATATGTAAATAAAATAGAGCTAATTCAACATTATTTTCATGATAATTTTCCTCTCATTTATTTGCATTCTAAAATGTTTTCTGGAAGGGTGCCTGGGTGGCTTAGTCAGTTAAGTGTCTGACTCTTCATCTCAGCTCAGGTCTTCATCTCAGGGTCATGAGTTCAAGCCCCAGGTTGGACTCCATTCTGGCTGTAGAGCCTACTTAAAAAAAAAAAAAGTTTTCTGGAATTGGAGATAAAGCTATGAAATTGCAACTACTATGCTGGAATTACAAATAACACATGGTCTGCCCTGACTTTTTTAACAGTCCACAACCACTGGAGCATGTTCCTCCTTGAATATATTTTCAAGCGAAAAAAAATTTTAAGAACTGATGATTTAGCATACTTGCTTCAGTAACATGGTAGTACCCTTGACCGAATTCCTGAGTACTAAATTTAGGTTAGCAATCAATGCCCACATCTTTAGGTAGCTTCTAGGAAACCATTTGATTCCTAGAGAAGGATGTAGTACTCATATATCATAACATTGCAGTGATAACTTGTCATTAGAAATATTGACTCTTGACTTCCTTTTACATAGTAGTGTACTTCAATTACAGCTATAAATATCAGCTATTGACAGTTTGGCCTAAACTATATTTAATATAAATGAGTTCAGTTTTTTATCTGCTTCTATACCTGTATAAGAAATAAGGGATTATATAAAGAGAAGATCATAATCTTATAAATTCAAGAAGAGTTATCTATGGAATAATAAACGTAATTTCAAATTAAGGAAAAAAGTAAACTCCCACTTCAGGAATTAGAATTATATTAGTTTTGATGGTATTTTTAAATCCTAGCTCCTGCTGAATATACCTGTGAAGATAATGTGAATCCGTGTGGAGATGATGCATATTGTAATCAAATAAAAACATCTGTTTTTTGTCGCTGTAAGCCTGGATTTCAGAGAAACATGAAAAACAGACAGTGTGAAGGTATAGTACATTTCCTCAACAGCTTGCTCTTAAATCTTTAGGTAATAAAAGACTCATGAGGCTGCTAAATTGTGAGATGACATGGGACTGATTTTCATCAGAATGGTGTGTGTCTACGGGATACCATTTTACCTACAAGAGTGGAAGTCCTTGGGGTCAAGAGCCTGTTTTGTTTGCATGGCTAAGCTAACCATTTCTGGGGCTACAAAGCCTTTTCTATAGCAGATTCAGACCTGTAGGAATTTCAATTGTACTGTTACAACTCTGTTTTGAAA
Organism: Felis catus; assembly: GCF_018350175.1. Classification (NCBI taxonomy): domain Eukaryota; kingdom Metazoa; phylum Chordata; class Mammalia; order Carnivora; family Felidae; genus Felis; species Felis catus. Next base: position 131,585,708 of record NC_058375.1, on the reverse strand, counting down.
TGCAAATAACAAAATTGCTGGTTCAGGAACTATTGAAGAATTAGAGACACTTCATGAAAGAACATGTTTATAATGACCCATTTCTCTTGAGTTGTGGCATTTACAGTGCTGCAGTAGGTAATTCACTTTAGAGAACTGTGGGCTTTTGTCCTAACACCATGTCTTAAACAGTGCTTTATATTATCAAGAGTGCCTTCTAAAATTTAAAGACAGGATCTAAGTAAATCTCTGTCAACTTACTTGAGATCATTTAAAACTTGAGCATATAGGATAGCCAGGATCTCATAGTAAATTATAGGCAAATATAACATACGTCAGACCTTTAACTATAGAACCATGAAATACAGACCTATATATACGTACTACCAGTTTCGCTGCTAAATTGGTATCATTGTGATTAGAGCCAAACCTAAATTGTGTTAAATCTGGCTTCTGTAGGCTAAATTCAAGTGATAAAGTGCTTTCACCTACCAGCTTTCTTCTCTACTATCTCTGATATTCTGGGATAAAGAAAAGTGATTTTGTGTTGTGTTAATCAAAATGAGATTATTGAAATGAATTAATTATATTCACCCAAAAGGGGAAGAAGTATGACCATGTCATATTTATGTACATTTTGAATTATATACTTGTATGGATTATTCATGACATTTTATTTCTCCATTAACATGTTAACACTAAAAACTGACAGCCTATGTTTTGTCTATTTTAATAAAAAAAACAGCAGGGGCGCCTGGGTGGCGCAGTCGGTTATGCGTCCGACTTCAGCCAGGTCACGATCTCGTGCTCCATGAGTTTGAGCCCCGCGTCAGGCTCTGGGCTGATGGCTCAGAGCCTGGAGCCTGTTTCCGATTCTGTGTCTCCCTCTCTCTCTGCCCCTCCCCCGTTCATGCTCTGTCTCTCTCTGTCCCAAAAATAAATAAAAACATTGAAAAAAAAATCTAAAAAAAAAACCAGCAAATTATTTCTCAAGACTATATTATTTATTTTCCCCCAGACACTTTGTATCAATTGTATATAAACGTGCACACACACACACACACACACACACACCCTCTTCAAGATTTTCATTTCAAATAACATTAATTTTCTAACATTTATTTGTGAATAATGGGCTCTATTTCTGTATATACTTACTAAATTTAAAACTCTCATTCTCAAAAGTTTCTTTATTTTTAATTATATTCTTTGCAAGCTATAAGCTTCAACTATACTCTTCATTTTAAGTTGCTACAAATCCACTATTTTTGTTGTGCAAATTAGCAACTTCTGAACTCCAATAAAATTTGTATCTTTACTAAATGAAGTTTTGATGGTAAGGAAAAGCAATTTGATTTGGTACGGAGGAAGGGAAAGACATTACTTTGATTCATAATTCAAAGAATTCAAATGTGTTTGTGTTCTTCCTATATAGCTCAAAAAGAGAATAAGAAATCACTATTTGATGTTAGAGTCAAAACACTTTAATTAGAATACAGAAAGGGAAGACAAATTAAAGAAAATAACAGCAGAGAAGTAGAAATGGATTAATAGTTACTATATGCCAGGCACTGTTCTAGGTACACAACATGTGTGAGATTCTTCCTCTCCCTTCAAAAGTTCACAGTACAGACATTAGTATATACATATATACTAAAAATATATGTGTATTTTTAAGTAATCTCTCTGTGCAATGTGGAATCACAACCCTGAGATCAAGAGTCACATGCTTTACCAACTGAGCCAACCAGACGACACCCTGACATTAGTATAGAGATGAGAGACAAGGAGAAAATGGTGATTCTGGCCAATATGAGACCATGGGAGGGATTTTGAATCCACATCAAAGGGAAACCAAAAAATCAAATAACATCCTGTTCAAAGTTACAGGTGTCAAACAAATCAAGTACATTTATTGTAATGCTTTTTTGATGGCCAAATGCTGATAAGATATACTTTGCCTTATCCCTGGTACAATATTCACTAACAATACAGTTTTCATCTCTTTACCCTACGTTTCAATCCAACACAGAAATGAATTGTTGTGAAAGTACTTAAGTTCACCTTGGGCAAAGTATCACAGTAGAGACAACAGCATCAGAAAGCCTTACACTGTCATTTGCAAGTGTTTGTGGGAAAGTCCTGATCTCTACCACTGAGGCTTTGGAACACAGTTGAGAGTTAAATGAAAGATAATTATTATTGCTGAGCTTAATCTTGAATTTTCTAATTCAAAAGAAGGGTTTGTCTCACAGATTTATTACATAATTAGGGCAACTATACATGATATAAGAAGCAGAGGAATTATGCTGAGAAAGCAGTAATTCACCAGAATAACCTGATGTCATTGCTGGCCCTGCTTAAGCCATTAAAATTAGAGGCATGTGTTAAGCCACAGAATATTGCCTGTGATTTATTTATTTATTACTTATGGCGTATGTATATTTATTTACTTATAGACATTCATAGTTTTGTTGTTGTTTATTTTACATAGCCCTTCTGGTAACATCATCACATCGTATTTTTGAAGCTAGAAGTGTGTTACAAAGTGTAGCTATATCTTCACTTTTTGCCAAGAATTGTGTAAAATGAAGGGAATAAAATAAATGAATAATAATTTAAACCCTCAAGGTACTGACAGTCAAGTAGGGGATATGAATATATGACCACATATATGAAATGTAGTATATACAGGGCTGTAAGAGAGATACGGTGGAGAAACTATGGGATGGATAGTCATTACCATCCCGTGGTGGAGAACAATGAAGGTTTTACTTCAGGTGGATCTTGAGAGATGAGTATAAATTCTCTTTGTGAAGGTGGGCAAGAGGATTATGGGACATTATATGATATGTACAAAGGTATGGACATAGGTAATCAGTTACCCGATTAAAAGGAAACCTAAAGAAGTGTTTGTTTGTTTGTTTGTTTGTTTGTTTGTTTGAGTGAATGAAAATACTAAGGAAGTTTGAAGAGATATTTCAATGTTTTGGTTTAAAAAACAATCAACAAACACTTGATGAGTTATTATAGTGAAACTATTATGAAAAAATAATTGTTATGGCCAGAAAATAGGACACAGCAAGTCACAGACTTGAGATTTTTTAAAAGACAATAAAAGAAATAGCAATAAAAAAGTTGAAGGAAGAAAAATAAATTTGTCTTTTTTGAAATGTGGAAAGAATGGGAGTATTTTGGGAGTATGATGATGCTATTTAGAGCTCTTCTCTTCTAGACCTTAATGAATGTTTGGTGTTTGGCACATGTTCCCACCAATGTATAAATGTGGAAGGGTCATATAAATGTGTGTGTGACCAGAATTTTCAGGAAAGGAACAACACCTGCATAGCAAAAGGTAAGGTTTTAACAATTATTTCAAATGCTGTTATAACTGCTTTAAGATCTTATGGGGAAAACAACATTTCATGTTATATTTTAGCCTTAATGCCTGAAAATATAAATAAATCTCTTTAATACTGACCTATTTGCCCAGGTGATTAGTTATCATTCTTAATTAATCTAATCTGGGATAGGTTTTAGACATAACTGTCAAATACATGGTTACTGTTAAAATCACTTCGTGTTTGAAAAATCTGTTCAAAAGGAGGGAAAAGTTTAAAAGCTGATGTGATAGAATATAAAGTATCTTTCTTCATCTGCTCTCAGTGTATTTGAGAAATATTTTTATACCAATGAAATAACAGGTTAAAGTTAGCATTATAAGGAGAATGGAATTTTGAGTAAGAATTTAAAAGGTTTTAAAATAAAATCATGCTTTAATTCAGACCTCGTTTACCTAAGACTATAATTTTAAAACATGAAGTCAGGTATTTGGGGCTTTTTTAGATATTGATTTTAATGCTTATGTTTTAACTAAATAACATTGTAACATATTATTGGTTGTAGTACATAATTGGACAACATTCATAGGACAGTTATTATCAGTGGAAAACAACATGATATAGTGGATGGGCTGTAGAGGTAGATGTACTTGAATTTGATCCTAGTATTGCCCCTCCTTTGCAATCTGTAGCATCAGGGAAGTTATTAAACTCTCTGAGCCTCATTTCCTTATCTGTAAAATGTAAATATGAATCCTTACTTTCCATGCCTGCCATAACATAGCTAACATAACCAAATGAGAACCTGTGGAGCTGAACTATACTTAATTGTTTGTTTAATTTGCAGATAGTATATATGCAATTCAATCTTTATGGTTTCATTAATATTTTAGTTAATATATTCAGAATTCACATTAGGGTTTTACTTGTCTCAGTATACAAATGACATTAGTATCGTATTGTAGCTGTCAAAACTTCAAGCTATAAGGACCCATGAGCAACACTGTAGACACATTAATGTAGTAAATGCTGATATCATAATAAAAAATTAAAAATATTAAAAATATGTAAGTATTAGAAGAAGACTCTCTACCTCTTAATTTTAATTTCTTAACCCAAAGCAACTCAGATGCATAAACTAAAATCTCAGGAATGTTTGAGGATTAATGAGTACACAATGTAACATCTGAATATTGAGAATCAAAGCATTAGAACATAATGCATTGCAATTAATAAAATAGAAATCTCTCTTTATGAATAGGACATATATTACAAACACCTAATTTCTAGCCACAGACTAAGCTTTGCCTGAGAAAACCGACATCAATAACTCTTAGAAGTGTCTAGGTTAGTGTGTATTAGAAATAAGTCATGAAGACTAAAACATGATATAAAGTTGGTTGATTTTTATTAAGCAAGAAAATGTGTTAAGAATAGTAATTCAAGATAATTTAAAAGTACAATTACTGATTTTACTTTAGTTGAAATTTACTTTATTTTTGTATTTCATTATAATAATCTCCAGGCTCTGAAGATCAAGTTCTCTACATTGCTAATGACACTGATATCCTGGGTTTTATATATCCATTCAACTACAGTGGCGATCATCAACAAATTTCTCATATTGAACATAATTCAAGGATAACAGGGATGGATGTATATTATCAAAGAGATATGATTATTTGGAGTACTCAGTTTAATCCAGGCGGGATCTTCTACAAAAGGATCCATGGCAGAGAAAAAAGGCAAGCAAACAGTGGCTTGATTGTAAGTAAATAACATTGACTATTTGAAGGCTCATACCTTTCCACCTTCCTGCTTTTTTTGTTTTTGTTTTTGTTTTTTATCTATCATAATATCTGACTATAGGAGGTAACTAATACATTCAATAATTTTTCCCAATATTCTCCCTGTATAAAAATAAAACATTTCCCTACTCATTTATTCTCACAGCTGCATATGATTTAATTGTATGATACTATGTTTTTGTTTTAGTACATTTCCTTTAGCTATACAAGAATAGTAATGACTAATACCTGTTACTTCTAGTGAATTTTATATTTTGTATTATTTAACATTATATTATGATGTGAGTTTTTTTCATCATGAGATGAGATTGGGAATCATTAATTTTTCACATTAGAAAATAAACTGCCAAAAATATGCAGGGAATATTGTTTCATTTTTAACAATATCAGAAATATACTTCTCTTCTAGGGCAAGAAATCAACTCAATTGTGTAACCATTTCTTCTGACTCTTGATAACTGTATTTCAGGGAACATCCAAAACAGAGCAATATTTTTGCTGGTATATGATGGACATGTTGATTATCGTGGTATTCCTTTTGAGAAAAAATAAACTAGAACATTTGTTTAGATCTGTGGTTGTACACTATCCTTTTTTGTTTGTTTGTTTGTTTTAGGGCATGTCAATTTATTGTGTATTTTCTATTTTGAAGTAACCTGGGAGAAAATTGACAGATAAATACTTATTTTTATGGGGCATGGCCCATTCCCATACAACCAAAAAGTCAAGTGCTAAAACAGTAGGATATAATTGAAGCTTTGTATTTGAAAAGAATCAGAAGCACCTATCTGGAAGACTTTACTATCTTTTACAGTGGTATCTACCATAAAAATTTGAACTTCATGAATACCATTTGAATGAAATTTGGAAGGTATTTTTATCAGGTAGATCACAATAATCTGGTTTTAAATGAAGTCATATTAACTTTCTAATTCAGCTTGGATTAAATTAACTTGAGTAAAAATCCATATACATCAGAGTTGTTTCTTCAACTCCTTCCACACAAAAACACTGTTTTATATACCACCTTTAGTTCTATTAAGAACAGTTCTAGGAGAAAGCCAAGAAATTTACTAGATCACTCTGTCTTTCTTCACTCACTCACTTGCTATCAGCCAAAAGTTGGTCAGTCTTAACTAGCTTTAGCTTTCTGTATCCATAAAACACAAATCTGCTTTGCAACAACATTGCTCCTATGGTACCATTTCATCTCTTATTAAAATGCAGTGATAAAGAGTATGTACTGTGGAGTTACATTGCCTGGGTTTTAATTTTGTTCTTATTGCTTATTAGCCTTTTAGCTTCTCTGCCCTCTCTATTTCATGAGGTTTTAGTGAGGAATATATATATATATGCATATACACACATGTACTGTATTATGTTAGTGTTAATAGTTCTTGGCACATAATAAGCACTATATAGATGATTGCTATTAACATGATGCCGATGCCGATGATGACCATGATGTTGATGATAATTGACAAGATAATTTTCTCTATGATGCATATTATCACATGAAAAATTATTTGTAACTTACTTTTGTCTGAATTTTATTTTCTAAAAATATATCTTGAATTTGATACAATTTTTTCAGTAAAGCTTATTTGATAGTTATTTTAGTTTTGTCCTTGGGGAGATTAATTATAATCAATGTCTTCTAGTAAGCAGAGTTTATTGTAGATCAGAAACCAAATTTGATTACTGTTTGGTAATTAAGATTTTATTCTTAAACATAAAAATATATAAATATATGTGTTTTATGTGTATATTATATGTTGATGTGTATATATTTTAATATTTTAATTTTTAATTTTATGACTGTACTATAGAATCTTTTGTAACTAATGGTAAAGCTATTGATTAACGTTTTCCTCATAGGATGTGAAACCTCATTTTATCTTTTAATGGAAGTGATTACATGTGTTGTATCATCTAGGCTTTGTTTTTCTCTCTTTCTTCAGACCTACCCACAGCTAACAGTATTTACTAGGTACATTTTCTAGGATTCCATCATAGCTGATTAAATGTCATGATTTGAAGATTGGAACCTCTGAGCCATGAGTTTTAGGGCAATGTTCTAGACATTGAGCACTCCATAGAAATTCCAACCAACACACTGAAAACAAAACAAAACTTAAGGCTATACAGATGAGGGAAATCTTTTAAATTCACTTCCTAAATCTCTTTTGTAACCCTGATACCTCAATATTATAAATATGGAATAAGTCCATTCTTAACATCTTTCTTTTTTAATAATTTATTGTCAAGTTACCAAACATACAGTGTATACAGTATAGTCTTGGCTTTGGGAGTAGATTCCTATGATTCATCACTTACATCCCAACAAGTGCTCATCCCAACAAGTGCCCTCCTCAAAGTCCATCACCCATTTCCCCACCCCTACACACTGTCCCCCTATGAACCCTCAATTTGGTCTCTGTGTTTAAGAGTCTCTTATGGTTTGCCTCCCTCTCTGTTTGCAACTTATTTTTCCTTCCCTTCCCCTATCGTTTTCTGTTAAGTTTCTCAAATTCCACAAATGAGTAAAAACATATGATATCTGTCTTTCTCTGACTTATTTCATTTAGCATAATACCGTCCTCCAGTTCCATCCATGTTGTTGCAAATTAATTCTTTTTCACTGCCAAGTTGTATTCCATGTATATATATACATACATACACACACCACATTTTCTTTATCCATTCATTAATGGATGGACATTTGGGCTCTTTCCATACTTTGGCTATTGTTGATAATGCCACTGTAAATACTGGGGTGCATGTGCCCCTTCAAAGCAGCATCCCTGTATCCTTTGAATAAATATGTAGTAGTACAATCGCTGGGTCGTAATTCTGTTTTTAATTTTTTGAGGAACCTCACACTGTTTTCCAGAGTGGTTGCACCAGTTTGCATTCCCACCAACAGAGAAAGTGGGTTCCCCTTTCTCCACATCCTTGCCAACATCTGCTGTTCCCTGAGTTGTTATAGCTAGCTACTTAAGCAGTGTGAGGTGGTATCTCAATGTGGTTTTGATTTGTATTTCTCTGATCATGAGAGATGTTGAGCATCTTTTCATGTGTCTGTTAGCCATCTGGATGTCTTCTTTGGAAAAAGTGTCTATTCATGCCTTTTGCCCATTTCTTCACTGGATTATTTGTTTTTTGGGTGTTGACTTTGGTAAGTTCTTTTTAGATTTTTGATACTACCCCTTTATCAGATACATCATTTGCAAATATCTTTTCCCATTCTGTTGGTTGCCTTTTACTTTTGTTGATTGTTTCCTTTGCTGTGCAGAAGCTTTTTATCTTGATGAGGTCTCAAAGGTTCATTTTTGCATTATTTCTCTTGCCTTTGGAGACATGTCAAGTGAGAACTTGCTGTAGCCAAGATCAAAGAAGTTGTTGACTGTTTTCTCCTCTAAGATTTTGATGATTTCCTGTCTCACTTTTAGGTCTTTCATCCATTTTGAATTTATTTTCGTGTATGGTTTAAGAAAGTGGCACAGTTTCATTCTTCTGCTTTTTGCCTCCCAGCTCTCCCAGCACCGTTTGCTGAAGAGACTTTTTTCCATTGGATACTCTTTCCTGCTTTGTCAAAGATTAGTTGGTCATACATTTGTGGGTCCATTTCTGGGTTCTCTAATCTATTCCATTGGTCTATGTGTCTGTTTTTGTTCCTGTACCAGACTGTCTTGATGATTACAGCCTTGTAGTACAGACTAAAGTCTGGGATTGTGATACCTCCACCTTTGGTTTTCTTTTTCAACATAACTTTGGCATTTTGGGGTCTTTTGTGGTTCTATACAAATTTTAGATTGTTTCTTCTAGCTCTGTGAAGAATGCTGGTGCTATTTTGATTGGGATTGCATTGAAGGTGTAGATTTCTTTGGGTAGTACTGACATTTTAACAGTTCTTGTTATTCCAATCCATGAGCATGGAATGTTTTTCCATTTTTTTGTGTCTTCTTCAATTTATTCATTAGTTTTCTATACTTTTCAACATACAAATCTTTTCTCTTTGGTTAGATTTATTCCTAGGTATATTATGGTTCTTGGCGCAGTTGTAAATCGGATCGATTTCTTGATATCTCTTTCTGTTGCTTCATTATTGGTGTGTAGAAATGCAACCGATTTCTTTATGTTGATATTATATCTTGCTACTTGCTGAATTCATGTATTAGTTCTAGCAGTTTTTTGGTGGAGTCATTCAGGTTTTCTGTGTAGAGTATCATGTCATCTGTGAAAAGTGAATGTTTGACTTCTTTCTTTGCCGGTTTGGATGCTTTTTATTTCATTTTGTTGTCTGATTGCAGAGCCTAGGACTTCCAACACTATATTAAACAACAGTGGTGAGAGTGGACATCACTGTCATGTTCCTAATCTCAGAGGGAAAGCTCTCAGTTTTTCCCCATTTAGGATGATATTACCTGTGGGCCTTTCATAGATGTCTTTTTTGATGTAAGGTTATGTTCCTTCTATCCTGACTTTCTGGAGGGTTTTTATTAAGAATAGATGCTGTATTTTGTCCAGTGCTTTTCTACATCTATTGAAAGGGTCATATGGTTCTTATCCTTTCTTCTGTTACTGTGATGTATCATGTTGATTGATTTGCAAATATTGAACCAGCTCTGCAGCCAGGATTGGGCTTGATCATGGTGAATAATTCTTTTCATATACTGCTATATTTGATTTGCTGGTATCTTGTTGAGAATTTTTTATATCCATGTTCATGAGGGATATTGGCCTCTAACTCTCCTTTTTAGTGGGGTCTTTGGTTTGAGAATCAAGGTAATACTGGCTTCAGAGAATGAGTCCAGAAGCCTTCCTTCCTTTTTTTTTTTTTTTTTTTGAAACAGCCTAGAAGAATAGGTATTAACTCTGCTTTAAATGTCTGGTAGAATTCCCCTGAGAAGCCATCTGGCCCATGACTCTTATTTGTTGGGAGATTTTGATAACCAACTCAATTTCTTTGCTGGTTATAGGTCTGTTCAACTTTTCTGTTTCTTCCTATTTGAGTCTTGTTAGTGTGTGGGTGTCTAGGAATTTGCACATTTCTTCCAGGTTTCCAGTTTGTTGGCATAGAATTTTTCATAGTATTATCTGATAATTGCTTGTATTTCTGAGGGATTTTTTGTGATCTCTCTTCTTTCATTTGTGATTTTATCTATTTGGGTCCTCTTTTTGAGAAGTCTGGCTCAAAGTTTATTAATGTTGTTTGTTCTTTCAAGAAACCAGCTCTTAGATTCATTGATCTGTTTTACTGTTTCTTTTTTTTTTTTTCTTTTTTTGGGGGGGGATTCTATATTGTTTATTTCTGCTCTAATCTTTACTTTTTCTCTTCTTCTGCTGGCTTTGGGATTTCTTTGCTGATGTGTTTCTAATTCCTTTAGGTATGAGGTTAGGTTCTGTATTTGGGAACTTTCTGGTTTCTTGAGATTGGCCTGGATTGCAATGTATTTTCCTCTTAGGACTACCTTTGCTTCATCCCAAAGTGTCTGGACTATCATGTTTTCATTTTCATTTGCTTCCACATTTTTTTTTAATTTCTTCTTTAATTTACTGGTTGACCCATTCATTCTTTAGTAGGATGTTCTATAACCTCCATGTATTTGGAGGCTTTCCAAAATTTCTCTTGTGGTTGATTTCAAGTTTCATAGCATTGTGATCTGAAAATATGCATTGTAGGATCTCAATCCTTTTATATTTGTTGAAGGCTGTTTTGTGACCCAGTATGTGATTTATTTTGGAGAATGTTCCATATGCACTAGAGAAGAATGTGTATTCTGCTGCTTTTGGATGAAAAGTCTTGAATATATCTGTTAAGTCCATCTGGTCTAGTATGTCATTCAGAGCCACTGTTTTCTTACTGATTTTCTGCCTAGATGATCTGTCCATTGTTGTAAGCGGAGTATTAAAGTCCCCTACAATCACAGTATTGCTATCTATACATTTATTTATGTTTGTGATAAATTGATTTATATATTTGGGTTCCTCCACATTGGGGGCATAAAAATTTATACCTGTTAGTTCTACTTGAATGATAGACCCCTTAATTATAATATAATGCCCTTCTTCATATCTTGTTGCAGTGTTTATTTTAAAAATCTAAAATGTCTGATATAAGTATAGCTACTGCAGCTTTCTTTTGGCATCCAGTAACATGATAAATGGTTCTCCATCCCCTCACTTTCAATCTGCAGGTCTCCTCATGTCTAAAATGAGTCTCTTGTATGGGCGGCTGGGTGGCTCAGTTGGTTAAGTGTCTGACTTCGGCTCGGGTCATGATCTCACAGTTCATGATTTTGAGCCCCGCATCAGGCTTCGTGCTGACAGCTCAGAGCCTGGAGCCTGCTTTGGATTCTGTGTCTCCTCTCTCTCTGCCCCTTCTCTGTTCAAGCACTGCCTCTCTCTCTCTCAAAACATAAATAAACTTTATTTTTTTTTAATAATAAAATGAGTCTCTTGTAGGCAGCATATAGATGGCTGCTGTTTTTTTTTTTAATCCATTCTGATACCCTGTATTTTTTGATTGGGGCATTTAGTCCATTTCCATTCAGAGTGATTATTAAAAGATATGGATTTAGTGTCATTGTGTTATCTATAGGTTTCATGCTTGAGGTGATGCCTCTGGTCCTTTGTAGTCTTTGCTGCTTTCCACTCACAGAATACTCCTTAGGATCTCCTACATGGCTGGTTTAGTGGTCATGAACTCCTTTAGATTTTGTTTGTCTGGGAAAGCCTTTATCTCTCCTTCTGTCCTGAATGACAGCCTTCTGGATAAAGGATTCTTGGCTGCATTTTTTTCCTATTCAGCACATTGAGTATTTCATGCCACTCCCTTCTGTCTTGCTAAGTTTTAGTAGACAGGTCTACTACTACCCTTATGTGTTTACCCTTGTAGGTTAAGGCACATTGTCCCTACTTGCTTTCAGAATTCTCTCTTCATCTTTGTATTTTTCCAGTTTCACTACGACATGTCATGGTGTTGACCTGTTTATGTTGATTTTTAAGGGAGTTCTCTGTGCCTCCTGGACTTGGATGTCTGCATACTTCCCCAGATTAGGGAAGCTCTCAGTTATAATTTGTTCAAATAATCCTTCTGTCCCTTTCTCTCTCTTCTTCTTCTGTAACTCCTATGATATGGATATTATTTTGTTTCATTGAATCATTTAGATCTCTAACTCTCCCCTTGTGGTCTAGTAATTTCCTTTCCCTCTTTTTCTCAGCTTCATCATTTTCCATAATTTTATTCTGTTTCACCTATTCTCTCCTCTGCTTCTTCCACCACTGCATCTAGTTCATGTTGCATGTCATTTATAACATTTCTTAATTCATCATAACTATTTTTTAGGTACTTGATCTCTGTAGCAATAGATTCTCTGCCATCTTCTATGCTTTTTTTCAAGCTCAGCTATTAGTCTTATGACTATTATTCTAAATTCTTGTTCATATATATTGTCTATATCTGTTTTGAGCAATTCTCTAGCTGTCATTTCTTCCTGAAATTTATTTTTAAGAGAATTTTTCCATTTCATCATTTTGGTTAGTTTTTTATCTTTTATGCGTTTTAATAGCTTGTTATGTGTCCTGTACCTGTGAGTACTACTATATTAAAAAGGGGTCACACACTGTCCAGAGCCTGGCATTTCAGTGTTTTTGGAGTTGCATGCACTCTGTTGTTGAATCTTTGGTTGATTTATCTCACTGCTCGTAGTAGTGGACTGGACCTTCCACCACGTGTGCTTTGATTTGTTCATTGAAGTAACCCTGGAAGAAAGGAGAAAAGTGGGAGAAGAAACCTTATCCCACACAAAGAGAGAAATGACAGGGGTGGAAAAAAAGACCAGGCAGAGAATCAAAGAAACTATAAGGCTTAATCCAGAGAGAGAGAGAGAGGAATGTAAAGAAGGAAGGAGATACAGAAAAGGTATAAAAAGAATAGAGTAAAAATGCCTGATTAAACAAACAGACAACCAGAACAGAGAAACAAAGAATGAAAATTATATATATATATATATATATATATATATATATATATGAAATAAGAATTGACCAAAAATCAAATCAGAAACTGAGGCTCATTCCAAAGGAGGAAGAAATAGAGAGTAGAAAGAAAAAGAAGGGAAAAGAGAAATAGAGTAAAAAGAAAAAGGAAATATAAATAATAATAATTTAAAAAAACAGACATCATACAAAACCTCAGGACAGTTGTCCGTTGGTATCTGGAAACCAGTGACTGTGCTGTCTGTGCTGGTCTGGAGGAGAGGCTGTCTGGTTTGGTCAGTGTCAGTCCCATTCTGGTAGATAAGCAGTTACTTGGCACAGGGTTTGGTGTAAATGGGTGCCACCTCCACTGGGGGCCACTGTCCTGTTTCCTGAAGCCCCACTATGTTGATAATGGGGAGAAAAATGGAAACACCCCAATCTCTCCTCTCTGGACTGGGTGTCTCAAACCAAGCTGTGTAGGCAGCCCTCACAGAGTAGCCTGGGCGGCCTGCTTGCCCTGCTCCACATTCTCCCACACCTCCTAGGTGCTCAGCTGGAATTCAAAACCTGATGTCTTAAAGGACCCTGCTCTGCAGGGACCTGGTTCTGGAGTACCGACACTCTGCCCAGTTGACAAAGGGCCTCTGGCTGGTGCTTGCAGGGTCTTTTGTCCTGGGGGGTGGGGGTAATCTACCCACTTCCCACAGTACTCAATGGAGGGGACTGTTCTCTCCCAGTACATCCCTGAGGTTACTTTTGTGCCCTGGGGCCAGTTCCCCTCTCCACAAGGCACAAATACATGCTGGCTCTGGTCCAGGGAAACTCACACAACCCTGAAAACTCCAATCATTACCTTCTAAGGCTATTTGCAAAGTAGAAAATGGCTCTCTTAATATTTCTCATCCCCCAATCTCTGGTACAGAGAGGTTTTCCTCTTGTCCAAATACAATGCCACGCTTCCACAGCCTCTCTCTTCCTTTTGTTTCTCCACCAAAGGGGTTCCCCGCTTTGGGCCTACACAGCCCGTTTTATCTCTCCCAATTTGCATACATGCACCTCTGTCCACCCAAGCTGTCTCTTTCTACCTGTAGAGATTTTTTTGTCACTCTGCAGCCTCTATTTCTCACATTCCAAGGGTTCTGGCCTCAATACTGCTGTGTTTGAGGGATGCAGGAAATTCTGCCATCTTCTCAAAGCCAAGAGACTTAACATCTTTTTTTTTTTTTTACTGGTTATTTATTTGTAAGAGAGAGAGACAGAGACAGAGTTGAGTGGCGGAGGGGCAGAGAGAAAGGGAGACACAGAATCAAAAGCAGGCTCCAGGCTCCAAGCTGTCAGCACAAAGCCTGATGAGGGGCTCAAACTCAGTAACAGTGAGATCATGACCTGAACCGAAGTCAATGCTTAACCTACTGAGCCAGGCACGTGCCCTGAAGAGACTTAACATCTTAATTTAATGAATAATGTGAATTCTCAAATGATTAAATGACTCCTCTATGCCCATTCAGCTATATTGTGACCAAATTTAGAGTTTAACTTGAGTTAACTGTTACATCTCTTAGTCTCTACTTACTTATTCGAAAAACAACTATCATATCGAAGTAGGATATTTCTAAAGTCTCTTCCAGATAGTAAATATATATGCTTTCCAAAAAAATGTATGGCATAGTTTATGTCTATCTAGTTGTTTACTTGGGCAATTTGTATTTATTCCTCTGAAATTCAGCTTATGTATAAAGATTTGATGTTTTACCCCTCTGAATTACTCTGCCATGTATCTGCTTTTTTATATTGTTTTTTTAATAATTCTCCAGCTAGTCATCCAATAATTTAATTAGCATGAAATCTATTTCATCTTCTAAGTTTTTATGCAAATAAGAAATGATACTGACCTGAGAATTCCCCACCCTTTGGAAAATGAAACTCAAGATTTTTCCCAAATCTGAATATGGAATATTGGTTTCTATCTCTGAATCCATAGGCGAAAGAAAGCAAAATACAAAAATGAAACTATGGATTTTTACTTAAAACTGCTTTATCAGTGAGCCAAATCGAAGAAGTTAGCCACGTGATAGCAGGATGTCTTGAAAGCATATTTACAGTTACTAAAAATATTGGAATATTTCCATCCCAGTAAAGTGTAGAAAAATAGTTGTATCAGAAATCAGAAGAAGACTTACTCAGACAACTAAATGTTAACTGAAGTCCATTCCAAAGGAAGGTAATTTTCAATACGATCTTTTTTTGGAAGTCGTGAAGGGAATAGTCTTCCGTAATCTGTGAAAATGGCTTGAATACTAATTATGATTATCAATTTAAATTTCAAATGCAGGCTAAGTTATTTATAGATAGAAATGCTTATGATTTTCTAGCCCCCTGGGCTATACAAAATGGATGGATTTTTTTTTCCTTTAAGAAAATTAAATAATTTAAAACTTAAAAGGCTGACATGATTCAATCTATATGTAAAGCATAATGAGATTTCTGAATTTAAATTTTAGTAGTCAGAACAGAATATGATAGCATTATGCAACAATTGTACATACTTTCTGGCAATTTATCATTTCTAGTATGAAATGCTGTACAGCAAAGTACAGAATGACAAGCACTGTAAAGTAGGTCAATGTTTGGAAAAATGCAAATTATTTTAAAAATACAGATTCAATTTTTACCATTAAAGAGCTAAATATTCCTGAGCAAAACCAATGGTTTATCTGATTTACCTGATTTTTGAGAAATGAATATGAGATATCATTTTGGACATATTCTTTATTGTGGCAGAGGAGGATGTTCAGAATGAACATGCTTACACTTTTATTCATTAATAATCATATCTTTTGCTCAACAAGTTGATTAAACAATTATTTTTTCCTGAAAGCTTTTAAGAAAATATCCAACTAAGTTTTATTTCATAGGTTTCAATTTTTTTTAATGTTTATTTTAGAGAGAGATTGAGAGCACAAGTGGGGGAGGTGCAGAGAGAGAGGGAGATAGAGGATCCACAGCATGCTCTGTGCTGAGAGCAGACAGCCCCATGTGGGGCTGGAACTCATGAACTGTGAGATCATGACCTGAGCCGAAGTTGGACATTTAACTGACTGAGATACCCAGGCACCCCAATAGGTTTCAATTTTTTTATTTTTTTTAATGTTTATTTTTGACAGAGAGAGAGGGAGAGGCAGAGCAAGAGGGAGACACAGAATCTGAAACAGGCTCCAGGCTCTGAGCTGTCAGTACACAGCTAGATGCGGGGCTCGAACTCACGGACAGTGAGATCATGACCTGAGCCGAAGTCGGACGCTCAAACGACTGAGCCACCCAAATGCCCCAATAGCTTTCAATTTTTAACTGGAGTTGTAGCTATAAACCTCAAACCCAATATATGGGTTTGTGTGTACATCACACACACATAGACACATAGACACACACACACGCACACACACATTAGGTGTGCATTAGGTGTGCATATGTACCCACACATAAGTGTATGTGTGTGTTTGTGTGTACATATTTTAGCAAACTTCAAAGTCTTGTTTTAGGACCTTGGAATACTAGTAGAAATTGATAGTTTTTTTTTCATTTTTTAATTTATTTTATTATTATAAATTTGTATCATTATAAACTATCGTGAAATTGTCTATTCACTTGGCAAGAATACTTTTCAAGCCATCTGAGTTTACTCAAACAGTTAACAATTACAATCATGTATTATGATTACTTTGGAAGAAATCTAAAACTATCAAACCATTAAATTATTGCCATTTTGTGGCTTGATTATTGTTGATTGCGTAAGACAGACTCTTAGCAATATGTACTGAGTAGAGTCAAATGGTTCTGTAACAGTTGTAATCAATACTCAAAATTTTACTGAATATAATTTTTATAAGGACTATGTAAAACATGATTCCACAATTAATAATTCTGAGGCTATTATTGAATATATTGTATAGTATTTTAAAGTGAACCAGTCCAGTTTTCTCCATACCCAAAGCTTTATTTAAGGAGTTCTGTTTGTTAGGTTTGATGTTCATTCCTGGGATGTAAAATGATAACAGAGTCTTATTTTCATATAGCTTATATTCTGGGGAGCAAAGACAAAGTCAAGTGAACTCATAAATAAATAAATGCCAAAACTTCCAATTTTGAAAAATATATTGCAGGAAATGCAGAATGGACCAAGAAAGAAAAACTCAGATATTCTAAGTCTTCTTTGGATAGGGTGATCAATAAAGGCCCATTTGAAGAGAGGAGATTTGAGCTAAGACCTAAAAGATGAGGAGGAAGTAATGTCATTTATGTCTAAGACAACTATTTCACTTTGATGTACAGGATGGATTTGGTGGGGGAAAAGGTGGAACAGAAAGAGACCACATAGGAGGATTGTGCTCCAACCTGGTACACAAATAGTGATAGGTTGCAGAATTATAGTCTCAAAATGGAAGGAGGTGAGTAGTTTAACTAACAATGTTTCCAGATAGAATGAATGTAGAAAATGAGGATAGGAAGGACTCGAGACCTAGATTTTACAAATGGATGGATTGTGAAAATGGTAAACTATGGGTTCAGTTTTAGTCATGAGATCTAAGTGAGAGGCTGTAAGAGACCCAAGTGAGTTGCCAAATAGCCAGTGATGTATTCAAGTCTTGATCTTAGTCTCTGGACTGGAGATATACCTTCAGAAATAGAAGAATAGAGGAGATATCTAGAACCAGAAGAGAGTACAGGTGAAGTAAAGAAGCACTCAGAACCAAGCTCTGAAGGCAGATTAAAATGATGACAGTGAGTGTGAAGTGTATTAGGAGAATACAAGAGAATGTAGAGACACAGAAACTAAGAGAAGAGAGTATTTTGAGAAGGAGATTGCAATTATATTTCTAGCACTGCCAAAGATCAAGTAAATGAGGACAAAGAAGTATTCAGTAAGTTTTGTGACAGATATTAATTAAAGACGTTGACAAATGCTGAAAGTCATAGAGGAAGCAGACATCAGAGAACAGTCCGTGGTTCTGCATCAGTGGTCCTCAAATGGGGATGATCTCCCACCCCAGGGGACATTTGGCAGTGTCTGGAGATATTTTTTATTGTCCCAACTGAGGAGTACTGCTGGCATCATGTGAATATGGTAGAGGTCAGGGAGGCTGCTTAACACTCTACATAGGCTAGCCTCTCACAACATGGAATTATTCAGACTAAAATATCAGCAGTTGAGAAACCTTTTTCTACATCTTAATAATATCAGTGTCTCCAATTAAACTTTAGGTAGATTTTTTGTTTGTTACCTCATTTTATGTAATAATAATGCTGAAATACAAAATGATTGTAAGATGAATCATCAACATAGTTATTCTTTTATTATTTTATCTTATTTTCCCTTTTCTCTTAATATTAGAATACCTATAGGCCCCAACCTTGATCTCTTCTTGCTACCTTTCTGCACTTCCTTACAGATTTTATATAGTGTCATGGTTTAACACATATCCACATGCTAACAATTACCAAATTGATATCAGGTTTTGTTCAACTACTTACTTTGCTTTTTCTTTTGGATTTTAAAAAATGTTCCCAAAGTAGCATGCCTAAAAATAAATCTCTCATAATTCACAAAAACTGCTTCCCCAATCTCATTTAATGGCACATCCATTTTGCAGATTCTCAGAGTAAAAATTTTGGAGTCAATATTGATCCTTCTTCTCTCATAATTCCAAAATCAGGCAATCATATGTAACTTCTGTCTAGGAGCTAACTACCTTATGTCAGCTTGACTGCAAGTACCTACTTTTGAACCACTATCATCTTTCTTCTGATTTAGTGCAATAGACTCTTAACTGGTCTTTCTTTTCTTCTTACTCACCACACAGTCGCCAGAATTCTCCTTCTAAGACACAAATTAGATCACATGACATCTCTAATCAAAGATACCTAGTGGCCCCCCATTGCAAAAGATAAATTGCTCACAATATCTTACAAGGGTTTAAGAGATCTAGTCTTCTGTTACTTCTCTGACTTCATTTCCTATTAACTTTTCCCTTACTCACTCTTCTCCAGGGATGCTTTGGTATTTGGTATTTATAAAATCCATCAGTACCTACTAATGTAAGGCCTTTTCTGGAATGTTCTCTTGGTCTAAATGTTCTTCAGCCAGATATCCTATATGGCTCAATTCCTGAATTCCTTCATGAATTTGCTCAAATATCATCTTCTGAATACATGATATACTGATAGTTGCAATCTATTGTCCTCCCATTCTGGATCCTCAACACCGTACTCTTTTTTTGTTTTTCCATTCTCATAGTGCATATCTTTGATAAACTGCTGTATTATTTACTCATCTATTATGTTTATTATCTACTCTGTACCTTACCTTGCTAGAAGTAAATTCCCATGGCAGATATTTTTGCTGTTTTGGCCACTACTATATGTAATTCTAACATCTAGAACAGAGCCTGTCCTAAAGCAGTTACATAATTTTTTAAGAGGTTACAAGCAATAAATTACTTGAAAATCTTTGGTATACATTGGAATAGTATATTGATCTTGAAAGTTATACTTTACAAGTTTTTCTTCTCATCCTCAGTATTCATCCCAAGATCAAATATTTTTATCTCTAGATATATCCCATTTTTATCTACTTTTGTCTCACAAAAATTTAGATTATGATTCCACATTCTCCTTTCTGAGGCCCATTGAGTAAACCTCCTCTGATTATCCTATATCCATTTCTGGTCCCCAGTCCTAAGTGATTCTCCACACCATAGCCAACATAATCTTAAAACATTAATATAATCATATCTCCCCACTTCAATCCTTCCAGTGGATTTCCATTGAAAAATCATTGGTTTAGGGGCCCTGGGTGGCTCAGTTGTTAAGCACCCAACTTCACCTCAGGTCATGATCTCACGGTTCATGAGTTTGAGTCCCGCTTTGAGTTCTCTGCAGTCAGCGAAGAGCCTGCTTCAAATGCTCTGCACCCCCTGCCCCTCCCCCACTCATGCTGGCTTGCTCGCTCCCTCCCTCTCTCTCTTTCTCTCTCAAAAATAAATAAACTTAAAAAAAATAAATAAAAATCATTGGTTTATTAGCCTCTGCACGGTATCCATTCTCATCTTACACCACACCCTTTCCATTTCCTTACACACCTACGAACATACACCCTCAAACACACATTTTTTCTGGCTATAAATATACCATACTTAATTTCCAGGATTGCAACTTCATTTCAGAATCTTGAAGCATGCTCTTTCTTCTGCCTTCCTTAATTATCCTGGTGAACGAAAACTCCTTTATTAAGAAGACATCACTTTCACTATATTAACATTGGTCTTGCTTAGGCAAGATCTTAGCATACATAATGTATTTTCAGGTCTTCCAAAATTGAACCAACTTGTACTGTTTGAAAGGACAGGCTCACAGAAAGATTGATTATAATCTAAAGAATGTCAGTTGAATGCCCAGGAAGTATCCTACAAGGTGACCTCATTTATTTATTCCAGGTTCCATTTAGACTTGGAAATCAAATTGTTAGTTTTTCTAGGGAGTAATAAGACAGTAGGAAATTTTCATGAATCTGACTGGAAAATGATATATAAAACTTAGTATCATGTATATTTACACACACACACACACACACACACACACATATATATTTGCAATCTGAATCTATTTGATGTATGAGATACATTGAAGTATAAGAGCCTAGTATTTTTATTCAAGTATAGTTAACATGCAGTGTTATATTAGTTTCAGGTGTACAGTATAATGATTCATCAATTCATACATTACTCAGTGTTCATCATATGATTAGTCTATATCACTTCTTCCCGCCCACTTCCCTTCTAGCATCCACCAGTTTGTTGTCTATATTTAAGAATCTAGTTTTTCTTTTGTCTCTTGTTGTTGTTGTTCATTTGGTTTTTTTTTCTTGAATTTTACATATGAATGGAAATCATATGGTATTTTTTCTCTGACTTATTTCACTTAGGATTATATCCTCTAGATCCATTCATGTTGTCACAAATGGCAAGATTTCATTCTTTTCATGGTTGAGTAATATATATATATATATATATATATATATATACACACACACACACCTATATACACACATATATATATATATATACATATATATACACACACATACATACATACCACATCTTCTTTATCCATTCATCCATGGATGGACATTTAAGTTGCTTCCATATCTTGACTTTTGTAAATAATAATGCTGCTGTAAACATAGGGGTACATATATCTTTTAAAATTAGTGTTTTAGTTTTCTTTGGGTAAATACCCACTAGTGGAATTACTGGATCATATGGTCGTTCTATTTTTAATTTTTTGAGGAAACTCCATACTGTTTTCCACAGTGGTGCACCAGTTTGCATTTCCACCAACAGTACAATAGGGTTCCTTCTTCTTCACGTCCTCTCCAACACTTGTTGTTGTTGTTGTGTGTGTGTGTGTGTGTGTGTGTGTGTGTGTGTTTTATTTTAGCCATCCTGACAGATGTGAAGTGACAACTCATTGTGATTTTTGCATTTTCCTGATGATTAGTGATGTTGAGCATCTTTTCATATGTCTGTTGGCCATCTGTATATCTTCTTTGGAAAATTGTCTATTCCATGTCCTCTGCCCATTTTTTAAATGGATTATTTGGATTTTTGGTGTTGAGCTATAAAAATTATTTATACCAGAGGTCTTTATAAGATCCCAGTTTGTACATAATTGTATACATAGGCATACACACACACACACACACACACACACACATATATATATATGCTACATATACTGAATATTACTGTTCATCCATAAGATGTTTACTTAATGATTCTGGAGACCATATCAACATTTGCTTCTGTGACTCTTTTTCTATGAGTTTATTGCTGTCTTAACTCCTTTCTTATTGATACATCATTTATCCAATAACATCAATTTCTTGTGTCTCTTTAAGGTACAGGTGGGTTGCAAACCAGCTATAGGGCTAAGGTAAATGAGTGAAACAGATTTTACATAACATTAGGGACCTGGGTGAGTCCCACATTCCATTAAATCAAGGGTCAGAAGCTGACTGACTGCTATTCTGGAATATTGCCCTGCTTTTGATAGACTATCTTACATATACTTAATTTTTAAGAAAAACAAATTAGAATTTT